>NC_046615.1:16946330-18338830 GCF_900324465.2 Anabas testudineus
ACGTACACTTTGTGGTAACCTTGCTAAGTTATCAATTTTTTCTATGTTCTCTCACACTGAATAAAGGCTTGTTTCTCTGCTGCGTGCTTGTTAAGACTTCAAGGACAGCTCTCTCCATCTGGCATTAAGTATTGCTGGTGCCAGTGTCGGGTTAACTGACACTCCTGCACTTAAACTAATGGCGCAAACAGTCATCTCCCATGAGGTGCTCACCTTGGAAAAAAAAATCCCCCAGCTCCCTTATTCCCAATCATAGTAGTCCTCTCACCACCCACTGAATGAAACCATGGGCATGAAAAGAGAGATTGTTTCACTATTCAGGCATATATGGGGGCGAATGAAAACTTGTAATACGCATGTCCAGCCTTGGATTTGCCCTCATCCCGAATTCAAGGAGATGTTGAGAAGTGGGAAGAGTAAAACAGCATGCAAACATGCAAAACACAAGGTCAGCAAATTGTCACCCCCATTAGGAAAGAAACATGCAGGCCAATTTCTTAAGCACATAAAACAAAAATAATCAAGGTTTCAACATTCACAGGCATTCAGAGGGTAAACCTGAAAGTAGAAACCAAACATTCTGATTAGAAACTAGCACTTATAATGAAAATCGACTCTCTCTTTTGTTTTTTACATTTTTTAATTGGCTATTGTTAAAGGTGATTTTTACCAATTGAGAAATCAGACTCGCTTTTCACTGTGAATTGAAAAGACTGTACTGTCAATAACATGCAGTCTTGCTCTTCATCAGAAACTGTGTTGCTGGCCTGGATTGGGAGCTATCTCACATGTAAATATAACAGTTTTTAGACATGATCATCACTGCTTGCGGACTTACCAGTCAATTTGTGGCTTAAAAGAAATTACACCCAAATGTGTATAAGATATTGATTATCTTCCTTTAAAGCATACCTTTCTTTACCATCCTTTTCCTCAATACACACATACTATATTTTCCCACATTTTACCTGCCTGTCATTTATAGATAACCTTTAATACAAATATCTTGTACAGGTGAGTCCAGGGCAAAGAGAAGAACCTCTCAGACCACAGGGGTGCAGCATCACCACCCCTTCTCAATGGAAACCAAAACAGCTTTTTAAGAATGAGGAGATTTTTCAGTTTGTTGCTAAATATAGGCCAGCCCAGGGGGAGGTGGCCGGTTCCAGAGCCATTTTCAACAAAGATGAGCCCCAGGTTCCAGGCGGGTGGTGGCTGCCGGTGGTCTACCTTTCTCTTATGCACTGGCTCTTAAGTAAACACTGCAATCCTGCGGTCAGCTAAAGCATGGCAACGAGCAAAAGGACTCACTGTGCAGTTGCACACAGCTATGGTGTGTTGTCTCCTTTGGCCCACTCAATTTTGGCCCCTCCCCATTGCAGAGGCCTGGGCAGGGGTCGAGGGCCAGCGACAGACCTTGATGTGTGATGCCAGAATCCTGCTGGGAACTCCTGGAGGGGGCAGTGTTGGACTTCACCTCCTGGACCTCAATGAAAAACCATTTTCCAAATGAAAAAAAAAGAGGCTAAATTAAGAACATTATCAGTTTCATTGACATTATGTTAAATATTTTTTTTTACATTTCAGCATTTTTAACAATCTTCTTCTTCTCTTTCGGCTTTTCCCATCAGGGGTCGCCACAGCGAATCATCCTTTTCCACCTAAATCTATCATGAACATCTTCTACCCTGACATTAGCCAACCTCATGTCCTCTGTTAAGACATCCATATATCTCCTCCTTGGTCGTCCATAAACACAATGTTGTAATGGATGTCATTTGACATAAAAAGTTAACATTTAATTAATCAAGAAAATATAAACCTCAATCGTACTTAGAATCGATAAGGTAGGAATAATGGTTTGCACATTTTATGCATTTCTTTGGAAGATAATATGCCCTTAAACAAATATTTCATTTGTTCAAATTAAAATAATACTAAGCACAATGAAGTCACATTAAAGCAACTGGGATAATAAACTTTCTACAGTAGATAGTGATAGTGTTTATTACATTTACATTACCGTGTTGAAGAAAAACACCTAGAAATATCAGGTTCAACCAGAACATATCTGAAATCTCAATGTTTTTTATCATAGGGGAACCTTTTCTAGGATAATAACCCATTAATCATGAAGATCATATCCAATGAAGTGCCAGATTAATCAACATAGAGAAAAACTGACAGGCCCCGTCCACGTCCACTGAGGAAAATAAGGGACAACAGATAAGCCTTTATCCATTGAGTTCTGTTCTTGCATTGCTCCCCTATACACGAATACCATAATTTGGGGAGTCTCAGTGGCTACCTGTAAGGACCACAGGGGTGGCAAATAGCAGGGCTGTGGCTTTCTGAGCTTCTTAGTGGTGTGAGCAGAAGGATTTACGGTAACTCTCAGACAAGCGTTCACAGCTTGGACTCTTGGCATGAATTCGATATTGTCCCTGGCTGAGCATCAAACCCACTGAACCTGAGGTCCAAAAGTACCTACACAAAACCCTAGGATGTTTGAATGATAAATCGCCGACATTTAGTGGCAGAACAAAAAAAAATATTGGCCTTGCTTGGGATATCAATTTTAATTTTAATTCACTGTGAGAGCGCATACTGGGTGGCTTGATTGACCAGAGATCGGCTTCTGGTTTAATTGACATGCTCTTCTCTTTCGGAGAGGATATGAGTTTTCCTGCAAATTCAGCACAGGTGCAACAGTAGAAAGCAACCCTGCAGTGTCAGAGGTACACCAATTGCCAGTGGGAGTGATATTGAATATCTACTATGATGTGAAGTACACTGACCATGTTATCTTTCAAGTTTGTGTCCAGTCCTTTTGGGACACACAATTGATTTCTCTGGGTAACTGAACCTTTTCTCACTGTCTGCTTTAGCCCGCCATCGCCAGCACTTCTGGTTTTGATAAAAGAGAGACCAGCTAAATGAGATTTCCTGAGTTGAGTTCAATGATAAAACCATATGGCAGAAATAGCTCAAGTAGTTAATACATCTGAAATGCAGAGACACATAATGGATCAATTCAGTAATCTGTTCTGGTAAGAAGGATTAAAACTGAAATTGAGTGTGTTTTTTAAATCACTGGTATCATTACCTTCTGTGTTACATTCAGGTAAAAGCATCATATACAAGGTTGAAGCTGTATTTTATTAATGTGCTGACTGCTGATGATGCCAAGAGGTGCTTTAGAAAGCCACAGGACTGAATATAAGGTCAAAGAGGATGCACTGAGCCAAACACACCATCCAACACCCTGAAGAAAAAAAAAACCATGGTGCTAATATAAGGGGAGAAGACTGATTACAGTGCTACTATTAGGTTTTGACGATGATTATGGCCAAAAGCAGTACACCCTGTGCACTTCTCTTTGGTGTTCCTGCCCTGGGTCCTAAAAGGCACACTACATGACATGAGGAGCCAGACCAAACATGCCGAAGCAGACCACAGGGTTACTCACTCACAGCCCCTGCACATTCTTTTGAGGCTGAAATGTGACCCAGTCCTATTTTTCAGCAGCTTGTCAGACTCAGTGTGGTGCAAGGAGGTAAACTAAGAGGGGAAACTGTTGTCACCTTTCTATAGCTCTTACTTTTTCTGACTTACAAGATGGCTCCCCCACAGGTGTCAAAATGAGCAGATGGGTGGTTGGATGAGTGATGGCATTCACCACAGACACGGAAAGGAAAGATGTACTTACAACATCAGCAGCAGACAGTAAATGGAAACTAATTTATTGCTGATCTTTGAGTCAACAGACACTCTGGTTAAGTAATAAGTGTAGTAACCACACACATTAGGACTCATAATACCATACGTTAGACTGAAATTGAAGTGACAACATAATGATTTGGGGTGAATTAGTGAAAATGTTTGTAGCAGTTTAAGAAAGTCATGCATGTCCAGCTGTGTGTGTAAGATGCTAGAAGCACCACTTCCCTGAATGATGTTTTTTCCATTTCCAAAAGCATTTTTTACTATTTCCCTTTCTCTATACAGTTGGAGAGCAAAGTCATTGTTGGACAGCATCATCAGAGAATTGGACTGGAAAACACTGTCGGGCATTCAATATGCCCGTGCTTGTCATCAGATGAAGCTTATTTTGAAAAATGCTTGTTATGACTGCTGCTAACCATATCCACCCACTCTATGCCCAGTGAGAGGGGACAGAGAGGAGGAAGTCTTTCAGTCAGTCTGGTTATACTTCATCTCAGCAGGATATGGAGTTGCTGGACGATGGACAGAGCTTCAAGTGAAATTTTGCACACTTGAAATCTGCTACAGTAGTGACACACTGCAAAGGATACAGTTTCTGGAAAATTGTACATAGTATGGAGGAAAGCCTACCCTCCCACACTGAAATGATGCCTTTTCCTTTGTTAAAATGTTATTTTGATGGAGTGCCTTGGTAACTCAAAGGTTATAGTGAATGCCATTGAACCACAGCATCCACAGTTGGAGTCATGGCTGGGGACCTCTACTGTATGTGATACCCCCTCTCTTCTCCTATGTTTCCTGTTCATATTCTTATCAATGCTATCAAATAAAGGCAAAAATGATGTTTCGATCCAATGGCCACCCCAATCTATGCTCCAAAAAAGGAAAAACAAAACAAAAACAAGCCACATTTAAGTTTAGTAGGTGGGATTAAGAATTGCAACATCATGTCAGAAATAGAATAATTAGCATGACAATGGTGACATGAGTGAGTAAGATCAGCAAGCAACTCTACCTACTAGTTGTTCCAAAGCCAACTTACAGAAGTAACAACTCAACTTAAGTCTAATATCTTCAATTTATGTCAAAATATTGTGTTAACATAAGCAAAGAACCCAACTAATACTGTCACACTTTGATTGTTTGTCCTCCACCTATTTTACAGTAGTGACACAAAAACCTTTCATATGAAATAACCAAAACATCCAGACATTTTGCAGAAAATGTGTCCTTTCTTACAGCTTTCATTGTAAGAAAATGAGTGAGAAAATATGTTTTCACTTCCTTTAAAGAAAGCCTTTATACCAATACTAACTAATGATGCTGACTCTTGGTTTTGCTGCTACAGTCTTACTTGGTCTGGTATGACAACAGCTTGTGCCTGGTAACATAAGCTAAAACTAGACAAACGTTGTATAATGGCATTGTTGGGTCTGTTTACGACTAATTAATCTACTGTTCCACTACTTTTCAGCATTTCCCATCATCCTTGATAAGTTGCTACTGCCTTTAAGAATTCCCTACATTTCTTAAAATATGTTGCACTGATATGCAATCTGCTATTGACAGAGTGGTAGGATGGCATAAGCAGAATAAATATTTCTATCCAGTTTAAAGTGAACAGTTTCATCACTCACTTAAAACAATATATTTTTAATGCATTATTAACTGCTGAGGTTGCTGTTTAAGGAACACATTTTGTACTGTCATAGTCTATTACCCAGTCAAATGTGAAGCCAATGTGATGCTGGCCACTTATGTGCAGGAAAAGAGATCATATTGTTTTCATTTTAAACACAAAAGACCATCAGTCTATACCTTGCTTCCAGCATACCTTTAACTACTAGTTCCTCTAGCTGCACGTTTCCATTAGGCACCGACCTACACATTCTTCCTTCTGAGGAAAGCCACAAAAGCAGCTCACCTCAATGGCCAAACCTCACACTGTGAGTTTTAAAAAGGGTTTGACTCTCCAAGAAACACAGCCAAATTTACCACTGAAATAGATTTCAATAAATTTTAATTTCCGCAGCCAATTTTCCTGATCTTGAGAACGTAATGAATTAGCAAACAAAAGCCTCAAAAGAATTCCCCCCTATTTCTCTTTACTCAATGAATTACCGTCGACCACACAAGGAAAACAAAAGATGGCAAGTTTATTTTTCTGTGGTGGAGCCGTTTCAACAGAGCGATTATTCACTGACACCACGTTCAAAGGTTCCTCAATCAAAGGCTTCAAGCACTACTGATAGTGAGAACATTGCAGCATGGTGTAATACAATGTCACATTATAAGTAGTTAAGAAGAGGAAGGATATATTATGTATATTTTAGAATGAAAAGGTTTCAGGTTTCAGTGTTAAAAAAGAATGGAATGAATTAAAATGCTGTACCTGTATTTATACTATAATAATATATGTTGATTATTGTCCTTTTTACACAGCTGTACAATTGATTTAATCTAAAGCAACTCAAAAAAAAGCAACACACACAAGGGGCCACTTGGGATTTTATCTCTTACCCAAGGAGTTTTTAACACACGAACCTAAGGAGACATGGATCGAACCGCTAAACCATGCAATTGGTTCCACTCACTCAACCTTCTGAGCCCCTGTGATGGTCACAGTCAGTGTAATTGTAGCATCTCAGTGTGTGAAAATGATATTTTAGTTTTGTGAACTGTGCTTACTGTACTAGAATTTGTTCGTCAAAGAATAAAAAAGTAACCAACTCTGTTTTATATTCAAGCAGATGTTTCTTGTATATAGAGTTTGCTTCCTCGGTCCAGAATAACCTTTTCCCAGTGAAGTCAATGGAGACTGATTAGAGTCAAAAAAAAAAAAAAAAGATAACTCAAGATACCATTTCGAGACAGTGAGTCTCAAACAAGCACTCACACAAAAATATTCTAAAAGCAAAAATAAAAACAGAGCTCAAACACACTGTAACTTCTGGAGTATGATAGCATTCAGGCATACATATTAGCTCACTGATAATCTTAAATGCCTGAAGAATTGTGCAGTATTTAGCTGTGCTGGGGATATTTGTGTTTCACTAATAAATTATTGCAGCTCTATATATGTGCATAAATGCATACATATAGAGCATATGCATTTTGTTGCTGTGGCAGAGACAGGCTGATGGCAGAAAATGCTTGTGTGTTTGTTTGTGCGTGCTTGTATAACTGTGGGTGTATACTGTGTGTGTAAGTGGCCTGTGTGTGGCCAGACTAGCTGGGCTGATCTTGGCCTCTGGCTCTTGCTGGCGTTCAGTATGTCTGTAAAGAAACAGCTGGAGGCAAAGCCAACACCGGTCCCGCTCAGGAGCCCGGCACTGCCAGCAGCGACAGAGTCCAGAACTTTCCATGGTCCCGCATCGCCACGCCAACACGCTTGGCACGACACAGTTGTCCTGATCTGCACACCTGGCCCACCAAGAGTCCAGAATCACCTCTCCTGTCACTGTGTGATGAACAGGTCATTTACAACCCAAGTGTTTGTGTGTTTTTAAGAGTTATGGGCCCAGGTAAAGAAAACACCATAGCAGTGGACCTCCTGTGTGTTGCCCTAATCAAACAGAGCTGAGAACCTTAGTACTGTAGAATAACCGGGTCTGAATTTGTTTAGACTTGTACTGTGGAAAACCTACACAGAGCAATATTCAAAAAGAGTCTGATAAAGATTTTTGATTGTTTTGATATTGTCACTGAGCAAGTAGCAAGTCTGAAAACTGGGGCAAGCAGGAATATTGTAACCACAATATAGGTATGACAGCCAAAAGGAGTTGTCTAAATTTGGGGGCTACCACTGTGCTCCAATAAACTGTATTGTTATAGAAATTAAATGATTAATAGGTAAATCATCAAAATAAAAAATATTTATCTGGTACAGTTTTGCTAATAGATTCATTGTTTTAATAATTGTTCAAGCAAAATGCCAGAAGACACTGGTTCTAGCTTCACATATGTCAAACTTTGTTGCTTTTCTTTGCCAGGACAGCACAATGGATATATTTAGGTTTCGGTCTGTTGGTTAAACAGAACAAGCAGCTTGAGAACATTATCTCCTTGAATTGTGGGAAGTAAAAACACATTTCTTAAATAATGAGCAGATAAATTGACAGTGACATGTAAATAAAAGTTACAAACATGAAAAAAACTCAAGGAAATACAGTTTTATGTAAGAACAGTTATAATACAATGAGCATATTAAAAAGCAACTTTTTATCAAAAAGCATTTTCTCAGATATGGTCAAGAACAAAATAATCACTGTAACAGAACATAAGGACAAGATGATAATAGATGCTTAGAAATAATCACATTTGATCACTAATCTATGCCGAGTTAAAAGAGTTATGGACAATAAGTTTCTATTTAAGTTGAAGCATACTTAGTTTTATTAGCCACGCTGTGCACTAACTGCAGCAGCTTTTTGTGCTGAAACACTGCATTCCTGGGAGACATGTTGACAGAATATGAACCATAAAACTCTAAACTCTAATCTGAAACAAGCCAGACTCATAACAGAACTGATGCAGGCCACACAACTGAGAAATCATATTTCACTTGACCAATATTAAGTGAAAAATTATAATTTAGGTGTGATCTTTCAGTTCAGAGTTATTCTGGAGTAATTCTGATCAATCTGTCTTTAATAACAGGCTATGTACCACAGGCTTTTATAGTTGCTGTAGTCTAACCTCGACTCAAAAGCCCAACACTGGACTCAGGGGGTTTAGACAATTATAGACCAATATCCAATCTGCCATTTATCTAAAAAATCCTTGAAAAAGCAGTGTTAAAGCAATTATGGCATATGTGGAATCAGTGCACATCATAGTACAGAAACTGCACTGGTAAAGGTCACTAACAATCTTCTCATAGCGTCAGACAATGGACCTCTCTCTATACTCGTCTTGTTACTGTAGATCTTAGTGCTGCATTCGACACTAAAGATTACAACATTTTATTACACAGACTGGGACAAACAAACAGCACCAGGCTGGTTTAAATGATATCTATCACATAGATTCTAGTTTGTGTATGTTAACAATGAGTCTTCCATGAACACAAAAGTTAGTTTTGGAGTTCCACAGGGTTCTGTGCATGGACCGATTCTTTTTACTCTATATATTTCCCCCTTAATAAATATTTTTAGGAAACTATAAATTTCCATTGCTATGCAGATGACACCCAGCTATATTT
Organism: Anabas testudineus; assembly: GCF_900324465.2. Lineage (NCBI taxonomy): Eukaryota > Metazoa > Chordata > Actinopteri > Anabantiformes > Anabantidae > Anabas > Anabas testudineus. Next base: position 16,955,260 of record NC_046615.1, read on the forward strand.
ATATATAAAACTAGAATAAACTAATCAATTAATCAAACTTCAAGCATGCTTAAAAGACATAAAGGATGTCCTCTAATTTTCTACTCCTAAATTCAGACAAGACAGAGCTTATTTTGTTTGGTCCTAAAAATCTCAGAGACATGATGTCTAATTCCATTCCAAGGAATCTCTGAGTTATCTTTGACTGGGATATCTCCTTTACATCATAGAAAAAAGAAATCTCTAGAACTGCCTTCTTCCATCTGAAGACTATTGGTAAAAATAGGAGCATTTATTACTTTCAGACTGGACTATTGTAAATCACTATTGAAAGGATGTCCCAAAAACTCCTTAAAAGCCTCCAGGTAAATCCAAAATGTTGCAGCCAGAGTTCTCAATTTTTGCCTAGTGCTTGCTCAAATTAGATTGTTAGGTTTTCTATACAATTCTGTATACCGTTATATTTTGCAAGGTCTTAAACCTTACACTGTAAAGTGCCTTGAGATGACTGTTGTGACTTGGTGCTATACAAATAAAACATTGAATTGTTTACAAGTCACAAGCCTGAGCTTTGATAACAGGAACATTTTTGAGTGTTACTTCTTGTTTGATACGTGTTTCTCTATCAGTATGTTCTTCAGTCATCTGTGACGACCCACTCTAATTCAATTACAGAAAAAAACATTTCAAAACCTGATATTTAAGGAGGAAAAATAAGAGGTTATGCACATCATAAAAATGCACATTTCACCTGGTGTATCTTGGCTCAACATTTTTAATAGAAGCCAGCATTTGTTGCCATTGGAGAAAAGTTGTAATTTTTGAAGTGGTGGGTGTGTGAGAGGGATTAATTCTTGTTCTGTCTCTTTGGATATATTTGCCACCCATGATATCTTAGTCTACGTTTACCCACAAACACACTGTCACACATTAGAGTAAGGGGTGGAGGATGGTGAGGAAACATAATTTGTGTATGGATGTTCGGTATATGAACAATTTGATTGATGGGCAGCTAAAAAACACAGGCCGATCCTTATTAGAGGCTGAGGCCTGCCAGCTCTGAGGGATGCGTGGGCATGTCCTCTTTGGTAAATGATCAGGTGTTTGACTCTGTCTGGTAGGAAGGAAGTCCTTATTAATGTTGAGGAGAAGGCTGAGGTTCAGCAACCTCAGGCATGCCCGCCCACACACACACACACACAAAATCCCATTCAAGCAGCCCAGCTCTGCTCTCGGTGTGGTTCATTAGAGGAGGGTTGAGGTGCTCTTACACGAAAAGGAGCAAAGGCCTGATTGGGAACAGATATCTATGGCTGTGGAGGTGTTAAAATAATTCTTTTGACATCTCTTACAATTTTCACCACCCTCTGTGAGTTTTCAGTTCTGGCTTTTTTCATGGAAACAGTCATTAAGTGACTGATTTTTAGCCACTTGGAGGAGGTAGAACAAGCTGTAAATAAAACTGACTCATCATCACCTCATGAAACAACTAACACACAAGCATGTTAACATTCATTTGGACTGGAATTTATGGCCACCTTGTGAACAATATTCAATCTTTTATATTTGTTTTGGTCTGACCATTTATTTAAAGAATTAGTTAAACATGTTGTGAAATAATGATATTTCTTGCCAACAGTTAGATTAGAAGCTATAGTAGCTTAGCTTGGAAACAAGGAAACAGCTACCCTGGCTCTAAACAAACGAACCACCTATCAGTAAATTCACATGATAAATTAAAAGAGCATTAATATGTCAACATACCCACAAAATAATATAGCCAAGTGCTATATCAGCTATGCTGACTGGACACATTACTTCACTGGGTGTTACTAGACTGGGTGTATATTACAGTAAAATTGGATTGCAAGATTCAAATCATGGATTGAATCTTGCCAGATTCAAGCCAGACTGTTCACTGTGACCTTGTTTGTTTATTTAGTGCAAGTGTAAAGTGTAAAACAAGATATTACAACTATATAGGGAAAGTGCGCTAAACTATTACACCTTTTAATTACTGGTAGCAGGACTTTCCTTTCTTCAGAGTCAGATATGCTATTTAGCCTGTTTTTGCTCCTTATACTCAGATAACTGGCTGTTGGTAGAGGTTTCACACTTGTGGTACCAATCTTTTCACTTAACTCTTGGCAAAAAAATAATTTTCTAAAAATGTATTTTAGGTTAAAAGCTTTTTAAATACTCTGTTTTGTAACTCTGCCAAACAGTAAAATGGTTGGCCACAATGAACTGAAATGCAATAGAGCTGAGAGGAACTACAGAGTGGGGAGATTTGTCATCACAAACATTAAATTGTAGTTGTGTGATCCACTGTTAAAATATTGATTAGAGCAGCTTTAAACTCTGTATCTTTAAACCTGGGCCAGTGCGGGAATTCCCCTTTTCCTGCATCACTGTGGACAGAAATGTCAGCGACCTGTGAAGTGAACACGTCACACCTAAACAGCCACTTCACTCCCACCATTAACACTGAACTTTTAAAGGTCTACAACAGCTCTTTTCCCCCTGTAAACCATCTGCACCACAAAGCTCAACTCTCCTTGGGGATAGTGTAATATAAACATATTCAGCATGCCTCAGTATTTCCAAAGCCACCCACACATGCTATACCCCATCTGAGAGAACAGTGATCTAGGTCTGAATCAGTGCTGCCTTTTTTACAACTCTTACAAAACAAACGTTTAAAAGTTAATTCCCTTTTGCTCATGCAGGGGAGAGGCAATGAAAGCCCTGCCTTATGTTACATGGTTGTGAGACTGTGGGCAGCACAAAACAAACAGTTGTGAGCTCTGCCTTCCTTCCTCTGCTTTACAAGGGGATGCAGATTGGAGAAACATGTTGGCTGTTGTGAGCAAATCCGTTTCATGGATTTAGACTGTTGGAAAACCACAGTCGGACAGAAAACAAGTCGCCTGGCCAGAGTCCATGTTTGAATTACACTCAGTGTTGATTTATCTTCTGCCCAGTGTATGTAATTGAATGTCTAATGGACTCACTGTTCATTAGTGAATTAACACTTTTGAACATTTACTTCATCAAGACTCAGGGTGTGTTTTCTATGAAAGCTCTGGATATGTTTTTGCTCAGAGGGTGGGGATATTTTTCTCTGTATGAACCGTGTTAAAAACTATACAATTAAAGAACCAAATTCATCTACTGCAGGTTGTTAAATGACCCCAACATGTCAAATATGATGCCTCATTAAAATGTTTCATTAGCAAAAAATGTAAAGAACATAGCAATAAACATGTTTGTCCCAAACAAATCAATTTATTATTTAATATTTTGAGTTCCATGGGCAGAACTTAATGTTCCTCCTATGTCTTGTTTTGGATTACTGTACATGTTTTAGAGCCTGTCCCATAATACCTCAGCTTTATATACTTTTGTGAAACTCTATCATGGTTCTATGTAAACTTTAACTAAATATATCACTCAGCTGTCACACCAATTCACTCACAGATGAAAATACAGGGTTAAACGAGGGTATATTAACTTTTCATCAGTATTATTTTGATAAGTTACAGCATTGTTTAGTTTTAAAAAGACTTCAACTGTTTTCAGATTTACTGTAGGTATTGGTCATTTGCAGCATGAAATATAATGCACCAGTAGATGACATATTCATCAATGTCCGCTGACGTCTAGTGAAGTGTAGATCTGAAGAACTGTACGTATTGTATCCATGATCAGAGTCCCTTCCTATTTAGTAATTTTGTTGGTGGTTATCATTTATTGTCTCACAGAAAAATACTTGAATGACCAAGCTCGTGTAATTTTAAATGTCTGTCTGTCTGTCTGTGTTTGTGGAGACCTTAAGTAACAAACCTAGTAAAAAGCATGATGTCATTGTTTACCACATTTGACAATTTTAGCTTTATAAACGAACTGGAGAACATTTTCAATAAAATACCAAATCCCATATTGGAATATTGCAGATTTAACAGATTCTTTTATAAAGAAAGTTTTGTTACATGAGACCACAAACTAAATCCTACCAGTTAATATCTTGTCAGACATGACTCTCAAAATGTTATTTTGCCACAGCCATAAAACTTAATTGTGTATCCCATCCGACCAGCAGTAAGTGACCCAGTTTCTTGAAATTCAATATATATTTGGATTGTTGTTCATGATCATTCCTCCAAATTTCTAAGCAAATGTACTAAATACAGTGGCAAGAAAAAGTATTCATGTTTTTCATGTGTCATAAAATATGATCTGATCAATCAACCATAAAAACCTCATAGTGCGAGTGGAAAAAGGAATTAATAAACCCCCCACCCCAAGAATCACATTTTATGACTAATTAATGCAGAAAACCATGAAAATCATAAAGGTTCACATACTTTTTCTTGCCACGATATGACTGTGTCTAACAATTAGTTATATGTATGATTAGTTATATAGATTTTATGCTCTCTCTCTCTCTCTCCCTCCTCTCTCTCTCTCTCTCTCTCTCTCTCTCTCTCTATATATATATATATATATATATATAATATGTAATTTTAACTAACTTTTACTCAGGTACTCTAGGCAACCACTCAGATACAATGTATATAAGGGACTCAATTGGATGTTAGTTTTAAAACTTGACTTGCTTAATAACAGCCTTAATTCTAGTAAGTTTGAGCCTTTCTATTCTCTGGTTGGCCTTGACATACTTTCATAGTCACGGAGCTTTGAAAAGTGTACAGTGTTCTCCAGTTTTCTTGGAGAAACAGAAAATTGAGAGGTGAAAACTGAGGCTGGGGAGTGGTGTGCCAGTCACTGTGCCCTGGTGAGCACGAAGCGGGTGGCCTCTCTCGACGCAGGATAAACCTGTCCAGAGGCTGCCTTCAGCATCCGTGTCTGTCTGCCAAGGGCTGCAAGCATGTCCCAAGACAGGCAGGGAGGACAAGACTGCTCAACAAGGCCTCTGCATTGAGTGCAGTCCATTTAAAATAACCTATGGATAAATAAATACAGGACCTAAGTTCACTGTACAGTAATTGGTCAGGAAACCAACAGAGACAAGCTCATTTACAGTAAATGGATCAGCTTTGAGTTGGTGAAGTGCACTTGGCTCACACCGTGCATTATAACGATTTGGAAATTTCAAGTAAAGCATTTTTTTCTGTGTTTAAATATTCACTGAAAAGTCTCATATTTTTTCACTGAGAAAACAAAACTGTATTTGTGTGTTGGAGCACAAGTAAATATAGAATGATGTTAAATATAGAAACATTACAGAGAATACTTATAGATGATGTAAGAGCAAATAAGGCATGTGAGGAAAACATGGGAAATCTGTCAAATTCTGATAACATGACTTCAGTTTCTGCATGTGAACTTCTTTTTACTTTTCAAGGACACACAGAAACCTGTACACACAGTCTCTCTCTCTAACACACACAAACACACACAGTGGTTAGTCTGGCCAACCTTGTTGACCCACTAGCTTAGCTGTGGTTGCACGCTGGATGCAAAGCACTCATTAATGATTTGAGCCTGCTCTTCACTTGTGTAAACAAACAGACTCAGTCCGTCATTACCGTAACACCATGCGTGTGTGGTCTTCTCAATCAGACCTCTATTGATTCTTAAATTTTCACGGGGTTGAGGCAATGTGAAATGGCACGATTTGTCAAGTGAGTAAAAGGCATGAAGCACGCAGACTTGTGGCATGTTTCAAAACAGTTAACACACTGGCGGACACATTTTTCATCAGCCTCAAATACTGCACAGTAGTTGTTGCAGTGGGCAGGAGTCTGTTCCACAGGCATTGCCACGGCATCACCACAAGCCACAAAACATAAAACACCACAGTAGGTTTTATATTGCGTGTAAAATGCACATCATAACCAAGAGCGCTTAGCTCTCCCCACCAGCTCCACTTTCAGCTCTGAGACAGAGCTATCTTTACATGGACAAGCAGTGCAGAGTCGCACTGTAAGCTCTGTTGTGTGTGTTGTTTGGCAGCTGGGCAGAAGTTTATGGTAATGTTTTGGGTGATAGGTCAGGAGCAGAAAGGTGGCGGCCATTGGTGGTGGCTGTGTGGTGAATGTGTGGGGTTTCAGGCTGCGTCCAGCTGGCCTGAGGTCTGCCTCTGAGGTCAGAAGAGTGATAGGGGGGCATCAGACATGGGGCAGCTTGTGGTTTGGCTTTAGGGGTGATTAAGGGACATGAAGCCACCCCCCTTCCCCAGAGTTTGGAGCAGAGAGGCTGGCCACAGTGACACACCCCACCATCAACATCTGCCAACAGAGAAATGCTAATGTGGTGGGCACCTCATAAGGCCACGTTAAAGACTCAGGCTTTGGACTTGTTTTTCTGCTTTTTGAAATCACACTGAATCACACGTAGGCCACGATCAAACACACAGTTTAATCATAAGACGAACAACATTTAAGGTTTTCACTAGAAACAAGCTCAAACATTGAACAGATGAGTGTAAAAACACTCCAGTTCAGATGAGAGTAGAGCTGTGCCAGGCAGGAATCATTTCGTCTTAGAAATACATTTTACAGGCAAAATGTCCAGTGGCAGATATTTCCTGTCTGAAAAATAATGATTTAATGTACCTGTGCTCTAGACTGAGTCTGGACAACATAGTTTTGTCCTGATAGGACCTCCCCGACTTACTGTCTCCAGGAGCCTGACATTTATGGTTAACATAAAAAAATGTAGCTGTAAATAAGAAACTTGGCCCAAAAGCCCTACCTGAGGAGGATTATCATATATCAAACAGCAAAAACAGAAACAGACAAATCTTGCAGCTACTTTCAGATCAAATAAATGCGTGAAGGAGGAGGCCATGTTTGTCTAACCCTGAACAGGAATTAGGTAATGTTCAGGATGTACGCCTTTTAGAATGGAGAGCACTGACCCTTCTCTGACACCCTGACCAAACTGTCCATTGTGCTTTGTGGCTCAAAGCCTAAAATGCCACAATTACTGTTGAAAACAGAAACTCTAAACCTGGAAATTTAAAAAGTTAAACTAAATATGATTTTTAAAGGTTGAATAATTTAACAGACCTTATTGGTTGGATCCCAGATGGTCACTGATAGAGCGTAAAATATATCTACATGCCTTCAGCTAAATATTTGAAACTTTTTGTTAGATGTTAGAATTGTTAAATTAGCTGATTGATGGGAAATTATTTGGCCACCCAATATATATATATATATGAGTAGTAAAAAGGCAAAACAATTGTTTAGATTTTTGGCTGTTGGTCTGACAAAATAAGAAATAGGAAGATGTACACTTTACTATATTGTCAAATGATAATGAGCAAACTTTCACTAATTTTCTGATTTCACAGTTTAAATAATAAATCAGTTAACCATGATAATTGTCAGTAGATTATGCAGTGTTCACACCTCAATACTGTTTATCAAGTCAGACATTAAAATTTTTTTTAACCTATCCTTTGAACTTGCCATTATGGATTTTCAGTGGAAACAATACTGACTGCTGATGGACAGGCTGACAGATGAGGTCAGACAGGAATCTCCCTGGATCTCTCTCTGGACAATGATGTTTGCGGATGACATTGTGATTTGCAGTGAGAGTAGAGAGCAGGTAGAGGAACAGCTGGAAAGGTGGAGGTTTGCTCTGGAAAGAAGAGGCATGAAGGTCAGTCGTAGTAAGACAGAATACATGTGTCTGAACGAGAGGGATCCAGGTAGAAGCGTTAGGTTACAGGGGGCTGAGGTGAAGAAGGTACAGGAGTTTAAGTACTTGGGGTCAACAGTTCAGTGTGATGGAGAGTGTGGAAAAGAGGTGAAGAGGCGAGTGCAGGCAGGTTGGAGCGGGTGGAGGAAAGTGTCAGGAGTGTTGTGTGACAAAAGAGTGTCAGCAAGACTCAAAGGAAAGGTATACAAGACAGTGGTGAGACCAGCTCTGCTCTATGGGTTAGAGACGGTAGCAGTGAGACAGAGACAAGAGGCTGAGATGGAGGTAGCAGAGATGAAGATGTTGAGGTTCTCCTTAGGAGTGACCAGGTTAGACAGAAAAAGGAACGAGTACATCAGAGGGACGGCTCACGTTGCCTGTGTTAGCGACAAAGTCAGAGAGGCCAGACTGAGATGGTTTGGACATGTTCAGAGGAGGGATAGTGAGTATATTGGTAGAAGGATGTTGGAGATGGAGCTGCCAGGCAGGAGGGCAAGAGGACGACCAAAGAGGAGATATATGGATGTCTTAACAGAGGACATGAGGTTGGCTAGTGTTAGGGTAGAAGATGCCCATGATAGAATTAGGTGGAGAAGGATGATTCGCTGTGGCGACCCCTGATGGGAAAAGCCGAAAGAGAAGAAGAAGTGGAAACAATACTGACATATCCAAGTCCAAGACTAAACTATAACAACTGTGCAGGAAGGAGGAACATTTTTTTGCTAAATGCTCCAACGTGTTCAACAGTTGGTATTGTGTAACTGTGTCTTTTTGTTGTTGTTTTTTGTGTTGCTTTTTGTGGCAGAAACTCTACTGTGGCAGTAAACATTAGATTAACCACCAGTTAGTCAGAGACATTTCAAAGCGTAGTTTTCCAAACCAAATAAATTGCTGTTTAACAAGTCTGTCAGAATTCAGAGCACATCGACTTTTACAAGTAAAATGTTTATATCTGCAGTATTTTAATGTATATTTTAATTGATTTTGCTGTGTCTCAAAATGCTTAGTCAAGTAATAATGTTTAATGCAACAAGACCTGCACTTGAAAAAAAGTGATATTTTAAGCATCAATAAACCACCAACTGAAAAGAAAACAAACTGGACTAACTTTAAATTTAGTCTACTGGGCTTTTATTAATAAATGGTGCCTCAGTAGCTGAGTTGTTGAAAATAGCTGAACCAGAAAAAGGTAAAGATGAATAAAGAGCATTCCAGGGATGACAGTTATGATTGGTAGGTGTGAATGATTAGCAGAAAACTCGTCCAACTACCCACAATATGGCATTATAAACCATGCCTCAAAGGGACTAAGTGAAATGGCTTGTTCAGTAACTCACCGTCAAAAAACCATTAAGAGGGGAAAGTAACTCTGCAAAAGTCATTTTTCGAGTGAGGTTTTCCAGGATAACAAACCTGAAGTTCTCATGTGAACCAATGGCTGAGCGATCAAAGTCCTGACTGCATCATAAAGAGACCATTATCAAATGCACTGAAACGTCTGATTTTATTCTTGCAGATAAATATATGGTTACATATGAAGTGTTATCTCAGATTATGTTCAACAGAAACTGCACACATATTGTTTTCAACCCATACTGGATGATTTTGGTGAACATGCCTCAGTATTCACTTAGCTCCAAAGTTGAAATTTCACTTAAAGTAAGAATGTGTGCAGCACGAAAGGGGAGTGGTACTGTGAAATAGTAATAAAATAATAGAGGCAGGGTCAGGGTGAGAATTGTGTGGGAACTAACGCTGACTTACTGGCACAGACAGATTTGCAATGCACATGCCAAGTGCATAGTGACGCTGAATGTGACTCTACAACAAAAGCAGGAACAGTTGCTGTAACTAGAGTCAGGATTTATGACATAATAGGGTGGACCAATACAGAATGGGTACAACACATCCAAAAATAGATATTGAACTCTGATTTTATGCATGAAATAAGGGTGTTTCAATAGATGCCGAGTGTGTATGAGCTGGCTGCTTGGGACAGGAGGGTACAAATTCTTTGAAACTAGGGTGGGTGGGTGTGTTCTGTAAGTGTGAACGTGAAGTAGGTGCAGCGTGAAAAGGATGAAAAACGGACAGGAATACTGTTCTGTGTTGAGAGTGCAATTTAGTATGAATCAAAAGCAGCTTTCCTGGCTCCCATTCCATACGCTGCTGTCTGCCAGGAAATGGGATTTTTTTTCTTCATATTTTTTGCAGGTAAAGTTTTTGCAGAATGGAATCAAATGAGGTATTTTTTCCCTACAAAATGTTAAAGTGTTGGATGTTTAAGGCAGACACACTGGAAACAGAAGAAAGCTGAAATTTAGAGACAGCAGGGGGGTCTGCCATATATTTGTCCCAGTCCCAAGCCCCTTCTGGACCTCTTGTTGCATTGAATCATAACTGCTTTTAAAATATTGAGCCTTCTATTAAGTAATGTACCACCAACTGGTCTACAGCCTAGCCTGAAATGATTCTACTAATCATCACTACTCAGAAATAATTTAGGAGTTTTATTCATGAGGAGAAATAAAAGTTATTCTATCTCGTAAAACAGTGCAGTAGGTATAGTAACCATAGTAAATTATAGTTAAAATATGTTGCAGAATCACAGTACATTTTACCATCCATCCATTTTAACTTCAGTTTTATTCATGGAATAAAAAACTGTGAACATGTACTGGGTATTGTTCCAAATCAGTTTGTCCATATACCATTGCTGGGTTAAATTTAATTTCTTCATTATATTTGAATGACTTAAAGAAACTTTTTAGCCAAACTCAACAAAAGGTATGCAGGTAACCCATGGTAACAACCACGGTAGTAATCATAGCGGGCACAGGTAAACACAGCTCGTACCTCACAAGATGACGTGTCCTCCCACACGCAATACGACTTGATGCCATTTCACATTCTCTATTGAGCGAGGAACTGTTCAGATGAAACCGCCATTTAAGCCAGTGAAGCAAGTCACCGCAGCTCAACCTAAGCAGATACATTTACATTTAGGCAGACAATTTCATCCAAAGCAATTCACAAAGGAGGTACAATGGAAGCAACTAATATAATTTAGATACAAGGCTGATATAAGCCGCTAGGTATTTACTCTTTGCTTTTGTGTGTAGTAGCTAAAAGAAGCGTTATAACATAGCCCCATTAAAAAGTTGGGCTATGCCTGAATCCAATTGGACAGTTTTACCAAGAAGAAATTCCTCCAAAGAAGAATGGACAGCAAGAACTGAAAGAACATGGAGCCAGTGTGACCTTAACCTTTGACCATCAAAATCTAATTAGCTCATCATTATGTCCAAGTTGACAGTTGTGGGAAATTTGAAGAAATTCCCTGCAAGCATTCTTTAGATTCTGCATTTAGAAGAATTGGGCAGCTGTACGGATGGACGGACAACCCGAAAACATTATGCCTCCAGCTCATACAAACAATTGGTGCCTTTTTGTCTTCTTCTGTTTCTATTACCTACCGTACCTGTTTAGTTGGTAAAGTATAAATACCGTACTTTATTTTCATTAGGTCACAGTGTCAATTATAGTTCTTAGAAAGAAAAGGCCTGAATCAGCAGGTGAGATTATTAAATCTTTTTGATTTGGCCAAGAAAATTGTACTCCATAAAAAAACAACTACTCTGAAACATGTTAGTTGAAAATGGTTTCAGGTTTGACAGAGAGGACATTAGTAGTATGTACCAAGGCAGAATGTATATACAATATTTATATATGTTTATAAATGCATTTATATACATGCACTTACTCTATCAGCACAGGCTGTTGCATTGTTAAGTCTTACAACTTTATAGGTCATGACCCTGAAATAAATTGCGGGAACATTTCAGGAAAACTGAAAACTGAGAACACACTCAAAAATATTATTTTTTTAAAAGATTTTACATAATTACATTTTATGCTAATATAACTGAACAAACGCACATTTACACTGTAACTAACAGAATTGGTGGGAGTGGGATGGGATGATCAATCATTTTAGCCATGTGACATCAGCAAATGTTCGACCAATCAGTTGATTCACAATCTAATGCTAATCACAATGCCAATTTTTTCTTACATACAACGTATAGGGCTGCGTGAAATGCCTGAAATCATAATCATAATATCAACATATACAACAATATGCCAAATATGTGCCCAATCACAAATAAAGTCAAACAAGTAATTTGTAAAGCACTGGGCCATGCAGCTCTCTGTCAATGTGATAATAAAAATGCATGCATCTCCGACTACTGACTAAATGCACATATTTATTCAATTTTCAAATTCGAAACGTGGTTAGATGTTAGGTATTGGGTTTAATGCATAAACATACAGTACAGTTAACCTGAGACTGTTTACGGCTTCCTCAATGTAATGCTCTTCACTTTCCGTATTAGCTGAATATCAGAGATACCTCAGAGCCCACTGTAACCATTTGGTGGTCAGTTAGTTTGCTGAAGCAGAATGGAGGTGAACTGAATGGTCTGCAGTGAGAGGCTGTGGGTTGGGTTTCTCTGAGGTTATGGTCATTCTCCCCTGGGAAAGTGGTTAGGCCTGGCTGTTTACTTTGGAGCAACCCTGCCCCTCCCCTTATACTGAACACTCTCCGCTTGGTACCTCATGATTATTGGTGCACACCTGTTATTTCTGACCACTTTATATTGTTATTATTAGAAGATTTTACTTAGTTAACATATCTAAAATAAGTTGAAAGCGATTAAAATTTATTTCAAGCTCCTGGTTATTATACTCGTAATGTTAGTTTACATATTGCTTGGGCACCACCATCTTTTTACAGCAGGTGTGTCTGAACAGTTCAGGGGAGGGATAGAGGCAAGGGCTGGGAGGTTAGGGAGGGTGTTAGGACTGGACTTAATGGGTAGGGGCTAAGTTAGTGCCTGCATCTTCACCCAAAGAGAAGCTTGACTTTCTCTCTGTGCCTCACTCAGACGGACCCACACAGGCTCAGAGTGCTGGATTGAAAAACTCTCTCAGCTCTACTCTGGCTACCAGAGAAGATGCTTCGGCATTACATTTCATGAGATAACTGCGGGACTGTCTTTTAATTGGGACACTGGGGAGAAATAAATAGCTCAAGACACACTGTTGGAAGGCAAATGAATGGAGCAGACTCAGACTTGTTTCCCCAGGCTGCTTTTGCACCAATGGATCCGGACACAACTTTTTGAACTGGTTAAATTGGATTTAGCAGAAGAATTTTCTTACAATTTAGTGAATTAATCTTTTTTTGCAACAAATTCATCTCAAGAGCTTGCACTCACCTTTTTGGATTGTCACTGTAAAAACTCAACCCATGTAAGTTGAAGTTTATTTTTTACATTATTATTTTGTTTATTGGCACCAGGCACTTTCATTTTATCTTTTAAGACTCTTACTAACATTAACTAGTGAATAATAGATAAAACATTTAGTAAAAATTGATTTAACAAAGTTTTGCTAAATTAATTAAAGTGACTGATGTAATATTGCTTTTAGATCTTAGGTTTGAGGATGTGCTCTATAGTCATACTTCATCAATGGAGTCTGGCTGTGTTCTTGCTGTGCTCTCCAATGACTCTCGAAGGGAGACCAGTTGATGCACTTAGCAGCAGAACGTAAGTTATTTTTTACATTAATTTTAAAAAGTAAAAAATTATAATTAAATATTGTGCAATATGAAACTCAATAAATCAAAAATAATTAAAAGTCTGCTGTGTCCTGAATGTCAATGTAGAAATTCAAGTAGGGTTCAGGAGGTTTTCTCTGTGGCCTTTTTCAGGTCTTGAGCTCAGACTAGTGATAACTCTCAGAAACTTGTTTATGCTGCCACCTACTGTACTCAGCAGTCCAGGAGCCTGACCTTAAATTTCATCTACCGAATGTTCAAAAAGAGTTTCTAATTTTCAAATGATTTAAGAGAAATTACACAGATTTCTGTCAGCCCTGAGAAAGTTAAACCTTTTTGATGTACAATGCAGTTTTAGGATGTGAATACTTTCTGTTAGGTATTGGATTTAATGCATAAACATACATGCTGATCTGACTCTGTCCTTTGCTTTAAGGAGGAGGTCAGTGAGCCACGCTCAGCTGATGCATGACAAGGGTCGCTCATTGCAGGAGTTCAAGCGTCGTACGTGGCTGCAGGAGCTTCTGGAGGAGGTGCACACTGCTGATGAGCAAACACAATCTGTGCAGAGCAGAACCCAGAGTCAAACCTTCAGTGGGAATGCCCTGCACCAGAAGCCCCCAGGGGCCACCAAGAACCTCCCTGACAGGTACAGGTTGGACAGAGATGGCACTAACTTGCCTCAGGAGACCAACAAAGCTGTGGCCTATAAGGACCAGCCCCTAAAAGTGGCCACAAAGAGGAAAAAAAAGGTGAGGTTAGGTCGCCGCAGAGAGAATGACAAGAAGCGAAGGAGGACACGGTCAACAAAGGGGCCATGAAGGACTCTGGCTAAGAAACTCCTGAAAGCCCTTACATGGTACTGGCCTAAGACACTGACAAACGTTCAGCTAGACTGAGATCTGACAAACTCTTTTCATGGCTTATCCAGTCATTTTTTTGTCATATTTTCTGGAGTTTCATGAGAAAATCTTCTTAGGTCCATATTTATTTGGAAAATATTTGGTATCCCTGGTTTACTGCCACATGTTGTCATCTCTAATGGGTACAGAAGGAAATATTTATTGCCTGAATATGATGTAACATCTTGAAAATAGGATACTGAGAAGTCTACCTTTGTTTGGCATATGCGTTAACTATTGTGGAGTTACAGTTGCAAACTTCAACGAATACATCTGAACTTTTCCGGCATAATTTATTTCACACTGAAAGTGTATATTTATTTTGTGAACTGTGTGAATCACGGTGCTGCTGACTAAATTCCATAATGCACTTTAGTTATATCCTGTAAATGTTCTTTTGTGGTTGAGTTTTAATTTGATAGTTTTTTTTTTTTTTTTTGGTTGTTTTTTTTGATGGACCTGTTTTCCTTTCCCACCTCAGATCCCTCATGGACTTGTAACTTATTGGATGCTTCATCAAACCCACTCTCACCATTTTACATTATAGTTTATTTTTATAGAACAAGCCCAAGTCAGGGGTTATCAGACTCATTTAAAGTTCTTGACTTGCACTGAGCATACTGTAAATGTTCCCAGTTAATCACACATTAAAATGTAGCCATTAGAAACATTTCGATTCACCGTGTCTTTGTTTATCCTAAATTCCTTCTGATGATTGTTTGACAAAAACACCTCAAGTGGACGTAATCGTGTAATGGTCATCCCATTATTGCACACACTGGTGGTCCTTCAGCCTTCTGTGAGCAAAAAACAACTTGTTTTGTGGTGTTAACAGTTTCTCTGAAAGGCAGGAACCAGCAAAGATTTGGCATTTTTACTTAAACTGATTTAAATAATTATTACCAAGACACTTTAAGACGGTGCTTTTTCTGATGCTCAACTAATTATTGTAGCTTTATTAAAACATCATTAAAATTATATGCTACTATTGTTAGTCTGATTAATCAGCAACAATAGCCGATAGATAGACATGAACTTTAGCTTTGTTATAGGTGAGGTGGACTATTTTGCTCAGAGAAAATAAATAATGGGTCATAATTGGCTCTCAGTTTTCCTACAAGTGATGGGTCGAAAAAGAAAAACACGTTTTTGTGTTGTTTTTTTTTGTCATGGACAGAACACAATGAAGCTGTTAATGTCCCACTTAAGAATGTGGCATTTTTAAACAGTTGACACTGGTAATGGAGGGAATAGTAAACGCATCAACATCAGCTATATCCTGTGCTAAGAGCAGCAGTGTACACCATAGGCCATTAGCTGACACAGAGTCATAAATGTCGTGGAAAGCCTGATAAAGCTGCCGTCAGGAGCCAGCAGCTCATGCTGAAGAAATCAATCAAACAATGGAGAGATATATTAATATATCCAGAGAAGGGGAAGCACAAAGAACACAATCAATGGACTGGACTTTTTTTCCTTTGGACAGTGTGTGGTGATTAAGGGTTTCTGATTTATAAACATTATTACAGTAGGAACAAAATCCCAAATCTCCACAGTAAGGGGGGGTTTACACTGACTTCAACTGGTCAGGAAAGGTCAGTATAAGTTTCTAAAAACAGCAACAGAAAATAAAAATACAGACTAATAGATCAGATCACTAGCTCAACAAAAGGTCAAGTTGTTAAAAATGAACAACCTCAAGTCAAAGCGTTGTATGCAGCACAGACTGAAATTGTTAAGTACACACACAGACACGGAACATCACAGTTCTCAAGGCAGCTGGTTGGAGGCTGTTTCTCTTTAAAACTAGTCAACCAGAATCAATGTGATCTAGGTGATGTTTGTCTTTCTTCCCTCCATGTTCACCAATCATTTTGCAATAAGTCCTGAGAAGCGGCCACCTCTGTGTTCTTCAGTCCAGTTTAAAGACGATGGGCACCAGTAACAGAGAGTTCTCCGGTCTACATTATGAAAACAAGAGCTACAAAATACTACTTTGAAGAACAACGGTGAGTTTGTCAGAACGCTGGATGTGACACCATTTTAAAATGCTATAAGCCGCTACTGATGAAGTGAAAATATAGCTAAAAGAAGCCGCCAATTATATCTCAAAATATCAGTTAAGATTTATTCCTAGGTTGACAGGAATTTTTTTATTATTACATAAAATGTCATATATTTTAGTGACATTATATTTTAGATAAGTTTTGCTTATACAAACATAACTGTGTTCTTTACTAATGAGTCTATTATTTTATTAAATAACTGGTTATATTTATTTGTCTGAGCAAGAGTTTACAAAAGAAATGTATTAAGTTAACTACCATTTATGACAAGAAAAGCACCCAATTATCACATTTGAAAAGTTGAAAGTGGAAAAATCTGATCTGTAGTATCCAATAGATTATTAAATATTGCAGATTAATTTTCTGTTTCAGTTTTTCAAAATGTAAATGTTGAATCAACTGATTGATTGATGGGTGATTCTTTTATTTAGAAGGTGATGACGAATTGGTGATAATATGGCTGTTACCAATACCTACGGGCTGATCTTTGCCTGTACCTGTGGGGTGATCCTGGGCATCGGGCTCTGTGCCAACCTACTGGTCTTCTCTCTGTTTGCCAAATACAACACATTACGTAAAAACCGCCTTGACATTCTCCTGCTAAGCATGACTCTGGCTGACTTCCTCACCCTCCTGCTCATCCCCTTCACCGTGCACTCCGCTGTCAACCAAACCTGGCCTCTGGGAGACATTTCCTGCAAGGTCTATCAGTTTCTGTTGGCCTTTAGTCTGGCTGCCAGCACCTACTCGCTTTGCGCTGTGTCTGTGACCCGGGCCATGATTATCACAAACCCATACCAGCCGCCCACCATAGACCTGGTCATTTTCATGTTTGTCCTGGTCTGGGCCCTCAGCTTCTTTATCAGCCTGCCATTGCGAATGTTTGCTACAAAAGAAAGCATAGGCACAAGCCCGGCAAACACTTTATGCCTGCCAACTATCCATGAACACCACTATCAAGTGGTCCTAAGCCAGTTTGTACTTTATTACTTTGTTCCAATGATGGTCATTGCATTCAATTACGCTCGTCTGGCTGTTTTTCTCCACAAGAGCCCTGTAATGTCTGTGTCAAGTGCCAGGAACACCCGCAGAGCCTCTGTCATGGTGTTCTTGGCTGCTGCTACCTTTTCAGTGTGTTGGCTGCCTGGTTATGTTCTGGAGCTGTGTGTGTATCTGGGACTGTATCACCATGGACAGGCTTGGGAGTTGTTCTACTTTATCTGTACCGTGCTCCAGTACCTGCACCCCTGTGTCAACCCTGTGCTCTACGTGCTGTTGTCTAAGCGCTATCGCCACAGGAGGGCAGCCTGGCTCTTCAGCTGTAACAGGAACAGAGTGCAGCCACAGGTTATCAGCATCACCACCGACAGCTTTTAAATTCAAATAATTAATTTATGGATCAGGCAATATCTTTGACAGTCATGGACAACTTTCCTTCAAATACAAATCTGCCACGTTTTTCAACACTAAGATGGATTTAGTGGACATTACTTTCCCTTTTACAATCACAGTATAAATGTACAAATAAGATGAGAACTTTATTTTTCTTTCAAACACAACTACAATAAAACTTTCTCTTAGCTGAGGTCTCCTCAGTTATTGGAAGCATCCTTTTGTTTTGAAGCATTTTATGTGGTATATGTGTGGCTCTCTATATCCGTGTTGTCACAGGACCATTTCTTTATTTCCTACACTATCATTATAAAGTACTTTCTTGGAAAATATTTAAAATTTTAGATGATTGTAGCTTATTGTAGTATATTGTTTACTGAGGAACATCTATTGTTTTAATAAAATTATTAATTATAAAATAATTTAAAATAAATATCTAGATAGAATTTTTTTTTAAATGGACTAATGCAAGAAAACATTCTTGTTATAGAGAGATCTTTTTTGTTTTATTTATTTTCTTCACAATAGTGGGTATAAAATGCACTATTTTCCAAATGTTTGCCAATAGAGTGTGGAAGATACAGTAGCACTACTGGATTTAATACTAGATTCACTTCAAGTGTCACTGACACAAAACCCTGGACATTTACTTTAAAGGACAGGGTAGCAAGTCTATCTGATGGTGCAGTGTTAATTTGCTGTAATAAATAAATGTGCCTACTCCTGAGCAAGGCTGGTTAATTTCCTTCTCTTATTTCCTTTCCTTATTTTGTCACAGTATATTTGAAATATATTTATCTGCTAACACTACATAGAGCTGTGTTGCCTTGTTCTATCATACTTCAAAATCTAAACATGACAAACAGGGCAGTGGTTCTTCCAAGTAGCATCAAATCATTCAGTAAAGTTTTGAAACCTAGGTAGAGAATGGCTGTTGAATATGAGCTATATCATCCACTAGTATTACATGACTAATTAGTAATAAAAAACCCAGAGTGAGCTGCAACCTCTCATCTTTATGCAGTTAAACTGTGTGCTCCATTCATATCCCTTTCATTTATCCAGGAACACTAAAGTAGCCAAAATATGTCACTGGGCAGAATTAATTTAATGTCTGATCTCTGTTTCTGTGTATTATTGCAAGTTTGTTATATGATACTACAACCAAAAAGTGTGTCACATAAATATTCACATCCATTTCTTCCATGTGTCTTGTTGTACAGATTATAAAGCCCTCTGAGGTAAATTGGATTTGGTGAAAGTTTGGGTACAGTATATTGTTATTCCCTTAATTTGCACATATGCACAGTACTGTACTTTTGTAATTTGTTTTCTCATCTCTCTTGCAAAAACAAGATTTCCTGATTAAATAAAGCCTAACAATGTACTTGTTCTTTACTGTGCTTTTGTAAATGCAGGTGTTATTGCTTTCTTTTGTATATATTTTTTCTAACTGCAGTTAAAATTCTTTACAGCCAAATTTAATTTTTTTTTTTTTCTGCTATTACTAGACATTATTGCCAAACTGGTCTCAACCCCATCTGACCTAACAACATCCCGCCAGCTGCTGCAGTGAGTGTTAAGTATATGCTTGTTGCAAAACCAAGCATTCCCAACAGTAGATGTTTTACAGATGACGTATCCTTTAAAATTGAGTTGAATCACCCACGACCGGCTGGCTGCCTGCTGGATGGATCAACAGAAACACCACCAGCTTCATGCCATTCTTTTCTCACGCAAAGCACATAACACCAGATAATAGTGCACAAGTGTGTTCCCACTTTTTCAGACAGCTATAGTCTCTAATATGTCTGTAGATTTGGAGTGGGAGCAGAATTAGCAAAGCAGGTGTTGTAATTATAGAGAAAGCAAAGGGATTGCGAAAGGGAATAGAAAAGTCTGGCTGAAGTCTGGTGTGGGTTGCAGTAATAGGAGACAAGCTGCCCCTCCCTTGATCAGCTCGCCCCTTGACTTTTGGCCTTCTCTTTAGTGTACAGCAAGGGCAGCTGGCCAAACTCATACACACTGGTCATCTGCAGCCCATCAGCATGGCAGATATGGTGAAGCAATAAAGAACACATGCTCAGGCTCTCCTAAACTACTGAATGCACATCAGAATGTAGTGACTACTCTGCAACCTCTGAACAAGGGCAATGTTATCCATGAACAATGAAAGATGACAAAAATGATTAAGTTAATTTTTGTTTTGTTTTTCTTTATATATATCTTTATATAGATATATATATATATATATTTTTTTTTATACAATTTTTAGAAAATATTTATTTTATTTAAAACTACAACATGCACTATCATTAACTAACTAAGTTTAACAAATCAGCATCTGACTGAGTAGAGATTTATTACGTTCCAGAATATTTATGCTGGCGCTATAACTAGAACGTAATTCAATAAACCTGTCACTCAAAAGTCACTATGTATCTTCTACATGAAGCTGCATTACCTAGTAGTAGTAAACCATCAAACCACTCCAGTGATGAAAACATTGACCAACAAACAGTTGTTGTATATGTTAAAATAAATCACACGTGGCTCAAGATGTGAGAAGTAACTTCAAATTCCATATTTGCCCGGTTCTCTGCCAGGCCACATCTACCGTATAAATTGAGAGTATGTGGAAGGTAAGGCATTGGTGAAACTTCAGCTACTGATTGCAGGACCAACAGCTACTTGAGCAAAAGCAATACCTTTTATTTTATAATCACACATGCAAAATTAACATCATCAGTTGTCAATTCAGCCTTAGCAGTGCCGCTTATAGGTGTGTCCATTTTGCTATAGTACAGTATGTCCAATCAGGTTAATTCAATGTTAACCTGTAGATCCCTTATGGACTGGACTTTAACTATGTTTATGTTCAGTAAAGTTATGTGTATGTGTAGTCGCAATCCACATGATCATTTCAGATCTGACCTGCAAGCTGTACACCACCGAGACAACTGGGATCGGCTCCAGCTGTATGCATTATTCACTGTAGAACCTGTCACTCTAACTCTACTAAGTGGTTCATACAGTGTCTGTTCCTACTGAGCAAATACACTAATAAAAACTGAAGCCCGAATATGACTACAGTCACAATCAACAGCATCAACAGACGTAATCGCAGCTACTGCATGTCAAATAACAAAGTCTAATAACATAGTGTTGAGAGCTGGTTAGCTCCTTTAACTCACCGTATCCATGTCACTGACTTACAGCGGTGCTTGATGCTCAGCAGCCTCAGCTAAGGCCATGACCCTTAGGGGACTCTGCACAAAACAACAGAAATAAAAATAAAAGTTGGTAGTCAGCAGTTGCACAGTGATATTATGTTCATTTTAACCAGATACTATACAATCAGGAAAGTCTTGGATTGTGCAAAAGTGAAGGAGCTGGATTAGGTTTGTGTTGTTTGACTGACCTACTACAGTTTGGAGATGACCACAGGTAAGTTAAAACGTACAGCACCATCTGCTGTCACAGTGTTGTACCTGCAATTACCAATAATAAAACATGAATAAACCTTCTGTTAACACAACCCTGATCATCTCAGGGTGTTTAGACACCACGTTAACCACATTAACTTTCCCACTGACTTAAAGTTTCCTTACCGATGATTTTGACACTGTGGCAGTAATTTGGCCTTTTTCTTTTTTAAATCAGCCCCTTTCTGCACCAAGCTAGCATCATCGTTGCTAGCTTGACCTTGACGGTTAGCAACATTAAGCTAGTCCTAGACTTACAGACAGATGATGCTAAACTAAATGTTCCAAATGTTTCACTAAAAACAAGTTTAATTAATGTCAACCTGAAAAGTGAACCGTACCTTTTCGATATTTCTTCTTCCCAGCTTTGAATAAAACTGCTAATGTTAGCTAGCTAGCACGTTTTCAACAAAGTGAAGCTACTAGCTACCTCGTTAATGGATGCTAACCTCATCTGTCCTCCAGGTTGTAGACTTGAAATGACAAACACCTCTAAAGTATTGCTAAATTTCACATAAAACACTAGTCCATATATCGGTATACTTGAGTGTGTTTTTTCTTCAATGGCTTTTGTGTAATATTACTTTAAATGTTAGCCGGTGAGCTAGTTTAGCAATTAACGTTTTCTTGAAACAGGAAGTGCAACGTCCGGGATTCAGTGAGGAGCGTTATTTATACATATTATTTATAAGCGAATTGGTGCTAAATATTTTACATTTTAGGTTACTGTACTTAACAAGAGTAAATAATTACAACTCTGTAGGTTTCATATACAACTCTGGCTTCTTCTTTTTCAACATTTATTTAGTTATAACTTCTTTTTTTTGGTCCTTGGTTAAGTTCATTTAAGTTAAATACCTTAAAAGACAAGAAGTGGCTATGGACCCAAATATCTTCTGATGAGTTACAAAAAACCTCTATAGATAAATTATCTTTTTAAATACTTACTTAATGCTTATATTAAGTTATATTGTACTTGTACATTTATCTGCCACTTACATTTACCACAACCTAAAATAGGTGCTTTGCAAGTACAAATGTTAGTTTATGGATTTATTCTAAATATTTAGCATAGTCATAGGCTTTGAAAACATATGCATTAAACTGCATTATATATGCATAATCAATTAACCAGCAAAAAAAAAAAAAAAAAAGCAAAGTAAATGCATGTTAATTTGTTGTATAAGATGCATTTCCCTATTTCTCCTTCTTTAAGATCTCACCACCACTGCTGTAGCTTGAGTTATTGGTGCAGCAGTACTAATAACAGAACAGTAGCACCATCTTCACACCCTCACTGAGTCTAGGTACGTGTTCCCTTTACAGCAACACTATACATTAGCATTCATTAACAAATATATGTAAGGCCAACGCAGAGTACAGGCCGACTACATTTAGTGAATTCCTAAGAGACCACATTCTTGACACACTTCACAAGTTAAGCAACACACATAGCTGACAGAAAATAGTTGTGGCTACACACTGTAAGATCAGAGGGGTCTTGCCATGAGCTAATCATTCCATGTGCCATATAGGCAAGTGTTGAAGGAGTGCTGCCTGTTTATTTATAGGAGTCTCTAAGGTTCCACAGCAGAGGGTTGCTCTTTGAGCTGGATTCAATTACAGCTCTGGTGAAAGCTTAAGAAAAGCATATACTATATATGTATTTATATATAGATACAAACAGGATTGTAAAGTCTTAATATCGATGCATAGGCCAGTGAAATAGGGTTGTATTTACAGTGGTTGAAGCAAATGATGGAGCTGTTCCATCCAGAGAAATACAAGCTGCAAGTCCGATGTCAACACACATTTTAAATATTCTTATAAAGTAGGCTCCTTATTTATTTTCTTTTTATACTTGCTGAAATGTAAAGCACTTACAATACAATAGAAAATACAGTATCTGTTGCATGAAGAAATGTAATGTATGCATATTCTCCAACTCTAATGGTAACACAATCCTCCAAAATGAGTTCATCTCAGCATGTGCTGTCATCATCCCAAAAGTAGTTAACCCGTAGTTGCTTTAGGACCCCGCAGAGAGGGAAATCAGCCCCCCTTGAATTGACCTTGTTTGTAAACACAAGGAAGTAATTAAAGCTTAATTAAAAAGCAAGTGCAAGTCAGAGGATTTCAAGGAAGCTTTGAATTGAGCAATGCATTGATACACAAGGCAACAACTCACAGTCCAGATGGTCACTGGTCTCAGACTGACCTAATATCACAGTTACCACAGGTCTGTTTATATTGTAGACTCACTGTAACATGTAGAGACATGACAGGTGAGGTGACAAAAATAAATAAAAATGTTAATACTGAGTTAACAAGTGAGGTCTTGTAAATGATGGTGTAAATATGGTTCTTCTTATAATAAAATAAACAGAAAAAAATAAAATCTGCACTTACTTCAAATTATTTTTAATATTATTTTTACAGGCTGAATACTTTGTGATGATTTGGCTGTAGGAGCTTCAACATTTTGCTATGAATAGAAACCACTGAGGATGTAAGCATGTTCTATCAGCAGATCTATCAGCAAAACCAGAGCTACTGTGTGATAATACAGGTTAGCAGAAATCATAGTAATTAACCTCTGTAATTAACTTCTTCAGTTAAACTTATGCACAAAACTAGGTTGCTTTAGTATAGATTGGTTTGGTACAGATGGTTGCTGGTTAAAATTAAGGAACTGATTCCATGTACATGTAAAAATAACTGAGCCATGTACCAACACACAGAACAATACTTGATACAACAGCTGTAGATGAATTTGTAAGACCTCACTCGTGCTTAGACTGCTACCCTGTAGATTATGCTGAATCAATTGCAATAATTAATTCATCTACACCATGAACAGGCTATGTACTATGTGCAGGCTTTTAGGGTTGCTGTAGTCTAACCTCTACTCAAAAACGCCTACTCTGGACAGTCCCACTCAGGGTTCAGGAGACAGACACTCTCTCTACATTTAAGACTAAACTTAAAACTTTCCTTTTTTATAAAGCTTATAGATAGAGACCGATCAGGTGAATCTGGACCATCTCTTAGTTATACTGCTATAGATTAGTCTGCTGGGGGACTTCTACTGATACACTAAGATCCTCTTCTCTTCTCTCATATCCTGTCAATTGCATGGTATTAACTTTTCTCTCCCCCGTAGTTGTGCTTCTTTCTCTCTGTCTCCCTATCTCTGTATATTTCCACAGTGTAGTTACTGGCCCTACCAACCTGCCAAGTGTTTTTACTGCTTCTTGCTGTTGTTGTTTGTTACCTGGGGATCTTTTCTCTCTCCTCTTTCCACTCACCTCAACTGGTCGAGACAGATGGCCGCCAACCCCGACCCTCGTTCTGCTGGAGTTTTTTTGTGTTATACAAATACAATTTAATTGAATTGTTTTATGAACAGGTTTTTTTTTAGCCTGATAAGCAATCCAATTAGTGCATAGTTCATGTGATCACTGGTAATAACTACACTCCATGGTTTAGTCTTTAATATTTTAGCCTTACCAAATACTACCTTCAATACACTCTTTATGTTCACAGGCTAAACATCTTCACTTGGCCAAAGCCAAGTTACTATTGGCTGTTTTTCTGTTTACATAAATGATACAAAATGGAAAAGTAGAACTAAAACATTTCTGTAGCTATATTACTGAATTAACTAACTGGTTCAGCTCTGGTAGTGATGGTATAGACATACAGTATTAGTTTGTATTGTTATTGTTGTGTGAAGGTATTAAGGATGATTGAGAATAAGAACAGCTCACACACATAAACTGACACTAACAGAAGTCAACAGGAACCCAGTTAGCTCGGTGGAGGGCATGCAACCAGAGGCCAAGTGAGTAGAGTGTGAGAGTAGAATCACATAAACATAATGCTACCAATAAAAATTCAACTTTAAGGCCTTTGAAGTGATCCTTGATTAATATCCCATGTGTGGCTCTCCTGTGAGTTGATCCCTCTGCAGTTACCCCCAGCCCGGATTTTGGACGACACTCTCTACTAAAAAAGGGAAAGGCTTGATCAAGGAGTGAAATGATAATCCAGGGTAGGCGTGGAATGGGAGGTAATTCCAAGGAGCCCTGCCCTCCGGATCTGAAGTGTCCAGTTTCACATCTCACTCCATGCTCTGTTACCTATCAGCAAAAACATGAACTTCAACTTCAAATGACAGCAGCTAAAATTGGTGGCTATCAAAACCCCGGGACTGGCAAGGAGTGTGGCTGGGGTATCTGCTTTCTATAGTGGAAGCCCTGGGTTCAGAAACCTTGGAGTGAAGAGCCTGTGCTTGTAGAGTAGGTAATGAGAACAGCATAAACACAGCTTAGGCACTGCTAGGTAAAAACTTTCACACCATTAATTAGATGCAACTGCACACGCCTCTCGTATCTCAGCCATATAGTAGCTGAGATGCTGACTGTCTAATGAACTGAAATGTATGCTGCAGAAAGAAGAATCTATAAGTCTGGCTGAAGTTTGTTTTTACTCTACAGAAGCTGACATAATGTTCAATGTTAGCTTATTACAAATATTTTGATATCCTTAAATTTATTTATTTATTTAAGTGATGTCTGATTAGTAAGAAAATGCAGTACAGAAATAACCTTCAACAAACATATTTTCAAGCTAACACGATCTATGCTCCTTTAAAAAAACAAGAGGGCAAGGTTTTGTAAATTCAGTACAGGCCAGGATTTTGTGTTAAAATAACCATTGTTTTCTACATTTTATTTATAATACTTTAACATTAGGATCCACTATGCATTAAAACACGTAAACAGAACAGTATGTAACCTAGAACTAAAATCATCACAGGTATACTGATTAATTATTGATTGATTTATTGATGACAATTGATGACAAAAGATTAGCAACCAACATTGTGGAGGCTGATGTGGTTCCTAATAAATAAACAAATATTCCAGCCACTAGAAAGTGGTCAAATTTTGCTTGTTGGTAATTTTTTTTTGTCTATAGACTTAACGAAAAGTAGCTTAAATCAGCGGCTATGGTAACCTTACATCTAAAGACTCATTCCAGACTGTGAGACGCTGTCATCACCAGACCTACAGAACATACGTCAGAGTGGGTCAAACGCCCCCTATTTCATTTTGAGCAGAGTAGTTGGCACCAGAACGATGTGAACTGAAGGAGCTGTTGACTAGCACGGCTGACCTTCTAAAAACTCCTCTTTCAATTTATACCACGCTCTCACACACACAGACATGATATGCACATGTACAGTATTCATTCACCAATTGCACTAATAGCAATGGGGGGTACACACTTACAGAAATACACACACATGCGCACACACTTGGTAAATACTTGGCCTGGGGTTTGAGAGGAGGTGAAAGCCAAGGGGAGTCACAAGTTGTTACTGTGATTACCTCATGTCTGTAATGGCTCAGGAAGGAAATTCAGCTTGTCTATATTTAGAGAAATAACAAGCTGCTGTGGGTGAAGCGCAATTAATCAAAATGGTAATAAACATTGGCTGCTTCGAGAGAAATTCAGTTTTTGTGTTTCAGAATTTCAGATCAGTGTGAAAATTATTCACTATTAGAAAAATTTTATAATTAGCAAATATGTATACATAGATCTATATGAGATAGTTTATCTTTACATTTACCAGACTACTAGCATGATTAAATCTTGATCATTAATGTCAGTTGACATCACTGAGTTGCTAAAAGTGATTCTTCTGAAGACTGATGAGAAAGCACGTTGTCTTGGTCTGAGTGAATCCACAGTATCTTGTTACTGTACCAGTGGGGTCTCCTGCAGTCATAGGTCAAGCCATTAATAACAACGGGAGGTTCCTTGCTGCAGGTTTTATGGCATGTGTCTCCCAGGCTATGTAGTATACCGTACAGTCACTGGTAAATATGCACATACTATATATGCATATAGTATATCTACACACATCTCTAAATAATAGTGGAAACATGCACACACAACAGACTACATAACATTATATAAGTTAATAAGAATATTTTGCTCTAATGCTAGTGTGTATTGTTGCTGCTGTACGTCCTGACTGAAAATGACCAATATGTAAAAGTCTCAGTGTTCATTCCTCAGTGTGTTTGTTATTATTAGTCTCCTTGGATACAGTCAAGACAAGATGCTACGTGCTAACACATTAGCAGCAGCACTGACATTTGACACTGAAATCTAACTCTATGTCCAGTAACAGAAAGGACAAAAAAAAAAGACTGTCTAGGATGATTTCAGTAATGATTAACACCTCGGTTCTATTATTATTAGGCTGCCCTGTCTACAATTGCCGTGACTGATTGACACAGCCTTATGAAGGCAGTGAAAGTGGAAATAAACCCAGCTATAAATAGATCATAATGCTGCACATGTCACTTCACTCTGTATGCCAGGGAAGCCAAACTTTGTATTATTCAATCTCTCAGAGTAAAAAACTAATTCAACTGTGGTGTGTCCTTAAACACTGACTGTGGAGGATTAGCACAGTCTGATAAGGAACTAAGCAGAATGGACTTCAGTGACTCCCTGAGGCCAGATCACTTCTCTTCTGGGGGTCTCCCATGTTCCAACTTGTACAATTGAGCCTTTTAATTGCAATGAACGGTGAATGTTATGTTGGCTTCTTCCTCAAGCAGAATCTCTGGCTACTCAAATGTCAGTTAAGCCAGCAGTTTCCACTGGCTGCATCCAGAAGTGACCTGGTTATACGAGGCTCTGTGCTTCAAAGCATTCAGGCTATTTTGCCTTATTTATTTCAAGACACATTTAATATGTAACTGCAGGAAAAAAAAACACCCTAAGCACTATGTTTAACAAGCTCAATCTATTTGTCACATTCATCTGTACTACTCCCTTCTAAAACGGTGGGCTGTGACCCAAAGTAGACCTGGAGTGGGTGCTGGAGGTTCCCCTTGTAACAAGAACAGCCTCCAGGATAAATGAATGAGACACCTGCATGTTGAAATGCTCATAATGTAAGTTAATATTAGATCTGAAAGAATCACTGGACCCTAATGAAATAAGGCTGAATATTCTGATGTAGGATAAAAAACATGAACTTGAAATTGAAATGAAAAGAATTTACATTAGTGCAGTGCTACAGGAAAGCGATTGACTATGAAGAGGGGCAGCAACAAATGTCATCTACTCTTCCAGCTTGGGGAGGGCCCTTGAGTTTAAAATGGTGTGAATATGATATCCATCAGTATAGCTTATGCAAGTGGAGATCTGTCTGTAGCATTGAACGTTAACAGTCCAGAGGAACTAAATCGACTATTTTGGATATCAACACATAAAACATTTGGGACTTGGGAGCCAAAAAAAAAAAAAAACCTCTTTGCTTGAATCTCTCCTGGCTGCATGAGAAAGAGAACTAGGAGTACGTTCAGGCAAAAGGGCAAGAGGAAAGCACCGAGGAGGTGAGTGACGGATTTACCCTCGCAGGGGTAAAAAGATGACTGTGGTGTCGCAGGAGAACCACGACGAGACTGGAGCTGTTACTCCTTTGCTGCAAGATGCTGCTAACTTGGAACCAGCGGACCAGGAGTGCAGCGAGAGGGTGTTCATCAACATCTCAGGTCTGCGGTTTGAGACTCAGTTAAAGACGCTCTCCCGCTTCCCGACCACGCTTTTGGGAGATCCGCGTAAAAGGATGCGTTTCTTTGACCCACTGAGGAATGAGTACTTCTTTGACAGGAACAGGCCGAGCTTTGACGCCATCCTTTATTATTACCAGTCGGGTGGGCGGCTTAGGAGGCCCGTGAGTGTACCTGTGGATATTTTTATGGAAGAAATTAAATTTTATGAGCTTGAGGAAGAGGTTATAGAGCTTTTCAGAAACGATGAAGGCTTGACTAGAGAAGAGGACCGTCCGCTGCCTACTAACGACTTTCAGCGCCAGCTATGGCTCTTGTTTGAGTATCCAGAGAGTTCAGGACCCGCACGGATAATTGCCATCGTGTCCGTTATGGTCATTTTAATATCAATTGTTATATTCTGCTTGGAGACATTGCCCGAGTTCAGAGACGTCCCCGCAGTGCAGGACAACCACGTCAATGGAAGCGCGCACGGCAAAGAGCCCAACGCCTTCGCAGATCCGTTTTTCATGGTGGAGACACTTTGCATTGTTTGGTTCTCCTTTGAATTCTCCATGAGGTTTCTCTCGTGCCCCAGCAAAGCAGTTTTCTTCAAAAACATTATGAACTTGATCGATATTGTGGCCATAGCGCCCTATTTCATAACGCTGGGCCTTGATCTCGCAGAACATCAGGGCAGCAGTCAGCAGGCTGCCTCGCTGGCCATACTGAGGGTCATCCGTCTGGTCCGTGTTTTCAGGATTTTTAAACTCTCCAGACACTCCAAGGGTCTCCAGATTCTCGGCCAAACGCTTCACGCCAGCCTCAGAGAGTTGGGATTGCTCATATTCTTCCTGCTCATTGGAGTGGTTTTATTCTCCAGTTCGGTTTATTTTGCAGAAGCAGAAGATCCAGACTCTGTATTTTCTAGTATACCTGATGCCTTTTGGTGGGCTGTGGTGACAATGACCACAGTTGGTTATGGTGACATGTATCCTACCACAATTGGGGGAAAATTCGTTGGATCTTTGTGCGCCATAGCCGGAGTACTCACTATAGCGTTACCAGTTCCAGTGATCGTGTCCAACTTCAATTATTTCTACCACAGAGAGAACGAGGAGGAAGAAAATGTTACGTACGTACACGTGACTTGTGGGCAGCAGGAACAACCCTCCTTTGGTGAATGTGATGTAAACAAAAGCAACCAGTCGCTCTCCAAAACTGAGTCCTATCAGGAAAGCGACGACTTGGAAACACTGCCCGTTCCAAGCATAAACACACTGGAGACATACACAGGGAAACTAACAGATGTATGAAGAACACGGGGTTATTTGTGGTGAGTTGACTTCAGTGGACACGCAGTTTAGGTTTCTTCACACAGGATGCTGCTGCTGTTTTAAGCACACTGTCTACAGTATTATTATTGTAGGGGCATCACTACAATGAGTATTGGCACTAATTTCACTGTAATTAAATTTACACGAAGGAAGAAAGTAAAACACTAACTCCACTGGTAAAACTTCTATATTTTCCTAAATTTAAACCATTATTATATTAGTTAAAGTCAGTTTGCCATCACGTACAGCATTTGGGAACTTTTGCGGTTCGCCTAAACCGCCAGCATCTGGCAGCGTATCAATGATGACTTTTGTCATCAGCTGTAATTGAACCATGTCGTGACAAGACAAAAAATCTCAGTCGGGAAAAAACTGATATAGTCAAAGAAAATCTGACGATGTTTGCATTGTCTTTAATTTGTCATTTGTCCTTTAGGTAGTGTTTTACGCAACAAGCTCCAATTACGCACATGGCACAACTCGCGTTTTTTCTGTGACAAAAAAATTCTTCCAATTCTCTAATGTTGTAGCAATTAAGATGAGAAAACCTCTGATGGTCTTCCAGTGGTAATAATAAGTGTTCTCCCAGCGCCCCTCTGTGGATGAAAAATATTCCTGCACACGACGCATCTGTTCAGGAACATTTGCACTGTTGCAGTTGTATCGCAGGTGGCCTTGACTGATTTATTAACGCTCTTTACATCACGCTGTTTGACTCGGTATGTGCCTGTGAAGGTGAGCTATACACACCAGGTGCCTCTGCTTTCTCTCCCCTACTAATGTTAACATAGTGGATTTTGTTTTCTGCTTACTTGCAGGAGGCAGACGATTAAGTGCAGAGCTGCAACAAAATACAAGTGTGGCATTCTTTTCTTCTCCTAAACATTTTCTCACGGATTATTCTTGCATTGCCAGTGATGTAGCCTACAGAGACCTCAGGATGGAAACGCTTGGAAAAGGTTCAGTCAGCTGTAATGGACAGTGCGTGCATCATCAGTAGAAGGTTTTACAAATGACCACGCTTACTTTGTATAACACTGTGTATACACTGCATTTTTGTATATTTTCATTTTTTAATTCAGCTTTTATTGCAAATTTGGAATCTCACCTTACCTCTGTGTTTTTATAAACATTCAGATTGCTTTGCAGCTCCCTGTAAACAACATACCCAAAAGCAATGTCTGCATGACATTAAGTTATTGTGAAGTTTAAATGTAATAAAATATTTATTTTTCTAACTTACAACATAACTTGACGTTTTTATAAATAAATTGTGAAATAGGAAACACACCACTTGTGATTTTTCTTTCATTCTCAGCATAATACAGATTAAATTGGCAATGGATGGCAATTAGTTCAAAACATGTGACCAGTTTTGGTGCTGAATGATGTGAAAAAGGCACACCAGCAGACATTGGCTTGTCTTGCCATGGAACCAATTACCTTAATAAAATGCCACAGTGATAGAGGATGGGGGAGGGGGTTCTATGGCTGGAGGCAAATTTTAACAAATGAGATAAAAGTCTGATCAGCTGATTTTGTGTTGATTGTGTTTTTAGAGAGTCGGACGGCAGCTTTGACTCAGATCAGCTCTGCCCCTCCCTGTTTTAGGCCCTTATAACGAGTTGCACTTAAATACAGTTCAGCAATGCACCAATTCAGCTTCTTTCCTAATTATGACATTGCAACAACGACGAGTGGCCTCTCGTTGATTTTGGGATTTGTAGTTTTCTGCGCTGTCCAAGGTGCTGATGCTGAACCTCGGTCCTCTGCAGCGCGTCAGTGCGTTAAACACAAAGTTAGGCCAATTTTCGTGCCTCATATCTGCCTGTCTACTGGAACAAATATAGCAACTAATTGGCACCGAGGAGGTATTTAGTCAGTATAATCAAGTATCAAATCCTGAGAGTGGGACTTGCACAACCTGGTTCCAAGTGATGTCTATTTGAGGGCTGTGAACACCATCGTGTCGGTGTTAACCAGTTTATCTTTCTCGCTGCTCGTTAGTGAAATGATCCAAAGTTGGATTTGGTCCCAAGATGCTCCTTCATGTCAGCTTCAGTCGTGTGACCTCTAGATTCAGGAGTGACAAAATTAAAAACATATTTGAACCCTTTCACCAACCTATGATGTTTAGATTCTAAACGTAGTCTTTAAAGCGAGTATGTCGAGTCCAACACTTTGTGTGTTTGTTTTTTTTTTTTGTTACAAATTGTCCTTCTTTGCAGTTTAATTGCGCCAGTGCTGGCACACGACTGCTCTTGTTTTTGTGGTGTATGGAGAACTTCTGGCGGCGTGTTTTAGTGGAGCCCGTCTGCATTGCGTCGAAACCCTCCAACTCCTCCTCCTGCTGCTGCCCTCCCTCCCCTCTCCTCACCGATCCTCTCTTTTCCCCTCACCTCCCCTGCACTTCCATGTAAAATGCACAGTGAAACATGCTTGCTGGGAAAACATTTGGACGTCGCTGGTGCACTTGACTGTCCTACAACTCTCCGTTTGAATGTTTTCCTCTGCTCCCCGAGCCGCGCTGAAGCACGCCGTGCCCGTCATTTTGTCTACTCGCAAAAGGCAGCAGATTTCTGCTGATGCAGTGATGTCTGGAAATGTCAAGGGCTCGCTTATTGCCCCTTAATGTATCTCCCCCCCTGAATTGCAGCGCAAGATGTTCTCCTGCGGTATACTGTAAGCTGTTCACACCACCGT
This sequence comes from Anabas testudineus, assembly GCF_900324465.2. Lineage (NCBI taxonomy): Eukaryota > Metazoa > Chordata > Actinopteri > Anabantiformes > Anabantidae > Anabas > Anabas testudineus. The sequence continues at coordinate 16,988,007 of NC_046615.1, forward strand.
GCCGCCGGCCAAGCAACTCCTGACGCTGCAGCTTTGCAGTCTTCTCTTTTCGCTCCTTTTCCAGCCCAAGCTTTCTTCATCAGACCTGATTTCCAGCTCCTATCATTTCACCTGGCTTCACCGTTTAAAGGCGTTTAGACCTGATTGAGGACACTTTGATTGTGATGAGCACAGTAACGCTCTAGATTTTTTTTTTTTTCCTCAGTAGGTGCAATGTAAAGTTGCCACGACACCCACTGTTACCGCGCTGTTGGATGGTTTTACTCGAGGATAAGACGCATTCAAGACCTTTGAAGATCAACCCACGGTAAGCCTCGAAATTGCTGACTTATACAATAAATAACGATGAGGGTGTTTTTTTTTATATCAGCAGCTGCTGTTGATCTGAAGATATTACACTAGTATTGTATTATTTTGTCTCTTTAGAGGCATTTTACGGATTTTACCCTGCATTAGTCTACAGGATGTCTGCATGTAGAAACTTCAGTAGGTGTAATATCAGTATCAAATTTTATGCGTCACATCATAATTCAAGCTGGAAAGACTGACGTAGAATAAATCACTGCCATATTCCTTTAAGACACAGAAACACTGCAATTATATATGGCAGGAGTGTAACAGAAAAAAGGAAAAATAACTCTAGAAGTACTTTTAAGAGGCTGTAGAAAATTCAATGTAGTAATAAAATCATAAAACTCACTGCTTAGGACAAGAAAACGTTTATAAATACATATATTACAGAAATACTATATTATAAATTAGCGTTGTTCATTTGTACCTTTACTATCAAGTAACTACACTAATTACAGGCTGAGAGCAGTAAATAAATAAACCCCAGAATGTGCTGAGCCAGCAAATATCTTGGCTGTTTGATCCTATTATTTCCTCTCTCTCTCTCTCTCTCTCACTCTCTCTGGGAGACAGAGGCAGCAGTAACAACAGCAGCAGTTGCACTGAAGAGCAGCAATGGTCAAGTCAGCGAGAACCGCAGTGGAGCCGCACTGAGGCAAATCAGCCAGCCAGCCCCCTCATATCTGGGGACGTCTCCAACAATTTAAGGGGTGTGGGAAGCCGAGGAGTGGAAAATTTCCCCCGATCCTGAATGCCTGCTCAGTCAGACTAGCCAATATCCCAACACAACTCCTCCTTTGCCTACTCCCAAAATGACCGTAGTAGCAGGAGATAACATGGACGAGACCTCAGCTGTCCCAGGCCACCCTCAGGACACCTACCCCCCTGACCACAATGACCACGAATGTTGTGAGAGGGTAGTCATCAACATAGCTGGTCTCCGGTTTGAGACACAGTTGAAAACCCTCTCACAGTTTCCAGAGACATTACTTGGTAACCCCAAAAAGAGGATGCGTTACTTTGACCCTCTGAGAAACGAGTACTTCTTTGATAGAAACCGCCCCAGCTTTGATGCCATCCTTTATTACTACCAGTCTGGGGGTCGGCTGAGAAGACCAGTGAATGTCCCTTTGGATATGTTCTCGGAAGAAATCAAATTTTATGAGCTGGGAGTGGAAGCAATGGAAAAGTTTCGTGAGGATGAGGGTTTCATCAGGGAGGAAGAGCGACCTTTACCTGAGAAGGAGTTCCAGCGTCAGATTTGGCTTCTCTTCGAGCACCCAGAAAGCTCAGGCACCGCTAGAGGGATCGCCATAGTGTCTGTGATGGTGATTCTGATTTCAATAGTCATATTTTGTTTAGAGACTTTACCACAGCTGAAAGAGGATCCAATGGGTCGAATAGAGAGAGTGGGGAACATTACTACCTATTATAAGCCAAATATCCTCACTGACCCCTTCTTCCTCATTGAGACACTCTGCATAATCTGGTTCTCCTTTGAGTTGATAGTACGTTTTCTGGCGTGCCCAAGCAAACCGGCCTTCTTCAAGAACATGATGAACATGATCGACATAGTGGCTATCATCCCTTACTTCATTACACTCGGCACAGAGTTGGCTGAAGACCCAGAAAAGGGGGAGGGCGTGGGGGAGCAGGCAACATCTCTGGCCATACTCAGGGTAATCCGTCTGGTCAGGGTGTTTAGGATCTTCAAGCTGTCACGACACTCCAAAGGACTTCAGATTTTGGGGCAGACCCTCAAGGCCAGCATGCGAGAGCTAGGATTGCTGATCTTCTTTCTCTTCATTGGGGTTATCTTGTTCTCCAGCGCTGTCTACTTTGCTGAGGCAGAGGAGCAAGGATCCTACTTTGGTAGTATCCCGGATGCATTTTGGTGGGCTGTTGTGTCCATGACAACTGTGGGCTATGGGGACATGGTCCCTGTCACTATAGGAGGCAAGATTGTAGGATCTCTATGCGCCATCGCTGGAGTGTTGACAATTGCACTCCCAGTGCCTGTTATTGTGTCCAACTTCAACTACTTCTACCATAGGGAGACTGAGGGAGAAGAGCAGGCCCAGCTGCTCAATGTCAGCAATCCCAACATCCCTTCTGAAACCAACTCCAGCCGCCGTAGTTCATCCACTGTCAGCAAGTCAGAGTACATGGAGATTGACGGAGACATAAACAATAGCATCGACAACTTTAGGGAGGCAAACCTCAGAACTGGCAATTGCACTATAGCCAACCAAAACTGTGTAAATAAAAGCAAGCTGCTTACAGATGTTTAGACACTAGCTAGAAACTTTGGGATCTCTATGGGACTTTCATATGTGGAGTAGACCATCAGTTAGGAATGCTTAATTTATCTCCCCAAAGCACTCAATGGCATTAGGCCTACACATATGCTCAGCTACTTAGAAAGGAAACAGAAAAAACAAGGCTGTTAGAGTATATGACAGGTAGATAGAATAATTAATTCTTCTTATCCTACAAATCTATAGATATATCAAAAAGAAAACAGCGATTATTAGAACATTTACACGGCTCCCTGGAGGATGCAGAGCACACCCTGTCTAAACAATGGCGTGATAATTAAAATTGTATGCATGGAGTACCGATAACATTTCAGCAAGTTGCACAACACTCCAGAAAAGCCTGCAGAAACATGCAAGCATCTGCAGGCAAGTGGCAATCGCCAAGAAGTTAGGTGACCCCCCCCCCCTCCTCTCTCCTTTGTCCCTACAAACAATCTACTATTCAGCAAAGCACCTTAAAAGAGAAAAGACTGAGCTCTCGTGTGTGGATGTAATCAGATGGTGATCTACTCGCTTCATGGACATCCGCAATGCTGCTGTTTTCCAGCAGATGCTGTAATTGTGATATCACCAAGTGATTCATTGCCGTGCCCTTTAGATGCAACACAGCACAATGATAAAGTGAGCTTCACACGAGCATGATTAGAGACTGTCCATTTTGATATCGGCATGCATGAGACATATCGCACATAATGGAAAGGATGTTCTTTTGGATACCTGCCTCCATTCCCTCCTTCACATCTGTTTTCATACTGAGTGCACTGGATGAGTTTTTAATTTTAAATGCTGATCATTTAGAAGTATAGAAATTGAATGTTAAATTTAAGGAAACAGTACATAAAATGAGATCATAGCATGAAAAAAGTAATCTGCATTATGGTCTATTGACTAAGGTACTTTTTGTATCCTGGTATATTTAATGCATGACATGAGTATACAGCTTGTTGCAATTCAGGCACCTTACAGTGCCCTATTGTCAGGGAAACTAAGGAAATCAAATTCTGGATGTTTCTGAATTGTGATCAAATATATCCAAACCCACCTTGAGGATGCAGAGTTTCTCATTTAAAAGTAGACAAAGAAACTGAATAAATATTATCAAAATGCATATAATCATAATAAGCACCAAATACAGTATTACATCAATAGTGAAGTGCATGGACCTTCTTTGAACAAGAAAAGTTAACATATTATTAGTCATGCTTCCATCTCCATGTCAGATTTTAGTACATATTGGTTTGGAATCCCTTAAAAAGGATAGACACCCAATTTCACGTCATATTACAGAGGATTCTTCTGACATTAGTTGCTAGTGCCTTTATCTCTTTCACCAATAGGACCAGTGAAAGTGCCTCTGTGTACAATGGTATTTGTGAGGTTTAGCAGAGCTGGTTTACCTTCTGTTCTAGTGTCAATATAATGTTAGTTATGATGTTAACAATGCCAGATGATCACGGTTGAAATAGCAGGTGATTGTAGAAAAAAAAAAGAAGATGATCCACGGTTGTCATGCATAACCTAGTTTTCACACTGTCATGCACTTAATTATGCCCTTAAGCAGCAATGTAATGTACTCTGCATGTTTATCAATCCAATTCAAAAGGGAATATCCATCGTTTTTCAACATATATTATTTATATCTGTGATTTTGTTCTTGCTCCATGCTCTACCTCAGTGAGGTCATTGCAAACTTGCTGCAGAGCTGCAAGCTTCAATGCAGGGCTTCCTATACCATAATGCAAAATGGAATCTTAAGTGTAAACTGGAGTCATGCAATATTGAATGTGAGAGTTCCCAAAGCATAGCCTTTACACAAGCACTTAGGATACATAGAATACCACAACCCTGCTCCTTTTTTTCACTTAAAGCTTCGCACAATCAGAGCCTTCATTTGTAGAGAGTTTGTAGAGATTGCTTGACTCTCCTAAAAGAAAGAACTTGACTGTTTTATATGTTCGTTTCTAAAGTTACTGTTGTGTCACAGAAACCAACCTGAATGTGTTTCAGCACGTGTTTGTGTGTATGTGTGTGTTGATACGTCTGGCTAAAGTTTTTACTGCAGTCCTTGGGCATTATGATGCACACCAGAGTGCAGCCCGTGTTTTTGCACAATAATTTTGTTCTGTTGCTTGAGCCATTTTTGCTGTGCTTTCTCATAAGTAATGCAATTGTTTCACAGCATACTGTCCCAGACAGGCCAACTGCAGATAGACTGGGACAAATACTTGAAAATCTCCAGCTACTGTAAATCAATCTACACTCAGTATAGAGATGAATGCATCCACGTGATGGGAACATTTTGTACTGTATGCTTGTTTTTTTTTTTATTTAGCTGTCTTTTGACAAGCTCCTGCAAGAAGGCTACACTGCGGTGTTACTTGAATGTCATAGTTGTTTCTGTTGGTGCATTGGCTATCCTTTGTGGCGCTAGTACAGGGCTACTGTTGTTGTCTTGTTATCATCACATGTTATCTGATCCTGAAGCAAGCCTTCATAGTTATAATAGTAGTTTTACACAAGAGTTTTTCATCCCACAATTCTTGTTCTTAGCAGGTTTATCATCAGTGGCTGGTTGGTTAGTTAAGGGTACTGTTTGTTATTTTATTTGGAAAAGATCTTCGTACTGTACTACTGAAGAGCATCTGCCTCAGTTGAGGTAAACATTCAAGAGCCTTGCTAGATGTCAGTGACTTATCATGAGAGCAAAAAAGATTTTTAACTTGTATATGGTTTATCATAAAGAAAGACGCCAATAATACCCACTCCCACATATTTAATACAGTATGTAAAAATATTCCAAGGAAATTATTGTAATCTCATAAATGCAGCTGTCAGAAAATTGTTAGCTTTAAACACAAGTTTCTCAATTCACTAAAAGTAGTGAAAGTAGTCGTGTGTAACATGTTCTGCATGTAACAGTTCACATGAGGTGACAACAAAATACAAATATTACCCCTCACATTAGCAATTCTGTCGCCATTCTTGCTGTGAGGGCATGTGTGGATGGTGCTATGCATTCAGTTACCCAACAGAAACATGCATTCTTAACAGCAATAGAATAACAGATAACCAGTTTCTTATATGCTTTTTGTAACAACAACAACAAAAAATAAAAAAAAAGAAGAGAACAAATCTATTTTGAATGTCAGAAAAACTGCGATCATTTGACAGATGCTCACAACAGGGCTGTTTATGTACCAACCTCTTCTCATCTGTTCTGTGACTTTGTTAGGTCAGCGGGGTCAGATGTAGACACTGATGTTTTGTTGAGAAAAACCTGTGGAAAATTCAATTATAGGCTTAGTAGTGGCAGTCCCCACTAACCAAGAGAGGGTGGACTAGAGGAACAAAGGCTGCTACAGGGTTCAGTCAAATCTGTAACACAGCCTCAAAGGAACAACTTATAATACACAGAGTCAAGAAACTGATCAGCTGTGTGTGAGAAAGTCAGAGAAGGTGCCTAAATTGTTTTCACGCATTCATTTTTTTAACTGTGCGATGTAATGCTTCTGTAAACAAACATAGGTGAGAAGATCTAAAAATCGAAGACATTAATTTAATTAAAGAAAAAACATGAAATGTCAGGAGAACAAAATGCAGTTTAGATACAATAAGATAACAAGAATAATCACTATTTACTGGAGCTATGTATGAAAAACAATTCTAATGTGTGTTTTCTTTTTCTTTTTAGTAGCACTGTAACATGTTTTAGGAAGAACATGTCATATAGTGGAATATCAAAGACATTATATTCCCCTGGCAAGCCATGATAATAAAACCACTGTATTAAGGTCAGTTATTATACATTAAATGATATGGAGAAGAAGTGTACTATTACTTATATTATTATTATTATTATTATTATTATTAAAAACTAAACAACTTTGTCTTTTTGGTTTCAAGAGAAAAAAAACGACGATTAATTCAAACACCACGTTCACATTTTTCCACTCTCCACTGCTAAACCTGCTGCTATAATGTATCTCTCCAGAAAACTACTGATTGCAAAAAACTGCATGGTCGATGGAAGACTGCATGAGCTTTGCCTTTCAAACTGTGGATCAACTAAATAACAGTTGCATCAATTTTAAAAGAAGAAACCCTTGCTTTCATCTGCACTGAGACTTACTGTAAAAGGCCCTGTTCAGAAGTTGTTGTTGTGAAACGTGTCCTCTGCTGGATTTCTTCAAAGCACTTTAGCGCTAACCTCATCAACGTTAGTTATCTGAGCCAGCGTCTGTGCTTGATGTTCAGGTTGTACCTGCTAGGATCTGAATGTGAGCATGGACATTAAGGGCTAGTTTCTCAAACGTTATCCCTATTTAGTCTAGACTGTAGTGATACTGTGTTGGAAACATGCCTGCCATGCCCAAACAGGGCCTGTCCCGCACAGCCTCCTCTGCACCACACTGGTTTTGAGGCATTCATGTTTGTTAAAGCTCTTGATGCTGGACTGCTTTCCGCCTGCTGAGGAGGCACTGAACAGGAAACGTTAGGATAATTGTGTACCTCACTCTCCAAAGGTGACTGTCGATGCGAAAATCTTTTTTGTGTTAGACGTGTGATGGATATGAGTTTGTCTTTTCTGTCAAGAATGCACATTTAACTGCTAAAAGGGAAGTTTGGGAGCAAATCACAAAAAGGACTGTTGAACTGTTCTGCTCTTCTTTTCATCCACAAGCAAACCAAATTACTATTGTGTTAACTAATCCAGCTGTCATTGTCATGCTGTGTTTACCAAGAATTAATATACAATGTGTTCAGTTTGACAGAGGATAACAAAGGCATGGTCTGTGATCTATGCAAGGGTTATTTGTTTTTCTTTTACTTATATCATTATGATTTCATCTTACATTATCTTCAATAAATTTTTAAGGATCTGCTGGTGTATTCTCATTTCAGCCCGTGATGGGGAATTTAAACCACGTTGTACAATAAGTCGTCACAACTCTTTCTTCAGCAGGAGAATCTGCCGCAATGTGCAGTTTTACAGAACTGGATCTAAATGTTTCCTACTTCTGTACTACCCTCTCACTGAAGCCATTAGTAGTGATTCACGGGGCTAAAGTAATGGTTCTACACTAATCCTCATGTCCCAGGGGAGGCCTGCTTACCTCTGTCATTCCCCGTGAGCTGTTACGCTCCTCAGAGGCCTGAAGAGCTCTCATCACCTGTACTCACACGGCCACATGCGTAAAACCATGCGTGACTTTCATGTGAGTTATTAGGGTTGCAAATAATGATTATTTTGATCTATATAATGTCAGAAAATAATGAAACTTGCCCATTACCGTTTCTTAAAATCTTCAATTTATTTATTTTGTCCAAATGATCTAAAACCCAAACATACTGAGTTTATTATCATGTTTACAGAAAAAGTAAATAATTTTCTGTTGCTCAGCTAAAATCTCCTTTTCAGAGTAGGTTTGATATTCTGAATTTAATAGTTGCCATCTATTTACTTAATCTTTAATTAAACGTACGCTAAACCATCTTGTGCCTGAGTGTCACTTGTACACCATGTCAGATAAAACCTAATGAAGAGGACTTTTAATATTGAATCTCGCTGTCATGAGCATTAGTCTTAAATCAGCAAAAAACAAGCACATCCAATCATAGAGGAGTCAAAGGAAAACCAATTGGTGAGGCTGAAATAAGTGGGCACAGTTTTTGAAGTGTGAAAGTGATTCATTCCCACTTCTGTCCTCTACTGGTGTGAAGCTGAACATTGGACAGCAGAGGCACCGTCCTGAATGCTGCAGCTCGTCTCTCTCTCTCTTTATCCATCTGTCTCTCTGTGTCTCCGTCCCTTTCAGTTTCTATATCCACTGCAGGCTCTCTGTGTCTGCTGCACAGTGACCTTAACTGAAGTGAGCCTCTTTTTCCTTCCTCGTCCTCTGCATTGCCCTCAGGAAATGCAGCACTCCACACTCTGCAGGCAGCAGCAGTAAGGGTGGGGTGGGCTGGCGCCGGTCCCACTGTTCTGCACACGCACACTCAATCTCCGTCTGTCTTTGTCTCTCACTCTCTGCCTCTCCTGAGTGTTGTAAAGCCCCACTGGACCGTAAAAGCACAGAGCATCGCACAGGAGAGGAGCTCCATCATAGTAGAGGATGTCACACTTGCTTTTAGTAGTTTCGTCTTTGGTGTTGTTACTTATCTTTCCCTACATGTACATACAAGGAATCGAATATCCAACCATTGATAGCAGTTCATATGTTCATGTAGACTTTTCCTCCATGGTCACTTGTAGTAAGTGTTTGTCCCGATCACACTGGCACAGTTACACACATCCACAGCTGGAAGTTGCCCAGTTTAACTGCAGCCTTACCTGTGGCCTCTGAGCAGTTGGGATTAAGGGTCTTGCTCAAGGACACCCTGGTGCTGTTGATGAAGGAGGGATAAACCCTGCTTTTCACAGGTCCCAACCAGATTTAACCCTGCTGATTGTGTCACGTCACAAAGATGAAGCCACTGCTGACCCAGCACCATTTAAAAAGTATACAGCAAAATCTTTTACTTAACACAAGATCACCTGTGTGTTACTGCCAGGTTCTCCTATCTCTGCACTGGAATGATGTTCTGTTAAATTAACTGTTGGGTTCCTAAGGTTCTCTTTGTCCGGTCACTCACTTTACCAGAAGGCCAACTCTGAGAAGCGCTACAATGGTTTCAGTTCTAAACTTTCACAGTTTTCACCAGACCGTGTCACATTTCTTTCTGACATGTATTATGTCCACTTGATTCAATTTGGTGGACTCCAATCAGGTTCTAGACTTCTCCTACTTCTCAACAGGATACACCTGACCACAGCATTTATAGTGAGAGCCTAAATATTTTTATAAATGAGAAACTACAGTTTTTCATTTAAAGAAATAATTGAAACATCTTTTTCTCTTTTTTTTTCGGGCAACAGAACGTAGACTGAATGCAGAAGGAAATGATACTGAAATAAGCTCTGTCATCGCCACATAAACTGCAGAATTATGTAAACAGAGTTGTTGTTAAATACATTTTTTTTCACCATCTCAGTGAGTGACTTCCACATGCAAGTCACATACACACAGAAACATGTGATTGAAACTGTGGTTTAAGCCACGGTCCTGGTAATCCCTGATCTGCTTGCTGGACTAATCAAGGTGCTGTCGGTCAGTAGTCCAGTAGGCCTCCATCAATCTTAAAACCCCCCCGTCCTCCTCCTTCCCCTCCTCAGTCTATGTCACACATCCCCTGAAAATTGGAGAAGCATAGTTCTTATCAAGGAGTGAGATTCACACCCATGTCTGTGTGCGTGTGTATATTGTATTAAGACTGCACGTAGCTTTCTATCATTGGGTTACACACACACACACACACACACACACAGAGAGAGAGAGAGGTTAGCCAATTTGCCTGAGTCAGACTTCTGGCTCACTTGATATTCCCTGATCGATTTCTTTGAAGACACTCAACCCATATCGCTTGTAAAAAAAAAAAAGAAAAAAAAAAATCCTGTTGACGTCATCCAAAAAGTTTCTCAAGGGCCTTTTCATTGTGGCCCAATCAGCTGTGCACGCACAGTATCATATAAGTAATCTATATCAAATCACAAGTGTCCTCAGGTGTTGGTTTTATCACTGTGAAAAACCACATCACGGGAATGCCTGTGCATATTAGTCCACCTCTAAACAGCCTCGCGCTGATTCTGACTGTTAACAATGTGCAAAATAGCTTTGACAGCATTATTGGATCTCCCATGCTTGAGCCAAAGCCCTGGGGCCTAACAGCACCCCACCCCCAGGTCCAAGCCAAGCAGGTTCTCTCTTATCCCCCCCGAGTCCCAGAGGCTCTCTCTCTGGTCCACTTCCTCTTTGCATTACCTCCATCAGGCTGAGCTGCTGACACACTTGTTTAATAATTAAGGGCACATTCATAATTTTCTTGTCCTTGTGGAAGTCCACAAATGGTCTCCGTGAAACTCGGGCCCGTTAAATGTGCCTCTTTACCTCGGGCCACTGACAGCCGTTCGTCACTGTAGTGATACAGAGGAGATAATACAAACCAACAAAAGTGGTGGTGGCAGGATTGGAAGGAATGAGTTCATTCTGAATTACTCACTGGCCTTTTTATGTACCCGTTCATTCAATTTTCATTGATGTAGACACTCATCTTGTAGTGTAGTGTCTACCATTACACCCTATGCTAGGAATAATGCATGACAGAGTACATTGATCATAAGGAAACTATCAATACGTCTGATTGTCTGCCATCGCTCCACACACCCATAAAACAATCAGTCTATAAGACGATCGGTCCATCCGTGATAAGAAGAGCAGCAGAGTTATCTCACCTAAACATATGTTTAGTAATTATAAGATTTCTATACTGATGATCACTTGTTGATATAGACATTTTCCATTCCCTCCATTCATTGAAAGCTCTCTGTCTGAATATGTCCTTGTGATATGAGGTGATGTGGATCTCAGTTTACAGGCTCGTCCTGCCCACTGTGCAGCATCAGCGTGCCTGTCTGCAGGAGAAAATTCAAAACTTAACAATGAAAACTGGTGCTGTGACCTTCCCTCTTCAATTACTTGACCACGCAGCACTCGAGGAGGTTGGCAAAAACAAAACACAAAAGGTTGGTGCTGAGATACACATAACCTGAGCAGTGTTTGTGCACGCTGAATAGAGACTGAAACGCCATCAAAGGTCGCTGTGAAAATTCTGCAAAGGTGTTTAGTAGTTGATACCTGCAGGGAGGGAGAGTTTGACATTTGGAGAAATATGTCTTTTCACTTATTGATCAAGAGTTAGATGATTAAATTTAAACAGCTCATGTAGTTGCAGCTTGTTAGCTTAGCTTAGCACAAAGACTAGAAACAGAGGGAAACAGTTAGCCTAGCATACATTTACATTTGGACAGACAGACACTTTTGTCCAAAGCGACTTACAAGTTAGGAATGAGGCAAATACTATAATGAAAATTGTTTTTGTTGGGCCCCAATAGTAATTAAACTCAGATCCACCTTAACCAGCAGCATCAGATACTGTAAATGCTGCTTTTATATCGTGCATCATACATTATTCATAATAAATAATTATCTAATAGCATAATGTAGAAAGCATATTTCTACATCTGGTGACCTAGTTTGCTTTTACTTAAAGGATGTACAGTAAATACTTCCTCCACCACTGAAGGTTAATAGCCAGCAATTGAATTCATTATCAATACATCTCACCCCCATTTTCCTACCAATAATCAATCGATTGTTCAGCATTTAAAATGTAAAATAATTATTCCCTGAGCCCAGGTTTACGCATTCAATATTACGGAATAATTTAATGTCAAAGTTATCGGCACTAATCAACAAAACATTTCAGAGTACTGGTAGGTTTCTGGGGGCCAACAGCTATTTGACAAATTGGACATCTATTAACTGGACATCACTTCATAAATGTTTATGGGAAAACCTCTGATCTGATCTGATCTGATCTCAAACATATAGTTTAAGAAGTTTACTACTGAACATCTCTCATGAAAATAAAACATTCATGCGATGTGTGCGCTGACTTTGCACCAGAGGACACAGACACATGTTTTCCTGGTCAGGACACATTAACTCGACTGCTGGTGGAAATTACAGTAAAGGCTCGTGTTGGTCAGTTGAGAGTTGAGCACACTGCAAAAAATATCCATGTCATTCACAAATATGATACAAAACTATGTGTCAGTGAGGTGAAATCTTTTCTAAGCCTTTTTTCTTGTTTCGTAATGGTATCACACGTCTCAGGACAAAGAGCTGCGGAGAAGTGGACTCAGTCAACTTTCTGCAGTTTTCAGTGTTTTATCAGGATCGCAATTAACATTTCTTGATGAAAGATGCCCATCAGCCTTCAAATGTCTTGTTTCATCTAAAAAAAAAAAAAAAGATATAAAGATATTCAGTTATATGCAATATACTTTGGATAACTGTGGCAAATGATCACATTGTAAAAGCTTGAGTGCATTTCTAGCTTTTACCCTGCCAACCAACTAAATGATTAACTGACTAATCGCTCTAATAGCCTAATATGACAGTAAATAACTCAAATTTGTAATTTTTTGCAGTGTAGGCAGTTGCACTGATGAGAGAGCCTGTCAAAGGCTGACAAATGGAGAGAGTGCTTTCTGCTGAGAGCAGTCCCTGCAGCTTTTCCAAGCACAAGGGTCAGGAAATTACATACAGTACATTCACATGTACTGTATATATATCATTGACCATCATAATAATGTCTTATGTGAACCACATAGCCTCAAAATACAAGTTCAGAGTGTGCTCCTCAATCACAGTGTGCTAAACTAATAAATGTCTGTCATTACAGTATAGAGTATAGAGTAGATCTATCCTCTCAGTGTGGATACTGGACACAAGGTCCAGAACACAGGGCTAATGTTGGTCATTTGGTTGGTTTCATCAAGACAATCAAAAAATATCAACTATTGGAAGAATTGCAATGAAACTATCCAGCTAAAATATCTCAACATTTGCTGGATGAATTGATACAGATATTTATTGTTTCTGCAGGACGAACTCGGGTCATCGTCTCACTTCTCCTCTGGCAGCACAGTGAGGTTGACTTTTGTGGTTTAGAGATAAATGTCTTAACAACATGCACAGAGGCTCAGTTCCTGCCAAATGAATTAACTGATGAAATGAGAATGAGATCCATTCAGCTGCAGTTCAGTTTCTCTACAACCTGAAGGCTTCTTTTCATGCTGTAGTATGTTAGTATCACACAGTTTAGATTTGAAGCCAGCTTCTCTTCATTCTGAATTCTGGTTCACCTGCAAAATGTCTACAAACGAGGCAGTCTGGTGGACTTCCTGCTGTTACTGTGTTCTGTCTCATACTCGTCCATGCCTCGCAGGACAGGTAGCTTGCTGCAGCGATACTGTGCCCTCTCCACATGCCCTACTACTGTAGCTGCAGTCCTCGAGGAAAGCGAGATTTCAGCAGTTTAACAGACTGAACCCCTGCAGTGGTCCGCTCTGTGGAAGAGTGAAAAATAAGGGCTTTTTCTGCTTGTCCTGATATCACACCTGACCGTGGGCTGGGTTTTTCACTGAGTTTAGATATTTAGAGACTGTAACTCTTCTGCACTTTTAAATCAAATAAGACCCATTTATTCATCTCTATGATTTACTTGTAACCTCCTTGGCTTCATCATTCCCCCTCCTTGCCTAATCGTCCATCCCCTTTGTGATGATGAGCTTGAATTTGTAGTTTCAGCAAAGCAATAAACTAATAACAGAGCATTTAATAATTAGGTCCAAATCCTGCTGGTACATCGTGTCCACTACAGCAGAGTTTTCTATAGCAGCAGAACAGAAACAGATGCTATTCTTGAATGTGTCAGGCATGCATCATCACAAAGATACCTCCATTATGTTTCGTTGCAGTGTCTGCATGAGTGTGTGTTGGTCTGGGAAGGCTCTCAACAGCGCAACTCCCCCCTCCCATCATGTTGCTGCTGACTCACTGTTACACAGCCCCTGATTCTGCTGCCTGCCCGCATTATTCACACACTCACCTTCCTCTGTTGGCGCCTCCTCAGCACCTGAAGCCCGGAACGAGAGGAGGCAGCTCCAGACACCCCGGGGCTGAACCAGGAGGTGCTTGTTTCACCCACGTTTACAGATACACAGGGACTAGAGCTGTAAATATTATAAATGAATTGACTGATTAAAAAAATCATCATTAGAGGTACAGTGAACAGAGCATCATGATTTGAGGCTGCTTTGCTGCCTCTGAACCTGGACTGCCTCCCGATGTGATGGGTTTATCAAAGTATCCTATATGATATCGGGGGAGACACAAAATCTTCCTCTTGAGGAGGCCCAGTCAGAGCGCAGACCTCAGCCCCAGAGAAATCCTGTGTTATGACCTCAAGGGAGCCATTCACACAGAAATCCTCAGGATATGTCTGAGCTGAAGCAGTTCTGTAGAGAAGAAAGAAGAAAGTTCTCCCTGAACACTGTGCAGGTTTAATCCATAGCTACAGGAGACGCTTTGCTGCCAAAGGTGGTCCAACCTGTCACTCTGTATGTTTATTAAGTTTGTTCAATAAAGACTAGAAATGTTTGTGTTTTATCAGAAATTATTTTTCTTGCCTTCCTGTGTTTATTCTGTAAAGTTCTGAATCTGAAATGAAAACTGCGTCTTTTTGAGCTCTAACCAGGACCATGATATATTATTAATCACCTGTTACAGATGTTTAACTGTAGAAATAGTGAAGCCACTTTGAGTATTAATTGTGTTCCTTCCTGACACTGTCAGGACTCACATCACTAAAAAAAACTAAAACACACCCTCTCTGCTGCAGGTATCTACTGCTGCATTGGCCTAGAGAGTGCAGAGCTGCAAAGTGAAGGGCTGTGATACGCTCTACTCCTTTAGGACAACATCTAAAAACTGAGAATATATCACTATCTGTATCAATTCTGCATTTAATATCTATATGACATGTTGAATTCGTTCAGTTAGAGAAACAGTTTTATTCTGTGTAACCTTGTGTGCTCGACTGAAGTTTGACTGCAGAGCTTCATCACTGACAGAAAGTGATCTGCCTCCTAGTGGAAGACGCTGGAATAAGAGATGATTTAGTGACCTTCCTCTGATTTGAGTTATATACCGTATGGTGTTAAGTACTTTGCGTGCACATGTTTGAGGGGTGCTGAGACACAACAGCAGACAAAGACCATCTCTGAGTTTTCAGTTTTATTTAAGGTTCATTTTTTCAGACCTGCAGAGGGCAGTTCACTTCCTTTTAAGCGCCTCAATTTGCTTTTTTTTTCCTTGCAACATTATGTTAAAACCCATTGTATGACTCTGTGTTGGTTTCTCCTGGATGAGTTTGTTCATTTTTGTGAATACTGTTAAATAGGGAACAGCAGGAGGGGAAGAGGAGGGGTGGTAAGAGAGAGGGAAAGAGAGAGAGAGAGAGAGAGAGAGAGCGCGAACACAGATCAGAATTAAGACTTCAAAATGAAAAAAGGCGGTGGTCGGAGAGGTCGATCTCAAATCCTAAAGGACGAGTGCTCCTTAAATCACTACTACAGTACTTTGTGTTGTCTTGCAGCACCTTCATTTGTGACACACACACACTATTGCCGAAGTCCCATACAATATTGCAGAATTTTCAGCAATCATTGATGTTAAGACCCCCCTTTCCAATCACTCAAGCTCCTTTCTCTCATGTGTTCAGTTTAAGGCCTCAATTAAGCCCTCGTGGGTCAAACAAAGGGACCCGTTTACCCTTTTGCTACCCTCATTAGTATGTCTGACATTTCTTCATCCATCTAGTCATTGTCCCGTCTACTGTGGCTGTCCATGTTAGGGCTAGCTACTGTCGGTACCACACAGTGGCACTGTGAGTAAGAGTCTAACCCTAGTGCTCAGGATGTGTGCCACGATTTCCCAAAGCCCTGGCTCCCCGCGGTTAGGCAATGCTCTATCCTCTGATACAGAGGTTCAGCAAAATTTTCCCTCCAGCAGGACTGGGCCAATGGGAGCCCTCCACTAAAAGGGAATGGGGGCCAAGTGGCCTCTCAAGCAGGCCATTTGTGTCTCTACCTAACAGAGAGCCCACGCATAGCCTGTGCCCTCAAGTCCCCTGTGTCATCTGCATTCACTCTCTCCTATCCAAATCTCTGCTTCTTCTTTCCCCATTTTTTTAAAAACCACTCTGGAAAAAAAAGAAAAGCTTAGTGACACCCTTTCTCTCTCTCACCTCGTGCTATTCACAAATTAGCTGTGAGGGTTAACCGTTTCACAGTCTCCTGTTAAAGTGGGGAGGATCTGGGGCAAAGCTTGACGAGCAGATTCACAGCTTGCTTCATTCCATGAAAACTAATCGTGACTTCAACTTTCAAAAACACAAATGTTGTTCATGCTTTATCATTAGTTACTTTTTTAAAAAAGACCTCACTTCAGCTAATTTGTTTCTTTCACTGTTTGTGGAGCTAAGTCTTGTGTCACCACTGGGCGTTCGATGCTGTTCTGTTTCTTGTGCTCTCTGTTAACAGTAAGCTACACCATGAATCCCCCGTGTTACGCCGAGAAGTCAGTATAAGGAGTGGTGATGGTCGCAGACAAAGGG
This sequence comes from Anabas testudineus, assembly GCF_900324465.2. NCBI lineage: Eukaryota > Metazoa > Chordata > Actinopteri > Anabantiformes > Anabantidae > Anabas > Anabas testudineus. The sequence goes on from NC_046615.1 coordinate 17,004,797, forward strand.
TACTGATAACTTGTGTGCCACAAACAAAAACAAAAACAAATAGGCCTTCAGAGTAGACGAAAACGAAGGAGGAAAGAGAAAAAGAAGAAAGCATGTTTGTTACTTTGTTAATAATTTTTCATACTCTGCAGATTGGTGTGTATTGCATTGGGGTGGGGGGGTGGGGTGGGGCAGCAGGATACAGGATGAGTGGGTATAATGTGGTAGTGGGGGGGGGATGGGTTTCTGCTGTAGTCTGTGTTCAGTGGCGGTCCACAGCGGCACTCTGTAGCAGCTCTGTAGCGGGCTGTCCTGGGGGTCTGAAGGCGGTCTGGAAACCTGGGGGAGGGGAGTGAAACTGGCTGGCGGGGTTGGCTGTGAGAGGGGGCAGGTAGGGAGCCCAGCCGCCGGCGGCTCTGTGGTGGAGGGGGAGATGGCCGTCGAGGAGGCTGCTGTGGAGGGGCTGGGGAGGGGGGACTGCTGAGCTGGCCGGACCGTCCATCTCTGTGAGCGTCTGCAAGGACTTGAGCCAGTGTGGTGGGTTGTCGTCCTGAAGACAGTCTAAACTGTTGCCTGCTGAGGCCGGGATGCCTGGGAGGGGAGGGCAACAGAACCGGTGAGTGATGAGAGAACACAGGGGGGAACCTTACAAGTGCTTTTGAACACAACAGCACTGCAGTAATTATAAATATTGTTATTGTTAATAAAACCTAAAAGATAAGTAGAGCTGAAACAACGATTCTGACAATTGATTAATTTGAGTCTTTTGGTCACGTTGCAGTATAATTCAGGTTGATGGTCAAACCAAAACTGTAAAATATTTTTTGACACTTTATAGACAAAGCAATTAACAAGAGAACATTTGGTGGATAGTTACTCACAGTCCAACATGACTTTGTACTTGTGACTGAAATTAGCTGCTGCTTGATTGAGATTTTTTGCAGTAACTGCAAAATTATGTAATACAGCAAGAGAGTCACAAATCATTTCAAGATGTTATTGATATTTTGTCCAGAACTGATAAAGCAGCCTCACTACCAGATTCATAATATCTTCATGAATAAATAACAAAAGGTTTATAAAGTAAATGATGCTGAAATTATATTAAATCAACTATATAAATAAAGTTTGTGAGGAAACAGTGGGGAAAAAAGACATAATCACAAATCTTTAACTTTATCTCTGAGTTAATTAACTGATAAATCTGACATATTGTTATATGATAACCTATTAAGTCAAAAGTGACAAACATTTCTTTTCCTCTTTGTCATATTATTACATTATAATTAATCATTGTACCTGTGATGATAGCAGGATCCATCCAGCTGGCTGTGCTGTCCCAGCTCAGGCTGTGTGAAATGCCTGCTGGCCCCGCCGGCCCACCGATGTGATTAACACTGTTGGAGGATGAGGAGGATGAAGAGGAAGAGGAGTTTGGGAGCCCCCCGAAATTAATATTGATGTTTGGCAGGAGAGCTCTCAGGCCATCCTGCCACTCTTTCACATTTAAGCCGTCTATAGAGCCACTGTTTTCTGCAGAAGAGAAGGAAACAGATCCTCAGGTTTTGATCACAGACTAGTGTTCACCTGCAGAACTGCATCCACAAGTGCTTTTGTTTCCTCTGTAAGACAATCAGTGCTACATGCTGAATAAATACATTACAACATTCAACAAAATTATAGGGTAACACGTCTGATCTCTGTTAACATGTACAGGTTACACAGGACAAGTGTGTGGTACCTGAGATGGGGATCCCTCCCAGCCCTGTGTTGTGCTGAGGGGGCAGATTCAGGTCCAGGAAATTACTGTGTGAGGCAGCACTGGCTGAGTGGTTCAAGTGTGTGAGGTTATTTCGTGTGGGGACGCCCATCCAGGGGTGTCTGGTGGCTGGCTGCTGCTGACTGGCCTGGCTGTTCTGACTGCCGGGGAAACTAAAGGAGCTGTAGATGGCTCTGTGGTGGAGCTGGGGGATGCGTGGCAGGCCACTGGGGAAGTGGTGAGAGGTGCTGGGGTTAGGGTTGAGGGGTGGCAGGTTGGGACCATGGCTGCTCCCCTGGGCTAGGGGCCCTGGGGATGAAGGGCTCTGATCCTGGACTGACAGCTCCTTCTCTATCAGGTCGGCCAAGGCTTTGCGAGTGACGTCGAAAGGATCGAAGCCCAGGTCGTCGTCCTGCTGTTTGGTAGACGAGCCGAAGCCGAAGGCCGCCTGCCAATCTGTGGAAGAAGACACTGGTATTGTGTCTATGAGGACAGAAGAAACACAAGTTACTCTTGCTGTAAAAATATGTTAATGGACATCCATCCATACGATTTCCTGGACTAACTGGTCCATTGATTGGCTGGAGTCAGATGGTCTTTTACAGGCTGCACACTGAACCACATTGCCCACTGAGACCAAACAGGCCACATTTGCGATGTCTCTTCAATTCCTCAAACTCTCTCCAAAATTCTGTCTAAGATAAATGCTGACACGCAGAAGCATCTTAAAAAAACTCAAGCTTATTAAAGACCAACACATACAGTATTTGTGACTGCAGGGAGAAAGACATGCGTCACACTGTAATGACTAATTGCTAATTTCCTATAAAAGACCATAAAAAATGATTCATTGACTAAACATTGATGAGGGCCCTAACAAACACTTGAGATAATTAGGGGGTGGAAGGACAGTCCTAATAATAGATTAGTCATTTACATTTTAGGAATTTTAGCTCATGTTATTATCCAGGGAAATTCTGCAACAGCAGAAGATACAAAAATAATAAAACCATGTTTACTGTTAATATAATGTTATGGCCACAGTATAATGAAAACAGAATCAAGCAACAAAATGGTGCTGTCAGTTTTTCCATTTAAAGCATAATAATCATTTAAATGTAACCCTCATAGTACCTGATGTGAAGAGGCTCTGTGGTTCAGGAGTCATAGGCCAGTCAGAGCTGCCGCGAGGAGAGCTGGGGAAAGGGGGGAGCCCAGCAGGGAGAGGGTTAGGATGTCTGAAGTTGCTGTTGTCTGAAAAGAGTGACTGCGACTCTGCTGCAGCACCCTCGAAAGGCGAACGTGCTGTAAGGTCTGACACGCTGATGGGCACCACCAAGCTGGGTTTAGTTAAACCCGGAGGAGGCGAAGGGGAGTCACTGGTGGGCATCTAAAAAAAGGAGAGAAACAAATTTATGATCTCAGATCGGATACACTGTGATTTAGATAGAACAGAACAGGCAGAAATAGGACCATTACCTGTTGTAAAGTCTCTCCATTCACCATACCGATCGACTCTGGAGGTTTGTCACTGGGACTAAAGACAAAAACAAATTTAGACACAAATACTAATATATATAAAACATACTAACAATAAAACTTAAAGCATATTCTTAAAAATGTGTTGCTGGTGATGAGAGGTCTGTAGTACCTGTTGCTGTCACAGTTGGAGGAGAATGGCGACAGGGCAGTGCGCTGGCCAGGATTCAGCTCTGTGTCTAGCCCATCTGAAGCAATAACTTCTTGGTCTAGATAGTCTAGCAGCGGAGGGGACTTACGATCCTCTGAAAGCCCATTGGCCAGTTTGTTATGCCCTGACAGTGCTGGCCACCCATCTTTACCATTGCTATTGTTGGTTCTATTACAGAACAGAAGACAATTTAGGCTTAGAACAATCGTCAACATTAGTAAGGGGAAAATGCTGAATAAAATAAAATAGAAAACAACCTCTGTGTGGAGTTGGATTTACTCTTTGACTTCTCTGTTCCACATGCTGGAGGTTGTAGAAAGCTAGGGTTAATTTTATAGAGGTCTTGGAGGAGTTTCTGCTCATACTCTTGATGTTTCCCCGCCTAAAAACAAACACAAAATGAGACGATAGAAGTTTATACAATCAACCTAAAGCAATGATTAATTCATGATGTACTAAGAAAAATAAAACTCTACCTGCATCTCCTCTTTAGTAAAGCTAGCTGCTTCATCCCCCAGCTCATGTAGATACATACATTCAGGTTTGGGACACTGCATACTTTTAAGGAAGTAACTGCAGTACTTTGTTGTGCCTAAAGAAGCCTGCACAAAAAAACAGAAAATAAAAGCTCTGAAGAAGGATACTAGAAAATGACACTACCCTTCATATAAGGATGCTCATTTCTTACAATTAGGAAGAGAAAATAAGATAAAGTGAAAAACTAATAAACAATGAACAAGAGTAACACTTGAAATATGAGTAAACCCGCTAGCTGTTAATATGGTTAATTTCTCACCTTGAGTGTTCTTCCATCAACAACCACATTGTTCACACACTGTATTGCTCTTAAAGCATCTTCAGAGCGGATGTAAGTGACATAGGCGCTGGCACTAGGCCCCTGAAAACCCAGAAAATTAAATTAAACATACAAGTCTAACAAATCCACTGTAGCTACACAGAATTCTCTATCTGGTTCCCTAGGCTACAATCAAGAAGAATTAATTACATGTTTAAAGGTGTGACTGTTTTGTAAATGAATTCATAAAAGCATTATTTATAAAGTACATAAAATACAAATATTAATAACTAAAAATAATATACACAAAAACATAGAAAATAATAAGCTTTCATTGCTGAAACCGATCAAACACAATGTTTTAAAGTCTTACTTAATGACTGATTCAACTCTGTTAATGCTTTAAAACATCAGCTGCAGAAACATCCTTTCAATTTGAGCCATGTCTCACCTGTGAACCTGCATAAGATGTGCTATTGTTGATGACCACTTTATGGATTTTTCCAAACCTCCCAAAATATTCTGGTCGTTTTAGGACCTGTGAGAATTAACAAAATTAAAAATTAACAACAGCACACGGTTATCACAAGGTTTTAGGTGCACTATTTACACCTTTATTGTGTCTATTGATGTTAAAGTTTAAAATCTGCCAGCTATAGTCTTCAATGTTTTACAGCCATGGTGTCACTCAGCATTTCCAACACTCCAGTGTCAAAAGTAAGTCAATAAGCTTGTTAGTAGCGACACTGTGCTCACCTCAGGGTCAGCGAGTCGCTGCGAAAGCCCCACCACAAAGACCAGATTTCTCTGGACCACTCTGACGCTCGCCAGATGCTTGCGATTTTCTGTCACCTTCTGCTTCTTCTCATTCTGTTTCTGCTTCTTTTCATTCTTTATCCTTTGGATCTCCTCTTGTGACAGAGGCTTGTACACAGCTGGGTCCTCTGGGTATGGCTATAAGAAAACCATAAACTAGAATTAGAATTTAGCTTCTAATGAGAAATTCATTGAAAAAAAGAACAAAAATAAAGATTCCAAAAGATAGAACTACTCTAAATTTCATGGATTCGCAGGAGGGAGGGAGAGCGGGTAACTGGGGCCTTTTGTTGTTGATGTGCAATAGGCATAACTAACCAAACTGCTGATGCTGTAGATTTAAACCGATGACGAACTGAGGCTTGAAAAGGTACTTCATTAAGCACCGGTGTATGCATTTGGAAAGTCAAAAACATTACTGCTTCCTTTCTAAACATATCACAATCACAGACAATTCACCTTTAAGTAGTAGTTTCTCTGCTATCACCCTTATCTCATAATTTCATCACCTTTCTGCAGGCGGGGCAGAGGCCGTTCTCATCTGTGCGGATACGATGCCAACAGAAGCGGCAGATCTGGTAGCCACAGGTGCAGGGGAAGAAGTTGACGTCATCAATCTCCAGCGGCTCCATGCACAGTGGGCACTCCATGGGGTCGTCCTTCATTTCAGGGCTGTGGGACATCCTATGGCACGGCGAAGGTGAGTGTTGAAGCTGATCACGCAGCACAGGGCTAAGAAAAGTATGAATCACATGACATGACTGAGAATAATGTTAACTGAACAAATTCTTTCTACTAACTGAATCTGGTGGTATGACCTTGGAAACTGAGTGTTTGACAGCCAAGTTTACAATATCTGACTGAGAAACAAATGTATTCATTTAAATGTCTTACAGAGTTTAACACTACAGTACAATCAGTTCAATAGGTACTTACAATTAAGACCACTGCAGTCTAATGCAAGAAATCATACTTTAATGACAGACACAGTTGATAATATTTTTAGAGAGGTGCTCATCTATTTTTCTTATGTAGTAATGGTGTAAATAGAAGAATGTTTCTTATATTTGATTAACATCCTTTATACCATAAAGTGTAGATTATATTAAAATTCTCAGTACATTCTGGAGCTCAAATGAATGTCAGAAAATCTGTGACTACTTATTTTCTGTATGAATAAATCTCCCAAGCCCTTTCACACTTAAAAACTTCCCATTTTCCAAGGTGATGTCTTACTTTGTTTGCTGCAAATTATCATAATTAACAAGTTAAAACTAGTGACTGTTTGGCAATTTATCTGTTTAAAAAAAGCACCACTAATGATTTGAGCTGCATCTGCAATTGATCAACTATTTTTAAAGATTGAAAAGTGTACACACTAGCTTTTTTAAATGTAAAAATGTGGTGGATTAGCAAGTCATCTGTAACTATATGCTAGCTCTTTGAGCTTTGGATTGCTGGTTTGACAACTAACTAAAGCAACGTGCAGCCCTCACCTTGGGCTTTGGGTAACTGTGATGATCACAAACTACAAAGATGACCAAGAAGTTGAATCAATGCCTCTAGAAGAGCTTCTACAAAATCGGAAATATAACCTACTGTACTGTATCATATAACCTCCATTGCAGTGCTGATGGGCTGTACTATCTCACAATTTGCTAAATGCACGTAATAAACTGGAAACTGAGTATTCATGTAAAAACAGCGGTCACCATGGTTAAGTTGGTTTCGTAGTTTGACATTAACTTACACCACGTCATCATGGGCGTTAAAAGGAAATACAACAAACTGCGTTTATTTACAAATGAATCGTCTATTATAAGCAGTTCAACGACAGCGTGGTGTCTGTGTGATAACACCGCTGCTACTAGGCGAAGTAAATGGCAAACGCTGACTGATTAAAGCCGACAGTGTAAAGTTGAATCACACGATAACAGGGAAATGCCAACATTTCTAATACTTAGCAGTATTGGGCTAGTAAATGGACACGCACAGGGGTATCACAGCATTTCTGCTATAACTCCCAGATATCAGCTGATTGGTAAAGTCCTGTTCGAAGCCACAATACCTTGTTAGCCTGGCTGGTAACTTTAGCTGGTCTGTCTTCTGGACCGTACATTATGACAGATGTTATTTAACTAACGTTTGGCTAAGCTAACACTAGCCGCGAATTGGCAAAAGAAGCCGGTCTGACTGTTAATGGATATGCATGAGGAATTGAAGGTTTGGGCACGAAGATGAAAATTAACTTGATGTTGACACTGGATGTTTCAAAAAACGTGTGACACAACCCTACGCTTTCTCCTACGTAATATCTGACAGCTTGTTTTATGCTAACCGCTAGCATAGGCGTAGCTAGCATGCTACATTATCATCAAAATGTACAGGGTTTTGGATCCAAGCTTACGACGCGGCCTAGTCAAGCTACCGCTGAACTGGAAGCAAGTTGTTGGCAGTATAAACAACTGACACTGCTCTCACGACATTAAGATTACCTGCACAATAGCCTAATCTGCTTGACAAAGCCCTTGGGTCAGTCCGTAAAATCCTAACAGGCACGAACGTTGTTTATTTAATGAGAGAAAACGGGAGCTAGCTAACCCAGCTAGCTGCTTGGCTATCGCTAACGTTACTTACCCTGTCCGTATTTAGCTTAGAATTCCACTCCAAGGGAGTCACACCAAATTGGGCGGGGACTGCAAGCCAATGTATCTGAAATGTCAAAATGTCTGTAAACGGCCTCTTAAAATAACCGTAGGTGTGTTGTTCTGTTGTAACTAAAAGGCTATAAAGATGTTTTGCGCCTTTCTTTTCTTGGTATTGTAGAGACAATTTACGCTCAAACCACCATCTTAGCTAGCATTAAAGTAGGGAGGAGGGAATGGGGGCAAGTATTATGTACCACTGAGCCTGCGCAGAAGGACAGACGCATTGTGGGAGATAGAGTTCTAGGTGGACATGAGTTATGACTATAGACGTATTGGCTCAGACGAGGGAAATATTTCCTATATACTTTTGGAATTTGGTCTTAAGTAATAAAAAAAAAAAATCTTTAGCATACTTTTAGAATTTCTGCAGGCTTAACTGAATTAAATTAAAGACATTTCCACAATGAAATTTGAATTGTAAATGCTATCAGGAAATGGAATTTAAATCTATATCATATCATTGACAAAAATGTAATGCTTTGTAATAGATTAAGCTACCTAACCAAATTAAAAATGGTTAAAATTAGTTTGATGCTGATAATGCTTCAGTATACTCTGGTCCAAAGGAATGTGTGAAATGCAAGACTTTTATTGTAAATCAGTTTTCCACTACAGTGAAATATTTTTTAAGAAATCTAAACATCAGACAAACTTATAATGTAGTATTTTACATCATGTATTTATATTGACTTATAATCATGAGCTCAAGTAAAGTTTAGATTACAAAGATAATTACAAAATGGTATTAAATATCAAATAGAACTATAGGACTGAAAGTCCTCAGTTACACTGGTTTCACAAAATGACAAATTATAAATCTTCTAGTTAAAAATTATAAAACACATTAATTATAAACAGAGTTCCCACACATCTATCTGTCAATATGTTCCACAAGTTTAAAATAGTTTTTATTCTATCCACATGAAGCTCGGTTTGGGCCAGTTCTGAGTCTGGACTTTGGTGGGATCCACAGACTCTATGGTGAGTGTTGGGGCAATGGGATGTGGTGAAGCCAGTGACAAGCGTGCAGCCAGGAGCCCCATTTGAACACAGCTGTCTGTGTCTCTCCCTTGGAGGATCCCAGCCATCATGGCACCGGCAAGACTGCAAATAGAGTGTGTTTGAATGTTTTTTCAACATTATTTTGCATGTCACAGAAAAGTGGCTATAACTGAAATATAAAAAAGGATTTTTTTTTGCACCTGTCTCCTGCCCCTGAGACATTCATTATCTCTTCTGCAGCCAAGGGCAGAGCTGGGTAATGTAGAGCACACAGCCGTCTTCTCTGCAAACATAAGTACAGCAAGAATGATCTTAGCTATCACTGTCACAGTGATTGTTTGCATTATTGGTTTTATTAAAGACACTCCTTACTCTTTTCTGTTTTCTTGGCTGCATGTTGATTGAGCCGGCATCATGCTCTCCACACACCAACACCCCATCAGCTCCCAGAGTCACCACCAGACAGTGGAGATGCTCCAGCAGGGGGCGGGAGAGAGTCACAGCTAGCCTTAACCGCTCCTCTAGTGAGCTCTGCAGTACTTCAACCCCGTAAGACAAAACCACATCCTCAGCAGCTATCACGTTATTTGCATTTTTCACAAGAAAACAACTGTAGCAACTGTGAGTGGTAAGATGTGAGCAAAGTTAATAAGACAAATGAGCCAACAGCTGAAAATTTTAAAGCTATTTTCTGCCTTTTGTTTATGTCTATTTACCTTCGGGTGTTGGGACACCCAGTGTTTTGTTCATGGTGCACAGCTCTGCCAGGTTCGGTGATGAATAGGACAGAGACTTCCAGGCGTCTGACAGGAAAGGTTTGCAGGCCTTATCTAAGTCCGTGGGCTCATACCACACTATGACACACATTTATTGACGTATTACATGAACATCTAAGAAGGGTACTGTTTCTAATCAATCTCTCTACTAATTGATCATAACTCTCTCCCACTTGCTCTCTGTACCATTGATATTGTGCTTTTTGGCAAGAGAACAAACGTAGTCGATGGTGGAGACAGGGATGTTTCCGTCGAGACACACTAGAGAGGCTGATGAAAGCTGCTTCTCAAACTGTGACACCTATAAAAGACATATTCAGAGACAGAGAGAAAACAATAATTTAGTGTATACAAATATTTCTGTAATTATTTAACCAGAGGTACTTTACAGGTGCACATCAAGAACAATATGAACTTCAGGGAATCAAATCAAAGACATCAGAACAAATTAAGGCTTCTTTAATGATTAGCTTCATTACTGCCTCATTATAATCTACCTGAAATAATTTTCACTATTTAAAGTAAAAATTTTAAATAACTTGGCTTATAAACCTTGTGCTAATCTAACTAAAAATGAACACCTTTGTCAGCTGAACTTACATAGTGCTGTGTAATTTGCTGATGAATGTCCATGTCACCCAATCCAAGACTCAGTTCTCCGCTCCCAGTTATAACAACACAGTATGTAGCCGTGCTCTGCTCCTCTATCCTCGCCACAGCACTTGTGTTCTTACAGAAATTGTTTTTTTTTTTGAAAAAGCTAAAATTTTGCATTTACACATTTTAGGGTAAAGTAAAATTGTTTTAGTAGATTCAGTTGTTGAGGGTTACATACTATATGTTTACAGTAGTTTAACACTGCGTCACTGTGTGAATCTGCTCCAGTAGCAGAGATGAGCAGGGGTTTGTGGCCTAGACGACTCAGAGAGTCTTGGAGGAAAACATGAAAGTATGAGACAGATACAGAGAACTGCTGATGAAAATATGTGCATGAACATGATCAGATAAAAACTCACCAGCAATATTCCGTCCCACACCACCAAATGACTGACAGACACTTCCTGGGTTAGTCTGCCCAAACTATGAGAAACAACGAGTCTTCTCATTATAACCATCAGCACATAACATGCTCTTACAGATTATTAATTAGTGTTCATAGATAGGTGTTGTAAATTAAACCTACTTGAAGTGTTTTCGTTTTTCCTTTAGCAATAAAATCCACATTTATTCCTCCTATGACAACCTGTAAAAGAACAGCTTTTAAAGAACAGAAGATTTGACTAAACACTGATGATGTATGATGTTTACTATAAAAGTTTATACTTACAATATCTGATTTGGAGTCTGATACAGGTTTTTTCTGATGCTGGGTTTTGCTTCTTAACTTTGTCTCACTCATCTGTTTTGACAGGGCGCAGGCTATCTGACTTCCAACTCTAGCATTGTTATGAATGAGAGCAATGTCTAAGAACATAACAGGTTAAAGAAAAGTCGTCAACAGGCCACTTTCAGGTACATTAAGTAAATCATGTACCCATTTTGTACCGACAGACAGACAGTTTGATGTAATAATATCTGTATAAGGGCTCAGTGATTCAGATTTTCTGAAGGATACTGGCCTGAAGGGACTTTCCTTTAGTCAGTTCATTAACCCTCTGAAGAATAAAGGGTGTCACATCTCTTCCTGTGATCCCTTTAGCACTGAGTGAATAAGAAAATGTCTGTTTCAATCATTTTGCCACAAAAATCCAGCACTAAACCACTGATCTATGATTATCGAGAGTGAACACCTCCCCAACATGCAAACCTACCTCGCCTCTGTTAATGCAGCCTGGATGGCGTCTTCTACCTGTTGGCCTGCTGCTGCGTGCTCCTCTGGGATAGGCACCGCTAACAGGACACCACTCTGAAGACCCAGCGACAGAGTACTTGCTGAAACACACAACACAAAAAAGATAAACCGTCAAATAATGACGAACCAAGTGTATAATAGATAGATAGATACTGATTCAAGGCATTAGGATATAAAATGTTGATATACCAATGAGGGTGGCAGCCTCATCAGGGTTGTCGACTTGATATGGGGAGGTGAAACCGCTTTCTGGAGAAAAGAAGGCTGGGAAATGTTTTGATGATCCATAAGTGGCTACACACACGCCCTGTGTCTCCTGGTTAAAGATACATAGCAGAAGATAAAATAAAATTGTTCTTACTTACTCTTCAACCATTACGATACAAAAAACATAAATAGCACATGTTTTTTATGGTTGGCTGAAACCCCTGCTATATTAAAATGTGAAACACAGCTTAAGTCTTTGATAATTATCTCAATATTCTTACAAGGAATTCAAGAGTGCGACCAATGTCCAGAATCGACTTGACCCCAGCGGAGACCACAGCGATGGGAGTCCTGCCCAGCTCCGTCAGATCTGCACTGATGTCCAGACCTGGAGGAATAATCATTTATGCTATGAATGTTAACCCTGTCAATAACTTTGAATAAAGTTTTTATTTTTCAGAAAGTGGTTTTCTTACACACAAAGACCTTGCGGAGTGAACCACCCCAACGCAGGATAGTCTGGTCTTATGTGTGACTCCATAAAGTATACATTATTATTATTATTATTATTATTATTATAATAACACTCTGTTCATGTTTGTCATCAGCTCCAGACTGACTAGCTGGTAAATATTTGTATATATAGTTTAAGGACATTAGTGTGTCTGAAGGGCAGATGTGCTGACTTACTATTCTCTCCATCTCTGTGAACGCCTCCAATGCCTCCTGTAACAAACACAGGGATTCCAGCTTGATGCGCTGCGATCATAGTGGCTGACACTGTTGTTCCTCCAGTGAGTGCCTGAGAAAATAAACGCTTACACTGAAGACAACCTAACCAACCTGACTAATGCCATTAAAGTAAATGTTTCCCTGCTATCACACCAGCCTTCATGTGTTTTAGACAGAGGTGATTTCAGATCAGCATCTCAAATGAGTGCAATTTGTTCTCACTTTGCTGATGACATATGGGAGATCACGGCGGGACACTTTCAGGGAGCTCTTGCTGCGGGCGAGGTGATCAAGCTCCTCTGAAGACAGACCAACATGGACTTTACCCTCAATCACTCCCACTGTGGCTGGAATGGCCCCTTCAGCACGTACAATACCCTCCACCTCCTTTGCTGTGCTGGATGAATACATTAATTAATGTCATCATCAGTGATTAAAACAAATATTAACCGTTAGAATCAGAGTTTGTTGACACTTGAGTGTTGTTCAGGGCACCTCAGGTTGTGTGGATAGGGCATGCCATGTGTGATAATAGTGCTCTCAAGCGCAACCACTGGTTTGTTTTCTACCAACGCCTGTGAGACAGATGGATGAACTCTGAAGAGGCTGTCTGTGAGAAAAAGTCAGGGTGAATTCATAAATCATCCCAGTTATTGTCATTATACAATGAGCTGCATATACAATACACTTTTCAATGAGAAGACACATTTACCCTTTTTCCACCATGTGCTCTGATATGTTCCTTTTCTCAGGATGAGTGTGGAGGCTCTCTTCAGTATCCTCATTCTGTTCAGATTCTGAGGGGAACCCTGAAAACATTTTAAATTTGTTGTTTGTTTGTGAAAAAGCACTGTCAGGTGACCTTCCTCTTCCTATCACCTTGAGTAAATCAACAATCTTTTACTGTTTCAGCCGAACACTGTGATTGATCTAGTGGGTATAGTTAGGGTTAGGGTTCATATTCATTCTTCTCATTCAAGCACTCATAGTTATTTGGATAAAAATATGACGTATAACGTCTAAAGAATAAGGCTAAAGGGGAGTAGAAATTCTGATGCATTTCCTTTCTGACTGTTTGAATAAGGTTTCACACTAAACAGAAAAAAAAACATCCTGAACATGGCAGTAAATAATTGTTGTAAAGTTGAATCACACGATAACAGGGAAATGCCAACATTTCTAATACTTAGCAGTATTGGGCTAGTAAATGGACACCCACAGGGGTATCACAGCATTTCTGCTATAACTCCCAGATATCAGCTGATTGGTAAAGTCCTGTTCGAAGCCACAATACCTTGTTAGCCTGGCTGGTAACTTTAGCTGGTCTGTCTTCTGGACCGTACATTATGACAGATGTTATTTAACTAACGTTTGGCTAAGCTAACACTAGCCGCGAATTGGCAAAAGAAGCCGGTCTGACTGTTGATGGATATGCATGAGGAATTGAAGGTTTGGGCACGAAGATGAAAATTAACTTGATGTTGACACTGGATGTTTCAAAAAACGTGTGACACAACCCTACGCTTTCTCCTACGTAATATCTGACAGCTTGTTTTATGCTAACCGCTAGCATAGGCGTAGCTAGCATGCTACATTATCATCAAAATGTACAGGGTTTTGGATCCAAGCTTACGACGCGGCCTAGTCAAGCTACCGCTGAACTGGAAGCAAGTTGTTGGCAGTATAAACAACTGACACTGCTCTCGCGACATTAAGATTACCTGCACAATAGCCTAATCTGCTTGACAAAGCCCTTGGGTCAGTCCGTAAAATCCTAACAGGCACGAACGTTGTTTATTTAATGAGAGAAAACGGGAGCTAGCTAACCCAGCTAGCTGCTTGGCTATCGCTAACGTTACTTACCCTGTCCGTATTTAGCTTAGAATTCCACTCCAAGGGAGTCACACCAAATTGGGCGGGGACTGCAAGCCAATGTATCTGAAATGTCAAAATGTCTGTAAACGGCCTCTTAAAATAACCGTAGGTGTGTTGTTCTGTTGTAACTAAAAGGCTGTAAAGATGTTTTGCGCCTTTCTTTTCTTGGTATTGTAGAGACAATTTACGCTCAAACCACCATCTTAGCTAGCATTAACCCTCGAGGCACCTTGGGGTACCAAACGTGTACATTCTGCTGATTTTGTTTTTTCATTTTTCAATATCTCAGTCAATTCAAAGGCTATCTGTATAAAATTTCCCCAGGATTTTTCTTTTATTCTAAATTTTAAAATTCCAATTCCCCTCTATTACAAGGTGTATAGAATAGGAGATATGCAAAATGCATACACTCTTTACCCTCGGGACCCGTTTTGGTCCCATTGACTTCCATTATAACGACATATTTTTGATATACTGTAATCCTGACCTATTATCATTCTTTTCCCATTAATACCAAATAAATCTAAGCCTCTACCTTCAAAATACAGGGAAAAAAGGTCTTACGGTTCATGACCCCCCCAAAACCACCAGGGTCAGTAGGGTTTTATCACATAAGGTTTCGATCGAGGACTGGTTCTCTTACGTTACCAAAATGCATGGCAATAAGAAATCTGAGCACCACAAAAATGGTCTTGGTGTGTAGGACTGATGTAAAAGAGTAGTGTGAATGTGGGTGAAAATGTATTTTTTATGTGTGTGAGTGTGTGTGAGTGTGTGTGTGAGAGAGAGTTAGTGTGTCCGCATGTGAAATTTCAGTCATCAAAGGCCCAATTGGCTCAGTTTATAAAACAGAGTGAAAGTGATTGAGAATACATTTTGTGTGTGTGTGTGTGTGTGTGTGTGTGTGTGTGTGTGTGTGTGTGTGTGTGTGTGTGTGTGAGTGTGTGTGTGTGTGTGTGTGAGTGTGTGTGTGTGTGTGTGTCATCAAAGGCCAATTGGGCTTATCAAGAGAGAGCCTCGTCTCTCCTTTTGGATGTGTAGTAAACACAGACATGCACCTGCATAAACATGCAGGGAGAATAGTTTGCAGCCTTGTCTGGCTGGTCATATGTCCTGAAGACAGCCATCAGGGGAAGAATGAAACTAGGCGAGGCCCCTGCTGCAGACTTGCAGTCCTCTGAGGAGAGTGAGGAGCAAGTTACCAGCAGTGAAAAGTCAACCGAGAGTCAGGTGGAACTCCTGCTAGGCAACTAGGGGACCTGCAACTCGGAGGAGGAGGAAGAGAAAGTGGTAATATCTCAATAGAGATCAAAAAATGGGGAAATCCTTTGGTCTGCCACACATGAAGAGCCCCTGACATTCTTTCCCCCTCCCATCTTGACCCCAGGATGGACTTATACTTTGCATTTGTCAGGATCAGCGGCCCTGAGACTGCATTTGAGAGTATGTGCCCTCCAAACCTGGAAATTATGGGTTGAAGAGGTTGTCTGAAGATATTATGGGCTGAAGATGTTGTCTGCCTGCATGCAGACCTCATATGCATGCAGGTTTCAAGTATATCTAGGAATATGACATGATGGACATGTCATGTTACAATGCCTATGTCCTGCTCACTTCTGTGGACCCACGCTGGAACAGCACGAAGTGCTGCAGCTGGCATCTCTTCTTAGAGTCGGTTGACAGAGCTCTCATTGCCCCAGCCATGGCAAAGAGGAGGCATTTGCACAGAGGACTGTCTGCAGACAGACTGGTCCGACAAGCCCAGGGCCAGGACCATGGTCATGTGGAGAAAGAAGAGGAGGAGGAGAAGCTACAGCCAGGGACCTCCAGAAAGCAGAAGCAGTGGGTGTTGTGCCCACAGTGTAGAAGGGTGTGGAACCAGTGCACCAAACGTGGAGTGCATGCATGCTAAATTCACCTCACAGGGATCTGTGGTTTATGCATCAACATGCATTGCAAACACACAGACACACATGACAAAACAAAACATCTTTTGACAGAAAATAACAAATTGGTAAATATTGCATAGGAGTTTTTCTCTCCTGTGCTTATGACAAAAAGGGGATAAAACACTAAAAAAACATATAAAACTGATAAAAACTTTATATATATGGATAGGTCTGAAGCTGTTGAAGAGATCTAATGTGGTAAAACTGAAAAAAAATATTTCTAAATAACACTTTTATTTCAGTTTTATGAGAGTGCCCATTTTGGACCCGGAGATAAAAGGTCTAAATTTTGTACATAAACTCTTACTGCTGCAAAAATAATAATACATCAAAATCAAAGTTGTTATCAAATATTGACATAGTCAAGGCTCTAGTACCCTCATCCTGAATATTTCACTTTGCATCTTATTTTTGGTAAATACTGCATGTTTTGTGTTTTTGCCTGTTGAAAAATCGGGGGTTCTCATGACAAAAAGGGCATAAAAACCTAAAAAACATATAAAAATAATAAAAAACCTTATATATATGGATAGGTCTGAAGCTGTTGAAGAGATCTGATGTGGTGAAAGTGAAAAAAAATATTGATATATCACATTTTTATTTCACTTTTATGAGAGGGCCCGTTTGGGGTCCCGAAGTTAAAAGGTGTAAGTTTTTTGAATAAACTCATATTGCTCCAAAAATAATAATGCATCAAAATCAAAGTTGTTATCAAATATTCACTTAGTCAAGGCTCTAATACCCTCATTTGGAATATTTCACTTTGTATCTTATTTTTGGTAAATACTGCATGTTTTGCGTTTTTGCCTGTTGAAAAATCGGGGGTTCTCATGACAAAAAGGGCATAAAAACCTAAAAAACATATAAAAATCATAAAAACTTTATATATATGGATAGGTCTGAAGTTGTTGAAGAGATCTGATGTGGTGAAAGTGAAAAAAAATATTGATATATCACATTTTTATTTCACTTTTATGAGAGGGCCCGTTTGGGGTCCCGAAGTTAAAAGGTGTAAGTTTTTTGAATAAACTCATATTGCTCCAAAAATAATAATGCATCAAAATCAAAGTTGTTATTAAATATTCACTTAGTCAAGGCTCTAATACCCTCATTTGGAATATTTCACTTTGTATCTTATTTTTGGTAAATACTGCATGTTTTGCGTTTTTGCCTGTTGAAAAATCGGGGGTTCTCATGATAAAAAGGGCATAAAAACCTAAAAAACATATAAAAATAATAAAAACCTTTATATATATGGATAGGTCTGAAGTTGTTGAAGAGATCTGATGTGGTGAAAGTGAAAAAAAATATTGATATATCACATTTTTATTTCACTTTTATGAGAGGGCCCGTTTGGGGTCCCGAAGTTAAAAGGTGTAAGTTTTTTGAATAAACTCATATTGCTCCAAAAATAATAATGCATCAAAATCAAAGTTGTTATTAAATATTCACTTAGTCAAGGCTCTAATACCCTCATTTGGAATATTTCACTTTGTATCTTATTTTTGGTAAATACTGCATGTTTTGCGTTTTTGCCTGTTGAAAAATCGGGGGTTCTCATGACAAAAAGGGCATAAAAACCTAAAAAACATATAAAAATAATAAAAACCTTTATATATATGGATAGGTCTGAAGCTGTTGAAGAGATCTGATGTGGTGAAAGTGAAAAAAAATATTGATATATCGCATTTTTATTTCACTTTTATGAGAGGGCCCGTTTGGGGTCCCGAAGGTAAAAAGTGTATGGTAATTTTAAAGGTGCCTCGAGGGTTAAAGTAGGGAGGAGGGAATGGGGGCAAGTATTATGTACCACTGAGCCTGCGCAGAAGGACAGACGCATTGTGGGAGATAGAGTTCTAGGTGGTCATGAGTTATGACTATAGACGTATTGGCTCAGACAAGGGAAATATTTCCTATATACTTTTGGAATTTGGTCTTAAGTAATAAAAAAAAAATCTTTAGCATACTTTTAGAATTTCTGCAGGCTATAAAACACATTAATTATAAACAGAGTTCCCCCACATCTCTCTGTCAATATGTTCCACAAGTTTAAAATAGTTTTTATTCTATCCACATGAAGCTCGGTTTGGGCCAGTTCTGAGTCTGGACTTTGGTGGGATCCACAGACTCTATGGTGAGTGTTGGGGCAATAGGATGTGGTGAAGCCAGTGACAAGCGTGCAGCCAGGAGCCCCATTTGAACACAGCTGTCTGTGTCTCTCCCTTGGAGGATCCCAGCCATCATGGCACCGGCAAGACTGCAAATAGAGTGTGTTTGAATGTTTTTTCAACATTATTTTGCATGTCACAGAAAAGTGGCTATAACTGAAATATAAAAAAAGGATTTTTTTGCACCTGTCTCCTGCCCCTGAGACATTCATTATCTCTTCTGCAGCCAAGGGCAGAGCTGGGTAATGTAGAGCACAAAGCCGTCTTCTCTGCAAACATTAGTACAGCAAGAATGATCTTAGCTATCACTGTCACAGTGATTGTTTCCATTAATGGTTTTATTAAAGACACTCCTTACTCTTTTCTGTTTTCTTGGCTGCATGTTGATTGAGCCGGCATCATGCTCTCCACACACCAACACCCCATCAGCTCCCAGAGTCACCACCAGACAGTGGAGATGCTCCAGCAGGGGGCGGGAGAGAGTCACAGCTACCCTTAACCGCTCCTCTAGTGAGCTCTGCAGTACTTCAACCCCGTAAGACAAAACCACATCCTCAGCAGCTATCACGTTATTTGCATTTTTCACAAGAAAACAACTGTAGCAACTGTGAGTGGAAAGATGTGAGCAAAGTTAATAAGACAAATGAGCCAACAGCTGAAAATTTTAAAGCTATTTTCTGCCTTTTGTTTATGTCTATTTACCTTCGGGTGTTGGGACACCCAGTGTTTTGTTCATGGTGCACAGCTCTGCCAGGTTCGGTGATGAATAGGACAGAGACTTCCAGGCGTCTGACAGGAAAGGTTTGCAGGCCTTATCTAAGTCCGTGGGCTCATACCACACTATGACACACATTTATTGACGTATTACATGAACATCTAAGAAGGGTACTATTTCTAATCAATCTCTCTACTAATTGATCATAACTCTCTCCCACTTGCTCTCTGTACCATTGATATTGTGCTTTTTGGCAAGAGAACAAACATAGTCGATGGTGGAGACAGGGATGTTTCCGTCGAGACACACTAGAGAGGCTGAGGAAAGCTGCTTCTCAAACTGTGACACCTATAAAAGACATATTCAGAGACAGAGAGAAAACAATAATTTAGTGTATACAAATATTTCTGTAATTATTTAACCAGAGGTACTTTACAGGTGCACATCAAGAACAATATGAACTTCAGGGAATCAAATCAAAGACATCAGAACAAATTAAGGCTTCTTTAATGATTAGCTTCATTACTGCCTCATTATAATCTACCTGAAATAATTTTCACTATTTAAAGTAAAAATTTTAAATAACTTGGCTTATAAACCTTGTGCTAATCTAACTAAAAATGAACACCTTTGTCAGCTGAACTTACATAGTGCTGTGTAATTTGCTGATGAATGTCCATGTCACCCAATCCAAGACTCAGTTCTCCGCTCCCAGTTATAACAACACAGTATGTAGCCGTGCTCTGCTCCTCTATCCTCGCCACAGCACTTGTGTTCTTACAGAAATTGTTTTTTTTTGAAAAAGCAAAAATTTTGCATTTACACATTTTAGGGTAAAGTAAAATTGTTTTAGTAGATTCAGTTGTTGAGGGTTACATACTATATGTTTACAGTAGTTTAACACTGCGTCACTGTGTGAATCTGCTCCAGTAGCAGAGATGAGCAGGGGTTTGTGGCCTAGACGACTCAGAGAGTCTTGGAGGAAAACATGAAAGTATGAGACAGATACAGAGAACTGCTGATGAAAATATGTGCATGAACATGATCAGATAAAAACTCACCAGCAATATTCCGTCCCACACCACCAAATGACTGACAGACACTTCCTGGGTTAGTCTGCCCAAACTATGAGAAACAATGAGTCTTCTCATTATAACCATCAGCACATAACATGCTCTTACAGATTATTAATTAGTGTTCATAGATAGGTGTTGTAAATTAAACCTACTTGAAGTGTTTTCGTTTTTCCTTTAGCAATAAAATCCACATTTATTCCTCCTATGACAACCTGTAAAAGAACAGCTTTTAAAGAACAGAAGATTTGACTAAACACTGATGATGTATGATGTTTACTATAAAAGTTTATACTTACAATATCTGATTTGGAGTCTGATACAGGTTTTTTCTGATGCTGGGTTTTGCTTCTTAACTTTGTCTCACTCATCTGTTTTGACAGGGCGCAGGCTATCTGACTTCCAACTCTAGCATTGTTATGAATGAGAGCAATGTCTAAGAACATAACAGGTTAAAGAAAAGTCGTCAACAGGCCACTTTCAGGTACATTAAGTAAATCATGTACCCATTTTGTACCGACAGACAGACAGTTTGATGTAATAATATCTGGGCTCAGTGATTCAGATTTTCTGAAGGATACTGGCCTGAAGGGACTTTCCTTTAGTCAGTTCATTAACCCTCTGAAGAATAAAGGGTGTCACATCTCTTCCTGTGATCCCTTTAGCACTGAGTGAATAAGAAAATGTCTGTTTCAATCATTTTGCCACAAAAATCCAGCACCAAACCACTGATCTATGATTATCGAGAGTGAACACCTCCCCAACATGCAAACCTACCTCGCCTCTGTTAATGCAGCCTGGATGGCGTCTTCTACCTGTTGGCCTGCTGCTGCGTGCTCCTCTGGGATAGGCACTGCTAACAGGACACCACTCTGAAGACCCAGCGACAGAGTACTTGCTGAAACACACAACACAAAAACATATAACTGTCAAATAATGACGAACCAAGTGTATAATAGATAGATAGATACTGATTCAAGGCATTAGGATATAAAATGTTGATATACCAATGAGGGTGGCAGCCTCATCAGGGTTGTCGACTTGATATGGGGAGGTGAAACCGCTTTCTGGAGAAAAGAAGGCTGGGAAATGTTTTGATGATCCATAAGTGGCTACACACACGCCCTGTGTCTCCTGGTTAAAGATACATAGCAGAAGATAAAAAAAAATTGTTCTTACTTACTCTTCAACCATTACGATACAAAAAACATAAATAGCACATGTTTTTTATGGTTGGCTGAAACCCCCGCTATATTAAAATGTGAAACACAGCTTAAGTCTTTGATAATTATCTCAATATTCTTACAAGGAATTCAAGAGTGCGACCAATGTCCAGAATCGACTTGACCCCAGCGGAGACCACAGCGATGGGAGTCCTGCCCAGCTCCGTCAGATCTGCACTGATGTCCAGACCTGGAGGAATAATAATTTATGCTATGAATGTTAACCCTGTCAATAACTTTGAATAAAGTTTTTATTTTTCAGAAAGTGGTTTTCTCACACACAAAGACCTTGCGGAGTGAACCACCCCAACGCAGGATAGTCTGGTCTTATGTGTGACTCCATAAAGTATACATTATTATTATTATTATTATTATTATTATAACACTCTGTTCATGTTTGTCATCAGCTCCAGACTGACTAGCTGGTAAATACTTGTATATATAGTTTAAGGACATTAGTGTGTCTGAAGGTCAGATGTGCTGACTTACTATTCTCTCCATCTCTGTGAACGCCTCCAATGCCTCCTGTAACAAACACAGGGATTCCAGCTTGATGCGCTGCGATCATAGTGGCTGACACTGTTGTTCCTCCAGTGAGTGCCTGAGAAAATAAACGCTTACACTGAAGACAACCTAACCAACCTGACTAATGCCATTAAAGTAAATGTTTCCCTGCTATCACACCAGCCTTCATGTGTTTTAGACAGAGGTGATTTCAGATCAGCATCTCAAATGAGTGCAATTTGTTCTCACTTTGCTGATGACATATGGGAGATCACGGCGGGACACTTTCAGGGAGCTCTTGCTGCGGGCGAGGTGATCAAGCTCCTCTGAAGACAGACCAACATGGACTTTACCCTCAATCACTCCCACTGTGGCTGGAATGGCCCCTTCAGCACGTACAATACCCTCCACCTCCTTTGCTGTGCTGGATGAATACATTAATTAATGTCATCATCAGTGATTAAAACAAATATTAACCGTTAGAATCAGAGTTTGTTGACACTTGAGTGTTGTTCAGGGCACCTCAGGTTGTGTGGATAGGGCATGCCATGTGTGATAATAGTGCTCTCAAGCGCAACCACTGGTTTGTTTTCTACCAACGCCTGTGAGACAGATGGATGAACTCTGAAGAGGCTGTCTGTGAGAAAAAGTCAGGGTGAATTCATAAATCATCCCAGTTATTGTCATTATACAATGAGCTGCATATACAATACACTTTTCAATGAGAAGACACATTTACCCTTTTTCCACCATGTGCTCTGATATGTTCCTTTTCTCAGGATGAGTGTGGAGGCTCTCTTCAGTATCCTCATTCTGTTCAGATTCTGAGGGGAACCCTGAAAACATTTTAAATTTGTTGTTTGTTTGTGAAAAAGCACTGTCAGGTGACCTTCCTCTTCCTATCACCTTGAGTAAATCAACAATCTTTTACTGTTTCAGCCGAACACTGTCATTGATCTAGTGGGTATAGTTAGGGTTAGGGTTCATATTCATTCTTCTCATTCAAGCACTCATAGTTATTTGGATAAAAATATGACGTATAACGTCTAAAGAATAAGGCTAAAGGGGAGTAGAAATTCTGATGCATTTCCTTTCTGACTGTTTGAATAAGGTTTCACACTAAACAGAAAAATAAACACTGAGCAGATAACAGCTTTCACTTCTGCAGTTTTTTTTTCCAACATAACAACACCACAGCACAAATTAAACAGTCACAATAACTGCAAACATTGGCTATGGGACTCGTGTTATCCTGCAGAATCCACACATTTGTTTGTTTGAAGATATGTGAAAAAAGTGTCCAACTACAGTGGTCGAACAGGATGTCAAAATCTAAACAACGAACAACATTACCTCAGCTTCTTGAAGGAACAATCAAATAGGCTCTACCAGTGGCATCACATCATAGAGTCTGTTTTCTGACACTGCAAAGTACTGTTCAGCCAGTATGAGGATTTTGTTTGCTCCATTTAGCTCACACCACCCTCCCCCTTTGGGCCCATTCTCAAAAACTGACACTCAATTTCCAGAGCTTGAATCTGTATTGGTAACTTTTCTGCTAATTCACTGCATATATGCATTAAATATTGCAAGCTGAAATATTAAACAGTTGCAAACAAAAACAAAAAAAAACAAAAGCTAAAATGTTTAATTAACAAATTTTTTCCACCAATGTTCTCAGTTGAATATCTCATCAGTGACACTGACAACATTAAAGACAAACATACACACAGTCGACATTGAAATCATAATCATGTCATATAAAAGAGAAAGAAATAACAGCGTTCAGTGCTTACCTTCTCCAGTGTCACTAAAATAGAAACTTTGCCCAGAAAGTTGAACTTTGACCTGAGCAATGTTTACACAGCCCAAAGGCATCAACCACAGATCTCACAAATCGCAAGCACATTGTGGTACACTATTTATAACTTATCAAAAGTTTCTAAAACAAATATTCTTTATAAAGGTTGTGATCTGTCTCCATTTGACGCAAAAAACGAATCTCCTGTTTTTACATTTTATGGTTAGTTCAGATGATGCAGATGTCATTTCCTATTATGTTAAATTGTGTCTCTGAATTAATCTTGTCAAACTAACAATCTCTTCATCAACATCTCATGACCCCAGTTGAATCAAGCCAAAGGGCTGAATTCCGCATAGGCTCTCATCCGTTGCTGCTCTGTGTCGAGTCCAGTATTGAAGTTTGCTGAAAATCCCTTTCTTGTGTCTTCACAATGCTGATGAGTAGAGTCAGGTGCAAAATACGTGATCAGGTTTGTGGTTGTTGTTGCATTCTCATAGATTTCCTCTGAGATCTCCTCAACCTCCAATTCTGCACCCTTCAGTAATTCATCTTCAAACCACTGTGGATGCTCCAGCTGGTATACCTGGAAAGCCTCTATAGCATCACGCAGGGCTCTACCAGAGGGGCACTGATGATAGTCGTCCGCTGAAAGCCCTTCGATGTGATTCACTCGCCCTGGTTGATGCTTTTCTGTATCCAGGATTCTGAAAAAGAGCTCCTCAAACTGTTTCATTATCTTGTACCTCACCGTGATGTTGAAAGGAGAAGGAACATCATCTTCAGAACAAACATCATCAAAATAAGCCACAATGTACTTATCAAAAGATGCTGATCGAATAAAATGAGGGACCATGAGGCTGAGGGCTGGAGTGAGCATGTCACCAACAGGTGAGCGGGCGTCCTCTCGCAGATAAACCTGTTTGTCGCCGCACATGGCTTTCCATTTGGCTTGTACCCCTGGTGAGCACAGGATCAGTATCTTATCTGAGGAGCTTTCTATTTGCTCTCGGTGCCAGTCCAGCCACTGGATACTTCCCAACACTCCCAGTCTAGTAGAATCCAGCAGATCCAGTACCACCTCTGTACCACATTTGGTCGCCAGGAAGGCGCAAAGCTTGAGGACAACAGTCCTGTATAAGGGGTGGTCAAGGGAGTAGATGATGAGGACTCGTTTTCTTTCCTGCAACTGAAAACCTTCGAACTGTTCTTTGTCAGCAGACAATGATGTGTTCACACGAGCTGTAAGAATGATGCAGTGCATTAGTTACCCCTGTTTCCTGGTTGTACTGTTCATTCAATTCGGTGTATTTATAAGAAAGAGAACCTTTATGAAGTGCTCTCCACAGTAAATAAACAAGAAAACCGAAGATGAGCAGTCCCACTGTTGCCTTTATAATTAAAGTCCTCTGTGGATAATCTAAAAACAACCATAAGAAATTTTACATAATTATTAAAACAAATGTTTACAAATATAAAAATTGAAATAAACTATATACTGTTAATTAAAGCTGTACTTACAATGGCAGTAATTTATTATTTTCTCTTTGCTCCAACAGTCATTTTGGCATCGTACAAAAAATGGCTGAATCTTTGACACAAACAGAGTGAGGTGATGTTGGTTGATGTTGAAGTACGGCTACATATCTATATATTACATATCTATATATTATAATGTTACAAATGAGACATTAAATTAAAGTTGAACTCACCATCAACAACAATTCACATTGTGAGAGTTCCCACAAACCAAACTCTAATGTCACATTCAGTGATGTTTTGTTTTCCTGTTATATAAAGAATGAACAGAATATATATCTAAAACATATCGTGCTAAACAAGCAGTAAAAAATTTCCCAGTATTGTTAATGACCTGTGAATATAACTACCTTTGAGACAATCTCTGAATGGTAGAAATTATGACTCTTGAGGGAAACTTGATATCTCTCTGAATACCTTGCTGTCTCAAAACCCACAACAAGAGCCAACATCCCATGTTTTCTATCAACAGACACATCAGTGCTTATGTGAGGGTCCCACAGACTACCTGAAATGACAAAACATGCAGAGTGCAGCATTTAGATTGTCTTAGATCTCTTTCAGTCCTCCATTAAAACTGTGAGGGAATTGTAAGATGTAAAGATGGGAACATTTACCGTTTTCCTGACACAGCTTGGCCATTCGGATTCTACTGTCACCACATCCTGAACATGGCAGTAAATAATTTCAAACAACTTAGTGCACAAATTAGTGAACACAACAGAATCAGTGCAAAGTATGATCATCTTTCAACAGCAAATATGGGAAATGTTAATTTATTAGTCAGTTGTCACCTGATTCATGTCAAAAGCTAACCATATTCTTTTTGCACTATGAAGGTCACTCACCTGGGATTGTAATCTGCTTTCTGATTCTGTCTGTATCTCCACTCTCAGGTTCTGGCAAATTAAAAACTGACACCACATATGTATGTCCAGGCTCCACCTCAACTTCGTCCAAGGTCAATGTCCACTAATGAAATATAATCGTGCATTAATGCTGGGTAAGAATATGTGGGTTTCCGTAACCGAATATTTAAATATGCTCACACCTTACCTTGCTTTGGTTTGGAGTCAGTTGTCGGTAGATACGGAACAAATACTGCACACATATACTTTGATTTGTACTTTCATCCACAATATTTATCTCTGATCCAGAAAGGCGAAATAAACTTGCTGTAAACCGAAGAGATTTGCTTATGTCTTATTTTGGGTTCACCTCCGATGAAAGACTTGCTGGTTGTCATCTTTTATTTAAAGCATTTTAAAAGTTGATCTTAAAACAAACTACACACTTTCAGCTTACAGTATAAAGTAAGGCAGATTTTAAAAGTACTTACCATCTGAT
This sequence comes from Anabas testudineus, assembly GCF_900324465.2. Taxonomy (NCBI): domain Eukaryota; kingdom Metazoa; phylum Chordata; class Actinopteri; order Anabantiformes; family Anabantidae; genus Anabas; species Anabas testudineus. Next base: position 17,031,308 of record NC_046615.1, read on the forward strand.
TTAAGTTTCCATATCACATGCAAAACAGGAACGTGCCCATGTTTGTCCACTCCAACTTCCAAATGCTCATTCTCACCCCACTCTGGGCCGGTCGGAGAACAGTCATTCGGCACAACCATGCGTTTGTCTGAGCAGTTACCTGGAATTTAGTGAATGATGTGTATATCATGACATATTTATAATAGCACAGATGTGGATGTGAAGTAGTGGAAGGTACTTATTTTGGAGTGTTTTCATCTAATACTCCACAATGGTTTCAAGGGAGTTGTTGTGCATTTATCTGTATTATGCTTTCCTAGTTCCTAGTTACTTTGCTGCTTCCAATAATAATAGAAAATATAATTTAAAACTATTCTGATGTGCTACGTTTACTGCAGAAAGATCGAAGTATGTCTTCCACCAATGTTTATGTGCGTGGACAGGTAAATCATGCACAGCTTGCAGCATGCTGAGAATAACACCAAATCTCAAATAATATTCCGCAACAAAACACAATACAATACTGATCTTTTGCAGAAAATACTGCTGCTTTCAACATAGTGGTTAAATTCTTTTTTCTATATACAGTAAGTATTTAAACTTAATGACTTGATAAATAAGATACTCACTGATTTTGCAGTGGTCAAGACCCTGCATCTGAAAAATCACAATGGAAAACAAATACAGTAACTTCATGAAGCTAAGACCACACAACATATGAGTTAGTTTTTATAAACTTCCTTGTATATCAGTTAAGTCCAACAGATTAAATCCTCACCGGCTGACTGCAGTTCAGACGTCTGTTGAGAATCCTAAGAGAAGACGACATTACAAGTTCAGCAGTCAAACAAAAACAGAAAAAAGGAACATGACTCATTTTATAAACAGCTGGTGTTGCGCTACAGTAAAGACAAAAAACAATGTTAAAGAAGAAAGAAAGAAACAATCAACTCTATTTGAGAAGATTTTGTTTGAACAAACACAGATCACAAGTTCACTGTGATGCAATTCAACCAGTGTGAAATGCTCAAAAGTTGTCAGGCACTGACATCTGAAACACAGGAAGGATGTCTTTATCAAATGTGGTTTACTGTTTTTTACCATTAACTGAAACTAGTGCTTTGTTAACCTACACTTCTCTACACAATTATGTGAGATATACAAGTCTGTTTTCCCCTATTGCCATATGTGTGTAAAGAATCAGCTCATGTTGGCTGCAAACCAATTTGTCAAAGCATCAAATCATCACTAGGTGACAGCAGTGACCAAATGTAGCAGTGAACGTCCTGTTTAAACAGTTTAAATCACACTTTGGAAGCTGGAAACAGGTTTAAACATAAATGTATCAAAGAAACGTGTCACAATATAAAAAAAAAAGTTTACTTTAATTTACTGTCCTTATTGGAGAACAACGTTTGAACCTTTAGAAACTGGACAGGACTCGAGTGGAGACAGAGACAGCCAGCCAGTCCCCCACCATTGGAGGCGTGAGTCTGGGATCTTGTCTTTAATCTTCACAACCTCTTAAGCCACATTTTAACATTCAGCCTTACCTCATGTGACCCCAACGTCCACTATCAAACAACAGAACGTGAACAGGTCAGAGGATCAACAACAAAGCCCACAGACAGCCAACACTTTTGACCACTGAAACCCCAGCTATTCACTGCTCAGCTACCAGGATTAGGACAAAAACATGACAGTAGCTCTGTGTTACCTCCCGTTGCATTGTGCCAGTGTTACTGTGTCTCCTGGTGGACACTTAGATCAACTGTATCAGTTTACAGAACAGAGACAGACAGACAGACGTGGGTCTGATATCTGACTAGAATAGAGTGAAGGTAGTGTTTAAGTGGCGAATAGGTCAATGAGGAGTTGTGGTGAAAATTAGATTCAAACATAGAAATACACTTTTATTTAGTTATATGTGTTGTTTGAGGCAGTTTATGCACAGCTAATAACTATGTCTGAAATGTCTTAAGACTGAATTGACTCCTTTAAAGCTCTTTGAAGCATCCACATCTGGTGTACGTGCTTGAATCTGTCCATTCTGCAGTTGTTTCACTTGTTTTCTTTTTATTTTATGCTGCAAACTCTTATTTGTACTTTGACACTAACCTAAGATAGTGAGATTTGTAAACATTACAGCACCTGATTAACATGTTAACTTGATGATTTTAGGGTTTAGCTCAAAGCAACATAAGCTCTTACATGTTAAACTGTAATTATACATTCAGTTGTATAACATTATAAAACTATTTAAAGGCCTTAAACTGTTAAATTCATCTTAAGAAACTTTAAAACCGTTAAAACAAATGGCTGGTACCTTCTGCCAGTACCAACATTTCAAAAAAACATGCTCAGGGCACCTGATATCTGCAGAGAGGATAACTCCGCTGTCAGTTAAGTGTGGGACGTGTAAGATATGCCCCTGTGCAATGCAATCACATGAAATAAATGGGTCACGGGTTGAGGGCAGATCAAAAAGGCATTGTGCATTGTCATGTAGCATTTGTCAGGTGGACAAAAGGTGGACAGGGGGTGCATTTCAGTGAGCCATTCACATGAGCCTCTGACTGCATAAATCTTTCACTTTAAAGTGCTTTTTCTTTTCCTGACTCACCACTGTTGCTGCCCTCTCTGATTTCCTCATACATCCAAGGTAAGTTTCATACCAAACATTCAACTAATGATATTAATCTCAAAGTAAAATTCAAACAGATTGATTATAGGCATTGAAGGAGGCTCTCGAACTTGACATTTCAAAGTAAGAGATCTATTTAAGTACTTGTCTCTACTACTCTTTTTAAAGTATGGAGTAGTAAAGACTGCGTATGAGCACATAGATACTGCAGTTGGTATTCATGTGGAGGAATCCCTGCTATGCTGCTACTTTTGTCAAGGTCTTAGAGCAACTTTTTCGATTACGACTCTCCAGTTTTGACTTCGACAAGCTTTTTGATGATCTCTTGATCTTATAAGTGAGGAAATGTAACCTGAGGCTTAAACTGTCTGTCAAATGTTGGCTGGTAACAGCACACTTGACCCGTCACTGTGGCTGAAAAGCTGGTGTGATAAGTGATGATGTCTTGCTCGTATGGAGTGTCAGCCTCCTGAATAGAGGGCAAGGCTGCAGGCTTATTGAAATCGTCTGCTGCTTTGCTTGTTTGCCTTGACTTTCACACCCAGTCAGACTGGCTTACTTTAAATCAGATATATTACTGTGTTAGAAGTGTTTACATGCTTTTGTTCTGCTGTGACGCCTCCATCTGTTTATTAATGCCTCAGTTTAATTCTTAGCTAATGATACAAAAAGAAGGTCAGAGTAACAGAAACAGGAAAGGAGATACGGTGTCTGATTTAATGTAGCTAATTGACTCAAAGTCCTGTTGATGTATGAGACCAGGTAAATGCATTTACCAAGTTTTTAAGAATGAAAATGAACTTTTTTTTTTTTAACTCTCCCAGTTATCATAGGTTTGATGTTGTTGATCTGTTGGCTGCCAAACCTTTGTGCAGCTTGGCTTCCTCTCGCATCATCAAGGCCACAGCAGCTGCTAGGAAATGCCAAAGCATAGGGGCAATGTGTCCAAATATAGCTGTGCAGCGTGCTCCTCATCAGCCCTTTAGAACAATGTGAAGGATTATCTGGTCCTGGATGAATACTGCAATGTATCTGAAACCCCCTGGGGACAATTAGACTAAATAAATATCAATGTATAAAGTATCTGGATCCAACTGTCACAGAAATACTGCTAAAAACTACTGTGAGACTTTGATTAATGCTGATAGACCTTATGGTCATGCTCACTAAGTGTAGTGTGTAAAAGTCTGTGTTAAAAATTCATACAATAATCTTTGCTTCTGCTCCAAAGGTGCTATAAGCTGCAGCTATGTCTGAGGGGTGAGTGTTGGCCTCTGAGCAAACACAAATATGTACATTACAGAAAAAATAACCACCACATTCAGACTGTTGAGTAAATTTAACTTGACTTCCCCATTTAATAGATTAATTAATTTTAGTAGCAGTAGCAGTAGTACCAGTATTTATCATCACTGACCTGTTGTAAAAGACTTTTTTTAGTGTTCCAGTAGATTTCTAAATAATTAAAACTGTATTTTTTTGTTTTTTGTTTTTTTATGTCACATAATGATGATGTAATGAAGACCGGTGAGTCAAAATCATTAATTGTCATTCATCATTAATAATTAATCAGTATAGATTCAGAGCTTTTGTGCATGTCATACTTATAATGACATTTGAAACCTACAGTACATTAATAATTTATCTGATGAAGTTTCCTAAATCTTTGTCACAGAGAAAATCCAAAAAAGAAAAGCCAAAATATTCAGCAACACGTCGACTGCTATTGAAGGTCGGTCTTTTACACCTACAGGCCAAATGTGAACAGTATTTCTGCAACAGCATGCTGCTCAATCCTAAACTGTACTCAGTAATAAAGGCCTTGTTATTTTACAGTCCAAACTGCTGAAGAAGGCAGCTTCTATGCTGGTGGCTGAAAGCGAGGCAAAGAAACACGAGAAAGAAAGAGCTGTGAACGAGAGCTTCCCTCCACTGCAGCTCTCAGGTTTGTCAGTCCAGGAGCTCCAGGTACTGGCGCAGCGAATACAGTTGATTAAAACGTTATTTCACATATCTTGATGATTCTTTATTTTTTAAATTTGCAGGAGCTTTGTAAAGAACTGCATCGTAAGATTGATGTTGTAGATGAAGCTCGTTATGACATGGAGGTCAAGGTGGCAAAAAATGAGCAAGAGGTACGGTGAAATCAAATGAATAGAATTACTGACCTTTGGATGATGTACTTGGATGGTTTCTGGAACCTCTGTACCTGTGTCTGTTTTGTGCACAGATTCAGTCACTGAATCAGAAGATTGTTGAGCTAAAGGGGGTAAAGAGGCCCAATCTGAAGCGGGTGAAGAAAACAGCTGACGACATGTTGGGCGCATACACTGACACCTCCAAACTCATGAAGGCTGATTTCAAGGTCAATCTTAAGACAGTGAAGAAAGAGGAGGAAAAGGTAAAGATGTTGGCAGAGACTTTCATTTATTCTGTAGTGTATGAGAAACAGTTAACATAAAAAAGGAGTTTAAATCTACTTTATATTCATTTTACAGAGAGAAGAAGTGACTGACTGGCGTAAGAACGTGGAGGCCATGTCTGGTATGGAGGGCAGGAAGAAGCTTTTTGATGCTGGACAATAAGAAGACAGCAACACATCAAGTCATAAATCCCCTTTGTTAATTTTTATTTTAGAAACAATTAAGATGATAGAAAACTGTTCGTGTGAAGAGCAAAGGTTTATTAAAAATAATGGCGTTATATTTTATTAAAAAATAAGTTTTAATATTTGTTTTTATGCAAATAAATACTACTGCACGTATATCATATAATTCTAATAATATCAACTCTACAGAACACTGCATATTGGCATTGTGCTAAAAAAAAGGCTGATCAGCTTAATGAGTTTATCTTTTAAAATGCAGTACTCGTATTACGCAGACGATGGCGCTGTCTCTCTACCTGTAATATGTGTGATGTTGATTAAACAATCTTGACCACTGGTTGGTGTATTTGATTTTCTCACATATTCATATTTAATAACTTTCACTAACAGCTGAAAATAATGTAATAATAATAATTAAGGCTGCTGTAAATTCCTGCACTCAGTGCTGAGCAATGGCACCATACTATAGTGATAAACCCGGTGCTGGTAGAAGTATTGCATTATACAGGACACTGGCTGACAGGACAGGGGAGGCTATTTTAGTTGGCCACTCACAGAAGGCATCTGCAGCAATTAAATTTGTCTGCAGTTTTCTTCTTGTCATTTAAAGACAACGACCACTCACCTCAACTGGTTTTCTGCAGAGATAAAAAGCGGTACGTTGTTTTTCTGTAAGAATAATGACAGTAATGGTTAAGGATATTTTGTAGAAGTAGTGGCAGGTGCCTTATTAAAGACATGCAGGGCTACTAATGCAAACAACAATGCTCCTGACGTCTGCATTTGATTGACTTTAGTTTGCATAATTTTTTTCTTTACAGATCAAAGGCAGCCATGGCTGAGGCGTAAGTTTTTCTTATCATGTTAATCTGTATTTGTAATTCTTTCGATATTCATAATGTCAGCACTAAGTGTCTTATTTATTTTCCTCTTTCACGTCATAATGTTCACTACAGACCAGTAAGTTGTTTATATTGTTAGTGTAGCTTACGTAAAAATATCTTTATTTATAACTATAGAAAATAATTAATTAAACTTTCTGTTTACTCCTTGTTTGTAGAGAAAATCAAAGATCACTGCATCACGCAGGTTGGCTCTTAAGGTATCGGCCTGTTTCTCTTTGCTAAGTGTTAATAATTCACTGGTAATGAAACTTTACGATGCATTACAACAGTGAGCTGTGCCAGAAAATCTGTCATGTTTACTTCTAAGTTCTATCTGAGTTTAGACAAAGCTGCTGAAAACGGCAGGTATGATGCTGGAAAGGGAGAAGGAGGAAAAGAAGCTGGAGAGAGAAACTACTTTGAATAAGACACTTCCTCCGCTCCAGATGTCTGGTCTGTCCATGGAGGACCTTCAGGTATGTTCGGGTGACTTCATGTCTCCCCTCGCACTGCAATTAGACATGATTCAAATGCTCCACATACAAGCATCTGTCTGCAGATGTCAGCAGTTATTATTTAGAGCACGTCATGAATAAGTCAAACTATTAGAATAATTATTTATGTGTATATCAAATGCATGGAAAATAAAAACTAATATTGAGTGTAACCACACACACACACACACACACACACACAGTGGACTGCAGCTTTCTCACAATGTTATTCAGTCATTTTTTGATGTGATTTTCTTTGTGTCTACAGGCTCTGTGCAAAGAACTGCATCATAAAATCGATGTAGTAGATGAAGAGCGCTATGACCTAGAAGTCAAAGTGGTCAAAAATAACAAGGAGGTCTCTGTTCATTCATATTCACTCGCTTTAATTACGTCATTATCGATATGTATGTTGTTTTTATAGTGATTAACCAGTGTTAATCATTCCTGGCATTGTAGTCAATAGTTGCATTTCATCATTTTATTTATTTATTTATACACTTAGGGTTAAAAGCCTCACTGTGTGTCTTTCAATGCTTTTTGGAATGTAATGTCATTATGATCTGCTGGTATTAGTTTAATGCACCTGTTTCACTTATAATTACTTTCTGCAGATTGAAAATCTGTCTCAGAAGATCTTTGACCTGAAGGGTAAGATGAAGCGACCTGCGCTCAAGAGGGTAAAAATCTCAGCTGATGCCATGCTGAAAGCTCTGCTGGGCTCCAAGGTCAAAGAGTCCGTGGACTTCAAAGCCAACCTCAAGACTGTAAAGAAAGAGGAGGAGAAAGTAAGAGATGCTGATTAAATTAAATAGTGTTAATGACACATTTTAAAGACTTTGTCTCCTTGGTTTAAAAGTCATATTATGGCATGAAGTTGTGTGTTCATGCCATAAGTGTGAACTGTTCTGTGAAAATGACTAAACGCTATTTTCTTTTTCAAACAGAAAGAGGAGGTGACTGATTGGCGCAAGAACGTGGAGGCGATGGCTGGTATGGAGGGCAGGAAGAAGCTATTTGATGCCGGACAGTAGACCTGTATTTTTGGAGTTTTACAATAGAGAAAAGAAATATCACGGCCCAGCACACAATAAATAAACCCGTGTTTGTTCGAGTGTGAGTGACTGTAAAGACTTGATGTTTGCAGTGAAAAAAAGATTCTGGATGGATTTTTGTAAAAGCCTCTATATTTTTTGCACATAAAGGAGTTGAACTCTGTTATGGTTTTATGATGTGGCGCTTGGTAAACCTTGGTAAACTGTCTGTGATCAATAAAAGTGTGAAATGCTCAGGCAGGACTGGCTTATGTCATCAATAGAAGAAAGAGATGCTGCTGAGTCTTTAATCCTCAGACTGAAGAAACTACTTGGATGAGTAGTGAAGCGTTTCGACCTAACTAGAAGATGCCATCTTTCAAGTGGTTCTTCACAGACGATTGGGGTCATGAAATAAGCCGTATGGTTCAACAACTGAAAATGAAATTGTTGAGTCATCTTTGTTTTCATATTAAAAACCATGAACTTTCAACGATAGGGCTGTAATTAATCTCTAGGTGTATGAATGTGCAACACTAAATCGCACAAATACTCCAAGCAAATGAAAAATTGTACTTGTAAACTCAGCATTACCCGACTGTTCTTTTCAGTCTTTCGCTATATCTACCTTAACGTGAGGGCATGAGTCACAGCTCTGTGAGTGACTGAACATTTGTTTTCCTGTTACAAGAATGACGCAGATTGACTGGATCAGTTTACAAATCATCAAGTCCTGACCAGCACCTGTGCTTGTTCCTCTACACCCCCAAATAAAATCTGACTAGCCTTTGGCATTTACCTCCAAAGTGTTCCTGTAATGAATTATCAGGCTACAATAGTCAGTCATTACATGCACTTGAAGTAAAGCATATGCTGTATATGAGGTGGACATTTTAACATATTTTGTGATAACGTGGTGAGAGAAACACATGCAGTGCAGCTTATTTTGTATGGACGCAGTGAGATAAAACTAAAGGTGCAGAACTAGATCAAACAATGTAGAATTTACATTTTGAAGATTTACAGCTGAACTGAATTAAAAACATTGATATGGAAATGGTTATTAGCACAGCTTCAGTCTGTGGCAACACTTTTGAATGTCTATACATGGGTATCTTGAGATCCACCTGATTCATACTTAGACTGTGCTATTTGTTCTATAAATAAAGGTGCAAACAAGAGATTACAGTTAGATATCTTTCTTCTATTTGACTCCTTAGAAACTTGGCCAAACCCCCAACTTGTTGGTCTTGCTAGTCAAATGTGACTGCGTGACACTGACCCCAGCGCGAGTATGGTCGGCTCGTTAAATGCTCACAATCAGTTCCACCAACAGGTGCTGCTGAATTGACGCAAAATACACAAAGGTTTGAGCCCTTAAATATAAGATTTTATTGCCCCCTTTCCTGTCTTAATCTTATGGCGATGGTATGTGCAACAGTAGATGTTACTGTTGGTGCACAGACATTAGCAGGAGTCTATTTTAGTGAGCCATTCACATTTACAGCCTCTATAAATCAAAATTTTCTCCATCGTCTCTCAGAAAGTTGATCCCTCCTCCATCACACACACTTGTCTTCTGGTTTTAGCTACATCTCAAGGAACTGTCTTCTTTCAGTAAGGTACAGAATTACTAATATTCCAATACTAGATTGTAATAAATTCATGGATTAGTGGTAATTCAGAGTAGCGTCTTGTGGTTAGCATTAACAGCAAGGTGAACATTGTCATGTTACATGCTTATGGATTATCTGACCATTCACTTCTTTCTCACCTATGCAGAGACTTTCCTCAGTTATGTTTACACATTCAGTGACACAGCACACTGAAACTTTGCCTATGACACAGTACGCGTGTTTTTTTTAGTAAATCCAGCATTTAGTATTTTTATTAATAAGAAATATCTTGAAATGAAACTACACGGCTGTAATGCATGCAAAATAACATAAACGTCTTGACTTGTATTTTCATTTAGCACAGTTTCTGTGACAAGGTTTTTTGGAAAGGGCAATCACAGTGAATGTATAACTTTAAGGCTCCTCTACTCTGCACCAGTGGAGACTAAACTTTTTTAGTGAACAGCTCAGTCGAACTGGTGTTAAATGTGATTACAAAATTGCTATTGCTATTTTGTAATCATTGTACGATGTTTAATATTTCTAATGAGTCTGCCTCACACACTGTACTGATTTTCTTGGTCCACTGTGGCAAATGAAGACAAACAGTATCACCACTTTTGAATTATCTGTAATTGACCATAAGTCACGTAAACTGGATTTCTTTCTTGTTGGATGAGTAGTGATACTGTACGTTTTAACCTGCTAGTTAAAAAGTCCACTTGCCTTGACTTAAATTCCAGGTAACTTCACCTGGATGACTGAGAATCTTCACAGACACTGTTGAAATAGTTTTATTTACATACTGTAAAACTATGTATTGAAATTAATTACATCAAGAGAGTCTCTATTGCCTAGCTCCACAATATATCGTGTTCATTATTCATTACTGTGAAGTTTATTTATAAAAATACAAAATGTATAAATTAAATTAAAGATCTTTGAGTTTTTCTTTACTTGAGATGAATCCTTGAATGAATTCCATGAATACTTGCTAGGAAGAGATCAGTCAGTGTGGTAGATTTTGGGGGGTTGATTAAATTATGCTTATTCTGTAATTAAAGGTGAGATTCCTGTGTGAATAATTTTATTTATTTAAAATTAATTTAAGATTCTGCAAGTGGAGACAGCAGAAGTTGACAGAGAAGCTCTGCTCTCTTGTTTTCTCTTTGCAAGAGCTGTCCTTCAAAACAGAATATCTTTACTCTTACTAACCACAATTTTTTTGAGTTCATGAACATTGTGTATGTAATACACTAAGACCAGTAGAGGGGGTCCTTTACCTTTGTGTAGGATCTACTGTCTGCTGAGACCTGCACAGTGATTGATCTTGATCTTGTTTGTTAGAAACTGTAGGATCAAGGTGCGCAAAGATAACATGGCAGTGTCATAAAATGATGTATGTGGAAATATTTGCTTAAATGTACTGCTCCCAATTACTTTACTACACAAAGAAGGTCACAACATACAGTATATGAGATGTACAAACACAACCTTCAAGTGGCATCACAAACAGTCAGATGATAAACAGTTTACCCGAACATTTTGGAAATTCACAGTTCACAGCTGTGTTATACACAACAAACTGGACATTTAGAAGTAAATTATGGAAACTAATATACTGTATTATTACACTGATGGAATAAAACATAAAATATAAAACCCCAGACAATTATTGTACATTAGTGTTAGACCAATGATTTGTAAACTGGGAAAAAAATGGCTTTATATCAAGAATGTGTGTTGTGCAATGATTGTGGCTCACTGACTTTATAACAGATGTTCATTTGTAACCACAAGCAAATAAATGAAAAGTAGCAATTAAATTTGTTTCTCTGCATATTTTATTTACTTGTCTCTGTTAATTGGACCAGCTTAAATGAGTTTTACTTTTAGAGAAATTTGATTACTTCAATGCATGTGTACAGTTGTTACATACACATAATTAAAACAAACTACAGTGCACCATACACAGCTTAACTTAATGTCCGCTTACTAGAGCTTTTTCCAGAGCTTTGTGTCCTGTGTTATCTCTGTTATCATATAACAACAACAGCGCAATCCTTTCTTTCCCATGACCAGATTGAAAACATGAATCTAAGATCATAAGATTCAGAGCAGATCTCAGCTGAAATGACGCCGAGCATCTTGTTAAGCACAAGGAATTTCAAGGCCAAGCCCAAACCAAAAAAAGAAGGAAGAGGAAACAGTAAGTTGCTTTGGGGTTAATAATGTAAGTTATGTTGAGACAAATCATCTGTTTTTATCTTGGCTGTTTGTCTCACAGGAGGAGTGAGGTGACTGGCCTAGGTATACTGTATAGAAGCCATGTCTGCCATTGACTGAACAAAGCTGTTTGATGCCACTGGTAAAGAAACAATAGTTTTAAGTGATTTGAGTCCTAAGTACTCACTCCTTTAAGTGATTTATGAACATCGTATCATCATAGATTGTTCTGTGTGCAGAATACTGACTTCATTACACACCTCTTTAACAGTTTTTGTCATAGGATTTTGTTATTTATTGTCCATGTTATATCTGCAGCCTTGAGATGGCAGTATAACTCCTTCACAGTCTTTGGACCTACAGTAAAGTATGTTAACTCTGGTTAAATCTTGTTTGTGCTTCATAAATTAACAACTACTAGTGAGTTATCCATTGTGGTAAATTCCATCTGGTTTGTCAGACATTCAGTGTTATATTTCTAAATACTTCAGTGTAGCTGTAGATATCAGTGTTTGTCTTCATGTTCGGTTTTGCACTTGTACACAAAGTTGGAACAACCAGTGTCACTCTGGATTGTATGTGGGTTCAACCTTTTTCAAACACAGAACATTAGATTGAAACTAATTCAATCTTCCACTTCTTCTCCTCAGTAAGAAGACAGCAAAGGCACTTAAAAAGCATCACAGTTGGACAGTCCCAGTAAGAACTTTCACACCTCATACATATGATGCAGGAGACACAGAGCAAGAATGGTGAGGACAGAGGGTCTATTTTAGTGAGCCACTCACACGAGCACTAGAATCTATATATCTACCCTCTTTCTGCCCTTCTCATCTCAGAAAAAGAAGGCTGTGAGTATTTGTTGCCTACTGTATAAGGTAAGGATTTTTATTTTAAAATATTACAGAGCAACAGAGACTAAATCAATTAAAGGCTTTATTTTAACAAAAACTTTGCTAAAATGTTTTATAAAGGACATTGATTAATGACAGTTTTAAACTTTAAATACAACTGGGGTTCACTTTCTCACTGAATAAAAGACATCTCATCTTAAAAGGGTGTAGTGATTCAGAGAACATTTTAGTCAGATATGAGATCAGCTGATGTTCTCTGAGTTTAAATAACATATCATCGTGGGAATTTGATTTATGTGTTTTACTTTGGAACCCACTGCCATTGTGAATAATTCTGCTAATTTCAGTGTGATGATCTTGAAATAAATCTTTTTATTCTTCTTATAAAAATCTATGAAAATGGTTGATGAGTTCTGTCTTTGTGTATATTTTTACACTGGTCAGTTGTTGACCTTTAAGCAATGTCATACTGTACACTGTCAGTATGCCATGCTGTGGCTGTACAATCAATGATGTATGTGTTTCTAACTTACAACTGAAGGCTGAGCTGTCAGTTCTGACTTTATGTGTGCATCTGTGTGTATTCTTCTATAAAACAATGTTTGTTTGTTTTTTTACACTTTCAGACTGACAAGGGGAGGCACACAAAACTACAGTGATGTCTGAAGCGTACGTTCCTACATAATTTTAATAATGTTTTTACAACATAACTCACAGGTGGCAGGTGAGTTAAGGTGAAAATGATAATACCAACAATAATGAAATATTTTCTCTGTCTCTACATGAATTACGGACACACCCTTCTGAACCATTTCAGGCCTTCGGTGAGTTGATGTTATATTTATTTTGTAATTAATTAAATTACAGTACTTAAAGTCCTAAAACTGGACAAAGGAACCCCAATTAAACATTGAGACAAAACTTTACTCTTTAATTTATTGACTGTGGAAAATGATCCAATCTTATTTACGTATATCAAAATTGAGAATTTTTATGAGAACGTCAGAATCGAAGAGTAGTTTATGCTCGCCAGACTGGAAAGGGTTACAGAAGAATTTCTTAAAGAATTTGGAAGTTGACTATCAGGCTGATTGTCTACAAATGGAGAACCTTCAATTCCATCATTACCCTCCCCAGGAGTGGTTGACCAACAAGGGTCACAGGAAGAGGTGTGTAATCACAGGAGGTCATAGAGAACTCGGTAATGTCTTGAAAACTTTCTTGCAACATCACTGCTTGTCCCCAGTTTGTTCATGTGGGAAAGCCATATAGCTACTGGAAGAGGCTTCTGTGGACTGATGAGACCAAAGTAGAAGTTTCTAGGTTGAATTAGAAGTGTTTTGTTTGGCAACAACCAAAAACTTTATACTTCCAGTATAAGAACCTTATTCCATCTGTGAAATATAGTGGTGGCAGTATTATGGTATGGGCCTGCTTTGTTGCCTCTGGGCCAAGATGGCTTGCAATGATCAATGAGCTTTTGAAGTTATTGCTGCAAAATGGGGTCACACCAGTTACTTAAGATGTATTTTTGCCACAAACAAATTTTTAAGGACTTTAGGGACTTCTAAGGGGTTCACAAAACTTCAAATGCCATTATAAACAGTCAATCAGAACCAGGCTGACATACAACTTCATGCAGAAAAAAAAGCACTTACTGGAAGACACTGTGTATGGTTCTGCATTTTAAATAAATTATTTTTCCAGAAACTGAATAAGATGTATACATCTTTTTTCCAGAAACCAAAGCCAAAAATCTCTGCATCACGCAGACTGTTCTTGAAGGTATTTTCTTTGTATTAGTCTTTGACAGTAATGTCATAAACATTTTCTAAAAATTTACATTCTTTAAGAACTGTAAACCATACATTGTCTGGGGTGTAATTTTATATGTTCTCCACACCAGACTAAACTGCTAAAGAAAGCCATGGCCATGCTGGAGAGTGAAACGCAAGCCAGAAAAGATGAACGAGTGCGAACCCTTGCTGAGAAAGTCCCAGAACTCCAACTGTCAGGCCTGTCTGTACAAGACCTCCAGGTACATTTATCACTGAAGCATGCAAAGCTTCACATCAGGTGTTTTTTTTCTGGTTGTGGCTCCAAAGAAAGTCAAGCATTGAATCAAATAACTGTCTAAACGTAAGTTAAAGAGTCAGGTCACCCATTTCACTCCTGCCCTCCCACCCCCCATGATGCCTAGCCTCAGGTAATTAGTTTTAGTTTTATTCGCAGAGATTGTGAGAGATCTTCTGCCAAGACATTTGTAGCCACCCAACTATAACTCAAGTAATTCTCTTGTTTGAGGGGTTGCTACGTCCAAGATCCTAACAGCAATGCCTTTTGGACTAATTAGTGAGAATATTACACAGAACTAAAAGTCAATAGTTTTAATTGGGACCAATGGAAAGTAGTTGCTATAGAAACTCTGCACAGAGTTTATAGACTCAAGCTGCAGATCATCATCAGTTATACAAAACTCAGCCTGTGTTTTATGAACAAGTCTAGTCCCATTCACATCTCACTGTCTCTGTGCATTGTTCTTTACAGTGTCAACATTTCCATGAATTATCCTGATCAATTCTTTAAAACAAATTCCTTTACTTGGCACTTTAAATGTGACTAATACATTTAAGGTTTCTGTCCACAGAATCTTTGCAAAGAGCTGCATCAGAAAATTGATGTGGTTGATGAAGAGCGGTATGACATTTATGCTAAAGTGAAGATTAATGATGTCAAGGTAAGTAATGTAAAAGTAAAATTTCTGTCTTTTTACACATGAAAAAGAAACCATCACAGTTGGACAGTCCCAGTAAAAAGCTTTTTTCCATATTTAAGACAACATGTAACCAATATTCATCTGACTTTATGGTAATCTTGAGTCTGGTTTTCTCATTTGTGCTGATCACAGATACAGGATCTGTCTCAGAAGATCTTTGAGCTGAAGGGGAAGATGAAGAGACCAAACCTGAGGAGGGTCAGGGTGTCTGCTGACGCCATGCTGGGAGCTCTGCTGGGCTCTAAGGTCAAAGAGTCTGTGGACTTCAAGGCCAACCTCAAGACAGTCAAGAAGGAAGAGGAGAAGGTGAGGGCTGCTGGTTTTAATTATTGAAAAAATATGTGGTGCCAGTCCAGGTGATGTGATTCAAAGTCACTGACATGATTGCCTGGGAGTCTTGGTTGCAGCTATTTAGCACAGCACATGAATGGCAACACATATCCAAGATCAAATAATGATGTTTTCAGTAGGGAAATTCATGCCATAGTTGAAATCAGTGGTGTAGGTATCATTTTAACTTTAAGGGCCACATAGCGTGGATAAAATCAAATTGCTGACACTGTGAATCTGTGAACCCTGGATTTTAATGGTAATGCTAAATATCCACATGTGTGGATGGCAAATGTTGTGATGGCAAGCTCATAAAAAGCAGATTTAAATGATGCTATAAATTAAATCCTAAGCTAAAACCCAGACTGCTAAAATGCCTTCAAATAGGCTAAATTGTACTTACTGTAAACAACCTGAGAAGGGTGTCAATAGGTGTAAGGAAGTAAGCATGCTGTCCTACAGTATGTGCAGTAATAGAACAAGCACGTGTACTTATCTGACTTAACACGTGCATATTGATGGTTTACAAAGTGCTTACAAGTGACTAGGCTTGACTGAAATGAACTGATAATCATTTTACATTGTTATTCCACAGAAAGAGGAGGTGACTGATTGGCGTAAGAACGTGGATGCCATGTCTGGCATGGAGGGCAGAAAGAAGCTGTTTGATGCAGGACAATAAAATTGTCCTCTTCATAACAGGTGGAACCAGTAGTTGTCAGAGTTGTTCTCTCTTCATTATGACAGTGAAAATGAAAACCAGATTAGCAAGACGGTTCTGACACACGTCATGTAACAACATGTGAAAATGGTAATTATGAACTAGCTTAACTCGCATGCGTATAGTTTTTTGCATAATGTAAAATATAGCCTATTTCAAAAAAGTGTGTTTAATGCATTGGTATGTATTCTGATTCTGTAATGTTTACTTTCTGTATGAATTTAGGAGGAGAATACTACAGTTGACTATATCTAGTACAGTAAAAACATAACTGACATTGCCCAGAGAAGAGACCTTATTGGCCTATTTGATATTTAAATAAATATATTTATATTTGACTACTGTTAAATATGTTAGCTTGACATTTACCGTGTATTATTGTGGGCAAAAATAAAAAAAAAATTACAATTGCATGTTTTCTTTTCTTTTTGTAGAAACAATATACTGAAGCAGACATTGATGATTCTGCAAAAAGCACAACCAGACACATCTCAGCAATTGCCAGATGATTCAATGTATACATGCATAATTAAAACATCTACACACACACACACACACACGCAATATTCATATTTGATTAGCTAAAACCACAGCATGTTGACATAGTTTCTTTAAAAAATGTACTCTTATGGTTTGTCAGTTCCACTTGCATAAGTTTTGGGCAGGTACACAAGCTTACTGTGCATAAGCATCTCCACTCCCTCTCCCTGTAAACAACCTTCTTTTAAACTGATGTCCTTCTCCTAAAAACAACAGTGTAAATTACAAACCCCTTACTATAAAGCATCCTCACACTGTCAGCTGATGCAGCCCTCCATGACAGTCAGCTGTTACTCCCCTTCTTCTTCTTCCTCCTCCACGGTGACCGTGCCCCTCAGTTACTACAACTCCTAATATGGGCATATCATCTGCTGGAAGTACCGCCCACATGCCATATCTGCACATACGATTGGACGATCCGACTGTCAATCATCAACACGGACGCTGTTGGACGTGATCTGCTGTCAACACAAACGACTGGAGCAGCTGCATTTAGGCAGGATTTAAGACCCACACAGGGTAAGCCGACATTTTCACAATATTTTCATTTTGGGATGAGGTTGCCACATGCCTGTGCCTTGCTTTTTATACATTATTTCCTGTCTTTACCGCCGTCTTTGCGGCCATATTACAAATGCGGTGCTAACGGTAAATTTTCATACCAACACAACCATTTATCAAGCTAACTAGCTAAAAAGCTTTGCTGCAGCATGCAATAGAATAGTCCATGTAGTGTTTAGATGACGTTATTTCCTATTGCATTGCGTCCAGTATTTAATTCATGCTGTTTAATCAGGATGTAGCTATCAGCCTTTAGCCTGTAACCTTATTAAGATAACCTTTAACCTTTTGCCGGTGTTCCTAATCCTGCAGTCAGATCAGCTAGCTAACGCTGCACTACAGCTAGCTATGCACTGTAAACTGGAAGTGAATGGCATTGTATTTAAATTTGCATATTAAATGTTACTGCATTTACATATGCATATTGATGTTATTTTTATTTCTGAAATGACTAACTGCATAACTTGTTTATCCTGAATGTGTGCAGGTGTCTGCTACTGGTGCCTCATATGTCTAAGTACAAACTCTTTCTGCTGAGGCATGGCGAGGGCGCCTGGAACAAAGAGAACCGTTTCTGCAGCTGGGTTGACCAGAAGCTGAGCGAGGATGGGGTAAAGGAGGCCCAGGACTGTGGCAGGCTCTTGAGGGAGCAGGGCTACAAGTTCGACATAGTATTCACCTCCATACTTAGTCGCTCCATCCAGACAGCCTGGCTGGTGCTGGAGGCTATGGGCCAGGAGTGGGTTCCTGTTGTCAAGTCCTGGAGACTTAATGAGCGCCACTATGGCTCCCTGATTGGCTTGAACCGAGCAGAGATGGCTCTTCAACACGGAGAGGAAAAGGTGAAGTTGTGGAGAAGGAGCTATGACATGACACCGCCTCCAATTGATGAGTCGCACCCTTACTTTCTGGAAATTTACAATGACCGCAGATACACCACTTGTGATGTGCCAATAGAGAACCTTCCCCGAGCAGAGAGCCTAAAAGAGGTGTTGGACAGGCTGCTGCCATACTGGGACAGCACTGTGGTTCCAGAAATAAAAAAAGGCAGGACTGTGCTAATTTCTGCTCATGGAAACAGCTGCAGGGCCCTGCTGAAACATCTGGAAGGTATACTATTGAACTGCAACCTATGATGAACAGTGCTCTCTCAGCATTTGTTATTTTGTAGGGTGAATGCATTCAGTTGAATTCAACAATGCCTGAACTCCTGTTAAGGGTCTTACAAGCTGCTTTTTCACTGTAATTAGAGTCATTGAATTGAGAAGGACATATTTCAGGTCCAGAAATGGAAGGTTGAACTTCTAGAAAAAGGCCACAGAGTTAATATTACATTTGACTGCGGTCATGAAGTCCATGCTGACCTTTCATTACACTTGTAAGCTTTGGGTGCCATAGACCACCCACTAACCTAACACATATTGACTGAATGTAGCACAGGTTATATACCAACAGAATCTGCACTAGTATCATAAATTTGGCAGTAATCTAACATTACAGTCAGTACATTTCTTCCGGGAAATATTTTCATTGTAATACACTAATACAAAATGAAAAACTGCAAATTGCCATAAAATGTTTGTGAATTGTTTGTCTAGCATGATTTTTAATCATGACTGTCTTCATTTCAATAGGTATTTCGGACGAGGACATAGCCAGCGTGACGTTGCCTACAGGGATACCCGTGCTGCTTGAGCTGGATGAAAACCTCAGTCCTGTAAAGCCTCGGCAGCTGTTGGGAGATCAAGCAAAGATTCAGGCTGCCATCAAAAAGGTGGAGGATCAGGGAAAAGCCAAACCATCAATCTGAATGCACTAAACTGGCTATAAGACTTGAAATAGTTCAGTTTTTATTTTATTGTGCACTTTTAATTTAGCACAGGGAAAGCCAAACTCTCCAAAAGACTCAAATAACTTATAACAATAGACAGTAATAGTAACAATATTATTATATTATTAGCTTACTGTGTGTGTAATACTGGCCTGACCTGGGCACAGAATGCACATAGTCAGACTGGTGGAAAAAGTTCTGAGATGTACTGTACTGTTTTAGCACTGTTTTGAATTGTGTTTTGTGTGCATACTGGGGAAGTGTGTGTGTTTTGTTGCTAATATTTCACACAGTTGTGTCTTCTTAAGCCCTAAGATGGTTATTTATTTATTTATTTACTCACTGGCTCAACCTTACAGATTAGTAGTAATGTGGTGATGCAGAAAAGCAATAAAAAATGATATATTCAGAAAGAAGGAATTATTGCTCCTACTGTACCTAAAGAATGCTTTTCTGTTACATTTATAAGCTTTATCTTGGATTTTAAATGTGCCTTCCGTGTTAACATATTTTCAAATTCTCTTTTTGAAAGCTTATTTCAACCAGAATATTAAACCGATCTTGTAGTGATTTTTATTTGAGAAAAGAAGCACTTGTCTAACAAATCTTACCTCATTGAAATTGAAAGGCAAACTGTTCATTCCAGGAATGGGGTAATTGTGAGCTGCAGAAGTGCTGTAAATGTGCAAAACCACTGAAAACCTCTACTGATTTCTCAGTTTCAACACTGTGTCTAACAGCCATGGCTGTTTGATATGAAAACCTCGTTCATGCTTAACACTTTCGGTGGGATTTTATGCAGATTTGTGTGTCTATTTCTTATTTAACGCATCATGTAAGTGATAAATACCATTATTAAGAACAAGCACTTGGTTTTCATGAAAAATTCTAAATTATTATTAGACATGTGCCATTTGATGTTTGTTAACCGTTGATAACATGATTGAAAATGATGAAGCCACTCTTGAGTCTGCACATTATGTATTGTAACAGTCATATTTGTCATGTTATGTTATTACTAGGTGTGGCACAGGTTATGTCATTGTTTGTTGTATTGCTTTTTCAGGATAGATGTACAGTACTTTGCCTCACTTGTGTTTTGCTGTTTCCCACTTTGTGTGTTATGTTTCTTTACTGCTGTTATTTAGTACACTGGTTTTTTAGGTCAACAGGGGAGGAGGGAATTTAAATGCATGTGCAGCAAAAAGAATACAGTAATATATTTGTAATTCTATGTAAGATCATTTAATGTATTTTTTGCTGCTTTCTCTCCTCACAATATGTGCTGAAAGATGAAATATGAAATAAAACTGAATAACATTTTCCAAAGACATATTTTTATTGTTATTTCTGTGCTATGGTAAATTTTAAGCTTCATTTTATCCGAAAGTTCATCATTTCACAATAGGAAGGAGTTCCAGATGTCACAATGATATAAAGCTAACTGTAAATTTATTACTAAACTAATTAGAAAGCAAACAACAATGCTGTTTGGGAAGTACAAATATGTCTGCAATTTGGATCCTGGTTGCCTTGAGCCCACTGGAAACATAAACAACTGAGTCTGCTTGGCTACCACAGATGGATCTAGAGGAGTGTCTCGTCATTTCTCAACCATTTCTGTAATTTGGCCAAACCACTTGGGCTGAACGAGGAAGAAACCCTCTAATTGGAAAAGCTCTTAAATGAACATGATCATGATTTTGGTTCTGTGTGGTAGCAATGATACTGTGTATTTTGGTGGACTTCACACCGTATAGACCACAGCCTTCACATGTAGCCTACATCCCACCATGGTCATTTTCCATTTCTTCCTAAACCAGTAATGAAAAGAATGTAAGACTAATTTATTTATAAGCTATATTATTTGAGCTCAACAGATTTGATAACATACTGATCAGCAATGCAATGTGGAAAATCTTGTAGAAAAGAAAACCTCACACAAAGTAAACACAAAGTTTATCATATTCATTTGTATTATATATTGCTTGTTGTCTCTCTTAAAGACCATTTCATAATCAATATGACTAGGAGTTTTTATTTGAAAACTAAGGAAACAGTGGCAAATGCATGACAAAATTTAAACTGTACATGTACACAGGCACACATCAGCCCAGTTGCTCTCAGTTGCAGCTTGAGCAGGCGGGGCTGTTCATGCTGTGCTTATAAACCTCTGGTGACTCTCTCTCTCTGCTGATTTCCAACAGGAACATCACTTTGGTCTGCAGGCCTGGTAAGTTTTTATGATGTTAACTCAGAAAGTAGCTCATGTGAAAAATCTCCAGTTGTTTTTGTGTTCATTTTTCTATGCAGAGTGACTGAAGGATCATAGATTTAAGCAGAGAATTACAGACACTGATGAAGTTATGCGTATTCCCACATATTAACTTCATGGTTTAGATTAGGAACAACTGCTGTAAACTAAAAACTGTACCTTACTTAGATATAGATGCCTCACTTCTCTACTCCTTGGAAAAAATATTTTACAGCTGATTTAATTTTCATGTGTCAAAGCAGACCTATTTTAATTAAAAGTAAATCATTCATAAATGATTAATGAAAAGAAACTTAAGACCTTACTCAATGTGGAAATGTGTCTCACTAATTCAAATGTGTGGAACAGCTGGACAGCTGGAATTACATGTGTTGGAAAATGTTTTTTAGTCTCTGAACAAATGTTAAAGTATAAATACTAATGCAAAATGTACTCAAAGTACTGCCCATTTCAATTGTGGATCATCCAGTTCATTCCTTAAGAGACTTTTGTAAAGCTGAACATTTAAAGGTCATAGAGTTTAGCATATTTCTTTGGAAGACATCTTTTTATCTAAGACACATACATGAATGATATTGATAAGGCAGGATCTACATGTAGCTATAAAACAGAAAGACAGAGAAATGTTACATTTCTTATTTATATATATCATAAAATACTTACTAAACAGTGGGTTGGTTCAAACTCCCGCATTCCTGTTTATTTTCTTTTGCTTGAGGCATTGTATCTGCTCTGTCCAATTTAGACTAGACGTGAATACTATTATTTGACTTTAGTTTCTGTTACTCATACATTGAGCAGACATCTGGCCGTGCAAAAGCTGTTTGCTGTGGTGGACATGCCAAGAAAGACTCCTATTCCTTAGATGGTATTGAAGATAAAGGCTACGACCACATGGGGCTGGAGTGTGTGAGTTTATGACCACAGGCTCATCTCCCCAGGGACTGGAAATGTGTTTGGATTTACAGACCATCTTGCTTCTCTGTAAGAGAAATCAGAATAATTTTGCGACACAAGAGTCAAAACAGCTGTGTATTCACATTAAAACGTTTGTGCACACTGTGGATTAATTGCAAAAATGAGTTATGAGACATTTGATTTCAGACTCATTAATTTTCAGCAAGCGTGAATGCATACTCACAGTTTTATAACAAAAAGACAGACAAAGAGGACTCAACAACGAGGAAGAGTTCACAAATGTGTATTTAATGACATATGGATGACGTATGTTCCCCATAAAACAAACATCATCAATTAAGATTACAAGGCCCAAATGGCGAGTCAGAGTTTAAAAGTTGTCATTAAAAAGAAATTGTGAATTTGCCAAATGATGATTTGGTACAGACTAATGTTTTAATCTGAGCACAAATGAGTCTTTGTTGCTATAAAGAAAAAAACAGGGCTGTCTACTGGGTGATTGTACAGGTGGGAGGAAATGGTTTTCCACAGGAGCAAATTACAGGAGGGCTAGAGGTGAGCGTTGGTGTCTCAGACATTAAGTCATCAGCCACCAGTCTCCCATCCAGTCTGCTTACTGTACATGCAAGGAAAAATAGCTTTCCTTACATCACAACGTGAATGATTTAGAAGTTGGATTTGTTTAAGTGTCCAGCTGTTCCTACTCCACGGTTTGAGACTTCCATTATTATGAAGTATTTTTATCAACAGTAACGATGACAAACAGCCTTTCAGTTATGTTTCCTAGCTCCCAGCAGAATTATGGAAAGTTGATTCACAGCATTCACAATGGAAATTGGTTATTCTTGGATTGCCACTTCGTATAGCAGCAGGTATTTCCTAGAGTAAACCACGCTCTCTGTTCACGGCCGTGCACCTTGCCAAAGCGGGGACACTACAACTAACACAGCCTGTGTACTTCCTTAAAAGGAGGCTGCAGTCTCCACCATCCCAGCAGATGGGATGCGGAACAGGGAGTGTACATAGCTGCATCGATTTCCACTGAGCCCTTGGTGAGGAGGGAACTTTAACTCAGCTTTGAATGTAAATTAATAAAGAATCTTGCATCGCATCACATTTCTTGTTGCAGCTTCTCTTGTCACTTAGTAAAAGTAAAGATTCAGATTTGTATCAGCAAGCGGAGAACCTTTTCCCCTTTGTTAGGGTTAACCTGTCGCCTGATGATGGGCTCTGCGTGTCCTCTTGCTAATTAAAACTAAGATGAGCTGCAGAACACTGTGTGAAACGCTGAAAAGCTTGAATGAATGTCCTGTTGACCTCATTACTCTGTGTATACAAGCTAGGTTCACAAAACAACACACACTCCATGCCGTGCACATTTCAGTGAGCTGCAGTAAAGGTCAACACGACAGTATTTTGTGGCTTGTAAATTGTGTGGAATTTGTGTCCTGGTCAGGGACATTTTCATATGTGACCATGTTTGGTCATGTGGACTATGCAGCTGTGGCTTCTTGATTGATTGTAAACGCCTCGCAGGCAATTGTTTATCTATTTGCGTGTTGAAAGACTTTTTTATATTTTGACAAGAAATCCTGTATGATTCAAATGATGTAAGCACCTTCAGTGCATGTGCTACATGTTGTATATTTAGCTGATTGTATTACAAAGAACAATGACAGCAACAAAATGGCCTCATTAAATCCCTCATTCATCAACCTTACTGTACCACCAGCTAGAATACTGTAATGACAAATGTGAAAGGATTTACAGCATTAGATGAAACAGTACCTCTGCCCTTACCGTATATGTAAGTGCGCAGCTATGCAACAAGCTAAACACATTCCAGTGAAGGTTGAGGACAGCAGAGTCCTCACTGGATTCATGGTATGATCATGATCTCCTTTAGGGTTTTTGAAACCTAAAAATATTTTTATAGTTTTAATAGTTTTAATTTTCACTTTTTGCTTAAACCCATAAATTCTACTGAGAGCTGTACAGTTACTCCAGCTGCCTGCATGTCTTTCCTGTTTGAAGACGTGAGGTCTACTACAACTTGCCAAACCAAATGTAAATCAGCCATTAGAAACAGTGTTTAACAGAACATGCCTGCCTCCGCCTCCTTTTGATGTCTGATTAATACACTGGGACACGCTCTAGACGCCATCATTACAAAATCATACACAAACAGCACGTGGTGTGTACACAATGTTAAGATAAATAGAAGCACTAAGGAAGTTATACAAACAATGTTAGTGAAGGGCTTTTACATTTTGTATTGCATGCCATGTCTTATAAGACTTATTTTAATCTTCCGTGGACCACTTGAGGATTTTTTTTTAGAAATCAACTAATTACAATTAATCGCAATATGTCACAAGTTAGTAACCAACATTAGTACAATTCAAAAATCAGTGCTTCCCATATTAGTCATTCCTTAACTATTTAATTATTTTAAATGATTGAGATCACATCGTCATATTATTGTATTACCAAATCACATATTCACTTATTTGCTGCAGCGTCTCTCTAAATGTGCCACAAACCTGTGCAGTTTTAGTTGATTCACTTTTTTCCTCCTGCTGTGCACTAGATTTTGCTTTTGCAGTCTGAATGCAAAGTGAAAAAATACTAATTGAAATGACAATAGTTTGTAAACCACACACAGGAGACACATGTCAGATTTAGAAAATGTGTTTCTCTAAGCCTAAGTGATTGTTTTCTGTATTGAACAACGGGGGTACAACGTGTTACTAATAAGTCTATTTATTAAGGCAGTGGAAGGCTTTATGTTTTCTCCTGCTTCCAGACTTGCTAAGCTAGGTTAATAGCTAGGTTAATTGTCTCCTAGTGCTAGCTTATATGCTCATTATATTCTTATTTATACACTACTTATAGACGTGAGAGTTGTCTTGGTTTTCTCATCTGACTCAGAAAGACAGGTGACAAAATGTTGCAGTATTCCTTTAAAAGCTGTTCGTGTACTTGTGCATCTAAAATCTGTAAGTTACTAAGTTCTTTAATGTAAAAGTTGTGTATTTTGTGTTTTTGACAGATGCATCAGATTATTTTTTGCCAGTCTAAAGTAAAGTCATGGCAGACAATTGCATTTAGAGACTGTCGTTAGGAAACCTACCATGTCTGAACTTTCTTTGTCTTCTTCAGACCGGAACTAACTCAGAATAGGATCCTTGTCATTGCTGTTTTCCTCAATTGACTGGTTGCAAACATTTGAATAAATATTCATGAGCAGTGTCTGGAGAGTGTTAGCGGCAGAAGCCAGCCAATAACAAGGTGCCGTTTGCATAAAAGCAGACAGACCAAGATCAGAGGAAGATGTCCTGCACCAGCTTGTGATCTGAGTCAGTGTAGGCCACAGGGCCACAGAAGGGAAAGGATGTCCAGATGAGACAAATGAGTTGCAGATGTACCAGTTAGAAACTGTCATGGCCACCCGTCATGTGGGAATGATTTATGGACCTGATTCCACCTCATGACAGAAAACGGTTAAACCCTGGAAGCCTACAACCTGCTGACCGTGTATAACTGAGGGGATCACAAGAATCTCTGACAGTTTATGTGTACGATGTGTTTGAGAGGCTGTTTCCATGTCAGGGTTAGGTCCAGGTAGACATTTCTGTCTAGATTAAAACGTCATTTGAACAATGCTTGTTTCTGAGGAGGAGCTGCTGCATTTCAGAGCAGGAATAATCAGTTTCTGTAACATGTCTCTGCTCAGACAAATCACTTGTCTGGTGACGGATGGGACAGCTGTTATGGGAACTCTCAAAGTGAGTATCTTTAATCAGAGTCTATGTCTCATTTGTGTGCAAAGTGGGGGGTAGAAGGCAATCAACTCTCGCTACCTAAGTGGTGAGTTTTTAAACTTTAGAAATGCACAGCTCAGACAGCTTTGCTGGACTCGGGCCAACACAAACAGAGTTCACTCATGATTGTGTCTGAGCTGTTACCCTGCAGGTCAGTCAGTCTTTGACTGCTGTTCCATGGAGTCTACAGTGCTCCAGCTCCTGGCTGTGAAACACAGAGCAGCCTTTGTCAGCACCAGACCTCAACTGTGAGGGAGTGATGGACAGGGAGAGGAACTGTGTCAGCAAAGCTTTGAGATGATGCACCGCTGTAGATTATGAATGCAGAACTTGTGAGAGAATGATCAGAAATGTAGATGATGACGAACAAATAAGAAGAGACTGATGCCAAAAAATAACAAAAGACCAGCAAAATCAACTGTTGTGGTCATTATGATTACATACACATGTGTTTTTTATGTAAACACAAGGAGACACAAAGAGCTCTTGACATGATAGTTGACAGATGTTGGCTCACTGTTGCACATGCAGTACTGTACAGCACACCACAGATCACACAGCTGGAATACATCCTATGACAGTGACGTGCAGAGGAGGGATGAGGGTTATCTTGGGTGCTTGGATCTGGCAGTGATGATGCAGATAATCGGATCACTTTTAATTCAGGAACTCCTATCTGCTATATGTTACACAGAAAGTTGTTATATTCTGGTTATTGATAGAAGAGTCCTGCACAGATAATTAACAAACAGCATCAATTTGATTTTAGTAAGTCTTTAAAACTGTATACATCACTTGACATGCATTATTTCCTACTGCTTTTCTTAGCAACAATCATGTCTCCAAACATCATCACAGTTTGTCCGAAATTAAAATATGTGTGTCACATTAAATCACTCTTTTTTTCTGGGAAGGTAAAGTGTCAGTCCTTCACAAGAACTATCTGTGAGTGTGTTAGAAAAAGCCCGCTTTTGGCCCAATGTGTTTATAAGCCTTTGTGACTGTATATGGTAAGAGCCATTGTGAAAACTAAACAGTTAGATGCTTGTGTCCCGTTATGGCCCACTACTCACTGTTGGTGGGCTTCAGATCTGAAGATAGACATACAAAAATGAAAGGATGAAAATGAAGTATAAGCTTATATGACAGAGGAAGACATTAAGCATGTATGTTAAAGGTAAGTTTCATGGGTTCTTTGCTAATGATTAAAATTTGCAACTTTAAACAGTAAATGACAAAAATATTGATTAGTTAGACCAACTATTTATCTCTGCCAATGTAATAGTAACTTTATGTTTTGTTAGCTACAATCCAAACTGATATAAAATCTCAAACTCTAGTCATTTCTGGTGTTCAATCTTAAACAGGAACTCGTGAATGTAGAAAATGAATACTTTTGATTTATTCTCATCAGATCTACTGGACTACAATGTCTGGAAGTTATTGTTGGTTTAGTTTCCTGCCTCCTGTGACTGGGAAACCTGTCTGAAGTTCCTCTGTACTTTCACGCTGCAGTGTACTGTATCTGTTGGCGCAGGTTGCTGGCAGACCCTCTTACTGACAAAAACAAGGTGGTTTATGGCAGCTGCTGTGTAGCTGGTCACCGTTTCAAGCAAGTAGAAAAAGATCATTTGATAAAAGGTTTTTACTGGCAGTGGTTTGAAAAGGACAAAAGCTGTTGGGCCATTATAAATAAATTAACTTCCTTATTCGTCAACCCAATAAATATCTTTGGCATCAAAGTCTATACACCCAACTTTTTCATGGATTAGATCTCTGAGACACTTAAAGTTGTGCATGTAACTTCTAACTTGGCAGACAGAGAGTGTTTTGCTGTTGGTGACTGGCACAAGATGTGATGGTCTTACTGTGTTATGTACGTAACTTAAGGAAAGTCCCCTTAGCCCAGTATACATATTTATTATTATCTCATTAGAGGCTCTTTATTATTTTTAGCTGGCCTAAAACAGACATGAGTGGAGGATGTTTGTTGCTTCCCTACGTGCCACTGGCGTAATGGACAATAACTAACTAACTCCTTAGAGGCTTTGGCTACTGGATTAATTGCTCTAAATAGAAACTCGATTGGAGATTATATATCATGGCACATTTACTTCACGATAGTTTAATCCAATGTACAGAATCTATTAAGAAGCATTGATCAATATGATAAATGAGAGGTGCTTCACTCAGAGATATCATGTCTGTCTGATCTATACCACTCACATTAGGATGTCTTGTATTTTGGGTTGCCCAGTGGGTTTGCATCATGGGGCTCCATTTGTATTTAAAAAATAATTTTCAGTGGTTTGTTGATTCCTATTGCTTCAATAGACTGTTCTGTCTATTCTGTAAATCCAGAAGAGCTACATGGGAAGAATACGACTACTGTCATGTCTGTACAGTAAAAATGAGGCTGCAAACATCAGGCACTACAGATGTTTAATGGGTGTGTCCACTAAGTAAAGGCTGCGTGTTGACAGGCTGCTTCAATGGTTTATCAGCTGATTTAAGAGATGGTTTTCTCAGCTCGATGACTGTACTGTACATCAGCTCTGTAAACAAAGTGGCCTTAAAGGGAACCACTACTGTGGTAGTTTTAGAGGTGTGGGTAACTATGGAGGAGAGAAAACTTTAATAAATCAGAACGTGTAAACAAAGCAGGATGAGACAAACCAAGAGAAATCATTTGAGAGAGTCTGAAGTCAGAAATCAGGGAGGGGAAAGTGAAGCACTTGGAGAGAGCAGGAGTCAGGCTGAGGAGGAGGAGGGAGGCTGAGAGAGAAAGAGAGGGGAGCAGAGAGGCAGGCTTTGCCTTTTCTGGTAGTTAAAGTTGCTGAAAGAACAAGAAGGAATTC
This sequence comes from Anabas testudineus, assembly GCF_900324465.2. Taxonomy (NCBI): domain Eukaryota; kingdom Metazoa; phylum Chordata; class Actinopteri; order Anabantiformes; family Anabantidae; genus Anabas; species Anabas testudineus. The sequence continues at coordinate 17,060,281 of NC_046615.1, forward strand.
TTTGTGCTGCAGAAGGGCTGAGATATAAACCAGACTGTAGAAGCTGATACATGCAGAGAAGGGAATCACTGCTGCTCATGGACTAAACTTCAGCCACTGTTAAGGTATCGTAAACCAGCAGGCACTGTAATATATTATTAATTTTTACTCTTGTCATAAAGCTGCCCCAGGTGGTCCCCTGACATGTTTCAGCTCATTTGGATTTATTTTATGAGCTGCTTCTCACTAAATGTACACGTTCCCAGGAACACACTACTGGTACTTATTACTGTTACCGTTCAACATCCCAAAGGTGTGCAGTTGTCACGATGATGAAATGGGATTCATGCAGTGAATGGGTGAACTGATAATGGATTATATTTTGGATGCCTGATCTGTTACCACATTTGTGTCTTGCAGTGAGAAAGCAAGAAGAAACTTTTGGGCATCATGGATGATGACTTTGACCGCCGCATGGAGCTGAGGAGGCAGAGGAGAGAGCAGATGCGTCTCGAGGCTGATAAGTGAGTGAATGAGGACACTGTTTGAGGTGTGAAATACAGGACATTCATTACAACAACAACCTAAATTATGGTAGTAATTTTATCTGTGGTTGATTTTCTGACTCACCATTCACGGAACAAACCTGATCAACTCTAACTAACCTATAATAAATTAATAAATCACATGTTCAGGTGCCAAACCTATTAACCACTGTCTACAGTAGGGCACTTTACTCAGTTTGAGCCATACAGATTTTAGAGATGTTCAGTTCAACTACTGAAAATGCTTTAATTTTTCTTTTGATTCATTTTATCTTCTAATTACCCATTAAACAGGTAAAGTCTTGATGTTCAGTGATCAAGGCCAACTGTGTGTATTTTTGTATGAGGGAGTTGTAAATGTTTCAGGGACAGAATTTGAATGGTTTACAGCGATGGCTTAAAGGACACACTCCCTCTTTCTTTGTGATCAAATATATATTTACAGTGCTGTCATAAAGGGAAAGGTGCATTTTTAAATCTTTGGATAACTTACAGTGATATAAATTCAATGGGAGCAGAAGAAAACTACCAAAAACTCAAATGTCTGAAAATTTCTACACGAGAAGTACAAGCACAGGCAGTGTAGGAGCCAAGACCTGGGAAACAATCTGAACCTAACAAACCAAACTCTACAGTACTGTGAATCCAGTGGACCTCATGTGATGTCCTGACCCCTGATAATGTAAAAACAAGTATGGAGTAATTGGTGCAGATGTTGACACTGTTAGCAAAACCTGTAGATAAGTTTGAAATTTAAGTCTGAAGCTTTAATAAGATTCAGAACCTGGCAGCTGTCATGACTCTGTGACTTCAGCAAAAACAAAACAAAACAAAAACAAAATTAAAAATACACAGTTTAAATATGCTGATACTGTACAAAAGATTGGGCTTAGTGATTTGTGACATGTCAGTGAGCTGAGAACAACCAACAGACTTTTTGAGAGGACTGACAGGATTCACTTAAAACAAAGAATATCATCATATTTATCAATAAAGGAGTCATTTTTGGCCATGTCGTCAATAGATGACATGCTCAGCACATAACTTTCTTCTAGTTCACATCAGATGTCCTTTTGTAGTCTCTGTGAAAAAGACGTTCCACACAATTTTCTCACAGTTTTGCAGCCATGCCCGTCTTCTCTCTGCAGCCTGAGGAAATGCTGCAGACGCTGGAATGTTTTCACTGCCATTTTTTATTTCAGCACAATGCAGTTTTCTCTGAATGCTTCAGACTCTGACAGTTTGAGCAGAGCTTTTTTTTGTCTCTTTACATTGCCTCACTTTATTGCCAAGTACCTTTCAACACACTTCCTCTGACTTGCTTTGGTTCATGACCCTCAGGTTGCTTGTCTTGAAATGTAGCTGCAACATTTTGACAGCTCACGGCACGTCTCTAGCTTTGATTGGAGTAATATCTAACTGAATTACTTCCTCAATCATTTTTTGGGGCAATCAGCCCCATTTGGAGGAATCTATGCCTCAGGATTTGTTAGATTTCCGCCTTGTTTGGGTGTTTGTGTCTGTGTTAAAGACAGAAGAGATTCCTGCGGTTCCCATCCACCTCTCACAACATCTGTAAATCATTGTGCTGTGGATTCAGGAAGAGCAGAGGGAAATAATACCAGTATGCTATCAATGGGCCATTTCAAGCTCTCTCCCTGCCTCATAAAGCCTGGTAACACTTGGAAAGATACAGCCTGGCATGCTCAAACATCTAACTGTGCATGTACTCACAGCTGGATGGTCAGTGACAGGATGTGAGAGGGATGTGGAAGCAAAGACTGGAGGGTTTTTTTCTCTGGCATATTGTACTGTTTGTAGTTATTTCCTATTTCTCATTCTCTTTTTTAAACCCCTTAATTGAAATAAGTCTCAAATGGGTCAGTCTTTTGGAAGACTCTGAATGTCTTCATTATGAAACTCAGACACATGTATAAAACGTGTTTCGTATTATTTCTCAGCCTGCTTCCCCTCTGTTGTGGCCAGCTTGAGAGGGGTTGCTTTTATCCATGGTTCACAACCTGGGGGTCAGGATTCCTCCAGGGGGGTCCCAACATAAATTTGATAAATCATCACAAAACAAAAAAGCACTGGATGTTTGTGTCTTTTATTTGTTTTGTTGCCCTACAAATGCTTCAAATAAAACAATTGTTCAACATTTAATCAGCACACTGTACCTACCCTGTAATTTGTTGTAATAAGAAGACTTTATTTTAAGAGGCCACAAGCTGAAAGGGTTAAGACCAATTTGAAACAGGATATTGGAATGCAGCCCTGGCTATTCATGTGAAGACATCGAAAAGGTAGCACCGGTTTAAAAATAGGTGGGTGTAATTAAAATGTCTTATGAATCAATTACTACAAAGCTCCTTTTGCTTCATATAATTCAGAAAAAAACATTCCTCAAATTCCTTAATCAATATTAAATAAAATAATAAAGAAATGCTGCCACTAACCTTTATACATTCTGTACATTACAATTTGAATCTGAGATAGGCAGATATAAAGATATAATATTTCTATAACTAACACATTGAAATATATCATAATGGTGCATTTATCTTCTCCGTGTTATGTTTGAGGCCGGGTTACTCCAACGATGATGAGGAGGAAGAAGCACGCGAGCGAAGGAGGCGTGCAAGGGAGGAGAGGAAGAAGATGAGGGAAGTTGAGGAGTCTGGTACCACGGATGGGATCAACGCTAACAGGTACAGCATAGTCGAAGTCCATTGGTAAAAAGAAAATCAGTCTGTTGCAGTTAACTTAGGCTTCACCAGGCCCCCAACTTCCTGATTTGAGTTTATTGAAACAGTCATGATGAGTAACCTAACTTGCACAAATGCACAATAGTGAAGACAGTTAAACATCTGGGGAAATAAAAGCTTTTGTTTTTAAATCTAATTTAATCAAACACATTTTGGAGTTCATTCACAGAGAGATACCTCAAAAAAACATCATTCACAAAAACACAAGAACCCATTCTTAAACTCTTGGTATTTATAATCACCTCCAGCCTCAACATTTGGAGCTGCTTCCAGTGATTGTGTGGTTCTTTGACAGATATTTCCTCTGGTTAGCCACAGTTGAGCAATCCAGTCAAAGACTCAGATGTGGGTTTATCACACTGTAATGCTCAAGTGATCTAATTGTAATTGAGATTTGAAGATTTGACCTTATTAGATTTGAATTGCACAATGTAAACAAGCTGATTTTGTTGTATTTCAGCATGATGGAGACCACGTCCTCCGAAATCACCGGAGGAGCTGATGATGACCAGGCTCTGCTGGAGCGCCTGGCCAAGAGGGAGGAGCGCAGGCAGAAGAGAATGAAGGAGGCCATGGAGAGACAGAAGGAGTTAGACCCTACTATTGGCACCACCAACGGCACAGACAGCTCGCTGGAGCAGCAGTCCTTCAGCAGCAGCAGACAGCAAAATACAGAGGAGATAGAAGAGGGGGACAAGAAGGAGGAGAAACATGCCGAGGAGGAGGTTGCAGAGACTGATACAAACTCCTGGATGAAAGGGGAAGAAGACAAGAAGGAAGAAGAGCAGGTAAAGATAAGTTTTTAACTTTTTCTCAAACACATGTACATAAGAGACACAAATGGTTTTATATTCTGGACGTTTTTACTCTTGGTAGGAATCTGTTGAGGAATCAAGAACACAAATGGCAACAAATGAGGTTTGGTTCCTCCTCACTCTCTTTTGTTGATATACACAGAAAATTATAGAAGATGAATCTTATTAATCTTATTTCCTATCTTACAGGAGGAGGTTGAGGCTGCAGCAATACAAGTGACAGAAGCAGAGGTAGACCTAGGGAAGAAGGAAGCTGATGAGGACGCTGCTCCAGGTGTAGATGAGGATGAAGAAGATAGAAAGAGGAAAGAGGAAGAGGAAAGACAGCAAAAAGAAATGGAAGAAAAGCTGAGGATAGAAGAAGAGCTGAAGCTAAAAAGAGAAATGGAGGAAAAACTGCAGAAGGAGGAAGAAGAAAGGCAGGAGGAGGAAAAGAAGAGGAGAGAAGAAGAGGAAAAACAACAAGCGGAAAGGGAAGAGAGGCTGAGAAAGGAGGAAGAAGAAAAAGAAAGACAGAAAATAGAAATGGAGGAGAAACAGAAGAAAGAGGAGGAGGAGAAAAGACAAAAGGAAATGGAGGAGCAGCTGAAAAGAGAGGAGGAGGAAAAACGCATAAAGGAGGCAGAGGTAAAGAAGAAGAGAGAAGAGGAAGAGAAACGCAAGAAAGAAATGGAAGAGAAGAAGAAAAAGGAGGAGGAAGAGAAGCAAAAGAAGAAAGAGCTGGAGGAGAAGAAGAAGAAAGACGAGGAGGAGAGGCGGAAAAAGGAGATGGAGGAGAAGAAGAAGAAAGAAGAGGAGGACAAGCGGAAAAAAGAGGTGGAAGAGAAGAAGAAAAAGGAGGAAGAGGAGAAGCGTAAGAAGAGAGAGATAGAAGAAAAGAAGAAGAAAGAGGAGGTAATTAGAACGACTAAAACTAAAAATAAAAGTCTCTGTATTAATGCCCCCCCATTGGTAAAGTAACAGAATACATACATTTCGATATGGACGCCACAACCAAACCACATTAGATTCATCCAGGCTCTGTTCTCACTTTGCAGATATTTGCTGTATGATACAGTTTTGTGGTGAAGTCACAGATCACACAGAGCAGTCACAGTGTTATGTTTGGATAAAAGAGGTGGTGGTGGTACAATACTGAGGCTCCTCTTCACATCTGTCTTGCATTCGCCGCCAGGCTTTTAATATTTAATGTTTTTCTTGTGGGTTTTTTGACATTGTGTGTTTCCACTGAGCCTGCTGTTTTCATTATTTCATTAATCTTGTTTCTTTTGTCTTTTATGTAAAGGAGGAGAAGCCGAAGAGATTTGGCTTTAAGGAGAAGGTAACTGTCACTCAGGTTTACCCAGTACATTCTTCTTTAATTTGAAACAAGAGACACAGTTTTGATGTCTACTTTTTTCCTACTTTTTTCAAGAATGAACCAGCCAAACAGAACGGTGCTTTCACTGAGAATAAACTTAAGAAAACAGAGAAGACATCAAGGTACAGTAAATTATTTTTTCAAAAAAAGAAAATACATAGATATGTGTAAGAGAAGGAAGAGAAAAATGGAAATGGAGATGGTAAAGTAAAAAAAATCAAATCAATCAAGCCAGATAAAAGCATAATAACGTACAGAATGAGGAACTGAAAAGATGAATAGCAGAGACCTTCTATACACTTGCATTGTTCATTAAGTAACAGTGTGTTCTGTTTTGTTTTTTTTGTTTGTTTTTTGAACAGGGACAACCCTCCCTCCACTAAAGCAGACGATGTAGAGCGGCAGGAAGCAGAGCGTAAGCTGCAGGAGCTGAAGCGTCGACGAAACAATGCAGAAAGCGAAGAGTTTGAGAAGATAAAGCAGAAGCAGCAGGGCGCCGAGGCCGAGCTCGAGGAGCTGAAGAGGAAGAGAGAGGAGAGGAAGAAGATCCTGGAGGAGGAGGAGAGACAGAGGAAACAGGAGATAGAGGACAAGAAGGCCAAAGAACAGGTGAGGATGGACTTAGCAGTCAGGAACGTTATCCATCACATACTGCAGCTTAATTTGATTTAATTATGTTGATTTATCATGGAACACAAACCAATGACAAAGGTGTGACATCAAATTGTGGCTTCTGGGAACAGGAGGAGAGGAAGAGGATGAGGGAGGAGATAGAAAAGAGGAGAGCAGAGGCTGCAGAGAAGAAGAAACAGAAGGAGGAAGAGTCCACAAAACCTTCTTTTACCATCAGTCCCAAAGGCTCCTCAAAGGTGAGTTTAGACGTCTTGAAGACATTTTAAAGAGCAACTAAACTTCACTCGTTATTTTAATAACATGAAAGACTTAAATGGCCTCAATCTAACAGTGGATAGACTTATTCTGTACGCCCCTGGTTCTGTACAATAATGCATTTTTTAAATGATTGTCACAGAATAGAAAGCGACATGTTGGATTTGTCGGGTATTTGTAAAGTATAGTACAAATGTTTTAAAAGCAATAGTTGGACATTTTGGAAAATAAAGGTTGATACTACTTGTAGAACTGAAGGGTAGAAATAAAATCTGAAAATGGGAGAAACATCTTCCCTAGCTTTGACCTTCAATAACTAAAATCCTTCATGTAAACAAAACTCAGCAAACAGATTGGTCATCGCTTCCTATGTACTTTACAGATCTTATTCCCTCAATGGTCAAACATATTTTGTTGCCTTATGTGTTCATTTCTGTTTCTTTTTCTATTTCTGTTTCCAATTCCTTTGATATCAGCCATATATTGTTAGTTGACGCAAATAAAACAAAAAGAAAAAAAGGCTGCTCTGGCATCTGAGCTGTTCTCAAATAAGGCTGCAGTTGAACAAGACCATGACTGGGTAATTTTCTTGCTGGAGTATTTTTGGAGGAATGTTGAGAATAGTGTGTGTGTGTGTGTGTGTGTGTGTATTAAACTTTGTGCGTACATGGAAAGTACAATTCATTTTAAACAGCATTTCTCAGACCAGGCTATGTGTGTGTGTTTGTGTGTGTGTTTGAGCTGTGTGTACGTGTGTGTATGTGTGTATCCTGGCTCGCTGACAACCAAACTCTCCAGTTCAATCGCTCAGGCACCAACCAACACAAGTACAGAGAGACCTTCCCAGGGACGCATTGGCCTGCCTCTCAGTGAGGTCATTTTAGAGACACGAGAGAAGCCAGGGCAGCTCGACCATGTCTGAATTTTTTTGTGCATGTCGATGACAGACTGGTTTATAACGTTAAACATGCTGTTTTATACAGATTGGGGAAAAAGCTGAATTCCTGAGCAAGTCAGCCCAGAAAAGGTGAGCCATAAAAGGTATTTTTACAGGATAATACAAATAAATGAATAAACCATATCGTCTTACAGTATGTTCATGAGCCACACTTAATGTGTTTCCCACGTGTTGTTCGTCCTTACAGCACTGCAGCCAGAGTGACACACACTCCAATTGTCTCCAAAATAGGCAACAGAATGGAACAATACACTTCTGCCATCCAGGTCAGACTGAAAAACAGTATCCATCCTGATATAGAAGAGCGCTGTTGTACCCCCCTGTCTCTGTAAAGTTCTGCCCTTTGCAGTCCATGTCTCTATGTCAAAGTGAAAACAGGTTTCTACAAAGTAATGGCAATTAAATAAAAATATGTAAGGTGAAATTAGTGTTTGCATTGATATTCAATCCCTTCAGTATTTAGTAGATGCACCCTTAGCTACAATCACAGCATGGAGTCTTTGCGGATAGGTCTCAATAAGACTTGCACATCTATACACTAGAATTTTATGCCATTTTTCTTTGCAAAACTGCTCAAACTCTGTCAGGTTGCGTGGGTATCGGGTGTGAACAGCCCTTTTCAAGTCCAGGTCTGCGCTTTGACTCGGCCAGTCCAGAGTCTTCCTGGAAAACAAATCTGCTCAAAGGCCAAAGTTGTCTTGCTGACTGAATAAGATTGTTCTCCAGGGTTGTCCTATATTTTGCCACATTCATCCTACCCTCTGCCATAACAAGCCTTCCTGGGCTGACTACTAAGAAGCATCCCCACAGCATGATGCTGCCACCACCGTGTTTCACAGTGGGGATGGTGTGTTTGTGGTGATGTGCAGTGTTAAGTGTGTGCGTTTTGTCTGATGGACAAAAAGCCCCATGTTGGTCTCATCACACCAAAGAACCCTTTTCCACTGGACCATGGAGTCTTTCACATGCCTATTGATGAACTCAAGTCATGATTTAACATGAGTTTTCTTCAACAGTGGTTTTCCACTTGCCACTCTCCCATAAAGCTTTGGCTGATGAAGAAACTGGGCAAAAGTTGTTGTATGTACAGTCTCTTCTATCTCAGTTAGTCATCGATGTGTTAGTGACTCTCTCCTCTTGCACTTTCACTCAGTTTGTGCAGTGGACCTGTTCTAGGCAGATTTAGACATGTGCCATATTCCTCTCATTTCTTGATGATGGATTTTACTGAACTCCGGGGGATATTCAGTGCCTTGGAGATTTTTTGCATCCATCCCCTGACTTATGCTTTTCAATGACCTGTTCTCTGAGTTGCTGTTATTTTGTCTTCGTGGTGTAATGGTAGCCAGGAATACTGAATAACCAGTCACTCAAGTGTCTTAAGACAGATTCACTACACTCAGGTGATCCCCATTTCACTGATTGTGACTACTAGCACCAAACATCTTGACTTTTGTTGGATTATTCATTTTAAAGGGGGTGAATATTAATGCAGTTAATGTAATGTCAGTAATTGACATCACTTTGTAGAAACTATAGACATTATATACTTATTATAGGCACTGTAGTTGTACATTAAACCACTAGTGATCTACCTTCTCCCTCAGTCTAATTCTTTTCTAGATCCTTTACAGAACAGCAACATGTACTGATAGCTTTAGAAAAAACGTTAAACTCCAGATGTGAATAGAATGAATAATCTTGGTTGAGTTTGTAGTTTGAGAAGTTTAGAGTCACTTTCAGGTAGTTTGTGTAGGTGTTATTCTGTTTACGTTAAGCTAATTTCCATTTTCACACTTGAATAGCACAAATATCTAAATCCATTTTCTGTCTTTACAGGGAAACAAAGAATCCCCCAAAACTCCAAAGTCTCCAGTGGCAGATATTCCCACAGGAGGCACGCGCAGCATCAAAAGCATGTGGGAGAAAGGCAACGTCGGCAGCTCCCCTGAGAGCCCAGCCCCTGCCAACAAGGTGAAGAGAGACAGAGAAAGAGAACTGTAGACATCCCTACTGACATGTGATTGAGCATTTGAGATATCTCTTTTCTCAGGACGTGGTTAGTATCAAAGGAGGTGTGGCCGGACGTGTTAACAGCTGGATGGCAAAACCTGCAGAGGCTGAAAAGACAACACCTGCACCTGCAGCAGCTGCTGCAGCATCACCAGCAGCTGCTGCAAAGCCAGCAGTAAGGCCTGATAAATCCTTGTCTTGATAACACACACACTATTGTAAATGAGACACCAGTGTTACTTCAACAGAGTAATCCTTTGCTATTCTGTACACGCTAATGTGCTCATTTGCACATCAGCATGCCAGGCTTTTGTTGGCTGCAGCCTTTGTATCTGTCTGACAATGTCGCTGTCTGGAGTGTAGTGACACCACATGGACGGTTTAGTCAACAGCATCTCCTGATGAAGCGCCCCAAAAGCTTCTGTGTGGTATTTTTTGCAGTACATGAAATATGCAAACACAGTATTGATGCATAAATGAGTGGGAAATCATTCTATAGAAAGGAAATTTTATTTTTTACTGTTGCTTACAAAGCTCTAAGCTGCAGCTTTCTAGGTTACTGAGTGCCAACGTGGCTGCATGAGTAGCCGTTCTTCCTCTGATGCAAAATAATATCTAGTAGTCAATATTTGACTAACTATACTAACTATATCTTATAGTCTTGCTGTGATTCATTCTGACAATGTAAAAATGAAAAATACCTAACTCTCTACTTGTGTAACGCACAGAAACATTCTTATCCTATCTTTACCTCTCTGAACAAAACTATCAATAAGTACCCAGATTTAGTTTCTCTATTATAATATGGAGCAGTTCAGTGAAAAGGGATCACTTTTCGCTGTGGACTTGGTGGACACTGTGTCCTTTTCTTAAAGTAGGACTGTAGGTGCTAATCCTACCAGGTCTTCTGGAGACATTACACCATGTCCACATGCAGTGGTATTGCTGGATGACGTGTGACATTGTTCTAACGTGAAATTTACGAGCGAGATATCTTTAGTGTCAAACGTCTTGGCAAGAGGAGTCCTTATAACCTTGTCCTTACTTTTGTGTCAACACTTCCCCCTGAAGGGACGAGGCTGTACAACAGTCGAGTGTAGAATTCTCCTCTGTATGTTTAGCTCAGAGCACTTGTTTTCTTCTTCTGGTCTTTACCTGGCTTTCATCACGCTACACTACCAGTACCACTTTGCAAACGTTTCACCATTACTACAAATAATAACCTGAAAATGTACCAACTTTGCATGAAAATCACTACAAATCCAACCAGTGGTGAAAAGCAGCCTTTTAAAAGTTGTCCTTTATGCTATATAACTGAGACCCAAAGAAGTTAAATGATTTGATATTTCACATTAAGAACATAGTATTTAGTACCATACTCATAGAACAACTGGAGTGAAACACCTATGCAGTATACTATAGAAAGCAATTAAAACCAGTAACGTGACAGAAACCATTTAAATGTAGAACGTTCATTTGTACTGAAACATTTTAATTCAATTAGAGAATCTGAATTTGTCGTTCCACTACTGTGTAAGACTTTAAAAAATCATGGCTGGTCTTATTTGTGGCAGGATGTGAAACCAGGTGACGTTGGTAACAAGCGTGGTTTGTGGGAAGCGAAGAAGAGCTCTACACCTGCCAAGGTAACACACACACACCTCATAACTCTAATAATGTCAGCATGTCAAAGGTTTGAAAGTGACATAATCTTGTTTCTTTGTGTCATTCAGTCTACCTGATAAGTGAAAGAGGTAATTGAGGATCTGTTAAAACAACGGCGCCTGTTGGGTGGCAGCCGGTTACAGCAGCTCCTTGTCTTATCTATCACTCAGTGCACGTTTCACCAGGCATGATGGGATGGGTTTTGTTGTGTTTAACACTATTTTGAGTTTTGTATCTCTCAGTTCAGTCGATTAAAAACATAAAATACACACGATTTTTCAGGGACTGTGTGCAAATTGTTGGGGTAGCTGAATTTTAAGCCTCTGTGTGGCTGAAACAGAGGACTTTTTTCTCATCCCAGATTTATGAGATTTAATATTAAAAATATAAAAAAAAAAGTTTCCCATAGGACTAATGACCTCTGCTATGTCCCCATTGAGTTGTACATGCAGGATGACATATGTGCATTCAGCATCCAAAACAAGTTCATATGTTCATTCTCCCACCAGGTTATTATGACCCCACGCATATTTTTAGGTCTAATTTCCTGCATTTGTGAGAGCTTCTAAAACATGTATGCACTTTGTATTGGATCTAAAAAAATACCAAAATCTATGTTGGGAGAAGATTGGGATGGATGAATGCTGTGGTATTTTTATCCATGGCCATAATCTCAGCCCACACCCTAATAATTTCATACGGCCCCTACTCATAAATCTGTATACAGTGAACATTTTTACTAAATGTTTAATGTCCTGCTGAGTTGCCTGAACTGAAGTAGACAGACTGATTTGTGATCTGATGTGATGTGAAAATATTTGCTCTCTGTGTTCCTCTCACACTATACTGTACTATTTACTGCGTACAGTATATGCTGTCATTCCCAGACGTTGAGGATTTTTAGGATTTAAACCGTTCCCCTTGACTCCTGATGTGGTTGTTAATTTTATAACTTGGATTAGTTTCATACTTATGTGTGATCTATAAGCTGTTACAGGATGTTTTGGCTGCTCTGTGCATAGCTTCATTGAAAGTGGTTGTTTCATTGCAGTGTTGATCTTAAGTTTACGTGCATGTGGTTATGTTTGAATGCTTGTATGAGTATGACTATTTTAAAAGGAACTTTTTGATGTAGGATTTCACTCCTTTTTTTAATGTGAGAGACATGAAAAAAATTAGATTTCTCTGGGACTGTAGAATACTGTACATAATATTAGATTATGAGAACATTTTCTTGGCCTGTTGTATATAATATAGTTTACTTTTATTTCTACACCTATTTTGATTTAATTTACTTCAATACAAAAGCAATAAGCATTGTTGAAGCAGAAACTATTTTAGGGAGCACACCCTAAAGTCAAATAATTATCCTTGAAGAAGATAAGAAATATTCCAAAACATTTTTTTTGTATTTCACTGAGCAACACAAAAAATGGTGGTTTACATGTTTTTCCCAGATTTTGTGATTTTAATTCTTCCTTATTGTTTCTCCCCCTTTTTCTTGATCCTTTCATGTTTCCAGGTGCCACTTGGCGGCAAGAGCAAGTTCGTCACAAATGGTAAGTTTCTGAAGTTTCTAGTTTGTGTTTCTTGACACTTCTACGTAACTTTATATTTATGGTATTTATCTGACAGCTACAGTTATTTTGCAGATTGATGAGCTTATTAAATAGTATTGTTATACGTTGCCCCTATGAAAAATAATGTATCTAGCTGAAATACTTCCATAAAACGGTCGGACACTGCAAGTTTTTACATACTACACGTTAAACAGTGTTTGTCTTGATTAGTCCTTGGGGAAGCAGAGTTTAGTTGAGTCGTCTCTGTCCTTCAGCCATTTTCTGGATGAGGAGCACATGCTCCCACTGATTTGTGCCAGAGTAGCTGCTCACTGTAAATCAAATCTCCTGCTGGAGATTTTTGGGCAGGGGCTCAGCTTTGTGGCGCTGTGGTCTATATTTAAAAAGAAACCTCACCCTGACCTTCCAGGCTCCTGGGATGGCTGTCGAGTCTTTGCGGTTCACTCTTCACCCAGTGCAACCTGGGCAGCCCAGTGTCGGCGAGCTGTCAGGCATACCACAGTGCAGCTGCTTGATTGTCACATTACAACTGGCTGCTGGGGAGGATTACTAACCGTTTAAGAAGAAAATCTGGCTCAATCGCAGGGCTTATTCACTCAGTGCTAATGATAAAGACCTAACATATATCCCCACAGCCTGGAAGAACAGTAACTCTGCACTAACTGTGAAAAAACAACATTTAACATTACTGAATGTTGCCTCATTGAAACTTTATTTCTTCAATTATGTTGAAAAGTCACATTTTCTCCGACACCGAGGCTGCAGTGCTTTGGCCAGAGTGTGAACAATAGGAGTGGAGAAGTGTTTGTCGAGTGTCAGCTTCAACCCTGAATAGTGCTACTCCCCGCTTCTTCATCAGAAATAGATCACTGGGGAATGAAGTAAAGGGCAAATGACAAAGTAACAGCTGTCAATCAGATAAAGAAGTGTTGTGGCTTCCATGTGTCTGCAGCAGAAGCACCGTGTGTGAAGCACAGACACATAAACACAGATTCACAGTGACAGAGATTAATCCCTAGATCCTATATGCCTTTAATGTCTTTTTTCTTTTGTTAGCAGGCGTAAGACCATAACCACTGACATCCCAATTTGAACCAAGACTCACCCGACCAAACACATGGCTCTGCTGCTGTACCTGCATCCATTTCCATTCAAAGTACCTGTATTTTTCAAGAGGCTCACATCAAGGCTGAGGAAAAGTTGAGGGACTGCGACAAGTGACATTAAAGGATTCCAGATTCAAGGTCTCCCAGCTACATTTCTCTGAGTAACTTTTGCACTGTCCACATGTTACATGCTTAACAGTTGATGGGTTGTGTTGTATCTGTCTTCTAAAACAATGGTAGTCTTTAATATAGTGCTGTGTAGTGTAAAGCTTTAGATTTCAGAGGGCTGTCAAGCCACACTGGGCTTTGGTATTATTGTTTTATAGTTCACATAGGGATTAGTGCTTTATTGTCATGCACACTCACTGCTTTTTGGGTTGGCCTTAATCATTTTAACTTTATAAAAAAGTTGGATGTTTCGGAGAATAGAATATATATGTTTCATCAGTTTCATCAGCTGGTTCTACTTTCTAACAAGGGACTCTTTAAAGACACTTTATGAAAAGCAAGTGATGACTGTAGTGTCGCTTTGAACAAATTACTACTGATTTAGAGATTAGGATGAATTGTGAAGATTTCAGTGATCCCCTGACTTTTCATCTAGCGCCACCAGCAGGTTGTTTGATCACTTACTTCCTCTACAGGAAACTAATTCAGTTCATGAACACATAAACATCAGCGTTATCATTGTGATTATGTTCACATTAGCATTTAGCTCAAAGCATCGCTACAGCTTCACAGAGAAACCATGGTCTCTACACACGTTAGCTCTTTAATTTTGCAGACTACATGGATTAAATTATGTTAAAGTGAGAGCGATGACCAGTTATTACCAACATTTAGAAATGCTAGTGACTCTGTGAAAGGGACTAAAAACAGCCAACATTTCAGTCTTTCTGGGTTTGTAATCTTTATGACATACGGCAGTTAAAATCACACTGTTGTTTAACAAACTGTAGACACAGACAAACTTAACATGTGTGTAAGCAAGTATCCACTATAGCAACTATTCAGTGACCAAATGCAGTATTCTTTAACAAGCAGGGTTAGGGTTAGATGTTATATCTGTTATACCATCAGTTTACATGACACATTTTTGCATTGCGACAGTGAAGGGATGTTTTGCAAGACAAATGCAGTATACACAATGTTTTAAAAATGCCTGTAATTAACATTAAATGTAGCCTGTTCTGTCAGTCAGCAGTGCACGTTCAGTTGAATCCTGCCAAAATGCATCGAGTCTTACATGATTGTTGTGGATTGCATTGTTTGAATGTTTTATTGTTTGTACTCGCTTCTGCAATTAAAAATGTAAAAAAAAATAGTTATAGTATGGTTGCTTTATTTTTACACATTGGGAGGAAATGTTGCTTCACCTCCTTCTTAACCATGTGTGAAATAATGTGTCGAAATTTGAGAGGCTGGTGAAAGCTTGACTGGAGATATGAATGCACCTGCAGAGACTGTGTGTGTGTGTGTGTGTGTGTGTGTGTGTGTGTGAGTGTGTGAGACAGAGAGAGAGACAGAGAGAGAGACAGAGCTTTCTAACAATAGACTGACCAACCACAGGGTACTGCAGTCACATGCATAACAAGGGTTGGACTATGAATCGTTGATGCTCAACCTGTTTGTGAAGTTTATCGCTCGCCTCTGAGCTCCCTGTGTCTGGCTCACAGGTAAGAACGCTCTCGTGTGAACCGTTACTTCTTAAGGCTAGTTTAGTCATAAATCTATGAAATGAATAAACTATTTCCTCGTTCCTGATTTGGAAATTCTACATTGTTTAATTGTTCACTAACTTTTCAAAGCCACGTTCAACATGCAACAGAAACTTCTTCATGTGTCTGTTTATGATCCTTCTTCTGAAGTGAGCTGAGAAACTTGGATGAATACCAACTCTTATTATTATAATCTCTGTGCATGGTGCCATCTCATGCTCTGCTATGTTGTTTAATGATCAGACATGTTTGCCAGTTTAAAAATAGTCTAATGTGGATCCATTTTGCAGAGCTCATCTATAACAAAATGTCTGACACAGAAGATGTTGTGGAGTACGTAACAATTTTTATATTTATATACTTTATATATTTGTTCACTATATATTTTATGATGGAAAATATGAATTCACTGATAATATTGTTTGTAGCATTGATAAAATTAATTAAATTATTTTTCCTTTCTCAATACTGCTTTCTTCTGAAGGGAGGGAGAAGGTAAGTAAGTTGCCTCTGCTCATGTTTTTATATATTTGATTTGATTTTGAAACACTTATATAATAATTTTACTAAGTAATTTACTTTATTCTGATACTTGTACAATTATTCATAGTGAATACTATTTTCTTTTCCTTAAACTAGATGAATCAAAGCCCAAACCCAAGTAAGTTTCTCAGCTCTTTAGGCAGTTAAAACACCACATAGCACAGATTATACAATAATAAACTGTTTACATTTGCAGGTTTATGACAAATATTACTGCCCCAAAGATTCCTGAAGGAGAAAAAGTGGACTTTGATGTAAGTTCGTCTTAGCAAGTGTTTCCTTCTTGATGGAAAAACAAGTATTTGGATCAAGTTTGACACATTTTTAATGACGTCTGATCCTGATTTGATGACAGGACATCCACAGGAAGCGTCAGGAGAAAGATCTGTCTGAGTTGCAATCTCTGATTGAAGCTCACTTCGTCCAGAGGAAGAAAGAGGAAGAGGAGCTCATCGCCCTCGTGAACAGAATTGTGAGTGTGTCTGTGAAAGTGGAGTCACTGTGTTTCTGTTTTGTTCAAAACCACCATGGCTGCATGCATTTCTGTCACAGGAGAAGCGTCGAGCTGAGAGAGCAGAGCAGCACAGGATCCGAGCAGAGAGAGAGAAGGAGAGGCAGGCCAGGCTGGCGGTACGATCCCAGGGTTCTGACTCATATCCTCACCGTACAGTTAATCATACAATAAATTTACAAACTATAACTGTAACGATTCTGATGAACAGGAGGAGAAGGAGCGTAAGGAGCAGGAAGAGCAGCGTAAGAAGCAGGATGAGGACGCCAAGAAGAAGAAGGCTCTCTCAAACATGAGCCATCAGTACAGTGCTGGGCAAAAGGTCAATCAAATTCTTAAGGTTTATAGTATTTAACTGTGAAACATAATGTCCGAGGTTGATAAAAATAGTCACACATCCCACTCACGTAAAGGAATCAATGCTTGACTAAGTAAATGCTGTTTACTTCTATGGCGATTTCATCAATTTATTAGCAAACAATGATATAAAGTAACTATTACATTTACTGATCACGTCCTGTATGCTATTTAAGTACCGTTTTGAGGAGGATTACCTAATATAACCTAAATATTTCCATTTTCTACTACTTCACACCTTGACCTCACCACATTTCAGAGGAAAATGTTACTTTACAGTCTTTTTTTTTTTGTCTCTTTCATTTTACAGTAATTTGCATCTATCTTTGGTTGTTTTTGGCCTTTTTTGTCTCTTTGGGCTAATTTTCTCTATTTTTGGTCATTAAATGTCTCTTCCCCCGACCTCTCAGGTCCCTGGGGGTATGTCCACTAAGCCTGTCTGGTAATCCATTTGGGTTTTTAAAGGATCTAAATGCTTCCTCAACCACTCTATTTTCAGAGGTTCCACTACTTTCATTGAATTTATTTGATGTAGAATTGTAAGAAGCTGTTTCTACTTTATTGTTGCATTTAGGTTCACCTCTGTATTTTATTATTTTAACAACACAGAGTGACACCAGAAAAGGTAAGAAACAAACCGAGAGGGAGAAGAAGAAGAAGATTCTGGCTGAACGCAGGAAGCCTCTGAACGTTGATCATCTGAGTGAGGATAAACTCAAGTAAGAAAACAACTGTACAAACTTTCAAATATATCTAAACATTGTCTCAAGGCTGGTTTGGGTTCATAGAGATAAAAAATGTTTTGCTCTGTGTTTAGGGAGAAGGCCAAAGAACTGTGGCAGTCTCTCATGAGCCTGGAGTCAGAGAAGTTTGATTTCAGTGAGAAACTGAAAAGACAGAAGTATGATGTAAGTTGATGGACGCACAGCTAGGACTTAACTTTTGAATCAACTCTATATAATATATAATAATGAGAAGCTTAGTGACAAGACAAGAGGAAGTTCTCACTCTTATCCAACAGAGCACTAGGAAGACACTACTAAGGAGATATTCTAGAGACAATAGTCTTCTACAATTAGGGTCCCTTATTCCTGATTGTTATGTAGTTTGTCTCATGTAAGTGAACTGTATAATACTTTATAACATATATCAACATTAGAAATAAAGTCAAAATTAAGTGCAAGTTACTGAAAAAGCTGCATTTTCTGTGGCTTTCCCAGTTTCCAACCTAGCATTAGCAACCTCTGCTGCACACGTCCCATCTGTTTTAAACATGCTTAGCCAGACTTATGTGTCCTTGCAGATAAACCAGCTTCTTGCCAGAGTCCAGGATCACCAGAAGTAAGTCCAGAAACCCCTGATTAACATTACTAGACTGGATGCTGTCTCTATTTTGATTTCTTTCTTACTTCATTCTGATCTTCTCTATTCTGAATAGCAAATTCTACTTCTTTTGCACATGCTCTACTTCACATTTGAATATTGTTGCAGCTATATAATAATAAAATCATTTGATTATATAGTTTGGTAGCTGAAACACAGATGTTAATCATGTAGAGTAGCCATAACCCTGTCAGTAGTTCTCCACATGAACTTGTAATTAAAAGAAGCAGCTCCAGGCAAATTGCAGATTTATTGATGATGTATTTAAAGTGAGAGAAAAATGCCTTTTATTTGTAATGAAATTCTGAGTAAATCTCTGTACCATAATGTCAAAGGCAGCCCAAGATTTTCCCAGTGAGATCTTAGCAGTTCAAATCTTAACCTGCAGAAACAGTTTTCTTATTTCCACATATTAACAGACTAACATACAAATAGACTTCATTTAAATGCTGCAACTGAATGACCATCACTTGTCCTGAACTCACAGTTGTCTGTGCTTTTCCTGCACCCTTTCAGTGCTAAAGGTCGTGGCAAAGGCAAGATGGGCGGTCGGCTGAGGTAAAGGGGCTACCAGACAGCAGCAAGATAGCAGTGACACCAGTGATTAGCGCATGTGTCTGTTGTGTTGGGATTACAAGTCAATTGTCATGATATGAAAACAATAAAACATTATTACACACTCTCTGCTGCGCCTCTCCAAACTATGTAGACTTCTGTTGCTGTGTAATTCGGTCTCTCATATTGTACAATAACACAATCATACAAAATCGTTTGACAGCTCAATGAAGGAACTGGAATCAACACAAACGCCTAGATCACCTCTATGTGGAACAAATACTGGTTTGATGTAGTTGTCTACATAAAAATAATACTGTCTTTTACCAGAAACACAGCAATATGTAAAATTGTAGGGACATTTTTACATTTAAATATCTAATATATAGTAAGTGCATTTCTTTTGCAAAATTATGAGCAGACATTATCTAATGAAAGAACTGACCTGATGAAGAAAGCATCCACATGTTGTAGCATTGGTTTCTCATTTCTAGCTTTAATTCAAATCTATATTAAGAGCAGACATTCCTCAGCAAGACTCCACATAGTGGTGATGCAGTGCATAACATTATCTATACGTTACATGAATCTATATTATTTTAATTACAAGAAAAACATAATAATCCAGGGCAGGAGTAGCTGATGGTGACTGATAGACACTGCCCATCATTAAATCCAAGTCTTTACTGTACATTAAAACTATGTTTCCATATACACATATCCACACCAGTGCATTTGGAGGTGGTTTGTCTCTGCAGTTTGAGATGCTGGGAGACTCAGCAGGGGGTTGGATGGCCTATGACGATGAGGGCAGGGGATGAACAGAGCTTGCTGAAGAGAGGCCGTCCTCACCACATGTGGGTTTCTCTGATCTCTGCTATCACCTGGCTAGCTTTCTGCAACGCCTACACACAGGAATGAAAAAAGTAGCAAAATGCTTAAATTAAAAACAACTTATTTTTACACCTTAAACACGGTTATGTGCAGAATGTTTACACTTCCAACCAATTTTCACATACACACTGGCTCCATGGTAAAATCTGTTACCTTGAGCATGTCAGCAGCCTCGTTGCGCCTCTGAGCCATGTCCTCGGACTCTGTCAGCAGGTCGCTGAGCAAAGCTGTCTTGTATAACTGACCCACCAGCTCACTCTGCAGGCTTTCCTTCACATGGTTCACCAGGAAGTGCATCACTGCCTTTGGTACACTGAGGGAAGATAAAGGACAGAACATAAGAGTGGACCAATTACGGCAATATTTCAAAAACTGTAAAAGTGTGGAAGACAAAAATAAACAAGGCTAGTAACATGTTTACCTGTCTTGGATGTTTTTCCGTACGATAAGAAAGTAGGACTTGATGAGTCTCTCGATGACCTCACAGTCCCTCTGTTCCCGAGAGGACAACTTCCTGGACACGGGAACAGGCTGTCAATGAAAATTGGCTTGTTAGTGCACCAAGTGGGATGTAATGGTGAAGTCTAACCATAAACACTGGTAGGATAATGGCTCTGTAGCCTGTAGGCAACAGCATAGGCTCAAATTAAATTCTATTTTGAGTGAGTTTGTTACCTACCACATCTAGCAGGTTGACAGCATGGCCCTTCTGTGGACTTGCAGTAAGTGGATTCTGGGGCACGGCCCTGTCACTGACTGCACTCTCCTCCCCCTTCTTCAACATGCCTCTCCAGGTTCCCGTCCCACTGTCCATCTGTTCGCTGACAGGGCCGCTCTGAGAGCCGCCAGCTGCTGCCTACAGGGAAGGAGAGACAGAGGAGTGAGGATGTGTGAGGTATGATGCTTACAGATACAAGCTAAGAGAATAAATGACATGCATTTAAAGTCAGGAAATAGGTTAAATCAACAAGATTTAAAAAAGTTAATAGAGACAAAAAGTGCAACACTTTCCATTAGTAGCACACCACAGGCCTTATTTGAATTCACCCCAAATAAGTTCATCCTTAAAAAATTCAGTAGTATTGTTGGACAGGCACTACGCATGACAATATCAGGTGGAATTCATTGTGCTGTATTAAACAGATCCTGAATGTGATATGTGATGGTATTACCTTTATCAGATCAAACAAAAACAGACATCACCTTTTAATATTTCAAACTGTGGTGAAAAAACATTGATTGAAAAAATAATCAATGTTTTTTTTTTTATTTATCACAATTTGCAATATCAAAGGGGTATTAAAAGGTTGTCACTATCACTGACTCCTTCCAAGGCATTAAAACTTTTATTAGTTTCATTATTTTTCAATAACATAGTTAAAGCCATTCGAGCCTGGAGTCATCATGTTTCTTCTGTCAGGACCACTAGCATGTAGGAGAGAAAGGATTAAATGTACAATACACAGTCAAAGATCAGACACCTGTATACCCATACAATATAAATGCAACAGGAGACGGGTGAATGTAGAGTCTTACAGGACTTTCAAATGGAAGATCAGACTGGCTTAACTTGAGAAACACAGTAAGGGTTTAGGGGTGAGCAAAGGTCAGAAGTGCACAGGCAGGCAGTGAAGGAGACACACCTTAGCAACCTCGCCCTGGAGGGCAGGAGGCTCAGTGGGAGAGGGAGACTGCCCACCTGGGCCTTTAAGGGACTAAAGAAAGACAACGTCAGGAAGAAAAGAGTGGACCGGAAACTGACAGGAGCTACAAGCAGAGTATGCAGAACTTTCCCCTGTTAGAATAATTGTGTTAGATTCAATATAGAAGAAGCCCATGGTATGGTATGATAGTTCATTCTTCAGTGAGAGCAGACTGAATGCATTTACTGTGTGCACCATATGAGTGGCACAGAGTCTGTGTTTAGCCTTTTACAAAAAAACCTGATGGATCCTAGCAAATACCTTGTCTCTGGGGACAGCAGAGGGCAGGTCTCGCATTCTGTTGCGTCTCTGCTCCTGAAAAAATAATAAAGGCAAATCTATCAAAGTTTGAAAGAAGATATATCAACGTTTCAACAATCAACTTCATTACTTTTAACTTATGATTCTTCTGAGGATAGAATGTGCTGAGATTAGAAAAAGTGGCAAGAAAAAGTATGTGAACCTTTCTGTACACATACTTTCCTTGCTACTGTGTGCTGTATCTTTACAATTAACATAAAAGTATGACAATAATGATATTTACATACATGTATTTTAAAGTATAACATCTCTCAGATTAGAAGCATTTCTCTTACCTCAATATTATTGTTCATGAGGCCACAGGCATCAGCAAAGTCAGGGTGCTTTGTGTTGATATAGGCTAGCTCAATGGCAACCAGGTTATGAACCTGAAAAAAGGGAACATCAAAAAATCAGACTGTGAATAAACTTCTATTAAAATAGACTGTTGTAATAGTGGTGAGCAGATCCTGACCATGTCATTGGTGACAGGGAGTCTCTTTCTGAGCAATGAAGTGACCACTTCTACTATGGCATCATGAAGCTTTGGAAACCTCAACAACTCCTGCAGAGATAAATAATCGGCTGCATTAGCATTATGGATTGCAGTTTAGTGTATCTGCAGCATACAACTGTGCTTTAGCTTTAGTGGCATGTAGGAGTGTGCTTCTCACCTGTGTGCTGTAGTTGCTGCAGTGTTGGATGATCCTCTGCATCTCCTCATGAACCAGCTCCACGCAGCGCAGACTGGGTTCCTCCAGTCGCTTGACCTGTCGTTTCACTAGCAACTCAAACGAAACCTCAGGCACAAATAAAGCAGGCCTCGGGCCCTGTCAAAGCCAACAATTTATAAGTCATGAAAAAGTCTTAAAAACAAAGGTGAAAAAGTGAAGGAGCTAGCATAAACTAACCGTTGCGTTTCTGATGGCTGTGAGCACATCGATGGTCGTCAGGCCACCCAGAGGGTCTACTGACTCCAATGTGCGACCAAACGTCTCATGAAATATATAACAGATTCTTGCTCCACCACACCTGAAAAAATGAAAGAAGAAACAAGTAGGGTATAAGCAGAATTTGTTTTCAGGTGATTATTTAGTGAGTGCTGATACTAGCACCACTTTGTGGTGTATGAAGGTACATGCAGTTCACAGAGTGTAACTCACAGTTCAGCTGTTTCTATGTACTTGGCCGTGCCCTCTATGGTGTTGCAGTACTCTGTAGCAAACTTGGTAATGAGCTGCAGCAACGTGGAGCTCTTGTCCTCGACAGGTTCACCATAACTGCTGAGTAAAGACTGGTACTGCGCTGCGAGGACATTAATCCTCGTCTTCAGCTCAGGAAGACAGTCTCTAATATGGTGCATTAATAACCTATGGCAAGATTCAAAAATGTACACATTACACTTTGACTGGAAAAGTAGAGGAGTACATGATACAGAAGACAACATGTTCTCTAGGATTTAGTGTTTCTGCCGGGTCCCACAACAGCTCAGCAACAAGAAGAAGACAAATCTTTGGCTACTTCCTATGCACTTAAAAGAAACAACAACAACAAAATTCTTTCTCCATTATCTGGCCCTTGTGTCTCATGAAAGATTTTCTTCTCAAAGCAACTTATTTTAAAATTCCTCTTCCTGATTCACATTTGTTGTTTGCTTTGTAGCTCACATGTAAGATGAGCTGTCATGAATACCATGTTCAATGCAGCTTGAGAATAGAATAAACCATTTATTTCCCATAAAAACAAAACAAAAAAAAGAAATCATAATCAGATTATTTTGAGCTCACTAAGCCTTACACTTACTCTCCTCACTCTTCTGTTGTGTGGAAGAAAGATTAGTTTGTCCACATTCTCTGGCAAAAACAAACTTCTCGTCTTGTTCACAATGCTGTCTGACTGATGACAATGGTATTTTATGTTCACTGTGGTGAGTGGGAGGGATGTCAGGCGCCCAAGCTGAGATACAACCATGTATTCCCACATTTTAATAGTGCAATTAAAATGAAAGTGAATCAGTGTTTAAACAGTAAATAAGTACATATTTTTTCAAAAGGTCAAATCAGTGCATGAGTTCATACCTGTTTAGTGTTTTGGCCAAGTATTTGGTTCCATTTCTGTTGGCGAGGGAGGGGTACCTCTTTTGTAGGAAGGCACATTCATCACGAATAGAATCTGCCACCAACTTCTTCTGATTGATATCGAGCTGACTCCTAAGAACAAACAAAAAAAAGGCCTTTTGTTACCGTTCTGTAACTGCGTGCGAGGATGTGTGCGAGGATGTGTGCTGGCACAATGGCGCAGTGCTACCTGTTGACTACTCCAATAATGCCCAGTTTAACAGGAATGACTCTGCCCATCAACACGTCCATGGCGTCTGTACCAGCATCCATCAGATCCAGCTTGGTCACCACCGCTAGCGTCCTCCTACCTAAATACAGACATATTCCGTTTTAGTCCCATTTATAAAATTAAACAAAACCTTTTCATGGAAATGACCATAACCATTTATTTGCTTCCAAAAGAACAAAAAAAACCTCCACTAAGCTAAGATATTTCACTGATACTGATACAGGGCCACTCCAGGACCTTGACTTTAGTGTCTTTTTAATGTTTACGACCGACTAGGAACTTATTGTCTTGCTGGAAGACCCAGAAGCAGCCTAAAGCTAAACTGGCTGAAGATTTCTTTGGATTAACCTTCAAAATGTCCACATAATATCTTCTTGCGCGCATACATCCGAACAAGGTTCCATGTGCTTGAAACAGCAATGGAGTGAGTAATCGAGTTTTTAGGACTAGTCCCTTTCAATAAAGTGTTCAAGTGCCAGTAGTCCTGTTCGGTGTTCAATAATTTTGTTTTTGACTGTACATTAAGCTACAAAAACACTGATGTGGTAAGGAAGGCAAAGAATACCTAAATACTATAAATAATAATAAAATATACAAATAGAAAACATTTAAAAAGCACTAAAATCCCAAACTAAAAAAAGAACAAATGATGAAGCCATTTACCATCTGGATCAACCTCACGGGCCACTTTAAGGGACTCTGATGTTGCCATGTCTGTGTTGGCAGCGGTCACAGCCAGGATGATGGAGTTGGGGTTTGAGATGTATTTCAGGATTAGTTCTCTGATCTGGATCTCTATGTCTCTGGGCTGGTCTCCCACAGGTACCTGTTTTACAAAATATACACTGACTTCAGACCATTACAGTTTCTGTAGAGTTAAATCAATAAAGACGATCTGGACCAGGTGGATTAACCAGTAACATTCTGAGATAATGGGCTTCCGAGATACAAATAATACATAACAACCTAGCATAAAATAATTAGACAGCCTACTCCTACGTGCACTGTTGCACAGGGTTCAATAGAAGTTTATAGGCCAGTTGTAAAACTTAGAAACAGTGCTATTCAGCCTATTGAAGGGTAGAAATAAATATTACAGTTCATGGTTCAACACAGGTTTGGACACAGGTAAGCAACAAAATCTTACCTTTGTAATGCCAGGAAGATCCACCAGGGTGAGGTTCACAACATGTGGCGAGAAGATTTTCAGGTGAATAGGTTCATCACTAATACCCTAGAAAGAAAAATCCATTACTTTTACAAACTGGAAATTTAAGATGATCCACTTTCCCCTTTAATATGATTTTTTTGTTAAGTAACTTTTGACACTGCCTCTTAATTGGCGCAATTAGCATACCTTATTATTGCCCGACATTCTTTCGGTTTCTGCTTCAATTTCTTGCCTGATCTCTTCAAAGTCTGTGTAGATCTGAAAAGGAAAATAACCAACAAAGATAACGACTCCTATATGGGAACAAGTTGCAGTTTTTAATATTCTAACAATAATAATAATAATAATTATAATAGGGCATGACTGTAATAATGTAGAGAAGAAGCAAGAAACAGTTCATGAGAAATCATAGAAGCGACTTTGTTCGGTGGAGAACTACATGCAGCTTCAGACACACTTTTACCGTTTACCCTAAAGCCATAAGGTTCTTTTAGCTGCTGAGAGCGTGTGTGCCTGATCTTATTACAGATGACAGACATTGATGTTGAAAACATCCACCAAACAACTGTATCAAAGTTACAAATGTCAGTGAATCAATAGAGGATTTATAATCAACCCCAGTTATCAAATATTCAGATGTTTCTATATACGGCACAGCTCTGTTGGAAGACTCCACAGAAAGCATTTTTTCTGGCTCTACCTTGTTTTTGGTGTGCAGGAATTTTCCCCATTCTTCTCCATCGATGCCTGCAGAAATACAAAGTTGAGGAAAGATGTTTGAGTAACTGATGTGATAGATGTGGAAGATCAGTTTTACTATTTTTGCTGGGGGGGTGATTTCTCTAGTGGCATAGATGGAATGGAAAAACTCTCTGGTCTAAGCACCAGAGAGTGCAAAGCTTTTAAACGAAAATAAATGAAGTAACAGTAGAACAACGGTTGTTTCATAGAAGAAGCAAATTATAGCTTAAAGCAAAAAGGGCGTTTTGGGAAAGCAGACACCTAGGGGTGTAAAAGTATTTCAAAAACAAAAAATGCAATAATAAATGATAAAAGCAAGGAAACAAACTGACATGGATGGAGTCTGTTAGTTACAGAGGAAGCAGGAATCCGTGAACTAATGACTTTAAACTGATAAGAAAAAATCTAAATTTCCTTTGTCTAACTTCAACTGACAGAGACCAGCCTATATGGAGAGAAGGGCATGAGCTGAATAAAGTGAAGCCATGTGGTTTGGCAGCTTTGGAAAAAGCTAAACAAAAACACACTTTGATTGGGTAAACCGGGCAAAAGAAAAGAGGGGAGGGGTCGTGTCATATACAACACATTAAGAAATAGAACAAGGAAAAGGAGACCTCTGTAAAGGCGTCCGTTTTTCTTGGATTCTGTGGTTAAAAAAGAGACAACAGGAGACAATAGGGTTAATCTCCCTATCTGCACAATGCAGTCACGCTGAGGCCATTCCAAGAGGACAGCATTCACTAAACGCTGGATCCTGCCATATTATAGTCTCCTGCTCTTTTCACTAAGAAGTGAACAATATCAGCTCTGATTTTGAGTTACAGTAAAATGATATTTCTTTCATAAAAGAACAGCATTCCACAGTTTATTATTACAGCAATGAAAAAAAAACTGATAAGTCTCCTAAGTAAAGCAAACCGTGGTGGAAGGAAAATTAGGACTGTACTGAAATACTGTGACAGTTTTAAGATCTTATACTTCAGTTATTACTTCATATTTGTATTCTTGTACATTTGAGAGACAAATATGATATATATCTTACTCCATTACATTTATATTATACGACATACATGTATTAGGGTGACTGGCGATATTTAAAGTACATAGGTAAAAAATCAGCTCCACCTTCACCAGTTGCATTGTTTAAGTCAAGCTTGCACATGAATGTGTCTGTAATTACAATTAATGTAATATAAAGACATTGATCATTTGACGTAATAATACTAACACTGCTCAGTACCTTTACATTTGGTACTATTTTTATATTGCTTAATTTGATAAAATTACTTTTAATACATGACTTCAGATCTACAGATCTTCTTTAGATTTAGATTTTGATCCTTCATACTGGATCATGCTCTAACATCTACATGCATTCATTCCCTTTACTAGAGTTGTTGTAGATGTTACATGTTAGGGCCCCACTGAAAACACCTGGCAATGCAATAAGTATTTTAAAATGCATGTACAGCACTACATACTTCTAAACTGACTGTCACATTGCTTAGTTTGTTGGAGAAGTTAGTACAAGACAACTGTGACAAAGAAGAAGGTAGAGAAGATTTAGAGGTCAAAGGGATGTTACCATTCTCTTCATTGGTTTTCCTCCGATCCTCTTGATCAATGTGGACTAGCTGCAGGATGAGGGGCCGGCGAGTGACGATGCCAGTGCCACGTGGCAGGATGTCTCTGCCAACCAGGCTCTCTAAGACAGAACTCTTCCCACTGCTCTGTGGACAATAACAACAACACCGTAAACAAAATCAAAACAAAAAATAGAAATATGCATGACTGACTGAGCGACGAGGTGGCGACACAGTGAAACCACACGGTAATTACTGTACATGTATTTAATAGTTTCTGGGGCGTTATGTTGTTTATGGTGCCTCAGGAACTGTTTAATAGACTCAGGAACTTATTAAACTGGAGGAACTAGAAATTCAAATTTAGTTCTTCAGTATTTGTTCTAGGTCTAATAAACTTCACAGATAAGGCAGTAGTACTTTTGGATGACCCAAACATTCTGGCTACTACAACTAGTTTACGGTCTTCATTTATACAAGCATATAAATGAAGACCGTATTAGTACTGGGTGTCATGAGATCTGGTGAACTAAAAAACAACACCTAATTTTCTGAAATAGCTTCAAGGGAATGATCCCTTTTTCATCAGTAGCAGATGAGGGCTAAAAAGGATTACTTCCTATGTATATGTAAATCTAATGGTATTGTGTTGAATTCTAGACTTGCGGGTCTTTGTAGAGCCACAGCAAGAACAAACATGAACAGATCAGGCATAAAAACATCCTTTGGCTTGCCTTGTCTTTAACGTCTGTAATGCCCTTAGATGCCTGCCAAAAGGTCTGAGACGCACACATCCTATTAGTCGGCCAGTGAAAGTAAACATATAAGACAAACCCTGACACTTTAAATCAATCAGGTTCTAATGCGTGAACTAGGCAGTTAGATGTCCAGGGTAAAACTTGATTCAAAAAGAGAGGTGTTGATTCAACTTTATGTTAGTATTTTGTGTTAGACGAAAGATTTCAAGATTCAAATCACTTTTCTAATTACAGAGGGAAATTGTTTAATGCTACCAATATATTAAAACTTTAATCCTGAATATTACAGGGCTTTTAAGTTATTTTACGTAGATATATGGCTACAGCTAATAGTTTGTCTCATCATGACTCGTCTGATTATGTTCTGAATAAATAAGTATAAATTTTTATATAAAGAATATGAGAAACCTGAGAAAACCTCACACAGCCTAAATATCAGTCAACAACACTAAAATATAGATTTTTCTTTTACTTTATTAACATAATAAGAAAAGCAGCAAATTTGGCTGTTAAAGAAATACTTTTATTTTTAAAATGTAAAATATATTAGCTAGGTTCATATGCACTTCTCTTCCCCATCTGCCAACCAAAACGTTGCTACAGTGGGTTTGTGAGTGAGCTCACATGTAACTTAGCTAATGCTAACTTTGCTGCTAAGTTAGTTAACGTAGATGCGTATAAAACAAACTAAACTTGATTTAAAGTCACTCCACACATATATAGCTACTGCACCTGCAAAAAACAGAAAGCAAAACTGAGAAACGAAAAACAGAAGTAGACAAAACAATAAGTTGACGCAGGCTAACTTGCTAGTCTTCAAGCAGAGTGACGTTTCTCACCTGAGTTCCCACAACAACTATCTGCGGCAGTTGAATTATGTCTGCGCCGACTGTGTTGAATACATCCTGCAGTTTATTAATGACAGGTATTAGGGCCTCCATTAGCTCCGATACTAATCCCGACCTGTCAGATGTTAGACAGCTTTCTTTATTCTGCCGCACACGGGTACAAAATCATTCAATGTCCTTCGGCTAAGCTACTGGCGTCTCTTTGGATCTGGCAACAACTGCGCACGGGCTTGCTCACAGTTGCATCATGGGTGTGTGAGTCCACTAAAGTCTCGTTCAACTGCCAATTGTTCGCCCTTTGACTTTTCCAAACTACATTTCCTATGTGTGACGTCAAACTGGCGATGCACCAATGAAAGGAAAGAAAACTATTTTCCTCTACGCAGCGGTAACCATAGTGAGTGACCAAATATTTATGTGGGACACTCATAAATACACTTAAAAATAAATTTAAAAAAATTATATAAATTATATAAATTATCTACTTTAGACTGTATTATGACTTCCTTGCTCAAGTGTTTTATAGTTTAGTTAAACAAAACAAAACAAAAATATTCACCCTCTCATGTCGAAGCAGAGGAGAGAGTGGAAATTTAATGTCTGATGAGGTGTATGTGACACACTCAGGAATGCTATTGGGAAATGGGAAATTAAAATGCAGCTGTAATAATCATTATGCAGCTATTTAAGAGTTAAAGGCTCTGACACTTAAAAGTTACAACCAAGAATTCAGGTGGAGCAGAGTGTGAAAAAATGCAAGCACTCCTGAAATACTGAATGAGTAATGTAATATTACTGGTGATGGTTATGTGGCTATGTGCACGTATACAAGTATGTGTACACACAGCCTGCTTGTATTTGGCAAATGATGGATGATATATACATCATTACAAAATGTATTATTATATACTTTATAGAGGATTCATTAGTGTTACTGTTCTTGGTCTCTTCCACTTGACACATAAATAATGAAACAAAAGGCACATTAGTTTTATCTCTACATTTTATTTTTCTAAACACAGTATTTAAAACAAACCCATATCTGGAAAAGTATACAAATTTAAAGTGCTATTAGGAAATAAATATTGCACAGCACAATGTAAAGGAATTGTAACTAGTTTATAGGAATGAGGTAACAGATGATATGTTATGAAGAATGTCTTATCTTCTACAGTATGTACTGAGGTTTCATTAACAACACAACAGTAGGTAGCCACCAAAGAATCACACAACTAGTGTAGGGACCAAAGTGTACATAGAGTTATTATTCAGCTTTGTCAAGTCAGGGTGGTTTGTAGTGAAAACAGTCTGGAAATAAACATTTTGGTGGGAACTTTTAAGAATAAAACAAGACAACAAAGCTTTAGGCCAAATTATAGATGATAAACCTGTCAGAAAGTTCTTTGAAAATAATGAGTTAATGTGTTGAACAATGACGCAGTTTAACATAGTCCCATAATAATAGTGCTGCAATATTTGCATTGCACTGGCTGTTTTTAGAAACTGTGTTTGTGTGTCATATTTTAAGGTATGCTTTATATTTTGTGAATATAATCCAGTTCAACAACAAAGTGTGGCCTTTAAAGTCTACATTTCAGATTAATTAAAGAACTCTCTGAAACCAATTTAGCAAAATAGAACTTTATAAGGTGTTTACAGGTATAACTAGGCCATTTCCAATAAAACCTGTTATAAATTTCTTATTATTATTTTTTAACATTTAAGGGTATTTACAATTTTTGTATAATTACTGCTGGTTAAAATTTAACCACAATCATTACAATAAATGTTGAAATTTTTAACTGGAAGTGTAGAGGACAATGTAGTACCCAAAAACACGTTAAACACTGCAACATATGCAGGGTCCTGGGATTTTGTTGACTTTGCTCCCCATTTCACAACCATAAGCAAAACTCCTCTGGCAGCCATAGTTTCTGGCTTTAGTTGTGAATTGAGACTTACAATGGCAAAAACCAAACAAAAGAAGCTTAAAAGCTGGACAAAAAGTGACAGGTTATCTACTAGTAAACCTAGATGGACATAAAAGGAGTTTTATTTTTCACAACAGCAAAATGAACCATGTTTTCAAATTAGACTTTGAAATGAAGGTGCCTCAAAAATACTGAGAAATACTACTACAATCACTTACAAATCCATGAGCTGACAGGAAACTGTCTACCAACTGGCTTCCTGACACCTACTCAACACAACAGTATTTTATCCCCTTAAGGCAATTTTAGGTGAGGAGATATTTTAATTTGCATCCTAAGATGCAATGCAGTCTGTGTATGTGGTTACCATATTTCCTCTGCGCTGGGTCACCGTTCTACAGTGTTGTTTTGACGCACCGTGAAACCCGTTTTCAGTTTGTTTGGTGTGTCTGTCAAATGTAGTCATTCTCTCTATGTCGCCAAACACGTCATCAAAGATGCCTGCTCCAAAACCTCCTTGAAAGTGTCTTTTATGTCTGCTATGGGACTCCTTGTGGGATCTAGAGTGTTCCTCAAAGTGTCTTCTGTGACGGGCATGTCTGTTCTGGCTGTAGATGTCAAAGTCCTTGAATATGTCATCTATGTTGAAGTTGAAAGGTTGCTGGTCATATTCTCTCCTTCTGGTGTCATCTGATAAAGTTTCATAAGCTGAACATGACAAAGACAGACATAATTCAGTATTAAAAGGTATAGCTAGAGACAGTTCTATTCTGTCTAAGGCATGGTAAGAGTAACAAATAGTGAAATGTAACCTCATATATGTACATGCCTAAATGATGCTATGTCTCAACAGTGAAATACATGTGATTGAATGTAACCTTTCTGTTTGCTTTGAATGGGAAAACCCTTTTGATTCAACATAATGATAGTTACACACACAGTCACAAGTAATCAACCATACCTTCAGCAATTTCCCTGAATCTCACTTCAGAATCTGGGCTCTTGTTCTTATCAGGGTGATATTTCATTGCAAGCTTGTGAAAAGCCTTTTTTATCTGTCGCTCAGTGGCATCTTTTGGCACTCCTAGTATATCATAGTAGTCCTTCTTGGCAAGTATCAGCTCTGTTATCATGAAGATGCACACTGCAAACGTTACAGCAGACAGAGCAGTCGCCATAACTGTGTTCTGCCCTGTTTTCAAAATAGAAAATGATCAGTTTGTTAGAGAATAAAAATTTAAAGCATGCCTAAAAAACAAAACAGTGTTAATTAGTATTAATATATATGGAGAACAATAAGGCATGGTTAGAAAACGGCTGGAGGAAATTACATATATTCATCAGCCTATACTGGACAGGACTGATATACACTTAAGCATTACTATTTTTATGTTTTTATAAATATAACAAAGGTTTCACAAAACTGACATTGTACTAATGTTAAAAAGAATCTTACAAAATCTGAGACTTTGTTTTAAACCATCTGTAGCTTCTTAGTCCAAATTTCACAAGTCTGTGTAAAGTGGATATTGATCCAGCTAGCTTTCACAAATCTGATAATGACTTTAGAGTTCAGGCTTCACCCTTTTACAACCTTTCAAGTGGATCGAAACATTTGAATAACTGCTTATCATCCTTTAAGCTTAATCTACATTTAATAAATAAATAAACAGATAAACTATTTAGGAAGGCTGGTTCTGTCCTGGGTGTGTAGCTGGACCCTCTACATGTTGTAGCTGAGAGGAAGATGCTGTTCAAACTCCTCTCAATCCTGAAATAGTATTAGTATCACAATTCTAAGCTAATGCTAACTTTGTTAAGTAAAGCTACGAGATGTGGCCGAGCATGTGTAACCGAACATGGAGAGGAGAACCTGTGGACATGCTTCACTGTCTGTCCCGTTAACCGCTAATTTTGACTGAACGGAAGAAATTACACTGATTACACGACCAACATAATTAATATTTTTGGTAAACCACGCTAAGCAGGGCTATCTAAAAGGTTATATTAAACTCTTAAATATATATAAACCACTGGATCATCACTGACGTCAACCGTTACTTGTCATGGTTAACGTTAGCTCCTAGCGTTAGCTGACGGTGGCTAACACAGCTCCATACATTCTCATATCTTTTAGGCGCACATCACCTACCTTTTTGGCGGATACGAGTGCGGGTTGTGTTGCACACGCAGTACTTAACAAGTATTCAGCTAACACTAAACATGACAGTGTTGAATTATCATCACTGTCAAGTAACAGTTATTAGCCACAGCATCGTTTGCAGTTCTTCTTCTTCTTCGGTTTTATCGGCGGTTGACAAACCAGCTCGGAGACTCATTGTTGACACCTACTGGACTAAAGAGTCAGTTTATAAGACAATTAAACTTAGCGTTAGTTTTCAAAGGAAAAACGGAAAAGAGACATATTTTGTTGCTGTTTGCTGTTGTTATTGGTAAAAAAAAAAAGGGTTACATCAGAACAAGCTGAAAAGGTTTTGGTTTCTGTGGATAAAAGTGCAGAAGAATGTGTATTTTCTCAATCTGCAGCAAAGCCGTTTGCAGCAGTGGGCAAAAGTAAGTGGCTTTTATCAGGCAGCTGCTTTTATGAGGTATGTGGGATTCTGGTGACAAGAACAAAATCAGGACCCTCTTCAACTGTGATAATGAGTGGACCAAGAAAATTATGTGTATAAATTAGTGTAATAGAAACACATAAAACATCAAAACTTTCCCTGGCCTTGTTAATCACATCATTTTGATTTTCTTTAGAATTGAATTAAGATTAGCTGGGATGTTAAGTTATGCAGGGTTCTTGGTGTCAACCCAAACAAAAGTAGTGACTGGCATTAATCTATTGTTTAGAAGAGTAGAATGTAGAAGAAGCGTGTGGCAGCATGGAAGTATGAGAAATAGAAGATATTATCTTTCTCTTCTAAATTTTTTTTCTATTTTGCTTTAGGAATACTTTGATACACTGTACATACAACATGCATGTATAAATAAAAATGAAACACTATTGAATGAGTGAATGTTTTCATCCTGTGGGGGGCAGCAACACGTTCCCAAAAGGCTACAGGTGGTAAAACCATAAAAGAAGAAAAAGAAGAAGCCAATCACAGAGCACAGAGAGGGCCATGTGACCATTGTTTTCCTTTGGACTGACGTCATTTTGGATATAAAGTAGCAGGTTGACCCTGTTATTTTCATACAATCGTTTGCTTTTAATGTAACTTTGAGGAGGGATGACGACTCAAAGAGGGGATTAATTGTGTCTTGGTTTTAATGTTACGACGCCATAAAAGGACAGGTATGGTTTATTTGGTTTTGCTTGTCCTATATTAAAGCTAGCAAGTTAGCTGGTTAGTTGTACTATTCTATATGAGCGGAGCTAGTTTAGCTGACGGTGAGTAACGTTAGCAGTTAGCTAGTCAGTTTCTTTCCTTTTGCTTTGGATGTTTTACCAATTGCAGTTTTTCTTGTGAGGGAAATATAACAACGCTGTGTATTTTTACATTTCACATTTTCATCTTTCTGTTTTCCTTCGTTTATGCAAACATCACCTTTTTGTTATTCATCACCAGGTTATAGACCAAATATTTATTTGGATGGCATGAACTCGTGTGACCTGAAGGAATGAGTAATAGATGGGCCTCAAATATCTGGGTGAAGCTAAGAGCAATTATTTTGTGGCAAACGCATGTTCGCAAGTCAGCAGCTTCACCTGCACTGTCTGGTACCTCTCACTGTAGGTTTCATGTTCAACAGCCTGTTTGCTCCACCGTTGCCTGTCTCAGCTGGAAGCACATCCACCACACGAGGATCAGAGGTCGTAAAGGGTGGCTATTTAAAGCCAATCAGGTTAGACAAAGACTTGGACTCCACACCAGCACTATTTATTTGAAAACCTCAGCTTCACGTTGGTCTGCTGGTCTGAGCCAACACATGTCACGCGTCAGAAACACTTTAGACACAGTTTCTAAAGCTGTGAGTGGGACACACACAGAACTTCTCTCCAAAATCGCCAGACTCAAACCTAATGCTTTAAAAGGTGGAAAAAGTGCTGAGCATGTGGTTGAGTCTAAGCCAGAAGCTGTGGAGAGTACAGTCACCAGTAATGCTGTGCCTGCTTCAACATCAACTCTGTCCAACACATCTGCTGCTAGTCCTGCGATTCCTACTTCTAGTGCTACATGCGATACAAGTGCCACAACCCACACTCGTCCACAGAGTGCTAACCAAGCGACTGTCACGACTACAGTTCTAACTGTGTGTGAACCTAAGGATAAAAAGCAGAGGAGTGTTGTTCCTGCTGTCAAAGCCAGTTGTGCCAAGAAGCAAGAGGAGTTTAAATCTCCACTGAGTGATACTGAGGACAGGAGCATATCATCTGTACAACCCACAGCACTTTTCCATCCCAGCACCTTTTCTGTCAACCTGGACGAAACATACAACAATTTATCCAAACACATAAACTCTTACTTTGGCACCAGTGCAACAACTCAGGATAAAAAAGTGGACAATGTTGACAGATTATCTTCTTCCTCTCAGGGTCAACAAACTAGTGACCTTGTGTCAGTGTCTGGGAAAACAGACTCCGCTGCTACAGTTAACCCACCTGCCTCCAAAAAGGGTTTAGGACACTACCTATCCTACTCTGCTCCAACTGTACAGGCTTTTGTGGGAAACTACATTGCTCCCCTTGTTCCCAAATTCAGGACAGGAGACTCCAAAAGTGCTACTGCACAGGAGAAGAAGTCTGAGGATGTATCAATAAAACCAGTAGAGACCACAGTTAATAAAGAGCAGAAGGCTGCAGAGGAAAAAGCCAAGAAGCTTCTACTTCAAAGGGAAAAGGTATGTGTAAAAACAGCGATTCATGTGTAACTTTGACTGTACAGTGTAAGAAAATCAGTTTTGCTAGTAACTATGTAATAGAGTAGTCTTTGTACTGTGAACTTATAACTGTTATCTTACTAAAGGTTCTCTTTCATGTTAGGGTTTTTTGGGTGCTACTTTCTACAGTATTATAATAATTTCCCATTACTCTTAGCATAACTTTAATGAAACAATTTCCCTCTGTGGATTAATAAAGTTTATCTTCTCTTGTCTTGTTTAGATGCTAAATATTGGCAACCTTGGTGCGTGCTCTGCACATATTGGAGCATTACCATTAGACATTCTATATGTCTAATGGTAATATAGTCTACTGACATACTGCCTAATTTTAGCGTATCAGTTTTTAAAAATAACCTACATGTGAAGTTGAGGGCAACAGGAGGTGTATGGTATATAGGTCAAAGTAGTTGTTTATGTTGCGGAGAAATACATGTACACATCAGTTTACAGCAAGTCTGGACTGAACTAATAATGTGTCTGTCAGCAAATGGCAGAAATACTGCATGACCTATGGCCTTTCATCAATGACATATAGTAGTCCGTGGCGTAGGGGGGTTATAGTCCAGTTTTGTTGTTACATTTAGTCAAAAGGGACAGGAAATGTGGGCAATCAAACAAAACAATAACTTAAAGGCACTGAAAATGTATATTGCTGCTGACAATATTTAGGTCACAAGCGCAAATGATTAACCAGTAATGACAACATTTACTTGTCATTTTGTTTATGGAAATTACTTTTTGAGACATATACCATGTCAGATTTTAACTAGGCAGTCAGTTAACATTTAACAGTAAGCTCTAACTGGATTGCATGTTATTTTCGCATCACAGATCATTGCCAGGGTTAGTGTGGACAATCGAACTCGGGCTCTCGTCCAGGCTCTCCATAGGGCATCAGATGTAAGGGTCTACATCAACAGAGTGGAAGACCTCAGCTACCATCTGCTGGAATTTCCTGAGACTCGTGGTGTTGCAGTAAAGGTGAGAAGTCTAAACAGGCTAAAAAGTCTGTGAAGTACATGTAGACTGTGACTTACTGTGTGTCTCAGGCTCATCTGTATTGACAGATCATTCATTGCTACTCTATTTACTCTATTTTAACCAAGGCCAGCTTTACTATTGAGAATACAGTTTATCTATGAAAAATGTACTTTCTGATACCACGTTTAAAAGTGTTTGCAGACTGAAAACATCCTACATACTATTTTCATCCAGAACCCCCCAAAATGTAGCATTTTACTTGTCAACTTGAGGTAAACCAGAGTTGGACAGCTGAGAGCTAGTTTGCATCATTTTATTTGCCACCTTCCTGCATTACATAAGTAAAATATGCCAGACTGCACCATGGGGGTCTGACAGTGTTTATCATTTCACATCTAACTGACATGTTTATGTGATCTTCAGGAGAAAGTTATTCCTTGCCTACTGCGCCTGAAGCAGGCCAGTGATCCAGCCCTGAGGGCAGCAGTTAGAGAAGCCCTGGCTCTGGTGGGATACCATAAACCTGTTAAAGGCCAGGGCATACGGATCCTTTCTATAGACGGAGGAGGCTTGAGGTACACGTTCAGTTCTTTCTTTGTTTCCTTCACTATAAGAAAACAGTAAAGGGTGGAAACAAATGGCATCTATAGCCGAGGAAATGTCAGAATATTTTGAGAAGCAATTCTGCTTCTAATAAATGTTTCAAGAACCATTCAGTTAAATAAATATTTATTTCCTCTGTCTTTTGTTCTAGATTAAAAAAAATAAAAAATCTGTCAGTCTTTGTAACCACTATATGAGTTATAGTTGTCATGTTATTAATTTGTATCTATTTGTCTATGCATATTTCTGAATTTTTGCTTTCAGGGGACTTCTTGCACTTCAGACATTACAGAGGCTTGAAACCCTGACTGGCACACCCATTTACAAGCTGTTTGACTATATTTGTGGTGTAAGCACAGGTAGGTTGTCCTCTTGCCCTATTTCTGTGTGTTCATTTGTTATTAGAGTAGACTGGCAGCACTAGATCACACACTGACCTATTTGTTGCTCTGCTCTTCTTTTGACCTAAATTTTACCCATCATTACCACTCTAATGCCAGTCCCCTACTGCTAAGCTGTTTAAAAAAACATTTAAATTCGTGGCACATTGTTCAACTCTTAGATAATTTATAAAATTGCAATATTATAAGTCATCATATTTAGTTTCAGTAACCATCGGTAGATAGTTTAGTTTATTTTCCATCTATGCCAAATTTCCACAAGAGGGAGCTGTGGCCTGTTCAACTGTCTTCATCTGTCAGTTTGCTGTAAAAACAGTTTTGTTTGACAAGGACACTGGAGTTCAATCAGAAGTGTCTGTTTGTCACTAGTCTCTATCTGTGCCCTCAGTCTTAATCTCCACCAGTTGGGGGTACTTCATTTTCAGATTTAGTGAATGTTTTCAAATTATGATGCAATCACCCTGCTAGATCAAGCAATGTTCACACATTTAAAACCCACATTGTTCAGGTACATCCCATGTCTGCCTTCACCACTCTATTGTGCAGTGTTAATCCTGTTGGCCACTTTTAATCAAAAGAAAGTTGTTTAGAAGAATTTGTCTTGAGTGTATTAATCATGTTGATTCAATAACTTGCTTAAATGGATCATTCAGGGGTAATGTTCTACTCCCAACTGATAATCCAATTAGCCTCATATCACCTCTATGCCTTGAGAGCAAGCTGTACATCCCCTGTTTACTTGTTCATTACCATGATTACCTCTTTGAATCTATGTGTGTGTGTTTTTCAGGTGCTATTCTAGGGTTCATGCTAGGGGTATTCCAGACCCCTTTGAAAGAATGTGACGATCTTTACCGGAAACTGGGCTCCGATGTTTTCAAGCAGAATGTCATTGTTGGCACTGTGAAGATGGGCTGGAGTCATGCTTTCTATGACAGTGCAGCTTGGGAGAACATCCTCAAGTTAGTTCCACAGTTTTTGTTAATAAATCTGGCATAGATCAAGATCAGTACTGTATAACGTTAAAATGCTGTAATATGTGATAGATTTTTTTATGCCCCTGTGATTTTTTTTTTTTTTTTTTTACAAACAGCATAGTTGATGAAAATGTAAAAGATATTTTGTGACATGAATGAAGTGAGTGGAAAGTAATGGTAGGAGCAATATTGCAGAAAACAAAAAACACCACTGCATGCTGAGAGAAAGGTCACTGGTTAAATGAGGTTTACATTCGTTGTTGTGAGGGGGGGGGAGCACAAACAGTGGCTTTGTAAAATTAGTGCTGATGGCAAAACAATTTCCATTAACTCAAATGCAGAATGACTCCTGAAGCTTGCAGAAAGATTTCTATATTAAGTTGCAATGTTATCCAAAATTCACTAAGCCAAAAAATAGCATCATCCTTTTTTCTTTTCTTTTTCCCTCCGCAGAGAGAAAATGGGCTCTCACCTTCTGGTGGAGACTTCAAGAAACCGTGAATGCCCCAAGGTAAGCTTTAGTAGACTATTTCTTCCTTCTGGGAAGAAAGAAAAAGTCCTTAATAGAGATATTACAAACACAGCTCCTTTCTATATCTCAGTCTTGCATTTTTCTACAAGACATGTAGTATGAAAATATACTCTAAAGCCCTATAAGACAGTGTGGATAAAGAAATACACACGATTTCATATGTGAGCAGCCTCCTCTGAGGCTCAGAGAACAGACATTATATTCAGTTCATCTGTCTGAATGTTGGTTCAGATATTATCTTCCTGATGTCAGATTTGATTGCTGTTTCTCAGCTCGTCTATTCATAAACCTACAAAACCTGTGTTTCGAATTTAATTTCCATCTCATACAAAATCAGAGCATTACACGCGCCGTCATTTCTCTTACCTATAGGTGGCAGCTGTGAGCACTGTTGTGAACCGTGGCACCCCTCTGAAGGCCTATGTATTCAGGAACTACAACCTGCTGCCTGGCATGCGCTCACACTACCTGGGGGGCTGCCAGCATCAGCTCTGGGAGGCCATCCGAGCCACATCAGCAGCCCCTGGGTATTTCCAGGAGTTCATCCTGGGGAATGATGTCCACCAGGTCAGTCCCACTCACAGAAGTAACAGGGTACCGATTGTTGTGTTGTATGTTCCTCGCGTTGGAACTTCTCAGAACTGAAGGTTTTTTGTTTTTTTTTCTGAATAAAAAACAGATATCACATTATAAAATGTCAGTTTAAGAAACAATCAAAAAACACAACAAAAACCTATTCATTGCTACATAATTTCCAATTTAACTCTTTTATGGCTCTTTGATGTTTCAGGAAGCTTATGTTTTTTCCAAACAAAGCTTCATTTTTTTAATGTTGAGTGAACATGTACATTTGTATTTTTAGACACCTCTGGCCTTCATTTCATATTTTGTCAAATACACATTATTTTGCTTCTTCTTACAAAGTTGATGCCTAAGTTGATGTTTTTATTCAAAGCAAGGTAATATGGCAGGGTAAGCGTAAGGAGGTCTTGCCTAAATATTCTATACTTTAATTAGTTAAACTAGGTTAAGTGAAGTATCTTCGTTTCCGTGAAAAACACATTTCTTCTCTTCTGTTCTTGTCATCACCCTGCAATGTATAGTAACATTTCAATAAATGAAATTGTGAGGTTACTTTGCACAAAAGTCCAGATAAGTCCTCTGTCTAGCCCTGTGTGTGCAGTGTTTGAAAACCTTTGCTTGGTCACTGAAATTCCAACCTGATATTTCATTTTTATCTATCCTTTTGAAGGGTTATTTTCACTCATTCTCACTTTCGTAAAA
Source organism: Anabas testudineus (assembly GCF_900324465.2). Taxonomy (NCBI): domain Eukaryota; kingdom Metazoa; phylum Chordata; class Actinopteri; order Anabantiformes; family Anabantidae; genus Anabas; species Anabas testudineus. The sequence goes on from NC_046615.1 coordinate 17,100,974, forward strand.
TATACTTACACACCCTGTCACAGTTTAACTGCAGCTGCAGTCCTCTGCTACACTAATATGAGGCTTGTTATCAGTGTGCTGGATTTGAAAGCTGTGCGGTCGGAGCTGACTGTGGAGAGTTTGAAATATTTTGAGAAGCCTAATGAGAAAAATCGTCTGCACAGCAAGCAGGAAGGATGAATTCCATTTCCTTCCTGTCAGTGTTTATTTCCAGTCAGTTACATTTTGACAGGAGACTGAGGGCTAGAGTCGCAGTGAGACACACTTAAATCCATCTTCACTAAACAGGTATGCATTAGCCATCAGTAACATAACACACTGACAGTCCACTCTACCTTTTTACTGATCAATATGCATAGCTACTCAGTTTGCCTCATCTTTTAAGTAAGGGCTTAGACAGAAAGCAGATAAGAAATTACAAAACCACAACAGTAAGAGACACTGTTGAATCTTAAAACATTTTTTACAACTATATATATTTACAGTAGCTGCAGTGTTCTTTTAAAAAAAGAAATGAAGTGCACAGAATAACTTGAATGCAAACACAACAAGTCATTATGTTCTCCTACTGTTTGTGAATTCAGCTGATGTAGCCTGTCACCTGCAACATCTACAGTGGCAAGGAAAAGTATTTGAAATTATTTCATAGTTTTCCACATTAATTTCACATAAAATGTGATCTGATCTTCATCCAAGTCCAATCCAGAGGTTTGCATACTTGCCACTGTATATGTCAACGGCTCTTTGAATTACAACAACAAACATAGACATAAAATACAGGATAGACCCAGCATGGCACACACATGCACGTGAATAAGCATGTGTTTGCATCAAAGGAAATATCCCATGTCGGCGCTCTCCCACACTCTTAATTGGAAACTATGTTTGTTGTGTAGGTGAATGGGGATGTGCAGGAGGACAGAATGAAAGAGACTGGTTGATGAAAACCCATCTGTGTTGGGAGATTTGCCCAGCCTGACGTCTAGCACATCTCACCCTACTACGAGATGAATAAATTAGCCCATCGCAGCTCTTTCCTCAGTCTCACACAACTGTGTAACCGCTACATCTGCCTTGTTAGAAGGAAAAGACAGACAGTCTAATTATGGAGGTGCTGTTCCAAACGCTGTTAGTTAGCTGCCGGCAGGAAACCTCATAGTGTGAGAAGATGTGGCACCATCACAGTTTCATATATTTATTAGATTTGACATGAAGTCGGTTACAAGTGTTTTATTTTCATTACATACCCATCAAAAGAAATTCTGCTTGTTTTCCTTTCAGGAAATCTTATAGGTTGTGTTTTAGCATTGATTTGCAATTAATGTGTAACATGAGCATTTGAAACTTTTTACCTTTATACCTTTATTTACCACGTCTGATGGTTTACTGCCATCACTAAATGACTAACTGTTGAAGCAGAAGGCTATAAGCACTTTAAGTTTGCTGTTTCAAGGATTTGAATACCACAAAAGGTCTCACACACTCAGGAGACGGGAGCACCTTAGTTGTGTTTCCTCTGTATAAGTCGAGAGCTGGTTTAATGATGTCTCTGGCATTTGTTTCTGCCAGATGTAACTTAAAAATACTCAAAGAGTTCATGATTTAAGACGTTCTTCAGATCAATGGGATACTATATAAATGTTAATGTAATTCAAGAGTTGAGTCAGCTTCAACAAACATATTCTCTTAAACTAGGAGGAAAACGCTTAAGCTAAATTCATTGGGTAATGTTTTCTAAGATAAGGTCAAAGAACAGCTTTTATAATGAATGCCTTTTTAATATAACTTTATAAAAAGCCTTTAAGCTCTGGCCACATTTAGAATCCACCCAGACTGGTGACTTTATGTACTAACCACTTGAAACTGGTCGTGAGCATAAAATGCCATCTGTGTGATGTAAGGATTCTCTAGAGAGAGTCATCTTGCTGTTTTCCACAAACGCCCACAGAGTTTTCCACTTAACTGAAGCCTCACACAATCGCCCTTTTGTATAGTGAGCGCAAGAGAGTAGCCATGCCATGTGCTGAACGAATGCTGGAATTCTCGAGCAGTGCTTCAAGAAAGTTGTGATTGTCCATTGATGTTTCTGTGATTCTGCTGGAACAGAAATCTGACGGAGCCAGAAGTTTAGAGTCAGACTGGTTACGTTGGGGAAATTGTAACTTGGAGCAAGACCTTTGAAGGAGAGCAGCCATGGTATTATCAAAGCCTCACACTTGCTACCGTAGCCTTGGAGAAAGGATGCCTTAGTAAGGGGGAACAAAAGAGAAATGGTGGGAAAAAAAAATAGAGGAGATGAAGGGAGGAAGGAGGCGCATGTTCCCCATTAAAGCTCCCTCAGTTATCTCTGCTTTAAAGTATACAGAAGTTGAGGACTTCAGATGTTTCACAATGAATGTCAGGGCCTGTGTGGAATGGTGAAGAGGGCCCAGGTTTTTTTTTTTTTTTTTTTTTCCAGTTTAGTTGCTGTGGCGATGGGGAGGAATGGGAGCATGTTTTGTGCCAGTCTCTGCCACTATTTGATGGGAGTCATGGGATCACTGGGCCACCACCCACAGTGCAAGCTCTTCAGGGCTCCAAGAGGGCACCGCTCTTCACACAGCCAGAAGGAGTAGGTCACATGTGCATTGCCATATGTTTTGTCACTAATGAATGGCAGTCATATATGAGACTAGGAAGTCGTTAAATGTGGCAGCTTTGATTAACACTGTTTGATTATGTGTGGGAGAGCAAGACGCAGGGTCTCGTTTAATTATTGTGTCATTCCAAAAGTGCTGTTGAGGAAATTGTGACTTTTCAGGTCATCCTTTTCTCTGTACTTTTATATCATAAAGGCAAGTAGAGGTTAAGTTGCTGGTCATAAATTACACACTCATCACTGCAACAGAGAGGAGAGAGATGGGAAATAGGGGAAGCAATAGACAGAATAAATCTGAGCTTTTAGCCACTTTCTGTGTTAAGCCCTGGGAGCTCAGCCCAGGGGCTGTCAGAGGATGGAGCCCTGCTGCAGACAGCTTCCTCTTCCTAGCCAGACTCAGGATCTTTCTCCCTTGAGTATAAACACACACAAACACAAGGATTCTCTCATTGTCACATTTTCTGTTTCCTCAATTGACTACTCTTTTTGTTCTGGTGGACACATTTTCACACATGCACAAACACTTGATTGCACTGGCACACTTGTTTGGGGATTAGGTCGGTCCACTGATTATGTTGACTGACTGCTGTGCGAAAGCTTTCGCAGATCTCCTTCTATCTCTAACCGCTTTGCCTTGTCATAGTGCACCACACTTAGCAGGCTTCACATTGCCCTGGCACCAGAAGGGATTTCTTGGACTAAATCACATCTCTACACCTTGAATTACTGTGTTTTGGTATGCAAGTGCATGTTCGGTCGTCTCTCCTGCTGCACAGCAGGGAAATTAACTTTAAATTGTCCAGCAGATGAGTTTATTGTGATGGATAGGAAAATTATGCTTTCTAATATGAAGTTGTCAAATATCTACATAAAGCCTCAAGGGAGTGTGTAGACCAAGTAAATATGAATGAGGGGTTTCTGTGCTCGTTTATATAACTGTGCGCATTGTCACAGTGTAATCTGACTGGCTACAGCTGGCAGGGATGATTCATTATTTCAATACTATGTGTAGATGTGTGGTCATGTATTCACCAAATGTGTGGGAAAAGGTAACTGTGTGCGGTAGATCTCAATTGCTTTGCCTGCCTGGGGCAAAGTTGGCACCCCCACAGATGGGTCCCTCCTCTATTGACAGTCTGGGAAGATGACTTGAACCTCAATGTGACCTTTGGGGCTTATAAATCAAAAAAAGGCGAAGTGGAGAACAAGTCTGCGTAATAACATAAAATGGCATGAAGACCTCTGCCTTGACCTGGTTGCCACTTAAGAGTGACACTCACTGCAGTAAGATCATTGTCCTTCTCATCCTCGCTGATGAGAACGGTGGCATTTATATTGATTGCATGCTATTTAGGCAGTTCCTTTTTCTAAATAAGTTATTTTTCTAATTACATAGCCAGTTTTATGTGCAAACTGCATGATTTAATTTAGATTTTTACAGTGTTAAGTGTTTTTTTATTATTATCCATTTAACCAATTAAACAACTATATTAGGAAAACAGACTGGTTATTGTGACAGGCAAAATCAAATGTCTGTATCTTGTGTAACGCTTCCCTGATTAATCGGAGAGGAGGATGGAAGCATCATAATAAATCATGGCAGAGTTTAGTGCCTCTCTGTCCAGACTTGTCAAAGAAGAGATCTTAATGACGACAGCTGCTCATTAGTACTGTGATGTGAATGCCAAATCCTCACCTTATATAAGCAAGCACCCTGTTCTTTGCTGTGTTGCAGCCAATCATAGTGACCCTCACACAGGTCTTCCCTTGGGTTAGAGAATGAGAGACACACAGAGGCACACAGACTGAATGAAGAGGATGAAGTTTGCTATCCCAGCTAATGTGAGGTGACATACACTCGAGCGTGAAATGACTTTTACTGATCCTGAAGATAGCACCTCTTTCCTATTCAAATCAACACTCCCCCTCTGAGACGGCTTCAACTGGCACAACGAAGATAGGCTCCCAAAAGTTAATGACAGTTGAGACAATGCAAGGAAGCTATAATTTGCGCATGTCTTAATTTTGTTTATGACGGTATCCTTTAAGAACAGTTTGATTTTAAAGCCACATTTCAGTTTAATTGGCTGAAGAAGTGAAACATGTTCCCATAAGTGTTTGGAGACCTAATTAGTTGAAATCCTGCTTTTTTTCACATGTAGGCAAACAAGGCCGATTTGTGACTCAGACCCTGAAGGGCAAAAGCGAGGCCAGACGAGCTGTGATCCTCTAGAGTATCAACAAGCTGGCTCTATTAGAATCAAAGAAGGCTGTCTAAGGAAATCATTAAGACTTTCAGGAAGCCAGTCCTCAAACATGGCATTTCAAAATTCAGTTTCCTCTCACTCTCTGGGGTTAGACAATCCAGTAGATGGTCAAGATTGACCAGGGGTATACCCTCTGAGGACATTTATTTGTTGGCACATGGCATGTTTTTCACTCTTAGATTGAGTCATTGTAATTACAGGCAGCATTACAGCTTGAAATCCTTACAAATAGAAGTGACCTTTGCCTTGAATCATGCTGTTTGTTTGACAGACAGCTTTGGTTTGACTGTTTTTGTATGAAAAGCTCATTTGTAATTTGTCCTGAGTAGATCATTGTTTCTAACTTAACTCCTCATCCAGAATACGCCAGCCCTAGGACACCTTTGTTTGAGAATGTGGCTTTGGGCCAAGAATGGCTATCTCACTGAGCGGTTTTAGAGAATCCAGGCTTGACTATTCCTGCTTCAGCATCTGCCAAAGTGTCTTCGCTGTAGTTTGAGCTTGATACTTTCTCCATCAAGGATGACTCTTTGGTTTTGACAGCTGTGGATGAAGATGCCAAGTGCAAATGAACCTATAAATAATTTATTCTTTGGGTATTTCTGAACACTGTGCACAAGAAGCTGCTAGTATTCCTGTGGCACCACAAATCTTCTCCACTGCCAAATACCAGGCTTTCCTTAAAGGCCTCGACTATGTCCACCAGCTCTGAATTGCTCAAGCAGGTGCACTGAAACGGAGACAAGTTATAGCATTCAACTCTCAGCTCACAGGAGCATTGTGCAGTTGGCTTCTAATGTTACATGCCTTGGCTCTATGTGCAAGGCTGGCCACTGTGCCTGAGAAACTTGCCTCCAGCTATCAGCACAAAGAACCCATAACTGGACCCAGACTGTTGCCGCAATTGCCACTGAGTTCAGAAAATGGAGCCTCTAACAGTGGCGTGAGTGATAAGAAAACTGCTTAGTTGTTTTGTTTCCAGCTGGGTTCGTGTGGTGCTCACTGCAGGGCAAGTCTCCTCTAAGTCTCCATTAGGAGCAGCTCCAATCCAGGCATTATCTTCCTCTTCTGTGATTCATTTCTTGGTCTGCCAGACACCTTACTGGTGCATAATGACATGCTTTGGACAAATGACTACCTCAGCAGTTCTTACATGCTGAGTGAAACCCATTTTTTGACTCTCCCATCTCACCCAGTGAGATGGGCGCTCCAAGAGGCTCCAGCTCTCACAGGAGATTCTTTTAATAACTAACCTTAGAGTAAGGTTTTAAATTATTCATCCAGTGCATTATTGTAACATATTACTTCTTACAAATCAAAGAACATTCAGTTTGTCTCAGAGGAGACATTTGCTTTTGTAGTTTTTCATTTTTCATTTTTCACTTTCACTTCATTTTTAGTTATTCTAAAAATTAGTCATGGATTGTCCGGTCTGTCAGCTGATTTACTACCCGAGCCCAGACTGAAATATCACAACTACTAGTCAGCCTGCTGTGAACTTTTATGCAGACATTCATTCAGACGACTTTAGTGATCATCTGCCCTTTTGAAAGAGGTTCTCATTAATTGAGATTTTTACTACATCACATCATTTAGTACAGTCTTGTCCCTCTCAGGATCAGTTGTAGCAACTTTTCTGATGTTTCTTTAAGTTTTCATTTAGTTGTGGCATAATCAGGTCAACATTTGAATGTGTCCAATAGCAGCAACTTTTTTTTATCGGTTCATTCGTCATCATTTTCGCAATTGATTTTGGATTTTGAGATAAAATATAAGAATTTAAATTATTCATACAGTAATAACTGTGTCCAGTATAAGGTTTTAAATTATTAATTGTATGGTTACAGTACTTGGCTATTGTTGAAGCTTTCTGTCAGCCACAGTGTCTTGTGTTGAATGTTAACAGACTAGATGTTGTTAGATGTTCAACATGATACCTGCTAAACATAAGCATGTTAATGTGCTGACTATAACATTTAGCCTAAACCACTATGCCAGAGTCAGTCCTAACAGCACTGCAAGCGTTTTTGTTGATATTGATTACTTAATTTCCTCTATTATAACAATGGCATAGCTAACTACTTAAGAACTGCTATCTTACAAGTCACAGCGCCTGCTGTCATTGATATATAATATGTTATTATTTGATGCAGTGCCCCCAGTCTAACTACAATAGCCGACTGCCTTTGTAATTTGACTTTCCTGTTCTTTGGATTGATGATATAATTTCTCAGTCCAGCTCCCCAGATGATTAGCACACCTTGGCCTTTTGTAGGCAGCTCTCATATTCTCCATCACACTGTGTGCTGTCACAGTTTAGTACAGAATTGCTATTAGGCTGCTAGACTGCACTGGAAATAAGGGATGTCCCCTCCCCTCTCTTACTCAGATGTGTTTTGTGTAGCAATGTGACATATGCTTTCAAAAACATGTACCCACATAGGCATGAGCTTTCAATCAAACATGCACATACAAATAGTCAGATAAACAAGCACTCTTCCCCTTTGAGTGTCCCTAGACACTTTGGACCCTGCGGCTCCCACCCACCAGCCTGGCCTCTTTAATGAGGACTGGCCCCGGTGTGTTTGATCCTGCTGCCAGCCTGCGGCCCCTCAGCCTCATGCCTATTCAACAGTCCCCACAGCCTCTCCAGTTACTTCCCCCTTGCTTTGGGTAGAAGAAGCACTCCTGGGCAGTTGTTCAATATCAAAGGAAATCTGACTGATACTGTGAGGGAAGGAAGAAAGAAACAGCAATTTAGGTCTTTGCTTTGCAGCCGTGGAACTGCACATTGATCTGTTCTCTGCTTCAGTGTTCAGAAAAATTCATCCATTGACTGTTAAAATCCGTGAAAGGTTTTTAAGTTCCAAATGCCAATTAACTGTTTTCACTGACTGTGGTCTTGACATTCACAGCTTCCAATTGAAGTCTTTATAACATGGCACTTGTTCTGTTCTTCACAGGATGGAGGCCTGCTGATTAACAACCCCACAGCACTGGCTATCCATGAGTCGAAGTGTTTGTGGCCTAACACGCCCTTGGAGTGTGTGGTCTCACTCGGTACCGGCCGCTTTGAAAGCCCGGGCAAGAGTAGCACCACCTACACAAGTCTCAAAACGAAACTCACAAATGTAATCAGCAGCGCTACAGACACTGAGGGTAAGTGAGATTCACTGCAAAATCCCAATGATGTATTATATAATTTAATGAGGTTGAGTTTAATTGTCCACCTGTGTTACAAAATCATGTTTTGGAGTTTAAACAGCTGTTGGTTGACTCCTCTTCCTTATTAAAAGTGAGGATATCTCAACTCTTCTGCTTCAATTGTGACCGCTTCATTTACAGTCTGGCTGATTTGATTACCTATATGAGATGGAGGGATGGTATATAAAATGGCTTAATGTGACCTAACATGACCAGTGTTTAGTGTGAATTTAGCTATATTTATAGAATATTATAAGTTACATTAGTACACACATAATGTAAATGGAGTTGGATTTGTTTTCCTTCACGTTTCTTTATCAGTCTGTAAAATTCCGCACTGCAGGCTGACTTTGTGCTGGATATGCCCCGTTGTGGCCCTCTGTAGTGGCAAAATCTTTCGTCTCCTTATCACCTCTGGACATGGGCACCTCTGCTGTGCCTAAATTTGGCTCGCTCCCATCCCTGTTGCTGGTGCTCTGGTGCAGTGTGTGACCTAGATGCTTCTCTGCACTTGTTCGTCCTGTATTTGGGATTAAACACTCCCCAGCTCTCCAATGGGCTTTGTCATTTAGAAACAGCAGATTAGCAAGTGTTTATCACAGATTTTCTCTTTCCCAAAAGCTTCCATCCTGTTCTCATGTCGCCTGCTTTGTCTTAGCTGTATCAGTAGAGCTTATTTATTATTATTTTTTAATATTACTATCTAATGGAGTTTTAGATGTAAACAATATCATATGGAACTAGCTTGTAACTCCATCACAAGTGTAGGCAATATTTCATGATAAATTATTCAAATGTCAGAATTATTTCTAAAAATGGCTCAGAGCTGATTTGTAACCAGCAGGGTAATTCACTGTACATTGAAGAGCAACTTAACAGTACATTAAATTCTTTTTTTTTGCCAACTTCCAGTGATTTAATTTTGAAAAAAGTTGCTGCTTTTACGTGCAGGTGTACTCCAGGTCCCTCTGATGCCACTATTGTTTGTGGTTACGGGTGTAACTGAAGACACTTTAGAGGTGAAACCAGAAACTTTTTACCAGAACAGACAGTGAAATATTATCTGGTGATAAGTTACTCTGTCAAAGTCCTACTTTGAAGATCTAATCCTGGTTCATAAGTGATCCAGTCGCATCTCAATTGAACTCCAGTGAAACAGCCATACATTCCCAACCTCTTATAAAGTCAGCGTTTTATTTTAGAAGCACCCTTGGATGCTAAGAGTGTTGAGTAACAGAATAAATGCTGTGCTGTTGCCCGAGTTCATTTCCATCTGTATCCATCCATGCCTGTATTGCTGCAGCTAAGACATTTGGGAGAGATTAATACACATTGCAAATTCAGCTCTGTGTGATACAATAATTTGCCCTGAACCACATTAATTCCCGAAAATGATCACGTTTTATTTGGTACCTTAAAGGCAGCTAGTTTTAATATAATCTGCATTCTGACTCCTGAACTGCTGAAATACTGTGGGAACATAATCGCTGTCAACTTTTTGGCTCCTTCAGGCATATTTACTCTGTTATTTTTACCCTCTGCTTGTTTGTATGTTTTCATATGCTGTTGACTCTCAGCCTCTCAGACAGAGCAGTTGTAAACCTGATATTTTCACTTTGTATTACACGGAGAACTTACTTGCTAACACGTGTAATACTGTCACAGGGTTGACAGACAGGCCTTGACTTTTGCATGCCCTTTCTCACTCTTATCACTGTATTTCAGTGCACATCTCGGGACTATTACAAAGTTAATAATGTGTTTATAATTGGACTTAATGTAAAATGTCATGTTTGTTTTTTTAAACTCTCTCACCTCTTTCTCACTGCAGAGGTTCACACCATGCTGGACGCCTTTCTGCCTTCCGACACATATTATCGTTTTAACCCCTACATTAGTGAGGATATTTCCATGGATGACAACCGACAAGAGAAGCTCAACATGCTGCAGACTGAGGGTGTGCGTTACCTGGAGAAGAACGAGGAGAAGCTGAAGAAGGTCGCCCGCATCCTCACCCGAGAGAAAGGCTCCGTCCAGAGGATGGCAGAGTGGCTCAGGTTTAAGGCTGACATGTATAATGGACTGTCTCTTTACTCTTCCAAGTTCTAGATCCAACATTTACCTCTAATGCAAACTTTTCCCTTATTTTAAATTAACTGGTTTGATTAGCATGTCATACCTGTTGACTTATTGACCTGTAGCTTTAAAGAATATTGTGTAAAAGTAAAAATGCCAAACACTACGTTCCTCCTCAGTCATACGCCAGACTTGCTAGTGATTTTAGTGTTAATGTGTTACAGTTTAGGCAGTGAAATTATATTTTCCATTGGTTGGTTACCTTGACTTGTACTCACTTGTTTCTAATGCTATATGGTTTTGGGAACTTCCTCATGTGGGATGCACTGCTGCCTTTGACAGCAAATGTAAAGAATAAGTTGAACATTTTAGGAAATTGGCCTTTTCGCAAAAAGAGTATCAACTGCAGGCTCGTTTGTATGCAGCTACAGCCCGCAACCTGCTATCTTATCTTAGCATCGACACTGGAAACAGCAGCTAACAGTTGGTTTGGTTAAGTCTAAAGGTAACAAACTCTGCCAAGAAGTGTGTCCTCACATCCAGTTTTTATTCTAAGCTAACATAACTAACTGCTTGCTCTAGCTACATATTCAATTATGTGCCACTTTTGTTATATAACCTGTAACAAGACAACAAAAAGAGCATATTTTCTAAAATGTTGACCTGTTCCTTTTAAAAGGTCAAATACTGCAGTGTTTAACAGTTGTAGCTGATCGTTCATCCGGAATGTTTTTTTACCAAGAGAGCACTTTTAAAACATTTTGTCCTTTTACAGAGCAATTGCTGTGTCAACCAGTATGTCCTCACAAACCTGCGTTTGTACTTTAACAGAAAAATGTTTCATGGACCTGTTTAGCTAGGCTGCCGACATGTAACACTGTGAAACAGGACTGCAAAGAAATGACTGAACAAAAAAAAAAATGGCATTGCATGTTTGTAAATAGTCTAAGATAATTCTAAAATTTGCACATTTAACAAAGCAGCTACTGGTCAAGTGTGGATATATGTGCTGTGCTGTGTAATTGTACATTGATTATAGTACCATTATTACATGAGGGCCCACTTCAAGCATTACAGTATGTATTAAGTAAATTAGTGCTATATATAAGACTTTACACACGAACTACTCTAGAAAGAAACCTGCTCTATAAGAAGTACAAGTTGAAAGCTTTACTCCAATATTCAGCTCTACTATACCTATAATGAATAATAATGATTCACTATCAATAGCATATATATAATTCTCCAAATGGAGCCTCAGTGTCATAATGATATAACTTATGTATTATTTTAGCCTCAGACTACTATTGTTTGTTTGGCGCTTTTATCGTTGTGTGCATGATTGTTTGTTTGGTTTTATGGATTCCCCACAGGCTATGCACATTTTCTTCTCTGTCTTCAATGTGCCCTCTTTCCCTTTGATGCCTCTTCTCCAGAACCTCTTTCACTGTCACTACTGCGTTTCAGTCCCTCTCAGCATTTCTCTAACCTTTATTGAAGTGATGCAGGTTTGAACTGCAGCACCAACGTAAAACGGATGGTGCTCATTGATTTGTCATGGCTGAAAATGATCCTGTGTTGCTTTGTCTTTGGCACTGTAAACATTTATTTCTACGCCTAACCTGGTCAAGAACTGTATAGCTCATGCAACAATGTGTTGTTCACACCCAGCGGACCTGTGGTAAAAGGACACAGATATTAGGTAGATTAATATGATTCCACTGTTCTCTAGTTGGTCCTGTGTAAAGACTGTTTGACTGTGTGCGTGTAATTAAAACCCACCACTGAACCTGGCTGCATCTTGTCTCCTAATTATATGAACATTGGCTGATTATGATCGGAGGAAAGCTGCTGTGGATCATCTCAGGAACAGGGGAACGTGCGGATATTAAGTTGGTAATTTGTACTCACAACAGCTTAATTATTCCAACAGAGATCTGGACTGATACACAGCCTCATCACATTTTCCAAGGTGCTTGGCTTGATTAGCACCCAATTCAGATTTATGAAAGTAAGACTACAGGCACATCCAGAACTGTTAGTAGAGGTTTTTTCTTCTAAGTCAAATATACTTTATATTTTTCAAGGGAAGGTAATGTAAAAGCCCTGTGTCCCTGAGCTCCCTGTCATAAAAGAGCGGAAGGTGAGATGAGATGACTGTGCAAGGCTGGCTCAGACACCTGGGTAACGGCCCTGGCCAGTGATGGCTCACATTTCCCTCCAGCATAAACACCACGCACTGACACAGCTATCGACCAACTGCTTACACGCATGAAAACACAGCGATGGCAGCAGAAGGCAGAGGACACAACAAACAACATCAGTAGTCAAGAAGGACATAGTACAGCATGTATGCTGTTCACATATTTTCTTTTATCTATGTTCTTTAATTTAACAGCATCACAGGGGAAGTGAAAGAACTAAGTTTGCACTGACTAAAGAGTAAAAAGGGCTTTTTAATTATGTGTCAATATGCACAGAAACATTTGGTAGATGCAAGTACTGAACTTTGCAGAGAACAGTTTGTTTAAATGAAGAGATCTTGGCTCTTTCAGATATTTGGATTTACTGCGAGGACAACCAGATAACTGAGAATAACACTGACCCGAACCTTGATCTTAACTTAAACCAGATTACTAAGATCAAGTCCTTTGAGAAGATGCCAAGCAAAAATTATGAAACATACAGTACTCTGAAAAGAGATGCTCCTGTTCATCAGTAAACTCTTACGCAAGTTTAAAATAAGACATCAAATTACAAATGAATTTGAGTACTATACTAATTAGATCAGATCCAGAGTCATTACTGGTGCAGTTGTTGGTTGTTGAGTAGAGAGTAGAATAAAATAGAAGTACATCTGTAATTGTACGGTACTTAGTTACTTTCTTCCACTGCTGCTAACTTATGTGACCATTAATCAGTTCTGTCTTATATAGGTAGAAAATGTGACACGAGATTTCAAGATCGCTGTGCAGACTCACATTATTTCTGTCCAGTTGGCAAAAATGTGTAAATCTTCACCTAGTTCCCTGGAGTCTGGTCTGTGGGGAGACCTGCAGCTCTCCTGCTCGCCCGCAGTGTAGAGTCACATTAATCTAAATGAGTTAAGAGAAGGACTGTCTTGAGGAAAAAGAGGATTGCACATATTCAAGAGGACTGTACCTTATTGCTCCTGAACCTCCTTAGTTTTTAATGACATGCAGCTTCTCCTATAGCTATTTACACTTTCTCTGACAATATAAATGAGAAGACCTGTTTGTACATATACAGCCTGTCACACATTATCAAGGAGTCACTCTTTTTAAAACTTTATTAACTCTAACTCATAAGACAGGTTTTCTTAAATCCTTAAACAATCCTTTACACTAAGGATACCATGCACCTGACTTTCTTTTTCAGCAGTAGCCATTAAAACAGGCCTTAGATGTCTTCTCTTCAATAATTTGGTCCAGTAGTTTCTTGCACAGCAAATTCACTTCTCTGAGACAGAAGTGAGGATTAATTAAATCCTAAGAAGTGGTTATGAAGAATAATTCAAAGGGTTAAAAAGGCATCTGTGACTTATTAAAAATTAACTGCAAATATACTTAATATTGTAGAAAACGAAATGCATCTGTAAATATCTTGCTGTAGCTGGAAAAGATATACACAAAACATGATTTATAAAATGTTTACATAGGATTCACATAAATCTCTGTATATACATCGTTCAGCTGTTTGAAACAGGTGATGTATTTGCTGTCACTGTGGTATATTCAGTGGATTCATGTCATGCTTCTGCCCCCTGCACGTTAATGCAGTTAGGCCGCCAGTAAAGGGTGCTCCCACTCAATATACAGAAGTCGTAATGTAATAATACAGCAGGCTGAGAGAGGAGATGCATCCTCCCCTGATGGAAACAGATCTGACTCGTGAACTTGTCCCTCGGCAGTAATCACATCAGTAATTTCATTTATTTTGTACCTTTGGCCAAACCTCTACACTCTGAATATAAACAGCAACCTTCCAGTCTATGCTGGGAATAAATCCTGGGGAGGTTTTGATAGTGTTCTCTGATGTTTGCCGTTATGTGGTGTGTGTTTATTCTCAGGGTGGCTGCTACTCAATTACACCTCACATTTAGCTGCAGCAAATAAACCCAGCTCATTAGCACTTAATTAGTTTTGGAGCAGCCGGGTGATATCGAGATAAGATATGAAGTATATGAGTTTAATTCAAAAATGGGATTTTTTTTTTTCATTTAAAAACGATGACAGAAACACAGGAAACAGATTTAATTGATAAATAATATGACTTCCTTTCCTCAAAGTCAGTTACATTAACTTTCACATAACAGTTAAATAACATAAATACTGAGCTCTTTTGTTTGTTTCGTCATAATTAACACACTGTCACAACCCTCTGGCTCATTTATAATATGGCACCATTCGAACGTACCATGGCTGTGATGTTGTTTTCAACTGCTGTGTTTTGATGTAAGTTCTGACTGGGAGCCTGCTGATCTGTGTTGAATCTGTGTTAGTTAATCATCACCTCTAAGGGGAGCTAGGTCATTTCATGGTTGGGTTGCTGCTGCTGCATCTGTTAACCAGTTTGTTCTGACAAATAAAAAGAAATAACACTGAATCAGTGGGAAAAGAAAATAAACAGGCCAAGAGATGAGTCTGTTTCTCCTTCACAATAACCATGGCATGTGTGAAGTTTTGCATCTCAGTGAGCAGAGGACTTCAAGGATTCACTGCAGGAATATGCACGATAATTGGAGTTACCAGAAAGGCAGAAAAAGTTTTCTCTGTGGGTTCTTGCATTTCAACACAAAGATTCCTGACAAGATTCACTTTGCAACTTGCAGCAGGCTGCTACACTTTGTCTCTGTGGTGCTGTATCCTTGAACTTATGAAGATCCCTCGGAGTATTTCACAGATAATATGCATGGGGGAAATTAAGAGAATATTTTAATGAGATTCAAGAGGTATGGAGACATAACTGGAGGCGGTTTGAAATGAGAAGCAAGGACAATTACAATACGTCTCAGTGTTTCACTATAGGCAGATATGGGTGAGAATTCTCTGGTGGTCCCTCCAGTCATTGATAAGAGAAAGTGCTGCTATTGACACTGGAGGATTACGTCCAACAAATGACCTTGGATGCATGTCAGCTCCACTTTCTCTCAAGTTTCAGTCAATTTTTAAAACATACTGTTTAGTTGAGCAAAGATATAAAGAAACACAAGGCACTAAATAATGTGAAACTGTTGGGGGATTTGTGGGTATTACCTTTTTAAAAGCGTAGTTCTATGCATTTCTTGTGATAAACTGCACTTTTTGACCATAAAACAGATTTTCATCTTGCTTCAGATCTGTGCCACAGTCTAATTTTAGCTAATCTCTGTTGAACAGATTCTGGATAGCAACTCAAACCAGAAACTCTATAATTCCTGCCAAACCAGGCTTATGTTAGCAAAAACAGCATCACTCGCTCTCAGTGTTGGTTGGTGTATGGATGCAGACGGCTACTACTGCTAAGCCCGAGATAATGCATGTGTATAACATGCACTGAGAGTGGAGAGCATGGCTGGCTGGCAGCTGATTGAACTAAAAGGAAAATGTGGCTTCAAAGTCACAGGATCCCGGCAGAGCTTTGGCTGATATCAGTGCATTTCTGCTCTCAGGTCAAAATTGGACAGTGGGTTTTATCAGGACATGCAAATGTAGCATTCAAAAGCTTTAAGGTTGTGAACAGCTGCAGTGAAGTCTAAAAGATGAACAGAGTCAATTATGACTAATTGCTGTCTGTGGATTTCATGTTTTCAGTTTTGTTTTCATTTCGCTTTTCATTTTCATTTCACTTTTTTAATTGTGAGTGATTAATGAAAATGTACAGGATTATGAAGCCTTTAAGGCTTTGGGATTTTCTCAGTGTTGAACATTATTAGTGCTTTTAGCGTTTTCATGATGATTTAATGTAACAATAATAATACTGCAGAAATGTTTGAAAGCTGCTCCCTGCTGTTAAATATCAGAAAAGGACATTGCGGCGCTTTAAAGGGCAACTTTTGGCTTGTTTTAGCCTAAACTCGTCCAGCTGTTGCCCATCTGGGGTTTGGGGCCTGCAGGGAGCTAAAGCACTATTAGCGTGTCTTTTCGGATAACAATTTGCTAGAATGGTTCAGTGCCTGGAGGCCACCATCCAACAGGAGCGGCGCTGCAGTGCGCGCAATAGGCGTGCGCACGCCCTGGAGTGCCGCTGCGCGCCCCCGCCTGTGTGTGTGCGTAACAGCGAACTGGTGCGAGACGAGAGGACCAGTGACTGTGAGGCAGCGGAGGCAAGTGCAAGAGGCTCGGGGCTCCACGGGACTCCACGTAAATAAACACAGCAGACGGGATCGCTGTGTCGCGCCGGACTGGAGACACAGAGCAGGCTTCGCGTTCCGCACGTCCGACGGAGGCGAAAAGGTGAGTGAAATTATTACTATTCACGATAAACACGTGTCGTGCAGCTTGCGTCTCACTGTGAGGAGTTTGTGGGGTCAGAAGCAGCCTGTCACCCTGAGTTGGATGCTGTAAAATCACTGTCCTGCTTCCAGCCTTTTCCTCAATAACGCCAAAACGCGAGGGTTTGTTTCCAAAGCTGGATCTCTAATAACACTCCAACTAACGTGTTAGCCTATGGCAGCTGGCATCAGAGAGAGCAAGTGCATGTGTGCATGTTCGGTGCACGACTGTTTACCCAAGGTTTGACACAGAGTGTGCTGCTTAAATCATACTGAGAACAGTCACTGTCACTTATCCTCCAAACGGAACCTTTCATAATATCTCCGTGTTGCTGCTTTGATGCTCACGCTCCTGCCTGTAAAAGGTAGATAGATAGATAGATAGATGGATTGATTGATATGTGGATCCTGTGTTTGACAGTTGTTTTTTGTCCTGCGTTGATGAATTTTATGCCCTTGTACACAAAATCCCTCTTGTCCTAAGCTGATTTGCTCCCCACATGCTTAATTCCTGTCATATTCATATCACAACTGTGTTGTTTTCATTGACCACTGACTTTGTTTTCGTCTCATCAGACTCAGTCTGATTATTATAGACCCAGTGAGATTCACCAGTTTACATCTCAAGCCATTTTATTCAGAAAACCCAGCAATAATTTTACTGGAAATAAAAAAAAACAACACATTCCCACCCAATCCCTTCTCTACTTCCCTCCTCCTCTGCGTCCCTCTGTCTCCTTTTGGTCAAAGCTTCTGTAAAGGGGGAACTCACCATCACGCAACAACAAGCCCCCCCCCTCTCTTCTTCTGCTCATCCCCAGACCCTCTTCCACCCAGACACACATGCCTTCGCTGCACACTTTCTCTGCCTGCTCCCATAGCTAAATTAATACAATGCTAATGACCCCTGCTCTCTGAAAGGGCTGACACACTTTCTAGTAATGTTTATTCACTCCAGGCAGACTATTGTTAATCTGTTTAAGAAGATAACAATATCCCTCTATCTCCACCTTATGTCTAGTTTGCATTAATTCAGAAACAGGCGGCAAAATGTGTGATACCACTTTATGTATGAATGTCCCTTAATGTCCGTCTTTTGGTAGTCCATCCAGTCGTACTTTGACCATGATAAAAAAGGATGTTGCTTAAGCCCAGAAAACCACTCCTCTGCTACAGCTGGACCTCTTCCGACAGGACATTTCAGGCTCATTTTACCAGAGTGAAGAAATCAGGACAAGATAGTGACCTATATTATGCTGCTGTCTTTACTTTTACCGTCAGAACGAACGACACTAGGCGGAGAGATTTGCATAACTAAGAGATTATCATGACACGTTGGCTGGAGTTATTGTGAGACCACCAGCCAGTCACACTGATGACCTAAAACCGGTGGCGGGCAACTCGGGTCCGGGGGCTATGGGAAAAGCTTGGGTGTTGTAGGGAAAATGTCACTAATTTCACTCTGTGGGCTGGAGAACCATGAAGACTATTCTGTGTTATGTGATCAACGCTTCTACTGTGAGCGACCGTCTGTGGCATTGTGAACTCCGCCAACCACAGGACAGGACAAAGTGTCTCTTAAACAGAAAGAGTTGTTCTATGTCACTTGTGGTAATAATGATGACATCATTTTTTTTTTTTTTTTAGAGGAACTGATGTGAACTTGAGAGGCTTTTACTTGGTGATTCACTTCACCAAGGAGGAAGTTCCTTTATGTAGGAGAAATGACTCTTTCATTTATGGTATTGGATGGAATAAGTAGCAGTGGCAGTCAGCAGGAGACCTTTAAACTCTGTAGTCTGTTGTGTAATGGACATTTAAAAAGAAGAAACTCGGTGTCCTCTCCATTGCGTGGCACTGAAAGACCCAGCATTCTGTTGAATTTGAACTCAGGTCTTACCTTTTAGTTTTGACCATCAACTTGCTGTATCACAGCTTTACCAAAGCCGTTGATCTAAGAATGGTGACAAGTCAAACAAGGCCAGAAATGAGGCATCGAACTAGAGCTGAACTGATCAGGTGATTGACATAAAATAAATATGCCATTGTTGTCATTAAGTAACATGTGGCAATAATTCTGTTTTTATGTAAAATGCACAGGCATATTTCTAGAATATGCCATCGCAGGTCACTCCGGCAGACTGACTGAATGATTGAGGTACCCTGGAGACACACGTACTTGTGCCCTTAGTGGCAGCCGTTGTGAATAAAAGTGGTGTGCTGCTCAGCTGTGATGAGGCTAAATCTCTGGGGACTGATAGAGGCCCTTGCCTATCCATTAGTGTCATCATGCTCTGGATGTTTCTTCCCAGTGGGCCAGTCACACACAGTAGCACAGCACACTGACATTGCGTGGACCTCTTGTCACAAGCATGTTTGACTTATCCTGGGACTGATGAGCACCTCATTAGAGGATCACCAAGGGATTGGGACCCCTCGCTTTACGGCTGCTTGAACACTTGCGTTGGTTGTAATTTGGACAAACTCATGCAGACGTGGTTTGAGTACATGCAGAGAAGGACATACATGTTTGTTACGCACACACACACACGTTTCACGTTGTCCCTCTCTGCGAGTGGAGCATGTATGGTCGCAAGCTGGTGGGTGCAATTAGAGTTTCACACTCAGTTAGGCAGCAGCTGTAATGGGGATTGACACGTTCCTGCGATTCCACTCCACACAGCTGCAACTGTTGATGTTTACATCCTAGACCAGTTTTGCATTATCACGAAAGGATGGTGACAAATGACTGAGAAAAAGATATTTAATGATTTATGTGTTGCTTTAAGCAAGACCGGGCATGCTGCCTGAGTTATTAGATACATAGATGTGCAGTTGCTTTTTTGCTATTTTGTCTTTAATGACAACATTTCTGTGATTTATGCTGAGTCTGAGGGGATTGGTTGTGTTGTAGGTTGGTTTTGAAACATCACCTTGGGATTTTGGGCAGGTGATGGACAATTTTCACTTCTTTTGAAGTTTGAAACACTGATTGATTAATTAACTATTATTCATTTTCTGTGATAGTAAATTGAAAACAAGCAATGTGAATCTGTCAAAAGAATAATCAATGAAATAATCAGCAGATCAGCCATTAATGCAAGTGGTTTGTTACTGCCTTAATCCCTCAATGTATTGATCACAGATGCTGTCTTCTAAGAAATAGGGTCCTGTACTGTTACATGAGGTTGTGTTTTATGACCAGACGTGGTTGTGTAGTGGTCAGTGAGGATGTCCCTGGACAGCTCATTGTCACCAGACATTTGCACCATGGCAGTCGTCAAGCCCAATCACTCTTGGTTTCCCGGGGAGCATTATTATCACAATTATCAGCCATGTCAGATTATTACACCCCTTAGTGAGAACAAAGAAAATAGTGATGCTCTTTTCTGTGCAAACCAACTGTCAGGGAGTGACGGCAATAGAGAGCCCTTTTGAAGTGGGATAATGGTATGTAATGTTTGTGGGTTTTATGTTTCCTCGCTACCCCCAGTAAAGTGCCTGACTTGTTAACTAGCTCCGCACAACATTGGATCTGACTCCCAGTGAACTTTGAGTTCAGTGACTTGAAATGAACAAATCAATGTGAGACTTGAGATGTGAACTAAGAGTATATCTTCTGAAATCTCTTAAGATGCTCAGCTTCGTTGCCTCCCACTAGAAGAAAGGAAAAGTGGGAGTGTTTTGAAGCTTTCAGGGTCGCAGGAGGGAGGAGGGGTGGATCATGTACCTCAGTTGATGCTTGGAAGGGGCAGGCAAAACAAAGGGGATCTGTTTTCTCTGTCTGTACTGGCGGGACGGCTGCTCTAGTTGCTTTCTTGCAGGGTAAGGGGGGCGATGCAGGGTTATGCCCAAGGACATCCACAATAGGATCTTGGGTGTTGGAGCTACTGTTTGAACTGACGTTCCTGCGGAAGAAGACTGGAAAGGCATTTCTTGCTACTGAAAGCCTCGGGCCTCTTGAAGCTCTGGCCAACTTTGAATGGGCAGCAGATGTTGGAGTGGTAGTTGGTGGCTCAGTGGTAGCCTGTAACAAGGACCAGTACTTCCCTTTCCTGTCCTGTCCTGAAAACAACAGGAGGTGGGCATGGCACCACCGGCAGGGTGTGCATTCGCCAAAATTACAGAGAATTCAGGAAGAGTGTTTACTTGAACGCTTTCTGTTCTCAAGCCTCCATCTTCCTCCTATTTGCATAGAGCTTAAGAAAAACTCGGCAGCACATCCCACTCTCTGTTGGCACAGTGATGCAGCCCACTTGTGTTGTCTAATAGCTCAGCAAATACACAACCACAGCTCTTACTCTGCTTATAATGTTGGAGATTTAAAGAAAGAATCCTGCCAAGAAATCCTACATGAACATCCATATTCTTACCAGCCTGTTCTTGAACATTTCATCTTATAAACTTGGAGATTTGGGGGGCTGAAGTGGTAAGCAGAGCGAAGGTGTAGATTTTCTTTTTTGCCCTAGCACATGATGCAACAGTGATTGAATCAGCAGGACAGAAGCAGACACTTAGCTGTCAGCTCATGAATAAAGTTGACATGGAAACACAAAATGGCTTTGCTATGGTTCAGGAGGATCGCTGACCTCAAGGTCTTACTTAGACCAGACCTTCTCGTGCTCTTACCCCCTGCTCCACCCTCTACCCCCTCCCACACCCTTGCTGAGGGTAAGACACCATGTTAGCAGCTCAGCAGCCACCAGTGAAGGGTCCTTAATCCAAGTGGGATGACAGCTTGGCTCTGGATGCTGTTTCTGTGGCGCTGAGACCAATGGGCCTTTCTTTCCCTCTTTTTCATCCTTTAAATCCCCAAAACACTGCCATAGGAATCCTGGGAAAAAAAATCTCCAGAGGGAGACAAAGGAATGGGATGGTAAACAAATCCAAGTGTAGATCTGTGATTCCTCCATTCAGGAGAAGATAAATGCACGTCCTTTTCAGATATCAAACACATAAAGCACAATGCACACTGGCTGCTTTGTTTTTGTTATTTCCTTCTTATTTGTCCTCGTGCCATGAGTTGTATGTAAAACATAATCTATACACAGATAATCTTTGTCCACGCATCAAACTGACTGAGAAAGATTGAGGTCAGAAAACCATTAGAATCATAAAATGTTGGATTGCTGTCAAACCAAATCCCTTTTCCTTCCTTTTCACCAATGAGCTGAACCACCCTGAAATTAAATGTGTGAAGAGGTTCAGACATCTAGTAGTTAACAACTACACAATAGTATGCATCAGACATGTTTGCTACTCGACTCAGTCTCTCTGCCAAGAAGCTATGGCAAATTTTTCATTTTCAGTGTGTTGCCATTTCTGATGGGTACTGATTCGTGAATATATGTGCTGTGTTAAATTGATGTTTCTTACCCTACGATTACAGGACAGAGAATGTTTTGCATTCCCTTTATGTTAGAGACATACATTTTCAACCACCATGAGAGGAAGATTGTCTTTAAATTAGATTTATTAACAAAAGCCCAAGGACATCCGGCATGGAGCTGACTGTGCTTAGGCCTTTTGCCAAAGCAATTTAAGATCAAATGTGAGTGATGAAGTAGCAATCAGTATAATCTCCTTGTGGTCAGTCATTTCTGGTTTCTCAGAACTGGGCATGGAGGAATGTATTTGTCACTAAGATAATTCCTTGCTGTGGGCGAACTGGTGAAGATGAACAAATGGCAACTTTATTTTTTAAGGATCTCCTCTGAGATTGGCCAGCCAATCAGATGTCTAGTGTGGCTGAGAGCTGTCTGGGCCAACACTGGGCTTTTTTTCAGCCTTGAGTTTGTTTGTCAGTCTATGTGGGAGATATCAGTGAGTCTTTGTTGGGCGACCATGGTTTATAGCCAAAGCCATGTGGTGTTAATGCAGAGTCTCTCAAGGAGACAATGACATTAATCATCTTTAGGTGTATGGGCATTTGCAGCAGTAGAAGTCGTCTTTTCCATGTGCTCCATTTTCTCAATATTTTAACACACAGTTCCACCATTGTGTATATGGATATTGGCGTTGAATGACTTTCCTTATATTGGTTTTAGTTGGTATTGTGCTGGCAGAGGTTGAAAAGACTTTGGTCTGAAGCAGGCCTAATGCTGGGGTCTTCAAGGTTGGCTGGTTTCGGGCCTCTCAGGGCTCAAGGCACAATGACCACATCTCTCCATGAGCAGAGCTTTGGTGGATATGTTACTCAGAGGGGTTACTGCATGACAGAGGGCACACCTCCACACATCCTGTGAGAGAAAAATAGGACACTTTCACTCATTGGTCATTTGTAATGTGTCACTGAGGTGGAATTCATATAGTTCCTGGTTTTGAAGTCAGTATCTTGATGGTATTTGACATTTCTGAGTAAGTAGAGGACTTGGCTTAGTGTCAAGGGGCACTCTTTAGATGTTCAGCACTACTTTTCACTGCATGTGCTTGGTGTGGAACAATAGAGATAATTGTTAACGAGAGGCTGGATGTGATGCTCTGCTTACTGCTGGTTGGCGTGACTTGTCTGAGCTATATAAACTGTATGTAGAAAAGATTTAATTTCCCTGCTTGACTGATAAAGACTAAAAGTGGAGTTTCATTTCCAAAGCTATGCTTTCATATCACGATATCTGCTGCACTTGGAATTATTAAAAGCTATTTTTTAATCTCAGCTTGTAGCCATGTGATTTAAATAAAGAGCAGCCGCTAGCCGGAGAGCAGATTGTGCACTGATTCCTCTCACTGTCTGTCTCTTACTCCATCTCTGTGTTCATGTGATTATTTCCATTTTCATTCACTCTCTGATTATATGTCATATCTACATCTGTTACCGTGTTTATGAAAAGTCAAACTTCTCAGTAACTTTTCATTCTGGTGATTTAAAATAACTACAATAAACAACAATTAAATCCAGCTAGTCAAGTATTCAGTTCTGGAAAAATCTGTAGCTTTGCCCAAAAAAATCCATTAACTGTATAAACAGTACATGTCTGTAGCATTAAGAGCTGTAGCATAAAAAAGTGTATTTCTTAGAAACTTTTAATGAGAAGTAATTATTATCATTATTAAAAAATTATTACAAGTACAATAAGTACATATTGCCAAACATATATAACACACCCATTTTAATGTACAAATACTTGAATTAAAGCGCACATTTCTTTTGACTGTTTTTGTAACGGCCATTTAAGTTGAAGACTCAATGTATTCTGACTCATTCATTAGTTTCCCTTGAGGTTACTCTAAAAGTCTCCCTAATGCCTACTATCATCTGGATGTATGTTGAGATGGTATCATTTTATGAGCTTACATGTTTACACTGCCATAACCAGGGGTAACGCTAAAGGCAAATATTCTTTATAACCTTGCAGAGTTGATGTTTCTAATGTAGGCGTTGTTCACTGCTATTGAGCCTAATCAGGCCAGAATAGGGGAACTACATGGAGGTCGGACTGATTGGATTCTCCACAGTCACCAGCAGTGGAAAAAAAATCTAATTAAGCCTTAGGCGACCCAAGTCAAACTCCCAAGGATTACCCTGGCCTTACACCCAAAACCCAACCCTGGGAGAGAGTGATAACTAGACTCCCATAATCTGAAGCTGGGGCTGACTGGAGGGGGGTTGATGATGAAATCTGTGCAAACTGAATCAATCAACCCAGCAGCAGTGATTACTGACATCACCGCAGGTTCAGTAGTATGTCAGTCATATCATCCTGGGAGAAGCGAAACATATCAGGCAAATTAAGTTTGAGTCAAACCTCAAAGCTTGCAACTTTCTCAAAGTCAGTCTGTGTTAATGTTTAACACCACAGCACGAAATAGTGCATATAGCTACAGTGTTGTCAGTGTGTTTTGGAGAGATAATCATAGAAAAACTGATTTCATGCAGAGTTTCATCCGTATCATTCACAATCCCCCACGCTTTGAAGTCAAATTAGAAGTGTATCTGTATGGGTGGAAACGACAGACAGATTAGAGAACAGAAAACATGCTTTGAAAGAGCATTTAACTCCCCTCCCCCTCATCCTTAAATCTGCCTTTGGAGACAAAATAAAACCCTGCAAAGTGTCTTCCCTTTTGTCCCAATTTAAGGATGTGGGATGGATGTATGCTCTGAATTTTAGGGTTTGCTTTACACTTGCTCTTTTGTTTGAGTGAAAGTACAAGTTTACTGTGGTCATTGCTTTTCAATAGTTCTTCAAACAGTTAGCCCGTGAGGAGAATAACTCACAATGGGAGACCGCCATTGATCAGGTGTTTGCCTATAAGAGTTTAGGAAGAAGTGAGGAGGGCGAGGGGTCAGGCTGGAGTGAGAGACATGGAAGAGACAGTGACCAGGACTTGCTCTCCTTCTCACCAGGATGCAGCCAAGTCTGAAATATGGCTCTCTTGTTTTGATCCTGGGAACAATGCACCTGCTGGAAGCCTAGTGAAAACCTCCTCTCACCATGTGTCCTTTCCTGTGTCTCTGAGGTATCACTGACTTGTACCCATGTGAATACAGCCTCTGATATTGTTGTATCATTATATGATATAACTTTCATTGGACAATAGCTTCTTTTGTGCTTCCCCAGTTAAAAGATGGCAAGAGCTTGTCATCTCTTCTTGCCTTATCACAGGATTATATTATTTGTGAGTTGTATCTTCCAGTCTAGCATCAAAAATGCAGCTAAAAACGCTCTTTTGGCCTCAAAACAAAAGCCTCAGAGTTTGTTTCACTCAGCCTGTTTATCTAAGCTGTGAGTCAGCTGAAATGGGACTTTGGATATGAATTTCGAATGGAAACAGTGTTGGCAGCAGTGGCAGGGCCGCGTCCTTGACAGCCCTGTTGAATTAATTCCTTCCAAATGACTGGTTTAAAGAATGAAAAGAGGAGTGTGAATAAAACCTACTATTCTGTGCTTTGACGGAGGTCCATTTTTAAACATAATGTCTTGTGCATCCATCCTTTTTTATCCCTGTGACTCATATTGTGTTGAATTGAAGCATAATGGAATAGGTGGCCACAGAGAAACCACCGGGGCCAGCTCATCATAGCACTTCAGTTTGATTGACACCCCGCTTCTTTTTTCACATCAGACATGGTAAAAAGGTATAAAAGTGGCTTTTTTACATAACATTGGACAATTGCATGCCTAACCTCCTTCATTCACCACTGGGCCTCTGTGAATTCAAACTGGAGCAACCTCAACATATCTGTGTTTTGTAATGCTAAAATTAGCAGAATCTGAGGCATGTGCTTGATATGGTAATGGGGCAGGAAAATTGTGTTTGAGTTAATTTTCTGTTTTACCATGGGTATTTGCCAGAATCGACTTTTTAAATTTGACTAAAAATGTGTTAAATTCGGTTTGACATTTAGTATGAGAAATAAAAGTGAGCAATACTTATTTTATGTCATGTAGATATTGTGATATAGTACACTTTTTGTATATAAAAATTAGAAAGAAAATAAATCATACATCAGGGTCCACTCACTTTAAGTGACATTTTCCGACCTTGATCAAATGGAGTTTGCTCATGTGTAATCTAGATTATTTAGTTGTTGCCATGTAATGACACTTTCTTTACCATATAAGACCATCTGCCATCGTGTGACTGAAACTCCACCCTGACAGACCAGCAGCAATATCTGTTTGTGGCTAATCCAGTATATTAAACACCTCACAAAACACATTGATCACTATGATGAGCCTAACCACTCTGACATAGATATAGCAGTGCAAAGACTAACTATAGCACAAGAGACACCTTATTCATCCCCATGGGCTAATTATTCCCTCTGGCTTCTTTTACCTCATCTCCTAGTTTTTCTCTGAGCTTTCTTAGAGAAACAGAAAACACTGCAGCACTATTTCAGAATAGTGTATTGTGCAGGATGATTTATGATAGTGTTGGTAGATGTGGCATAAATGAACACTGTGTGACACTGAGAGATTTTCCTTCATGGACTCACACAGTAGCAGCTCTCAGCAGTGTGCTCAGTGCAGGAGTGTGTTGCACTAAATGTTTAATGGAGAGTTAAGGGATAAGGGGCATCTTCTGTCTCTGCCTGCATAGTGTCTCATTCCCACCTGGCCAAGCTCCAGTGCTCACTGCAGCGTTCTGACCCACTACACTGCTGCATTGAGACCAGATACAAAGCCTCATCAGAGACTTTGTAGTTCAGCTATTATAGTTATCAGCATACTGTATTGACTAGTTTGTGTAGCACAGGCCTCTGTTCTCAAATTTGGCCAGACTATAAAGTTCCTCAGTCACTTGACTCTTGTTCACCTATATTTCATTTACTTGGTTGACTTTCTACCACGTCAGTTTGGAGTAGTATGTAGGTCGTTTGACCACCACCCATCAGCCTGTGTCACGGTCAAAGCCTCAGCATTTCAGTGAAGCCCTGGCTGTCCTTCAATGGCTCTTTCACTGCCGCTTGGTGACAATGCATTTTTTCCATGCCATAAAGCAGATGCTGTATTATAGCAGCACAATACTGGGCCCATCTGAAACTGTTTACCATCTGAAAGGCGCACCAGGATCAGGATGCCTACCACTGAGTGGGGCTTTTTGACTTGACACTCTATAATGAGTACACACTGGAAGGAAAAGGAGCGGACAGCTTTAACTGGCATTGTGATCCCTGCATAGAGAGAGGAAATGCAGTATAAAGTGCCGATTCAGCCTATTCTTCTGATCTTTTATACTTACTAGAATACAGAGATTACTATGGTATCAAATGAGCTTGTCAGGAGTTACAGCTACTGCAAATACATATACAGGAAACTTGCAGCTTAAATATTCATCCACCTAAAAAACGATTTAATGCTATAAATATAATTTTGCTGATTTGTCGTGACAGCTGTCTTTTACTGAAAGTCAACAAATCAAGAAGTAAGGACAGAAGTGAGAACGGTTTGAGTTT
Organism: Anabas testudineus; assembly: GCF_900324465.2. Lineage (NCBI taxonomy): Eukaryota > Metazoa > Chordata > Actinopteri > Anabantiformes > Anabantidae > Anabas > Anabas testudineus. The sequence goes on from NC_046615.1 coordinate 17,128,555, forward strand.
AGAAAGTGAACTGGTGCAACTAAAAAGCCCTGCAGGTAAATAATTACCTTCCTCTGTGTGGCTCGAACCTGTCTTTTCTTGCTGTTTGTTTTCAGTTATTTGAAGAGGTTCGCCTTGTTCTGAGTTGTCTGCCCTCAAGGCTTGTTGTATGATGTAGTCCTCAACCTACCCATTATATAAAACAGCTAAAACAGTGTTGAACCAGCACTGCTGATGGAAAGGAGCCCTGTCAGCAAGGCTGTTAGTCACTAATTGAGCACTCAAGCAGAGTGGGACCTTGAAAGGCCAGAGGTACCCAACGAGACAGGCTGGTTGGTCAGTCACACTTCACAGTCAAAATCTTCCACACCCCAGGCTTGAGAAAGGACTTCTGGAGACAGGCACCACTCAGACCTTCTCTTGAAGCTGAGCTGTCCTTGCCCCCCCTCTGCTCCACTCAGAGGGCTTACCATCTCTGACAAGAACTATCCGAGGTCTCCAGCTGGTCATTAGTCATGCCGAGGACACACATCTATCACGTCAAGAGCTTGGACAAATAACAGCCGCACCACACACAAGAAAGCCCAGACAGGGACACATTTAAGTACATTAACCCAACTCTAGTTCCACTTCAGAAGAAGGATGTCACTACGGGAATAAGGAAGTAACTGTGGGTGTATAAACCAATTATATAACTTGATTCCTGCCTGTGTAGTAGGTTGAGAGCACTGCACTTGGAGAAATGTGTAACTGAGAAAACAGTGATCCTGGTTCTAGTTAATGTTGGAGTCAGGAGTTTGTTTCAGTTTGTTTATTGCAGTTTTTTTGATATAACTGCATATTGCTTTAGAAGTCTGTGTATGTGTTCATAAGCGAGTCATTCATGGCCACCATCAGGTCAAGGTTTGACTGAGTGTGTAATGTCTCAACATCCACTTAGTGTTCAGTAACAGTTGTACACAGTGCGATATCTTTCAAGTGACTGGCAGGAAGACTTGTGGGAATATAACTTTATTTTATTTTTTCCTTTTTTCTCTTTTATGCAGTATTTAAATTATTTTACAGCACAAACAGGGCACATCACAACACATCTCCACAACATTTGATTGCCTTCCAATTTGCTATTTTTCTCTCCTGTCTGTCTATAAAAACACCTGATTTTGATAAGTAAGAAGGGAAACACATTTAAGTGTGCTGTCAATACATTCAGGTTTCATCTAATCCTCCCCACAGCCATCTGCAAATTGAATTAAAAATAACAGTGATCTGTTCACCTTTAAAACACTCAGTCACTTTTCTTATTATGCTGCTGCCTATGCTGTCACTTATTTTAGCAGTGTGCATCTGTCCCATTTTGTCATATCATTTCCCTGAAGAGTACAAGGTGTTGTGTCATAACTGCAGCAGTGTTAGTTTTGCTTATCAAGACACAGACAGACCACAGAGACTAACACATACAGTGGAAGCTGTGTGGAATCCCTCTAGGATCTGAACAACTGAGCACAGACGCATATCGTCTATCTCTGAGAAAACTTAGGCCTGAATGGCTGTAAATGACAAGGCTATTGTCTCCAGTAAATCAAGAGAAGGTCTTTTCCTGCAGCTTCTTCTTATGCTCTGAGCCAGTTTCTCTGACATCGTGCATTCAGGCAGAACTTGTCTGTCAGCTTCGTTTTGTCACTAATTTATTCATTTAAGCAGTGGCAGCCACATTCAAAGACAATGGCGCACAAGCTCCGAGTTGAATTAACCTTAATAATTATGCAGATTTGAGGAAAGAAAAGCCCAATTGTTACACACTCCTCAAAATTCCTGCCCCCTCCTGTGCATGACATCCAAGTGAATAAATTACTAGGCACAAGAAAATACTCACTTTCCTCCTAAGAACCCACTTGTAACAACAGTATTTTACTTTATTTGAGTGAGAATGTTTAGACTGTGCCTTCTGAGGTCAAACCGTTGTTGTTTATGTTTACATTAGTGATGGACATAGTCCATAGCATAATGGACGCATGCATCCACTGGAAGTGCATTATCCAGTAGAGCAGGGATCCATTTTCTCAAAACATTTTAAAGGAATCGACTTTAAATGCTTCCAATAAATGCCTGGTTTAAAGTGCTAATGGGCTGTTTGATCAATAGATGAGCTTTTCCACTGTAAATACCAAAGGTAGTTGAACACAGTTATACAGAGAGCATTTGAATCCATTAAGTGTTCCCTTGAATCCAGGGGTCAGTTTGATGTTTTTGAGCCTGTGTGATATCACAGCATTCCTATAGTTAGTTTAAATTATGGGGGATGTAAAAACATTTCTCTGTAAAGGATAAAAAAAAATAACAAGATATGTTCCAGTAACACATATACAAAACCAAAAGTAAAACATCTATGTGTGAAACTTTAAGTAAACCCGCCAGTCAACTGAATATTAAGTAGCAGATATTTTGCTAATTGATGCCAAATATTTGCTTGTTCCACCTCTGTAAATGTTACAGTTCCTCTTTCTATATACTTTTGTTGTTTGGTTAACAATATGAGTCATAAAAATCATGGCCCTGAGGCCGGAGAATTTTCATAGTCCTTAGTTGTGCCTTAATATTCAAAGAGAACGCATCAAAACTTACTTTAAATGCAGCACAGATGCTTAGGACTGACATCTGGCCACTAATCACACAGTTGAGAAATAATAAGGTATTGGCTGACTCTGGGAAAACAACAATAACAGAAGCCCATTTGCATCCTGTACTCAGCTGCTAAAAACAAGGGCATCTGATATTCTGCCTAATGTACAACACAGTGGAGGAGATGAAAGCCTGTCTCCGACAGTGCGGCTGATACTCAGCCGGCTCCAAATGAAGTGGAATGACTGATCTAGAGGAATGGAAGCCCAGGTTTACTCAGGTGTTTCTAAGAATAGAATGGCTTGATTGCTAAAAAGTCTCCTGATTGTCTGTGTTTACAGAGCTCATGATTGGTTTAATAACTGAGGTCATTTATGTTGTAATGAGGCAGGATGAGCCGGGGTGGGACACGTGTTTCTGCAGTTTGTGGCCGCCGTGTCCCAGAAATGCATTCGGTCACTCAAAGGCAGCCTGTGCCGTTTGTTTGGGGATGTATGTGAGGGTGAATTATTGATGCAGCGTAAATCCAATCTGGCTCCTGGCAGGTGCGCCGCGTGGTGTTTGCTGTGTGCATGCGAATGTGTGTGTGTGTGTGTGTGGTGTTGTATGTGTGTGAGACACTGTCAGAGAGGAAGAAGGAGCAGTTCTGTAATTAAAAGGCAGCACAGTCTGCAGTCCTGCCCACACAGATGCAGCTATAGGCACACAGGCTATAGGCTCAGTGTTCAGTTCTTTGCATAACCACACGACCACCAGAGTTCACATACACTGTTGCTACATAGAAAACGTCTTTCTTCTCCTCTCTAGCTTTCCTCCCTTCTTCTTCCTTCTCAATATCCATCTGTTAAGCAGTACACTTTCTTTTTCCGTCCCACTGTCATCCACTTTTTCTCACCCTCTTCCTCCTTGTTTTCTTCTCTCTGTCTCTCTCACACAAATTTCACAATGTGCCACACTCGAGCTGCAGCACTCTGTTATTGTGCAGTATGCAGACAAGCTGCTTGGAGCCCACCAGTGATATCATCCCATTGTCCCTGTGCTGTCACCTGCACCAGAGAACATGGAGTCCGGGAAGAGTAACTCACTCACTAACTACACTTGTGATTGGTTCTGATTTGCTTTGAAACTACAACACTACATATACTGTCAATTCTTTGTGTGTTTGTGGCAGATATTCACATTCACATTTTTTTCCAGAATTTACAGAACACACACTCTCAGTCGGTTTGTGTTTTTGTGAAGTGCTCCGACGGCACACAGACAGGCAACCTCACACTTGCACACATACAAAAACAAACATTTACAGATTCATGTTGCAGGAGTGTACACACTCTTCTCTTTTCCCACAAACATTCACACACTATATAAATATGTATACTGTCCGGTACACACACACACACACACTCACACACACACACACACACACACAGCAACTAACCAGCCGACGTCTCTGCACCGTCATTGTTCTTTACACTTCTGCTTCTCTCATTTGCTCTTGCCTTTGGCATATCTTCCTTCTCTCCTATACTTCACATCACATCACTCTGTCTCCCTCCTTCTGCATTTTATCTCAGTGCTTGCAGCAACCTGATGTGTTTCTGTGTGTGTGTGTGTGTGTGTGTGCATCAGGCTGCTGTAGACAGGCTGATTAAACCCTTAAGCGCTGTCTCCTTCACCACTGGCTCAGGCGTACCTCAACATAATGCCACATCACTGACACTCAGCCCTTCTGTCTGTGGCCTGTTGACTTGTATCAAAGTTTTGTCTTTTTCTTTTTTCTTTTGTATAGGGATATCTGTTGTTTGAATATCTATTGTTTGTTTGTTTGGTTTTGGTGTTGACTTGTTGAGCACAATATGGATTTTACATCAAAGGAGGAGAAGGAGGGGAAAAATCTAATTGTCAGCTTTTGAACTCAGTAGAAAGCCCATATTGTCATATCTGTGCTTGGATTTGCTGTGATGGAGGTGGTTCAAGGTGTTCTGTGCACAACCATTCAGTAGAGGCACATAGCTGTGTGTTTAATCTACAATGTTTTTATGACCTTTCTCTATTCATTAAGGACACTGCAGGTTGGTGTATTGATTAAAAGCAAGGCCGCGAGAGCTGCATATTCAAAAACGTGTGTGCATACTATTTGTGCATGTATGCTCTTGGGAGGTTTAGGTTGTGTTAGGGAGACAGGTGGTGTGTGTGAGCTGGGCGCACAGCATGGGAGAGGATGAAGACGAAGAAGAAGGAGGGAAGAAGAAAAATCTCATTCCCCTCCTGCTGCCACAAACATGCACTTCAAAGATGGCGTCTGGAGGCACCCGGCTCCCTCAGCTGTTGTTGTGCTAATGAAACTAATGAAATCAGGAGCAACAGTCAAGGAGCAAACTCAAATTCAGATTGCGCAGTAGCTGCTCGTAAAGTAACGGGATAATGCTTTTGCTAAGTGTTAAACTGTTGTCCATCCGTCCATCCGGAGTGGGTGTGTAACGTGTCAGTGGGGCAGGTTGTTTGTGCTTATGGCTGCAGTGTTGCCAACAGTAATGAACAGCCTGGATGACTTGCCCTGTGCAGCATCGATCGCACGCTCTCACACAGACGACTGATGGAAATTGGTCCTGGTGGGGGAAGCGAAGGAGGTGCACACATGCCTGCACCTTCTGTGGACACATATGGACACAGAGATCAGCACACATGTACATACTGAGAGAGCGAGAGAGCGTATGTCTCTTCTCTCTCTGCATGTGTGTGTGTGTGTGTGTGTGTGTGTGTGTGTGTGTGTGTGTGTGTGTGTGTGTGTGTGTGTGTGTGTGTGTGTGTGTGTGTGTGGGTGGGTGGCAGTATGTGTCTATTGATGCCCATGGGTGCTCACTGCTCACTGGACCGAGGATGATCTTCTCATTGGTGACAGTATGGAGCATATAGATGAGGCGACCTGCTCAGTGGGCTTTTCTTTTTCCCGTGCTGCGGAAAACTCTTGGATCTTTTCCACCTCCCCTCATGTACTCAGCTTGTGCTCTCTGCAGTTGGAGGGAGGCCTCATACACACACTGTATGAAACCAGGCTGTTGTGCTCCCTCTCACTACTTCAATATCACGCAAATGATTGCCATATTTCAATATACTGTATGGCTATGACAGTTGGCAAGTCATTCAAAGCCATTGGTCTGTGCATGGTGAGCTAACAATAGCCAGGAAAGGAGGCTGCTTCACTTCTTGGATATTGTTAAATCAACATTTTAGTTCATTACAACCTCAGCTCTGTTTTTGTAGTTTGCAACATTATCACACTGCACTTACCAAACTAGGCGCTGAAACATGGCAAGAAAAAGCAATGATCAGACAGGTTTTCAATAGGCTAAACATTCAACTAGATAGTATAAAGCACTTGATGCTTAAAACTGAAAAGTGTTTTAAACCATACAGGAGGAACCTGTTTTATGGCTTCTTTATTTCTGCTTCTAGCACTGTGCTCACCAAAGTAATTACTGAGATCTGGAAGCATAACAACAGTGCTACAAATTGGGACAACAGGGCAACCAATGCAAGCATTCAGACAGTCATACAAGTTGTTAACAGACCAGGTTTATTAGGAAGAGAACATAAAGAAGGGCAGTAAATGTATCACCCAAACTGACTTACAAACACACTATTAACCTAAAGTACTTGCTGTTGTGAGCACTGGGTTTTCTTTAACATTTAGTTAAAATGGTGTAGAAAAAGTAATCACGTATTATCACTTATCTGAGTGTTAGAGATCCTACTGGATGTTTTTTGAGTGATTCCAGCATGTTTCATGTTCTGGTGCGTACAGTGCGGGTATAACCGATAGAATTGATTAGCCCAGTTTCAGACCCCTGAATCACATCCCACACAATGAGGCCACCACAACCGACCAGTCAGACCACAGTAAATTAGGTCTGAGGAAATTATACAACCTATAACGTATGTATTTGATCAATAAACAATACATTGACCATCAACTTTAAGTTTAACATGTCTGTCTCACTACTCAAACAAACAAACAAACTAAAGCTCAATGAATAAAGAGAAACTACTACTGATTTGTTGTCTCTTTCAAATATCATAATACTGGCTAACCTAAGGTTTGATTTATAACTTCTATAATTATAACTGTTAGCTTTTTGTGATGCATTTGCAGATTTAAGCACTTAACTTCGAGGCCGCAGTTACTGTTAATAATAGGAATTATGGCTCAAACTACAAAAAGAATAAGACCCAAATTGAAATAATACAGAATTATCCCTTAATAATATACTTCACAGTTCAGAGTAGATGCTGTAAACAGTGGGTGGAGGAACAAAGAAGAGACTAGTGCTGCTCTGGCTTCTGTTAAGTTGTGTGTGCGTGTTGAATTGTGTCAGAGTGTTTGAGCTACAAAGAAATACGATACACGCCACCACAGGTCCTTAACCTCAGAGATGGTCTGCTGCCTGTGTGTGGTAAATATCTCCTATTCTACACTCCTATTGTTTTTTTACTGCGCTCTCTGTGCCTCTTTCTCTCCCTCTGTCCTTTTCTTTTTTTTCTCCATCATCCTCTCTCTTGTCTGTGAGCATGTTAACACTCCAGCCCTGTCAGTGAGCCTCATGGCACCATGGAAACCAGTCACACCATTCTCCATCAGAGTGTCTTTGTGTGTGTGTTTGTAGCGGGGACTGCCTGTGTGTGTGTGTGTGTGTGTGTGTGTTGATGGGCGGGATTGGGATCTTGTTTAGTTCCAAAAAGCTGAAGAGAGGTCATGGCCGTGCCTATGGGCCTCTTGCTGTAATTCATGTAAATTCCCTTAAGACCTCGGCAGCTTTGTTTTCCTCACTGTCCCCTGAGCTGAATCTGATGCCCGCGTCATCGATGCTTGATGCAAAATGAGCATTTCTTTTTCTTGAAATGTTAAATTCCTTCACTTAGCTCCTTTGATAGTCAACTGGATACCTCATGGTATCGTTAAAGGCTTATTATGTGGTACCTCTGACATCAGACTCCTCTCTGTTATTGTGTTGTAATGAGTTCAGCCAGAGCTAACAAGGATAAAATTGATGCTGACATGGATGAAGACAAAGTGAAGTGATTGTCAAAGTACAGTGAGGTTATGTCTTCAAAAATCTCATTGTCACGGTTTGTTAGTCAATAGATAATCACATTTAAACAACTAGTAATTTGGTGTGAGCTGCAAATTTGACATAGAACAATACTGTTAGGAGGATCCCAACAAACAACTGTGGAAAATTACTTGCAAGAATGTGTCAGAAGCAAACTTAAGAGGTCTAAATCCTCCATCCATGTCCTTTCATTCTCTTGCTGACAGCAGTAAAGTATTTCACAAGTGTCCCCCCACCCTGGCTCGATAGCCTTGTGAACCCAGTGCATTATTCTCTGTTCGAGCCAATCATATTTCACTCCTATTCACATTTCTGAAAAGGAAACTCAAAAGGAGTCCTTGCCATGAACACCCACTGACAGGCAAATGCATGCACATACTCGCGCGCGCACACACACACACACACACACACACACATATACTCATGCAGACAGTGTGCAGTTCTAGTTTGGAGGGCTTGGTCTAGTTTGCAGCAGGAACTTTGTTCTGTTAAAAGTTGCTATTGAAATATTGTTCTTCTATTGGTGTCGTGACAAAGAGCAGGGAGGGCGCCGGCCCTCTCTCAGTGTGAGTCTGAGCGAGCAATGGGCCCGGCCGGGATCGCCCAGTGTCTCTGCTCAACAGAGTCAGTGTGCAGAAATAATGCCCATTAGACTTGGTCAATCACGCCCCTCGCCCAATGAAATATGGCCGTCTCACTCATTTCATACCATAATCCATACACCTCCCTGCTATCCATCATCTTTCTGAAAGACGTCTGCCACCATGAATGCTTTTATTTATGATGCATTTTTTAAATTAATGGCTTCTCATGGGGTGACGTTGCATGCTGAGAAAGCTTAGCGTGCTGAGTTATGTTTGCATAGAAAACAACCGAAGCTGTTCATTAGTGAATTAAGGTGGAATTCCAGTGCAGAGGTTTCATATCTCTTGACCACCAATGAAGCTCTGACGTCTATATGATGATGGTCTCATTGTTGTATGTGGATGGAAATCAAACACTCGCAGTAGCCTGCAACAATGGCCATGTTGTGAAGCCATTGAGCATGTCCCAGCGGTGCAGACAGAATTCATGTGGCTTTGTAGGATTCTTAAGTGGTTATTCCCCAAACAACAAGCTAAACCAGTGGAAATAATTAAGCTGTGATGAAAGAAGTGCAGATGTTATATGTAAATAAAGTAAAAGCTAAAACCTTTTTGTATAATTCTCTTATTTTCGCTTTTTTTTTATTTGGGGGAAATGTCTCTTTGGTGTAAATACTTAATCTAGACATCCCAAACATGACAGAGAGCCCAAATTACACACTGTAGCAAGAGGTCACCAGCCACGCAGGTTAAGAATTACTGCTTTAGTTGTTAACATTTCCTAATCTGAAAAATAAGCTGTAGCTTTATCTTTAAAATAAATGAACATTATTTCTAAATGTAACACACTGGAAGTATTTGTTATTTAAAATGGAAAAACTCAAGTGAACTGTCTCAAGTAAATACTACTACTTGAATTCCACCACTGCAATTGAGAAGAAAAAGTGTAAAATAGTGTGTTTTGTTTTTGTTTTTGTTTAGTTTTTTCGGATAATGGAGGTTTAATCATTGTTGAGTAGAATGGACAATGTTCTTTGAGATATATTGTGTTACATTTTCTGTGCTTTTGTAGTGAGCCGAGCATTATTTAGGACCGGGCTTGAGAATAGTGACTCTTTCAAAGGGACAGCTCCTACCATTGTTGCCCTCTGCAACCATAGCTAAAGGACACCAAAAGACCTTTTTTTCACATGTATTCTTTTAAAACGGGTCGCAATAATACCAGAGAAGAGTCGGCAATAAATAAGGCTTTCCCTCTCTGAGTCAAATAGATTAGATTGCATGGGGACATCTGCTGAGTGTAGGTGAGCACTTTCTCTGGCCTCTCACTTTATGGGAAAGGAAGTATTTAGGATGTGCCTTGAGGCTTTTTTCTTTTTATTTACATCATTGTGCTTCCTATACTCCACCTCCACCTTCTATTGAAGTTCCTGAGAACTGCGTTGACTCAACCACAATCACTGCAGCTCGTGGTTATTTTAGTGTACACTGGGTGCTGTTTGATTCACCATGTAATTACTTTGTGAATTTAGCTTTGCAAGATGTTACACTCTTGTCATCTCTCCGTCCCGCTGTCAGCGGCATCTGACACCAAACGGCTAACTTTGAATATTTAATGCTCTTGTACAAATGTGTCTAAAAAGCCACCCGGTAACTTTATGGATTGTGGTGGCTGTTCATGTGATACCAGGAAATGTTTAACCCCTATTGTAGAGAGACAAAAGGTTGTTTTAATCCCACTGTGAGACGGGAAGGGGGGGGGGAGAGGAGGAACGTGAGAGGAGGGGTTGTGGGTGTGTTAAAGCTGGGTGGTGGGTGATTTTGTGAGGGAATCAGCTCTTCTCTCTTTACTGTCAGTCAGTCACAGCAGCCACATCGAGGAATACGCAGCCACTGGGATTATGACATCTGAGCTTTGCTCTAAAGCAACGGATGCACACGCTGAGGGGATTTGTCCTTATTGACACATAGAGACACAAAGGTGATGTATTCTCTCTTTTCTTGTGAGTAGTGATCTTAGACCATATAAATCACCTGTTGTGAAAGAAAGAAATAAAGAAAAACCTGTGATATGAGCAACAGGTGATGCTTCTAGTCAGCTGAACGTTTGATGATTTGGCTGCAGAATGAGTTTTAATAACAGTTGTTATAAGTTAAAAGTTATTAGTGTGAAGATTTGTGAGAGTTTCCTTTTTTTATGTAATTGTAAATTAAATATGTTTGTTTTTGCACTGTAAACAGACACAGAAGTTACTTATTTTTGAAGATGTTCTGCTTTTCTTTGCCTTGTTAAATTATATCTTACACCTTTATAGGCTTGTAGTGGCCTAGTTGGTTGACCTAAAATTGTTAAGTAGGTTTTTCAGTTTTATTTTTTTATACGCCAAAAATAAACAACTTGAGAAAACAGCTTGCACATTAATAGCTAAACAATGTAAGGTATTACATTAGTTGTTTTTACAAGCTTTATCCTGTAAAGCATAGACAGGTGATGGTCTTAGGATGCTTCTTACAGTGTGCTGAAATTTCTAGAGCTGACTTTTTCAGCAGTGAGATGTCCATAAGAGTTTGTTTCAGCTGTGCTGTTAACATTTTCACGGGTAGTTTGCATTTTTTTAGCACACTCATCAGCTTTATTCTGTTGTTGATTCTGCTGAATCTCAGTTTGCCTTCAGTGTAATGGCAATAAAAGCATCCCTGTCTCTGCGAGCTGTGTCCCCTAATGTAAAAATTATCATAGGAAAAGAAAGTATGTTCCGGCTCTAATTATTTCTCCCCTCTTTGGCAGTAATGATGCTTCATTGGGAGAGTGGTATAGTCTGCAGCCACACTCTCCCTCATTAAGAAAGAGTCTAAACTAAAACCCACAGGCTGCTGCAGCCGGTGCTGTACCCTCTTCCCATGTCTGAGAACACAGACACACAAACACACATACCTACTGTAAACAACACAGTCTGGAGAAAACAAACAGATTCTCATTAAATGAACATGTGAAACCTCACTACCTGACATTGTCTGCACTAAACCATGCTGGATAAAATTCAGAACATTAGTTAGAATATGTCTATTAATTAATACTAAATACTAATATAAAGGTTTATGTTTTTACAGCTAAAATATAGAGAAGCTTTGTAGTGTAGCTGTATTTCTATATATTTGACCACTTGGAGGTGACACAGGTATCTGTAAACACAGCACTGACAAATGTCCTATGAAGTTAATATATCTAACGTGTTAGCAAACAGTGCACCATTTACACTGTGCAGACATCTATTTGAAAGAGGTTTAGTCTACTTAACAAGTTATGTTCAACACTGGCTGCTAACTGCTGTTTGGTGACTGTGATGTACTGTAGTTTTTTATTAATGAAAGTAATGACAGTGAACCAAAATGGTGACGTTGTGAGCTGTTAAAACAAATCAATGAGCTGAAATATGCTAACAGACTGTAGAAGTGAGGAAACAGAATCAGGGGATAGTTTATCTGTCATTTCATCCACTGGTAAAATGGAAAACATTGATTGGAGGAGCTTCAAGGATCAGGATGATTACGACACATTTTCTGTATTTGTTTGCTTTTACTTGCATTTACATTTAGTCATTTTGGCCGACGAAATGTTTTTGTACTTTTTATATCCGTTAAAGATTCAGCTGTCTGCACTCATGGCACGAGAGCACTCCCTGAGGTTTTGAAGGCAACATTGGTTTCTTGCTGTGAGATGTTTTGTAGTTCTGCTTACTGCCCACTGTCACCATCCCATCTCCGTCTATTTACAGTCTCAGCCCTCCGTCCCTCTGCTTATCACCATGGTAGCAGAGCTGGACTGAACTCATCCTGACTCTGTGGTTTCTAAGGGCAGAGGTGGGGTGGCGGGATGGCTGGCTCGATGTCTTGGTGGGAGGCTGCTTTTGATGGGATCAGCCTTCGGCTCATTCAAACAGGATGTGGAAAGGTCATTTACTTGTTGTATTTTATTCATAGATCTCAGCTGTTATCATCTGTTTTACTGCTATCTAGCAGCTGCAGAGTGAGGCAGAAATTAAAAGCTTGGTCCTGTAAAGTTGAACTGCGCGAGCTGAACAAGATGATAAGTGAACGGCAGGTCTGTGCTCAGGTATGGTGTCAGCAATAATACTGTGAGGGAATAGCATGCATGTCAGTGTTTTTTAAAATCTGGGTCAAGATCCTTTCAAATTCAGTCCTGTGGGAAGATCAGATTTTCTGGTGTGATACTTTGTAAGATGTAATATGTTATTAACAGTGTTCTGTGGTCTGTAAATTGTACAAAAGGTTGAAATAAATGTCGTAGATTTTCTAGGAACACTCCAAATGCTTTTAGGCTCATAGTATAGAGAACCTTGTAGAACCACATATTGGGTATTAAAACAAAATAGTGATCTTGGGAGAAAACAGCTGAAGAAAAAACATCTGTGACTGTGAGAGAGAATTAATGTAAACCTATGGAGAAGCGGTGCAGAAAGCAGTGTTCGTATTTACCCGAGTGGAAACGGCGGCGGCTCTCAATGGGGCTCCCAGACTTTTATTTAGAGCGGCAGACTGGCGTCGATAAGCCTTTGCTAGAAGTAAATTGGATTGACTTCTTCCATCATTTTGCTTATTGATTCTGGTTGGTGTGTCTCTGTTCACTGTGACAATGTTTGAGGAAAAGAGGGGGGAGGACAGAAAGGGGTGGAATAATACAGGTAGCAAAGAAAATAAAGTAAGGATATTGTTAGAGCCAGAAGAGAGAAGCAATGGACAGAGGACAGGGAAGGTTAAGACAGGACAGCTGACCCTTTTTTTGGCCTGTGACCAAATGGTAAGGTTCCACATTTTTGCTTCAAGCAGCTGTCAAGTCATGATATGTCATATAAAAAATGCTTTTTCATTTTAAAAAAACATTTGTTATGGAGAAACATAACTCATAAATAATTCAAAATATGTCCAGACACATGTTCCTCACCTACAAGGGTCTGAATGGGGGCTCCTGACAGTAAAGCCGAGGCTCAGTGAGTATGAAAGACATGACAGTGAGGCAGAAGGCAGGAGCTGGAGGAGAAAAGGTGAGGGGAGGATGTGATTTCAGAGTAAGAGGTAACATGAAAATTGTAGGATAGACCTGATCTGGACATCTGGACTATGACCCCACGGTTATGTCCCAAACTCTTGTCCCTCAAGTTCTCAAGTGAGAAAACTTTTATTTTCTATGTTTTTTTGCAGAAACCAAAACTTAGCTCTAAAAAAATCTTGGAAAAATGTAAAAAAAGACAAACATCTGTATATCTGTAACATCAGTCTCTGTAACATCAGTCTCTCAAACGTTCCGTATCTTTCAGCACATTTTACGGGTCTATGTGAGGTCCCGACCTAAAGGATGTTAAACTGCTGAGGCAGAAACAAGGAGGGGATGAAATGAGAGAAGAGGAGAAAAGAAAATTGGTTATGGCAGTTTAGAAAGCAGGAGATAACAGTATTGAACAGAGCAGAAAAGAAGACGAGATGATAAGAAAGGGGACATGAGTGAGGGTGACATTAGGTAGTAGTATAGAGAGAGTAGCATAGAGAATAAAGACAGAAGAGGGTAAGATAAGAGAAGGAAAGATCAAGAAAATGAGACAAGACAAGAGGAGAGGAGGAGATGTGTGTCTCCCCCAGCTCTCAGCCACAGGGTTTTGTGTCTATCAGTTTGGATTACACACTCCAGCCTCTGAAAATCCATGTCCACACTCTGGTTTACACAGCTTGGATGTTTGCTTTGCTTCTTCCACCACGAAAACCTGTCACAGTTGGAAGTGTTTTAAGTGTATTTCCAAAGAGTCAACACACTGAGCGATGATCATGATGAGAGGGAGAGATTTCATGCCGTAGCATCCTGATGTGTAATCTGTGGTGCGAGTGTGATAGGGCAAGAGACTTCCAATATGAAAAGGATTTAGCAGATTATAATAAAACCAAACACAGAGTACTAGGCCCCTTGTGAAGTCAAATTCATGACTGGTTGTCGATAAGACTGGATTTTCCTATCTGGTAGAAATCAAACTTATATGTCTGCATTTTTTATTTTGCTCAACCAGATTAAAGAAAACCACAGAGGAAGAAGAAGAAGAAGAAGACAAATCACCGGAGAGGAGGAGGAGTGAGGGGATTTGAGTTTCTCTGGTAAGTTGGAAACATTTGACTTCAGCTCTTCTCCACCAGCATCATCATTTTCCAAAACAGTATGAATGTCCGGTCTTTTAGGATCAAACATTCTTGTTTCTCTCAAAGCTATTTCCCCCTCTCGAAGGATGTGAGCACTCACAAATGTCAGCCTGTTTGCCATGCCTGGCAAATGTCTCTGGACCGAATATCTGCATCTATGATTCTGCCAATGTGTGAATGTATTAATATCCACACTCTCTGTACAGCTCACGAGCCCCTAACAACTACTCAACCTTTCCATGGCTACAACTCTTTCTCTTCCGCTCTCTGTTTTGATGTCTTTTGATTTTGAGGCCACCACTTGCTTGACTTGCATTTTTCCACTGGCAAAGTGTGTTTTTTTGTGTGTTGGCATCCATTTTTGGCAGGGAAAGAAAACAAAACACTGTTTTTTTTATGTCCGACTCTGTTCGGTGCATATGGTTGTCAAGGTAACACACCCTCTCATCCTCGCCCACTGCTTGGACAGTAGACTTCGATACACAAAATAGCTCTAAGAGCCTAAATTGTGCTTAGTGCCTCTCACATAATGTGTCATTATGGAGCGTGCAGAGGTAGAAAAGTTCCCTAATGGTTAATGTACAATAGAGAACTGAAGAGCTCTCTGAAGCACAAGGTCTCAGTGCATTAGCGCCCAGAGAGTTGACCGTCAGCTTCCACAGGGTTTGTGAAAGTGACCCACAATAACCTTTAGCTCATCCCCT
Organism: Anabas testudineus; assembly: GCF_900324465.2. Classification (NCBI taxonomy): domain Eukaryota; kingdom Metazoa; phylum Chordata; class Actinopteri; order Anabantiformes; family Anabantidae; genus Anabas; species Anabas testudineus. The sequence goes on from NC_046615.1 coordinate 17,143,753, forward strand.
TATTCTGCGGTGTTGAGAGTGTGTCTGTGATTCAGCGGGGAGTTGATCTAATGCACTTTGAGTTGATGTGACACAGCGTGATCTGTGTCCACCGCCCAGTGGAGTGTGAAGCAAGGATCCCACCACGGCCTTGCTGCATGCCGAGACAGGCAGGGAGGCAGCACACACAGCTGAGTGGAGAGTTAAGGGACTCTGACGGCTTGGAGCTCATCTGCCTCTGCCGCTGGTGCTACGCTTATTTTATTTTTGGCAACAGGGGTGTCCTCTCCCTCTCGCTCTCTCTCTCTCTCTCTCTCTCTCTCTCTCTCTCTCTCTCTCTCTGAGTTCATCCATTGTGTGCTTATTCCACTCTTTTGCATTGCCTCGGCCTATGTGTCAGTCTGTTTGTCTCTGAATCTCTCATTCTTTCTGTTTCTCTCTTGTCATTGCGCTGTGACAGTTGGTTGTTGTTGTGAATGTGTGCAGCAGGCCAGAGAGGCTGAGTCCACACTTTTCAATGGTAGAGTCATAGAGGGACACACTTAGGAGCTGCAGACTGAATTTGCAGTTTGAAACACACTCAGGCATGAAACGTCCATTGTGAACAGCTGCATTGAGGCCCACGGCTCTTCAATAGAAAGCCGCAGAGGTTTCTGTTTACCTTCATACTGTTGTCTTTCACTGGTTTCTGTCATGTGGCATTTAAGGAGTTTGGTATTGTTGTTTGTGTCTGTGTGTTTTGATGCCAAGTGGGGGAAGGATTGAAAACTTATCATGCGGTATTTTCCATTTATAGCAACACACTGGCTTTGAAATGGAAATGTGACTATGATAGTATACAGGTCAGACTTTTGGTTTTAAGGACATCATGTTCGCCCCACTATAGAGATACACATTGCAGGAACAGTAGGATGCTAAGCCATTTATAGAGCCCCAGTTTTAGCAGAGTGCAGAAAGACAACAAAGTCACCTGACTTCAGTCCAACGGATCATGAGTTTCATGTGCTGAAAACCAGATTGAAGGTGGCTGAAGCCCCTGAAACATGCAAGAAGTACAGATGGCTGCGGCACAGGCCTGGCAGAGCAGCAACTGTGAAGATGCCAACCATCCACTGATGTCTGTGTGTTGTAGGTTTTACCCAGCCACTGACGGCAAGGAATTTTTAACCAAATATTTGGTGTGTTTGGTTTTAAAAATGTAATGGCACCAGCCATGAACCCCAGTATTTCTGGATTAAAGTCCAACTTTCGATATTTAATACATGTGTATATATAAAAATACTTCAGTAAAATACTAATTAAAGTAAAAGTTTAAGCTGTTGATAATATTCTAATCAAAAAAATAAGTGCTGAGGTTTGGAATCGTGCTGTTATTGATAAAAGTTCAGTGTCTGTGTGACATCTTTTTTTACAACGATTCCATTTTACAAGGTTTAATTTAAATTCTTAGTACAATGTTTTGTGTACCTCTATAGGCTGTAGTTGGTTTTATATACCTGAGTTACCATGTCAAAACACTGCAAACTGGAGTGTGAGCCACACATTCCCACACAAAGTGCCTGATTTCATTTAATGTCAGTGCACCTGAACAGTGTCAGCATGTGGCTGGAAAGCAAGTAGTGATATTACGCAGCAGCAGTTCTGATATCAGACGTGCAGATGAGTAGCGGGGTTCTTACACACATAGAGGAGCCCTGGGCTGCTTCCAGCGCACGTCATTTCAGATGAATGCGCCAAGATATTTCTTGTGTGCCTCTTTGATACAAGCCCGACGATTCTCTGACGGCTCTCTGTGTCAACACTCCTGTCTGAGCATGTTATGTTTAAGAGCAAGTGAATGTGAGAAAGAGGCCACGGGTGGATGTGATAGAGTGGCTCTGTGTGTTTTTTAGAAAACTCTGTGGTTGTATGACAAGCAGAGACAGGGTGGTGCTGGGAGACGAGGCTAAAGTGTCAGACAGAGGGACATGAATAAACAAATAGATGAATAGATGGATACAAAGACAGTGAGGAAGTAAAAGAGGTTGGCGAGACTCCTCCTGAGGGATTGCTGCTCTCCTTCTCCATCTACTAGGGCTTCATGCACAACTGACTCACCAACTGTTCAGCAGACAGCCCGGAGAGTCTGAGGAGAAACTACTCTATATCTGGTGCTAAATCTTCATCTTTTTCCTGCTCATTTCTCCTTCTTTCACCTGCACAACCTTCCTCTAGGCCTCGCTCTACCTTCACTACTCGTCCTCTACAATTATCTGGTTCAGCCTTGTAGCCTACATTTTTTTCTCATTCACACTGCTGGATGCAGTTTTTCACCGCTTCATCTCTCTGTTGTCCATTTCCACAAGTCAGTTAATTGAATATCCTCTTAAAGTCTTACACTTATTTTTCATGGACAGGTCTATGCCAGCTGTAGCTTCATGTTTAGTGTACAGTTATCAAACTGGTATCTTCTCTACTGTCTACAGAGACCAGGTTTAGTGGACTATCCATGTAATGAACCTAAAGAATAATGTTCTGTTTTTCCAGCATGCCTTTATTGTCAATACCAAATGATCTTACTGAATGTATGTCGTTGCATTTCCTTCGTTTAACACTGTGGGTGTGTAGACAAGGTCTATTTTCTCTGAATCTCAGTATCAATGTGCCTTCAGGGCAGAGACGATTGTCCTCAAACAGTCATGAGCTGGTGGGATCTGTCTGTTTGATATGGCCTCTAAGAAACCAAATGATTTATGTGGCTGTTAGCTTTGGGTCCTGGTCCAAGGCCAAGTCTATCTGCTCATCAATATAAACAGCCTGCTGCCCGGGTGCTGTGGTGGAATACAAATGGCTGAATTTAGATGTAACCCCTGACTCGCCTGCATCTAAGCCAATTCTAATGAGAAATCTCTCTGTGTACCTGTTGAGAAAGGGAGGGAGAGTAAAGGAATGAGTAAATATGAAATGCGTGAGCTCACTGAAATAGTAGGCTATATACAGACTGTTGTCTGGGGATTTCTGCAGCCTGGTAAATTACAGGGAACCTCTTCTATTTCCAATGGCTTTTTTCTGTTCCGAGGTTTCATTTCCACGGATGCTGAATTTCAACACGATTGAAATGATGCATCTTTGTGCTTTTGTGATTACAGTTTGATTGCATTTTATAAAATGTCAGTCATGAATAAAATCCACATTTGATTAACACATTGAGAAGCTTGAGAAGATATAGCTTACTAACAACAGTCTCTACCCTCGTTACATAACCTTTGTGCACCTCCACAGATGTTTTCACTTATTGAGACCTTTTCTCAGAAATGAGTGGGTGTGTACCGACAGTACTTGGCTGAAATCTTCTTCACTTCTCTGTTACTATTGTAACCTTTATCGTTCTTAAATACTTTTATCACAAGACATGTCATAGCAAGAAAAACACATAAGACGTGGTTTACACTTTATTACTGTAACAGTTTCACATCCATTTTGCACCTCATGTCATTTGGAGTGATATAATATAAAAATAAACATATATACCTCATGTAAGCCAAAACTAATGAAGGTAATTAAACGTAAATCTAATTAAAGTGCTTGTAGTGTCAATGCACAGACCTGTTGACTGTCACGAGGCCAACTCTGCCACTATACAACCTTCTCTAGTTGATGTGAGATGAGTGTAAAACCTGCTGACTTCCTGTTTTGCCAACCAAGTCAAATACATTACAATATTCATACAAATGTGAAAAATGCAGTTTGGGCTACTGTTTGAGCAAATTGTAGTAATGTGCTTTGGCCAATAGAACAGTATTGATTCACAGCCTCAATGTGCTGATGGGTATCAGCTCTAATATCAGTGAAATTCAAACAATACCCACAAATAGAAACACCGTTTAATGTTTATGCCAAATGTAGGTGACCCTAAAATTCATTTATTCATTCTTCATGTGTAGATAAAGGAGGGTAAGGTGGTCCCTGTAGAGATACTGTACCATTATCTGTTATAGCCCTAATTTGTTCTTTTGTCATATTCGACCCCAGGGGCACAAACAAACTGAAGCCCTCTGTGTCCTTCCCCGGAAGCAAGTCATGCACACCTTGTCCAGTCGGGCTGCTTCGACCTCCCTGTCCTGACATTTACTGTACCTGCACCTGAGAGACACAGGCAGAGAAAAATCCATCACCTCCACCACATTAGCCAACACTCAGCAGACACTTCTCCTGCATTAGTGACCAGCCTCATCCCGTCAAACGTAGACACAGGACAGGGGCTGTTAGCGGGAGCTGGGCCGATTGTTAGTGTTAAATGGGAGCAATGTTTCCTCCGGAATCGCCGTCTGACAAATGAGGGCTGATGGAGCAGTTCTTGTCAGAGCCATTATTTCTGATGGGGCCAGACGATCTGTGGGGATGGAGCACTTTTACTGAGCTGTGACGCCCGCTGGGCAAAACACCAGACCCAGTGGAAACACACTCAAACGCTAAAAGTAACAGGAAAATCTCTAAACTTTAACACCACTAAACATTTTAGCTTTTTTTTTCTCTCTGTCTCTGGAGTGTTTTCACGTCACGTCTCCAGCTTAAGTTTCAAAGAGTTTTACAGCACATAAAGAGACTTCCTTTATGAGAAAGCTACGTCCTTTATTAGTGTCATTAATACTCATTAGCTAACATTTCATTCATCCAGACCCATGAGACAGATAGAAACATGTTCACACTAAGCCTTAGCGAAGTGCCAGCAGTCACCATCAGTCTGTCAGCACCATGGGCTTTCCGTTATGTTCTTTAATCTTCCAAATTTTCTGTGTTCGTCTCAAAAAACAGTGCTTCAAATAAAATGGGGTCACCCAATTACTCCCTAACAAAAATACTTCCTTTCACTTAAGGGAGGTTTTATCTCTTTCCCTGTCATTTCATTTTTGGTAAAATATCACAAGTTTCTCAGCGTCAGAATTTAATTAGATCAAATTCCATTAGAAGACTTTGGATGGGAAAGATTTGAAATGAAAATTCACGCTGCCATTCTTCGATTCAAATACAGTGAAAGGTATTTACTCAGGGCTATCTTTGATGAATTGTTCACTTTCCCCGAGTTGTTTGTTCAGTTTACCATATGAAAACCTGACTCATGAAATAGAGTGGCCATAGCTCAAGCCAGAGTAATCAAACCTCATTCAGACTTGGTTGAAAGAGTGTTTGGAAGAGTGCAGCTGGCACACACATTCATTTTATATTAAGCAACATTTCTGCAAGTGTTGTAGTGGATTTTGGTGGATTGTGCCTCTTAATTTAATTATGTTGTGTATGATTTAATTTTCATATGCTAAAAGGCAAAGAAATGTTTAATAGTGACATCAACTGTTTCTGCATGTATAAAGTGGATTGACAAGTGATGTTACTAAACCCAAACAAAAAGTGCAACTTGAAAGTAGTCTGAAATAATTGGTTAATAAATTGATTGTCAAATTATCTAATTATCAAGTAATGAAAATATCAACCTGCTACTTCCAACATGTGTTACTAAAATCCTTGTTTTTTGGTATCTTTTCACTTTAGTCAGGTTTTAAAAATGATGACGTGTCCAGTTTAAATTGATGGAAATATGCCATCTCTCCTATGTGTTTAATTTTTTGTTAAATTTGCGATGCAAAACTATAATTAAAACTATACTAAGAAAAACAACAACAAGCTAATAAAAAGTGATCCCTGAGAACAAAAAGTATTACAACATGCACAAGTTTTCATCAAGTAAAAACAAAATTAGGATAAACAAGTAGATCTATGAATTCATTACTGTTACATGTTTCTCCGCTTGACCTGTTGCACTGATACACGATTCAATAATGTTATCACTCACTTAATTAATAAAAAAAGAATATATAATGTAAATAATTTTTTTTAAAGCAGTGCATGTATAAACTCATAGATCTCAGTCTTCATGAGGGGAAAAATCAATTTTAAACCATTTTTCTGAACTGGTTTAGCATTTTGTAAGGTTTAACTTCTGATTGTGTCTTGTGTCATTAAAAAAGCACATGATTTGATTTTCTCACACTTTGAAAGGACTATTGTTTGTGTCCTTTATGTCTGAAATTGGATGGTGAGTCCTTTTGGGGAGCAGCGGAGGGGAAATGATTTGTATTCACCTGCCGTATCTGAATAGGAGTGAGGAGGGGCTGTGAGAGTGCAACTACATAGTGCTTCCTTTATGTGATAATGGATTGCTCTGACGGTCACACACATTGTGGTGCGGTGTGTCTATCAGTCAATACTCACTAACTCGTCGGGTGAAATTTTAAACAGATGCCATTAAATGACACAACAGGTGACACTAATGTATGATGTGTCACTTCTATGTCAAACCACCAAGGTGCTGCATCATTACATGCACCATACAGTAAGTGCCTTGTTGTCTTCCACTCTTGCAAATTAATCTCTTTTCTTATTTTGTTTCTTGCTTTTTTTTCTTCCTTTCCTTTTTTATATAACTGCACTCTCCTTTATAGGCCCACCTAGGCAACTGGATTCTTCTGTCAGCAGCACAAAAGAGACAAAGTGGAACTGGGGACGGGCAGTAATGAGCAACTCCTCTTACAGTGTTACATATAGACCGGCTGTGGTTTGGGGAAGCCTCCTGGAGACAATGGAGGGTTTTAGAGGTCTGAAGCCCTCTGAAGCCCCCCTTTGATTGGGTTTCCTGGCACTCAGCTCCAGTGCTGGGGCTGATTGTGGAGAGGGAGCCGTGGGTTCGGGAAGGGGGTGAGGACCCTCCTCTGTGTTGACCTTTCACAGACACAGGTGGGGTGGATTGGAAGGGGCTGGAGGAGGAGGCCTATTGTAGCGCTCTGTGAATATAGAGGTGGTACTTAATAACTCTAGACCTCACTGCCTCTGTCCACCTGCTGGGGATTTTCTCACCACTATTTTCTCAGTGACAAATTACATGTTCTAGTAACACAGTGGTTACAGATTGCTCTGGCTCAACGTCAGATGAACAACTATTGGACATAGTGGTCCCCTGACTTTTCCTGGGTCACTAATATGTCTGAATGTTCATGAAACTTGCTGAACACCTCCATGGCTTTTTGGGATGAATTTTAATCACTTTAATAGTCCTCTGACATCACCTGGTCGAATTTAAAATTGGAAAACCCACTGCACTGGTTCATGAACAAAATACACAACACATTCTCAGCAGTTTGAGCTGTACTGGGTGAATGTTACCACATCAGCATGCTAAACCAGCCTACCAAGTGTGGTATAAACATTTTATCTGCTAAACATCAGCATCTTGCAGACGTTAGCACTTCTTTCAAAGCTCAAAGCTCTCATCATTTGTCACACTGCAGATGACTTTGACAGAGCTGTTTAGTCTCATTATGAGTACCGACATAGCCGTAGGGAGGCACAGGATGGAGATTAGCCTCAAAATGACAAGACCTCGGTGCATCTATCCACCTGCTACTTTCTCACTGGCAAATTACATGTTCGGGTGGCACGCAGTGGTAACAGATTGTTCGACTGCACAGTCAGTGTTCACGCTTTGTTATCTGATGTTGTCGGCAGATTTTGCTAGACTGAATGCTACCATGCAAAGTGCACACACCCCTAAATGACCCCCCGCCTCCCTGCTTGCCTGTACTGTATCAGCACAATTCAAATTCAACCAGAAAAGTGTTTATTACACAGTAGCACTTTTCTAGAAAGGCCTAGCTGCATTAACTGTTGACTCGGAGCACACTGGTTCTCCATGTTTGCCCGGCTGACATGGCCCACAGGAATTCATTTGGTACAAAGCTTCACAGCTGCCAGTTTTTGTGTCCGTTGTGAACATTTCCTGCACTGACTGTCTCGCACAGACTCTTTTTGTTGCACCCTAAGCTTAAAGTAAACTCCACATATTGGCCCCATCTTGAGAGACCCTTCACATGTGTAGTAAGCCATCCGGTGCAGACATTGTAGCAAACTGAGATCCTAATCATACCTCTTTTGTTGAACTCTGAGGAGGTTGAGATGTGTTTTAAGGCCGAGCAGATGTTAAGCGTATAGTTTCTCGGCAAGGTTACTTATGAGATGACAAATGGGTCTGGACCTCTTTTTTTTGTCATATGTCTGTGTTTGATGAGAGGGTTGACATCTTTTTGTCGGCATGGAGATCTGAGAGCACCAGGGATTGCCATGGATACAGAGTGCCCTTTTAGAGTACGTTTTTGAGTGGCTTCGCGCTGCAGAAAAGCACATGGAGAGTCCCTATATTTAACTGTAAAACATTATGCTGCATTTTCTAAACTACCGGGGTGTATGGATTAAATTGTAGAACTATTGTAACTGTGTTTGTCTGTGACAGCATGTATGTATGTATGGATGATTCTCCCTGCTTTGTCAAAGCACTCTCTTGTCTTTCAACAGCAGATTGGTTTTATGTTGATTACATTCTCAAAGCTGTTGTGTTGTTGTAACTAAAGCATGTTTTTGAGAGAGCAGGATTTTGAGAGTCCTTTTAGCTGATTTGAAAGCTAGTCGGCATGCATTCCTCCCACTCTTCTGCATTTGCTGATGATAATGAACCTCTGCTCAGCATATGAATGGCCTCACCCATAACACACTCATGAAGCAGGGCAAGCGCACTCAAGCTCAGTGCTCAGTGTCTGACGTCCTACACTCACCTATCAACTCTGTGAACACACAAACAAGGAGGATGCATATGCAAATTGATTTAAGTGAGTATTAATTTACGCACATGCCTAAGCTGGACTGTTTGGGAATAGTGAAGCAGTAATTACAGTGTGAGCATCAGCTATTAAATGAAGGTCAAGTTCACATTCACAGTTGCTCCTTGAGCCTTGTGCTGCTTCCCCTTCTGATCTCATTTTAATGAATGCTTTTCAAAAGTGTCTCAGCTCACTTAATTCTCCAGTAATGAGCTACTGTACAAGTCAGGTGTTAGACAAGTGTACTAATGTACTTTGGGGACTCAATTTTTCTTAGCCTTGGTGCCATTCCTATTTTACTAACTAATGATCTATAGCTTTTGCTGGAGTGTGAGGCAGTGAAAAGATTGTGAAACCCATAAGTTTCCAACAGCAATTATCTTAAAGAGAGGATTTCATGTACCAGTTATGAGTAGCCTCTCAATGGGAGTGCTGGCATAATATAAGGACGTGACTCACCAACAATATGTTATATTTAGCCAGTCTGCGATGATAAGACAAAAACATAACAGTTCCATTTAGGTTGTCTAGGCAGGGTTTTCTCCTTAACACCACCTTTCTATCTCGCGGTGCTGCTTCTATCTGCATGCTAAAGAGGAAGCCCCTCTCAGAAGAGTAGGCGCCAGCAGTGACTAGCATTTGGACGAAGGGGACAGAGAGTGAGTCCCAGAGTGTCTTCGGCATGTAAGGGGATGAATGCCAGTGTGCGGTGCTCTGTGAAAAGAGGAGGTCCAAAGCAATTGCCAGACACGTTGCATTAGTCACAGATGCCCATTAGCATTAATAGTTGTTGTAGATTGATAGCTGGAGGCAAAATATTGGAAACAGAGCACATCTTTAAAGGGCTCCTCCAGAGATTTAATATTGCACTCCATAAAATCAGGAACTGGCCTGCAACAAATCTAAGAAACAGTGCTTAAAATTGACCCAGCAGTTGCTGAAATATTCTCACTCTCTCTCAAAGTCTCTTCACTAGAGTCTACATTTCCCACAAGCAGATCTGTCCCTAATGTTTTTGTGAGACCTTGCATGGTAAATGCTAATGTTTTTAAAACGTCACACTGCCATTTTAACACAGCCTTTCTCACTGACTTTGTCTCCAAGCCTGAACCAAAAAGCTTAGGTTGAATTGTCCCTTTAAATTGTCATAAATTAGGGTTGATTTTTAGTAAGATTATAAAGACAAATACTTATATATAATGTGACTCTGATCCAGTTTTAGTTTTAGTTTGGATCCAGAAGGATATAAACAACAACTTTACAGTGGAGGACACTTATATTGTCTAGTATTATACAGTGCAGATGAAAGGGTCACGCCATGTTTTTGAGCTGTTGGGTCTCCCCCAAATAACAGGACCCCAATTCATATGTTAAACACCCCAATTATTTGCATACGGTCCCCAATTATAAAGCTAATGAGAAGATTATGGGAAACACACGCTGAAGCCGCCCCATGGAATTTCCATTGTGCTGGCCTATGCGAGGTGTTAGTCAAAGACAGAAAATGTTGAACCTCCTATATCTTGGCTCTAATTTATATCACTGCTACGAACTGTCTACAACATTAGCTGTGAGTCCTTGAAGCGATTAAGAACATCTTTTGTTTAAAATGTCCTCACAGATTACTATTTACCTTTTTTAGTTGATTTTTTTTTTTAATAATTTACATTGACGTCCAGTTTGACTGTGACTTTTCAGTTTGGTTACCAAATGGAGGACTGTCTCATTATCTCCGACGGTCTTTGAAGCGACCTCCCACTCCCCCATAGATGTTTAATGGCACAGAGAAATGGGAATGCAGCCCTGGGCATGAATAGCATGCAGTGACATCCTGAGCTGCAGCGGGAGCAGCCAGCAGCCTCGGAAAAATAAACTCTTCCAACCGTATCCGTTTTCTCATCACCACCTTCCTGAGTGCAGAGCCATTCTCATCATTATATCCCTACATTCAGCATTCTGCAGGGGATCCCTGCTGCTCCATTAAGGCCATACCGAGGCTCACAAACTCCTGATTGCATGAGCCATCAATAGCACTGATTATGGGAGTTAATTACGGAGCTTGGCATGAGAAAAAGGCTTGTCTTTCATCAGAGGTGTTAAAACCATACAGTACTGATGCAACAGCAGTGGTACTGTCAGAGTTGCAGTATTGCATCACTACTGTATTGTTTGGCACAGACAATAGCAATATCTTTGGTAATAGTTAGCATAAAGCATATGCTTTAGTTTTATCTGTTGCTTTAAGGGAAATACATTGGAGCCCTTTTCAATGCGGTTTATTCATTTACACTGGTGTGTTTCAGCACCCACCCGTCCCGCCTGTGTGCTCACACATATTCTGACCCTCACGTTCTGCAGCCAGCAATTGTGATTGTGTCTTTACCTATGTGTGTGTCCATTGCTAAATGTTCTACATCTCTGATGTGCATAAAACCAATTAGTTTTGGGATGTTGAAGTAGCTTGCCATGGGAAAATGACCATAGAGTAATTGAAGAGGCTGGCTGAATGAGAGTCCTGACAACTCAATGCAGCTTTTACACAAGAGCTAAGTGTTTTTGCCACGGACAAAATGAACAGAAAGAAAAGCAAGCCCCGATTAAAAGTGGTTGTAGATAGTAATTAACATTACAGCTTTTCGCTCTGGTGACATAAATTTTTGCTGTAAAAACACGACTAGTTAAGTAGTAGTGGCATTTAAAAGACGTAACAGTAGTTTATCATGTTTTAGCCCATTTACCGCAAATCAATATATTAACATTCTGAAAATTATGCTGCTGGGTTTCAGGTTTGGATGTGTTTTTCCAGCCAATCACTTTGATGCATTAATATCTGAACAGTATAAAAAGTATAGAAATGCTCTTGTAAAAATAAAAACTTGTAACATGTATTTCAGTCTCTGGCCACAAATGCAGTGGACGTCATGTGGTGATGAACCCACAGAGAATTATCATCTGACTTTGCCTATGGAACATTTCAGCATCTTTCAGCTCATTGATTTGGTTAATGTGGTTTAACTACCGACATCTTAACCATCGCGGTTTAACTCATTTTCAGTGTTGTTATTCTGCAGGTAGAGATAATGTATTTCTTTTGGGACTTTGTAAAGACCAAAATAAATAAATACACTGCAGGTTGTCATTACCCAGTGCCTCAGAAGTGTCCTGTTGTGGCTCTTTATAAGAGACCATTTCCTGTTTGATTTTATCAGTTCTCTGACAGCTTTTGGCACAGCACTGGAAACAGTACTGTGGTTTTATCTCTGCCTCAGCAGTCTGATGTGAGCTTTATTGACTTTGGCTTCTCCGGTTCTGTCAGCACAAGATGCATAGCGAGGTTCAACAGTAGTGATGGGTATTTATACATTTAAAGAATAGAATTTTGAAATGTGGAATAAGCTAGTTTGTTTCATGAGCAATTTAAGCTTAATATGCCTCATATACGCTTTTACCACATACCACATGAGCACAATAGTCTATTAACAAGTAATGGTTTTAGAAATAGGAACACAGATATTGCACTACTTCACTTGAAGAGTGTAAAGTCGGACTATTTTTACATAATTTTCTGACTGAATGTGAGTAGTATCAAATCATGGTGGTAAGTTTGTCATCTTAAGAGCCCCACTCGAGTTTCCACAGTCCATCTTCTGTGGAGCGGACTGTGTGAGGGGTTGGCCCAGTATCACTGCAGGTCACAGGGATAATTACAGCACACACACAGGAAAATATTCCAGGCACAAATATACAACATGCACACAAACTGCACGCACACTAAGTGGCTGGAGTTGAGCTTCCACACTTCATTAAATAGGGAAATGACTCCTGGATAAAGCCCTGACTCCTTTCCAGATAAGAACCAGCCTTTTGGGTATTCACCGTAAAATTTATAATTAACACATTTATTCTCTTGCTGTCACGGGCTCCCCCCTCTTTTTTTACATGAAACCTGTGACTGTGCTTTGCCAAGTTCAGTCTGCATTTTATTTTATTTACATACCTCTTGGCATTAATAAGTGTTTGCATTTGTTAACTTGAATTTACAAAGTGAAATTATTACAATACCCTACTAATCATAAATGTTTCTGTATTTATTACATCTTATTTATAATTACATCTGATTATACATTTCCAGTTAGTTGCAAATAAATATGAAAGACAATAGTCCGATGCAGGTTTTCTGCTCAGTACAGGTGGCAGCCTGCAAATGGGCTTGAGGAAAATGCCCTCTCATTGGATCTTTGTATGTCCCAAGCTGAAGCTGCATGATGGTGCAGACAGCAGTGTGATTGGCTGCCCCAGGCCAATAATACACACCTCCCCTTGAGAAGTGTAGTGGTAGCTGGGGGCAGCAGACGTTGGCCTCGGTCCCTTCCCATGCTACCAGACACCAGCTCTGGGGCTGGTTCTGAATCATGACTGGAGGGCAGCACTAACAAATACATCAGTTCCCCAAGGAGGATCAGTCTGACTGCCTGGCTTTCTAGCCGCTGGTCCTAGACGCAGCTTCCACCACCTCATCTGCAGCTCTGACCTGCCCCACACCCAAAGGCAGGAGAGCAATACGCATATCTTCACCTTTAATGAGCTCTTTTTGATTCTTTCAAATAGTAACCAGCATTAATATCCCAAATTTGATAGTGTGCTTTTGTGATAACACCGCAAATTAGACTGCCTGAGCTCTAAATTAAGCCGTGACATTTTAATACTGTGCCGGTGGATGCCTTGGGTAAGACAGGCAGGAGAGCAAGATAAAAACAGGTCAGGCTGCAGTTATTAAAAGATAGAAAATGACTCTTCCCCAGCTCTGTTTCCTCTTTCTTTTTATCCATCATTTTCAAGCTGTGCTCACAGTCATATATAAATAATCAATTATACTGATCATTCTGTGGTGACAGTGCTGAATTATTCAGAGGAATCTGAGTAAAAACAGAATTAAATTTAGTTATTTTCACTCAGTGGTTATTATAATTCTCTGATGCTTGGTTCACATTCAGGTTTTAATGACCTTGACACTGATTATTTCAACACTGGCGTTTTGCTATAATGCTTGTTTAGCTTTGTTTATAAAAATAATTGCCTCTGGATGGAGGAAGTTGTGATACAGTAATACTGAGCTGCCAGCTCGCAAGAGAAATTCTGCTATGTTTAAGACATACTTCAATGCTTTGGTTTCCTATCCTATTCACAGTGCATCCACCATGCATCATTACTGCTATAATGGCAGGATAATTCGATCTTGTGCAACAAAAGAAAATTCTCACTTAATTAACACTTAGTCAGTGTCCAGTTAGCCTTTTACCAAATTGCTCAGCGCTGCAAACAAGTCACCTCACTTGAACTTGAACCCCCTGTTGAACTTTTACCAACTAGACACATCGAGCGGCGTCTACTAAGATGTCAGATTTAAGATCTGCTCACTCACACTTGACATTTCCCACTACAACAATTTCATAAAAGAATGATGGTTCCAAGTCTGAACTGTGTCCTCATTGCATATCAGTTTGCTGCAGGCTCAGCCAGTCAGTCAGTCAGCGAGTCAATCAAACAGATAAAGCTGGAGTGAAATGGAACGTAAAGTGAGCGTCCCCTTGTCTTGTCCCTTGGCTTGTCATCCGTCGGCTGATGTGATCGATATGGCAGAGAAGCTTAATGGCATCATGGCCACAGCAGTGATTAGCCGAGCAAAATGAGCCCATGTGGCCCACATCGGTCCCTATTGGAGTGCACTAGAGCAAAAGGATAGCTTCCAGCAAACTGCACCACATGGCAACTAACATCGATCTGTGGCTAGAGTTATATGTGCCGGTCTCGCTCATTCTCTCTTTCTCTCTCTCTCTCACCAGCTGTTGAACACAAACTAGAACAAACTCAGTATTATGATTGATAGCCTCAGTTACTGGATGTGCTATTCAACCCAGTAATCTCTGCTCCTATTTTATCCTCTTATCTCTGACGCGCTCTCGTTCTCTCCCTGTAGCTTTGAGTGCTCACGTGACCTACAGACAGTGTGACTGAACAGAGAGGCGGGGCATCACTGTGTTTGGGGGCAGACCTTCGCGTCACACACCGATGATGGAGAGGAGGAGGATGGATGCAGCATTGCTGGTGGTGTTTCTGGGACACCTCGCCACTGCGCTGGAGGTCCCACTAGACCGTAAGGCAACAAATCACACACACCACACAGTTCATTCAAAGACAGTGTAGATAGACTTTGCTGTTTTTCTTTGTCATACATGAAAAACTCAGTATGTTCAGTTTTTAGACTTTGATATGGACAGTTTGGCTGCAAACAGAGAATATTGTGTCATGTCTGTATGTGCAGCTGTTCAAGAAGTAGTCATGAACAGACACAACTTTAAAACTTATAATATAATAAAATAATAATAATTAGAAATAACTAATATTTAAGAGGTTGTGGTAAACATAGGTTGTTAGTCATAGACAATGGTGGGCTAAGTGTATCCAGTGTTTAAGCTAAGCTATCAGACTTCTTTGTTTTACGGTGCAGCAGATGTGATAGATAACTAAGTACTGTGTCGACTGTACACTTTTGAAGCACTTTTACTTTACTGAAATATTTGCATTTGATGTTACTTTCACTCCACTTTAATTCAGATGATTAATATTATCTTTAGCGACTACAAATGTTTTGCAGATGTTGGATAAAAAAATAATCTAACTAATAAAAATGTTTATGGTTTATTATTAAGGGAAGATTATGACCTCAAATTAAATACTGTTCTAAATACATTGTTTTCTTAGTGGAGTACTTGTACTTTTGTATTTTAACATTTTCGAGTATATTGAGGAAAGAAATCAAAGTGCTACTTCAACTTGTAGGTAAAGTGTATTTTTAGTTGTTGAGTTTGTTCTCTTAATACCGTAATCCTCTCATCCAACTCTTGGCAAGGAAGTAAATAAGTGTATTTTCCCAAATATTGAGGCATTTATTATGAATTAATCAATTACAATAGAAAGGAATCTGACTAATTTGTAATAGGAATTCACTGTGTGATGAACTATAATCTATCTATAATCAAAAAGAAACATACTTACTATCATATATGAAAAATTAAAGCACCAAACTGTTATATTTAAGAAGCTAGAAATTCCAAATTGGTCATTTATGTTGAAAAAAAATAAAAGAAATAATTTTTTAATTCTTTAATTGTTTTAATAATTCGATAATCTACTTTGTAGATAGGTCAGACTCTTGTTTTACTGTTTGTGTTTTATTCTTGGAGGTTACTGTTGTATTTGCTTTATTTTTATAAGGCAAATAGACAAAGTGTTCTGTGATTGATGTGGAAAAGAAAATAGTTTACCAGACTGACTTCCAGCCATGCAAGTCTTCCAGTGGCACTACTGTAGACCTTTTACACAGTGTTTGGTTGGAGCTGTTGACCACTGGAGGCTGGTATTCCTCATCTGGGGACTGGCCTTGTCCAAACATTGTTCTGAAGCATAAATAATGCAGGAAGAACGTTACTACTGCTAATGTCTGGTTCTCTTTACTGTCACAATTCTCCTTTCTTGTTTGCTGGTTCTTGGGGAAAACACAAAAGTTCTGGAAAAATGTAAGTCTCCCAGTAGCGTGAATTCTGCAGAGGATTGTTCCAGTTGAATGTTGTGTATTGAGGTTTATATTTGAAGATTTGTACTGTATTTTTGTATTTTATTTTATCTTTCCTTTGTTAGAAGATGCTGAGTTTGATTTGGAGTGGCCTTTAGTGTACTGCATGCATTGATTTCTTTGTGTTTGCTGTTTTTGTTCTCTGTGTCTCTGCAGTGATAAAGCCTTTCCCATAGAGTAATATTGCAAACAGCATGAGTTCTTGTATCATTTGTTTTGTCACAGCCCATTAGTTATCTCCCCAGTACTGAGAGGAATACATTAGGCACCGGATCATTACAATAAAGTGAAATGTACCTGAGCATTCTGCATGCCTTTTTGCTATTGCACACGTTATGAGAGCTTTTTGTCAGCAAACAGCCATCTGGTGTGGTAAGTCTGCATGCCTTTGGTAACGACTGCTTGTGTGGTCAAAACAGAAACAGAAAAAGGCTTAAATATGCAGTAAAGGTCGTGATTAAATAACGCCTTCTTTCCAATCATCTCCAGTGCCGCAGCCACCAACCATAACTAACCAATCCCCCCGGGATTACATCATCGACCCACGAGAGAATATTATAATCCACTGTGAGGCGAAGGGGAATCCTCATCCCAGGTAAGAATCTGTGATGTGTGAAAAAGCAAAGGAGAAAAGTCACTGTGCATGAGTGTGGATTCAATCTCAGTTAAAAAAAAACATCAGTTGATAACAAGTCTCCAGAAATTTTGACTGAAGTATAAAATTAAAGCTATATATTTTATTCTGCACAGACTACTGTTGCCAGAGGCAAGTTTTAACAAATCTCTTTGAATAGTTTGTTTCGAATTATACCGTCCTCCTTCCTCTGTTTATTTAAGTGTACCACCTAATTAATGTGCTGGCACCAACACTGAGTGCACTTCCATTTGCAGTCGTCTTCACTGTCAAAAGAAGTTTCTTAGCTCCTAACTTTCCCTGTACTCTAACATAAACATAACCATCAAACCAAGTCTAATGTAATTCTCAAATACGCTTTTGAAGAACTGAACCGTGCCAGGGGCAAAAGAGTTTGTGTACACAAATCTTTTGAAATGGTTGTTTAAAGCTCTTGAAACCATGGATTTCAATCTTAACCTCAACTCTTAAAGATTAAAATTAAAAAGAGTTTAAATGTTAAAGTAGAGGAAAAACATTGTTAGGTATTATTTGTTTGAAGTCATCAAGTGTGTGATCAGATTCCTTATTCTGCCACCACTACAATCAGATTATAATCTGATTAAAGGATATTAGCTACGCTTTTACAATTTTGTTCTGTTTTTGGATTAGCTTCTCTTGGACGAGAAATGGGACCCACTTTGACATTGATGAGGACTCCAACGTGAACATGAGGCCCCACTCTGGGACCCTGGTGGTGGACATCAGCAGAGAGAAGGCTGAACATTATGAGGGGTTGTACCAGTGCACAGCGAGAAACAAACATGGAACCGCGGTTTCCAACAACATATTCGTGCGACAGTCCAGTAAGCGCCGTGGTGTTTTTGGATTTTTTTCCATTGTCTTAATATCTAGTGTATCTCACATCCTACAAAACCAATGACTTTTTTCTTTTTCTAACAATTAAGTTGCGTTTTCCATGTTAAGAGAACTCCTGACAGGTAAAGGTTGCATGCATAAAGCAGCATGTTTGATTTTGGAGGGTTTAATAGTGGATAGAGCCGAACATCCCTTTGAAACTTTCCTCTAGCATATTATTATTCATCATCCCTCTCATCTTCTCCTCTCACCTGTGATATCATGTCAGCAACAGTTGATTAAAATGTATTTTTTATTTTAAATTATGAGACTCTTCATCCACTTGTGCACGTCCTTCTCCAGGATCCCCTTTGTGGTCAAAGGAGAAAATCAAGCCAATCGTTGTTCAGGAGGGCGTGTCCTTGGTGCTGCCATGTCGACCCCCTGTTGGCTTGCCCCCTCCCATCATATTCTGGATGGACAATAGTGAGTACAACAATGTTTTAACTGCACATCTAAACGTATTAAAAGACACAAATACCACACTGACAATCATCAAATTCAAATAGAGTAAATAGTAGTTTTTGTGGTAACGTTTCAAGAATAGCAGTTAAAGCTGCTACAGGATTTGTTTTGTTTATTTTAATCTGCTTTCTACAAATGATTTAAACATTTGTATTTATTTGTATACAGTAGGAATTTATTAGTTTGATTTCCATATGTTAAATTCATGTTCAAGTTTTATGAAAACTACTATGAAGTGCATTTGTACTGTAGAGTTTGTCTACATTTGTATTACAATGCCATGAGTTTATAATACTTAACTTACTATATAAATTTGAAAAATGTCTTCAATAATATGGAGAATTTAAGTTAGGAAGCCAGCATGTGCAAACATAAAGGTATTATGGTATTTTAAGGGCTGATATGTGGTATTTTACCATAAGCAAAGCAATGTCACCAATCTTTGGAAATCACTTTCGTACACATTAGTGGGATAGAGCTAGAGTTTATATGGAGGAGGTCACTAAAATGTAGAAACACTAATTCTGTGCCCATGCAAACATGGTAAAAGCTCCAGAACTCAATAGCAGTTCTCATCTGAAAATGTAGATGCTCAGTCATTTTTGTTTTTATAAGCAGTTTAAAGACTCTTCTACACTCTTTTGGTGTAGAAGAGTCTCTTAATCTCGAGATGAGATCTTAATCTCGAGAATATGAGCTCATTCTTTATCTCAAGTAAAAAGTAAAAGATTAACTGGTGCTTTAAAAAAGAAGAACATCACTTCAACTAACTTGTATTCAAATTTGATGCACGTTTCAGACTTCCAGAGGCTGCCTCAGAGCAGCAGGGTGTCCCAGTCCCTGAACGGAGACCTTTACTTCTCTAATGTACTCCGAGAGGATTCCAGGAATGACTACATCTGCTACGCTCGCTTCCCCCACACACAAACCATCCAGCAGAAACAGCCCATCACCGTCAAGGTCATCAACCGTAAGTCTGCCTCTGCGTTAGCAGGAGAAAGCGCTGCAGTGCACTGAGATGAGTAGCTTGTGACATGGTTTTTGTGTAATGTGTGTGCATGAGAGGCCGATCATTTCCAGTATTATGTGCTAGCATGGCTGTGTAGGAGGGAAACTGCATTTTCTATGTCTGATCCCATCCTCAGAGACGCCAGTGGTTGTCGTGCTACAAAAGACATATTGTCAGGGCCCTCGTGGCACCTTGCCCTGTCTGCCAGGCAGGCGTTTGTTTTATTACTTCTGTGAGACATTCTGCATATGCACTCTCCAACAACAGCTAAGACTGCTCCTATTTATTCTAACATGCAGTTGACTTGACAGCAGACTGTTCCCAACAGATGCTCATGTTGATTCTTACAATGATCGTTCTCCATTAAATAATTTCAGATTTCGTTCTGTCAGTTTTAATTTTTAAACCCATGTGTTTGTTTTTTGTTGCTTTTTCTTTTTGATGATTTGATGAACTTGTGGTGTGTTTGATTTTTCTGTTGTGTTGCAGTGGATGCGCTCAATGACACAATGGCAGCTTTTTACAATGACACAGATTTATTTAGTGGTGAGTTTCGGCACCCCCTACTGATCCCCCTCTTACCTAGAGCTCGAAACTCTAGCCTTTACCCACTAACACTAAACCCTTCACCCTGACAACCTCAAGGCTTTTTGCAATCACACGGTATGTTCCAGAGGTAAGATCTGGCACCCCCTAGTGTTAACTCTGAACACAGAACTTTAAACTTCACCTGTTATCCACTAACAGAAACCCTAAACCTAAGAATCCTGTTTAATTTTCTACCCCTCCTCCACTCCTGTTCTATCCAACCCAAGAAATTGTGAAAACCATTCACTTCCTCCTATTAATTGCTTAAATTAGCACTAGCACTAGTGTTGTTTAATACTAATTTAATTAGTATGATCTACTACTCTGATAAACCAAAAACAATGAATGCCATACATAAATCGTAACAGGCTGATAAATTATAGATGTGTTTTCTTTGTCTTGCCTCTGTCAAACAGCAAGCTTTATTCTCTCCTTACCCCTAAAATCACTCTTTACCTGCTGCCCTGCCTAATTTTAGTGCACACCTCAAGTTTTTTAATCTTTCTGTCGCAAATTATTTTCATCACTCATCATTTCTCATTTCTTATAATTGTTTGCCTCATTGTATAAAAACCTTACACCCTAGCTGGCCCAAAACATGCAAGCAGTTTAATTTTCATAAAATCCCACACATGTCATGTTTGTGTTTATCATCACTGCCATCATTGGTGACATTTACTTTTACTATTAGCAAATTAGTTATTTGCCAGCTGAGTAGGAGAAAGCATAGCTTCATTTGTCTTCCTTTCAATCTTATATGAGGACTTGATTATATACTGTGACACATTAATCTAAAGCTCTAGAGGGTAATTAATTGGCAGTAAACCCCCAAAGAAAACACACCAATAAAATGTGACATGGCAGTAAAATTTACATCTAGTCATAAAATACCAAAATGCTCTCTGCTGCAGAACCAAGATTAGTGAAGGGCCTGGTTTGTGCCTGTATCCTCACTAAGGTATAGACTGATGCAGAAGAGATGGTAATAGTCTGTGTGTGTGTATTTGTGTCTGTAAAACTACAGAAGACCCATTGGAAGAGAGAAAGCCAGCTTTCCTCATCCCATCTGGCCCCTCCAGCTCCAAGATGGTGTTGAGAGGACAGGTGCTGGAGATGGAGTGTATTGCAGATGGACTGTAAGTGAAAGAATCCTCCATTATTTCTGTCCTGAAAGCCTCAAGTGGCCACCTGCTCGAGTGTCATCGTCACAGTTTTCCCTCTCTCTTTTCCTCCTTAAATCCAGGCCCACCCCGGAAATCTCCTGGACTAAAGTGAGTCGTGATTTCCCTGCCAAGCGCACATCCTTCCTGCACTACCAGAAGACGCTGCGTATTGTGAATGTGTCAGAATCAGACGCAGGAGATTACCGCTGCACCGCCAGGAACCGGCTCGGTTCAGTGCACCACACCATCCACGTCTCTGTCAAAGGTTTGTCTGTGATGAAGTACAAAGTATCAGGCCAATCCTCCGTGTAACGGCACAGTCACTCCTTCTTTCTGTCACTTCATTTTCCCCTCTCCCTCCATCTCATAATTGATTTATGCACAGATGCCAACAGGGCAGTTCAGTGATGAATTCTCCAGCCTTCTGCTGCATTATGTTCTATTTTCAGCTGCTCCATATTGGCTCAGCGGTCCCCCGAGAAACCTTGTCCTCGCTCCAGGAGAAAACGGGGTGCTGACCTGCAGGGCCAGTGGCACTCCCAAGCCAACCATCACCTGGGCTATGAATGGCATCCCTATAGAGAGTGAGTGCAATCTGTTCTATTGACTGTAACTCTCTCTGCTACTTTTGTCACATTTTATATAAGCTGAGATTTGGATATACCATGCTACCCTGCAGCATTTTCTCCTCTTTTGGGTAGAGAGTGATTCGAATCCACACTACCTGTTATTTTATATATCTCAGTACCTCAGAATGAGGAGTAGAAAGTTGGTTTTCTATATAACTCCTTTTTTTTACTTTAGTAAGTTATTACAATCTTAATATTATCTATGAACAGATTCCCCAAAGGACCTGAGCAGAAAGGTGGAGGACGACACCATCATATTCACTGATGTGCAGACTGGTTCCAGCGCTGTCTACCAATGTAATGTCTCCAATGACTATGGTTACCTCCTGGCCAACGCCTTTGTCAATGTTCTCTGTAAGTGCATTAAACAACATCCATTTGTATTTGCTTTGCTTACATTGATGGCTGGAAAGTAATAACATGGCAATAATTGCTACTGCTTCACTCCAGCGGAGTCTCCCAGAGTGCTGACACCAGCCAACAAAGTCTACCAGGTCGTCAAAAACCACCAGGCCCTGATGGACTGTGCTTCTTTTGGGTCACCCATGCCTAGAATTACATGGTGAGTTAATGAACGTAACCGAGCAAAGCAAGCTGTTTCTTCAAAAGCTCAAAGTCTCAGGGTCAAACTTCTCTGCCTCAGGTTCAAAGAGAGTCGGTCCAGCACACTGGATGGAGACCCTTACATCCTGCACGACAACGGGACTTTAGAGATTCATGTCGCTCAGGGCCGACATAGTGGCAAATACACCTGTGTGGCCCAAAACTTCCTTGGTAACTATGAGAATCACATCTACCTGGAGGTCAAAGGTAAGTCTTTCTCAATAAATATCCTATAATAACTTAAGTGCTTATTATGTTTTTACTACAAAAATACTGATCCATCAACAATTAATAGAAAATTAAAACACAGCAATGTTGGTGCCAAATATTTCTTATTATAATGTATGTTCACAAAGATGCTGTAAAATAAAATGGAAGAAAAAGAAATAGTACTTTTGACATTATCTTTAATATTGTATCAGCTAAATGATGAATCGATTAATAAAAACTGAAATTGTCTTTATCAGTGAAAATAGTCTTAGCAGCACGGCTATTAACATTTAAAGTCGAGACGGATTCCAGACACATGGTGGTGTATACAGATTTTTGTGCACAGTGAGTCTGATCTTCATCCCCTCTCATCAGAGCCAACACGAATCCTGAAGCAGCCGGAGTACAAAGTGGTCCAGAGGGGCAGGTCTGTGGTGTTTGAGTGTAAGGTGAAACACGACCCATCACTCACCCCCATTATGACCTGGCTCAAAGACGATGGAGAGCTACCTGATGACGAAAGGTCAGACCTTTTGCTCACTATTGGAGACTTGTCTCTTTCTTGATCTTTAACCACGTGTTTACTATCAGATGTAAATGATCTAGTGACTATTTGTCTAGGCCCCTCACCTCGAATTTAATTTTACTATTATAAATTTGTGTATATTTAATCTTGTACTTTTATACTAATCTTTAGCTTGTTGGTCTTTGAAACAAGTTAAATAACTAATATGACTAAAATTTGATGCAGTCTGTCTGGTTGAATTGCTTTGTTTGCAGATTCATTGTGGACTTAGACAGCCTCACCATCACAGATGTGACAGAGAACGACGTGGGCGTGTACACCTGCATCATGAACACCACTCTGGACCATGATTCAGCTAGTGCTGAGCTCACTGTTGTCGGTATGTGTCACTATGCAGAAGCTCAATTTCACTGACTCATAAAACAAACTCAAACATTATCAAAAGGTATTGTCTCTCCAGATCTTCCCAGATTAGTGAATCTGGCCAATAATGTACAACAGATGGCTTTTTCAGAACTTCAAGGATATTTGACTTTAATAGAGTCAGAGTGGACTTAGTCAGCTATCATTTATATTTGATTGTCACCTTCTTAGCAGACCAGAAAATCTTCTTTGTTTTCTTATGGTTGACTGACGACTAAACTCCCTATTTCACTCCTGCCCTCGTACCTGGCAGAGGCCACACCAACACCAGCTGTTGTCTACGGTAAACCTGCAGAGCACATGAGCACTCGGATGTGCTCTGCTGAAATGGGCTTGTATTGTTGGATGTCTTCTGTTAAGTGAAGCATGTGGTTATTGCCTGAAGATACAGTTTGTTTTTTTTACAATCATAAAGCATTTAATTTGTCTTTCACTTTTTTCCTTTCATCACTTTGATCAGATTTGTTTGTCTTTGGTTTCTCTTTCATAATCTTTTAAAACTAATGTTACATTTGTTTCCGTATAAATGCATTAAACCACTGATGCTGATGCAAACATCTGAGGCAATTTCTACTCACACTTGAATGCAAAGATAATTTGTAAAGCATATTTTTAAATGCTCTGTTTCTTCATCACTCATTTATTTAAAGCATGCTTTCCACTGTATCATTACAATTCCAAAAAATGAGCATAAATTTAGTCTCTCTAGTGAGATGGGACTGGATTTCATGCAGAGTGATTATGGGAGATGCTCAACTTCAGCCTCAGTTATTTCAGATCTGTAATGCAGCTTCTGCATGTGTCTCACAGGACATATAACACTGTCAAATAGCTAATCTAAAAAACAAAGGCGTTACTAAAAGGAGTCATTTTATTTTATTATTATTGCATTACAAAAGCAAATTTGATGTAATCAGATATGTTATATGTTGTTTTTGTTTCATCTTCTCATGGCATGAACCATCATATTCTGTAAGTGGAACATAAAGTCATCACAGAATGATGTGTTGATGTTTCTCCGTGTGCTGTATCACCCGCAGAGAAACCAGACCCTCCGACTGACCTAGAGCTGACAGACCAGAAAAAGAGGAGCGTTCAGCTCACTTGGACCCCTGGGGATGAACACTACAGTCCTATTCATAGTAAGTCTTAAGTGTATGTGCGTGTGAGCGTGTGAGTTTTGACTGTTTTTCCATTTGAGGTTTATGCACACAGCCTGCTCATGTTGTTGTAAGCGAGTGTAAGCAATATGAGTAAATATAGGTCTCCATTTTTTTTTTTTTTTTGATTATACTAGGGAGTTCATGTTCAGCTGTCTCAACCTTCATTTGATTCATAGACAGTAAAATGCTTTTTGAGATCAACACTAAATAAATCATCCTTAATATTGATTTTTTTTTTTTTTTTTACACAGAATTTCTGATTCAGTATGAAGACTCCCTGCACCATCGAGGTCACTGGCATAATCTTACTGAGGTCCCTGGAACCAAGACGACAGCTCACCTCAAACTGTCTCCTTATGTCCACTACACCTTCCGAGTTCTGGCTGTCAACGCTGTAGGGTTCAGCCACCCGAGCTCATCTTCCAGGATATACAAGACAGAACCTGCAGGTAAGAGTTTCTGGTTGCCTCATGTGGACTTTGACATGTAAATTAATCTCTATACAATCAATTTACCTAATATTACCTAAATATAAATGATTCCATCTTAAAATACAAAGCTGTTTTGTAAAAAAAAGTGTGAGTTTGCATCAGCTTTTGTTGAATGGCTAATTTCAGAAGCAAATCATCATGTTGATCTGAGCCTCAGGGAAAGGTTTTGCTACAGATAATGGTTAATTTTCCCTCTCTTAATATATTTATTTCAGCTCCAGATGAGAACCCAACAGGTGTAAAGGGATTTGGAACACAGCATGACAATCTTGTAATATCGTGGAAGGTAATAAAGTTGTGAAAGGCTAGCTATTTAATGTTGTCCATGAAACATCTAAGTGTCCTTGTACAGTGATGTGAAAATACAATTTAGTTTATTGCCTGGTCTTTTTTTTTTTGTTGTTATTATTATCAGCCATCAAAACCATATATTGTACAGTGTGCAATCATTCATTTTCCACAAACTTGTTAAAAATAAGTTCAATTTTAACTTATTTAACTTTCTCCTCTGCAGCCACTGTCAGACCTCCAGTCTAACGGCCCGGGGCTTCATTATAGAGTAATGTGGAGGCAGCAGGGAGTGGACAGTGAGTGGACCACAGTGACCGTGGCCAACAACTCCCAGTTTGTTGTGTCTGGAACTCCCACGTTTGTTCCATATGAAATTAAAGTTCAGGCTGTGAATGACCATGGAGATGGACCTGAGCCTGCTATTGCTCATGGCTACTCTGGAGAGGACTGTGAGTTGCACTGACCCTTCAGAGCCTGGAGAGATGCACTTGACCATGTAGACTATCACACTCACTCAGTGTGTTTTCTTTTGTATTTAGCTGTTCTTCTGTTGTGTTCCTTGTTTATTGTGCAGTGCCATTAGCAGCTCCACGTAACGTTCAGGCTATGGTGCGGAACAGCACTCTGGCAGAGGTGCACTGGGATCCTGTCCTTCCTAAACATACACGGGGACATCTCAAAGGATATAAGGTATGGTTTAATTAATTAACCCCATGCAGCACAACATGCACACCCAGCTCACCAACCAAACATACAGATCCCTAACACCTACCGTATATTAACTGTACTTTGTAGGTTTACTACCGGAGAGAGTACAGCATTCACAAACACAACCCCCATCATGTTGAGGAGCAGATCCTGACCTTCAGTGGGAACCACAGCCACGGCATGCTGCCTGGTCTTCACCCTTTCAGTCGCTACTCATTCAATGTCAGAGCTTATAATGGCAAAGGAGAGGGTCCCCCTAGCCTCACACAACATTTTGAGACACCGGAGGGAGGTAGGAGAATCAATACAAAATGCAATTTTATTTTGTAATCCTATTTAGCTTTACTTTGATCAGCTCACACAAGGTTTCATGATTTATGTGTTTTCCACAGTGCCCGGGGCTCCTACTTCCCTGATAGTGACCAACCCAAATCTGGACTCTTTAACCCTCGAATGGAGTCCTCCGCATGACCGTAATGGACACATTACCGGATACACACTCAAATATCAGCCAGGTGAGGCTTTTGTTCTAAGTTAAAGATAACAACCAAAGTGAATATAATATAGCTTAACTGAGCTTTAAAACTTTGGCCAGTTTAATGTCACCTTCTGTCATGTAGTTTTTAGTTTTGTCATTCCTTCTCATGTCTTGTGCTGTCGTCCTGTTAAGACTCAGGTTAAGATGGGAACGAGTAAAGTCTAAGAGCATTTCAAACATGCTCCTACTATTATGCTATTCTGGCTGAGTTACAACAGCACAAATTAACAAATCAACTTTTGTCACTCCCGTCTTCTGTTCCTAAACCCTACTCCTAATGTTATCCACCTTTCTCATCATTGATGCTCCAACCTCATCTATGACCCCATTCTCCCAAACATACTTCTACCCAACTTGACTCAATACTTTCCAACTTCCACCCACTTTCATCCCCTTATTCTTGTCACTCATCCTCCACCCCTGTAGTTAATAACTCCAATGAGGTGGGCCCAGTGGAGGAGCTGGCTCTGCTCGCCAATGAGACCTCAGTCACTTTATTCAACCTCAAGTACAGCACACGCTACAAGTTTTATTTGAATGCGAAAACAGTCAGGGGAGCAGGCCCTGCGATTTCTCAGGAAGTTGTCCCCATCATCAATGAAGGTAAGTCTGAAAATATAGATGACTCTAAGAAAATTTCTTCAAAAGGAAAACTAAATGAGAATCTAATATGATTAATATCAGTTTTCTGTAATTTAGGTAAGAAGATCAAAATGTGGTATTAATCAATAGGTCACATGTTTGTCCTACATTTAATTTAACTATTAAATTAAAACACAGCAACAACTCTTCAGTACCATACTTTATTCACCAAATACTGTTTTAATATTCTGTGTTTTGTTTCCATAGCTGTTTGTATTTCTACTTTAAACTATCTATTAGCAGTACATTTGACATTTTTAAGAATTATACAAAGATTGGGGTGATTTTGTTTTGTAGTCTTTGGTAGTTGAGTGAGCTTTGAGTGACATACATCAGTGAAATGTACTGTGTAAGAAAAAAAAGAAACACACTCAGACTCCACCCGATTCACATCATTTAGTGAATAAAGCATGATGTACTAGAGAAGAACTGTGTAACCTGTTTAAATTTGTTGTATTCTCTAAGTTAGAAATTATTCGTTTTCAATGAAAAACATTCCTCCTAACACTGAAAATTGGTTTAGTGTCACACCGCAGGAAAATAATGTTGGGCCCTATTTTAACATGCTTTAAATGATTAATTGAAATTGTGAAAAAGTGAATAGCAGCTCCTTTTTAGCAGTCGTCCTTTGAGTCAGATTGTTATTTGATGTGTGTATGTTCAGTGTACAGTATAGTACACATTTTGCATACTGTACATAGCATGCTGTGTACTGTACATGTCCATGTTCAGCGGAAAATGATCCAGTTGTACTGTTACAAAAGGTGGCACACGCTGTTATGAAACCATCTTACATTTAATTCACTTTCATATTTCACAGCATGACCACCTGAATGTCTCACTGTGATTTATAGTCCAGTGATATGTGTGGAGCGGGGGGGTGTCCTACAGTGACCCCTGTCCTGTTGATTCTCTGTCCTGTTTCTTTTACAAGCTCTGATATCACAGCTTGATGTCGATGTGGGCACAGGTACCCGCGGTATCTCGACTGGTACATGTTTAACAGATACAGCCATGGCTGCAAAACCCCACAGCAAGCATGCACTCCTCCTCTTTAAGCACTTTCCTCTCGCCTCTTTCAAATTTTGCAGCCCACCAAAATGCCCTGCTGAGTTCAAAGCTAGGGAAAGTAGTTCAAAGCAACATAGATAAAGATGCTATGTGGCGCATGCCTTCTTAACGTCTTCTGATAAAACTAGACAAGTTTTTTTTAAAACACCAAGATACCGTTTTTTAAATTTATTTATTTTTTGGCTGTGCCTGTGGTGACTCTGACCGCTTCTCACTCCTTCCACGGTGGCTGCTGGTGATGCATTCCCACTGCATGCCAAGGTTTTGCTTTGCATGTCAATGAACTGTATGCAATGTGCATAATAACTTCAATGTCTGTGGTGTCTATGCCTGTGGAAACCGTTTGTGTCTCTATGTCTGTCTCATGTGTGGCGCGGCCCTTCTCCGTGTTGTTTACAGGAAACACCCAAACCTCTCATCCCATTGCACCGTCTGCTCCACGTCATCCGTCCCACAAGGGTACAGATACTGCTACGATCTTAGTACACAACATGTCTGATTTGTTATATGATCCACTTTGAGTGGTCTTTTATTTGATGGTTTAGTGTTCTGATTTGAAATTGCTACTGAGTAAGGCTATGGGGTCTGTAGATTCAATGATGCTAAGAGCTTTTAATGAGACTGTAATTAAATCAAAGCAAAGTAATTGCCCATTATTGGATTGTCCTTTAACCAACAGCCCAATCTTGATGGTTGTCTTTTCTCTTGTGTGCTCAGTGCGACCTGTGAGTCCTTTTGGGAACGTTAGCTCCTCAGTTGGAGAGGAAGGGACCCTGATCAGTTGGGAATACTGGGGCCCGGAGAAAAACATTTATGTAGAATACATAGTAGAAAACAGTAAGCAAACACCTTTATTTGTGTAACTTCTACACGTAGGTGGCAAGAGACCCCTACTTCATTATTGGCTTGTGCAGGTGAATAGAAAAATTGGCAGTCACACTGACGCTGGCTTCTGCCAACACCCAAATGTCATAAACAAGGCTGTCTGTGATTGGACTGCTAATTACTCAGTGCTG
This sequence comes from Anabas testudineus, assembly GCF_900324465.2. Lineage (NCBI taxonomy): Eukaryota > Metazoa > Chordata > Actinopteri > Anabantiformes > Anabantidae > Anabas > Anabas testudineus. Next base: position 17,173,113 of record NC_046615.1, read on the forward strand.
TTATTGACTAGAGTTGCGTGCATTTCCCATGACAATCTCACTGGAACCTGTGTAGACAAACATAAACATAAAAAGCAGCATAAACATTTTTGTTATGCCAATTGAATTTGACTGAAAAAAAATCTCCGTTGTTTTAATCCACATCCAGTGAAAGTGAAAATCACTCTGTGATACCATGTGATCTGTGGTATGGCTCTCTTGCACCTACAGTTGAATCAATTAAATCAGTAAAAATCATAATCCTAGATCCCAGTACTTATAAAAGTATTATCTTGTGATCATCAGTCAAAAACACTTCATACTTAGCCCATTGCACACTGTATATGTACAGATGCCCTGAGAGCTCAGCGCCCTGCGACTTAAGAAAACACATGCAAATAGAATCACCGATCTGCCGACATGTGTAAAGCATTTAGAAAGCACGAGCATACAGTCACAATAAAAGCTCTGTAACTGGTTGTTGGTGTTTTTCCTAAATGCTACACATGTTGCTAAGTAGATGATATAGTTTTCTAAACTAGTTTGAGTTCTAAGTTGAAGTCCATTGAGCTTTCAGGGCCACAGCAATAATTTATTGCAAAATTCATAATGGATCTTTAGAACTGCATAATTCACTCATATGAACTGCTAAATCTAATATAGATAGTCATTTCATTATGATAATCACCTCGTATAATCACATAGTAGATTTTTTTCCAACCGATTAGTTCCCATGTTGTTATAACCTCCATAGCTCATTCAACGTTCACTTCCACAAATATACCTCTCTTCATCAACGTCCCTCCTGCAGGTGAAGGTGAAGAGGAGTGGCAGAAAGAGCTTGTGAACGGCTCACAGAACATTATGCTGAAGGGCTTAAAGGGGGGCCTTTCCTATAGGGTGCGTTTGGTGGCCAAAGGTCATCACGACCAGCCGCTCCACCACTCCGAGGAGCTATTGGTCACGGTCCCAGGTGAGGCGCTTCGTGGGCGGTTGCCTCAGCCTTGGCCTGGCCTGTCCTTTAGTGTGCGATGTATAGAATGTGTAGTTTGTGCCGTTGTGTGACTACCCAGTCAAGCATGGGTTTAACAGATGTGTTGTGGTCACTCTGTATGCTAAACATGTGCTGTAGTGAACGTCTTCAGCAGCCTGCATGATTTTATGGTTCAGTTTCAGCATAACTAAGTCAGTTGTGTAGACTTGGTAATTAGAAAAGTGGACATTGTTCTAATATAGAAGTTCGGTATATGTTTGGTGTTTTAATATTCCACCTAATATCAGCCAGAGATACAATAAACCCACATGTACGTATCTGTGTTTGTGTGTGTAATTGTGATCGTCTCTGTGTGTCTCTGTGCATCTGTGGTTATCTTTTTGGAGCACTTTGCACATTTCCTACACTTAGTAGTAATTTGGTTTCGATAATATGCCACAAGGTGCTTAATCTAGTTCATTTCTAACTCATGTAACGTCGAAGTTGTCTTCTAATGTAACAATACTTAAAGCAATCATGGTCCACTTTCTAACTAATAGCTAAAATATAGATGCTAAAAGAATGACGCCTTACTCAATGTTTATATTAGATTACTGATTCTCTTTCCCCTTCCCACAAATAAATATTTTATTCCTCTTCTCCTCTGGCCAGCTGTGGCAAGCAGACAGGTGGACATTGCCACTCAGGGATGGTTCATTGGCCTCATGTGCGCCATCGCTCTTCTCATCTTGATCCTCCTCATTATCTGCTTCATCCAGAGGAATAAAGGAGGGAAATACCCTGGTGAGTTTTTTCTTGGTGGCAGCAATAAAACAACTTCAAGCATGTACAGGAAAATAACAACTTTATACACAGTTCTATAAAATACACAACATTAGTTCCCCGCTTCCTTGTCTCTTCCTCTGCTTCACAAACTGGTTTGTCTAAATTGCATCGTCTTGTCTCACCAGTCAAAGAAAAGGAGGATGCACACACAGACCCAGAGTTTCAGCCCATGAAAGAAGATGACTGTACTTTTGGGGAATACAGGTGAGAGAAAGTGATGCAGCCTCAGGAGCACCCAGAGCCCATTTTACCCATCAGCCTTTGCCCCGTCCCTGCTTTGTGCACAGATCTGCTCCCTTTGACTGGGCTGGAGCTCTGCACACCCTCCCTCCTCTCAAGCTGCCCAAAAAATGACCCAGGATCACCAGTTACAGAAATTCCAAAAAAGAAGAACATGTGAACCATGTGAACTTGTACAACCACGAAGCACAAGATCTTATGGGTTTCTGGAACGTCCTGGGTGCTACTTGTGTTGGACTGTATTGTGTGCGTGCTCGATCTGACGTTGTGTTGTTGTTTGAGAAGCAGGATTCTTCAGGTTCAAGGGATTTAAGGGTTTGGGTGTTTTACAACTTTAAATAAGACCATCAGGAAAAATAATAAGCTAGATTCATTTGCAACACATCCCAAATTTAACCCAAACATCAAATGCAAGCTCAACTAATAAGCTACTCATACATTGTGTGTACAGTATATATAATATTAACACTTTGCCTAGTGTATTGCTACTTACATACATGATCCTGATAGTACTGAAAATCACTCGGCTATCATTCCTGCTAACTTACAGCAGTTATCCAGCTGTGCTTTTTAGCATCTTCTTTGTAGCCTGCTTCTCCAATCGCACACAGAATAAAGAAGAATGACGCACTTTACTTATGTATAGCTAGCATTTTTGAATATTGTTTTTATAAGTAAATTTATAAAATGGTCTTGCTTTTATATTTTATATTCCTTTTGTATTATGTATACAGAAATCTGTTCTATGGATTTTATGCTGTGATAGATACATATTGATATATATGATATGCATGGTGTGAAGATCTGACATATAAATTTCCCCTAGGCAATAATGTAATGAATGGAATTATTGTTTATATAGAGCTATATAGTATATAGATGCATATGGATCCTATATGAAATTATCAGCATGTTCGGAGAAGCAGTCATCAATGAGAGCACCAGGGCTGGTTAATGCTGTGTATAGGAGGCTGGTAAACATTCTTTAATAGTAATCATGTTTAAAGGCTGAGGCTGGTGATGTTTACTTTTTTATTAGTGTCAACAAATTCCATGAAAAAGACGCATCAACGCTTTAGTCCATCTCTCAGTACTTCTCAACTTCGTCAGCTCGTCTGTAGCTCCCTGCTTTAAGGGCTTATTCCCAGAGAATACTTTCAAAAGCTAAATGACTTCCTAAAAAAAGCTTGGCACTGTAGGTTTTAGATTTGTTACACACGTGAGTATTTACAGCAGCGGGACAATAATGGAGCTCTGTAACCCAGGGGAATAATCTAGTGAGTGATAGACTTTGGAATCAAGGTCGACGCTTACTCGTAAGGATAATTCATTTTTATGGGATTTGTTGACCAAAAAGTAGAATATAACCATACTTACATTTAAAAACTTATGGTTTGTGGTGAGACAACAAAGCAAGGAACCCTCTCCAATTGACATCAAATCAGCGAACATACAGTAGAGAACAAATCACAAGGCAAAGTGTACAAATATAGTGCCTTTGTGAGGGTGTAATTTGTATCCATGCTGTTTGATTAAGCTCAGCTGGAACGTTACAGTATGTCAATAAAGGCATAATCTAACTCAACTGAGCTTCTCTTGTTTGACGCAGGTGCATATTTTAAGATACGTATAAAAATGTGTCAAGTGTGTATGCATAGTGCAATCATGTCTAGGAACGACTGTTCTGTTGTGTGGGATCTCAGCTGGATCTCCTCAGCCGATCGCAAGGGTGTAGGTCTCAGGAAAGGTAAGGGTGCTGATGTTGTGTTGGGGGTGGGGGGGTGGGGTTGACGGTCATCTTTCTGCAAGTCTAGCATGTGAGGAGGGTCAGTGGATAGTTGAGTCACTGTGGGGAGAAAAAGTGCTCGCTCACTGTATCTGCATCCCAGGTTTTCACAGCTGTCATCCAGTTTAATATGTGGTCGTAAAGCCGTCATCATGTACAGTACAGAGCGCTGACAAATTTATATTTAAGCCACTATTGTGGCAGTTTTTATGGTTTTACTGTCCCGGAAAATCCAAAACAGCATACTGATTATATTTCAATTTAAGCATTATGAGGGCTTTGCGACTGTATCTCATTGATGTTTAACTCATATACGTGGAATGTCTTCAACTATCTGATATCCAAAGAAAATGTTCTTTGCAGTTTTTCCATGCGTTTTGCCAATTTGTGATAATTATCACGCTTGCTTTGAGGGATGTTTGGCTGAAATCTTGCTTTATTCATAACATTGCTTGGGTTTTTCTGTTCTTCATCACAACCTCAGTCTTGGGGGAGGGGGGGGGGTGCTTTTGTCAGAAAAAAACACATTTACCACTTCATATTTGGTTTCAGGGGGAATTTGAACGGGGTACGATTGCTTGAGCTTTATTCCCCTGGTGCTTGATGGAAACCAACTAATCATTCATAGCTTCATAGTGTTTTTTTAGACCTGGAGCAAACCAAATTCAGATGTGCTTCTTGTCCAGTGGGCAGAAATTCTCACTGTTGCATATTAATGAAAGCTGCCAAGTTAAGATTTTCAAGCAAAGATGTAAATAAGCCAAGATGTGCTTTTTCAATCTGGAAAAATACTCTACCATTACCTACCACACTCACAGTGGGTTGTGGTAAAAGTGACCATTGGCAGTTCAGTGCTCCATCTAAAAAAAGTTGTCACTAATCTCCTTGTTGCGTCTGTCACATCATCTCCCTTGTAACACCTGCATGTTATTTTCTCCTTCAGTGACAATGAAGACCATAAACCATTAAAAGGGAGCCGCACGCCGTCTAATGGGACAGTTAAGAGAGACGACAGTGACGACAGTTTAGTTGACTACGGGGAAGGAGGAGATGGACAATTCAACGAGGATGGCTCATTTATCGGGCAGTATAGTGGAAAGACTGCCAGCAGGGACACTGGTGAGGGCCACGAGAGCTCTGAGGCCCCCTCCCCTATTAATGCCATGAACTCCTTGAACTCCTTTGTGTAGCCAGCCAGTCAGTCCTCACAGACCAGTAATCCTGCACTGACTTCTCGGTCCCCACATCTCTTTTACAGGGCTGTCCCAACACCGCATGGCTTTATGATCTCACATCCATCCCCAGTGCCACACAGTGACACATGAAAAACAGGCAACTCATCAATGACATATGTTTTCGCCTTTATGGAGAGGCGTGGACACCATAGCTCATTATATCTTAACCAGTTATTTGATTTTAACAGTGCATGAAGTACCAGATATTATCTAAATCCATTTAATAACACTATGATATTAACAAGTGGTTCATTCTTACTGTACCAGGAAACTCGGATGGACTACGCAGTGCTTGTTGGAACTATATTTGTTTTAGTTATTAGTTATTATGTTATCTACTATGTTCAAATAGTAATCAGTGTCTACAGTAAATTGCTCCATGTATTTTTCCAAGACTTGTACAGGAATCCTTTACCACTTCATATTTTATAATGAAATACATTCATATAATTAAATCATGCATTTATAGTACACAAGACAGATCATGTATAGTGTGTATATGTATATACACTGCCCGTCCAAAAAAAAAAAGGCTGCATGGATGATGCAGCTGTCATACCCTGGTTATTTAACCCTAACTGATGCTTCTTAAGTAGCTTCTTATTTCTTAAACATCTATGTCAGAAGACACATCCTGTGGCCGTGGAAAAGATGTGAATCTGTTTCAGAAGGGTCAAATTATTGGCATCAAGCAAAGAAAACAAATGAGGAGATTGATGAAACTTCCTTAAGAAGGTCATGTGGTCTGATGAGTCCACATTTACCCTGTTCCAGAGTGATGGGTTCATCAGGGCATGAAGAGAAGTGGGTGAAGGGATGCACCCATCATGCCTAGTGCCTACCGTACAAGCCTGTGGGGGCAGTGCTATGATCTGGGGTCGCTGCAGTTTGTCAAGTCTAGGTTCAGCAACATTATGTGTCCAAAGAATGAGGTCAGCTGACTGCCTGACCAGGTTATTCCATCAATGGATTTTTTTCTTCGCTGATGACACAGGCATATTCCAAGATGTCTCCAAACCGACTCTCCCATCATCATCTTGGTGAAAAATTAATGCAACTCTGGACGTGAATAAATGTTGAGACGTTGCAGAAGAACGATGCCACAGTGAATGTGTGCTGTAAAAAAAGCTAAAGGCAGTCCAATTAAATATTAGAGTGTGACTTTTCTTTGGCTGGGCAGTGTATATACAAAGTGAATTATCTGTAAACTGAATACTGGGAGCAGTGCACACAGCACGAGAGTTGAAATTGCTGCATTCATACATCCTCATCTGTGACCTCTCTGTTGAATGATCCAACTGCACCTGTGAAGGAATAAGCTGAAAAGCTGCCTTGCATGTCAGCTGACCTCATGTTCTATGTCCTGCATGTAACCTCCTCTCATTCAGCTTGATCTGAAGATCAACGAGAAACGCTGAGTGTATGACAGCTTGCCTCATTTCCTGCAGCGCTCCTTCAGCAGGTAGTGCCTTTTTCTTCAAAACATTGATTCAACAATTCTGTTCTTTTTCCACTCTTCAGCGATTAGAGCAGAGACAGTAGTAGGAAAGCAAAAGTCACATCCAAGGCTGGATAAGAGACTTGAAAAGAGGACTGTGTAGTGGGAGGAATAATTCATACACTGTTATCTTTAATTTTTGTTTCCTTTTTTGAGAAACCTCCCCAATGCCTTGAAATACAGCACTGGGTTTGATTCATCCAAAATTTTAAGCACACCCGCATTGGATCGGACAGAAATATTGTTTAAACCATTTACTGTGCAAGTCTGCAGGTATTATGTGGAGAACCTGATTGTATTTCTGCAGTGGTGCAGTGTATGAATGCATGGAGATCTGTGAGTTTATATAGTAGGTGTGTGTGCAGATACAGTACATTATTCACATCATATTAGGCAAAACAATTGTTCACGTGTACTAACTACACTTGAGGGCCTTTGGATGGGATCAAGATTTATTTTCTCTTAACTTGCATCAAGTTTTTTTTAAAGACATGTAGAATATTTGTTCAATTTGTAAATACGTTCATTGATTGTACAGGGACAAGCAAGCTTGTATGGCAGCCTAGGAGGCATTATTGTGCATGGTGTGGTTTACCTTGTTTATAGGACTGTGTTAAATATAGTCTGTACTTGTAGAGTATATATGAAGTATATATATTCTTTTTTTTTCTTGCTGTGCCCAGTGTACATTGTCCTGTAACAAACTGGACAGAAACGTTCATGTAAATTTGAATTTTGATTGTTTTCTGATTTGCTTGTCAGAGAGTAACATACCTTTGGTAACAATCTATAGGGTTAATCGATGCACACAATTATTCTATTTTGATTTGTATTGGTTCTGCTCTGCCCCATATACTGCCAAAATGATGCTCTTTCCTGACAGTATTGCAAATGGTTTTGTATTTATGAAACAGAGTTGTACTAACAGATACTTTTTTTTTTGTCTCTATTTAAATTTCTTCCTTTAGTGCAAGTATGAAATTCAAGCTACTGGAATTATAATGAATGAATAAATAATTATCTGCTTTAATTTCAGTGTCAGACTCTTCACAAAGAATGTAATTTCCCCCTCGAAATGAGTGATACTCTAAACCAAATAAGGTTCAATGACTCGTAAAAACTCACAATTTCAGTCCTGGCATTTTTACTACAAATGTAAATGAGACACTACATAACACAAATGATATCACATAGCAGAGGATGGTATGCTATTTCATAATTCATATATTATTATAGGATTATACATTGTTAGGGTACCTGTAAATATAGGGGAGAGAAAAAAGGAACACAGATTCTTAAAAATTGTAAATATACTTTAAATATACAGAGTAAATATATTCTGTTGTCTTTACACCAATGTGTGTATGTGTGTGTCCTGCGTGTATTGGATCAGTATCAGTGTAAGTATGAATATTATCTGGGTTATGGTTGGAGCTATATGGACTTAAATGAGACAAACAACAAATTTAGCCCTAGACTCTTTAAAAAGAAATAAAATCAGTGTACAAATGTACAGTTAGCAATACCATCACCATTATATGTAAGCTGGGGGCCGTCTAATTACTGCATGGATGCCTACACCTGTTTGGCCTCTCTAGTGTGAAGCAGCTGTATGAAGACTTTATGAAACACAACAGTTGGGTTTCATCTTTTTGGCGTCACTTGTGGCTCTTCTACTTCTATTATAGTCATATTGTCAGTAATAGCAAGAGAGCAGCCGACCATCTGCTGCATTATCACACAGCAGTGGTGTCAGGAAGCTGGTGTCTCTTTTCTTAGAAATGCTCCACTGGTAAGATTTCTTATTTAGGTAAACACATTTCTTTTCCCAGGTAAAGTTGTTCAAACATATTCCCCAGAATTGTTTGCAGTTAATAACAACAGTGATTAGAAGTGGTTTGCTGATCTGCATTTTGATGACACTTTTTTCCTCTTTTCCAGATAAATTGATTAGTTTTAAGAAGCAAGATGATATTATTTCAACTAAAATAAATGACCCTCATCGTCAGCAAAAAATAACTCAAAGGCCTGAGGACTCTGAACCACTGAATGATGATTCATCCATTTGCTTGTTTTTTTAACATATTTTCTCTTTTGACTTTACTGCCACCTAGTGAAATGAGTCAAATTACACTAATGGCTGAAACAAGCAACAGGCTTGAAGCGGTGAATAGAAAATGTCACATATACATGACTTGAACTGTCAGTGAAATTGGTTTATGATCATTTTACTGTTATAACATTTCAGAAGGAGGCAGTGAACTATCTATAAAGACCAGAGTTGGACTATGTTATAAAAAAAATATGCATTCAACTCATTAAATTACATTTTAGCTGACAGTGTGTAAGCCTGTGAATCTGTTTGTCCCTCTGTTGACATCCCCAGACCTCAATTACAAAGGCGTCCTGTAAGAGGCTTATTTATTTTCATGGCAACAGAATCACATTATTTGGCCTTTGATTTGTGATCATTGCCACCAAACAAGCAGCTGCCCCATTACCCTTCTGAACTCCACCCACCCCCCTTTCATGCTGCTCCTCTTTGACCCCTCCCTTCATTCTCTCATTCCTCATCCAATCCTCAGTGGACTCCTCCAGTGTGGGCTGTCTGTCTGCCATCGCATCCATTATCCGTTCTCACTCCTTGATTTACTGCTGGGCAGAACGCCTGGTTTGAACTGATCTACAGCTGATTTCATGTCTACATCAAGTCTGCATTCGATGTGGAAAAAGATCGTTACATGATCTGGGTTTGATGTTCAGTTCCAAGCCTTAGAGCACATCATTTACATCCCATATACTCAAGTCAAAGATTTTTCAGCCTCTCAGAATAACGGCTATCAAAGACAGGTATATTAGAACTGTGCTGTCATTTAGTTTCTGGTATTTTTAGTGTGTACAGAGCTTCAGGGTGTGTGTGCGCTTTATATGTAAGTGGAGGAGCCTTTGTGCCCTTATGTAAATTTGCCCTTTTCTGACGCCCAGAGAGCTGAGGAGTATAATTGTTTATGATTACTCTGTGACATTTCCATATGGCTGATGAATGAATGAACAGCCAACACACACACACACACACACACACACACACAGGTCTGTTGAAAGCCGGGCTGACTGGACCTCAACAGTAGGTTTGAGAGAGAAATGACCCCTTCCACTTAAAGCATATCGTACGAACCCAAGCTGTGTCCCCAAATGGACTCGATGTGCTGATGTGGAGGCAGATATCATTGCACTCATGTTGGATGAATGCTGCATATAGTGAAAGTACTTTATTGTATCGATCTGACACTCTTTATCAGACCCCCTCCCCCCACTTTACCATCACATCACCAGGATTATAACCCTCTCCACACCTCAATTCCTATTCCCCAAACACCCTCCTCCTACCATGTGTCATGTGTATTTTAGCTGGGTGGGGTTACCTTTTACATGAACCCCCCATGGAGATCATTGGGGCTAAATCACATTTACCCGTCCTCCCCCCTGCACCTCCATCCTCCTCTGCTAGGCAGATAGATGACAGCCACCTATTCTTTCTTTCAGACTGCAGGGTGTTTGCTGTTCCTCTTATCCCCCCCTGAGACTGGCCTTGTAACAGTGTTATTCACCAGCAGGATCTGTCTCTGTTTGCACTGCCATGTTATAAGAGGGACAAAAGTGTTTGTCTGCGGCTTGAATACACCCAGATCTTGGATAACCTGGTCACAAAATAATATCCTTTTGAGCCCTGTTCCATTCAGCTCTATTTGTATGTCATGAATTTCCTCAGTTCCACTGAATCCCTTCAGTTTGGCTATTTTCCCTGGAGTGGATTTTTCTGTTGCATGCCTGTGGACCTGTTGTGTTTAAAAAACAAAATACATTTTTGATGAAAAGCGTGAATATTAACAACAGCCTTGGGAAACAAGCGACGCTGCTTTAAATCTAATCCCAGGGGATTGTGATGGTCTCATGTTTGGACTGACACACGGGTAAGACATTGTAATTAGTAGTGGTGTCCTTTTGATATCTGCCTGATGCAAAACAGGCACACAGGAGGCAGCCGCACTCATTTCTCATTTACTTCTACTAGTTTCCAGTAATGGAGATCGATCTGTGGCTGAAACTTTCACTGGCACTGAAAAACAAAGAATGGAAAATAATTGCTTCTCCAGAAGAGATGTCAGTCTGGATAATTCACTTTTGACAGAGATCATTTTTCTTCGAAAGTCTTTTTCTATATTCTGCTGGTCATATATCACTTGTGTAAACTTATATAAATTATCCTTAAATACTGTTTAGGTAATATGTGTGTGGAGTGAATCGGGTTGTGCCTGTTAAATAAATCATTGACATTCCTTAAATTTACTTTTGTGAAATTAATTATGACTTTTTAATTATGACAAAACAGTCAGTCAGTGTGTTACACATAATATAAAACCTGGAACTAATCTGGCAAAATGATGATAGCTTGGTAGGAAGCAGGGTAAATTGAAGCTAAAGCCTAATGGGAATCAGGTGTTTTGGGAGGTGAGGACACTGAGGACAACCAGTGGACAGGTGAGGAATTGTAAGAATAACCAAAAACATTTAAGAAAGACTGATTCATCACCTGTTTCGATGATCTTTTAACAGTGGGATACTGCAGTAGCAAAGGGAGTCACTGCTGACTTAGAGAGACATCACAGCACCAACATCAAACGTCTAATTCTCATTATATATTATTATTTCTATTTTAAAATTGTCATTAAAAATGAAGAAAACAACTTGAAATCCTATGAAAGCTAATAGATGTTTTCAGACACTGAAGGCAGCACCAGCTGTAAATACCAGACTCACATACTGAGGCAAGGTGAGGTCGTAAATCCCTCCTACAGGGTGTTGGCTGAGATTTATTGAACATTTTACGGGTATAAACTTTTTTTTAATGCTGATCATCCTGTGTCGAGGAGCTTGTGATGGAGCAGTGAGGACAGACAGCACTGTAGGAGGCACCTCCTGTGTTGGAGGGGAATCTAGCGCCCCCCTAAGTTGACAATCATAACCCTTCATCCAATCCACGGGGACAGGACCGCGGCTCTGTCAGTTTCTTTCCCAGCTCTGAAGCGTCCGGCGATGCGGTGCTGAGCAGGTGTGAGCATCGTGAAGGGCGCACGGAACGGACGCATTTGCCCGCAACGAAAGGTAAGGACACGGAGAGCACCGGAGAGACACGGTGAAAACTGAGTGTTTGACATCATTTCCAGAGGAGCGAGAGAAGCCAGGCGCTGTTTTCTGACAGCTGGGAAATCAGTGTTGTTTACAACAGGCTGAGTGGGCTGCGCGGACGGGATGAAGCTTATTCAGCCCTCCGCAATGCAGAATTGTAAACGATGTGGGCTGGAGGGAAGCAGCATTTGGCATTTTTATGTCCTAATGACAGATGCGGGGAGATGCTGTGTGTGTGTGTGTGTGTGTGTGTGTGTGTGTGTGTGTGTGTGTCGTGGCGTGGCGAGGATGATGCTGTTACATGATCTGCTGCGCATCCTGGCGCGCTCTTCCCTCCCAGAAATAGTCCATGTAATGATTTGGTAATGTTTCGACCTTATGTTGCACGTTTCAAACAAGTCTCAGTATGAAATTCAGCACTAATTGGAGCTCGCCAGAGGCCAGAGCCCTGATAGCACCGCACATACCGATGATTCAAACTGCCGCCTGCCTTGAAGCCAAGAGATTAGGAAGCACCCAGTGGGTGTAAACACTTTGATCTGGGGTGGAACTAAAACGCATGTCTTGATTTGACTGCAGCGATTGATTGAGCCCCATGATTCGGCTCTGTCGTCTTTACTGGCACATTGTACCGAAGTGCTTAGTAATGGCAGATTTATTCTGGTGTCAGGTGCCAGAGAAGGTGCTGTGGGCGCGTCCTGACTCACCAGACGATGATCCACTGGTGAGAAACTGTTCATCGTGCTGCTAAAGTACTGTAAGGTCTAAGGACTTTCAGACAGACTTTGATGAGGGTTTTCTCACATACATTTCAAACAAGTCATCATGAATTGGGTGGAAACGTGTTACTTTGGTGCTCCATGTTTATGTGGGGATGGGAATAAAGGAATTATGTTGAAAGCCTATAGCTGCAGTGGTTCTAGTCACTGAACAAGCTCCACTGTAAAGTCTGTCTGTATCTAATGGTGTATGGAAGGGAAATAAACATAAATGACCACTCTATCACATAACGGGTTTTAATAAAGCACAGTTTCCATAAGGCTGTTCAATTTTGCCTTGAGTGCATGACTTTGAATAAGATTCCCTGCTACGGACAAAACAGCCACAGTATTTCTTCTATAATGATTATAATGCTTTTTCCATTCCCTGTCATGTGTGAGGTTCTTCACGGGTGTGTTCGTCTTGACTGAATCAGAACAATAAATGTTGCACAAAATGTCAGAGGGACTCCATGGCCACCTGTCAGGTGCAGCACTGTATGAGTCTTGTAAGCTTGACTGCTGCTAATGCATCCTGTGCTGCCCTGTGTGCTCCCTGAGGACAGACCCTCTCCCTCATGCTAGGTGAATGGATTTCTTCCGCTCAGATGTAGGCTAGCCTACTGTGTGCAAAGCAGCATCTTACATTTTATTTTCATCTACAATATATATTTGAATTTTCCAATAAGCCTTTTCCTTGCCAGCACACTGGCTGCAGGACCACGGCGGCTTGCTGGGACTGCATGATGAGAAACATTTTACATAACAGGGGTCTGCAAGATGTGGCTGTTCTGTGATGCATTTTAAGGCTACAGCCTCAGCCTCCATTAGTGTCACAGTCAAATGATTCAACAGAACCATACACTTACTTCTCCTTTGGTTTGAAGTCCCAGTCACACACATCTATCATGTATTGAGGTAGGCAGGCTAACAGCACCTGAGGCAGAAAATAGAGCCGTCTTCAACCTCTCCATCTTCAATTCACTTCACTCCAGTCAGCGTGTAACTTATGAACATGAGTGTTGGATGGAGAGAGATAGTTTTTACTCGTGTGGTATATGATTTTTTTTTTATTGTAAATCTGTCCACTGCATGAACATTTTTTTATGTTCAATGCAACAAGGAATTTCACATTCTTCCAATGTTATTTAAACACTTGTCCTAATTTAATCTTAATTTAAGCATTTAGATTTCAGTGCTCAATGCAGAATCTTGGCTGTTTGCCATATAAGATTAAGGTAATTTTAGAGTCGTTTTTAGGAGATTAGATTTGTTTCCAGATGTCCTTCCGAGCCCTAGGCGACAAATTCTTGGGCATAGAGTCAAAGCATTAGCTGAATGGAGGAAGACAGATTTTGTGTGTGATTTGAAAAAGACTGATTAGGAGCGATGGCATTAGGCGGTAGGAGGGGTTGTGTGTTAGGCACTGTTCATTCTACCACACTGAATGCAGTTTCTGGAAGCTGAAGAGAATGCATACATCCTGTAGACTTCTTTCATTAGAGAGGATATAGCAAGGCCGGGCAGTCCGTGCACGTGAACATTGTGTGTAGAAACACAACAGCCAGCATTTTTGCTGAAACACTCTTCACTGCCTGAACAAGTGCGTCTCTCTCTGTCCTGTTGACAAAACATGCGAGGCTCTCGTCTTAATGCTCCTTTAGATTGCTCAGCAATATTTTGCGTTCAATAGTGAGACCCACTATTGGTACGACTGAGACAGGGACACAACATCTTCTCTCTTTGCCTGGATACAGGCCTCTTTTCTGTTCATGCCTCAGGAGGAGAAAGGGTCTCAGTCCCCATCTGCCGTCCCTGAGTACAGTGTGCACTAGGCCTGCCATTGATTCTTCCATTGTGGACCTCCCTGCTCCCTGCATGCACGTGACTGCACAGATCTTATGTGGAGAGACAGCACTAAGTGGGCACTGTGTGCGTTTTATCCCACTTGTTGAGCATGCATCTTACTTGACTAGTTTCAGTTTTTAGAAGATTTTCACATATAATTTTTTGTCTTTTAGTCTTTTTTCTTTTGTAAAGCCCATAGGTCAAAAAAGATGCATACTGGTTACAGCTGAGACAAGGAATAGTTGACAGAAAAGTAAACATCTGTTTTATTTCCTGGTAAAAATCCTTCTGACATCTGAAAATATCATCTCAGACCACTGCAAAACTGCAATATGTATTTTCACTATTCAAAACAATTAGTCTGGAAAATAACAAGCAGATTAATCTGCACTTGTGATAATGATTGATGATAATGCAGGTGCCCACATTAGCAGCTGGATCTTGTTACACTTACACATAATTTTAAACATATAGGACTTTCCCCTTACATCATTCACTATGTTTGACTGAATAAGGTTTTGTTGCCTGGCTCATGTTCTATTTCTGGGGCCACTGTTGCCTACTTGAATCTAATGATCTCAGATAGTAGCTCCCAGCACTAAAGGACGCTAGTTACTTTTAATGCAAGACCCCAAATTAATAATTATTCAGCCACTGGATTAAAGATGTTTGTGTGTGCGAATGACCTTACAGGTATGTCAGTGTGACTCATCTAGCTCTTGTGCAGTCCCTAATTCCTATCAGCTGTATCTAAGGTCACGATAAAACACAGTGCAGCCGGTTTTGTTGTTTATTTGCACGAAGCAGAACATTGCTGAAGATAAAAATAGATTTCCTTGATATCTCTTGCTCACTTTTTGCCTATTTATAGCATTACGTGTTCACTATCCATGTATTGACCAGGTAAAATGTTTCTGAAGAAATGGCTTAGTGGTGAAAACATCAAAGATAATCAAGATATCAGCTTAAAGTGTATTTTATCAAAGAACATTTAATCTGTTCCCCCTCCCTTTTTCAGTGTGATTCTGTTTGAGACAGAGCATCTTCAATGACTTGTGGTTCTTCCGGTTTGTCTATCTGCCAAAGTGATGTCTCATTCACAATCAGATTACTCCATTTCCATTAAGGTAATGTGGACCGTACAAGCAGGTAGTGTTTAGAAGTGGCCTGTTATTTCCCCTGCCACTCGCGGAATAGCTAGAATGACATTGATCAATGTCATCAAGTGTTATCACACAGTGATGGAGGTTTTTCAGTTTTTAGTGAAAAGGATTTGACATTGAACTACTGGAGCAACTGGAGATCAGTTTCTAAAAACCATAACTTAAATAAAAAACACAAAGATTGAATGATTAAAGAGGTCACTGATGAACTGCGTTTTCTCATATTGTATATTATACATACATACTCGTGTGTCTGATTTTAAATTAGAAATTTAAGTTGATGATTGTGTATTACTTTACCTACATTTAAGAAAGATATAAATCTGTAACTAGGTTAAATCTGGGTAGATTTCATATCTTGTTTCTGATTCTTCACACTTTTATCTGAGATATTTTTAGACTTTACAATCAAAGTTAATCTTAAGGGATTTACAGACTCAATTAGGAAGAGATCACAAATGTGTGCCCCTTGCCTGCTAATTTCTGTTAACAGCATGATCAGCCTTTTTAATTTCGATAATATTTGACTTCCTTTATTACAATGTCAGCACAGAAAACAGTTTGTTTGCTCATTACCAGGGTAACTCGTATCTGGCTTTACTGGAATGTGTTCAGTTTCCACAATAATATCAGGAGTTTTTTGCTCATCAAGTAACTAATTGCATTTTAGTTGTTAGAACTAAAAAGGTTTGGATTTAATAATAATAATAAGTAAAAGTGACAGCACTGCGAGGTGAACAGGTTCAGATGACAGTTTTCCATAATTAGTCAATTTTAAGAATCCTAATGTGAATGGTTCTTAATTAAATTACTCCTCAGAGTGTCAGAGTACCTCTTGTGAATTTATTCAACATTTCACTGAGCAGAAATGTTGTATTACATGCAGTGGACTGACTTCTCACATGGGAGTCTTGAGCCATCTGTTTTTACACCTTCATAGGTGTAGTCAGATATATTGTTTACAGGGCTGCTGAGAAACACAGCAACCAGAAAACAATACATGCTATTTTGGTCCTGGAAGAGATGACTTTCAATTTCATGCAATTTGAAAATCAGTGGAGTATATCTGATTTATTCCCTGAGTTTAACCAGAGTGCTGCATTGTATAAAACGGTTGTTTACAAGTAGATTCCTCATCTGTTTAGAAAGGGTTTGAAAGCTTGGATATTAATGGATGACACGGACTCTTAAAACCTTTGAGCTAATAGATGTTTTGCATTAATAATTTGATAATTAATTAGATTGAAAAAAAGATAATTACCTTTTTTGCTCGCAAAGACTTACTTAAACAAGCATATCACCTCTGACACAGAAATGCCTTCCATAATCTGCATGTGAATGCTATTGTTTAGCAGCATTTTAAACATTACTGTAGCCTCACCTCTTTATCCTTCATCATTGATATTCTCAGTAAAGCGCTACATTGTTGTGGATTTAATCCTATTTAATCTGTCTTCATTACGGGGATCTAAAAGCTTACTGTAGTTTCAACTGTTTGAGCTGTTATCTTATAGTCCGGAGGATAAAGAGCAAGTCTGACGGTGCAGGGATCCGTCCGGTGGTTAGGTACAAAAGTGTCTTCTTGGTGGGGCCCAGACACTCTTGCAAAGTCCTGTTGCTATGGTACTTTATCCACATGCTGCTTTGGCATGGTCGGCTCCTTTGCACAAACACACTCCTCTTTTTTTACGTTTCATGTTCATTTGTCCATGTGTGTTTTTGTTTTTTTTTTTATGGTAACCCAGTGTATGTCGCCTCATAGTAATGATGCATGCTGAATGTGTTTGACAGCTCAACCTTGGTACCAGGATTGCATGCTAAAATGGAGTCATGAACTCTCCACCAGTTGAATGTTAAAAATCATGAAAGACTGATGGGGTCAAAGGTGATCCTTACACTGATCAAAAACGTCCTTGGTGAGAAGTGCATTACTTCCAGCCTCGTGGGCGGGATTGTATACATGAGAAGTGTATGGATAAAAAACTAATCGCAGAGAGAGCCCAAAGGCGAAGGTCTCTTGGCACGTGAAGTGAATACTGAGGAAGCTGGGCTATTGGGACGCCTCATTATACATTTAAGGGCGTCCTGTTTTCCCACTCTCTGGACAGCTGGACAGCTAAATTGTTTGTGGATCAATAGTTTAGTTTCCTACTGGCTCAACAGTGTGAGTGAAGTGCATTTAAACCAAAGAAATCCCATTATACTTGCCAGAGATGGGAAGCATAGCACTATGGGGCCTCAGCAAGTGCTATTTCTGTGTCCATTATTCAATCTGCCTATTTGTTTACCTGCAGTGCTTCTGCTGAGACCACCCAATGGCATTTTACACTGATCTTATTCTTATTCGTTTGTTCTTTTATTCCATTTACATTTACAGCGTCATCTATAACCACCACGTGATTTCCTATTTGATAATATATTTTTAAATAATGCTATATGTACTGCATTTTTAAATAATTAATTAAATGTGACCCTATCCTGCACTGCCCAGCACTCAGGTCTTCATCAACAGCATCGTTTTTAAAGTTAAAAGGCTGTATAGTGCTCCCCTACACTTCAGCTGATTGTCTATTTGCTGCTTATTATGGCCAGAGCTGGGCTGTTGCCTGTCTGCCTTGATTCAGTATTTATTTAGAATGCCTTTTGTTCTTCAGTCCAGCTCTTTGGCTGTGTAAAAAAGAGAGAGGGGGAAGGAAGGAGGGACCCGAATTATAATAGGACAGAAAAGGAAAAAAATATTTGGAGCTCTCTTCGCCCTTCATTCCTTAGATCAGTGTAACCAGAAATAAAAGCTGCGGCTGGTGCAAGGTCTGGGCTGTGGGCCGCCACTGTCCTCTTCTGGCTCTCTTGCTGTGCTCCTGGTGTATTTGTGTTTTTCTGGTCAGCCTCCGAGCTACTGGGCCCTTGATTGCATCTCTACATGAAGAGCCCATTGATATGGGCAACATTAGCATTCGATGTAGGCGGTCACGACAAACAGGTTGGTTTTCTGTTTCACACTAACAAACCTGTTCTCTCTGGATCCTCTCAAAGGGTCTCAAATCAGCCCTCTTGTTGCATAGCTAATGAATGTGGATAAAAGAGGTCAAAGAATGCTTATGTAGCCCTCTTCAGTCCAAGCAGTGTACTCTTTCTACAGCGCCTTGTTCTGCCAGCTGACACGTCAAACTGACACCTTTTAGCCGGCGTGACACTGTCACATCTGGCTGCAAACGCACAAGGTGATGTAACCACCTGCGTCATGTTTTCTGTGAATGTTAGTGGGACAATACTCCAGCACAAATAGCTTCCGACAAACTACCCTTAAGTGTCCCTGAACAAAAGTTGTTCTTTTCCGCTGGCATATCATTATTCAGATCTGAACCCAGCATTCTGAGAGGATCTGGCTGACTTATGCATGAGACTTGCACTAATTATGCACCAGATTCTTTTCCTTGGCTTGGTTTGTAGCTTCAGGAGCTTCTGTTGCAATCTGCTAATTCATGCTGTTGACATTATTCTCACAATTTTACTTAGCAACAACAAATCGCCCCCGAGAAGAAGCAGCTAATATTACCCCATGAAATATAACATGCGATCTTGGCGTTCACAATCTGTGCATTTCAATTATCATGAGTCAGAGTACTCTTCGAGCAATTCACCCTGATGCCAAGAGAGAGGCACGGCAAAGACAGAAGGAAAGAAAGAGAGTGCAATATAACCCTGGCTAATTACCGACCTTTTTCTTCTCCTGTACATTTCAATCTTCCTGTAGAGGAATTTATATAAACCGTAAACAGGCAGATGCCTCCTCTCTAATTCCCATTATTGGCTGTCTAGACTGAGGGAGGTGCCAGCAATCACAACATACATATTGTTGTGATTGCTGCCCAACTGGAAAGATCTTTCACATTATTCTGTCAAGAAAAATAAGCCATGCATGCATATGAACAGAGCATTTGTTCACAGTTCAGTAGGACATGGCAGTGGATAGCCTCTACTGTATACTGTGTGGGGCCTCATGAAATGTGTCAGTAGGATAGTGGCGAGTGTCACTGGTTGGATTATTGATGAGAAAGGTGTAATGGCAGCGAGATGAGCAAAGGGCATCCAGAGGTGAATCTGAGAAAGAGCACTGAATCCTTTTCTTTTTTTTTCCTGAGCCCTTTTCACATACTGTCTCCCCCCACCCACCGTCTATTGCAGTAGTCTGACTCTTATCTGCAACACACAGCTCCACTCATGCTGCACACACAGGACCATAGTGTGCAAAGGACAGATGGAGCGAAGGGCACCGCGTCACAGTCAGGCAAGCACACATATGCCCTCATAAACACATGCTCACAAACACACGTTCATGTGCACAATAAATAGAGAGAGGAGGGGTGTACGTTTCTTAATTCCCCAGCCATGCAGGACAACAAGACAAAGCAAAACACTGATCTTGTATATGGCTGAAGAGGGGGATGGAAGTGACTGTGTTTACTGAGACTCCTGGTTTACATAATGCTATTCACATTCATCCATGACCAAACAGATTATGATTTGACTTCAGTACAATGAAATGAGAAGGTTTCCAAAAATGCATGCCTGCAACAATAAATTGTGGGTGTCACTAAATAATCTATGAATCACATTTCCCACAATAAATAAATAAATAATAATAATAGAAAAAAACAGAACTGAGAAAATTAGCAGGTAGATAATTACTAGAACCTATTTATGCTGGAAGTTTCCCCTGTTATCAGTATTTATGCTAAGCTAAGCTAATGGTTTCTTATTTTTGGATTTAGATTCAACTCATTCACACAAGACTAATGTGAAATGCGTAAAAGTGTCCTTTGTTATTTTCTTGCTGTGCTAAATAAAATATTCTGGATCTAAGAAGCAAAGTAAATGCAGCCGTGATAGATTGCAACAGTCATTCAAAATATAACCTTGTTATGGTGTAATTTTACTTAAATGCGTAAAACCCAGCAAAATGTACAGTATGTGAAAGGATCCTGAGGGTAATTTCAGAGTAAGAGCACAAGCATCTGTTTGAAGCATAATATATGAAACATCTCTTAACCTAGTTTGGCTTTCTTGTTGCCACAGGAGGGAAGGCAAGGTTCATTGGAAATGCTGTTAACCATGTAGCTTTGTGTGTTGTTATCTGAGCAGCAGCTGGACTGGACTGCGCACCAACAGCTACATAACAGTGAAGGTGTTATTTCTCCATGTATGTTGATAAAATTGTAATCTGAATTCCAGATGACAAGATCTTCATTTTTTGCACTAACACAGTCAAGTAATGTCATTATTTTATGTGTCAAGGCTTGAGGTTTTTACGAGACAACACATTCGCCTGATCATAATTAAATTCATATTTAGATGTTTCAGTTTATAGTGGTCTGGACATTGTGAACTAATCAATACTTAGTGTATATCCCCTTTTCTTCTTTGTTGTTTAAGTGGGCCCATGTTCCGTGTTATGAGCAGTGATCACAAGGTGTGACTGGGCCAAGAGGCACCAGATGACTCAGGTCTTTGCCCAGGCTGCACTCATTGTCAGTCGGCACACACACACACTGCCTCCCAACAGGCTGTCTGACTGTGGCCATGTGCTTGGCAGTAAACACAGGTGACTGGGTCTGTTGACATGAACTCTCTGTTCCGGACATTAATGTATATGATGATAGAAGGCCTGGTCCAGTTCTATTATTTATTCTGTTCATGGATGCATGAGTTAACAGAATAGTTTGACTTTTAAAAAGGAATCAGATTAAACAGAATTGGATAACGTGTTTAAATTCCTTATTATATCATCAAATATTAGCATGTCCCGACTGTCTTTCACAATTTTCTGGCAATTTGAATAAGAGCTGTTTTTTTATATAGGATAGAAGAATTACTTGAGTGCCAAATAACATGAGAATATTATTTTACACATAAATGCACCCATTGAGAGAAACCAAGGAGCCTGTAGTGGCACATGTAGTGGAGGAAGACTTCCTGATGGGTAAGCATGAATATGCATGGCACTGCTTAAAAGCACTGGCACAGACTAATACAGTGTGGCACTCAATGGATTCACAGAGCAGGCTTTGTCTGCTCTACTTTGAACCCTGGAGGAGGTTTCTGAGCCTCTTGTTTAAACTGTTCAGCCCTAAAGAGCCACTGCAGAAATCTCAATAAGAGAAATCTCATGTCTTGCTTACGAAAATCTTTTAATCTTAGGAGGAGTTTAGTTTAGTTTATGTTAATTTAATTTTTCCCACATTTGGTATTTATTAAGTATGAGATGGGTTTTATAAATTATTAAATGATAAGTTACTAATGTAAACAACTCTAGCATGTTTCTAGTGCATTAGATATATTTTAAAAAGGCCTTTTGTGGTCTAGACATATTCTAGCCAGACACCAGTGCTGTTCTGAGTTGAAATCAATGTGTTCCTTCACATCCCATTTCCTATCCATTCACATCTGCTTTGTATGGCTAATCTGGAACTATGAAATATTAGAAATAAACTAATAAAGAGCTTGCTGTCAAGTTTTGTGGCTGCAAATTGAGCCCAGTGACCCTTGGCAACGGGGCTGCTGTTTCATCAGAGCTACAGCGGCATTGAGATTTAACAGCCACATAAAATCAAATTATCATTCCCAAAGCTTCATCACGTCCAGCAGCATATTGATGCAGAGCATCTGTTTTTCTGCAGTCAGTATGTAGCTGCGTGCTTCGATATGAGAAGTAAAGCTGAGAGAATGAAAGTAAAGCTGGGGCCGCAGGTTTCCCTGCAGGGATGGTTCAGCTGAGGAAAAATAAAAAAAGAAATAGTTGGATGTGGGTAGAACCAGACACATTGTTCTTACCCTTAGTGTAATTATTGTGAACAAAAAAAGACCCATAAAAGTTCCTCTAAAGTGCTTTATGAGACAGAAGGCTTTTTCTTTGCAGCATAAGAGTCTGTGCAGATTCCTGCGCAACCAGAAGGCTTCTCATAATGGTGAAATGAAGGAAAGGCCAGTGGTAAAGTAATATCCAGGTTGTTTTCTGTTAAGTAAAATACGAGGAAAACTAGCAACACCCATTGTTTCAGAGGTTAAAGCGATGACAAGATGTGTCTGGTGATGCATGTTTTTCCTAGTGATGGAAAACCTCATGAACATACTAAAAGATGCATTGATCCTACAAACACTTGTACTGACTCAGATTTTTACTTCATTACAAGTAGTAAGAAACATGTCAGTCAGTGGTAAGTAATTGGTGAAAACTATAGTCCCGAGCTGTTTTAGAAAATTATTCAGCGTTTAAAAAAAAAAAAAGCGGTTAGGACCAGGACAAAAATAGAGAGTCTCTTAAAACATTATTGGTGCTGACTATAGGAAACATCCAGATCAGCACCAGCCTTATTCATCTGGGAAATGTGTTTGTAAAAAACAGTGGGAAACATTAGCACAAAGAACGGAACTATCCTTTTTATGGAGTTGATTGATTACTGCTGTGATACCGGGGTATCAGTACCATAATAATGAATCAATACAGTACAATTGATCTAGCCTGTCTGACTCAGATTTACCTTAGCTGTACTGACACACATTGATTAATCCCTAGTTGCACTTCTCAGGCCTTGCTCTGAGTTTCCTAATACATGAGAAAATTGATTAACTGGCTGGTGCTTCATCCAAATCCACAAAGATGCTGCTGTATCTCTTGCAGTGAAAAGCGTCTTGTGACCATCGCAGACTGTAATTGTGTCTGAATGGTCATTATATTCTCATGTGCTTGTAAAGCACATTTTTATGTAATTTCATGCTCACTATAGGTTCACTTTAAGTGTTGAGGCGAGGGAACACTGGTCTCTTCAGCTGACTTGCACAAATAGTGCACTGCACACATACTAGTTGTTCACACATATGCGCCCACACACTCGCTCGCTCTGGAGTTGCCAGGTTTCTCTGACAAAGCTAAAGAAAAACGCTAAAATTAAGCAGTAGGTGGAGGAGCGGATTGTTTGATTTTACTTTGTGTCAACTGCCTGCGGAGGAAAGTAAAGATTACAGCCATTACACACATACAATAGGTCTGTGTCTGCTAATAGTTCCTAATTCAAGACTCAAAGCTTCTCGCCAACAGAATGAAGACAGAAGACCCCTTAGATGAGATGGTGTGGTGAGCGAAGTGGACAGTAATATGGGGATAGACACCGATTTCTTTGATTAGGCAGTGATGTACAGTGATAAGTACTCTGCTACATCATTTTGGTCAGGAGATCATGTTTGTTTTTATCTGTCTGCATTTGTAATGAAAGAGTAAGAGAGATACAGTAGAGAGAGAGAGGGAGACAGTGTCAAATCTCCAGAACAGAGGGAGACACAAAGACAGGACCTGGGTTCTGTGCTGTGACCTTGTTTGCTAATTAAGTGTCAGACCTATTTTTCCAGTCCAGAAAGAAAAGCTCATATCTTAGGGGTTAGATTGCCAGAAGGCAATGGGAACACACATTTTGTCACCATTGGCTAGCTCTTCGGGGTCTTCTTGTGTGGGTGTGTGTGTGTATGTGAATAAAAGTACCATTAGATGCTGCTGTATGAGTAGCACTTTTTTTATGAAGGCTGCGGAAGGCTGTGAACAACATAAAAGATGTCTGTTACTGTCACATGTATTGGATCGCACACGCCCACTTTGACTAAGTGTAAATCGACAAATAGCACATTTGGCACAAAGAAGACAAGTAGGGCCAGACAATAAGATACAGTGATTAATTATAAATAATGTGATATAATATTTTAAGGAATTTGTTATTTAAATATCAAGTTTTACTTTAAATTTGCTGGTCTCTGTATTATATCAGATTTTCTGAGCTCATTTCAGTGTCATCTTCAGTAATTTAGTAAAACAGAGTAATTGTACTTGTTTGCTCATTGTATTCACATTTACAGCTGAATTGATTAATGTATAAGTACATCAACATAGTATTAATCAGCCTGTGTTCTGACAGTAGTTGAATTTAGGCAAAAATACCCTGTATGTGCTTGTCTCAGATTCCCAAATGTGAGTATTTTCTGTATTTTATAGCCTTATCTGATATTTACTTTCACGCTTTCACTAACAAAACATTGATTTACTGATTGATAAAATGATTTAGAAGTAATTATTCAACAATAAAATTAATTTCTACTTAGATTTTCACTCAGAACAAAACAGCTGTCGTAAAGCTGTAATGGTGACTTTCATCATTATATCATTATATTTGATACTAGATATTTGTTTTAGTTAGTAAATACTAATCCATGCTAATTAAAATCAATTTATTTGAACTATGCAGTAAAATGCGAAAGACAAATTGCAGAATACAACGTTATACATGTTAGATGAATGTATCTATTCGTGCAGTCGTAACTATTCGAGAGATGTAGTATTAAAAGAGATTATCATGTCATTTCATCTTCTGTTAGTGTCAACCCTTAATATCCAATTCAAGATTCACCATAATGGCTTGAAAAGTTCTTCTCTTGGCATATTTCTTGCAGTTTCTTTGCATCTAGCTGCGCACTTTACATTGTATGTGTTTTGTTCAGTGAGCATGAAAATTGCCCTATTTAATGAGACTCTCCCATAGTTCTCAAGATGCAACGCCTCTTGAAGCACGAGAACAACTCAGTGACCTTTCATTTAGAGGTTTCTAACTCTACAAAAGGTGGTTCTTTAAATGAACAACACATTTCACTTCAGCTCTCTGAGTTATCCTTATTGTACTGGACATTGTTATGCTCTCGTGCTGCAGGGCATAAGTAATTGTTTGTCCAGTCCTAAAAAGAGCAGCATTGTGCGTGTGACATTTATCAGTCACTTGAATGCCAGCGTTGACCTATATATGGCGACCTGGGTCAAAGAAGGGGCAGACGAGCCAGAACACAGGGAAAGCATCAAGTCTAATGATCTTTAATGTGGCACGCAGTGACATGGTGTGTGTCAGACTGTGGAACACACAGAAACAGCCACGAGGAAGACTTTTATTTTTGCTGTGTTTATTATTGTGTAATGTAGACCACTGCTTTCTAGATGAAAATGATAAATGCACACATTTAGGCTACAGAAAACGTCCTTACACTACCTCAATCCTGCTCTTAGTGTCTGTTTATAAAAAACAAATACAGTAACACCTCCACATTGGATCATTTCTAATTCTGAACCAATGACTTATTTTGCAAAGTGGATTTGTATGCATGCTACGTTGAAGACGTACAGACGGGAAGAAGAGATGCAGAAAATTCAGTGTGGTTCCAAATCTTATTATCTATACACTGATGACTACTTAAGTCCAGGAATCAATACAGCCTGACTGGCTCCAGGGCATAGGGCCACTACCG
This sequence comes from Anabas testudineus, assembly GCF_900324465.2. NCBI lineage: Eukaryota > Metazoa > Chordata > Actinopteri > Anabantiformes > Anabantidae > Anabas > Anabas testudineus. The sequence goes on from NC_046615.1 coordinate 17,198,958, forward strand.
GAAGCAGATATCTCAAGATGATCCATTATGGATGAGAAGAGGAAAAGACAAGGAAGAGAAAGAAAGAATGGAAGACAGGGGGACAAAAAGATGAACGTGGCTGAGGTAGTAATAAAGATTTCACTGGGCCAGTTCGCCTTGCAGAAGGTTTTTGTTGTTTTTCTTGTAGCTCAGCTGCCTCTGAGCATCTGGTTCCTGCAGTTCCTCCAGTTTCGTGATGCTTCCTTCCAGCTGAGGGAAGGGACACAGTCCTCGCAACTATTAAAATTAAATTGTCTTCTTCCCTCCCTCTGTTTCCTTTTCAACCTTTCAACTTGCAAGCAGCATGCGTATCACCACATTGACCATGATCCTTCCCACTGTACTGATTATCTCCCCCCCCCCCCCCCCCCCCCCCCCCCCCACTGTGGCTGCCATGCTTTCTGGCCATACCCTGTTATCGCATGCTGTCTGTTCAACACATATGCAACCCCACCCCCTCCTTGCTCTCTCTCATCACTCTTGTGCTCTTTTCCTCCTCCTCGTCCTCCTCCTCCTCAGTGATGTGAGGTCACAGCTGGGGAGTCTTATGATTTGACAGCTAAATGTTTATGTGAGGGTGCATGTGATGGAAGGGGCTTCTGTGGCATTGACTGCCTGCGATATAAGAGGGGTTCGGATGCCATGACAGCGATCGCTAACCAGCACTAGCACACCAGCAGTTTATCCTGAGGCACACTGTAAAGGAGAGATATACAGCTGGTTCCAGTGCTGCCAGCTGAATGCTAATGGGACTGAAGCTACAGGATTTCTAGGGTACCTCTGTGTGCAAGTCAGGGCTTCGAGCTCAGGAACAGAGGTGGGTGGCAGAGTGGGTTTGCTGTTTGCTGGTTTGTGTGTGCAATGTGCAGAAGCCAAAGCAGAATGAGGAAAGTTAGGAAGTTTGCTAACCTCTTCTGAGTTATTGTAAGCAGGGATGTGTGTGTGTGTGTGTTTACAGTATACTGCATGAGAGTGTGTGTATTCAACTCTGCTTGCTCCAGGATTCTGTCCTCTGCCGAGGGAATAGCTCATTATCTGCCTCTCAGAACGGAGCATCCTAACTCAATACTGCAGTGCTGCACACTGACTGGATGGACCTATTGAAGCTCTGTGCTTGTGTTTGTGCTTGTGTGTGTGTGTATACTGTGCATGTGTGTTTTAGTTTGTCATAAGGAAAGGGATGGTGGGTATTACAGTATTCATGCCTCTGTTGCTGTCTTCTCTTCTTTGTATGAGTATTGTCATGGTTACTTTTTTTAGCTTGAGGCATTACTCAGCTTGTACATGTTTGTTTGATATACTCATCAACCCTCAGCTCTGAGGCATGTGTCCTATATGTTCACTGTATCCTGTTAGGGCAAATACTGGTCTAGCAATATCATTATGTACAGTATGCTGTCATTAGGCTGTACACTGTATGGACATTGTTCATCCATTTGTTTGTAGTTGTGTTTGTACAGAAGGTCTTAAATATTTGAACAGTGTTCAAGCAAGTGGGAAGTATTTTTTTTCATCATAGCAGCTGCTTTAAAACTGAACTGAACCATGTGATGTGATTCACTATGACCTTTATATAATGACTTTCTATGCATAATTTTCAGTCAGCAGCCTGACATGTTCCCCCTCACCCTCAGAGTTCAGGCTCCCTCTGTGTGCTGTCATGTCAAAGCCAACTCTGTGCGAACCGTTTATTTCTCTATCAGTATGCTTTGGTGATGGATGGATTATTTTTAACAAAATAAGCAAATTTGATTGAGCAAATTATTTTGGAAAATGCAGAAGTAAAGTCAATCAAATGATAAACCAAAGTCAGATAATCCTGGCTTGGATTTTCTGCCCTGAAAACCAATTTTCTCCAGCAGCATTGTTCTGGTTATTTAGAGATAGGAGATTTGATTTCTCTGGTTTCTTTTCAAGTTTTCAGTGTCTCTCATAGATGTTGTCATAGCTGGTAAAATTGGTTAGTTAGTATTTGTGTGTGTTTTTCTCAGCTAATGAAGTCATCTAGCTGTGTCATGCCCTCTTTGCCCAGCTGACACACTATAAAAAGCGCTAACTATCTTTCAAGATAGCCTCCTTTCTCCTTTCAAACCTCTCTGTACTACTCACATTAACATGTATGAACATGTACACAAAAGCTCGTTTGGACAGGTTGCACCTAATGGGCTCTTCTCCTAAGTCACAGGTTGACCGACTGGTCCTGCTTCCGTTCTCTTTAAATCATTGAGCAGCAACAAAAGCCTTTTAAGAAAGGGTCAAATATGGGTAATATACTTAAATTGAAGCCTTTTGAGAGATTGTCGTCATGTCTGCCCCATTAACATTATGAAACTTTATTCATTAATGTGTGGGAGGTGATTATAATCTGAAACCATCCTAACCTGTTGTAGATGAAGTGATAGTTGTACTGTATAATATACTGATCAGGGTAGAGGTGGTGATGCTTACTTAGACATGTACACATCTACACACATGCACCAGTTCCCAGCCAAAGAAGCACCAGAGACTGCAGGAATAAAACCAGTCAACAACTGAAGGAAAGATCATGTACTGTAATAAGACCCACAATTTTCAATAAAGAACAGGAAATGTTTCATAACCACCATGAACAATGTCATTGAATATGGATTCCTTTTCTTCTTTTCATGCATCCAGTCTTCTCATTGTCCAGCTGACATGCAACACCACATCAAATGTGAAACCAGGGTACAGCAGATGTCAGACAGCTAGAAGCCTTAGCTCTAATGTGGCTCACATGCTTTCCATCAGTGCTAAATAGTCTCCATTTTATTACCACAGAATCTGTTTTAAACCATATCTTCTAATTATTTCTTAATGTTTATTTTAACCAGTTGGAGAAAGAGTTTAGGGATTTAATAATTAAATGCATGATCAATCAGCTGCTGATCATAAAGGATGATAAATAGAGAATTAGCGAATGCCAGATGATTTTTTCAATTTCACTGCTTATGATCACAAATTAAAACCTGATTAATAGATTGTTGACAACTCCTCATGTGCATTAAGAGCAATATTAGAATTAGTGATGTTTTCTGTGCACAAAATATGTTGATGTTAGAAAAAAGTCTTTGTTTTTTGTTCCTTAATTTGTTCTTGTTGCAGTCACAATGCTCAGGTGTAGCGCCTAAGGGTGGGGATTTTATTGTAATGGAGCAAAGTAGAGCTGTGGCACATCTTGTCTAGCTTTCTAATAATCAAGTAAACACTGCCTATCTAGTACACAGGCTCATATCCTGCATCTAACAAACAATAACTATAATATGGAAACACCAATACTACATTTATCAGTTGTGGTCAGAGTGGTTTTGGGAAACAGCACAAACTCTATTTACTCAATCTGATTGTTCAGCATCTCTGGTAAAACAGGCAGAAAGGAGCAATGCTTGGTCCTCTTTTGTTCCTGTTAGCACTGGGATTTTGCTGAGTCAGAAATCTTGGGTAAATCACGTTGGAAGAGAAAAAAACTGGAGCAATAAAGCCAGTCAGACACAAGCCGTGCTCTGCTACTGCACCCTGCTCCACAGGCTGTGTGCTTCCAATGGATTTGCATTGGTGTTGATTATCCAGCAAGCTTATGATTTATGAATAGAAGCAGAGTACCTCCTAAAAGGAAGAAATTGCTCTTCTTACTTCTTTCTGACTTTTAGTGTCCTTAGTAGTTGATGGAAATGAAAGCCATTAAGTAGCATTTTGTCTCAAGTATCATCTGCAGATTTCTTGACCTTAACCATTATCTTTAATGACACGAAGGTTAAGTAGACATATTTAGAAATTCCAGATTTCACTGGGCACATTTTAGTATGAATGCAGTGACCTGATTTGCTTTGGCACTGGCACCCACTGCTCCTGCCACTTGTTTCCATAATCCCTTTTATTTTCTGTAATTGCTTATGTGAGTTGAATGACCCATACAGTTAATGTCACTTGCATGCACTACTATTAAAAAGTTTGTCCCTGTTTTTAAAAGAAAATGGTTTATAGCATCAAATGGATTGGAAATACAGTACAGACATTAATGTTAATGTTGTAAATAAAGAATTTAGAACCATAATCAGCAGAAAGTAGCTCTGTGTTCCAATGGCATGTCGTGTTTCAATTTAAAAGGCTAATTGAATTTTAGCTGCTTACCTCTTATTTTAAAGCAACCTTTCCTTCCACTTAAACCACCAGCTCAATATAAATTACCCAGTTAGAAAGATGGTAGGGGGTATCTGGACAGATGTGGGACCTCTGCATTATTAAAACAACATGAAATCCAATCATTTTAATCAATATGCTGCTGAGCTCTGTGTTTTGTTGTTCCCTCACAAAGTGACTTTTGTTTGTTTGTTTCTTTTCAGCCTGATTACATAATTTATCATGTTGCAGGATTTGACATGGGGTCTGTGCAATACCTTATGATTTGCTAGAAATGCTGCTGTGGGTGATGATCCAGATGAAAAGCTTGAAAGTCAGACACATTTTCTGTGTGGGCCTTACAAGGCTATTGTAAATATGTTCTACCGGTCCCGCTACCAAAGCCATGCAACCTTTGCACAGCATAGTGCAACACGCTGCAAGTGCACCATGTGAGGATTGGTATGGTGGCTGCCTTCTGTCTCCAGAACAGAGCAGACTCCACTTAAACCTCATGTCATCACACCGGAATTCACAACTGGGAGCAGCTGAATAATACATTATCCTTTTGGTGTTTGCCCATGAGTAGCTTCACTGGAGACCTTTGACGCTCAGTGTCTTACTTAATGGCTCTTAAGTAAAGGCACATTAGTTATTTTATCTTTTCTCCACCACTCAATTTTTATTCCCTTTCAGAAAGTGGTATATGTATGAGCCTTTAGTCAGAAAATCATCTCTCGAACCTTTCAAAACCTTAAAAACCTTTTACAAAGTGTTATTGGCAGATACTTTAATTGTAATAATAGAGTGACCATTAGTTCATTCTGAGAAAATGTAAATTTATAAAATAAAAAATCTCTCTATCTCTATCTCTTTCTCTATCTCTCTCTGTCTCTCTCTCTCTCTCTCTCTCTCTCTCTCTCTCTCTCTCTCTCTATATATATATATATATATATATATATATAGACATTGATATTTAACAGGCTGTTAAAATATAATACTCTATACTCTATATAACATTTTCATCCTTCTTATAAATAACTGTGGACAAATATACTGTGAAGAGCAATTTACTCTTCAAAAGCGGGTGAGCAGGGTAATGACTATTTGTCAACTTGGGATAATACATTTGTACGTATTGTTACAGTCTTTATGCTTTTTGTCTAAATTACAGATATTTACACGAGTATAATTAAAGCTTTGAGTTAGAGCTTGTAAGACAACATTTTATGTCTCTAAACTGAAGATAACTTAGATTTTCCCCAAGGGGATCAATAAAGTATTCATTATTATAAGAATGGTATCTGGCAACTCCTACTTTTGTTGAAGGAGAGGAGGTTAATGCACTTCAAGGAAGAGCTTTGTTATTGTTGGCTTCTTTAGAGAGTAAAAAGCAAAAGCAAAGGAAACTGAAGAGTAGATTGTGCTTCAGGCTGAGAGATTTATATCAGCTTTAAAAAAACAAACATATCACAGCAACAGTCTGTTGTATCTTATCTTCATTTTGCTGGTCTTGCACAGAAATTCACATTTTGTTTCTTTTGTCCTCTTCCTTTCATGGTTCCAGGGGAAACATGCTTTCTCTGTGACAGTAGTGGGGATGATGATTATGACAGTGCTGATGATACGTCTGGCCCACTGCCAGGCTAATGATGAGATTGAAGTTGGGGGGTGGGGTGGAGGATGGGGTTAAAGATTGGGTGCAGGGAACTAGGGGTGAACCAGTGTGTGTGTGTGTTTTTTGTGCAGGAGTGTATCTGCATGTGTGTGCGTGAGTGGCATGGGAGGGCTTAAAAGATTAAACCCCAGCGTGGCCGCAGTGACGAGGGGAAGACCCCTCTGTGGAACGCTCTCGCTGCAGGGAGGCTTCTTCAGCGGTGTCCCATTTGCATGGCTCCCTGTCCTGCTCAGGGAATTAGCCTTTTCTTTTCCCAACATCCCTCCCTCCTCAACTGCACCTTGGAGAGAGTGCTTCCATTCAGCAGCATTTCTGTTTTCTGAGGCAGACAATGGATCAGAGTATTTAGGACACTTGGCAGGGAAGGCGTATTGGAGGGAATGTTGAGGACACGGGCTGCTAAGTAGCTCATCTCGTCACATAGCCACTGGCATGATAGCTCTCCACAGCAAGGTAAGCACTGAGCAGAGTCACACCACACACACCAGACCACAATTATTTTACTGTGTGTCTGTTACAGGTTTGTGTGGAGAAGGATTTTCACTAATACTGAAAGTAACCTCCTCCTCTTCCAGACCATAATGCAATTAATCAGGATGTTTGTGGTTTATTTTATGATTACATTTAAACGTTTCCTTTGTCAAATTAATCTGTGGCCTAATGTTGGTTTCACATCCTCTAATCCAATAAGGGGATGAATAGGAAACGTGGTGAAGGCTGGACTTATATTAATCTTTCCATTGTTTGCCATTTATTGTAGCTACCCAATGCAAAATAAATGCACTGTATTCACACTGTCCCTCTGAGACCCTCCTTTGTGCAATCTGACAGTATTGATTGTTTTTGTCATTACACCCTAATTGCTATATATGAACTCTTTTTCTTAGTGTATATCTCTGCCACCAGCTGTAAGCTGCACTCTGCCACCTAGTAATTATAGTTATTTACAGCAGGGTGTATGGCCGTCAGTGATGATTTTTAGCTTCTAAAGCATGTCACTGCTCTACTACAGAAACCTCTTAGCTAATATCTCTATTGGACAGATGTGGCATGAAGTAATTATGCTGAGCACTCTTTCTTTATGGAGTTCAAGTCTCCTCTGACCTTTGTCTGTATGACACTATCTATCATGCATTATTTCACATATTTTCCAAACTTGGAAGCATATTTAAAGTAATTGATATTCAGAGGCTTTCTCCTGAAGATTGTCCTACAATAGAATTTATCACACTCGACCATAGATGTTGCATTTCTGTGTTGTGATCGATTAGTCTAACTCTAATCTTTTTTATGTTAAATAGATTAGATTCAACTCCAAGCAGTATTTAATATTACAGTTGTTTTTTTTTGCTACCAAGAAATGTTTGCTGCAGTCCTGGAAGAATAAGAAACTACCTTTCTCTTTATTGTAGGTTAATAGAAATAGAACAGAAATGTCTCAGTGTAGATAGAAAACATTGATTAAATATTTCAGTAAAACATGAATGACTAGGTTTACACAACCTTGGAGAATTTTTTTCATGACAACTTTGGATGTTCAGTGTTTTGTTTTTGGTTTAGCGAAATTCTCCAGGCGGAGTGAAGATTGTAGGCAAGAGTACAGAGATAAACGTGAGATTCTTACTCTAGCTCGACTTAATTTACCACAGCTGCATCCAGTAGGTGAAGTGAAAGATCAGAGGAATGATCTGGAAGTTGAAACATGGCAACTGGACTTTGTTCTTGAATAGTTGATGGTTTCGACCTAACAAGAAGGAAGTCAGTTTGCCATAAGTCAAATTCCAGATGACTTCACCCGGATGACTGAGAATCTCCTTCTATCTCCTCAGAGTGCTTACATCTAGTGAGACATATCACAAATGGACAAAGCACAGATGTAAATCATTACCTTAGGAGTGTGTACTTACTCAGGAGAGCTAAATTATCACCTGTCATAGCATGTTCTTGGTTGGTTATTTCAAGTTCAACAGCATCAGATGAAAGCTTCCGTGTTGCTTGACAGTGAAAGACAAAAGTTGTAATCATTTCTTAGAATTCAGGCCACATCTTTGCTTTTGCACTCTTGCCGGTTTTTACATTACCTGATTTTAGGTTAATGTAATTCATACTGCTCGCCAGCCCTAGTTTTCATGGATTGAATGACTGTTGTCATTGATATTCAGGTCAGCTGAGGTTGTTGAGGCTGTGTGGCCGTGGGGGGCATTGTGTTGACTGCAGGGCTAGAGATAAACAGCTTACATTAGCATGGCTGCTTGTGTTGGGCGAGAGACAGAGACACACACAGAGAGACAGAGAGAGAGAGAGCGAAGAGGGAGGGGGGCAGACAGAGTGACACAGTGAGCGCACCACGACAGATCGTGTGCAGCTGGATTACATCATGAATGATGCTTCATACCGAGTCTGACAGGTCTCTGGGTTCATTTTCAAGTCTTTTGGCAGAGATGATAAAAATAAAGCTTTAGATTACAAAAAAAGGAAGTTTAGTGAAAATAGTTTCTTGCAGGGGTGTTGCATAATTATTCAATGCAAAATTTGTCCCTAATTACAATAGATTTGGATTGTAATTGTGATGTTCATCATCATGGCCATCATTAGCCACGATGATGAACATGATTGCAGCTGATAAAGAACATTTTTTGATAACTAATTTTTATTCTCATAGACCGGTTAAAGCAAAAAGCTTCTGGCTACGGTGGAAATCAAGCTGTTATAAAATAAAGTTCTTTTTTCTATGAAGTGCTGAACCAGTTCCTGCTTAGCAACAGGGGGTCTGTGTTGTACAAAGCGTGTAGAGAGCATCTTTTTCTTCAGGTGTTGTTGCGTGTGTCTTGGGGTTATTGCTTTATCTTGTGTGTAATAGGCTTGGATAGCCCATGTCTGTATCCTTTTATTTAATTGACTCATTCTTTAGGTCTTCTGGGAGATATGAACCTGTTTGTCTTTAAGTCCAGTCTTACAGATATGGAACAGACAGACTCATCTTTCAGAACTGACGCTGAAGAAGAACACAGGCTGTCTGTGGCTCATTTTGGAATCAAAATCAATGTTTTTGTAATAAATAATTCAACATAGACTAAAAGTATCACCACTGCTTTGTGGCAAAATAAGAGATTCAACATTAAAGTGAAATGGCGTGTGTTTCTTCCTGGCTTATAAAAAAAAATCTGGTGTCTGGTCTCGTCAGATATGGAGGGTGTTTGGTTATTTTTTTGTGTCTTTTTTCCATTAGAAAAAAGCATTAGTTAGCATTTTGTTAGTAAAATGCATGATCATATTTATACTTTTTCCACTGAGCAGAATATGTTTAAGCTCTAGAAAGTTGAGCTGTATTATGACACTGTGACTGAAAATAGACAAACTGGCTTCAAACGTGCTCCTCTCTAAAGAATTAAATGATCAAACTTCCCTCGTCTGTAGAAATGGTTTTGCTCTGTAGCTGTGAGGCATTTCATTTATGATTTTATGCATACGAATAAGAAAGAAAAAAAATCCACAACAGCACGTAAACCTAAAAACATTGAACAGTATTGTCTCTTTAACCAGACTGAGTCACTGCTGCTTCTTACAGATGATGTCAGCATCAGCGTCTCGCTGTTTTGTTTTAATTTATTCTGGATCAATATTTCTCTCTCTGCCTCAATTGTTATATTGTTATTTCCCAGCAGCATTTGGTGATGACGCTAAATCTTATCTGCTATATTACACAATACTCACTTTAAGACGAGCAGTGGGGATTAGTTCAGATATCTGAGTTTCAGATGAGTAGACCGGCTGACTTTCTTCCAATATTTAAAGAATAGTGTTGGCATTCTGGGAAATGTGCCTATTCACTTGCTTGCTGAAAGTTAAATGACAGCATCAATATGACTCTCTGTAGAAAATCTAAAGTTGTAACACCAATTTAAATTAGCAGAAAGAATAACAGAGTAGTACTCAGCAGTAGTTGCAGATGAACCTTTAGTCAATCAGCTAATCAGTTACAGGCTGTTTATCTGTCTATTCTACATGAATCAAATGTTTGTGTTCTCCTGGAATTCAGAAATACCTCAGATGCTGCATCAACTGGTGCATTAACTGGATTTATGTTCCCTTCTCTATCTGATTAAGATCAATCCAGTGTTAACCTCATCCTCGCTGCCTCATGGAGGATTACTGCAAATCGGGGTGTTGATTGCGTTTGTAACAGGGCAGTGGTAGGGGGCAGGCAATGTCTTGTTTTTGAAGTCTGTCACTCAGAGATCTCCTTCATCTTCTCCTTCACCTTGTCCTCTTTTCTTCCTCCCCCACATTACTGAAACTGCCCCATTTGATTAGGAGAGACTTCCCATGAAATCAACTACTTGATTATGCAGCTTGCATCAGGATGAGCACAGAAAAGCAGGGGTTTCACTCACTTTGACTTAAGGTCATGATAAGAAACGGGGATGACGGTATTGGTCATTAGAGTGCAGCGATATGTTTCCAGAATCTGCCTCCTGCAGCCTTGATGTAAAGTAATGTGATTTCTGATTTGGAAGCAATGAGGTTAAAAATTCTAGGGGAAGTAAAAAAGAGGGAGAAAGAGATTCAGTGAGCAAAGCACCGCTGGGAGAGGGAAGAAGAAAAAAAAAAACCTTGACAAGAAAAACCACCAAAATCAAACCTCAAGCCGTAATAGCTCTGGCAACATCCAGGGTGTGATTTATGGGGTGGAAGAAATGGCCTTGTTTGAGTGCTGTCACATCTGGGCCTTGTGATTTATTGTGATGAATGGAACACTCTCATCACGTGCTTTCAGGCTGCCAGGATACGACAGGATAGGTAGGAAGGCCCATTAATACTGATTATGAGAATATTGTAGTGCTGGTCTTTTTTTTTTTATTATATCAATTCAGTGACATTTTATAATGAATAAATGGGATTGGTTGTTTCACTGTTTACTGTGATGTGATGCTATAATGATAACCCTTCTTGCCTCACCTAATCTCCTAAATGCATCTATTAGGATCATATATAATAAAACGTGCAGTAATATAATATAATATTGCTGTGTAGTAAGTACCACAGATTTTTTTAGAGCTGTGTCTGACTTCAGCAGATGAATGTTTTTAAAAGGGTGAGCAGAGCACCCTAGGTCTTCGTTCCACAACGACAGTGTTGTTCCAGATCAAAATGAATGTTTGCATAGTTTCATTGTCGGTCACCAAAGGCCCCCCGCTGCACGCAAACTGCTCCTTTTGAAAGGTGTTGCTAGGATACAGGCCTGTGTGAAACTGAAATCCCCTCCATATTCCCTTCCTGAAGCTGAAACAGCTCGGACATTATGTTCAACTTATTGTGGGTGCGGTATAGTCGCACTGCCCATTTACCTTAATTCATTTTTGTGTGCCGTCGTGCATGTGTTGGAATGTTTGTTTGTGTCGTGCGAAGCTACAATATTTCACAGATGCTCTTCTGTTTTAATCCATTTGTTGTAATATAACTCCCATTAGTCTAGAGACTGAAATCTCAATCCTGCTGTCACGCTCTGCCAGCTGACACCTCAGGCTGTGCACAAAGAATCAATAGCGTCTGCGACATGTTCAATTACACTCTAATCAACACAAACCTGTCCAAGTCAACCTGGAGAATGAATGGGACAGGTCTGAAGATTGAATTATAGCACAATTATACAGGTAAATGAATATATGAATGTGTTGGATTTGCTTGAGTTCCACTGAGTGCTAGTTAACAAGCACCGAAAAGTATGACACTGATAAAAAAAGGTGCAAATTATCTTTTTTTTATAAACATTATTTCTCCAGGTGTCATAGTGTCAAAAGACATTATGTTAATGCCAAGAATGGCCACACTTATACTGTGTGATAGAATAACTGACACATCAGTTATCCCATCTAATTTCCCTCGAGGTTTCGTCTTGTAAATTGTATAATATTAATTAAGTGATTAATTAGGTTATAAATTGAGCATCACTCAGAAGTCTTCAGCCAATATAAGAAGTCCCTTACAGTATCAGTGTACATCAATGTTTGTTTTATCTCAAAGTATTTTTTCCAGTTTTCTTTTCTCTATTTTGGATAAAAACATCTCCTGTTACAGTGTGGAAGGTCAAATCTAAGGTCAAATAGTATAACAGTTACAGCACTCACACAGCTGTTGTCATAGTGCGTTACTCATTGTGAAACTGGAAGCTGGTGCTTCACTGGTGTTTCATGGTGTGGTGTGGACAGTGAAATGCCTGCTTGGCCAAACCAGTGCTCATGGTTACTTCTGGCAGTTGTCCAAATGACAATCATCAGGCGTCGGCCAATCAAGGCACTAATCCCCTACAGGCTGACAGCAGGCAGAGACATGGTAAATATGTTGGGGCAGTGGTGGTTCCACCTGGAGGCAGTGTCCTAGTAGAGGCTGGTGTAGGACTGCAAATAGGGCTGTTTTTTTTTTTTTTTTTGCAAGTTTGAGAGTTTATTAAGGCTTATAATTATTAGCACATACTGTGGCTTTATGCCATGAGGAAAGGTACAATATGAGTTGGATGTCAGCAAGGAAAGACTATTTAACATTAGTATGTTCTTTTCTGGTTGGGTCAGTGCTGTTAGATGCTCTTTATTCTGAAATATTCATTTTGTAGTATAATAATAAATACACACAAGGCTAAAACAGGTCAAAAGCCTCTTTTTAATGGACCACTTCATACAGTATATTGTGAGACTATGACCTCAATACTCTACAGTGCTTGGATGACTGTGATGATTTAATAATATTTCTGTAATTTCACTATAAAAAAACAAGATCATTATGTAACAACCTGTGTATCTCTACTTTCTGTTTCTCTTTAAGGAAACCCTGGCAGTCCTGCTAATGTTCCATCAGCTGAGCTTCCAGCTGTAGCCCCACCAGGTGGTTCTCACTTCAACATCATGCTGCACCTCACACTGCTCTTCCACCTCCTTGCGCTCTCTCTACCCCCTGCAGGTCAGTAGCTCTTCAGCCGAAAGAGAATTGCTAAATTAGTTCATAGAACATCTTAAAGGGGCACTACCTTTTAAGATGTATAAAAAACCCTAGGTTTCTATATGGTTATATCCAGAGTTCAAAAATTTGCAATGTGAGGAGCAGAGCAATGGTTGAACTGTACAGTATATGCACCACAGCAGCGGCTCCCAGAGAGCAGCTACTGGATGTGACAGCCAGGTACAAACACATCAACAGGATGGGAGTAGGCTATTGTTGGTTATTAACAAGGTGATCTAGAGAAATATAACTCAAGAAATTTAGATTTTGGGGCATGGGATAAGTGATAAATAAATACTGTAATTAGTTCAGCAGTAAAAGTTGTTTGTTTTTGATCATTTTCTTTAGAAACACAAATCAAAGGGACTCTTTTTTACTCATTCGTCTTTCATCTTGAAAGTATCACTGTACAAAAATCCAACTGTCAAATAACCATTTTTTGCAAACAATCTGTCAGTGCAACGTGTCTCATATGGCAGCTACAGAAAAAGACATAAACTTTGATTAGTGGCGTCAAGATCTCACAGGTGGCGGGCTGCTCGGATAGAAGCACAGTAGATTGTCAGTGTACTCATGAATGGGATCAAGATGTTAACAAGCAGCTAACAGGCAGATTTAAAGAACATAGTAAATATAATCACATTGACGGTGATGTGGAAGAAAGAAGAAATCTGATTTCTTTGACTACATAAAAGATTTATTTGAATGTCAGATCTAAATCTGAACTAAAATTGAAATGCACATGCTAAGGCTAACTGAACAAAGCTCAAATTGTAGAGACGTCTACAAAGCCCAAAGAGTTTGCAGGTTTTCATTTTTGCTTGTGGTGCGACTGTGCAATCATCTATGTTGGAAACAAAGCAAAGTGGACAAACAACAGCAGGTCTGAAAATGACCTGTCTAAAAATGATACAACCTCCTCTGTGTGCCCATACCTTGGGCTATTCTCACTCGCTTCATGTTGGATTTCACATGGTCCAAAAAAAGAAATAAATAAAAGAACAGGAGCTCGCATTTTGAATTCTCCTGCTCCGGCTTCACATCACATCTTTCTCAACAAGACTTTGAAATACATGAGATTTATGTTTCTTCTCTCTCTCTTTTTTTAACATGGGGATGTTCTTCTACCATTGTAGCTGAGTTCTCCAAAGGTTTTGGCAGCAGTGTAGCTATAGCTTAAGAGTATTCTGCTGGAAGTGCTGATACAGCCATAGTATAGGAGAAGGCTGCATAGATGGCTGCACCTTACACATACACCAGGTATGCAGGGTTAAACTGTAAGACTGCAGCCAGTCAGCAGTCTCAGGTTGTTATTGTTGGTAGAGAACATTAGCTCGACACATTTTTTTTGCCCTAACAATAAGAAACTGATCGTTAATATGATGTTAACAATCACAGTTAACATGGTTTTAAATGTTGTTCTGTAGTTGTAGGTATGGTTTTCTTCCTGTATGTGAACATTGGTCCATTTGAATACCACTTAACAGAGGAATGAAATCCCCCAAGGCCAACCACAGATGCTTTGAGTTTCGTACTTTGTTGTGAATGGCTGGCTGCAGTGGATTTCAGACCTGCAACTATCTGAAGATACATTTATGATGAAGCATGATACTGTAGGTTTTGAAATATTGTTCTAGTAACACTATGTCTCCTGAGAATTGAGGGAAACATTCCTATAGTTTAGGAACAGGGGAAAGAAATGAAGTCACTTTCATTGTCATTTGCATTGTTATGAACCAAAGTTCTGACACGTTGTCTTTTATTACAGATGCATCAATTCACGGGGAGGCACCTGACTTTTATGGAGGTAAAACTGATCCTACTGAAAAAATCCCTATAACATGAAAATAAATGTGGTATTTTGTGAGACGTTCAACACATTCACACACACACTAATGTACTCATTTATTAGACGTTGCCATTTCTTTCTCACCATCTATACAAGGAGCTTTCCAGTATGCTTTGCTGTTAGTGTTGAGACTCTGATGTAGCAGATCTTAATGGAAATGCAATTTACAGCTTCTACCCTGCATTCTTCCATTTCAATTCATTTCCTCAGTTGCCTTGTGTGAGACCCGATTAAGCTCTAATCTACTTCTGCACAAACTATAATGAAAAGTTATATCAGAACTGGAAATTGGTCATAACCAGATAGGTTATAGAGCAGCATAATGTTTTAGTTTTTCTGGATCCAGACCGTTAATACATAAACCCGGTAATACATAAATCAGATAGCAGGTTTGCAACATATTTCAAATATTTGCACAATGTGGGTTATAGTACAAGTTGCACCACTAGATGAGTTTAAAAAAGGATAAGGTCAGTGACTTCATGGGGGACACTGTGGTTGAAACCCTGACCTCCTTATGCTTACCCTACCTTTGCCCTGTACTTTTAAGTCGCATTCAAACTCAATGTAAATGTAAATACTTATTCTGTCTAAATAATTGGAATGTGAGACATTTAACTTTAATAGTTTTTCAATTTAATTTAATTTTTTATGGAAGAACACTCAGTATTGACCGTAGCTCAGTTGGTTGTTGCTGGCTTAGATTGCCCTGGAAAGACACATTGCATAACTGTTCTCCAGAAGAGGGGGTGTTTTAGTGTCCCACATTTCCTTAATTCTCCTTAATTCATTCCAAAATATGATGATCTGCAGCTGTGAAAAGCACATACAAAAAAATAACACAATGAAGTATGTTAGACTCAAATGGGCTTCTGTTCATGTGCCCACTACAGCCCCTGAGGTTGTAAAACTCTGCCTGTAAGAGCTACCTCCCTTCTTTAGGGGAAATGCAGTGACAGACGGCTTCCTTTCCTAAGAAAATCTATCTGGAAGTCATCTTTCTTTCCATTGTTGCTATTTCTGGACTTACTCCCCTACTTGCAGATGTACATTAATCTTAATAGAGATAGTTAAAGCCCAAGACATTGCACTGTACTGTGCAGGATCGCCATTAGAAACTGTATCAGACCTATTATGACTCACATATGAGTATGAAAGATGAGATAGAGAGGGAAAAATAATTAAGCACTATATGGCTGTATAATTTATTCATACACCCAAATGTGTATTGATATCAATATTTTATTAATATGATTATTATTTACTTTTATTTGTAGTTTTTGTTATTAATGAGCATTTTACATTCACATACAATCCACTCATTGTTGCAGATCATATAAATATTAGGGCACAAACTTTTAAGGCAACTGTATAAAAACTGTAAAGAGGTGAACATTTCTGTACTTATTCACAAGGGTTAGATACATGTTTATATCTATATGCTAAATATTAAGCTGCAGATGAGCATATACAGTTGGCCTGGCTCTGTCCAATAGTAATAAAATCCACCTATTAACACCTCTACAGCTCACTATCAAACAAGTTCAATGTTGTTTGTTTAATTTGTCCAAAAACCAAAGTATGTACAGTAAATGTTGTGTGCAGGTCTATTTTGCCGTGCGCTTTCACTGTGAGGTTGCTATGCAAACAGCAGAGACTCGAGGAAGTCTCTGTGCTGGGCCAAGAAATAGTCCACATCGAGTGTTTCAATCTAAGTCTTGGCAAGAATGTGAAAAATGTATTTCCTAAAATGTGTTTCCGCTTTAATTCAAGCGTGCTGGCAAAATGATCAAATGTTTCCAGTGCAAGATACTTACATCAATAGACCTCTATTCAATAAATATTTAAACTTTAAATAATACATTGAGAGACCGATCAGGCTGTCTTCATGGTCTGTTAGGTGGAGAAAGTTGCAGTATGCAGGTACAGTAGTAAACACTACCTGCATACAATTTGTCTCTGGTGAGAAAACTAAAGTGGAGACAGACTGTCAGCGAGGGGTAAATTGGAAAAAGGGAAGGCTTGCTGATTTGCTGCGTGGGAACAAGTTGTGATGCTGCATGCAGGGTAAATTGTTGATGAAATCAAAGGGTAGAATTTTTTTTTCTGGTGGTCTCTCCTTTGTTTATTCCAACCATTCATTCTCTTTTCATCTCTATTGCTGATTTTCTTCAGGCTGTGCGGCTTTATGGAGTGTCACCTCCTGATATTATCTCGACATTACCTTCACGTGTCTGCAGAAATAACACTGCATGATGTAGCTTGGACTTGTTTGTCATGCTGTACACACACAGCCCAAAACACCATAGGCTTCTCTGCTTAAGGTCACTCAACACTGAAATGTACGAGAACGTTTTTGCTTTGGCTTTATGAATATGAACTCTTTGTCAAACATAAACACACACACGCCACGCTCCTCAAAGGTCAGAACATTGTGTAGGCAGTCTTCCAGCTGCTAAAACACATCCGAATCCCCATTTTTTGTTCCTATAAGTCAACTGCTCATCATTGCAGTGCCCATCATCTTGCTGTTAAAGTCTTATTCCAGCCAGTATCGGTCTCTTTAGTGCCAAGAAGTTACACTCTGTAGGCTTGAGTAGCTGTAAAATATTTGTGGTTTTCACAGCATTACAAATGTGTTAAAGTGCCAGTAGAGACTTATCCAACCAATACTCCTCAGTTTTTCAGCAATATGTTCAGTAAGTCTTTCACTCACATTTTGCCAAAATATGGCTAAAAAATAGGGATGCACTAATCCAAGACGAAACTTAACAAGCCCCAGCATCAGACTAGAACTTGATCTTGATATCTACAGATGATATCAAGAGCTGAAATGAAGAGTTTAAACATTGGTTCAGTGTATCCCTGCTAAAAAACATTTTCTGTTTGAGCCCCCCAGACATGACCTTGGCGAGCTTGTGAGGAGGTGTGTGTTGGTTTGTGCGCCTGTTTGCAGTTAATGGAGATTGGAACATGCTGAAAGATGGACAGCTGGAAAATGAATAATGCTGCAAAAATGTTCTGTGAAATGTGGGAACATTTAGAATTTTTTTTTTTTTTTTTTTTTATGAAGCACTGAAATTTGTCTCTGTGGGAGTCCAGTGTGAGCAACATAAATCCACTCTGTTTTTCTCATAGCACTGTGAAAAGCTGCAAACCTTTTAAGGACCACTTTCTTTTTCCGATACAGATTTTTGAGTATTGCTAGAATAAAGACTAAGATGGTGATCCTCCTTTGAAGAACTTAAGTCATACCTAAGCAGACTATGTTTTCAATAACGATATATTAGTCTGTGGACACCTCTGTATTCAAATTCAAAGTCATGTATTCTGTTTGAATAGTTGTATGTATGTTGCAGCCATCATTTTAGATAATTGTTTTTGACATAAATTATGATAGCACAGATGGCACCACACCTGAGCACACAGTAGCAAACACTCACCCTACCTTTGCAAACAACTTGGCTCGCAGCGAAGCAGGATAATTTAATATTTATTCAACAGATTAAAAACTGTCGATTTTCACTGAAGGGACAATTTGGTTTTACACCATGACTCGTTGTACTGCTCAGGGGCTTATTGGTAATTATTTCTACCCCTGTGCTTTCGGTGCCTCTAGAAAACAATATGTTCACTGTCCCATTTGGACACTCTCTTGGTCATGCAAACAAACCATGCTGCAGATGTAGCTAAAACACACAGCTGTGAGGAGAGTTAAAGTCACCAGAGGATTAAGTTCTTCTGGGATTTTGAGTAATTATGTGACTTTTTGGATGTGAAACAAAAACAAAGACTAAATGTTGTGGAAACAGCAGGAAATTGAGTGACAGTAAAGCAAACAGGACAGATTATGTTTTTTTGTCATGCAACATTAAATCTAAATCTAATAATAGGTGAAGAATTTATGTCGCTTTATATACTGATGCTAGGGGAGATAGCAGGTACCTAAAATAACTGCATGGTATTTCAAATTCAAATGAGAGTCTAAACCTTCCCACTTTCCAGAAGAATAGGAGTGTGTGTTTGATAGCGAAATCTGGAGACAGAGCGTGTGAGTGTGTCTTTCGTCCCCTTTTTGTACAGACGTGGCCTTTGTGGAGAGTCCATCTTTTCTCCTTTGAGTGCTTGTCTGTGTGGTGCACTCTTCACCATTCACCATTGTGAAAATAATTACTTGCCCGGTTAATAGGGTAGCTCGGTGCAACCAAAGTCAAGTAGTGCCAAAAGGGGTAAGATTGAAACAGTTTCATGCAGGGGGGAAATAGAACAGGAGAGAGATGCAGATGTGGAGAAGAAATAAAACAAAGATTGAAAGAGGGCTGTAGACAGAAAGATTCACTGTTTCACATGTGTTTGGAATTGAGTCTGTGAGAAAGTAAACAAGACAACTGAGAGTGGGAGGAAGTAAGAAAAAAATTGATGGAATAAGTTTTTGATAAAAACAAGACTAGGATACAGCAATGCAATGGATAAAACCCTGAATGTACTTTATTCCATGGAAATTCATCCTGTAGCTGTAGAGATTTCCATATTCACCAAAGTAATGCATCAATAAAAAGACATTGTCCTAGTTCCTAGCATGTCTAACTAAAGAGTGAAGAAGAGATGTAGGTGTGAAAGAAAAGTTAAAGAAAGAGGAGCTGACTGTGACAGTAGGATATAGGTTAAAGCTATGGAGAGAGGACAGAAGAAAGCCACAGAGAGTTGGAGACAGACAGACAGACAGAAAAAGTGAAATGAGGCAAAGGCACTGTAAGAGGTCTGGATGTGTCTCCAGGCATTGGGCCTTATGTGCCCTGCTTTTACACTCCCCTTCACCATCTGTCACATCCCACAGTACAGGGAAAGTATAGGAGCGGCACCAGTGCTCATCTCTCCCAGTTACACTCCAACTGCTATTTTAGCACTACAGCTCATCACACATTTACATTTCATATTTACATGTAAAGCACTAACAGTGCAGGCATTCAAGCACGTCCAGCAGTGGAGTAGGGGAACTATATTTCCTTTACTTATTCTAGTGTGTTTCTTTTTAATCCTTTTTTTTTCTCCCTTGTTCCCAGAACATCACTTAAATTGCCTCCCATCAGTCTCACAATGCCCCATTTATAGTAAGTTTAATTCTTTTTCAGCCAGCAGGAATTCTGAGTCCTTGGGATTTGCATCAATGTCAAGCACTTACACACGGTTGGATACGAGTGTGTGCGAGTGGGAGTGGATCCTGTCTCCCAATGTCTTAATAACAGCCTCCTGGTTGGCCATACAGGAAACAGCTAACTTGCTAGTGTGTAAATAAGTCCTTACTTGTATTGGTTAGGATTGCAAGGATTTGAATTCCTCCTTGACATCAGAATCAGATCATTATGCAGATGGTTTGAGATTATTACTTTATTTTCTAATTATCCCGAATTAATATATTTTGCTGCTCTTGTGGTAGGAAGTAGAAGAAAATGTAGTTTAGGGGGCAGAGTATTATAAATATAGGCATCTTTTGTTCAGTTTCTAAAGGTTTCTAAAGGTCTGTCAGCGTGACATTTTCATGGCGAAAGAATCCAAAACGCTGAAGCAGGCCCGGTTAGAAGGATCGAACAAAAGCAGGATATTACTGTTTGAAAGAGCACGCTTCTCCCCATTGAGGTGTCAGCTGTGCTCTCTTACATCTGAGACACGCGGGGGAATAACACACATGTACACACGTATGCATATGCGTTTCACATTTGTATTCCTGCAGTCACCTCACACGCTCTTGATCTGAGAGAATAATCAGCGTTTGGGAACATTTCTTCTCATTGCTTATTCATAACTCAGCATTGTGTTTATGTCTTATTCATGCCATCGTTCGTGATGTCTGTCTGTTTTAATGAGTAATTGGGGCTAATTGGACGTATGTGTTGGTGGTGTAAAAAGGCAGGCTGAACCAAAAAAGGCATTTTCTTCAAGGAGACTCTTCTTCTTGGATTTGCTTTTGCAATTGCTTCACAGCACTGAGGATGACACATGAAGTATGAAAGGGGTTTGGATTATGCTAAGTCAACGTACCGTTCCCACATTTCCGGCTCCGGGATTTGTATTAGCTTGTAACAATATCACATCCACTGGCAAGAGATGAATGTGTGACTGTGATTTGGCACCTGAGAGAGCACATCTCTGTCATAATTAGTGTGGTGTTGTGATTTGGAATGAAGTATAGGGTTTTTACTCTGAGTCAACGCTTCAAAGGAATGCTTGTGTGGATTCAAGGATTAGATGAGGTGAATCTACGACCGAGATTGATCTGTGTGTGTGTGTGTGTGTGTGTGTGTGTGTGTGTGTGTGTGTGTGTGTGTGTGTGTGTAGGCTATGTGCTACATCTGAGCCCAGCTGTCTAATTTTTGATGGAACTGCCCCAGAACTGCCAGACTCTTAGCTCTAACACCTTGATTTTTCCTGTTTGTAAGTCTGACCCAGCTTGTTCTCACTTGCCCCGGCCTTGTTTGTTTATTTTCGGCAGATGAAGCCACAGGTTACGGGCCTGTGTTTGAGGAGCAGCCGGTGGACACCATCTACCCTGAGGAGTTGCCTGAGGCCAAAATCACCATGAACTGCCGGGCTCGGGCCAATCCACCTGCCACATACAAGTAACATATGTCTCCCATAAACCCAACCTCATTACTACCCGCTGTGTGCCTCCCCTCACTTGCTCTCAGGCTGTATTCAGACTGTTTTAAGGTCTGCCTGAAAAATGGCAGGGTCATGTTTATCTTAACCTTGACCTTGACACGGAGAGACCACCCACCAGTGCCTGAATGCACTTTACATTTTTCACACATCATTCTGTTGTTTTCACTCTGCTATAGTGTAGAGTAGAAAATAACTAATAAGAAATGAGATGTCCCTGCAGCACAAATAGAATTTCCATCATTTCTCCATCTTGTTTTGCTGCTCAAAATTGAAAGCCTTTTGCGTGATCCATTTCAATTTAGATGTAAATGTATGTAAATAATATTGCTCTGCATCCCCCAAACTGGTTTCACTGTCAGAGAGAATTAGATGTCAGAGGGGAAGGAATTAGCTTTGACCACACCTGGGATTTAATGTTTAAGAGGGTTCATTTACGTTATGCCTTTCAAAACATGAAATTTGTTATTGCCAACAACTCCCAGTTTGGAGATCATGGTAATTATTTCACTGTACTTTGCAAAACAGATCAACTGTAATTTAGACTCTGTCAGTCAGAGATTTTTCTTTGACTTCAAGTGCTTACCACATAGGATGCACCTACTGTATGTGCAGCTAAATCACATTATTTCACATTTACTACATCAACCTACTTACCTGACATAAATGTGCTTGTGGTTCATAGCATCTTAATAGGTTGCGTTTAAAATGCAGTACCGCTGATTGTTTTTTCCTCGTAGGTGGAGGCTAAACAACATGATAATTGATCTGAATGAAGAGGGCAGCCACTACAGCTTAGCAGGAGGCAATCTGGTCATCAGCAACCCAATTAAAACCAAACACGAAGGAAAGTACAGCTGTTTGGCTACCAACATCTATGGCACGGTCATCAGTCAAGAAGGTTCGGTCCAGTTTGGATGTAAGTGGCCCAGATGTGAACCCCCATTTAATGATGGTATAGTACCATGGAGAACTGCCCTGGAGCTGCACTGTCATGCACATTAAGCACTCTGAAATTGCCAGGGTAGCTGGTACAAATTATAAGTGGTGTGGAAAGTTCAATTTGTGAATGGACTAACTTCATGCTGCTCACATGGCTAATGTACTTTTCTGTTAAACACTACAGCTCAATTCAAAATCACTTGTTAAACTTTATACAATCCTTAAACCCTTTGCTGCAGGTTTTATGGACGTTAGCTGAGAGAATATTTGGAATAACTGCTGAGTGTCTCTTACACTTGATTTTGATGTGTGTCTCTCTCAGACCTTGATCTTTTCTCATCAGAAGAAAGGGAGACGGTGAAAGTCAAAGAAGGGCAAGGGGCAGTGCTGCTTTGCGCTCCCCCACCGCATCATCCAGGTATTTCAATGTTTTTTATCCACGTAGTTTTTCTTTCAGACTAATGAGTGAAATAACTAATTAGTAAAATAATTTAATTAACTAATCAAATTTGATTATATTGCCCTCAATAATGTCCTTAATGATATAAAGATATCACTTTCATTGTCAGTTTTTGAGGGTTTTTTTCCCATCAATTTTATCTATTCATGCTGCCGATGAAGTAGTCTTTTGTTGTGTTTCTCTCTGCGCAGCTGATCTGTCATTCCGGTGGATTCTCAATGAATTTCCCACCTTCATCCCACTGGACAATAGGCGTTTTGTCTCCCAAAAAACTGGAAACCTCCATATCTCCAAGGTGGACTCATCAGATACTGGCAACTACTCCTGCATTGCATCCAGCCCGTCGATTTCTAAGAGTGTCTTTTCTAACTATATCCCTCTAGTGCCTCAGGCTGAACGTAGGTATCTCAACTTCAGTATGCAAAGATTTATTGTATGTTGTGATGTACAAAATGTGAACTGTCAAGAATGAGAAAAATATGTTTCTATAATATTCTTACTGAATATTGATGAAGACCTGATATCTAGGTTGTAACTATTTTATCAGTAAACAGCAAGATTCCCAGAGTTTCTTAAAGAAATTTGGAAACAAGCTAAAAGACTCTGCCAGGAAATGGCTCTGCCTGGATGCAGCCTAATGCTGCATGGATTTGTGAAGCCCTATGTTTAATCATAACAATGTCTTTCTAAATGAGATAAGGTCAAGTCTCTAATGCTGACTGTTTGAATTGAATTTATAGAAACAAATTAGGTCAGAGAAGACTGACACATATAGTAAGAACTTCCTCTAAGAACGAGTCAGTGAGTTATAAATAAGAACTGGAGAATAAACAGTCCCAGATGAGGATTAGAAACTAAAGCATTGTACTTCATGTGCTGTGTACCAAATGCCTAATGTAAGAACTACAAATGCAAAACTAAGTCTACTAACCTGAACATTTTCCTCTGGGGCATTCCCAGAATCCTTTAGATTTTAACTTTCATAGTCATCTCACTTTAAGCCTGTTTCACCTGTGGCAAATACATCACAGTTACACACGAGCTAGAGTGTTTTGTTCCTGTGCAAAGGTTATGAACAGAGATGAACAGTTGTTTAGGCTCCCTCATGCATGCATGCATTATGAGATGCCTTCTGGGTATAACATGGCCTGTATTAGGTCAGTAGTTCAGCAGAGGCCACTTTTTAAGACAATACAAATCACAAACTGATGCTCAGAACCAATTCCTCAATGCAAAATAATACAAGTAGCAAAGGGAGAGAGACTGTTCATCTTAGTGACTATCAGGGCAGTAAACGAAATCAATGACAGCAACATAAGGTGCTATTTAATTTCTAAGTGATTTTGTTACCCTGCAAGTTATGGTAGCTTATATTTTCAGCTCTGTGCATTGAAAGTCATAATTCTGTCCTGTCATTCATCACAGGTCCCATCAGGAAATACCCTGCT
Organism: Anabas testudineus; assembly: GCF_900324465.2. Classification (NCBI taxonomy): domain Eukaryota; kingdom Metazoa; phylum Chordata; class Actinopteri; order Anabantiformes; family Anabantidae; genus Anabas; species Anabas testudineus. The sequence continues at coordinate 17,223,143 of NC_046615.1, forward strand.
GACCTCGAAGTCAAGTTCCCAGAAACCACTGCACTGATTGGTCAGAATATCACCTTGGAGTGCTTCGCTTTGGGGAAGTAAGTGTGAGAGGTCATCGGCCACTTCTGTCAGTGCACAGGTTGGACTAACAGAGCTGAAATCCATTGTCAGTCAATGACAATGTTGTATTTTGTGGGTTTCATGTGTCATAAAATGGATCTCAAGTGTATTAGTTGATGCATCATATAAATGCATATATTGTACACTGACTACTGCTACTGACTATAAAGTAATTAGGATTCACCAGCCTCTCCAGACATATTAGTTAACCCTTAATGCATTGTAAATTGATATTTACAGTAGCTCAAATTCTATTAAATCTTTAGTCTCATTGGCTAAAGAACTAAATTATTTATAAAGCATATTTCAGAATGATGATGAGTAGAGTGCAGCGATCTATATTTATTACAAGTTAAAGCCTGATCTGTTTATAATCTTTTCTACTCTGCCCATTCCAGCCCTGTCCCAGAGATTCACTGGAAGAAGATGGGTGGAAACCTGCCACACAGTCATGAGGTGCGGATGGCAGGGGCTCAATTGCACCTGTTTAATGTACAGTTTGAAGATGACGGCACCTATCGGTGTGAGGCAGTGAACTCAAGAGGAAAGGACTATCACACTGCACGAGTGTCTGTAGAAGGTAACAAATATGTTACAAGAAATAGACAGTAACATTATCATATGTATTCATTGTCTCTTAGCCACTCAACAGCATTTTCTCAGGCTTTGCAGATTTTGTAACTCTGTCTTTTGTAACTTTGATTTGTCACTCTCAGCTTTTCCAGAGTGGGTGGAGCACATCAGAAGCACAGAGAAAGACCTCGGTAGTGAATACACTATGTCTTGTGTAGCCAGTGGCAAACCGAAACCGCACATTCGCTGGCTGAAAAATGGAGAACCGGTAATATTCAAACTCATAAACCTTTTTATTGTCCTATAACTGAGCATTTTAGCTGTAGCTCTAAATACTTACAGAAGCCTTGGCAGCTGAACCTGTTCAATGTGCAGCCCGGGGTTGTTACAGTTTCACAGCAGTGACAGGAAGCTGGCGCTGTGGGTACACATCATGTCAGGAAAAAGGACTTCTTGTTATTGAACGGGTGGCAGCATGGGTTGTTTCACTCTCCATAGAAACAACTGTCATCATGCCTGAAATATACCCAAGAGAGTTGCAGCTAGTGACAGCAGAGAGGGGGAGGTTGTTTGATATAAACCACTGGATGCATCATTATGCAATAGTTAAATTGTCTCCAAGTCAAAAGACCTAATTGTCTTCTCTGTCTCTGTAAATATCAACAAGTTTAATGAAATGATTATGACTGTATGAAAATGCAGAGAGATGACTCCTGTTATTTTTCACAGTTGGACAGGAAAGAGATGAAGTTCAGCAGCCTGACATTTGATGATTCAGGGATGTACCAGTGCATAGCAGAAAATCGCCATGGTATCATCTATGCCAATGCAGAGCTGCGTGTGTTTGGTGAGTCAAACTTTGGCTGTGACTGCAGCACAAATGGCTGCGTCAGTGATTCAAAGGTCACGTTTCAAGCTGACTAATTGGAGCTCATTTGGTCCTTTGGTGTGTAACATCAGAGCAAAATACTATTTTTACATGGACCAAAAAAACATATATTCAGGATGCTCCAAAATGTGATTTTGGTCATTCAAAGCACAATAACAATATGCATTTATAAATTGTGTGATACATTTATACTTGTCAGCAGATGCACATACTATGTTTGCAATAAATACTGTCCCTCTTCAGCCTGTGCTCCCACGTTTGAACACAACCCTGTGAAGAGAGTCCTCGCACCTAAAAACAGAGCAGTGGTAATCGAATGTCGGCCCAAAGCAGCTCCAAAGCCTACGTTCTCCTGGAGCAAAGACACAGAGCTGCTTTCAAACTCTACCAGGTGAGTAGACGGCACTCTCACTTTTGTCCTCTGATAAGTAAATGTATTCATTCAGAGAGGTTAGTTCACCCTGACTGAGTTTTCCTTTGTAGATATTCATTCAAATATTCAACTATTCCTGTGACTATGAAACACATCTAGGTCATATTAGCACATGGACAAGTATCTGAAAATGTGTCACGTGTCACACTAAAGGGGCTCTAGAGTCGATCCCCTCTAGTTGCAAGACCCCTAAAATATAGTGATTTTTGGGGATCTAAATAAGCTCTAGATCTCTACGATACATGCCAGCAAAATCCTAAGTGATTGGTATGCACTACAGTGCTTTCTGTCAGTGGCTGACATTAAGCTCATTCTAAAGCTCATCCTCTTGGTCAGACTGGATGCGTAAACCCCTGCCTTGTGCTCTTCACTGACAAAACAAGCCTAATCTGGGAGCTCTGAGACCCCCAACCCTTTTCCCCTACCCTACAAACCCCCTTTCACCATACTGGGACTTGGATAGAGGAGGAGCAGCAGTCAAATTACTATGCAGCATATGCCTCCTAATACTCTCTATGGGTGCTGTCTATGTGAGGGAGAGTGTGGAGTAGTGATAGGGCAGCTGGCACGACACTGTTTGTCATGCAAGAATATCAAATGTGCAGAGAAAAATGAATCAAACATTGCTGCATCGCTATTGTCGTGGAATTTAGTTGGAGTATTTTCAAGTTCACATTTATTTATGTTTTGGAAAAATGTCTGATGACTAGTGGACATTCAGAGTTCATTTTTTTTATCAGTCACAGAGCCATGGACTAACGTACCGTATACTCGACTTTTTGACCTTCACATTGTGCTAAATATTTTATATATATATAGCTCTCTCTCTTCTGTGCGTGAAGAATTAATTCTGGTTCCCCTCAGGGTGTTCATATGGGAGGATGGGAGCCTGGAGATCCTCAACGTGACGCAAGCAGATGAAGGCAGGTACACCTGCTATGCAGAGAATGACCGGGGCAAGGCCAACAGCACAGGAACTCTGTTGGTTACAGGCAAGTTTCAGCAAATGAGCATTGCTCAATACATATACGTCTTCATGATATTTCCAGGACAGAAGGTGTTGCTTTGACTGATGTCAGCATTGATTTGCAATCATTCGTGTCACTCCCAATCCCAACAAACACCTGACCTCCAAATGTCTACTGTTGTTGAATTATGGCCTTCTGAGCACAACACAGAGCAGAGTATACAGACTACTGGTGGATATTTAGTCACCTCCTAAGGGCAAAGGCGAGAGGGGATTGCTTTAGATGATATGTGATGGGACGCAGATCCCGTTTTCCTTCAGTGAAAAATGACTTTGCTTGTAAATGGGTAGAAATAATTTGATTGTATAGCAAAACACATTTATGGGTTTTAGACATGAAGTGTCAGCTGTCAAACATTTGAAGTTTTTACAGTTAAGCACCAGTGGTGCTGGAAGTAAAGCTCTTTTCTGCCCTCTCCTGGACATTTGTGGGTATTAAACAGAGCCAGGTGTTAAGGGTTTAGTTTGACATTCTCTAATTCCTATGTAAATTTTAGTGGGGGAGGCTGCAAGAGCAACTGCAGCTTTCTTTCTGCAATCACAGATTTTCTTCAGGAAATGCACACTCAAGTTTAAGTGTTATTCTAAGTTAGTTTTTCATTTTACAACCACCACGTTGATGCTTTCAGTGGCTGGATTAACCTCTTTTTAATGAACATATTTTCCTGTGTTTCTCCCTAGAGTCTACAAAGATCACCTTGGCACCATCTAACTCTGACGTCAAAGTTGGTGAGAACGCCTGGATGCAGTGCGCTGCGTCACATGACCCTTCTCTAGACATCACCTTCATCTGGTCCTTGGATGGTCGAGTTATTGACCTACATAAGGACGGTCGACATTATGAACGCACCCCGGTATGAAACTGTATTCATCAGTTTTTTTTTATAAAGTGAAGTGATCGTAACAACCAAAATTTCCCTGACTGCAAAATCTCAGCTGTACTCTGGAGTTCATCTATGTCAATTCATATTTGAGGTTGGGTTGATGTCTGTTGTCTGTCTATTTTCATTGGAATGCCTGAAATGGAAAATAACATCCTACTAAAAATGAATATGACTCTAGAAGCAATTTCACATTCCTTCCCCGAGTGGAATAATACATTGTATATTCATTTAATAGCAATTTCCGCTAGCATCCATTATTGATGACATGATGTAGTCTCCCTTAGTGCAGCTCTAACCATAAACTGGTGTTTAGCATTAATCATTTGTCACTCTGACCACTAGGCAAACAGCATGTTATGACTGTGATTGATGTTAGCCCATTTTTGTAAACAAGGAAGATTTACCCTTTGTAAAAATGAGTTCCAGTTGCACTTGCCTGGCATCAGCAAATCCAGCTTGACTTGAACAGTGGGTTCAGTGCAGTCATGTATTTTAAAAGATGATAGATGTTTGTGATGGTTTTACCATTACAGTATATGGTGAGAACTGTGACTCACCGGATGTCAAAGCCTTGTTTCTGAAGTTTTCAGCTGAAGCCTTTAAGGGCAGATCTGTCTTTTTCAATTTCAAATGAGCTTCAGACCCAATAGGTAAATGACCACACAGAGGGAACGTTTAGCCTCGTCATCTGTGATGTTTTGTTCAGTCCTTAATTAACAGTTGTCTGTTTTGTTATTTCATGCAGAATGGAAGCTCAAACGGTGAGCTGCTGATAAGGAACGCCCAGCTGAAGCATGCTGGGCGCTACACCTGCACTGCACAGACTCCAGTTGACAACGTCACCGCTTCCGCCCACCTTGTTGTCAGGGGTGAGTCATGAGTGCTGCACACACATTCATACAGTCATGTACCTAAATAGCTATATTTAAACATACCCATACATATAAAGACCATAAAAAACATCAAGCACTCTCAAAATTACAGTTTCTCCTTATATATTTCCCCTACTGGTATTGTTAGAATAATTATTCACATTGCACATGTGCAGTTTATTACATATTATATTCTCATGCAAGAGAAGACTGTCTGCTACTGATGCATTTACTTTAGATTGTATTAACTGTCTGCAGCCTTTTAAAAAAACAGTGAACAAGTCAACTCAACCACATCTGCTTGTGCCTTGACTCTAGACAGGCACATTCCACAAGCCTTTACATTGATGTTTGACGTTTGCTGTGATAAGAAGCTGTTGCTGTAATTGCAATTTTTTGAAACAGTGGTAGACTTGATCAAAAACTGAATGAAACAACCAATGCTAATGTGTTAAGACATGTTTTGAATAGTGTCCTCCCATTTGTCTTCATTAAAACTGAATAAAGTAGCACTTTTTACAGAGTGAGAGCTGCTGCCATCACAGCAATTAATCGTTTTTTATAGTTATGAGAAGTGTAATAAGTGATGAGAGTATTTGATGACTAAAGTGTGTAGAACATCATAGGCTTCTGTCATACAGTGTTTTGATATAGAGTGCTGCTGATTTCAATGATTCCTTCAGCCACATGCAGATATCAACAGGTGCAAAATAAACACTGTCACACTTACGCAGTACTTTGTCTGTCATTTACTGGATTTCACCTCCTGGATGATTCATCAGGCTTTGTTTTCCCCCTCCACTTCCTGATGAGTGAGAGCTTGCCTTACATCCCTCCCATTAGGTCTTGAAACAGGGCCAGTGTTGGTGGACAAAGGCTCCCTTCAAATAGGAACCCAAGAACTCTAACAGTGATCTGGTTGCCAGTGATCCCTGTTGTGCCCTGGGTCTGCTGCCACCGCAGCGGCTTTCAGAGCAGGTGTTGACAGATGGCCAGGTGAACGCACAGCGGCTGAATGTGACGTTTCCCGGAGTGAAACCAAAACACAGGCCCTGGGCCACTCCTAATGGAGTGCCAAATGCCAGCAGTGGAGCGAGAGAGAGATGAAAGACAGCCATTTATCACAGCAGATGAGGAAGCAGATCTGCCTCCAAGACATTGTCCAAGCTACAGACATTCTGTACAGCTGCACCTGTAGTTTGTTATTAGTTGGGATTTGAGATAGGGAGAGGAGATGTTTTCATATGACCAGTGTGTGTGTTATTGTAGCATAAAGTTACTACAATGACTTTGACAGTGATTCCAGAAACAGTGTTGAAATATACACATTTTAACTTAAGTGTCTGTGAATAAGGAAAACTGCATGACATTTGGGTGTTGAAACTTGTTGGGATACAGTATGAAGCTGTATTAATTCATACTGTGCAAGGCATTCATCCATATAACACAATATTGTTGACATAGAACATCTGCACAATATTTCATCCCTTACATTAAACTGTAAGAAAGTTCTCTCCCGTCTTTTAGAAGAGAGAGCGCATAGTCCAGCTTTGGCTGTCTAATCGCCTTGCTCGTCTCGGTTCACATTCACGACTTGAAAAAAAACTAAATCCTGGCTGATTTTTGAGGCTGTGGGTTGCGAGGCTGACCCTGACACAGTCTGGGTTTTCTATTAGTCCATTTTTATATTCCAGTGGAAGAATCAAGAGGACCAAGAGAAACACTGGATTCAAAAGGTTGTACGTAAGCTGAAGTTCATATATGCCAATGTGCTCTAAGCTGTAGTGCCTTAGTCCATCAGTCTTTGTCAGTGTCTTTAAAGAAAAGATTAAAAAAGAGGCAACGTGAGGGACTGAATGTGCTGTGTTTCATTTGCATCAATAGTAGTGTTTTTGTAGAGCAGTGTTGAACTATTAAGTTGTTAAATGGCTCAGGGCTTTTGCCAAGAATTTCCTCAGAAGCTTGAATGAAGCTAACTCAATAACACTGTACTCTCTTTCTGTCGTTCTACTATTTGCGAGGAAGTCGAACATTCACTGTCTGCCTGAGGAACAAGTCAAAGTGAAGACTTGTGGGAATTCTGTCTTGTGAACTTTAGCCTAAGGGAAAAGTGTTGCCTCTCTCTACACAGCTCCGCAGCCGCACTTGTGTTCATCAGCCATCAAACATCACTTTTAACTTGTCTCTTATTTTTCTCCCTACTCAAGGTCCTCCTGGTGCCCCAGGTGGAGTTCGAGTGATAAACAAAACTGACAAGAGTGTAACGTTGCAGTGGAGCCGTGGAGCGGACAACCACAGCCCCATCTCCAAATATACCATCCAGTACAGAGACTCATTCTCAAGGGATGTCTGGAAGAATGCCCCCACATGTGAGAGCTCCAGCATACTACTTGGTTAAATAAGCACTGTTACTTTAATACTGAGCTGGCTATAGTGTTACGATAATTTAGGTTATACCACATAGTGATATTGCAGGCCTCCATGGTGGATAATGTCTTTTAAAAATAGCTCAAATGTAATTTCGCTATGCATCAAAGATTCAAAATATAGGAATGGCTACCAAAAATGGAAATTCACTGTTATCTTAAGGATGATTTTGTTTAAATGCAGGAGAGCATAGCCTGCGTTGTATAATGTTTTAACATAGCGTGCTATGGCCTTGACGTTTTGGCACTGTAAAATAAAATTTGGGCATTTTTCTTTAGCTCCTGTAGATGTGGAGGGGAATGCAGAGACAGCCATGGTGGTGGATTTGTTCCCATGGACAGAATATGAGTTCAGGGTGATCGCCACCAACACTCTGGGTACAGGAGAACCCAGCAGCCCATCACCTAAAGACAAAACACTAAAAGCAGGTAAGATTATGTCTTATGTCCTATGGCTATTCCTTCTGGTACATAAGGAATAGTCACAAGAGTCTCAGTAATATGAAAGGTCTTGGAAAAGTGGCCCTACACTCCAGCTTTCCATTATGATATTTATTCATCATCCTTCTATTATAGCACTGTTTACTTGTGTTACAGTATCGCTTTAGAAGTAAGTCAGCAGAAATCCCTTCATGCTGCACTTTCTACAGCAGAAGACTGCTGCCAAACTGACCACACAGACCTCAACAAATGAGCACTTTGCTGAAACTGTATACTGAAATTCAATTATAAAATGGAAATCACATGGCCAAAATAACCTCGCTTAAAAAATAATCATCATTTCAGAGTAAACTGCTACTTGACTTAAGGAGAACAGGAGAACTTTTTGGCTCTCTATGGCAAGACGCCCACATGGACATTAAGGTGTTGCATTTGGCACAGGAGAAGACATTGATATTGTATTTGCACAGGAAGGATGTTTCAGTTGTGCTGCCAGGGTTCGGTTATAGCCTGTGTGGGTTGGCGTTGTTTGTGTGGATTCTTAGCATGTGGGCTCAAAGTTGGTGGTGTCTCATTGCAGTTCCTGTGGTGGCGCCCTCGGACGTTGGCGGGGGTGGAGGGACTAGCAGAGAACTGACCATCACATGGACGGTAGGTTTGGACTTTCCAGTGGGCACGAAGGGGAAGGGGTGTTGCCAGCTCATTTAAAAGCACAGAAAGGAGATGTGCTGCTGTAATCTGAGTAATACATGAAGAAAATGTGGCTGTATTTAACATGTACTACCACTACTAATATAATGCTTCACAGATCAATCAGATGAATGCAAAAATAACAGCACAGAAAGACCTCTTGAGCAGAATGCAAGTTTATATGAACATGTTTTAATTATGAATGTTTTCTTTTCATCAGCCTGTACAGCCACAATACTATTATGGGTCTAATTTTGGCTACATTGTGGCCTTCAAACCCCAAGGCGATGATCAGTGGATGAAGGTGACAGTAGCTGACCCACAGGCCAATCGCTATGTCCACAAAGACTCGTCCATCCCTCCTTCAACAGAGTTTCAAGTCAAAGTAAAAGCATTCAACAGCGAAGGAGAGGGACCCTACAGCCTAACAGCCATCATTTATTCAGCGCAGGATGGTAAGCACCGAAGAGATTCACAGCTCTCAACAGTAAAGTGCCAAAATAATCTGACAGATCAACCTGGTCCTGTCTTCAGTATTGTAGAGAATCAGGAATCCTTCAGTATGCCAACATGCTGCTATTTCAATCTGTCAGTGTCAGCTACTTATCACCACCAGGGTTTTCAATGGAGTAGGACCTATTTAATAGGAGTCCTCATGTATAGCTGTGAGGAATTTTAATACCTTATGAAAGTGAACCCATCTTTTCACCGGTCTTTTTCCTTGCAGTGGGATTACCTTGATTTATGTAGCATGAACCAGAAAGCTGATAATTCGCTCAAGGATGCAAAGCATTTAGCCTAGTTATTAACTTCCACTGACAGACAGTTGAGATAACCACTGGCAACCCAGACAGGATGGGTTACAGAGTTGCCATGGTAACATGCAAGGCTAAGCTGTGTGTAGGATTTATCTACACACTCAAAACCTTTAGTCTCCAAATGAATGACCATATACATTTGTCTTTATGCCATTTGTGCATGATAGTTTTTGGGTGCAAATTTAACATGCAAGGACAGTTTCTTGGCAAGGACTGCATGCACGCATATTTCACAGTATATCTGATGAATAGGTCATATAAAACATGTCTGATGTTCCAGTAAAGAAAATCTGAGCCAAAAAGGATTCCTGTCAATTTTTTCAGACAGTTCATATGATGGTCAAGGAAAACTGAGAGATGATCAATTAGTGTGTTGATATCAGACAAAACGTATTCATGCATGTCAAATATTTATTGTTGTACTTTTGTGTTTACACTATAGAAACTACCTCTATTCTTTCTGTTACTGTCCTACAATCTATTTACTATTTATTATTCTCTCATTAGCTCCATCAGAAGCTCCTTCAGTTGTCGATAGCAGGGCACTCTCTGCCACAGAAGCCATTGTGTCGTGGCTGCCTCTCTCACAGAGCAATATAGAAGGATACCAGGTCAGTTGTTACTTTTACTGGGACATGCTTGAAAAACACATGCCAATATTTAGGATATCTCATGAATTGGGTCATATTGTGGCCATTTACAAACATTTTTTGGGGTTTTGACTCCATATGGCTGAAAATAGTACAAATAAATATGTTCTTATTTATTTGTACTTGTTGTGACATGTCAATCTTACTGGTAATCTAGTACAGAAGTCAAAAGAGTGGTAAACTATCATCCCTAAAACACAGTAGAACATATTTTTAATCAAAATAGTCAATTTATGCTGCATACATATCATTGCTGCTATAGAAATTGTAATTTCAAGGTCTACATCAACTGACAAGAGCTGTAAGTATAATGTTTAAAGACGACACGAAAACATTTACTTCCACTGATACTCTGGGTTTAGCAAACGTTTTTACAGAAAATAAGAAATAAAAATAAAAGATCTTAGATGTTATTTAAAGTGCAGCAAGATCATCAGTAGATACTTTAATTGTTCAGTATGCTTTTCATTTTCAACTATGCCAATGTACAGTCATAGAATAAATTATTCTAATTTCTTCCTGAATTTATACTTAATTTAATTATTAAAGTAAAATGTATTCACATATTTTCTTTTTTAGCATTTAAACATCCTTTTCCTCCATGTTGTTATTTCTTTGCTTTTTTCTTTGCTCTTAGTCTTTTTAGTTGATGAAGTTGTGACAAGTTGTATTGTTGAGTTCTGGTTCTTCTTCTTTCACAGAACTTCCATTAGGACTTAATTTTAACTTAATTCTTTGGCTTAAGGATAATTTCCTTTTAGAGGCCTAATAGCCTCTAAATAAGTGTTTAGCACTGACATTATTTTTTCTCTTCCATTTGACACATAAGCAGGTTTGATATTTAGTTCACATATGTCTTTGCATGTACCAGTTGAAGTATTGGAGAAATCAGGAAGACAGTGAGGGTGGGGCCCAGAAGGTGGTGGTGTCCAGCCAGGAGAACCACACAAGACTGGAGGGTATGAAGCCCAACTCTCACTACCTTGTTGAAATTCAAGGCTACAACTCTGCAGGATTCGGACCACCCAGACGGATCCATATCCACACCAAGAAAGCCCGTATGTTGTGCTTTAAAGCATTTATCAGCATGGAAAACAATTACCACGTATACTTCCCACATAATACACGTCATTTTAATAATTATCATTCATTACTGTTTGTTTTTTTTTTTGTTTTCTGTCTTTTACTAGCTCCAAGTCGAGCCCCCAAAATAATACGTAAAAAGCTAAAGGGCAAGTCAGTAAATATTGCCTGGGAACACGTGGAACCGCTGGCTAATGAGGCATCAATAAATGGTTACAAAGTGAGTGAAATACCAGCGTTGACCTTGATACAGATTGTAATCTTTAAACAGTGGAACAGTGCTGCTGGTAATCTCACATTTTCTATATGTTTCTATATGTGTATGTGCAGGTGCTGTACAGGCAGCAGGGTCAGTCCACAGGCACTGTGTACATAACCAACAACCGGTACATAGACCTTCCTCTGCCCCCAGATGGAAGGTATGTGGTGGAGGTTCGGGCACGCACAGATGGAGGAGATGGGGCTGTGGCACGAATCGACATCTCAGGTAACAGATCTCAGCTTTTAACTTTTCTCCTTCATTCACTATTCAGAAGCTGTTTATCCCAATGATATCTCATGTTTTTTGGTAAATGTTTTAATGTTTGATTAATCAACTGATCATAGTGAGAAAATAAAAAATGTGAAAATTAGCATTAATACCAGCTTCTAACGTACTGTGGCTGTTCATCCATGGCCTGCCATTTGTTAGTGAGATTATATCAGGTTCAAAGTTGTGGGTAGGTTATCATTTGTCACAGCTAGAGGGTTCCCATGGGCCAGAGCACAGCTGTCACTACAGGTTTCATACCTTAGATTGGAGAGCTAAGATGGGAAACCTTACGGCCTGTGACTAAAGCCTTGATAGCCTACTGACTGGATCCTCTCACTGGATGATGGACTGACAGGCAGCTGAGTGGATGGAGGAGGCCTTAAGCCTCTGTAATTGATCTCGATGAATAGAGGGAACCCCTCCTGTGGTTTTCCTTATACCTTATCATTCAGTCCAGGCCCCACATGACAGCTTGATTTCTTAAACCAGGGAATTTAAGCCGTGGGGCATTTCAAATGCAGGGCATTGACAAATGGAGGGCCTATCTCCTCACAGATGGGGTATAATATCACACTTCACACACCAAATATGGTCTTTAGGTTGATGGATGAGAGCTGGATGCTCAAGAGTTGTCGATTTTCCCCCCTCAAAACGGCAGCAAATTTGACTGTCAGTTCATTATAAAGAAAAATTGACATACCTGCATGTCTGTGTCTCTCAGGTGGGGGTGTTATGACTGCTCGGTCTCTCGGCGTACTCTCCCTGCTCCTGGTGGCCCTCCTCTGCCTGAACCTCTGAATGTAGCAACAACTTTGTCTTCACTTCCTATGAAGAAGAAGACTGTTATGTGGCTGACGCCTGTAAGGACTTTGGGACTCTTTCCACAATCTTTTGGTTCGACCCTGTAACCTGGGACTGCATATTCCAACTGTTAACCTCTGGAATATGTTTGTGGAAAAAGACACACAAATGGAAAAATTGGAAATGGACAAAGACATCCCTTATTTATCCACAAAAAGCCTCTTTGGAGGAGTGGCAAAGGAGTTCTGTCAACTTTTTAAATATGCCTTATATAAATGTCTGCACTTATCATTCACAGTAACCTGTTTAAAAAATGGATCATAACTGAGAGTGCAAACATTACACTTTGCAGTGGTTGGATGTTTTGTCTTTTTACATCATGAAGCCAACGTTTCTGATATAGATGATGCTATATGTTCAGAAGTGGAGGCTTCATTTGATCTGTGATCTTTTGAACAATCTGCCCCTACAGTGCATTCCATAGCTGAAGGTAAACAAGTAGCTGTGAAGGACAAGTGTATGCGTTTATGAAAATGTCTTTACTGTATGTCATTCTTTACTTGCAGTTCGGTGGCATTTTCTTATATTTTCTTTTAATAACGAAGCACACCCTCTGTTACAGAGATACAGTCAAAGCAAATCTCACCTACATGATTTTATTAACAAGCATCATAGAGAAAAGAGTAATTTATGTCATGCTGAAATAATATATTCAATAACTGATATTGTTTAACTATCTAATATACTATGGATGTTATCTGAGGAAAAATCAATTGGTTTGACCTTCAATCAATGCCTATTTCCAAATCATAACACAATAGATTATCACTTTCAAAATTATGTGCATGTTGACATTGTTACTTGGAAAGACAGTTCGGGTGTTTAGACACATGGATTCCTATCTGGAAATGCTGAATGTAAAGCAAACAACGGGCACAGGAAGTAAACTGAACAACATCAAACATCCAGTTACAAATGCAGAACTGCAGCAAACATGTAACAGTGGTTATGATAATTGCTTGTCACCTCTGGTTATACATTATTTCTACATGTGCAGTGATTAAAGCTTTTCCACAGCATCTGGGTCAATGTTGAAGCTGAGGCTGAAAAACTGCTCCATGCCAGTGACTTAAACTAACACTTTTGTTTTGACTGTATCATTTGAACCTCAGTGGTACCAACTGGTGCTTTCTAAAGAATGTTGGCATTTTATTTAGTGTAATCATTTTCATTTTACTTCTCTTGTTTATGGCTTTGTGTGAGAGTCACTATTAACAGTTACAGTGAATGGTAGCGACACTCATGCCCTACAATTGTGCAATGTCTGATTCATCTGTGGCTACAATATATTTTCTAATAAGACAACTTGCCTAGCTCCATCATAGAAATTTTGTATATTTAATTTTTCATTATCCGGTATCTGGTATAAACTGAAGATAAGCAAAGCCATCCATGTCAGTGGTAAGAGCCCATACAAAGCTCATGATGTTGTTTCCCATGCATAATTTTTATGTATTAACATATGATCAGAAATATATGAACATTAGCACTTGTTGTCATTTGCGTTTATGATTATTATATTTGTCTTCACAGTTTTTTTGGAGGAACAAATGCAGCGTTTTTAATTGCTCTGATTCATTTCTCATGTGACTGATGCTGGCCATGCTTCTACATTGTGACTAAATTAACATCCACCACAAAGTGCTTTGCCCAGTTTTCCTTCATGCAACAAATCATAAAAAGAGTTGCCAAATGCATGAATGCCTTGAACTTTGACATTTCCGATGAAGCAGTGGCTCCACATTCTAACATGCATGACATTGGAGACAAAGTGGCACATTACTTTGCAACAAATCGACATAGCGGCATTTCAACTTCCCAGCTTCATGTGAAATACATTCCACTATTGAGTGATATCCCTTTATGTCAGACAGTATAGGTCTACCTAACATGTACAATTGCTAATTAGCTTCAGCTGCTAAGCTTCATTAAACCAGTCATCTCATATGAAGTGAGAGGTTTTAGAGAAGAAAACATACACTGACTAAAGGAATCTCACTCATAAAAGTTCAGACGTGGTCCTGCAGTCAAGCATGCACGATCATTTGGATTTGATAGCATCACTGGTGGCAGTGGCAGCATGTTTGGCTGTACTGAAGTTCAGTACTTTACTGGACGAGAACGGCACATGTGAGGGATGAAACTGGAAACATTCGTTGACTGAACAAGGAACAATAAAGGTGTAGTTAACTATCAAATCACTCTGTCTTTACTCTGATGTTTGCAGTGACTTTACTCGTGTGTCTGAGAGCTTTTTTGGCTGCATACAGGCTTACATTCACACAAGAAGTATGCAGATTCTTTACCTGAGTAAAAGTAGCCCACAATGTACCACAGTGTAAAATGTCTAAACCAGTAAAACTGCTAGGAAAAACCATCAAGGGCTATTGATGAAAGGAAGAAAACAGAAGTTTATTGATGTACAGAGGGTTTTTTGATATAATAGGTCATGACCTGTTTGATATGGTATAGGAGGAACATTAAATTCTTGGTTAAGAAACAATTTTAATGAGAGATGTACAATTACTTAACAAAAAAACAAACAAACAAAAAAACAGAGTAATGTGGGATTCCACAGGGCTCAATATTGGTAAACTATTCATACTCTACATAAATGCTTTTTGTAAACTATCCAATATGTTAAAGCTTGTTATATTTGATTACAGATTTAATGCAACAAATCAGGTCATCAAACAGTAAAACAAAATGTATATGGTTTGGAAGAAATATAACAATTTCTACAATAAAGCTCAAAACCAATGAGGTAGAAATTACAATTGTAAGTCAGTCAGCAAATATGATTGTTACGGTAAAAACAGATGTTAATGGATAAATATACCAAAAGCAAGTTTGGTAAAACAAAACTAAACAAAAACCAAACGATAACCATAATACCCACTTATCTGTGAGACTCTAAAGTACAATCAGGACAATCATTGTCCTGTAGAACAACAATAGGAACTTTAAGCTCACCACAAAGTCCATTTACAGTAGCAGCTGCTCTGGTGCTTTTGATGATCAAACACCCTGTAAACAGCTACTTTGATCATATCTTCCTTCGTCAGCACTTTCAAAGCTTTCTTGTCCACGATGGCTTTTAAACTGCAGTTTCAAGTTTCATGCTTGACCTTGTAAACAGCAGTTGACCAAATAATCTCACCACAGTACTCATGCAGCGGCTGTTGGACCTTCTAACATCACATAATCCTCATAATTATCTGATGTCCTATGTAATCAAAAAAGGGTAAAGTATTGGAAAAAACATATCCAAACTACCTACTCCAAGGTCCCCAGTTTAAGGTCTTAGCTCATAATGAGACAGATTGAGTTCTCATCTGTGACTGAATGGATTCTTTAAACCCAGCCTGATGTACGGCAGAAAATACACGGTTCCACTTATACTCATACAAAGCAAATGTGTCAAAAGTTGTAAGAAAGGGCTATCAAATTCAGACAAATCCTCCACTGGATCCAACCACCGGCGGTCCTTGGTCCTTGGAGTTGAAGTTGTTTCTTTCACACTGTAACTTCACTCTGGTTATGTGTGAAACATTCAGTACAACAGTTTTTCAGTTCTCACATATCAAATAAGACAAACCAGAGTACCATCAACTATATGAGTTCCTTTCATTGAGATTTAAACATTTACAAGGCCTCGGTTTAAATGTGTTTTAACCCATTTATTTTCAGTAGAATCATGTTATTTACTGAAGCCAGTGCCAAATATATGAGATATAGTGTTTCAATCTGTGCTCCATTACAGATAAGGCCACTTTTCAGGCAGAAACAGCTGCTGGAGTTTTGTCTCCTATCAGGTATCCAGCAGATGAAAAGTAGATTGATATCACTTCTCTTTGTGGATTAGGTCAAAGCCAATGAATCTGAATTTTTGATTCATATTGAGCTTTAGGTCACCTCTCTGTTTCAGTCAGAGGTCTTATGGTTATTCACTGAAAACAGCTCACAAAGACAACAAAAGAAAGAGATTTTCTTTTACTTGCCATGATATTTTTTCTGATTCAGTGCCTTATCATTCCAAGCACATGGCCTGTGCGATAGGTCTGATCCCATGTGGCTGTGTAACATGTTCCCTAAAACACTCACAATCATTGTTACTCAGGCTGCAATTCAGTTCAGTCTGACTGCTCTTCAGAAATCACATCCTCCAGGCTTTGAACTCATTCAGCCCTGGACTATAGCTATTTGCCAACACTGATTTAAAGAGATTACATTTCATATCACAGTAAGTAATACTACAGCTACTATTTCATTTACAGTGACTGACAGGGGAAAACTGAATTCCTCTCACCTTCTTGTGCATGTGTTTTTGCAGACAGGTGTGCAGTCCTGAGACAGATTGTGCTATTGTCTTTGTAAAACTACACCTGCTCCTTGACAGCTCAGACAACACAAAACATACTTTAAAGTGGCGCACGGCAGACTAGAACCAGACTGCTTCGCTGAGAGACCTGAAATGTGACGCCCTCTCTGAGATGCCTGCAATATGTCATGCTGTGTCAGGCTTTAAGACTGGCCTGGGCTTAAGCAGAAAGACTTTATAAGTGAAGGTCTCCATGCATATATTGTGTTACAGCTGGGATTAAGCCATTTGGTGACCATCATCCCCAGGAGAGTTTCGCTGTCATAAAAAGTAGGCTAAATGAATTTATTGCGGTTAGTAATTTAATAGCAGAGGCGCACTGAACTCCATTGATAATGCCAATCATGATGTGGACTGTAAAGTGGTAAATTAAGTTGCCTAATCAGTTGCTGGATCAGTAGCCAAATTAACAATTTAAACCCCAGTCTATGAGAGAAAGAGCGACACCTGCTGGTGAGATTTTATAACAGAACCTTTCACACCTGCACATAATTAAGTCAAACGTCACGTGTGTTAAACTGGACCCAGAAAAACAACAACAACAACAACAACAACAACAACAAGAACCAGACTGTGAAGAGGGTTAGGCTACACATCCGACGGCAAATTCAAGTTCATGAGTCGTTTCTGTGTGCTGGTGTGATGACCCCGACCAGAGAGAGCAGAAGTGAGTCAGGTGAAGTTTTGTGCTCAGTAACTCTGCAGAGTCTCATCACATGTGTGGGAAGTGGCGCAGCGCCTCAGCCTCAGCACAGCCTGCTCAAACTCCCGAGTTCAGACTTGCTCAACTTCAACAACTTTGTCCTGACTCATTGTGCTGCGTAAGAAAGTTGCCTGCGCAAACTATGCGCGCTGATTGTCCAACATCTTGCGGGGAGAAGGACCCTGTCTGCCAAGTTTTAAACCCAGACGAGATGGAGTCGCAAACAAATCTAGAGATGGGCGATCGTGGTGAAGGTGTTTGTCCCAGAGGATGCGGGCTTCTGCTCTCCGGTGAGGACTTCAGCAAAGGGGAGCACTGCTGCGTGGACGCGCTCCGCACGGTCGCCGACGCGCTGGAGGAAAGAAGCGCCACTTTGGAGCATGAAGCCCGGATGGCGATGCTCAGGTGGAACAGGAGGGAGCAGTTCCTGTTGGCCCAGGTGTCCACTCTGCAGAACGAGGCTCGGCTGGCTGCGCTGCAGCACCAACGCAGGCTGCACCAGTACATGCTTCACGTGAACAACATTGCAGAGCAGGTCACTGGGCACTGCAAGGTGAGAAGACTGATTTTGTATGACGTACACATGGGGTGAAACAGTTGTAAACTGCACTTTCTGATGTCTTATAAAGCCAAACACAGCAGGGTGATGAAGTAAACGCGCGTCTGTGTGTGTTTTCTGATTTAGAGTGACGCGGGGACAACTGCTGACATGCAGAGCCACATATCGGATGAAGCAGCATGTGCAGAGGGAGAGCTGCAGGAGCAAGTGGGAGCACCAGAGGTAGGAGCTCCCTCACTGATCCTGCAGTCCTGCTGCACAAATGGATCATTTCTAAAAGTTAGACAACATTAACTTCGGAGTGTTTATCCAAAGTACCCAGAGGCACCATACATTTTGATCATCTTGTTTCTTAGTGTCAGTGTTTGTACTCAGTAGGAGACTTCCCAGTGTTTACACTTGGATTTCAGTGTTATTGCTTTTTCTTCTGCTCTGTTTCACCTGCTGCCAGACAATTCTTAGTGTAAATATTGAGTTTGGGATCACACTGAATGCTATGGAGTGGTTACAAATCACTGAAGTGTTATTGTAGCACCCAACACCCTTGATATTTGCCATAGTTTTCTTTTAAATTAATACTTTTTTATTTATAAAAGAGTTGTCAATCAGAACTCTTCGTATTTGCCAACAACAAGAAGTATTCATTTGAGTGCCATGATAACAGTTTTACAGCCTCTGTTTATGTTGAGGGATTTTGTTCTGTGACTTGAGATGTCTCTAAAGTGGTCTTTGTCTTTTTCTTTGGATTGGAGCTGATTTAATATCATTGTCTGAGTAGTGACTTAACTTTTTAAAAGTTTTGTGGCTTGAAATCTTCACCCTTCATCACCTAGGATCACTGTCCTCTAACTGTTGATTAAACCTTCAGCAACAATGGGGAAGAAAAGCTCATCCCATTACTAAACTAAAAGGGAATGAGTGACTGATTATTATGGAATTACCCATAATATATATAGAAATGTGTGACAGGGCTCTTTGAGATCATTTGATAAGATGGCACACACCTGGTTTATACATAGGTAGAAAATAATACTAGCAAATGTTGTTTCATTTAATGAAAATTGTATTGAATAATTTTTCTGTTGTCGAATAATCATTTTATTTTAACACATAAGTAAGTAAAGTGTGAATAAGTGGAGAGCATGTTTGTTATTTAAAAAAGAAACTAAAATGACAAATTAATTGTCACTACGGTTAATAAGAACTTGCAATAAATGCTAATCAGCCACTTTTACATGATGCTTTTCCTCAAGACATCATCCAATATAATTGCTTGTAAGAACTGTTTACAGCCTCATCCATGTCAGTGGGTTATTGACTCTGTTTCTAACTGCTCCTGAATTTATGTTGCAGAAAATAATTTATTAAACCTCACAGTGTGACTGCTAAATCTCATATAGACCTTGTTTTAGTAAGCTCACAAAGTAGCCTGGAAGTTTGTTTTTAACTCTCCGGACAGAAACTGTGTGTTGTGTTTGGGTTGCTGGTGAGGGTGGATGGGTTTAATGGTGGTAATGGCCACATAAAGTATCTGTCTAATTGCCTGCAGCATGCTGTGAGTGCAACAGACTCACTTTTGATTAATGTGGAAAATTGCTCACTCCTCTCTGCCAGCACTGGGCAGCAGCGCAGCATCTATTTTGAGCTCTTTTTTTTTTTCTCATCTGAAAACTCCTCTAATGTGTCTCTAATAGTTTTCTCACTGTGTGTTTTCTCCTTTTGCTTTCCAAATGGATTTTCCAATACTTGAGAGAGCTGTGGTACAGTTCAAACTGAGTTTTACAATTAAGTGGAAATCTACTTTGGTGGAGAAGTGATGGGTTTTCTGTCTGTATGGACAATAGAGTGGGAGACTAGTAAACATCTGAGTAGCAGTTATGGATTGTCACATTTAGCGTCCCTTTGTGTGGTTGGAAAGCAAACTTAATTGACTCTTTTGATAAGGCTTTTACTTGTTATTACGCCTGTCAAGCTTTCCTTTCTGGCATTGCACGCATGCTACAATGGAAATTATGTTGCTGTTTTCTGAACAATGGTTCCCTGACTCCAGACAGACATAGACAACATCAAGCTTCTTTTCACAAACTTGACCATCCATTCATCTAGCTGACAAAAATCACAACGACTGATATCAACTTGAGTTTTCATTCCCAACTGAGTCTGACTCGTTTACAAATGAGAAGCATTACTAATTGAGAATTTACATATGTACGTGATGGTTATTTACATGAAGCAATGCAAAGGCTAAAGCTGCATGACTCAGACAGAAAGTCATGAGACATTTTTCTTGCAATAAAATGTCTGATAGCAGCAGCTCTGGTGTGAAGCATTCGGAGACCATACAGAGCCAAAGGTCATAAGTATTGTAGATGCACTCAAAGCCCCTATGTCATCTGGTCGTCTGACCTGACACCTCCTTGAAATAAATCTCTCTAGGGTGGAAAAAATATAAAGAAAAAACAAACTATGGCTCCAAAAGCAGGGTCTGAAACAAACTGTGCTTTTAGAGAATTGTTAAATGTTAGCAATCTTAAAGTAACAGCATCATTTAAACAGTTTAAAAGTAAAGTCTTGGCCCTAGTAAAGAGTTGTGCACAACACTTTGGCATGTGGACATATCCAAAGTGAAAGAGTGCTTAATGATTGTTGCTAAGCTATAATTGGATAACATCATTAATAGTCTTAGGCCTTGCCTCATTGTAAGACGGTTCATGATTTCCAGTGGTTTTGTGGACAATGATTTTCTTGTTAAAGACAAAAAATAAAGAGCTTTCGAGACTACAGTTAAACTGAGGTGGCAGCTGAGCACTTCCACAGTTGCCAGTTGTTTTTTTGTTGTCACTGATCATGATGGTTGCAGCAGACGAGAGGGGAGTGTACACAGCTTGCCCAACACTAGCTGTGAGGAGACAGACATGGCTGAGAGAACGAGAACTGAGACATGACACAGAAAGCTATTGTGAGAATGCAGTGGGTTGAAGTTAAGACTGCGACTATGCTAGTCACACCATATGTTTCCATGTACTGTACCTCAGAAATTTACTGATCTAGATCCATCTGATTGTGTGTTCACTGACGGTGAATCCAGTTGGTGGCTGAGGGTGAGTCAGCCAGTTCTGCTATGTTGAAAAGAGATAATGGAAGCAAGGCACAGCGTTGAAGCTGCAACAGGATTAGTCACTATTGCAAAAACATACCTTCATCTTTATTTGTCCACGTAATTTGCCTTTGTTTCTTTTTTTTCTTAAAACCAGATGAATACACACTTGAGGTAAAACAATCCCACTCCTCCTCTCGCCTGCAGCCAAATTCTCAAATATGCACAGTGCAACATGGAATCAGCTTTGCTTTACCAAATCTGTTGAAGGTGTCTGCTGCACTGCAGAGTAAAAACCTGTTTTGTTGACTTACACCGTGCCTGCAACACTTCAGCGAAGGGTTATTGACAGAAAAGCCACGTTCCTTTTTCACCTTTCTAAGAGCGTATGTACACTAACACCAGCTAATTCTTGAAAATGAAAATGGAGGGAAAGAGTGGAGAGTACACAACTGGAGTATCTGTGCCATCAAAATCTAATCTTGAGTGTGAGGCGGGGATGAAAGCGGCTTGTTTGCTTCCATAACAACAGATGACGAGAGAAGGTTCTTCCTTACAAGAGGAAAAAAGATGGATTTATGACCTACTTTTATCTCGGTTGATGGATTTGATTTTTCTTATCCACACTGAGCCCCGAAATAAAATGGAAAAACAAGTAGAATTTGAAAAGCTATTCATTAAAATCACCTGTCGCCCTTAAGAAGAAAAATGCAAATACCTGAACAGTATTGAAAAGCATTTGTGTGTTTGTGTTGCCGCAAACAAAGGCAGATGTCTAATGGTCACATCAGTTGGTCCCATAGTTGTACACATTGTACACATCTTTTTACTACATGTCTAGACAGCTTTATAGTCTTCTTGTGCTGCAATTCCCCAAAGCACTTTGTTGAAAATGGAAAAGAACACTTGTATTCAGGGGAAATGGCACATAGTCACTGGTTTATAGCTTGCTGTCTGTTTCCCCTCACAACTGGCATATGAGGAAAATGGGATTGGTAGATATGGAAATTGAGTCAAACAGCCCCTTTCAACTGCTTTTCAAAGTGAGAATATTGGGTTGTCATGTTCTGTGTGCTTTAGCCTTCTGGAGGTGTTTTCTGTACCTGTTCTGCTCTGTTTAGGATGTCATTTACACTGAATTTACACACCAGCTGTTTATTCTTCGCCTGCGAGAGCAGGACCGCCCAGTGCACCATTTCCTATTTCCTCTCCAATTTGTCCGAGACACAAACACACACCGGCCTGCTGGAAAAAAAACTTCAACTTGCATTAATTTAGATTTATCTGTTAAAATAAACTTAATTTAGATAAGCACATAATTATTTCCCTGCCCCTTTTAGCAGCATATAAGCTTCTTGTTTTTTCTGTGTTTCTCCAGTTTATCTTCATGAATAGGAAGTTGAAAGCAACAGCAGTGTTTTCATAGGTGTTGGTTTGGCAAACAAGATGTTTTTCCAGAGCCTTTGGCAAGTGGCTGTGTCGTTTAATAATGCAGATATTGAGATTAGGATATTCCAGATTCCAAAGTTGTGGCTTTGGACCAGAGGGCTGTAATGTACATCATGCACCGGTGCATGTCTGCCAGTGTATGTTTGCATACGTTTACTTTAGCGGTCCAGGTCTGTTGTTTTAGGCAGGAGGTGTAAAAAAGGAAACTGTTCAGCTAGAGACAACCACACTCATAAAGAGGAGCACTCTGGGTAAATTTGTCCCAACCTGCTGAAAGGGCCCTTTTTAAATGCCAGTGGATGTTGGTTAGAATGGACTGCAGGATGTTGGAGGGTAAATCATGGTGAACTCAGATGAACTGCTCTCATTTTCACACATTGTTGATGAAGTGTGTTTCTAATTTGATGCATTTATTGAAAACATCTGCGAAGTGAAATAAACAGCCAGCTCATTTGGCAGCACCTTAGTGTATTTGCCTGAGGTAGCACCAGGATAATATTAACAGTGTCTTACAGAAACCTTATAGTAAATACTCTCCTTATTATTGTTATAGAGATGTTTTGATGAGTTTAGATCCAGTATTAATTAATCACTGTCAATTAATTATTTGATGAATGGAACATAAAACAGCGATAATATAACATAGAGCCCAAAGTGGTCTGATTGTTTGTTTTGTTGTTTTTTATCTGACCAGCTGTACTGTTGTACTGTCTTGCCACTGTATAAGACAAAGAATACAGTGAATTCTCACACTTGAGAACCTGGACTTCTCAAAAGTTTGGCATTTTGCTTGAAGATGACTTTGACTTGATGATTGAATCACTTGTCAGAATAGATGCAGCCTAATTCTTTTTATTGCTGGCAGCTCTGAATCTGTTGTCATGTAAGAAATGTTTTTTCTAGCAAAATGCACATTACTAGTGAATATAATTAATTATAGCCCCCTGAAGTCTCTCCTAGAATTGACAAATGGCTTCGAGCCTGTGCAGAAGATTTCATAGTTCCCAGTGTCAGCTTTTCTCCACAGTCTGGGTGTTCTGTGTTTTATCTGCAGACTGCTCCTGTGCTGTCTTTTTTTTCCTTAAGGAAAGAGACTTAAGTGCAGCAGATGTTCATTCACTATCATAGCTCAGTCCCATTCTGTAGCTCAGCTCTCAGATGTAATGCAGGAAGCACTCAGTGACTGGAGTGATTCATCATTTCTCTTACCCAGGAGGAGAACACTCAGCTTTATTCACACCTTAATGACTGTAGCCTGCCGATCTCTCCTACTTCTGTGAATAGATTCAACAACCAACATCTGGAAAAGAGAGTAGTGTCAAAGACGCTGCAAACTCAGAGGCCAAACAGAAACTGATTGGTGCTTTAAGGCATTCCACTGAGTAAAGTATCTGCGCTCCTACAGGCACGTGTACAGACATACAGTAGATTGATATGTGGACATACAGATAGAAATTTGCAAAACATATACACTGTTCTACACACAGTCAGAAACAGCTGGCAGATGATGTGTATGATCTGCCAGCTGTATCTGCTCTTCTTACAACTGATGTCACGGAAACCTCCACTGAGCACAAGGGCTCTCGTGCAAACAAACTTCTTTTGTGTCTTAGTGTGATGAGAAAATGGCTTGTTGTGAACTTGATTCACCAACTAAATATCTGTGGTCAGGGCTCAAACCAGTCGCCCCCTCTGTTCCCATCTTTACCATCACTGGGGGGGTTTGGTTAGTCAGTGACCTGATGCCTTTTGAACTCCCATAGACCTACTGATTTCTTCTGTTCTTGATAAACATGTGGCTTAGCTTCCAGCTGTTGCAGGGAGATTACATTGAAAGCCTTGAGTCAGCATATTACACACATTTACACAGGCAGCTGCATGTGCGCGCGCACACACACACACACACACACACACAGCAGTGGCCACTCTATCATCAGGGTCCTCTGTACAGCGTCTAATGAGGGTAATGAGGTAAGGCTGTGGCTAGACCTTCCACAATGTGAGAGCTAAAACTCAGTGTTCTCATACAAAGTTGAATCCAAAACGAAGAGTGTCAGTATCATGCAATCATCAGAGGTTGTTAAATATTTGCATATTCTACACATGACTTTGTTATTAAAGTAATTAAATATGACAGGCTCAGTTACTGGATGTGTTTGCAGTATATTTTAAATCTTTGTGTCCATATAGTTTTTTTTTATGCTACAGTCACTGCAATAGTGGTTAAAGTCAGAAATGTTGAAATGCATACCTCTTTCTGGTGTTCATGAACAAAACCAACATATTACAAAACAGATGTAAAGTTAATAAACTGACCTAAAAAAACATGTCTCCTATTTTCTTCCTCGTCTTTCATCTGTTTTGAAAAAGTGCAGTCCATGTATAAGATCACCTCTCGGTAGAGCAGTCTGTGCCCTTATCCACTGATGAAGGCTTTGATTTGAATCACAGATAGTCATGGTCAGAACACATCAAACAGTTCAGAGTAGCAGCCACCACTGAACTGTCTGAACTGGATGTTTGTCAGTTAAACCTGAACCCATAAAAAAAACCTGGGCCTCACACTGCTGAATCCATCAGACGATCTGGACACTTCAAAATGCCTCTGTGACTCAAGTTGGGCTACAGATCAAGGCCTCTGCCAGAGAAGACCGTGACATTACCTTTGGCCTTTCGGTGGTGGCGCAACATCATCAAAGCACCATACCTGCTGCACATTCATCTGCAAACTAAATTAAGACTGCCTCTGCTTTTGTGGACAGGCGGATTAGGTCCTAATTACATCTGGGCAGAGGCTGCCATATAGTCAGAGAACAACTGTACAGTGAGAGAGCGGCACAGTACATTAGGGAGGTGTTGAGGAGAGAGATAAGGCTGTGTAATATGCCAGGTGTGTCCAGGGTATTAGCAGACACTGGCATCGCACTGTGTGTCTGCCAAGACAAGGGATCAAACCTAACCCTCTGAATCCTGGTTCTCATTTCGTCTTAAAGGCCAACGCTCGCCTTTGTCAGGCATTGTGGAGTGGCAGAGAGAAGTGGAACATTTTGTCTTAAATCTTCTACTGTAGCTCAAACACACACACAGGCAGGTGACCTGAGAAAGATTTAGTTTTTAGCTGTCATGTCATGTATGGAAGGTGGTAAAATAAAGTAAAGAGAAATAATTTTTTAATTACTCGTTTGCTTTCTTGTCTAAATTAAAAGAATCTAAACCCATTTTATATCCTTCTCACATGTGAAGCTACTGCTTATTCACCTACGAGCACGTCTATAACTAATGTTTCTCACATTATATTGTGTTTTGTCAGAGCCAGCGTAGCTGTGTCATTCTTTATCCTACAGTCTTACAACTGAGCTTAGCTAACTATCTAGTAAAGGCAGCTCCATATTTATTGACTCAAGTGACATCAGTTTTATCTTCTAACTCATGCTAAGGAAACAAGGGTACTTTCCAAAATGTTGTAGAGATAGTTATTGTACTACCTGTCTTGCCTGTCTTTCCTAAAATATCCTTGTTTCTCTTGAGCAGTCAAAATAAGAATCGCCGCTCCTCATTTTCAGTCTCATAAATACTCATGCTGTGTCTTCTAGGAATGCTGCCTTATCAATATTCATTTTTAAAGTTATTTCTGGCTCAAGGACTGGCCTCATCCCATCCTTCCAGAAAACAAGACTTTGAACATCAGAAACAGGGAGAAAACTATGAGCAACATCACACGTCAAGTGTTCCTCATCGCATTGTTTGAGTCTTGGCCCTTGTAATATCCAGAGAGTGGTGTTTGCCTTATGTTGCATACCTCTTAGGAACTAGTTAGTGACAGGTCCAGTGTGTCATTTTTGTAGCCAGATAGAGCTGTCTTATCCTATTCCAGCGAATGCCTTCATCTTATTGCTGGAACTGGAACAGAGAAAGAAATCTGTGACAGATGTGTTTATTAATTAGCTAAATGGGCTTGCAGAGAAATTGAGCATGAATATTCATTATGACTGCTGTTATCCTACAGAGGTGGGATAAAATCATAGTCAACATCTTGAAAGGATATTAATTGTTTCAAACAGGCTTATTAAATGTAATTTTCCACAGACACAGATAGCTGAACATATTATTTTTTTTCTACAGTATTATAATCTCAAAAGGTCATCCTGTGGCCTGAGGGACAGTTTCCAAGTCTCTTTAAATTTTCTAATAGCAAGTTTCATTTTCAGTCCAAATGGAAATGCCTGAAGTTGCACGATTTCATGAGTGGAAATCACTTTGAAGTCTTTCAGATGAATTAAACATTATGAGTATGGGTGAAATCATGGCAAGTTTGGACATCTGCAAGTCCATGGCAGTCACGTGAGGACCATATGATGCTGAGAAATTCACGTGCCACAGCAGCTCAAGTGACAGAATGGAAATAGATTCAAGTAAGAGGAAGGGACATTGACCCTGAGTTGAGACTGTTTTGTCAAGCAGCTGCAGCTGTTGTGTATTTTATCTCTTTGGGACTTTACCGTATTGGACCTAAAGGAACAGTCCTTGTGTCCATATGTTCGATTCTATGATTATTGAGGCCACTGTGCAGCTGGAAACACTACAAGCTTTGAAATAATCTTATAAGGAACCTATCACAGAGGTCTATAGAGAGATGCAGTCTGAAATGTGGGACCTTATATACACAGGTGTGCCTATAAGTCAAATCAGCACTTTGTGTAAGATTTTTAATTTGAAAAACGTTTGCAAGATTGTCTTAAAACAGTTTACACTTGTTCATTTTGGGTGATTGGGTGTAAATTAAAGGGAAAATTTGCCAATTTAATCCATTTGAAATGCAAATATTATAAGCCTGTTCTTTAGTGAAGGAGCACATGAGAGTGTGGCAGCCTGAGATGCGTGCAAGAGTTTGAATTTGCAGCGTGCTGTCACAGGGCAGTGCACATACGTCAGTTTTTCTCTGCTTCATTTCCTGCTAATTGATCTCCACCACGTAGAGCAGGAGGCTGATTGCAATCTGTAGTGTGTTTGTGCATGTGTGTTTGTGTAACTACCACCAACAGCGAGCCAGATCTATTGGACCACAGTACAGCTGGTGGTGTTGAATCAGCACTGGTGTTGGTACCAGATCTCCATCTGGTTGTGCCAACAGAGACGACGCCAAACTCGCACTGCATTCGATGCTATCTCAGCGTTCCAGATGGGATTTGGCTTAGCTGCAGCTTCCCCACATTGAGAACACATTGTTTTTGAATGTCATGTGTTTCTCATTAAGTGCTGTTATGTTGGCAGATTAGATAGAATCCTTGCAAAACTATTATGGTGATGAATGTTCCTGCACGCTGACCTGGCATCAGTCTCTTAGCAATTTTAACTTTACTGGTGCTGCAGCTGAATGAAGTGCAATTGTAGTATCTGACCAGCAGATGGCAGAAAGAACACATGTGCCATCTCACATTTATTTGCACCCTGCTACAGATGTTGGCAGAGTTAGTTATTTGTTCTTTTTAAACTAATTAGGAGAGATAAAAATAGATTGCTTCCTAAGAACCTGGTTAGATATTAGGCTGCATATCTGACAACTGTGTGTTGTTCTTTAAATGTAAAAGTCAGTTCTTAGAAATCTACAATTTGGAGTTCAAACATTATGTGCCCTGTTTCGTTTCTCTCTTCTATATGCACTGATACCGCAGTTTGCTCATAAGTGTGATATGATGAAAAGCTCTAAATCAACATGTAAATGAACCCGAGTTGAGTCAGTTTTGTCAAATTCTGTTTCCAAGATGAAGAATGAACTGTCACGCTTGGTGCATTAAATTAGCATTTTTCTCTGCAGTTTTCTTTAGCCTGAAAAGTTTTCTGTTCCTCGCTATTTTCCAGAGGAGCTTGTTTACGCTGAACTCCGGTGGTCGTCATGTTTATGCAGTAGGCTTTGAGATGCATACAAACCTAAAGATCTAAGTAAAAATCAGTTCTGCATTTTTACCAGAGTTTAAACATCTTGAACTAAAAATGAAAAACCATACATACACATCAATGAACATGCACGTGTTCGCAGATTTCTGTGTGTGAAATGCACTCTCTTGAGTATCGAGTTGTATCTTTGCTCTTGGTTTTCTCTGTATAGGAAACCTCTTCAAGACAACACCACAGAAGAGCACAATCTCTCCTATACTTGAAAGGATTTGTGGTGATGTGTTGCTCTGCTCTCCCTCTCCGCTGTATGACTCATCTAAGCTGTGCACTGTGCTTTTGTTGTGTGCATTTGTGTGAAATAGATCATATAGTGGGCACATAACAGCAGAGCCAAGCCTTTCATGTTATACACTCTGCAGAAGGTGGGTGTAGATCTGGTCTTGTACTCTACAGTTTGAATCAACACAAGTGTTGTGAGGAACTTTGCACAAAGCCCCAGTTTGGATTATTGATAGAAAACACTTTGAATGGTAATTTCTAGTGGTTTAGCTAGAGATTGACCCACTGGGAGAACTAAGACAAACTTGCCTGTTGTTCTCCTTATTAGCCTGCACCAGTTGTTCATTAAGTTTCAATAGACTCTCACTAGTTGGTTTCCTCCGCTTAGCACTCTAATGAATGCCAGGGATGATTTGGCTGTGACTGTCTCCCCTCATCACTGCAAATGACCGCTGAGTGCTGCTGCACTGTGAAATCAATAGCCTTGGACTATCAGAGTCTCGAACACTCGCAGATTACTGATGAGAGTGATTTGAGGTGTTCAGTTCTGAATGTGAGTATAAATGTGTGTGTGTGTGTGTGTGTGTAGAGGAGAGCGAG
This sequence comes from Anabas testudineus, assembly GCF_900324465.2. Classification (NCBI taxonomy): domain Eukaryota; kingdom Metazoa; phylum Chordata; class Actinopteri; order Anabantiformes; family Anabantidae; genus Anabas; species Anabas testudineus. The sequence continues at coordinate 17,252,384 of NC_046615.1, forward strand.
ACAGATATGGAAATGAAGAAAGACAAAGATAATGTGTGTGTCTGTGTGTGTGTGTGTGTGTGTGTGTGCAGGAAAGGGAGTCAGAAATAATGATTGTATGTGCCTTTCTGCATGTTTTTTATTTACGTGCACAATTGTTTATTCCAAGATAATGCTTTCCTCTTCCCAACAGAGTGAGGGTTAAAATCAATGTCAGCTAGCAGTCTGTGGCTAATCAAAGTGAGTAGTGGGCCCCCTGTTGTACTCTGCAGCTTTACTCCTTATTGTTTTTAGGACGGTACAATTGGCTCAAGCTGATAAACACTGAAAAACAATATATAAAACAATGCCTGTCTCTTATTCCTGTCCTGTCCATAATTCTGTGTTACGTTGTAGTACATAAAATTCCCCAAGACAGCAGCAGATGAGGATGTCAGCTGAGAATAAAAGTTTATTTCTCAGCCACATTCGGTGCATGATATTGAGCAATTCTGTAATTTACTATTCTCTTTGTCTTGAGTCAGCTGCCTGTGGACCAAGAACTTGCTGTGCCTTGCTAGGCAGAGGCAGCATGATGCATCATTTTGGTAGCATAGCCGTTGACTTTTTATTCTGGTTTTATGCGCTATCTCTATGCATTATGACGCTATGTTATTTCAATACATTTCCATCTTATCAATTTGTATGTTTATACACAACAAAAGGCCATAAATCAGAACTGCATTTGCACTCTGCATAATGTATTTGGTGTTTGGATGAGGAAATGTGGGTGATCTTATGAATAATACAAACTGCTCAGTCTTCGTTGGCAGTTCTGATAATAATAAAGCAGCTTCTATTGTGGGTCAACCAGGAGAGTCAGTGAGCCTGGTACATTAGCTGTGGACGCCTGGTGATAAATCAGGCGTTCACAGAGAGGATTGCTTGGCACAGGGAGCTCCCTCCGGAGGCCTCCCGGAGCTGTGCCATACGGTGAGGCAAGACATTCAGAATGCCCTCCTTATCCAGTACCACATTTCTCCAGGGTAGGTTTTAATCGCCACAAATGGGTGGCGATAACAACTGGCTGTATTTCACCTTGTGTCCAATAGTTACGGCCTCCTGTAGCTTTTACGACAAGGAGATGTCAGGTTCCTGGCATAATTGGGTCTTCTATGGGGATTTTATGAGTCTGTTTAGTCTGCGAGGAGTACTTGTCTCTGAGATGTGATGCTCTCCTAAGGGCCCAATGGATTTTCTGCTTGATATACTTTCAGCTTGTGTCTGTGTAGGGGGAGGGTGTCTAATGATCAGAAACTGTATTGCCTACTGATTGATATGCCTAGGGCCAAAGGCTGCTATGGTTGGTGTTATCGGAGCCCAAATCTGACCATCTTCATTCACACGCTCAGAGTGGGGGGACAATTGAGTGGGAGACTCACCGCTGTCACTGCGTTGATGGATTGTTGCTGTCTGGGCCAATCCAGGGCTATTTTTCATACATTTCCATGTAGCAGTCGTAGGTGGGGGAGGGGTTAACCTCAATCTTGAACCATCGGGCTAGAGTGAGTGAGGTGTGATCAACCCTTTTTGTAACCCGGCAAACTTGTAGTTTATTGTAGCAACAAATGTTTTTGTGACAATGCAAAGCTCCTAGAACCCTCAGCAATGTGCATGCATCCTCTAGTGTCTTAATTCATATACTCACTGTTAACCTGCTACAGATGGAAACATCGACAGATGAGAAACCATTAAACATAATCTGGTTGTACAGAGAAAATTGCAATGCATCTTTCAAGCCAATGATCCATGGCAGAATTAGCTTTGTCTTCTGATTTGTGTTTCTCCTTTGATGTTTAAGTATGATGAGTGATAAAAGCTTGTCTTCAAATGTAGTTTGTGCACACTGTGTCTCAGAAGTAAGCCCTAGTTATGATGTCATATTTCCTTTAATCTCCTTTCTTACTGTCAGTAAGAATGTTCCGGCTCAGAGCCCACAGCTGGTTTCATCCAGCACTAGAAGCTAGTCCTCTATAGTGTGAGTGAATAAATGCAGTGTGCAACAAAGGGAACCAGTGCTGCAATGTTTGGATGGGCAAAACTGTGTTAAATGATAATTTAAGTATTATTAATATTATTAAGCCATTACTCACAGATTCACTAATTCATGTAATAAACATATCCAGAAACTCCTGCAGGGACTTTTAACTTGTCAGTCTGTGTTCTTGTCTGCATTTGGATTTATGAATTGACAGTCATGGTCCAAGTACTGTCCCACTTCAGAGTGTCTTTGGAGTGTGTGCTGACTTGTCCAAATGAAGATTAATTAGAATTAGTAGAAATATCAGTTAGTGTCAAAGTTTGTTGAAGTATGTTCATTTGAAAGTGATTTTGCTTTGTTGAGTTTTGTACAGTGACACCAATATTTTTTTTATCTTATTATATTCTATATTCAGCATGTTCTTTTGCAAGTCCTAGATTACAGTAATTAGTGAAATGATCAGTGCAAAATGTGCATAAATGAATTAAATAAAAGTTGGAGTCGGGTTAGTACTTAGTCACAGTCATTTCCCTTTTCTCCTCTCCTCTTTTTAAACTTTGTTGTTGTTGTTTGTTTGCCTATGCGCGGCAAAACCCACCTCTGCATTCACTCTAATCTCCAGCACGGTAGTGCTTTGGTAACCGCACAGTCCCAGAGCACCATATTAATTATTTATGGTGATAAATATCCATGATGTTAGAAGCAAGCATTGCTTCCGTGTGTTTGTGTAGGGGTGTGAGTGTGTGTTTGGAGGTGTTGGGATGTTCTTGGCTTGTCAACTGCGATCACTGGCGATGGCGGTTGATGCTGCAGAGCAAACAACAGAAAGGCAGCACATTGTTCTACAGGTGTAGTCATGCAAGTGTGCGTGGGTGTGTGCGCCACAATAACTGTAAAGATGAGCCACACTACTCCAACAGCAGTCGCCCTATTGTCTTCTCATTTCCTCAAACCCATTCCCTGTATGAAACCATCAAATTGATATGCTCCCTTGTGCTTTGTTCCACACAGTTGTCTGCCAGCGACATGTGCACCCATAGCTCTCGTGCATGTTTGTGTCTGATTATACCTGTGTGTGTGTGTGTGTGTGTGTGTGTGTGTGGCCACATGCTGTGCAGTGGCACTGCTGCATCTGTTTCATGTGTCTTAAAATACTCATCATTTCACAAAGCCGTACAGGCCCCTGTGTGCCCCAGACATAAAGTCATACAGTACACCCCCCCTTGATGAATAATTAAGAAGGCCCCCATGTAGATAAGAGACCGGTGTAGCTGAAGGAGCGTCTCAGCCACGGCCCTCATGTTGAACATACGTGTTTTAAACATGCTTTGTTTCCTCAGTAGTTTGACTTCACGTCTCAGTTGTGTCAAGGTTCAGGAAAAGTGATGTACATCAACAACACAGACATGCCACACATACTCTGAACCCCATTATGCTACACTGACAGTCACGGGACAGCTCATTAAAATTTAAATGTGTTTGACTACATACATTTAATAGTGGTATTTTGGAGCAAGGTGCTATTAAAAAGTTTAACTAAATTAAACATGATAGTATTGGGTTTTATTTGCACAGATGTTGAAATTTCTCTAAATTTCTCCTAAATATTGCTCACAGCTTGAAAGTAGAAACTTCAAACTTTACTGTTTTTACTTTCTAGCAAGGTGAAAACAAGCTGTTTTTGTTGTTTAATGAAAACGCTCACACAATTCATTCATCTTCCATAGCACTCAGGTGGAAACTGTCAAAACAAGGACTAATTACACCAAAAATATCTGCACACATTGATGCCTTAGATGACTGAAGTGATAGGAGTTAGCTGAACCCTTTAATGTCTCCAATGTTATGGAAACATTTTTCCCAAATTCCCACAACATAAAATGCATAATTAAGATAACTAATAAATACAAAGCTGTTGTGCTGAGGCAGCAAACATTTCAGAAGAAATATCAGTGTGTTTGCATATCTAGTTGTAGCATGTCGTCAGTGTGTAATTGAGGATGCTGTTATCATGGCAGTCCGAGCACTGAGAGCCATTAACAGGCCAGTCTTTTATGACATTCTGTATTATAGATGCCTTGTGCGTGCAGTTTCATCAAAGGCCATAAACATTGGCCCAGTCAGCAAACTCCACTCATTAGGAGACATTTAAATGTAATTATTTATTGATGCCTCTTATGATCTATTGTCCTGGCTGCACCAGCGTGGGTTTTTATTTTTCATGTCATGAGGCCTGGCTGCTGAGAGTGCCCAGGTTAACAGCTGTCTTAACTGTTGCAGAGCTAATTAACGCGCCCTTCTGGTAATCTCTGAAAAACAATGGGGGGAAAAAACAAATATTTTGCTATATTTATATTTGGCTTTGAACACGTCTAACAAGCTTTAAAAGAAAAACTTTCTACTGACTGATGCTCATGCTTGGTGCTGTTGGAGGTCAGAAAGATGAACATCACACAGTCAGTGAACGATAACAAGTATGAGCTAAGATTTATAATGTATGTTTCTCAGAAATTCATGAAGAGTTTAAGAAATCAACACATTGCACTAGTGTAACTACTGTACATTTAGAGTAGATGATTTCATAGGCCATGTAAAGTTTTATCGTCCATTTTATGAGAGGCTTTGCAAGATCGTCAGTGAAACTCTCCTGTTTGACATTTGCCACAGCCAGGATGATAAAGCTGTTGAACCGAAACATTTTATGAAAGACATTTTAGCTCACTTAAGGTTTTATTAGACTACAGAAAGCCACAGGCTGACATGTAGGCCTGTGGACTGGAGCTGAGGAAAAGTCATTACAAGTTCAGGAACTATTGAGGGGATAAATTAGACCATTTTCTGAGAAGAAGACCTCACATTTCCACAGAAACGTCACACTTGCTGTCATGCCAAACCTTACTCTTGACATTTCAGCTAGAAAAGAGTGGACTAAGACATTCTTGCTAGAAGTGAAATATCTCCAGATGGCTTATATATATATATATATATATATATATATATATATATATATATATATATATATATATATATATATATATATATACTAAAACTAATGAAATGCATTTGGCATCATTGCTTCTATTGGGAAGATTTTACCTCTGTGGCTGCACTGTTACATTAGCATAGAGTATCTAAAAACAACACAAGTTATTAAGTGGAGACTTCCTTCCACTTCATTCATAAGTGACTAATACCAGCAGCAGTAGTTGTGGTCTATTTCACAAGCATAGTAGGGAAAATAGCATATTCGATAATGGAATAAAATGTTGGAAAGTAATTTAAGCAAAGTTCATATTTCAGGTTCGTTGAATGAGGAATGTTTTGAGGTCGAGGTGCTGCTTAAGAGGATTTGGACACAAAAGCACTCAGGTTTTCATCTCTGTCATCACTCCCTGCACCTCCTCCTCATGCTCATACACGTTCTTGCACAATATGTCATACTGGTCACCAACAGTAGCAGATCTATTTTTAGTCTCTTTCAGCTCGGCGTACAGTCAAGGTTAAATAAGCAATCAAATCAATCAAAAAGCTATCTATCAAAGAAGAAACAGGAGGAAAACGCACAAAAGCTGTAATTTTTCAAAAGGGCTGCACATGCACAGGCTGTCTATTACATAAACAATTTCTTATCTGACTTTAAGCATGAATAGATGTAGGGTTTGAGCTCTTGTTGGAGATCAGAGGGGGTCTAGCTGATTATAGGAGAATCTAAAGGGATTGGCCTGCTTCAGCAGATAAAAAAGGTTGGCAGTACAGAGACGGGCTCCATCCATCAGACATAGAGGTGGCATGTCAGCCACTTTCACACAGGACTGCAGGCTGACGGATGGCTCTGCCACTGACATGAAGACATCTGAGGGACTGTCATTACCAACGTTACCCTGTAGCCAACGGGGGGTGGGGTGGGGGGGGGGTGGGTGGGGGGGGGGGGGGGGGGGGGGGACAGTGGCTAATCAAAATCAATGGGAACAGGTAGCCAGAGAGAAACTGGGCAGACAAGTACTGAAGTTAACCTTGATATGCCAGAAAATTAGTCAAAAGTTTGTAGTTTGCGTTGTTGTTGCTAATACACACAGATCGAGTTCACAAAAATCCTCAGACACCTTTTCCTTACACTACTACAGAATCGAGTCACTGGATTATTAATGGTTATTGATAAATGGAGATGCTACTGTGCATGCTTAGCTGCATGGAAGCAAAATAATGGGAAATAATATGGATGTTATGTTGGAATTCTTTTTAATTAGGCCGTCAGTGGCAGTGTGTGCCCATTTAACATCTGTGGAGTGTGTGGATCATTACCTTATTGTGCTAGGTTTTGTCATAAGTCTGAATAGAGATGTAGCTGTACAAAATTCCTCACGTGGGATAGTCTTAATGCTCTGCCTAATTGAGATGGATCTGTTTTTAATGACTGGCATCGTTTGGTTGTTGGCTCAAGTGATATTATGCAGAGAGAGAGAGAGAGAGAGAGAGAGAACATGCAGCACTAATAAGGATGCTGTGGCCAAAGGTTACCGTTAAAGCTCATATTTGTATTTCATTTGATTTCTGCAGCTGAGCCAGGGACCTTTTTTTTTTTTTTCTTCTTCTTTTAATGGGGATGGCAGCAATTGCAAGTCTAATGGAGGTTCACTCTTCCTGCTAGTTAGCTCAGCAGCAGTGGCTTGCTGTTCATTTATAGAGCTAAGGGAGGGCAGGGGTGTTCATAGTTAGAAAGCTATGACATTAGGAGCTAATTTTACTGTGGTACGGTGTGTGACAGAGAGAGCTAACCCTTCTTGTTATTGACAGAACTGGAAGCCCAGGAGTATTGCTTCTGCTTATTTAGGGGCATGCACACAGCTCCATTTTAGGATTAAAAGATAAACATAATTAATCCTCTCTGGCTCGATAGATTGCAATATTAATTTTGATAGTGCCTCACCCGGTCCAAAGCTCCAACAATCTGCTGTCATTACAGAGACTCAGCTTTTGTTTGATGAATACAACATCACAAAATTGGTGGTTTTGTTTGTTTGTTGTGACCTGCAGAGAAATGGCAGACCCACAACATATGGCTGTGCTCTGACCGATGGACTCAGCATCGAGTATGTCACAGGGCCTCATGTACCACAAGAGATATGGGAGTGTGACGGCTGCAGATCATTAGGATCCACAGCGCAGAGAATAGCCTTCAGTCAAACATTTATCTCTGGTCGTCGGCACCACAGCTGAAAAGTCTTTGTTCGCCCTTAGTAACACTGATGGAAGCCATTCCTTTTACATGTCCTCTGAAATCAATGTAAAGGATGATTCTGTCAAACCCTCTTCTTCTCTTTCCATGGTAGAAAACAAGGAAAAAGGACAACTCCGTTTCACCTTGCCATTTTAAAAAATGATCCAGCTTTCCTTAAAAAAATAAAATAGAAAATTCCACTTTAGCCTCATTACTGATGCAGATATACTGTCACTTCCTCCTTTCCCTCAATTAGCTTGAGGGAAAGTTTGTGTGGAGTTTGGGGTTTAACCTTAGATGGTGGACAGAGTTCTACCGTCATTTCAACAGAACTTGTTGTGTTTGACAGAAGTAACTCAAGAAAATGTTGGATTCAATTTAAGATGGGGCTATATTCGTTCTTTATTATTCGTTAGAAATAAATCTATATAATAAATCTGCATTCAAAATGCCCTTGCCTTGCCTTTTATGTTAAGGGATGACCATGTTGTGACAGCCTATAACAGGGATACTGTCACTCGGAGTTATTAGATGTAAGGGACGGAAAATAACAAGTGCATTGTCCTCTGGAGGGTACATAGGAAGTATGCACCATTATTTAGTTTGAATGGAAATTTAGAAATGACTTTGAAAGGTGTGCTTCAAATGACAGAAATCAATAAGTATCCAAAGTGTTATTGCTCTCTGAATATACTGCGATTGTGTTAGATAAACAAAGCTGTCTGTTAAACTTGTTTAAGAACAGGGGCCTCATTTATAAAACTGAGGGAAGAATCCATACCAGAAGTTTATGTGACTGCAAACGACAGAAGTGTATAACAAAAAGTAATCAGATTGATAAAACTGTGCACTGCAAATTTTACATATAATAATGTGCACACTTTGGTAAACTACGTATTTCAGCCATAGATGATCAACTCATGAATTATTGTTGAGTTGATATTGTTTTAGTGAACAAGGGAGGCAATATTAAATAGAAAAGCAAACTTTGACAGACTGATGTCTGCAGAAGCTGTTAATGGTGATGCGCAGGACAATCTCCTGCTTAAACAAAATGTGGTCAGACAGAGTTTCCAAAAACAGTAGTTTTTAAATCCAAAATCCAGCATACGAATATTTCCCTCTGTTTTTCTTTTTTATAGTTGATTATGAATGCATGTGGTGGAAGGGTTGTCAGGTGAGGTGACAGGTGACAGCAGAGTGTGTCAGGCTGCACTGCAGTGCCTCAAGAGTGCTTTGTGCACACAGTGCCCCTGGTAACTTCTGAAAAGTAGTTAAAATCACAGTTTCCAAATGCTCCCAGTAGTTAAAGACCTAATTCTACTAGCAGTCTGCTTTGAATTTCATGTTCATTATATAATCTGTTAATGTGTTTTGAGGGGAAAAGAAATCGGCACATTCAGGGTTAATATTGGGGGAAATGTGAGCCAGACCCTGCAGAATCTGCCACCTGATCCTGGCACATCTTTAGCATTTGATACACACACTACAACACTAATAACAACCTGTCCTGATGTTCCTCTCTAAATATTCTGTCCACCTCAAATTGTATTGCTAGAAAAATATTACACATTGTACTAGAATGCTGCTATTTAACATCTAAATGCTGCAGTAGATGAAGCCCTTCACAAAGAGAGTCACAAATATGTTCCCTTAAATAATTTGTGTTGACTTATTTCGAATTTAGCAAGTCAGAAGGTCAGCATTCACAAAGCCTGCAAGTTTCGCCGAGCACCACGTATTTTGCAATGATTCTTCTTAGTAGGTGAGCTTCTGTAACTCAGGTCCCATTTGTAGTGGCACTAAAAGGCGCCTTGGTTGCTACTGTTGGACTGAGAGGGAGCATCCGCCAGTTTGTCTTCTTGTATTTTTCTGAGAACTGTTAAGCTTGTTTCCATTTGGGACCAAACACAAACAGCAAAATTTGAACAAGAGCATCTTTGAGCACCATTTGGCCTGGCTGCTAATGAAGTCTGTGTTTGAGCAAACTGCCAACACCACACACACACTTTGATAGAGAATAACTAGCCTAGACACTTCTAGACTATTTCTACTTATTCTCCTAACACTACAACATCCTGAGGTTCTTGCACCACACATAGTGATACATTTTTGCAGTCTGAGTCATTGCCCTGGACAATCTAAAGGAAGCCTGTTAGCAGAAATAATTGCAGCAATAACAAGACATTTTAGTTAGATTAGTTTTTTTGAGTCAAGGTTTTGAGGGATGTCTTGTGGAAATATGAATGTTTGCCATTTCAGATACAGTTTATCACAGTTACAGTAAAATAATACACAACTGTATCCAAAGGGGACTTGTCTGTGCAGCAGTGCCTGGCCGGTATTGTTTCCTTGTCTGGAGATGTCTGTTTTCTGATAGCTGTACAGAATATGACAAAAATACTGATTTAAAAAGAGTTTTTATTGAGACCTTCCCATAGTCAATAATAATATCTAAACAGTCTCACTGCCCAAAATTGCAAAATCTGCATCCTAGATCCACCTGCCTGATATTAATTTAATTTCAAATCTCATTTTCGTGACTAGGTAGGCCGACTTGGAGGGTGGGGATCATTAGTTATAAATTAGATTGCTTTGGGTTGCCATGGAGGAGACCTATCTGTGGGGTTACCAGGCAGGGGAAGCAGTGTGTGATGGTGTCGGGTAGGAGGAGTGGGTGGATGAGCGGGAAGGTTAGAAGATGTGGAGTTGATTACTTTGGGTTGCCATGGTGGAGGAGACTAACACAGCAATATCCAGCTGGTTTTCCTTGGCTTGTGATACTCCATGGACGGCAGGGTGATGACGATCTTAAAACGAGGATTAGATTGGTTTCATTTCCACTAGTGCAAAGCCATCTGCTAGCATGTGATGGCAGTTAACAAGCGAGCTTTTTGACGTGTTTTGGTTTTCATCCTTGATTTTCAATTGACCCCCTAGTTAGATGCACATTTGAACAATAATCTATTTGGCTAAATGAGATTCTCTCCCAGTCTCTCATTTTCTCCTTTTTTGATTACCACTCTCTCCATTCTTATCCTCCTTCTAATACATAATTTCGTGCTGTTTCCCCCCCCCCCCATGTGTCTTTTCCCTCTGCCTCTTCATGTTTACCTGTGGTGCTCTTCTCTCTGATTGTCTCTCCCAGCGGTTGATGAGAGTGTTGATTGGCTGGTGGTGGTCTCTGGGGTGGGGTCAGGAGGGCTGGCATTGAGCTGTCCCGTCTCACTTTGTCACAGCAGCCTGCAATCAAGCAAGCAGGATGAGACGGTTCCTGTATAGTTTGGACACACACACACACACACACACACACACACACACACACACACACACACACACACACACTCTTTCATTACTGTGGTGCTTGAACACACAGAGGGAAAAGTAGGATTGAGGTGGAAAGAGGGAATAAGCTGTGAAAAGAGAGACGGTGAGAGAGGAAAGAAATCATAAACAAGTGCTTTAATAGAACATGATGCCACTGAATAAGTACAGTCTGACAAGGGCAAACAGAGAATAGTTGAAATATAAAAGGAAATGGAGAGTGCATGTGGAGTACAGGAATATGAAATGTTTGCCCATCCTTTGAATAATATCCTACCTCATTGATGTCCAGTGTGATAATAGCTGCTAGGCAGGCTCACCAAAACATAGATAGTGTCGCATGTCTGCAGCTGTGTAATTAAGTGATATCATTGACGATGCATATAATAATACCGATGCCATGAAAGGCTTAATTTCCCAGATGCACAGAGGAAGAGAAGCCATCCGTTTGATTTCCTCTCTACTCTTCTGATCGACAGCAATCCTATCGCAGCAAGCAAAGGGAGAGATCGAGCTCTTTATTATCCATCAGCCCAGGGACTGCATTAACATGAAAAAACACAGGGTTATCTTCCAGAGCTTAGTTAATTGAAGTTAATCAGAGGCAGTGTTTCCGCATGTTGCAGTTGTTGCCAGGGTGGATTGGTCTTTGTTGCCTTCAAACACCTTTAAGGTTCTTAATTAAGCATCCTGACAGGCTGACATCGGACCTCTCTTCTAGATCAGCCTTGACAGTTAATTACAGTCTGAGGGAGGGAAGTATCTGGGGGGCGGTGGTACTTCGCTGGCACCGACCCGATCTGATAACAAACCTCCAAAAGAATGACAGTAGTGCAGCAGAGATGTTTGTTCTCTCACTTCTTTGATGAACTCAAGCAAAGTCTTACAAGGAGAATATCAGACTATGTGTACCTAGAGCATCTTGCAGAAGCACAACTCACTCTCTGTACCTTTCTCTCTTTTGTATTGAATTTAGATTTTCCTACAAAAGGTCCACTGTATGGATTTGGCACTATTGTTACTGCAAATTCATTGGTGATAAGTAGTCAGTTGGTATTCAGTACAATGGCGATTGACTCCTTTAATAAACTGTAGTTTTTAATTTGACTTAAAATATAGTGGGAGTATATTCGAGGTTTGTGCAGAAAGACGTGCAGTGCCAGTCAACTCAAGTTCATACAAGTGTCTTCCCAGCTTTTTTTTGCCCTTGGATAATTGTTTTTTCTATTAATTGAGGTGGGATTAGGAGCCACTTTGTGATGTTTTTAGGGAGATAAACCTTTGTGATTAAGTCATTTCCTGCAGATATGTGCCCTCACTGACCTGAGATGAAATCCTCTGTGAATTCCTCTCTCTCTCTCTCCCTCTCTCTCTCTCTCTCTCTCTCTCTCTCTCTCTCTATCTCTTTTTAATGCATCTACTCTGCTTCATCTCCCACAATTCGTTGCCATCTTTCTGCAATCCCAGTGGAATTTCTTGGATTTTACAAAATTCCCTGAGGTGTATTCCACAAGGCAAAGTCAGGGAATTTAAATAGGTAGTCAGAAAATAGCAGGTAATTCATTAAATGGATCACTCTATAGAAATACTGCATATCTGAATGTGTATGTGCTTTCAAACCTCATCAGGGCTAATGAAAGTACTATTTGTCAATTTTGTGCTGGAAATGCTTGGAAACAATGACTTTCTTTTATTATTCCTTCTTTGTTTTGTTCCCCACTGCTGGGATTTTTGGCAGAATTTCATATTCTTTCATGATGGAGCTATTTTCAGCTTGTGGCCACGAGGTCATGATCGTGTTGCTCTGACTTTGTTGTGAATACTATTAAATCTGCTCGATTTTTTTGGCCTTTTGTGTTTTTGATCGTGATAATATTAAATGTTTATACGCATATAAAATTATTCTAGTCCAGATTGATATGAGTTACTTAAATGTTGCTTTAGAAAGATCATAGTGTGACCTTCAGGAGCTAAAGTCATTACAGGACATTAGCTGCAGAATGTCAACACCACATTTATGTAATTAGAAATGTGTCATTCACTCACTTGGTCCTGTCCTGAGTTTTGACATTTTTTGTCAGTAAAATTCAGATTTGTGCTCTGGTTTACATGGCAGTGATTTCCTGGAAGAAACAGTACACACATACGCAGTGAGATTACTATAATAACATTTTCTCTTCATGTCAGTTTTAAATTATTATTTCACATTTATTTATGATGTCATATATTACATTGTTTGAACTGTACTCCACAGAAGGGCCCAGTTAGACTAATAGAAAACAGGTAATTGAATCCCCTATCTAGCTATCTAGCTGTCTATATTTGGCTCCCAGTTTGATGCATGGTTATCTGCATGAATTAAATAATAAAAAAAACTCCTTTGTTTTCTTTTAAGAAATAAGAACGTCTTTGACCTGAATGTGTTGCACTACAATTGAGTTAAGAATCCTTTACTAATCCTCTCATACAGTTTATTCAGCACATGTTGTTAAAAACTGCGTTGTATGCTTAATAAACCACAAACGCTGTGTTTTATTACTGCACGTCGGATCTGCAGGTCAGCAAATAGACCTAATGGTGCAAAAAATCAACATAAAACAGGAACCATATGCAGTGTCCTGTGCCTGGATGTTTATGAGCCCTGAGCTGAGGATAGAGTAAATCACCTCTTATAATCAGGGCCATTGCTATTGGATGTGTATAAGATGAGTTATATTCCTCATATTGCTTGATTCAATCCCCCCCTACAAAGCCATGCAAGGCTGTCAGTGGTGACCTTGCCACAGCACCCCAGCTCCAGGTGGAAGTGATAGATACTCTCTTTCCACGACAGCCTGGTCTTTTTGTATAAGAAAAGCCATATTGATTCATGACCCAATAAATACACACACATGCAGTTTTGTCTCAGCTCCTCCCCCTCTATTTGTGTGCCACTTGTCCTCTGTTTTTTTTGTTTTGTTTTGTTTTGTTTTGTCCACTCGTTGAGAGAAACGGCAGTAAAGTTCCTGTTCTTGTTAGTGGATCAGCACTGTGCCAGGCTTGATGGCAGAAACAATGGAGGGTCAGTGGGAGGTGGTGCTTCCACTGATTCTGGGGTCAGGGTGTTATCATGCCGTGCTTCATCAGTGGCTGCCAATCAGGCAGCTCTCGCACCACCCGCAGAAAGAATGGCCTCAGTTTTATGTTTCTGAGATAACCAGACAACTCGTCTCCTCCATCCTGAAGGCTCCCTATGCTCAGTGGATTAAATATCGATCATAACAATGGTGAAAATGATGTTATTATTTTCTCCATGTGTCATTACAGAGGTCTCTGCTACCTCTTGAGTGCAGTGGATGGTCACTTGTGGCAAATTTATATTGGTGTCATAAGTCACAGTGAAAGGGGAGAAAAATAGCTGTTTTACCTGCAGGCCTTCTTCTTTTATATTAGGCTCTCATTGATTTTTTTAACTCTAGAGCAACTAATTTATGGTGTGTAATTCATGACAAAACCATATGTGCATACAAATTGCCATCATCCCCTGACTTTTATCTGCCAATCCTTCCTCTACTGCAGTATGGGAACAGGATGATACAGTGGTTGTTGGGAAAGGTGAACAATCCACTGGTAAATGCATATTCACACCCAGCACTTAGTTACTTTAATGTACAGTAGAATATGCTTCTATGGAATATTTCCATCGGTGTGATGTCCTGCACCTGTTCAAATCACAATCCAGATATCTAAAGAAACACAGAGACATTTAATCCAACGTCCTCATTCAAACATGGTGAATGTTAGGTCATTTGTTGTCTCAGGGTTGCTCAGCCAAAAATGTGTGAAATGACTGATTTAGTTGACTATATAATAAAATAATTGCATGTGGATCAGCCAATGATTAACATTAATTGACAAATCCTTTTAGCTCTAGTCATTTCTTCCTTGATAAACACAGTTCCAGCCGATCTGGTTGCTGTCATCTTCAGGGTTTTCTTACGCTTCCCTGAATGACAAATCCAGAAACAGTGTGAACCTGTTGCATTAAAGCTATTATCTTTCCTGTTATTTGTTAAATAATGCATTAGTAATCCATCATCTGTGTTGTTGTAAAGCACACAACTAGCCAAAGTGCACTATCTACTTTCCTAATGTGTGACAGAGGAGCACATGGAGCAGCTGTTGCAATAGAGAGGAGGCATATACATTCTTCAAGCCTGTATGGTGCTATTTGGGTCCAACACATCACCAGCTAGTTAAGTATGCACGCACATGCCATTACCACAGCAACCAATATGCATACAGTTGGTTAATCATGCACCATATTGGTCTTCAGGGTGCACAGCTGCTGGCGAACATCAACTTTGACAAACAAATGAACTTAGATGGGGGCAAGGTTTTCATCATGCATTTTTTAAACAATCGTATATCTCGATTTAGAATATTCACACCAGTTTACAGTCCAGATACACATTAACCAAGCAGAAAGATTGAAAATTGAATTTTACAATGGATACTCTACATGCCTTTGGGTTTGGATTTTCATGCTCAGCACAGCTTCCACTTCCTGAAATGCCAGGTAGCGTTTTGGCCTGCTTTAATACCACCACGGTCCCAGACACTATTGATTTCTAGAGCATTTCTCATCAAACAATAAAATATGCCTGGCATGTCATACATTACATTTCACATGTCCTCATAGTGACCTTTGATTGCTAACACGATAGCTGAGAGTAGCTGTATCTGAATGTCATATTCATTAGAATTGGATTCTGTCGCTTAGCATGTGTTGCTCAGTGCTTCTCGCTGTTGAAATAAGATGTTGCCACTGACGGGGACAGTCGTCCATCATGGTTAGTGTTCTTGGAGTTTCCCAATAAAAGGATGGAAGCATGTTAAGTAAAATATTCGCCTGGTCAATTCATACCATGCTAGGTCAGCTGAGTGAGAAATAGAATTTCCTTCAACCTTGAACTTGTGCATTCGTGATGTAAATATGCCTGCCATGTCTAAATACACTCAGCTGGCAGTGTATTAGATACACCTACAGTAACTAAAAGGAATTCAGACTGACATGCTGGGTGGGCTGAATGAAATGATAGAAACTCCAGATTCAACAGCCCCACAAAGAGCATCTTACAAAATAATCACACCTAACAAAAACGGCACATAATCGCCTTCATGAAGAAAGTATTTAATGCAGATCTGTTGGATTATTGTGCGTTTATTTTAGATTGCCAAAGTGCAAGTACAGAAACTGTATGTTTCTCTGTTGGAGCTACAATATATGCAGTCATGGCTTTGGATTTAATGTAGAATATTTAATGGGAAAAATGAATAGTTTTTCCTACAGTGGGCTCATTCACCAATTTATCCTAATGACATCACTTGACATTACCTTAACAGGGTGGCTGTAACGTTCCATGTCTGTGGTAGTTTCCAAATCGAATTACGGCTTAACTGCAGCTATCCTGAACACAACAGAAGCATATCCAATCACATTTGTGTGAAAAATGAGACTGGCCATATTTTCAATTACATTTCAGAATAAAGGGATTGTTAATCCTGTCTCCTGTGCTGCCAGAAGCTGTTAATGAATTTGCTTATCCTCCAGTATACTCATGTGACTTCCCTCCACTTGGAAAGAAATAGAAAGCAGTCTTCTTCTTTGTCCTCCTTGCACAATACTGCCTCACTGTAATGGATGCAAATCTATTCACACCAAGGTTAAACAGTTTGTTTTGCAGAAGCTGCTGTTTATGTACAAAGTTGTATCAGATGATCTCATATGCTAAAGCCTCAAGCCATGAATTTCAGAATGCTGAAAGCCTCCTCTGCTCCGCTTTGTCTGCTTAGTGAAATATTGGATTGAAGATTTTCTTATTCACTAATATATTTTCTCGACTTTTACAACAAGGAGAACCAAAGTTCAGCTACACACACATTTGGAAATTGTTGTCATACACAGGTAAAAAATAAAAAAGATGAGATCAATATTGGATGAAGCTCACAAAAAAAAAAACTTTATTCCACTATTACTCAAATGTAACTCAGCTAAAATGACAATAAAAAGCTGATTTTGTCTTCAATCTGAGTCGGAGCCAGCTGATGCACAGACTGTTTGGATGCACTATGTCTGGTTCACATCAGGAAAGGGGACTGGTCCAGTGAACAGTTAGCTTGATGATGGATGGTATGTTAATGCTCTCAGTTCCTTTCTGTTGTCACTCTGCATTACATGAATTAGGGCAAACAAATTCCCACCCTCCCCAAGTTTACCCACCTCCCACATACACATATTCACTCACTGGCCTCACACCATGTGGACCTGCCTGTGCTGATGCTGCTAATAGGCTTGATGTGTTTGTGTCTTACTTTTTTGTTACCTTAATGGTGAGCTAAATTTGACTGGATTAACTGTAGATGGATCTACAGATGCATCACATCACCACAGCTGGCTTATGTCACCCGCCCTTTACACTTCTACTCGGTGACAATTACTGCCAATCCTGTCCGCTCTACTTTTCCCTCGTCCTCTTTTCTGCATAAGAACGACTTCTTTAAAGTCTGTGAAATCCGTGGATATGATGCCTCATATATATGCTAACAGTTTAACACTGTGGGTGTTTTTCACGGTCTGGTGTGTAGCTTCTGTGGGAGTACATGTGGGTTGCCCGTCTGAGACGTTTGTGGCCCACGGTCGCATCATGCGTGTGCACACAGTCCCACCCACCCACGCACACACAGAGGTGACACAGTCACCGTCATTAGACCTTCACAGGCATCTGCTCATGCCTACGATGTGACGTGATCCTTCACCTTCTACATGACAGTTGGCCATTTAGCACAAAATTTATGCCACCCATGCCCTTTATCAATGCGTTCTGAGGAGGGAGGGGCAGATAGAGGGCGTCAGTCTGTGTCCCAGCTTTGATTTGTGTTACTGCTTTTGCTCAGCCGACATTGTAATGATACATTGGGCTTTTGAGAAGCTGTGATGGATGCCCAAGCAATGCACATGTGTATGCATTACATAACATCCGAATACATCCTGCTATGGAAGATTGTACTATAACAGCCCTTTTTAGCTCTGCAATCACCTAATTAGATAAGTTTTCTAAAATTAATTTTAGAAAACCTTGGTTTTCATTACAGTACCTGTTTAAAAGTGCTAATATTGGTCAGGCTTCAAATGAGTTTCAGAAATTTATAACACCAACTCTAGAAAGCCTCAGAGCTCAACATACCCCTATATCTAAGGTACAGACAGGAAGTACTCTATCAGTCTCCTCATTTAACTCTTGTACAAGTGATTTGTATTTTTTTTTTGTTTGTTTGTTTTTTTCCAAAATGTAAAACTACTCATTTAAAGTAAAGGGCCCACCTAACAGTGCGAAATACTATCCAGAGTTATTACAGGGTCTTTGGGTTTTGAAGGCTGCAAAAACACTACAGAACTCAACAACTCTGGAAAGTTATTATAGTGAGTCATTATATCCTCTCTTTGGTCAGTTGCACAGTATACAGTAGATTTGTGGTTCAGGAAATCTACCAGGAATCTGTGCTTATAGAAATTTGATTGCTAATTCACCATTTTAGTTGGACACACTTAATTTTTGCTGGATTTTTGCTTACTCTCTGCAATGGCATGCCCACTGCAGCTGAAATGAAAGAGGTTACACATTCTCATGCCGTGTGAACTCACCCCACATGAGTTGTGGGGTGAGTTCAACAGAGGTCGCTGTGTGGCTGTTACTTATTCCTGCTCAGCCAATTTTTCAGTGTAAATATTTTTACCTGTTTATTGCTTAATGAAATGAGAACCAGACACCAGCAGCTCGGCTTGTGGATGAGTTTGTTTGCTTCTTTGGGAATTAAAATTGTATTATTATTCAGAGAAACTGTGTTTGATAGGAGTAAGAGATGAAATAGTACAGGAAAAACAAACACCTATTGAGGACTTATTCTGTTATCAACACGTCTGTAGAGACGATCAAAGCAGTGCATTTTTGCACAACTTTTTAAATTTCCCTGGTGGCTGGAGAAACAAACATTTAGAAGAAGTCTGTGAATAATACGCTAAGACCAATCTAGTTTGATGCCCTCTGAACTTGTCACGTAAGTTTGCCTCAGTTACACACTGATATGCGTCCACTTGACATTTACTTTACAGAACAGCCTCCATTGTAGATTTCATACACAGTGAGTAAGATTAGTTTTCCTGTGCCCATTTCTTTCTGGAGCAACTGCAGTATAATCTCATTCATAAATGTGATCCATTTCCAAAATAAAATCAGTTTAAATATGATTACTCTCAATGTGATTCCCTGTAGAAGACATTTACGCACATTCTGTTCTCCGGTGTTATTGTTAGTAGCTTTCTTTGATAATGTGTTCTCATTAAGCACGCCACATAAAAGCTGCACTGTCATATGGTAATGAGCTTCATCTTGTGTCCCTTATGCTACATAAAATAGAAAAATAGTGGTGCAGAAGACTCAAAAAAACTTGTTTTTGCCTGCATTGTGTATTTATTAACCAGCCTCCGTATGACATTTTGAAGGTACTATGTTTTCTATTATGTTTCCAAAACTACTGCATGTTGAAACTTGCATGCATGACTTACAAAAGCAGACTGTAAAGGTTGAACAGGTCAATGTCACTCAAAAACCTTCCTTTTCTCCTCCAATCGGTGTGTTTGGAGCCCTTTTCACCTCTCATCTGAGGGGAGAAAGTGGGAATGGTAATGGAGACTTACTATCATTGCAGACTAACACTGCCATTACCCAGCCTCTAATAGATGTAGCCATTGGAGGGTGTTATCAGAGCCAGCTGTGAGGTCCAGGGTATGCATTATACATGGGTAGCAACCCTGACACTGGGTGGAGACGCACACAGACTATAAAGCAAATTTACTGTATTAAGTGCAAGTATCTGAATTTGAACACAGTTTAGAGTTTGTATCATATACTACTACTATCTACTGGACAAAATACATGAATGTACATTTCAAAATAACACATTAACATGTGAATTATCGAAAACGATCTCTTACATTATCTTATTAAAGTGCCAGCGTACTTTAACAACACAGTTTAAGATGTAATCTAACACCCACAAAGGTGTGTTAAGTTCTTTTGGTTGATCAGACCCCTCGGGTTCAAGCTGGGCAGAGCTTAAATTATGGGTCAGAAAATCAGTAACAGTGAATTTAGTGTTCCCCCCTAACAGGTGCTGCAAAATAATAAGCAGGTTAGGTAGGTGTCAATCAAGCACAGTCTGTAATACAAGTTCTCATACAACTCTAATTAGGTAGAATAAGTTAAAGCCAGGTGTGGGTGTCACTGCTCTTGGTTTAATAAACACAATAGTTTAGACTGTAGTGAGCAGTAATATGAGATTTTGGATACTTAAGAATCATCTTGTCACTGCTGACAGGTGTAGGGTTGCACAATGGTAATGTTGACATCTGTGAATAATAACAAATTACATTTTGGAAATGTTAGGAGAAAGTGCTGTACATGACTTGAATACTATATTTCTAGCTGCATGCAGGGGATTTGTCTCTGACTCTGTGGTCCATAAATTTAACACTGAGAATCCAGAGACTCAAAGGATGGTGGTGGCTAGAAATATGGAGATAGGTGGAATATTTTAGATTTAAAAGTAAACTTGTCAATACTCTACAGTGAAGAAACGGTGTTTTTTTAAATTACTGTACACCATGGATTTGCCATTTTTGCAGGTCATTTTCTTGTTGCTTATCAGATGATGGAGTTTACCCCAACACCAATATGTGTGATAGACCATATCATCCTATAACGACCACAGCAATGTGTTGTCAGACTTTGCATTTTATTTTCTTTACTGGTCCACTGTTTCATACCTGCAGGGATCCCAATAGGTTCATTAAAGATGAGGTGGCACAGGTTGTAGTATGAATGTGAAGGATTTAAGTTGGCATATAGTATTTTAATATACCTTCAATGCACCTGATAAAGTGAGTGGAAGTGGCTGTTTCATATTTATGCACACGTGGGCAGACTGAAATAATTTTATTTTATGATTGACAAGTTTATTACTAAAACATATCAGATACTTTATTGGAAAAACAGGTTTCAGGGTGTCTTCTTTTTTAAGCATTTACATTATCAGTTGAAATGTCAGAATTTTCTGAGTGTAAAACATTTACACACTTGGTTTTTCCATCTCCACATTTTGAGTACCCCCCACTAAGAGCTCTCAACCTCCAATCCTGCTTCTAAAGGATGGAGTAGTGAACTGGGAAGAATGATATTCAAATCAAAGCCGCCTGAGCGTAATATGGAAATGAGGTCTAGTCATTGACAGGAATTCATAACCAAGCTGACATGTCACACACTCGGTGATATCCAGCAAATCTCGCAGCACAACACGTGGGCAAACGGATGATGAGGAATAGTTAATCAAATGTAACAATAAGCCTCCAGCAAATGCATATGTTGATATAAATCAATGGGAAATGATGTGTTTGGTTTTCTGTTTAAGCATGTAGGCATAGTGGGCTCTGACCATAAGCTTGTCTGCACTACACTTGTACAAGGTTAGAATTTCAGAGTTGGTGGTGGAATAATATTGGAGTATGCTTCAGAAAGAGGTTTTTCTAATGTTTTTGTCACCCCCTGTTTACATAAATAACAGGGCCAAAACATAAGAAACACCTCTTAATAAAAACACACTCCAGTATGACTTCCCCACCCACTATGACCTCAGTAATAAACATAAAGTAGAATCACCTTTCTAACAGTTTCAACCAAAATGAGCTGTTTAAGTTTTATTAGATTGTACAGGTGCACCTAATAAAGTAGCCAGTAAGTGTAATGTTGTCCTCACTACGTGTATGCATGAAAAGTGGCAGTAGACACTGTCTGGAATAATGAATAATAACCAACTTTCTCATCTTTGCTCACCTGAAGTGCAACTGCATGAAGTAGGAGTGATTGTCAGACTATTGGTTTTGGTATGTTGTAGAAATAATTGCAACCACCCACCTTATTCAGATGTTGGAAAGTGATAGTCGAGGGTTTAAGACACAGTTTGACCGTCCAGTACTTCAGTTGGAGGATACTGCCAGCTTGCCCTCTTCTTCATTACTTTATTTTACTTACTTTTTTGTTGTTGCAAAATGTGATTTGATTTGATTTATTTTTTTGCCAAGCCAGCTCTGACTTTTCCTACAGCTAGTTTGATAGGCGTAGAGATTTTTTGACAGTATGTACAGTATGTTTGAGTTGTTGTTCTTGGAACATCAAATCCTCATGCACCATGCACCTTTTCACTGCATACTCCCATGTTTAATTCTTGAGACTGAGGCAACTTCTGATACATCTGGTGTTACCACCTTCTTTTTATCTGCAAGTATGTTGAGCATGCAGACTATTCAGAATTCAGTTAGCTCAAAATCTGTACATATAGTAAAAAGACTACAGATTAGAGATTTTTGTGCTTTTAATGGTCACTAGTGTCCACAATGCAGTGTATAAAGGAAATGGAGTAGGTACTGACTGCTGCAAAAAGTAAAATAACTCTTTTAAGAATGCTCCAGAAACAAGAAGCGTAATGAGCTATAAAATAATCTAAAGAGAAATTTTATCCTTTGTAGTTTTTGCCGTTGTACTTTAGCTTATGTTGATGTTCCCTCTCATCCTGTTGGTGTGAATTGGTGAAACCTATTTTGGTTTCTATAATGTTACATTCTAAAACAATATAGTTCAAAATGATTATGCTGCATTAATGTGCATACTGTACACACTTACTGTCAATGTGGAATGGGGACACAACACCAGTCTCTGCGGTGGAGCTCTTGTGCCACCCCCGTTCAGCCCATCTGACCACTTCTCAAGTGTTATGCATGCCAGCACGGGTGAAGACTTCAGTATCAGGAACCTTATGTTGTCATCCTGTTTAACATGCCGAGACATGTTGTATCAAAGTAGTTCTTCTGTCAGCGTCAACACTGCACGTTACATGGAGAAAGAGTAGTGTCCTGTTACACCTTCAGCTGGGCGTATAGTATATAACTAATGTGATTCACTTTATTGTCAGCGTTCACTTGTCTGGACACTATATTGCCAAGATAGATGAATGTTTCATCAGTGCTCGGTGTGTTCACTGACAGTGAAGCCCGACTTCAGTAAAGGTTTTCCTCAGGCAGGATCCTACATACTGTAGCATTAGGTTTCAGCAGGACTCTTAAGTGTGAATTTCTTATCGTTATTGCCTCTTGTGAAAATGAGTCTCTCACTGAAGCCTGACACATTTAGGTTCATTCAGGGAAGCCATTCAACAGTGAAACTGTGCACCATGTTGAAGAATAAGAGTCTTTAGAGGGAAATGTCAGCTGAAATGTGTGAGGATCCTCTTTCCAGAAAAGAAAGCCGGAGAGGGACAAGAAAGAGGAAGGCATACAAAGGTTTTATTTGAACATTGAATGTGCTGTCTGAGATGCTTGCATCGCTCAATGCTCCAAGGACCCAGAGGCCAGGGTCATGCGTCACTAGATAAGAGGGTCATATGTAGTTGAAGTTAACCCCAGGGTTTAACAGTCCAGATGGACTGCCCACAAGTCCTATTTTCTTTGTGTATCAATTAGCTGGCATTAACACTTCAGTAACCACCTTACACACAAATGCTTTCCCTATGTTGGGTTAGATATTATAGGTTAGTGAACTTTGGACATCAGAATTCTTGGCCCTCATCTACAGATGACAACATCTTTTATGGATCTCACAGAATTTATTTACAGTGATAATATAGAGTTCTGCATGTTATTGATCAGGAAACATGACAGAATGGGCGCAAAATGGTCGTCAAGAGGCACCCATCACCATGGAAGGTCACCAGGTGGAGGAAAATGACCCAGTATAGCTGCAGCCTGTAATCATCTGTATTAATTCTGTGCGAGCTGTTACCAGAGAAAGCACATCTGTCCAAAGTGACTTATTGATTTCATAAGGCTGCCAGCAAAGCCAGTGGTGAGGCTCAAGAGCAACAAACTGCAGGTCCCACGACCATGGCAAGCAGAAGAAAAGAACCTGAGCAGAAGCGTGAAACCTTTCAGTGATTCTCAATCCCCTAATGCTCCAAGGAAATCCAATTTCACACAGCCGTAATTGAAATTTATTTTGTCACCACAATGGTGGGTCGACATCATTTATTGAGCTCTGTCTTTCCTGTGCTGGGGGATATCCTAGACTTCTATGGTGTTAAAGCTGAAAGTGGCATTAATAAATGAATGCTAAAAAAGGTTGTAACAACTTTTCATTAAATTGCAGATGCAGCCACTTTACAAGATATCTGCTAAAGACTTAAATTTTCTCTGTTGTACTGTAAGACATAATCTTTAACTTTTTTGGTTTTTGATTTTTAGAATACGTACAGTAAACGTGCAAAAACATGCAAAAGTTTCTGCCCCAGTCTGATACACCCATCATAAGAAATTAACATTTATGTTTCTACAGCTGCTTTACTCTCATTGGATCCTGAAGTGTGAAATAAAGGGCGGCCATAGGCTCACCCTTCATACCTCTCAACCATGCTAGGAACGCACAGCATGAAGAGGTCCATTAACTCTACATGGTCCCTTCCCCTCATCCACTCCCCTCCACAGAACTCTGAAACACACCAGCAGAAATAACATGGAAAACGCAATGAGCGGTTCAAGCCAAACTGTGCTGCTTTTGACTTATGCTGGAAATTAAAAAGTGAATGAAATAGATTCTGAACGCCTGGTGGTTAAGCAAAAGTAATCAATCAAATTAGGGATGAGACGCTTTTCAGAGGAGTTATTACATACTTTAATATGACCATTTCCAATCAGTAATTGGATGACTTCGTTAGCAAGCAGAGCAAGAGGGAATGGACTTATGAAAGCAATCTTATTTGTGTGTATGGGTGTGTGTGCATGTATGCATCATCCTGCTTATTAAAATTGTTTAGACCCTGTTAACCTCATGACAGCTTTTGCATATTACGATTTAAATTTCTGATTTCGTTTTCATCCCCGACCTTTAATTAGAGTTGTTTTTAAAGGTTTGATGGCAGCGTTTGCTCAAAATGCTCTTTCGTCAGACTAATTGAGAGTTACTGCTCCTGTGTGCATCCAGTGAAATCATGGAAAGGCATGTGGGTACTTGACAGGTGGGCTCATAATGTCTGGCCCCTCAGGGGATAGAGAGACATGTGAAGTTGTTGCTGTAATTGCTCATGTAGGGAGGTGGCCTTCCCTTTTGTCTGCACCGTCTGTGACAGTGGGGGGCCTGTCTCCTTTGTCTGTGGAATTAACTTGATGTTGAAGTCGATGTGCTTTTTTCTGCTGCTTTATTCTACATTCATTGGCCACTTAATTAGGTTCAACTGTACATTCGAGTGCAGTCCAATATGTCTCCTTCATTCGTTTCGTACATTTTTCGTATTTAGGAAGCACTAATGACTGTGTATCAGTTTCACTTTCCTTAGCCTTCCTGACTGAATCTTCACGTTTTGTGTTTTGCTTGTGTCCTGTATCACTGCTGGTAGCATGAAGCAGTATCTGCAGCCCAGTCATTTTGCAAAGCTAGTCCAGTCCCTCCAAAATGGTACATCCGTATGTGCAGTCACAAAATGTTTTTTCTGCGTCTCCAAGCTCAGTCTCATGATCATAGAGGAGATACAAGCAGACTGTCTGTTACACCAGGAACGCTTGAAAGGGCCGTAGTTGGGAAATATACCAGCAGCAAGACTGATATCTGCCCTTTTGTGGAAAGAGGAACAGAAGGATCACTGCGAGAGCCCTAAAAAATGACCTCCAGCAGGCTACTGGTGTGAAGATTTCTGACCATACTATCAGAACCAGACTCTTTCTGTTTGAACTTTAAAACTGAGATGTTATAACCTTGTAAAAGTACAATTCACAGCAGAGCTGCTGTATTGGCTTGTATTAGACTGTACAGATGTACATAACAAAGTGACCTGTTTACAACTGATCTGTTATACTGTTGTTGATAAATTTCCTCTGCATTCTGTGTCCTCTGTCTTGGTGAAAAAAAAATCATACTGCATGATATAATTGTACTTATGTATCTGTATACATTTGTTTCCATTGTGAATAACAATTGCGTCTTTCTGCATGTGTTCGAGCATTGGGCTATGTGTGATTTATGTTTGAGTGCGTGCTTCTGTGTGTGCACATAGCTTCGGTTGTAACATCTGGCTCTAGTGTGATTGGTGTGGTGAGCCCTCAGGGCTTTTCATAGGTGATAGATGACACCTATCACAACCTGTCAGCAGGGACCCAGCCAGCCAACTAACCAACCAACCAGCAGCCTGCCCTCCTTTATCATCACCCACCGTTTTTACTGCAGAGAGAGAGATGAAGAGATGGCGGGAGCACAGAGAGTGACTCATTGGCTTTTATGAATATAAAGATGCATGCAGCGCCATGTTACTTTGCAGGATTAAGGCCAACGTGAACATTGTCTCCAAATTACATGGTTGCATCAATGCATAAAAAAGTTCTGGAAATACCAAGAAACAATATTTGAGATATTTCGATGGTGGGCAATTTTCAGCAGAGGACAAAAAATGTTGAACGCTTCCTGAAGCTGTAACATGTAAATCAACATCACAGTGAATGTAAATGAGGAATCCAGATAAAGAACATTCTTCCTTCTCCAGATGAGGCATTTCATCAGTATCCAGGAACATGCTGTGTTATAGCACAGTCAGAAAATCTGCCAGCCAGCTCCTCTCCTGATTCTGTGGGCCGAGACAATCCAACCCATCTGTTGTTCTGTTTTCCTGCCTCTTCTCTTTCATCTTTCGTTTCTTCTCTGCCATTATCATAGGCAAAAGTAGTGCAGGTTGGGAATTGGGCTATATGATATATCATGATATGATATTTGCTGCCCAATATCCTCATTTGGAGTGATCACTGGGACTAAACATAGGTTATGCAACACATTAAGTTTTGCATCGGTGCTGTCAACCAGCCTGAACTATGAATCAAAATCCCACGTCATGACACAGAAGTATAAGTACAACTGTAGCCCACTGTTGGTTGATTTGGTATTACTATTCATTTCAGGGTTTCTATACAAAAACAGATATTTACAGATATTTTAACTGTGCAACACCTTTGACCAACATCACAATAAACATCAGTAAAGGATGGTCTACTAAATAAATATCCATCAAATAATCTAATTTTACATTTTGAGAAATATAAATTAGTTTATTATAAATTAGATAGTATTTATATGAGTAAGTATTTAGATCATTTACTTATGCAAAATAGAAATACAAAGTTAATTAAGCTGTATTTAATACTTTTTATGTAAAATGCCTCGTTTAATTTTATCAAAGAAATGTAGTTGAGTAAAAGTACAATATTTTGAAATGTAGTGAAGTCAAAGTATGAAGTAGTAAAAAAAGGAAAAAATAAGTAAAAATAAATAAAAATTGTACTTGAATGCAGTACTTAAGTAGTTATGTTCCTCAATTGAGCATTATTTCATAGCCATAATGTGACAGGCAGCCATTTAGAAGTGACTAAGATGAACACTGTGGATATTAAAGGTTTAATGTTACATGTCTTATTGATATTACACACTGGAGCAGATCCACAGTACACACTGCTAAGGCTCACACATGTTAATGGATTGACCAGGGAACCCTGTATTAGTTTTGACAAAGTGCCGGCTCAGGGCTGCAGTAGCTTTCCTTGTGTCTGATGATAATAATTGATGGATGACTGTGGTGCAGGACACTGACAGCCTGGTTGCCTGGCCTTTACCCTCTGCCAGCTCAACCCTTACATGTGTGAAATAGCCAATTACTCCGACACCTATTGAAAGTAATAGGCTGATGAGCAAATGGCTACTGTGGGACACTGGAGAACCTTGTAGAGGGAGGATGAATAAGATAAAGTTCTACCACGAACATCTGCCACCACCTCAGCTGGGCCTGCTGGGTACCTTGCACATAAGAGTGGACAGGGTCAGTTAGGTATTTTCTCTATCTAACACGGTATCCCCATCCTGTATTGACTTAAAGTTTATGATCCATGATACAATCATGTTATACAGGAGCTAATTTACTCAAATAAATCCTCCTCTTAGAAGCTGTTAAATGGGTAGTGGAAACAGCAGCAGCCATACATTATCAGGGAAGCATTAAACATCATTTTTGCTGGGGAAGGGAAAAGTCATATGCTTCGTAGCGAACGAACTCTAGCCAGCCATAGGATATTGACAGAACAATCCATCTTTATAAAGGAAGGTGAACAATTCCAATCTATTTTCAGGAATCATATTATGAAAAGGAGCAATATATACTGCATTTAAATATATACGCAAGGTGTATATGTGAGGAGAGAGAGAGAGGGAGAGAGCACTAGAAGGGGAGTCGGGGTGTTCATCTACGGTAAAGCATCCCAGATCGAAAAGTGAGCAGTCTCTCTTCATAATTGGACAGGTTATTTTTACACACTGCTGACGTCTTGGGCTGCTTGCTGACATGTGTATCCATATTTCTCTCAAATATTCTCTGTAATTCTCTTTCACTATCTCCCCATGCCATCTCCATCTCTCCTCTACACATGCACTCTGCCCTCCTCCATCTCAAACGCCTCCATTTCTCACTCCTCACTCTTTCATTTACTTTTGCACTCTCCGGACTCCCTCCAGTTCACCCTTATTGTTTTTCCTCTGCATCTTTTTACAAACATAATTGACTTGTGTTTTAGGGCATCTTACTCTGAAAAGAGACTGATTGGACATGTTTCTTTTTTCCATGTAACCAAAACCAATCACTTTGTGCTAATTAAATTCCAGCTACTTTCCCACCCTAATCTATTGGTGCTTATATTGAAGGGAAAAGTAAATTGAATCTGGACTTGAACGTAATCCTCGGACTCCTTTTGTTTTTTCAGATGTCCTGTTTACTTTTTTTGCAGTTACTTTGTCATAAAACAAACTCATTACCAGTTCTCATTTTTTTAAATCTCATTACCCGTGAGCTCAGACGTGCTTTCAGCAAAATAAACTTTTTAACTTTGCCATGTGCACAAACTCATGAAGGCCTTCCAAGTCCGGTCTTGTCTTGCCAATATGAGCTGTTAGCTTCACTTAAGAGTTCAAAGACTAACCTCGGCTGCCCTTGGCGTGTCTGACACGTGGGTGTTTCGGTCCCTCCCTTGCCACATCCTAGCCAATGGTGATGGATGACCTGTAATACATCACTAGCGCTGGGGACGACTGGGTTGTAGACCTAATTGTTTGGGCTGTTTTCACCTATTTGCCTCTAGTAAGTAAAATGGAGTTTTAAAAAATGTCAATCTGACAAATGTCTTGTAATTCCACATATGATTATGTAGGATACATTTAATTTAGTCTGTTGATAATTTACTAACATCTGATGGTCAGACAAACAAAGATGAGACAGTGGATTAGTGATGATATGATATCATTGGCCCGTGTACTGTATATTTTGACGACTTATAGGCCTCCTGGCAGAGTTAGGTTGTACCGCACATCTATCACCGATAGTGTGATTGACATGGGCAATGGGGCCTGGGATTGGAGAAGGCTGTTCAGAGTATTGGTGTGAGGCAGAGTTGTGTTCCCTTCATTAGACAGGCTGGGGGAATGCCCCGTTGACCCCACACTGACCCCTCCAACACAATTACAAACCATAGGCCTGGCGCCAGTTATTGATGCCCATCACTGAGATGAGCAGCTGCACAGGGCCATGGTCTTACTCGCTAATGTGAGTCACAGTGTGTCGGACTCACTGAACTATGGAAACATATACTAAGAAGGAAAACATGTATGTATTCTGTTAATAAATACACTTACGTTAGGGAGATCAACCTAAGTGTTAAATATAAAGACAAATGCTATAAGTTGAGATGTGGATAACAACAGGGCAGCTTGTAACAACGAACTATAATCAATATTAAATAGGTAATTTTTAAAGTCAGCGTATTTAGACAGTTGAATTGGTAAATCACCATGGCAGACGAACAAAGCAGTAAAGAAAGCAATGATCTGTGGCTGTCATCTACCTTCATTAAGGG
Source organism: Anabas testudineus (assembly GCF_900324465.2). Classification (NCBI taxonomy): domain Eukaryota; kingdom Metazoa; phylum Chordata; class Actinopteri; order Anabantiformes; family Anabantidae; genus Anabas; species Anabas testudineus. The sequence continues at coordinate 17,281,997 of NC_046615.1, forward strand.
TCCTTAGGCAAGACATCCTTCTGCTTACCTTCCCTTTGCCTTGTACCTTGTCTCTCACTTGTAAGTTGCTTTGGAGAAAAGCGTTTACCAAATGACAAACACAAATCAAGGGGTGGTTGTCAGTGTTCTGTTGATGACTAATTACTAAATTGTTGGTTGAACTTCTCGTGTGCTGTATGAACAAAAGCAACGGTCCCTTCGGAAACTGGATTGTTCTAAACCTTTTCAAGGTTATTGCAGAATGATTGGAGCAAACACCTGTGATCTGGCAGAGGATTCTCTCAAATAAGAAAAAGGTGTTATTTGTTGGATCTTGCATCCCTGATATGAGCCACTCTGTCCATCTCTAGCTCTAAGTGTGTGTGTGTGTGTGTGTGTGTGTGTGTGTGTGTGTGTGTGTGTGTGTGTGTGTGTGTGTGTGTGTGTGTGTGTGTGTGTGTTGCAGCGCTGCACAGCTGTACCTTGCCGTTGTGTTCGTGATGTAAAATCCTGGGCTGTGAGTGTGGTGTGTAAGGGGGGGAAAAAAAAACAATCTGCTGCTTTTGGTTATCTTCTCATTTTTCCCTCAGCAAGTTGGCAAAAAGCCAGCAGTCAGCCTATTGATTTTTTTTTTTCACCTCCTCTTGTAAAATGAAACCTGAAATTGTTTCCCCCCCTTCCTCTCTCACTTTGCAGGTCCAAACTTTGCAGGCCATGATTTATATAACACTTCTATTCTTAAGCCTAAGGAAACAGAAAGTCTATTTCTGCCACACAGTCTTGTTTTTATATTGTTGTATCTTTGGCTTGGTGCCTACCTAGATTGCACGTTGGCAACACAACCACATATCTTATGGCTCTTGATTCCAAATTGACCTCAGGAATCCCTGTTTTCTACCTCTCAGGGGTAATGGTGGGCAGGTCCCATTAACAAGCCTTTGTCCCTGCTCACTGATGGAGGGCGTGTGGCTCTGGGAAAGTGGCCTATGTTATTAGTAAATTGTGGTTAATTAGATAGAAGAAAGGGTCACTGTCAGTGATGAAGTCAAGGGAACCACTGAATGATGGGGGTGTCAGCTGATGCTAATAAAGGGAGAGTGCTCAGAGTAGCATTGAGTCTGTAGTAGTCTTTTAATAGATAGTCATTAAGAGCTATTAAAAATGACCAGACAAAGACAAAACTGTACTTAGCTGTCAGTTAATCTGCAAAACCCACTCCAGTCCATGTAGAAAATGCTGAGGAGTGGACTCATCCGTTAACTCTTGAGCGCCAATAAGAGGAGTCAATGAGGTGGACAACTAGATCTAATAATACCTGTGTGATATGCTCGTGAAATGTTAATGTGAGGGGAGGATTAAGTGGCTGTACTGAATAATGTTACAGTGAACAATGAACACAACTCAGAGCGCCTCTGTTGTCTGTGTTTTCATGGTTGACACTTCAAAAGGAAATGGGCAGACTATGTAGGAAGACAGGAGGCTGATAATATGGGTGGAGGAGTATAAGATGAATCGCAAATATGATCTTAAGTGAAGAGCTTAGATCCATATCAAGGGGAAGCATACAGCAGATCTAGCTCTGCTATCACACATCTGCCTCTATGTGATTTATGTTCCAGCAACATACAGTTAGTGGGAAAAATCATTTGGCACTTGTTTATCTCCAAACAATGGGCTGCAGTGCAGGTGATTACATCTGACAGACCTTATTCTAGACAACTCAAGGAGACTCCTGGTGTGGTGCATGTCCTGCTGTTTGAGGAGTTTGCCCTCTGGCTTGCTTTGTTTGTAGCAGGTGTGCGGGCTGGCTTCCTGTGTTGGCTATGGCTGACCCCCCCTGCACTAGGACTAAGCAATTAGTCCACAAAATGGCTGACTGTAAATCTCCTACGGGAAGGGTTTGGCAGGGCCACCCTGAGGTGAGATCCACAACAAGGAATTAAATACACAGTATTAGCTAACAGCAGTTTTATGATGTGAGGAGCAGAACAGGGTGAGTAATAGGGCAAGGATGCTCCTCAACTGAATCACTGAGGGAGCGGGGTAGTGTACTGCGGATGTTTCTTTTCTGGATGAGTGTATCTGTGCTAAGATACAGTGGCTTCAGAGTATTTAGACCCCTTCACTTGCACACTTTTTTTTGGTAACGATAGCGTGTAATCATGGAGGACCCCTTAAAACATGAGAAATGGTAATGTGTCGCCTAAAATATTTTTCATGGCTAGTTATCAAATGTCTGCATACAAGCAACAATCACCAAACGTAAGTGTGCAGGACACTTTACAGTAGACACTAGGCATGATGGGTGCATCACTTCACCCTCCTCTCTTCTTACCCTGATGCACCCATCACTCTGGAACAGGTTAAATCGGGACTCATCAGACCACATGACCTTCTTCCATTACAGTTCTTAACCCAGGTTTTGTATTTTCATCAACAGATTAACATCTTTTCCACGACCAGGAGGTGTCTTCAGACATAGTTGTTTAAGAAATGAGAAGCTACTCACTACATCAGTTACGGTTAAATAACTTGTTGCCAGCTGAAATATAATCATACATGCAGTAATTATCTAAATACCTATGCAGGTGTTTTTTTAAGGTGTTTTTTTTTTTAACACTGTCCTCATGAAACTCTCTCCATACCACAATGCATTTGCCCACTTCATTGAAAATGATTCATAATGATCAATCTGCTCCATATACACAGCAACATTACAGTAGTTTAATCAGCCATGTGTAGGGACAGTACACTTCAACAGCAGCACTTTCTTGTAATAGTGTGATTTGATGAAAGAAAGAAGAATTGGGGCATTTCCAGTACATCCACTGGGCACCATCTAGATAATGGTGGTTTCCGAGGACCAGAGAGTTTTTAGGGTTAGAGGGGGGTTGGAGGACAGAGCTCTCTGATAGATAGTCTTGCCTCTTTCCTCATAACCATTGGCTGATTTGTGAATATTGTTCCCCTTTGGTTTAATCTACCATGTGCTGTGAGGCGAGAACTATTCCCAGAAGGTTTCCAGAGTGGGTTGTTAATTTATCTCCTGAGTATTAACAGTGTCTCGGCTTGAGAGCACACCCGACCCTTTTTTTTCAGTGAAGTAAACAGGGGAAATGTTAACCTGTGTTGACCTAAAACCTTGAAATGGAATCCATTAAACAACCTGCCATGGTGATCGGAGGGCATCTTTTTTTATTTTTGATTTTTCCTTTTGATTTACTCTCACATTCCCCAGCTCTGACAGACTTGTATCTGGCAGTTTTCGCCTTGTGCGCCTTGTGTATTGTGCCGGCTTGTGCTGATGGGTTCGCCCGTGCAGGGTCCATACAGCGATATCTGATCAACAACATGCTGAGGTGATTTCTCGAGGGCACGCCAATGGACAAAAGACATATTTGTATGAGGGTGTGAAGTCTGGTGATGCTGCAGCTCAGGGTCAGAGCAGATTGTTGTCCCTCATGAAAAGTGAGAGTGCCCTGCAGCTACTCAGGGTCCATCAAGCATAACAACAGGCCAATCAATAAAACACCACATCCAAGATGTATAATCTCATTAGTTTGCCGCTACAAAGAAATACAGCCTTCTATGATTATGCAGTCGTTTTTGTCTGCACTGTAGATTCAGAACTCGGATTTTATTGCTTGTTGACCACGGTTTGTTTGTTCTAATCAATGCTTTTGTGTATGGGACATGTTTTGTTGCTTCAGCTAATGTATAACTGGAAATCTTATCCAAGGAAATCAGTGCAGTCAAATAATGAAAAACCGTCTAAAAGGAAGTTTGTGTTTGTGAGGTGGGGGGTTACCTGGTTCCAGCAGAAAGGACCCAGCTGTGATGAATCTGTAAAGATGGGTCCTATGTCATAAGCTCTGTCAAACACCTGGGGTTACCATGGTGACAAACCCATTGTGGAGAAATGCCCATGGACACTTTATCATCTGACAATCAATAATTTGGTGTTATAACTGGAAAATCAATGGTCGTCCTTTGGGAACTGGACACCCAGTGCGACAGTAAGGGGTCAGCTGTGCTTATTTGTTTATATCTTCAAGAGTCAAAATTGACAGGGGCATTTGTCTTTTACTTTCTTTTTAAATTATCGGGTACTGTACAGTTGAGGATGTCCACTAGCATATATGAGTTTCAACTGATATCATCTAATGTAAAGATTTTCACAGTGTAATGTGTGAACTTGTGCCAGGTCACTATTTGATATTCTGATTGTGAATCTAAAAGTGTGAAGTATTTACCTCATTTTGTATTCTATGATAAAGATCAAATTCATGTAGATTCAGAACTGTGGCTATTGCTATTCCTTCTATCAGAGATAACAGAGTGAAACAATCAGACATGTTAACGCGAGATGGTAAGAAATGCACAGACTTACTTTCAATGACATTGTGATTTATCTCAGAAGGACAATCAATTCAAATTCTGAAAGAATTGAAGACAATATTCAGGAGTGCATGTCAGTGAAGTAGTTTTTGTTTAGCGGTAATTAGTAAACCTTAGCATCCAAATGTTCTTTATGGTAAGTGTCTTTCTCATTCATGCTCCGAACTCACATTATCCAGATGTGTTGTGTATGAAAAAAGCTGAGATGACAAAACATGTAATTAAATGTGGTTTTATGAAGTGCCAAAGGGGTGCAAACGCAGCAGACCCTATTGCGCTACAGGACATGAAGCTGTATTTGTCATAGCCAACAGTAAAACGTTACCCGTCGGACACTATCTGATCCAGGCTCCTAAATTGGAGTGCCAACACACCAGCATGCAGCACAGCATGTTAAATCACACACCTCTCCCTCTCCCTCTCCCGCATTTTGGATGTCGTCTGCTCTTGTTTTCTTATCAGGAGGACGGAAAATAAGATTCGTGCCCCCTGGGTATCATCATAATTCCAGAGTAATCTGTGTGCTGAAAAACAAGCATGTGATCCATCTGCAGGTCTGTTATTACCACCAGTTCTGTAGCCATTTTCATTCTGGAGCTTTGCAGTTTAGGTGAAGGTTTTAAGCTGATCCTCGGGGCGCACCAATGACTTTCTCCCATCCAGCGCAGCAAAGAATAGAAGTCACCCCCTCCCACAGGAAAAAAAACTATATAGGAAATTGAGGTGTGCTTTCTGCACCCACCGGTCCAGCTGAAGCGCTTGGAGGAGCACAACGAACAAGCCCATCACAACACAAATTATAGAGTACATGAAGGGTTCAGGTGAAGGCCTGCTGCTGCATTCATGTAGACAAACATCAATTATTTGTTCTACTGCAAAAGTCTGGACTGAGAGATACTTTGTTTTTCAACTTTGCCTCACTCGTTTCGAGGAGTTGGGGAAATTATCTCAGCTGATTAATGCCAAGGTCATACTGCCAGTAGCACAACTGATTGTAGTTTTAGTATCTCGTTGCCCAGATTGCAAATAAATTGACACATTTTAAAGATAATAATAATTTCCATTATCAAATCTTTTTCATCAAAATGTAACTGATGCTATCATGAACCCTGAAGAACACAAATTTACCTTATCTTCAATGTTTAATACCTCTTGTTTTATGAAGATGAAGATGCTTCTCTCTGTCTCTTCTCTTTCTCTTCACAAAAAAAAAAAACAAACAAATTTTGTACTTACTGTATACCCCATGAAACTGAAACAGCTCTTTCTAGAGCACTTTGAGGTAAATTTAGTCTTCTTTGCTGAAATATTCACCTGCTTTGTACCTCACTTGTAGGTCGCTTTGGATACAATCTGCCTAAATGTAAATGTGGGTAATTATTTAGTAATTAGCCTTTTGTGGTTGCTATTAGATGTTAAACATGACGCTGTGTTCATCAGGTCACTGTACCATAGATTTCTTTTCAATAGAAATAGCTCTAGCTAGAAGCAAGGCTTAAGAAAGTGGCCTAGAAAACTAAAAGACTGGGACACTTGGAGCTGTTTATAGCTGCAGAGTCAGGTGATAATTTTCAGTGGGTTTGTTTTTTACATCAGAAATTGTGATCTACTGTTAATACAAAAATATTGATTGGTTGTAGTTGATCCAGTAAATGGTGATTCAGCATTTAGCAGATTCATCAAACAGATGCTAGTTGTGTGACTTAGTGTCAATGTGACATTGGGAAGAACTTGAGGATACTATTGCGTCCCTAAAATGACGTGACATTGGCTCAATGGGCCTTGCATAGGACACAATCAGCCCCTCTCTTTAAGCTAGAATCAGCGTCAGCAAGACTTGAATAGACGGAGCAGAACGTGTTGGTGTGGAGCACGGCCCGTTTGTCCTCTGAGCTGATTGTCTCTATAGATCCACTTCCTCTCTTCAGGAGCACAAAGCTCTCATCCACAATCAAAGGTGTATCGATTGTGTATTGACAAGGACTCAGTCGGCAGTGGGCAAGAGATCAATCAATGACATGTCTGTTGAACACGTTTGCTTCTTGTTGTCAGTGAGAATTGTCACCTTGAGCTTCCGTGGAAAATTGATTAACTCTCATCAACTGCTTTTTAACACACACTGCCAGTCAAAAGTTTGGAAACCTCAATTGTAGTTGTCAGTCCTTGTTTCACAGTTATCTCACTATCTCACTTGGCTTTTAAGACCTTCTCTGTGAAAGCAGGTTAGGGTTATCTCTCTAGCCAGACTAGGGGTCTAGCTGCCACTCTACTTGTCTTGTAATATAATAAAAAGGTGTAGTCCAGCACATATAATGGATCATACTGTATGTAAGCATAAATATCATTAAACAAACATCATAGCACCCTCAGTGCTGTGAAATAATGTTTAACTGATTTCTTCTTTTTGTGCGTTTCTAAGATTTCAGAGATTCAAAATAAATCTAACATAAAACAAAGAGCTGAAGCAACCGCAAAAGTTTTGAAGGATAATTCAAACCTTTTAAACAAAGAGACCAAAAGAAAGACTGTGTGTGTGTGTGTGTGTGTGTGTGTGTGTGTGTGTGTGTGTGTGTGTGTGTGTGTGTGTGTGTGTGTGTGTGTGTGTGTGTGTGTGTGTGTGCTTCACCTTACTGACCTGATGTTCTCCTTCAAGAGTGTGAGATTCTAGTTTCTCTGAGTTATGTCAAGTCGCCCTGGCCATGAAATAGTAAAGTATCCCCACAACATTACACCCATGTTTTCTTTATTGAACTCTGTGTTTGGTTTACGCCCGACGTAAGGGGATCCCCGTCTTCCCAGCAGTTCAGCCTTTCAGCCTTAATCCGTTCATAGAACATATTCCCAAAAGGTTTTTGGGTTTGAAGTTAAATGTGTTGTGGCAAAATGCAGATGAGCCTCAATCATCTTCTTGGTTAGGAGCAGTTTTTTCTCGTGTTTTGTTGTAGTGATCTTTGAGGTGAGAGATGCCTTCAGTTCCTTAGTTGTTTTTCTTGGATCTTTTGTGACTTCTTGGATGAGCCGTCGTGCTCTTGAACTAATTTTGGAAACTCTGCCACTTCTGGGAAGGTTCACTATTGTTCCCAGTCTTCATTTGTACATGGATCATGTCTCTCACTGTGGATCTGGGGATTCTTACAGCATTAATAAAATGCATTTGCAGTGAATGCAGTTTAGCAGTTTGGACGTAGTAACTAAGACGGTGAATACCTTTTCCCTCAGAGCTACTGTAGTTGGAGTCATATACAATAATCATTGAAGAGAGAAAGGGATGAAATCAGGAGGTGGGTGAATACGTTTTCACAGCACTGTATGGACCTCTTGTGTGTCTCTGTCAGATATGCAGATACTCCTGAGTGCTTTGTTCATCTGAAACAATTACTGTCCATCACAGGGTGGACGCTGAACAAAACAGAGCCAACATTTTCACCTTTGTTTCTCTGGGCGGCTGGTGCTGCAGTGGTGCAGGGTGTCCTGAGGGTGTCCTGCTACACAGGTGGTGTCAGGGTCACGGCGTTATGTGGTCATGGCAGCAGTTAGTGCAGACCTCACAGTCTGCAGCCTGGGGTTGAATGAATTTGAAATCTGTTTCTCCTCATCTCCTGTAGCTTAAAGCATCAAACTGAATGTTTGCTCTCTGAAAAGGTCACTCTTACATTTGTTAAACTGATGTTGAGTTGTTTTTCTTCTTTTAGTTCTTTTTTTTGTCTGTTGAAACCAGAAATAGATCAACACATAATACACGAATAGGCACTTCTGACATGCTGATGAAACCGACTGTGACTGCTGAAGTTAGTTCACAGATAAACGTGTGATGTAAATGTTGTTCCAATTAGTGATATGGATAAAATCAGTTACACTTTTACTCTTCGGCTTTTACAGGCATAATAATATGTATCTACTGGGAAATTCAATTAAAGGAGTTCACAGATTTAAGGCATAAACAACAATTTAAGTACTACTCAGCCTGAGAGAATGATTGCATTGTATCTGTGTCTCTGGAGGAACTAAAGTGTAAGAACATAACCACTTATGATATAATAATGATCAAGCTTATCTCATCTTGTGCTTAGAGAATAAAAATGATACAGTAACAGAGTGTTACAAAGGAGGTGTGAAATTGTGAAAGACACTGACATTTACTAGGCTGCCTACAGAATGATGATATTTTTGCATTATTGTGTTTCAGGATGGTGTTTGCACATCCTAACATGATGTCAGGTGCTTTGGCAAATATTTTCTCAAGAGGAAAGTAATGCATACTGCTGGTCATGTCGTTTTTTTTTTTAACGCATTGATAACCCATTTATCGTGGTAACAGCTATAGATCCTTTGATTGTGTAAACAGAAGTAGGATGTGTTTGGGTCTGTTTAGATTGGTTTTCAGCTGTTCAGGCAAACTAAATTCCTGGAAAACTGTGCTACTTGAGCCTATTGATGTACAAATTAAAATGATCATTAAATAACTGTAATTTACTGTAATGGTCCAGCACTATCGGAGATATCAGTGGGATTACTACAACATTGTTGAAACATTAAAGCATGTACAGTCTTGTCATGTTGTTCATATCTAGTTTATGCATATTTCACCTAGATGCAGACACTGTCTCTCAGGTTTGATATTATAGGTAAAGGCAGAGCTTAGAGCAGCGTCACTCTCACTAGTATTTTATCGTGATCCCTAGACAGGCATTTTCATTCAGGTCTTCTGCTTCTTTTCCCTGAATTTAACTGGATACTTGGCACATGTCACCTCAGCACTTTCAAAGTCAGCTAGGGAAAAGCTGGAGCTTCCAGGGAGACGCACACTTAGTTTCATCTTCACGCGAACACGGGGGCATCAGGGTTAACCAGATTTCACGTCAGCTATGTGTGTAGTGTAGTGTGTGTGCGTGTCTCTCTGTCAAGAACTGTTTTGTGTGCATGAAGTGTATAGGCAATTCCTTTGGGGTGGGGTGAAATCCCAGTGAAGAGGCTCATTTGCAGCAAAACAAACACGAATTTCATATGAATGTTGAGAAATGTGGCATTTATTTTGTTAACAGAATTGTCAAACAGAAAGTCAAGATCATGGCATCCTCACTGACAGATACTGTAATAACTAGATTGCACTGAATTCGCAAACATTGTTGAATCTGTCCGGGCTCCATTATTCCTATCCACTTTCAATTATTGCTTAAATGAACATAACATCAGACCAGACACCATCTCTGCAACACTGCATCCTTAATTATACAACCTGTTATTATGTAGACTATTTTAATTAAAATTTTATTTGAGCTTCAAATCAGTTGGATGAAGTCTTATCTAGAAACAGTTTGCCAAAGTTTGAGAGAGATCATTTTTGGTTTTGGCTTAAACTAGACTGAAATGTTTGTTTGTCAGCTAATCATCAAATGACATGTTTTTTATTTATCAACTAAAATGTTTCTTGGTTAAAATCTCTTTAAATAATATTAACAGTGTACATAAATATCAGCTAAAAATGCTAATGACAGGGTCAAATAGCCGGTAATTCAGAATAAATTGGTGTAATTTGCATAGTTTTAAAATAAAGACATTGACACTTTATGTGGGCAGAAATATGGTTTTAAATTGCTCAGGTTATGAATTAGACGGCCATTACACTGATTGCTTAAAAAGCAACATCGCATGTGGTATCATCCAAAGCAGCCTGCAGTGTGATATTTTTATCCGTGGTCATGTTCCCACATGAATGAAAGATTCAGAGCTTTTTAATAATTTATTGTCATTGAGAACGATGTTTTGGTTGGCCTCCCATCGGTCTGGCCATGCTGGCTTTGAAGCACCCACCTGCGCATTTGTGTGTGTTGTCCTGGACCAACTCCCGTCAAAGCTGCCATCAGAGGATCAGGCTGTGACAAAGATTCATTCACAAAAGGGCCTCATTTAATTACTCCCAAATCAGGTCACGTGGATACCCAGGAGGAGCGGCTGCTTTGCAGCGACAGCGGGCAATCAGATCTGAACCACGCGTCACATCACAAACCACTCTCAGATCCCCATGGCTCTCCATTGACATGAACAGAATTTTCAATCTTCTGCGCTAACACCAAAGAGATTTCTGCCCACCTGTTGTCAGGGCTGGTCTAATAAACCTGTTTATGCATTAAACACTGTTGGGACACTTGATATTCCTGACAGACATGGCTATAGACAAGTAATCACAGCAATAACTGCTTCTTATTAAATCTCCAACGCTTTTAAGATGCTCTCTGGTTTGTTGTCAAGGCTACCGTAAGTTTACACAAGTGTTGGAATACAGACGTCTCTTACAGCATCCTGGATGAAAAATGTTCTGTCCCAGACAGATGTAGGCTTATTTAGATTTAGTACTAACTCATCTAATTTTTTTAAGATGATTAGCATCAGCTGCCACTTTTGCTGCTGCCAAGAGCTTTGCTGACAGTAACCGTGGTTGGTAGCCACAATTGTTTTGAAGTTGTTGCCAATAAAAATTCCACTCCATGTTTTACTTAAAATAAGGCACAAACCCTTTACTAGTTATTCCGATGCAGTGCATGTCGGCCTTTTGAACCAGATGCAGTGGAATATTCAATCCAGCCTTTGTGCTCTGGTGTGTGAGGGTTGGTGGTATTTATCCCTAGACAAGAAATCAATACATATACACTTTGTAGATACTAATTGTAATTTCATTTCCCACATTGGCAGAATTCTGATCAGTTGTAGTTTTGTTGCTCATTTTGCTTTTGAGTGCATGACAGAGGAAAAGCCTCCAACACTTTTTGAGCAGGCAGGAATGTCTGAGGGCATGGAGTTTACAACTGGGCCATATACTTGTACCTGCATTACACACTTGAATGAAGGTTATACCTCCAGGTTTAAGGTGAGCTCAAATATCAGTTTATCAGAAATGCAATTGAAGAAACCTCAGAATACACCCATCACACTAAGGACAAATCTCTTCTCTATGCCCCATGATGCGAGTTCCATTAACTGAGAGAATGAACACGATTGAAGGCCCATTTCTACCCGAGCAGGCAAAGGGCACAGCGGATGACAAATGACCACTGGACAGTAGGAAAGGACAGCGGGGAAGCAGAAAAGGCAAGAGAAGGATACAGAATAAATGTCTTATATACAATAACTACTTTCATTTTCCATAAACGACAAATCTTATTGAATGATCTTTTATTAGTGCGTTATACTGTTAACAGTGATCATAACTTCAAGAGTATAGCAGGGACACGCTAGAAGACAAACTACATTCAGTGCAGCTTCACCTTGTCACAAAGTAAATGGTTTTACTAAATGTAACTAATATGGCAATATAGCCCTTAGGTCGCATTGGAAATGCAGTCTCAGGTAAATTCACCCTGTCACAGTGTAAAACCCACAGCCATAAAACACACTGGGAGAGCTTTTATCAGGCTTAATGCACTCTTCAAAGAGCATCTTTCACTCTGCATGTCCCATCAAGAGGTTCTGCTTGACCGCAGGCGAGGCTACTGTATCAGTCTCGCTTCACCGATGATAAGAAAGACCATTTGGGTGACCAACGAGGATCTTAACCTTTAGGGGTCAGTGAGTGTGACATCACAGAGTGATGGTCATCCAGATCTGTACCCTGAGTACACTTCCTTACATATTGGTTGCTGTAAGCACATTCTCAATCTAATATTTGCCTGTCTGTGCAGAAAGAGATTATATCTCCCCCACTGTTTTACATTTTTCATCTGTGACTATAGACAACTAGACAGGCAGTCCTCCTCACTCACAAGCACTTCATAGCTTTCAGTCTCCAATATACAATTTTAGAAGACTGCCTCTGACATTTTCTTCAGTTCGCTGTATTGCAAGCAAACATGGCACCCCTGTTCATCAAATGCAATGTAATATCCTTACTCCCCAGTCTCCCACCAAGACCCTTTGATGTCAAATTGACACTTTAGTGAACAGCACTTCATGGATTTGATATTGCCTGGCAACTGCCGAAAAACCCACTCATTGTGACTTATTCAGGATGAGGAGTGGATGGTACTGAACGAGGACAGTTTGGGTGGCAGAGACGAAGAGGAAGGATAGTAGGTGGTATTAACCATAATGGTGCTGCGCTGTATGATGTAGATCTATGTTTGGCTTGCCTCCAGGCAGTGGAGCAAAATTAAAGCCCAGAAAATCAGATTATGGAGTCCCCAGGGGTGGGGATGCCCAGTAGCCAGCTGATGAGCGCTCATCTACTCTCAGCTCTGTTCTGCACAGCAAACCCTGCTGTTGGCTGCGAGGCCAATTTGTTAACAATTATTGCTCGTTAGTGTGCCTTCCTGCTTGTGAAAGGGGGTTCCATGGCAGAAACAATAGACAAGGTCGATTGTCTAGCAATTATCACAGTTTGAGAGAAGGCAACGGTTGATGCATTGTCTCTGGGCTTGCTGATTGCCAATTTATTGTGAGGATCCACATTATCAATGACACCTGTAGTGCCTACTGAGTCAGTTATAAATATGTGTTTGTGTACAGAATTCAGCCTTTAACAGTATTCAACAGTAGATCTGTTTTACATGTAGAACATATTTTTCAAATCAAGTGTTAGATGGGGGGCTACACTTGCCGATTAAACAACTTTATTACAAGACTGATGTGTTTCGGCTCATGGTCTTCATTAGTCTGTTGAAGCTACATAGCTAAAACATTTAAATAGAATGGCTGTGAAACAAGAAATAAAATACAACCATTCGTAAACAAATGCATACACATAAGCAATTTGAAACGGCATCACACAAATGTGAATCTCTTTGCTACATGGAAAAAAAAATCACTGCAGCCTTTTCCAAGTTATTCAAATTGGTCAAAGCAATAACAAAGGTCATTGTTTTTATAGTAGCTAATGTATGCCCATGAGCAGTTTTTATAAAAACATAGGTTTTAGACACATTGAAGGTGGTTGTGCACCAGTACAAAACAAAATAAAAAGTCATCTCAACACTTTATGAACCAACAAGAGCGACTGTTGTGCTGTAGCATTGATTAGTGGAAACCCAGAGCTACAAGAGCTTAACCGTGACTGACCATCACATCTACCCTGAGTGAACCCTCAAATTTATAAAGTGTTCATGTTTACAAAAGTAAAATAAGTTTGCATCTTATACTTTATTTTGTTTTCCTTTACCATAATCGAACCACAGTGGTACTTACCCACGATTTTTACCTGTTTAACAATCGTTATGCCTGTAGATGCAGCTCATCATCAGACTGTAACAGACAAACAGCAGTATCAGGTGAAACTGAATTTTCTGTTATGTTTCTGACGGTCAAGTAATGGACCAACTATCTATTTGTTTCTTCTTTAATTATAAGAATTATAAGAGACTACAACTTGTCATTATTTAAATTACTGACTGATCTATTTACCGCAGATATTATTACAATGATATAAAACAAAATGAGCAAATATTGACATTTGCAGTTATTTAATTATCAGAATTGTGGCTTAATACATATCTGGGGAATTAACTAATAATTAACCAGGTTATTTCAGTAGTAAACAAACTTTCAGTTCTGCTGCATGATCTCTCCTTAACCAACACGTTTCCTTATTTCCATCAAAAACATACACCACATGGCGTCCTCCACTCACGAGGAAGGTAAAGCACTTAATGAGCAGCCCAGGATGCAGGTAGTCTGTTCTGCTGGTGTACTGTCTGAGCCCAGTCAGCCCTGCCCACGCTCCTCACAGTAGCTGCTCACACAAAGGAGCTTATTGTATAACTGCGCCTCAGTTTTAATGAACCAGCGCCGTCTCACACACTCCTCCCTCTTTCCCTGATCCCCTCCTCTGATCCCGCCTCCCTCATGAATATCGCAGCGCTCCCCCTGCCATTATTCATGAGCTGGTATCAGCGTAGTCATGTGTGCTGAGGCTGAGGAGGAAAAAGGGGGGAGTGTCTCGGTGAGCGAGAGTCACAACTCCGGCGTGCGAGTGTGTGCATGTGTGTGTCAGTCTGTGAAATAGACGGAGCGGGAGAGGATAGAGGAGACACACTGATGCTGAAACGGCTGCTGCTACTTGTACAACTGCTGCCACACCGTTCACATCTGAACCTTCATCTGTTAGACTCAGCTGGAGCTTTCTGTTCCTCTACGCTGGGGTTGTTTATGACTGAATGTGTGAATGGGATGCCTGAGAGAGATGCTTGCTAAGAAGTGACTGATGATAACCGGCGCTCCAGTGTGGAGGGTGACCCCCTGTGTCCATACCATCACCACCACCACTACTCGGGGAGAATTGGACGCCTGGTGTTTCCACGACGACTATAATGGGCTGCAATCTGTGCACTTTACAGAAGCGAGAGGAACACTACAAGCTGCTTTATGAGATTGCACAGGTGAGCAGCGGCACAGCTGACTGGCATGGATTGTGTGTTGTTATGTGCAAATTCATTATGCATACTATGCAGAGAGCCGCTCTAGGCTGCTGTTGCTGCTTGGTTTTTTAGGAAAGATGTTCCAAACAGGAGCCGTGTTGGGAGTGTGTTAAGAAGAAGATGGAGTATGAATCAGAAAATAATACATAAAATGAAATGAGGCGGCATAACGGGGAGAGAGAGAGGGGGTTCTTACTTACCAGCCGATGTGTTTTGAGTAATGTGCAGTTGCTCAGAGAGCAGCCGGTGTGCAGCCCATTCATCCAGCTGGAGTAGCTGTGTTGAGGAAGCAAGTTTTTTTTTTATTATTTTTTTTATTTTATTTTTTTTTTGCAGCACTCAGTTGCATTAAATAATGTGTATGTGCCTGGTTTTGGTTGATGTTCAGTATGTGAAGATATTCGGTCTTAAAACTTTCTTTGGCACTTTTTCTGTTCTTGTAAGATTGTTCAAGTGTTCTTGGGGAACTATGAACTACGGTATTGATTTTGTGCACACAATGCAAATTTACGCAGTACTTTCTTATGCAACCCAATTTAGCTTTATTATGAGAAATTCATGCTTTGCCTGTTTATACATAATTAATTCTGAGCATCTTCAGGCTTAATGGACAAATAAGCAGAGCACAAAAACTCAGGATGAGTGGAAGAAGAACAGATAAACATTCACCTAACCACCTCCAGTCTTCCCATTAGCCCTCTTCCTGTGACAGGCTAATAACTACGAAGCTCTGGAAGTGGAGTGGTGTCTCCCCTCCCCTTCGAGTAGTGCCTGCCTTCACGCCACTGTGATCACAGCCTCATTAGCCATTTTATACAACCATCCTGTGCATTAATTAGACGTGAAATGTCTCTCTTTACCCTTGTGAAGCGGCAGGATGAGAAGTGTGGGAGTTAAATTAGCTCGGGTTAACCACTGCCTGTAGCTTTCAGCTTATGTGCAACTTGAGACGCTGCCAAACTCTGTTGACGGACGTTGTCAGTCAGATTTGGGGCTGAATGAGTGATTGGAGAAGCTGCAAGCTTCTGTAGTAGATCTGCAGTGGAAGAGGCTGCATTCACTAACGCTCTGTTTAATATTAGCAAACAGAAAGAATTGTCCGGGGACCATAAAGGATGAGTAGGTAGCCACCACAGTGCCTCACTCTCCTCAGAAGGACCATAAAAATACTGCTGCCTTAGTCCTTATTTTGGCCTTTGCGCCTCTCTCTGCATCAATTGTTAAGATATAGCATTGACTCCTTTTCTTGTGGTTTAGCAGAGGGGATCAGTATCCACCAAGTGGGCCTGTCTCCAGGGCACACTCACTGTTGACAGCAGCTCTCTGGCATGTCTGTCCACCCACTGATATACTGAGCTGGTTTAGGTGGGAGCTGCAACATCAGCACCTAGTTTCTGATCACCTCTGTGGGAGGGAAGGCAGGAAGGTTATAGAGCATGTAGGATAAAGACTGGGATGGGAGTAGAGAGTCAGCTGTTAAAGATGCAGCTGTTTAGAGAAGGTGCTAGGGAGGGGAGAAGTGCGTAAGGGAAATGGAGAAGGGGAGGAAAACAGGTGAAACATCATCATGAACAGATATAATGACAAAAAAAAATAGGAGGAGGGATTATAAAACTAGTAAGAAAACATGCAAACCACACGTCCTTAGAGACAATAAAATAAGCAGAAGTCAAAAGCATAAAAAGAGCAACACAACAGGTAAAGTAGATATTAAGTGCAAGACTGTGCAGGAGAGTCTGCTCCAGGTAGCAGAGCTCTCCCTGCAGCTACAGACGTGTGTCACCATGTCTCTGTCGTCAGAAGAAGTGCGTTATGACAGTGAAAACCTTCGCTCTGCACTCACGCTGGAAACCTAATCCTCTTTCTTACATATCGTCTGTCTAGCTTTCTCAGCTCTCACCCGCGCCTCATGTTTTTCATGTAATTCTCACTCCGCCTTGCTCAGTTCTTTTATTTTACTTTGTCTTTCTCTGCTGCAGCAGCACTTCCACCTGGACATACACATACACACTCATGCAAACACTCGTGATTATGCAGAGCTGGTCAACGTGTGTATGCAAATTAGACGTTTTTTTGCAGGTGTCACAGCGTGACTGACCGGCCTTGCCTAGCAGGTTGAACCGAGGAGCCGGAGTCAGTCACAGTGGTTGGTTAGCCACCTTCCTCCCCTTCTCTTCACACCCTGAAACAATTTTGACACTCTCCCTGTCTGCCTGACCCCACTAGCTGTGGGATATTTATGACTAGCTGGCTCCCTCACTCTCTCTCCACCTGCCTTTTCTCTCTTCCCGTGGCTGTGGGTGTTCTGAATGGAAATGCACTCACCTTTTTCAGCTGCCCTCTCACAAGGCTGGCATTTTTTTATTTATTGAATCAGCTTTCTTGGCTGGACAAGTGGACACAGCCTTGTTCTTTCTCTCACTTTCCAAACCAACTATCACCAACTCTCGTTCTTTGTTTATCTGTCCTCCTCATCTGATGTGAGGGCCTCTGAACAGTGAGTGTCGTGGAGCGGTTTGTGAAGCACACTGACACAAAGTTCACATTTGACATTTTGTAATGTTAATTTTAGTTGATTTGATCTTACACTATTGGTCAATTCACTTTTATGTGGAGGTAAAACACCTGGAAATGTGTCTGAAAAGGGCTTTCATTCCTCTGGTCACTCATCTTTGATTGCATTAGTTTCATCCTTTGCCTCCAGCCTGCTCTCTGCAGGACTCCTCTGTAGATAACCTTCCTAGGATGTTTTTCTGTGCATTTCTTTTTTCTATTTTAGGTCAACAAGGATGAAATCTCATGGTACCCTTTGACCTAAAGTTCAGCAGCTCTTACACAAAGGTCAGCCAGATTCTTAGAGTTTATGTTCTCCACTGGGCTGCTGATTAGGCCATTTTTTCAGACGATAACATACTGTAACTGATTCGCTGTGTGGATCTGGTAGGGTTTTGTGATTCTCATTGTGTCCATGAGCTTCCCTCGTGATTGTCACACGTTGTCTGTGCACTGCTGAAACCCAGTGATGTGTGGCTTTTGGGGCTAATTAGCAGGATAGCAGATGTTGATGAGAGGAGCAATGTTGCGTAGCTCGGAATTATGTGGTTAGGATGAGACTTTTGCAGTTTGCAAGTGCAGTGATGCATTAATAGTTTGTAATGTCTTTTTGACAAAAGCCCATTTTGCAAATGGTGTTGTGATCAAAACAAAAGGACCCGAAGGAACTGCAATAGATGTCAGATCTCAAAAGTGAGCGATGATGTCAAGTCACCACTAGGCTACAGTAGCAGCCAGCTGCTCTTGATGCTGCTGGGTAATGAATTTTATCCTTCACAGCACAGAGTTCAGACCGTCCATTTTTCATTATCCTGTTTTGTAATTTTCCAATGAGCTAGGCTTTCTTTTACTTTTCTTTTCCCTTTTTTTGTTTTTTGTTACTAGAAGTTTTGAAAGCAGCATAGCCAGTTTTCTGAGTTTTATTAGACGGGAGCAAAATCATCCATACTGCATTTGAGAAATAAAATGTAAAGCAGCTTCGTAGCTCAATGAGGCACAAGAGTCCCTGATAACTTGCTGATGCATATGAATGAGAATGAGGCATCCACAGCAAATGCGCACACACACACACACACACACACACACACACACACACACACACACACACACCTGTCTGCAGGAAACAAAAACAACACGGTCTTTGTGAAAATTCTAACTATAAAAACAGAAAGCCGTGTTCATGAATTTTAGAATATGAAGGCACTCATGAGACGAGCTGTAATAGATTCTAGGGGCTTAGCAATGTCACATTGAACTGTGTCACCTGGTTGACAGGATGGGAAAGACAGACGTGAAATGAAGAGGATCTGCAATTCATTTGCTCCTGTGGTGAAGGGATTCCCAGGTGTTTGGTCCTGCAGTGAGCTGGATACTCTGTGTCGAGTATCTGGACCACAGAAAGTCTATGGAGGACACAGCTGACTTAGTGCTGCTTATGCTGCAATACCGGCCATGTGTGTAATGAATATGCATTCAGTGAGAAGTAGAACAGCTATCACAAGGGCCAGGCTTTCTGAGAAAAGCATCGGCAAGCTGCATGGGTCACCACATACAGAAAGTCAGCACCGGTCTGCTTTTGTGTAAGTGCGGGCATTAGTGCTATACATTGGAAAGTTCCTGGTGCTTCCTTGGAAAGTCCAGCAACTGTCCCTGGGGTGAACGTCTCTGGAGCGTGTTGTGATTTGCATTTCCACAGTAGGTCCAAAGCTCTGGGAAGATTAAGCAACTTAGTCCACTTATGTATCAAAAGTGCAACCTTGCGTTGTATTTCATGTCATTATGCACATGTGGGTATGAGGTGTGTGAATGCTGCTCAGTATTTCACCTTTTAGTAATGTTTAGCACTGCAGCCCCCACATCAGTGATGGTGTTTTCAGGAAAGTGTGATTTTTTTTCTCCCTCATATTATATAAAAATTATTGACAAATAAAGAAAATAAGCAGCAGATTAATTTAGAATGAATCATGCGTTGCAGGCTGTGAAATGGGAATACTCTGAACCAGCAGTCCACCCCCTTTACTTCAGTACTCATGTGCTTGATGGCTTTGATGGTACATTAAGGCTGCTGAACTATGCTCTTACCCCACCACCATCACACCTTCAGAAGTACAGTACCTCCAGACAGGCAGCTACAAATGTTATCTCCTTGTCCCATTGTATTTTTGAATGATGTCCCTTGACTATTAAAACAGGTAGGAATGAGGGAAGGGGGAGAAGAGAGACAAATGTGCAGTTTGATTGATCTGTGTTCAAACTAAAATGTAAACTTCAGCACCACTTTTACAGTTCTTCATTATCTTTGAAGCTCTCATTAGGTACGTGGACAGATTGACAGATACATGCACCTGTTAATATGAAAAAGAATCATATTTTTTTGTTATTCCCAGCATCAGTTCTAGTGTTGTTTCTGTGCTTCATCCTCCATGCCTGATCTGTCAGCCAACAATGTTTGATTACAATACAAATGGATGTGTACAAGCTTTGCAGTGGACTGTCTTGGGTCTCCCAGCAGCTGAAACTGTGATCCAAATATGCTCAGATGATCTTGTTCCACATAAGATGTTTACAAAGGAGCTGTATTTATCTCCTCACTCTATAGCTCCCCTCTGAGTGGCTAATGCTATTTCCATACTTATCAGGTTAAATATGCTGCAGACGGTGTTGCATAACCGCAGCTTCACACTGACTGTGTAACTGGAGATTTCGTGAGTTGCATATTGAATTTGTAATGCTGCTTCTGTGGAACAGATTGTAACAGTTTGTTTTTTTAACGTAATCTTGTTTTAAATGAGAGGAAATTAAAAAAGACACTAAAAGTCCAGATCACACGTTGTGTCCGTATATGTGCGGCGTTCTCCATGGATATAAATGATGCCATATTTGTCACAGATGATGAAGTCAATGGATTTTATCAGTCCACTAAATCGAACTCTTGTAGAAGAAGAGGGATTTAAGAGGGAATTGATGAATTGGCCTTTTCCTCTTCACCTTTTTCCTTATCTCAATAAGAACCCCGTTGACCTTTCCAACCATATATCAAGTGCCTGGGACCCCCTCGTCTCCTTACGCCTCTGCAACCCAACGTAAACATCCCTCTTCAAAATTTGTTTTATCTCCAGTATGTGCTCCCCTCCGTACCAATTTCTTTCATCTCGTTCACAGCTATTGGCGAGGAAGGGCTGCACAAACAAACCATGACATACCATTTTCCTCAGGGACTAAAAGCTGTTTATCAGAGAACAAATTTCGCTACATCTGCTGCGTGTCCGATGCAGCAGCACTTGGCTGTTTGCTGTTCTGAGGTACTCAGACAAGGACTGCTATATGACGTTATGATCTAATGTACGTGCACTAAAACAGGAAAGCAATTATAGAAGCAAACACAGTCCTGGAGGTGATCGTACTCATTCACCTTTCTGTCTTTACTAGTGTCGCCACATGAATTAATTGGGATAAAAGTAGTCTCTGGATAAGTCTCACTTTGGCAAATGTGGATGACATCAGCGTGGCATCATCCATGGGTAATACAATCATCCATGAGTCTTGTCTTAGTGCATGTTTTACTTTCACATGCTCTTTGTGATCAAAGGCTGTCAACTTCAATCAGACCAGAGGAGCGATGGAGAAAATGAACTATATGCTTGAGTATCTCAATGCCTATGACTCCGTTGTTAAGTGTGTGTATGGAGCTGGGAAACAGCATGTTACTGTGGCTTCGGGGGGGGAATTTATAATTATCTTTTACTGTACCATATAATTTCCAGTAAACAAAGAACAAATCAGGCATATTCTTCTGCACCCATTATTAATAGTCATGATTTATTGCCCTCAGAATATGACATAATGTATTTCAGACCTGTGGTGTGTGCATGTATGAGTGCTCATGGAAATATAAGAGTGTGTGCACGTGCAAAGAACTCCTTGTGTCCTTCTAAACTAGTCTGTGCTTCACTGCTTCAGATATGCTTGTCTGTTGAATGTTTGCGTGTATATGTTGGCTTTAATGCCGACTTCTGGACTGTTTCTGCTCTCAACTTGTCTCTGTGAGTGTGTGTATTTGTGTATATCGTGTACAGTGCGAACAGACCTGACAGCTTGTGCTTATTCACTGCAAACACTGGTGAAAACAAAAAAGCTCTGAGATGAACACAGGGGGCTGTGCATCTGCACACAGGGTGCCTCTTAGCTGATTATCTGTGTTTAAGCAGACAGAAGGGCCCTCATTAATTTATTGCCATTCACAAAACCACATCTTCCCTTCTCCTCCCAATTAGTGAAGATTGTGTGCCGAGAAGGAAGATTTAAATTAGAAACTCATTTCCTAAATGTAACAACTATGAAAAGTAGAGTATATCTGAAATGGAAAAGCCTTGAAAACATATTTCATCAGTCTGCATATTGAGCAGTGTCCTACATGAACACATGATTTTCTAACAATGTCAAAACAGTTTTTCTTATGTCAAACAGAATATTTCAGTATTTGTGGTTCATCTGTGAGCAAAACTCTTTTGGGGAAAAAACAATTAGAATTTTACAATCCATTAATTAGAATTTTATGACAGTTGTGACAGATTTTCTTTACCCCAGAGTGTCCCACAAAAGTCCCTGCAGCATGCTATTTGAATTTATTTTTCCCTTCTTTCTGCGTTCGCCACTGACAGGCTCATATTAGATAAGACCCACAGTCTTGACATTTTGTAACCAATTAATAAGAAATTGTCAACATCAAGGTGATCTACTGTCAATCAAATCTGATCAAACCACACCCACAACGTGTTAACAGAGTGTTAAATGATAGATTTACATATTATTGAACTTTTTATTCAATAGAGAAAAATCTCCCTTCACTTAAAACAAAATGTTCAGGTGGACGTTTCAATGATGTCAATATTTCTCCATGCTCATTGCCTAGTAGTGACATAGTGAAACACTAACCCCTTTGGTTAGTTTTTAATTAGCCTGATTTGTTTGAAAGCAGCACTGTGTAAAATAGAAATTAATGTATTTAATAACATAACAATATAATATCACTGAAAGTCAAATATTGAACTATTGAATTGTATCCTGTTCCCACTTGGCTTCATCAAACAAACAGCAGAGACATTTAAAAATATAACATTTTTCTCGTTGTCTTTGTTTATTGAGGGTGTTTGCTTTGCTGCTGCTAGATAGCAACTCAAACAAGATCCTTTTATCGCTGCAGGTAGAAAGAGAGAGAGGAGTTGACAGAATACACAGGCTTTCTCTTATCTGTACTATACAATATGTTGAGCGTCCACTCCCCCTTGGCCGTAAGATATCAGCTCCAGCATCGCCACTGACATTTGGAGAAATAGGATGGTGTCAGGGTGGGGGCTGTCTGCGTGATCTATAGTCGATAAAAAGAGGCGACAAAGCCTTGAGTTCTTACGCTAGATGCTTTCAGTGATGACCCTTTTTCACTTTGTCTCTCTCCCGCTCTCCTATTCTGACATCGCTCTTACTTTTATACGTCTGCAGGACACCTGTGATACAAAATGCGAACACTGTCTGTGACAGGTGTGTGTCTGTGGGTGCGTGCAAATACTCACGCGCCTGTGTGAGAGGTTGACTGATGCTGCTGTAGGTCAGGAGATCAGTGTGTGTGTGTGTGTGGGGGGGGGGGGGGCGCTGGATGTGTCGGGGTGACACAAAGCCTCTTGGGTGAGGCAGCCATGCTGGTGTCACTCCACAGGTCAGCGGGCACCCCCTGCAGCTCCCATGATAAGCCTGGGCCTGACAGCCGCTTGATGGGAAGGGTTACGCACTCACACCTCCCTGCTCCACAGCTTGCATGGCTGGACTCTGGGGAAGAAAGTGATAAGAAGCCCTATGAATGCAGCCACTGCACTTACATTAGCTAACAGTCATTGTAAGAGGCCCAAATCCAAAGAAGACTCGAAAAACGAGGAGCCATTCGCATCGGGCATTAATGCAAACAAGCCTTTTAGCTATTCTTTAATAAAAAACTGGAGGATTTCTGTTTTCAGATTTATGGAAGAGTGTAGCCGTGGTTTTATTGTTGCTGCCGCTGTCACACTGACACACTGACACAGTTTCAAAGGCCTCGCTTTTAATGAGCTGCATTTGCAATGAGAGCATCACAATGGCTTTTTAGAAACTCCAGCCTTTCCTGAATGAAATCAATGCCTCATCAATGTAGAGTGCGTTTCAGCTGACACCTCAGTGTAAATGTAATTTAACTGATTGCAAAATCCATTTAAAAGTCCAAATGGGTTAGAATTTGAATTAACAAAGTCTGTATGTTGACAAAGAATATGCTCCATATGGAAAAGTTTAAATGCTGCCAAAAAGTCTCCATATGGTAAATCATGTTTGTTGCGCCATAGAACAAAATGAAAGCTCCATTTTAAACCTAAGACGCACACATAATTTTTCATATATCAATATGAGCATGTGAGAAAAAGGAAACTATTTTTGCAACACAACACATTGTTGTGAAACAGCAGCTAGCAGAAGTTCACAGTAGGATGTAGATGCAATCTTTGTGAGGTTGGAATGGCGACCGTGTTTTCTCCCCCGCAGCACTGCAGTCAACCCAGCACCTCCCACACAGCCCAGATCCTCTCACTGTCGGGCCTCCCTTCTCACAGCCTCAACACTAGCAGGCAGACTAACACAGTGAGGAGGGGGCCACCTGCCTTATTCAGTTTCTTCTTCTGTACAAACGTGAAGTTGCATTCAGAGATTTAGTTGTAAAATCTTTTTTTTTTTTAAAGTGATGGTCTTGACTCATTGTAAGGCACTTGTAGTTCACCATGAAAGCTATACAAAGCCAGAATGCATTTGTGTAATCCATTTACCATTTGGGCTGCAATTTCACAGATCTGCCTGCCAAGAACAGGTTTTCACCTGCCAAAATGATTTATATTCTTTTGTCAGTTGTTTGTCTCATCATAACAGTTTACTATTTTATATTGTTTCTGATTTATTTTTTCTGACAGAGCTCTTCATCAGTTTTTGGTGCTATTCCTTGGGCCCAAACTGACCAGGGATCCACCTTTCAGTCATAGGCAATATGGAGCTGCGGTTTTTCCACCTCGACGAAAATGTTCTGCCATGAGCAATTTGTACTTTGAATCACTCTTAATCTGACTTGGGTTACCAACATGCCCTAAACCATGAAAAGATAGTAATTCATGTTTCACGCTCTTTCCCAAACGAAGAAGTTTGAGTATTGTTAGGCCTTTTCACAAGCTCACGCAGGGTGAGATTGACAGCTTGGTGTAACAGCTGTCATGCATTAGATTGCTGAGGTGAAGGGGAAACTGAGCCTGAAGGCAAAGCTCTGAATTTTATCAGTCAGTTTTCATTCAAACCCTCAACTATGGTCGTAGCTCTGCATAGTGGCGGAAGGAATGAAATAGCATAAAATGAGATTCTACTGTGCGGCTCAAGCCTGGACGTCAGGGACTGGGTGAGGATCTTTTGATTTCTTAAAGTAGCTTTGACGAGAGCCAGTTAGCGTAGTTTCAAGCATCTGATCTGATTACCGCCTGAGAGCTCTGGTAGTTTTCCAGGCACGTCCATCTGAGTGGAGACAGCAGACACAACCAGAACATACTGGAGGGATATATCCTACCTGACTGCAAGAGCTACCTACATGTACAGCATGGATGCAGAGAAAGATGTCGCTATGACTTTAGGATTACTTTTTCTTTTCTCAGAAACCTTTGGCTGACATGATCCAGAAATCAAAGTAACTGTAGATAATCTGTTTATGAATCTCATTAGAGGTGCACACTCCCACTGCATCCATTTAGATTATCCTCTAGGGTGAAGTGTGTATGTTTGAGAGCAAGAGAGAGACACACACACGGAGACACAGATGATGAGAGAGACGAGACAGAGCGTGGACAATGTCAGGGGAGTGCTGAGGAAGTCCATTAGTGTCATTGGCATGTCACTGATTCTGAGTGTCATCGGTCCATGTCATTTCTTTCCATCACTTTTTAAATGTGTGAAGTAGGAGAGGCTGCTGTCGTCACAGACATCCTAAAAAAAAAAAAGAAAAGGCAGACAGTGACTGATCCATGCCAGTAGAGCACATCACAGTCCCAAAGCTTGCAATTCCACACATCATGATGTTTAATACAACCATAAAATGTCTGCCTCTAGGTTAGTTAAACATACACTTTATATGCAAGCATAAAAAGTCTAAGATCGAATTGAATTGACATCATTTAGTAAAAGCAAGTGAATTTGATTTAGAAAGCCAGTTTTCCTCAGGGCATGCCTTGAAACCAGATGAACCGGAGGGAATAGTACAGAGATAATCAATAAAGGAACGTCTGCTTCTAGACACTGAGTTCATTTTAGACTGTTTGTGAATTAATCAATAGCGAGACATGTTTTGAGAACGAGAGAGACAAGGGGGCGGGATGAGGATGGGCTACTTCCTCCACCTGAGGGGCGGCTATTCATCAGGGAACTGACAGAACATTGTAAAAATAAACAAGAAAAAAAAAAGATGAGGAGCAAGCAGACAGCTCCCACTTGACACTGTGTGTCTAGGGTTGGGTGCCGTGGGGTTTATGCAGGCCTGCAGGTCTTAACACGCCACAACCAAAACCACCATATCATATCCATGCATTTTCCAGCTCTCCACTAGATTTGTCTGCTCTGGGGAGAGAGTTGCATTTCAGGAAAGCAAGTCTGGAAATATCCGGGTTGCTTGGGGAACATCTATCAGACTCGCTTGTTCTTTATACAGGAGCGGCTTTGGCAGTGACACAGCTGAGAGACTTCTGTTTCCCTCTCGGTCTTTAGCTGACAAGTTTTCACTGGAGCCCATGCAGTGATGGCCCCAGGTGAGTGTCGAGGATATATAGGTGTTCTCAGGGCTGAAAATGGCCACTTAAGACTAAAACCTGCAACAGTGGAGAAATCCTTCTTTCCATGTCTTACCTGAAATATCCATTAAATCACATGTAGCTGAAAACTATGGAAACGGAAACAATATATTTGAACCAGCAGGCTGTATAAAATAAATTAATATTATAACACAACATCATCTAGGAGAAAGCCCAAATGCACGCAGGTCACCCGAGTTGTAATTAAAATGCAGCTAGAAGCTCTGACATTCAAGTTATTCTCCGTCATTATCTGTATCAAACTAAGGTTAAATCCTTCATAAACTAAATAAAAGGTAATTAAGAGAAGTGACAAAGTTTGCAAAATGACTAACTTAACATATGTGTTACTGAGTACTGTATCTGTTTGAACTAACTGTTTACCTTGACTCCACTCGTGCTAAACTGGATGACGGTGATATTGATCATTCCACTTCAACTGGAAAGCACATATTTCTCCAAGTGAAGTCTCAAATTGTGTTCGCTGATCATTCTGTTGTATTCACTTGGACTCTTTCTGCACCCACTGAGCTGTTATCCTCCTGCGCTAAACATTGGTATTTGAAACCCAAAGTGCCAGATGTGAGCAGCCTTTAACAAGTTGCTCTACTGCTATTAGAGGCTAATTAGCATTTGTTATGACCAACTTCCACCCCACCACCAGTTTGTATGGATTTTACACAGATTTCTTTTCACGTGCAATATGGTTCATATTTTATTAGCTGCACTAATTGTCTTCATCCGCAGGCCCCCTCTGCCTGTTTCAAGTCATAGAATTGTTATCAGAAAATCACAGTTGAACAGACGCTTTGCTCCCAAGCAGTTGCACTCATCTAATTATAAAACACTAGGTAAATGTTGAGCAGATGCCCTCCACCAATACCCCCCGCCCACCCCTTCCAATTGAGAGAGCCATTTGGTCTCATTCTAGTGTTACATTGGCTCCACATGGAGTGGTGATTGTTGCCAAGCGGTTACTGTGGTATAAATGAACCTAATCGGCTGCCAACTCTACGCGCCGTCCAGCAGACAAGAACAAAAGAACTACTTCCACTTCAGCTAAAGTGGTCCGCCGTACCCCGCTGTGGTGCCTGACTTCTCAGCCTTCCTGTGCGAGGAAGCACGAGTGTGATTGTGTGAAAGGATGCCACACTATCTTCTAATGACTAATAGCTTCAGTGTCCTTGAGGCTCGTTTGGCAGGACCATGCCACAATTCAGCATCTGTTATTGATGGGGGGGAAATGGAGAAAAATGAACTGAATGGGAAAAGGTGAGGTGGGAAGAGGGGTGGAGTGGGTGGAGCAACCTGTGACCTGGATGTTTAAGAACTATATCTTTAAAAAAAAAAAAGCTAGTAGCTGGAAAAAAAGGTTCTAGTACATCAGATAGCTTTGCTGTTTTGTAGCTTGCTCTGCTACACACTTTAGGGTGCTGGATAATATCAGTAATCTTAGATTGTAACTGTGTCGTTTCAACAGTTTCAACCCCTCTTAGTCCTTACTAATAGGGGTTATCATGGCATTGCCTTAATGAACCTGCACCTGGAATGTGAACCTCCAAGTAATGTTGGTCTTTAGTTACAGGAACATTTTGCCAAAATGAACAATAGGGAAAAAAGCAGAACCCATGAAGATTGAAAAGTGTCATTTATTTATTTTATTTTTTTTGGCTTCAATTTGGAGGTCTGTCTTCTTCTCTTCCAGTTTTCACATCCTTCTTCTAGCTTCATTACCCCTCATACCATGCACCCTGTGCTGGGGAGTCAGAGCAGCTGTCATTTCTGTCTGGCAGGAGTGTCTCTTCTTTCCACCACAGCCACAAGTGACCTGTTCCTGTCTCCGAGCCAGGACAGATGACAGGCTGTACAGTACAGGTGTGGGCTCCAGGTATAAGCTTCACTGGGATCCAAACCATGGCTTTTCCTGCGAATAGCGACTGATTAAATTTTAATTTGGCCTCACAGTAGTAGGGATAAAGCCTTGTAGAACGATACAGACTTGAGGAGAGCAACTTTGAAGTACACACACATACAACAACAATCACCCGCGTATGCACATGGAGCATCCATTACAGAGTCGGACTATAAATCTGCCTTGGAATTAACCAGTGAGTAGCGGCTGATTGCTGTAACGGTCCCCTCACACTCCCAGGAATGAGAATAAATGAGCAGACACTGGCGTGAACAATCCTTTATTACAACCATTAGCCAGTGGAGCCCGAGCCTTATGAAGCAGGGGACACCAAACCCGCAGCCCTGTTGTCACATACGTGGCCTACTTTTGGTTCCCATGACAGTGTGAAGAGCCCCATGCCCCCATCATCATCGCCACCAACGCACATGCATACAATTACCACATTACTAACTCCCCCACCAATCTCCCATTCGTTCACACAATCAGTGGATGCAATATAGTCGTCTGCATACTGCTTGTAATGTCAAAACATTTCTGAAGTGCCAGCTAACAAGTGCAGCTCTGGAGTGCCTCCACCGGCTCAATATGTTCATCAACACATTTTTTTTTGTTTTTTCTTTTGGAGGAACTTCAAGTGGTGGCAGAATCGTTAATCAGGAACTTTGCTGTGTGTGTGTTGTCTGTAAATCATTCCATTCATTCCTGGATTCATTCTTCAAACAATAACAGCGCCAGGTGTTGTAAATCAAGATTGGTTTGTTTGCTTCTTTTTTTTTTGCATACATTAAAATTGCCAGGTGGACCATTTTTTTCATTAATGCATTCTCCATCAAGAACAAGGTGATGTTACAGCTCATATAGCATGCAACGCTTCAGGTCATTTAAACATGTTTTGACAGGTGTTTCATTACATTCAGAATAGATCGGCTGACATTGTTTGTATTTTCTATTAGAAGGTACTTATTCCCTGTTGATGGACAGATATGCACAGATTCACTGTCTGCTTCATATGAAACATTCAGCTTTGTCATTTAAAACTGGTGTTTTCATGTTGATATGCAACATCCCTTTTCTTTTTATGGCATGCCAGTCCTCCACCCAATGGAGAACCTGTGCTATGATCTGCAGAGAGCCGTTCACACCAGACGTTCTAAGAATATGTCTGAGCTGAAGAATGGTCCAAAGATCCTCCTGAATGTTGTGCAGGTCTAATCCAAAGCTATAGGAAGCGCTTGTTTGAGCCTATTGCTGCCAAAGGTGGTTCAACCAGCTCATAAAAAACAATTTAACTTAGTTCTTACACATTCATTCAGTAAGTTTAGTACAGTGAGAGATGACTTTTTCCACAAAATGAAAACCTGTTGAGTAGTAGGGGGTGCTGGGGGCACATAAACGTGTAAATGCCCCTTCATAATGTCTGATATGCATGTACACTGTTTTTGATCAAGTATACAGTACTGCCTCTCTTTTGTCATCTGTCGCCACTAATTCCAACTGTGTAATCAGGACACAGTGGGGAGCACTGCTTTGGATCCAATTTCCTCTCGCTTCTCCTTGTTTATTGACTCGGGGACCTGACAATGAGTGAGACTCGAGTGGGTTGAGAGAAAACCACAGACATCGACTCTCCGAGCCTCTCACTGGCACTTTCGCTGTGCCACGAACAACACAGTGGGGAGCCTTGAAGTAGATTGATTACACTTGTGATCACTCTTCTAAGATAATGTCCTTCCTTTTAATCATGCATTGTGCCGCTGCTCTTTACAAGGATAAGATTCTCATCAGCAACTCCATCACTGTCTCATTGTAAATGCCGTCCTAATTGGACAACTCTGCTTTTTATTGAAAGCTTTGATCTTATTTATTGCTGTGTCCTTCAGCTAGTATCATGCTTTGTTTTGCTTTTTTTTTTTAAAGTCTACTTCTTGTCCTCTTGTTTTCCTCTAGTCTGTGTTCTCGTTCACTTTCCAAGAGCTTCACTTAAGGATTTTTGCTCCTGGAGTGTAGCTCGTTGGTTGCCAGGTGAACATGATTGCTCTATAAAACTCCCTAGGACTTCTAACACAGATCTGTGTAAAATCAACGAGTTGGCAGTATTTGCAGTATGTCAGCTTTACCCCTGTGGTGATGAGCTTTTATAGTGTGCTCTGAAGTTAATTACCTTGTATTTACTCATTGGGCAACACAGAGTTCAGTAACTTCATAAAACTGACACTTCATCAAAAAAACACAAGTCATTTAGACGCACATCGCCCCAGCTTTGCTTTCTCTTATACTTCCAGTGTTTGAATTAAGACTTGACGATGAGTTTAGTTCAAAGAAAGCTTGAACGAGAGTGCAGCCTCTGGCTATCATCAGTAATCCTGTCTTTTTCTTCTTGTTGACACTGTTAGAATGGACCGAACTTGCTCACTGAGGCAGTTTTGATTTTACCTGTCCACTCTCATGCCAAGTCCTTTTGTGATGGTTGACATTTGTAATAGGACACAAATTACTCGATGTGCTTAAGGAAAGTCACTGTCAGAAAAGTCATAACTGAAGTTATGTGGGGTCACTTTTTTCTAGATGTTACTTCAACAGGTAATGAATATGAAACAACTTGTAGTTCAAGTTGCTGTCTGCTTCCAGCCTTAAGGAAGGTAAGAAAGGGTTCTTACCTTCATTTCCTTCCCTCTCTCTTTCTTTCCTTGACACTGTTAATGGCTAACAGGCAGATCAGTGGCCTTCCGCAGAGGTCCTGATTGACCTTTCAAAGCCTCCATGTTTATTATTCTCACTGTCAAAGTGCCACGTGTCACTGTTTGATGTCCACTCTCATTCTGAAACCAGCAACTGTGCAACAGCCTCAAAGACAAAGAGCCAGTTGGAGAGGGGAGGGAACGGGATGTCGGACGAGACGCCTTTGTTGTGATCACGACTGTGTCTGGCATTATGTAAATAGTGCTTATCCAGTGTTAATTGCCTCTACTGCAAGGATGAGCATATTAAATGTGAAGAAAACAATTTACCACCATTCTCAAGCCACCGTGAATAAGGCCGGGTCTGGCTTTTGACAGAATTGCATCTGCTACCTGTGTCATCTCATCTGCACTCTGAAACTTCATTGAAAATAGCAGATAACAAAGGATAAATCTGGTTCATTACAGCATGGGTGGTCCATTTGTCTCTGTAATACAGACATTGTACTTATTAATTGCCAAGATCAGGATCTCCTCTATAAGTAACTAAACTAAACAAAAACCCAATAAAAATGTTTAACTGTAAGTACAGAAATGTTGCACACATGAGGACAAAAAAGATGAGTAGACAAAGTCAGGGAAGGCCAATGGTTATATCTTTGTATGTTTTTGTATTTTGCGCCTTGTAATGTTACTACTTCTGCTAGACAACTTCATGTGTCGTGCATCCTCTCTGGCTCACTCGCAGCGCATAAAGAGGTGTTCCATGACAGCACTTGATTTTCTGCAGTCAGCATATGGATAGCACCATTACTCCTTACATTTTTCACGCCAGCCAGGCCATTTTGCTGATCTGCACATCATCCAGCTACCCCCCATCTCGCGCTCCTCTTCCGACCCCCAAACCAATTACAAGTTATCACCAAGGAGGAGGCTGTTCATCCATTAGTTATTCATTCACCCAAGTGCTGCTTTTACTCTAATTTGATTTCTCCCTCCATTTTACATTAAAACTCACTCCAAGATGGCAAGATCTCAAAAGTTAAGCACAGGCATTAACTGTGCATCTCTAAATCTCTTTAACAAATATACCCTGCATGTACCATTAACCTTGAACAAGCCGATTAACTTACCACTCTGTTTCCCTCACCAGCCCTAAAATCATATTTAAAATCTATCCGAAATAGGATGGTAAAATTATTTTGCATGCAGCTGTAATCCGTTAGTGATGAAGATTGAATGCCATATTAATCTAATTTCATGGGAAAGTGATCATAAGCAGAACAAGTGGATATCATGGATGTTAATACCTGGTGGATTTGACAAAGAAGTACAGTTACATGATAATATCACAGTCTCTCATGTGGCTTACTGTACAGGCTTGTGGTGTGTGTGTGTGTGTGTGTATCATGGTGTGGAGTAGTGTTGCCTTTTCATTACTAAATCTGGAAAAGCTGTTGCAGCATTTAATTTACGCACCAAGTGTTGTACTTACTTTAAAAATGTGATCAATTACTCATTACACATGATGTAATTGCGCTATAATGATGCTTGTCACTTTGCTTTCATTACTCAGCTCAGCTTCATCAAATATCCCTTAGACTACTGTATATACCTAACATTCTGTATTTAACATATGCAGTCATAATTTCCACATACATGTTGGAGTAGGGGTTAGCACTGATGCCTCAGTTCACCTGGAAGAATACACGGCTCGGCAGGGTGCCGTTCTGTGTGGACTTTTTATGTTCACCCCTAGACTGAGTGGGTTCTTTCTGGGTACTCTGGCTTCCTCCCACACCCAAAGACATGCATGTTAAGTTAATTTGTGACTCTAAATTGCTTCTGGCAGGAATGTGAGTGTGAATGTTTGACTGTCTCTGTATGTCTGCCCTGCGATGGATTGGTACCTGTCTGGGGTGTACCCCGCTGACTGCTTGGATAAACTCCAGCACTCCCATCACCCTTCAGTGGAGAAGTGGTTAAGTAAATTGATGGATGGATGGCTATTGGGTATATCTGTCATATACATGCATAGTAGTGTCATCACAGTGAAGCAACACTGTTCAATTTTAAACCAATCCAGGTTATTGTTGATTGTTGTTTCATTTTACTGTTGGCTAATGTTGGCAAGCTAGATTAAACAGTAACAGTGCACTCTGCTGGATATGCAGTCCTTACCCCGAAGTCCTAGGGCAGCAGTCCTGTTACTTCTATATTCATCCTGGAAGTTGTAATTTCTCTCCTGAAGTGTTTGCACAGCTGCTGATATGTTGTACTGATGATTTATACCCACCCAAATCTCCTAATGCTACTACTGCTATTCACACATCATTCCCCAGGACTCTCTTGCAAAAGAGATTCTTAATCTCAATGAGGTTTTCCTGGTAAAATAAAGGTTATACAACTACTACTGAAAGCTTTCCCTTGAGGCAGATTTGTCATGTGTGATATTGGGCTATACAAATAAAATTGGATTTGATTTGATGTTGGTACTAGATGCTCCTTCCATAAGCTGTGGATTTGTTAACCTGCTATACTCGGCATGTTTTGACACACAAGTGTTGATTAAAAGTGTCTTCTTCCTTTGTGTTTTGTTTTTTTTTTTTATGGTTGCCCTATACCCTGACCGATTACAGCACAAGATGGGATAATAAACGTATGTAAAAACATGCCCAATAAAAGTAGTGGTGATACACTTTGAATGAGTTGTGCAATAAAGGGACTACTTCCCACAAGACTGGTGCTCAGAGAGGAAAATTGGCAGAATTCATCAACTGTTCTGTAGACACAACATCTCAGCAGCAGTGTATTGGGCCTTTAATGTGAAAAATTGCCCAAGGGTCTTGTGCCGTGTGTTTTATGTGGTTGGAGGGGTTAAAGTAGGCCTGTACATTGGTTCATGTAAAGGTGTTGAGGGGATTGTCAGATTTCCCCTGTGGCATTCTCTCGCTCACGCTCTCTCGCTCACTCTCTGTCCCAGTTTCATGTCACTGGAGCGCCAAATGTCTGGGAGTGATTTATGCAGTCATAAGGGCTGTACTGTAGCGGACCTTGGCCCGTATTTTATTCTGACACTTATTATTGAAATGAGACATTTGGGTGTAAAGAGGAACCTAAGTCTTTTTCTCACCGAGAGGATGAGGTAGCAGTCATACTTACATTTAATCTCATCCTTCCAGCATTTGGAATTACATCAGGGTGTATTTAATTCCACTTTTGTATTGAATGTTCCTGTTCCCACTTGCATTTAGTGATGAAAATTCAAACTGAGTTTCACATGTTGACAGAACAGAATACATTGTTTTTGCTTTGTATAGAAGAGGCAGGTGAGAAGAAATCATCAGTGCAAATATCAGCAGCATTAAAGCTTAAGGCTACAGCATGCAGATTTGTCCAAATGGTTTTATTTAAACATGTTCTATAACTTAGTTTGGAGTGGTGTTGTAAAAGCGTACTGTGATATGGGCTCACAGAACAGCATGGCAGTGGTAAAAATATATTCATTTCTTAAAGTTTGTTAGCAAGGCACACTTTCAACCAGTCAGATTAGTAAGTGGAGTGTAAATGCAAAGCAGAGCTCTATCAGAGAGAGAGAGAGAGAGAGAGCTGGACAGAACAAAGTAGACTGATTCAGAATCCTATGTTAGCGCTGGCTTTTTCATTGAGTTAATTAATTGATCAGCTACAACTTCCAAATGTTTCCCTTGGTGCCCTAGAAGTTTATGGAATGGACCAATAAACTGCAAGTTGCCCACTTCAAGTCCAGCCAGGGAGCGCTGATGCTGTTCTCGCCAAATACTGGTATAAAACCATAACTTGTCAAGAAGATTTTTGTTATGAAACATCCAATGACAGATGTAAAACAGTTGTAGCTACAGAAATTAACATTTTGGAAAATACTGTAGACTTAATTGCTTACTTGCCAAGAGATAGATGAGCACTGTCTCTGCAAACTACAGCCTGCAGGTAGGTAAGAAACAAGGGAAAACAGCAAGCCTGGCGCTGTCCAAAGGTAACAACTTCACCTCCAAAAGTAAATGATATTGCTAATATCCACAAAAATTAAAGAAAACAGGTTGTTTTTTCATTATCTAGGGGATTTGTGGTGTTTATTTTTTTTGTTTTTTTGTTTTTTTGAGAAACACTCATGACATAGTGTAATTAGAAGAAATCTTTGAAATTAGATTTTATGGTGGGGAAAACACTCGTGCTCCTTTTCACTTCCCATATAATGCCTTCACATCTCTCATTCATAGTGAGTGGGCTGACCTATCCCCATTGAGTGTTAGGAAAGTGGTTTGTAGTCTATCAGCACTCACTCAGTGATGGTTTACCATTAGCAGCAGTCCCTCTCTCTACAGTTCTCTCCAGCTCTAGTGGCCCTGCTTCTTTGTCCCCCTCTACGCTCTACTGTACCTCCCATCTCTTTTAACTCTGTCCACATTCAGCCTTCTCTTATATCTGAGGGCTCCACTCAGCTGAGTGGACCCTAACACTGAGAGGTCATGTTGCCTTTTCCCAAAAGATGAGAAGATGGAACACACGTGTAATCCACGGCTCTAAGCGCTACACTCCAGAGGCTACATGACCTACATGTTACATTTACTCCATCTCCCTGAATACACTTAACACCCCACAGGCTGCCACTCAAATCAGCAGGCGACAGCACACAGGAGATACAGACTATGTGTAATGGAGTCTTACTTCTTGTACAGATGTTAAGCACAACACCCAAGGTTACACATGCTGGTTAAATATGAGCCTCTGATGCTCTTTCTACTGCAACTGAAAGATTAGGAAAAAAATCCTTTCTGAAGTAGAAAGGATGACCTTGCTGTATTCAATTTAGCACATTTCCTCTAAACTCTATAAAAATTGAAAACAAAAACATTTCATTAAGATTCAAAGTGCTACATGCAAGTCATAAAGCAATGTATGCAGTTAATTTGAAAGCATAAAAAGCTAATGGACTATTAGAGTCTACTGCCTGAGGCTGCCTTCTCTCCTTGCAGAAGAAGTACATCAATCACTACTATCAGTAACCCCCCTGCAAGCTGGCAGCAGTGTCTGTGTCTCCTGCCAGAGACAGTCTCTAAGCAGAAGCAGCATCACATGTGGCTAAAAGTTGACACCTTAACAGATAAACTGGCCTCACTTTACTACCTTTGTCCCAACATTGTACCCTCAGTCTTAGGAGATATTGATGGGGGTAGCAGTCAATGAGACAAAAGCACTGACAGAGGAGATGCCTGAGGAGTCGAGCTAAGCTGCTGTGTGTGTGTTTGTTCTTTCTTGCTTATCATAGCTGCAGGATAAATGAACATGGGACACAGATGAGAGCACCTTCAGGACTGTGCTTTGCTGTAGGCTCATATTTGTAAACCGGTAACTTTTGGTGAAGTTTTCAAGCAAGTCTCTTTGTTTGCCTGAAACAGCTCAGAACAGCTTAAAGTGACATGAGATATTTACTGAAGCGGAGACTTCATGCACTGAACTTCGTCACAAGTACACAATTTTTGAATGTCTTTTGTCAATGTGGGACTGAGCCACAGAGAAAATGAAAGAAAAGAAGTTTCATCCTTTCGTTACACTCCACTAAGCTGGTTTACTGAATTTGTTGTGGGAAAGCTGGTAGTCGTCTCAGAGGCTTTGAATGAAAACACATTTCTCCTCTGGCTACAGCTGTTGCACATCCATGTGCAAACAGCCAGCAGATGCGTCTTGGTCCAGCTCCCCCATCCCACAACCCATTTCCTTCCAACTTCACATTTACCTGATCATCTCCTGGCCCAATTGTCTAGCAAATGATCCCTCATGAATAATAACCATTGCTTTGTTCCACACCAAGATACCAAGATAATTCATGTTGACTCTGTGCATATGGAGCAGTTTTGGCCATGAAGCACGTGTAGAGCTGCGTTGGACACCATAAACGCTACAGCTGCTAAAAAATTAGTTGCCAACAGATTTTGTTTACCAGCATGTGTTTGACTGAATGTGTATTTTCATATTTTGCACGCACACTTGAAGAGGATAGCTTATGCTAGTGCACAATTAAACTTTTAAGAGGCTACAGCCTTTACTAAATGTGGACAGTAAATGAAAAGGAATGGTGTTTAATTTTGACAAGTTTAAAACTACTTAGGACGTACATAGAAAATTGCTGTATAAAGTCACCTTCACCATATTTAGGTATGCACTTTGAAGAGTAATGCGTCAAAAGACATCGAGGTCTGCTCTGAAAGCAGTTCTTCAGTGTAAGAATATGAGAATGGCTGGGAAGCTGCAGCCAGGCTTATAGAAACCCTTCCCATCTGTCAGACAGAACCGCAGATCCACACACCTACAGTAGCTGTAGCTGTGTGTTTGGCTGGATAGACATGAGCCAAAGAGACACAAAGAAGATGGCAGGGTCCCTCATGCAGGAGTTAAGGCTACTTAATACACTTCTGTTGATTGGGGATTAATTGTTCCATCTGGCTCTCGTGAAAACCAGTGAAGAGAATAGAAAAACAACACACTCTCCTCTTCTCCCCTGACATATTTTCTCTTGTTTCATTATGGTCATGGAGTATGGCTAGCAAGCAGTCAGGTTTGGAGGAGGAGCCTGGCTCGGACAGGCTGTACCAGAGGGAGCGCTGGGAAATTTGATCATTTTTCTCCAGGACTGTCATACGCCATAGGCTGCCTCATTTGTCTGCTCCAACTCCTTTGTTTTCACCAGGCTCCTTGTTCCAGGATTAGGCTGCAGAGCAAGCGATGAGCAAGAAAAGAAGATAAAAAGAAATACAGTGAGACACTCAAAGGAACTATATAAGCTAATTATTATAGCACCCCATGTTTCTTTAATACAGTACTTAACTCTAATGTATGTGCAGTATTTGATATTTGCTGACTGGGCAAAAAAAACTGAGGCTGCACCGTTTCCTCTTTTCTTCAAATTGCTCTTCAGTTGCACAGGAGTGGTGTTGACCCAGTTTATCTCCTGCTCAGGTGATTAATGCTATATTGCTACAAACAAAGGTCACATCAGGAGGCAGGGGAGCAGGCCAGAGCAAAACAAGAGCTAAGGGAGTTATATATGACTCCTGTTATAGCCGAGAAAATAAGTTGTTTGTTGTTTTGTAGAGCATCACTCAGTCCCTAGAGACACACATGGAGAAGTGAACAAAAACGCACACACACTATGGAGAAGGAACCAAGACCAAGACCATTATTGTATTATAACCATACAGAGAGAGATTGACTCGATGTAAAGACAAACCCATTTTAAGTCATTTTGAAATGGTCATATCCCTTAATTTATTCTAATAATGCAGTGACTCTTAATTGGTCATTAAATGGATCGGAGAGTTTTTAGTCAGAACTATGCTATATGTTTTCATTTTTACTACTGTTGGTGTATCTTACTTTATCATTCATTGGTGCTCAATCCTTGATTGATTCATAAATCAGTCTGGTCCTTCACAAAGCTCTTGTTACTGCACAGATTAGACAGAAGGTATGAGGAGCTATAAGCAAGGGTACATTAGACTATTCTTCACAGACGTCTTACACTGAAAAAAATATTTACAAAGAGAATATTAACAAATACTAGTTCAATAATTATACCATTTAAAAAATCCTTTCCTGCCAGTCATAATATGATTCATGCAAATGAAGTGTCTGAAAAACTAAGTACCTTAACACACTGTGATTTGACTGATCTGTCTTTTAATAACCGTGCAGATGATTGAATTTGAAAGACTTGAGAGCTAATAAAAAACAAGGTTGTGCTGATGGTGCATCCTAATACATACTAGGACAGTGTTTAAACTGTATGAACATATACAAACCAACAAACCAACAAAAGCCACCATATAATATTAAAATGTGACTGACGGCTGATCCAATTATGTCACTGTCCTCAAACAGACGCAGCTTCAGATGATGGTTCAAAAGAAACAATGTCTAATTTCTCTGAAGACACATTTCCTTGTCCGCTTTATAAATGTGAATTAAGGACTGAGACGCAAGGAAAAGACTTGAGGGAGGGAAACATGGATGCAATGGAAATTAGGAGCCACCCTATAATGCATTTTAAATGGCATGCAATTCAAACCCTGAAAGTCTTTCAGTTTCCCAGCTTTCTTTTACTTTTCTTGTTATCATCTTACTTCATTTCAATTTGCCAAAATGCTGGAGTATAAAATCACAGTTAAATACAACTGAAGCTGTCTACCTTTTCTTTTTCCTTACATACTTGCCTGAGTTATCTAAATTGTAATCTCTGGTTTCAGCGTTTTTACCAAAGAACATTCTTTGAGGTATTCCACAGCCATGGTTTCTCCTCCAGAGAAATTACTGGTGTTAAATGAGGCAATGATTTTCTTTACATGCGCCAGCTGTAGTGCAAATGGTTTTCAATGTGCCAGAAAATCCAGTTCATTTTGTGAAGATGAAGTTGAAGATGGACAAAGTGAAGAGGGAACATTTGGGCTTGGGTTTAACATTCAGATTATTTTGCAGTGTTGTATTTATAAAAATTTCTTCTTTTAGGACGCTGAGGGAAAATGTACAATTTAATTTTGTGTCTGTATGCGTCCAGTCTGAGCCGAACTGCAGAGCTACACAGATGTTGACTTTATGGGTTGTTTGTTCAAAGACAAGACTATGGAGGTGGCATTTCTTGGATCTGATGGCAAACTTTTCAGTGAAAACTTAATGTTACCCTACTCTGCCGGCATGCTAGTTAAGCTCTATAAACATTTCTCTTCTTCTGCAGTTACAGTGGGTGTATACTGGCTCCGATCTTGGTTTGTTTCTGGCTTTCAGTCTAACAATACTTAGCTGGAAAACTCTGGTTCTTTGGCTCTGCACACTCTGGTTATGTCTATTCCCACAGCAGCTCTGTTTCCAAGAAACATTTCCAAACCAAAATTAACAAAGCAGTCATGCCTTTTTTTCCTATCACTCACAAAATATTGTACATTTTCCTCAGGTAAATGGAAAAGAGTTATCAAAGTCCAGCCATGAGGAGACAGTGGAGGCCTTTCGCACTGCCAAGGACCCCGTTGTGGTGCAGGTCATCAGGCGGACCCCCAGCGGCCGCCCCCATGGCCCCCCTCAGGAAATCCACGTGGTGGATGTGTGCACTCAGACCGACATTACCTTTGAACACATCATGGCATTGGCAAAGCTCCGACCTTCGACCCCCCCTGTGCCTGACGTCTGTCCCTTCCTGCTCTCTGATAGGTATGTACAATTGAAGATGGTCGTAGCTGTGCATTCCTAGGTACAACCAATATCTGCATATGTGAACCAGAGCACAAACAACAACGGCCTTTCTTTATTTATGCATTTATTTGGAACACCATTAGCTTCTTCTGCAGTCAATCATCCTTTATTTCTTAGGACAAATAAATATAAATTAGTGAGAATTAGAGTTATGATAAATAGTGATTCAGAGAAGCAGAGATGGTTTGAAGCAGATCAGTGATTTAAAAGATTTTAATTTGATTTGCTGTGATTACAAATTAAATTAAAGTGCCCCAAAAAGCAGCTCAGAGTTTGTTGTGTCCTTGCTCTGACTTTGCCTGAGACTGATGGTAATTAAAAAGGAAAAAAATAAGTGTTGGTGAACTATGAAGCAGAAATATCAGTGTTTGCAGGATTAGCATTGCAATAATGCAAGGCGCCTGTAAAATATAAATGAACTGTCTAAGCAGCTGCATAGCTGATTGTGACAAATACAGACCTGTTTGAAAAATGAGATTCTAAATGTCCTTCATGTCTCCTTTACACCAATAAGACACACCAACTTAAAAAGCACAGAGCTAAGTCGTCATAGTTCACCAACGATTCAGAATGTGACGTGTGCCTGGCATTTTGATGTTTGGTTTCATATGAAGTTTAACCCCATTTATCACGAAGTGCACACAGACATTGAGAAAATGCCTTTAATAAAATGTATAAACAGATTTAAGTCCACCCACAGTTGTTTCATATGTATGTAGGCATATTTTGATCTGGAAATGAACATTTTTACTCCTATATAAAAATCGAACATGGCACACACAAAGCCACAGTGAAAGTTATTGCCATTGAATGGCAGATGTGAAGGACATTTATTCACAGTTTGGCTGTTGAATCTCGTTTTCCACTCAATAACTGTTCAATTTTCTCTCTGTGATGCTGGGCTTTGTTTCACATACCTTAACTGCTTAGATAACTTTGCACAGAACTGTAACTCCGCTATAAGATTAAATATGTTTGTTGGGCTTGTAGATGTGTGTGTGTGTGTGTGTATATAGATAGATAGATAGATGGATAGATAGTCAGAGGAGACGAAAAGCAGCACTTGTGTAACTTCGGGCAAAGTAGCATAAAACAACCCATGTGGTACAATCACTAAAAGTCTAATCACATGTCAAATGGATGCTAGGTAGTACAATTCCAAGAAGATAAGTTTTGTTTTTTTTGTTTGTTTTTTATTGTTTATGGGAGAAAAAGGCATAAAAATATCAGCCAAAAAAAAGACCTTGAGAGTTGAAAGTATCAACTAGAGGTTTTCTTAGAAAACAACAAAATAAACAGGATTCATTATTTCCTCTCCTGGCATTTTAATTTATATTCTGTTCATCTCAAAGGAGAAGTAAACTGTGAACAAGGAAAGTTTAGCATAAAGGAATATCTAGGTTTCACCTCTTGGGAATGAAACAACAGCAATGCAGGAGCTTTACAGCACAGACTGGGAAGTCAGCACTGTCTCGGTGAGCCAAGTGTGTTTGGTACAGTAGATAATTCTACAGTGATACATTGAGGAACATATCAGAGATAGTGCCGTGTTAACGTGCTACTAGATGCTCACCAATAAAATCAGCTGTTCAATCTAATTATTACAAACATCATAAACAATGTGTGTCATTGTCAGTATTACTATTTGGCAGATATAAAGTATTATACATGACCTGAGCACAATTATTGACACATATACATGTGTGTGTATATATATATATATATCACTCAATATCACCATACAATTCCCCACAGGGCCTTTTTGACTTAATAAGGGGGTGCTTGGTATATCCATTTGGCTCATGGAAGGTTTACAAGGTGATTAAAGCAAATGGGCTAATAAAAACTAGGAAACACAGTGCAACATGTGCTTGCGGGCTAGTTACAGCCCCAAGCCGAGCCCAAATGTAATCAATGTCTCCCATAAAACACACATTTTCTTTCCTTCATCTGAGATCAGGTGCACAATTCAATATACAGCAGCTTTTATAGATATAACAAATGTTTGTCACTCTTATTTTTGAGGCTAGATCATAAAATGTGTAATTGTATTCTTTGAACCCACTACCAAATTATATTTGTGCAATATTGAAGAATAAAAGTATAAAGCATTGTGACATTTACCAGTCTGGTTTTGTGACTGGAGAAATAGTTTTGAGACCGTTTTACAGAGCTGGGTAATCTGAGAGTCAGACAGCCCCTGAACACATCATTCAACATGTTCAACAGTGTCTTTTTGAAGTTTTTGTCCACCGTGATTATCTTGTGTGGCACTGAAGCTGCTCATCTTGTTATGCACTGACAATGCTGTTTTGTTCAGCGACTGAGGGAAGCATAATAGAATTACACTGTACAATGTGGGGGGTTTTGTCTGTCAAGAGCAGGAAGAAAATTATGTGGATATGCTGTTATTAACAACGGGCTGTACTTTTATCACACACACTTGAGCGCCAGCGAAAGCCCTTGACAAATCCTTTATTCTTCACATTCCAACAAAGACAAAGCAAAAGGAAATCCTGTCACTTGGAGGTACAGAATGCGTTTAAAAGAAAATGAGGTAAAGGATCTTGC
Organism: Anabas testudineus; assembly: GCF_900324465.2. Taxonomy (NCBI): domain Eukaryota; kingdom Metazoa; phylum Chordata; class Actinopteri; order Anabantiformes; family Anabantidae; genus Anabas; species Anabas testudineus. The sequence continues at coordinate 17,324,664 of NC_046615.1, forward strand.
TTACGCCCAACTTACCGCCTGTGTCTGTTTCCCTGCCGCCCTCTCTGTTTTACCCCTCACTCCCTTCCTGTCTGTCCTCCCTGACAGCTGTCATTCTCTTCATACAATGGACCAGGATTACTATGAAGGGACAGACTGCCTCTCCCCTATTGCAGCTGATGGAGACAGGACAGAGGAGTTTGAGTATGAGGTAAGAGATGCACTTGACATCACTACATACTTGCTCCAGCCTGGCTGATAAATTAACATAAGCTATTCCAATGTATCAGTAAAATGTATTCTTGCACGTTAGGTGATAAGTAACCAGAAGACAAAGAAAAACTGTATCGCCCATACCATCGTTTGCACACCTGAGAAGTTTTCAGATGTGTTTATGTCCTAGTACTCTGTGATTAGGTTTGGAAATTAGTGGAAATTATGGATATTGACCTTAAAATTCCAGTGCTGTAAAAGAAAAAAAAAAAAAGCAGACTTGAACCCACATGTTTAAACACAAACGTGCTTACCAATTGGTGGGGAGAAGCAAACACTAATTGACTTTACAGACAGATCCCAGGGGAACAGTAGTGACAGATGCCAGATAGTAGACAGCTTGAAAAATCCCTTACTTCCATTGGCAATGATGGTATGCCTCCATGTTTTTGCTTTCTCTGACAAGGCAAAAAGAAAGTAGAAAACCTCAGAAGAGTGACAGCGTTACCTGAGATTTGTTAATTGTTTTTGCAACTCCGAAAGAAAAAACAAGCAAGCTGGTTGACTCTGAATTCTCAATTCAAACCAATTAAAGTGAGTGGTGTGTGTGGCAGGTGCTGGCAAGAGGAGCAAAAAGATGAAAACACTTTTCTTTGCTTCTGCATCTTTACTGGAGTGTAAGTAACAGGCACAGTTGGATAGGTGATGTTTTTAAGGCTGTTGATCTCTGACACATACAGATATACATAGAGATGCACTGATTCAAGTGTTGCAGGAAGAGATAAACAGACTGTCTTCGCTCTGGTCCAATATTCTTTATTTCCGATTCATTGAGGTGCAAGCACATTGCCAGCAAGGGCTCCAACTGGTCTGATGCATGATGATGATTGCTCACCCCTCCCTCCTCTTGCTATTTTCATTTGTTCTGAATGCTTCCACCCACTGAGCTTGAGCTCTTTCTTCACATCCTAAAGAGATTTGTGCACCCACTTGGATCGCAGAGGCCGCGGTGTCAAATCGGAACAAATATAATATATTAAAGCCTCTCTTTATGCCTCATTGCTATTAACAAATCCTATTATACCGTGTGTGCTTTGTAGCCTGCACTGTTTTTTGATTTCATGCTCGGGGAGTTAGATACCACACTAATGCGGCCCCACTTACTGTATACCACTGAAAATGTTGTGAGAGGGATGAAGGCAGAAGCTGAAAAGCCACTTTCATAGTGAACTTGACTCCTCACTCCTGGGGAAGGAGAGATCTTTTTTAATTTACCTTTTTTGATGAAAGAGCACCAGAACAGAGACGGGTGCCATCACATCAAGAAACCATTTAAATCCAATTCACTTTTCTCCAATATGCCAAGAAGTTTTTCTGTTAAGAGTAATTTTCTGTGAGAGTCTGGAGAGAGAGACCTGAAGAGTTTGTACATGTAGTTATGACGCCTTGATCACCTTGGAACCAAATCACTGGCAATCCATACATGAATTAATTTCCTTCTACTTAAAAAGAATTGGGTTGTGGTGGCTGCAGGTTCATCAAGGTAGTCCAAATTTCCCTCTCCCTAGCAATTCTTCAGATATGTACATGGGTTACTGAGGAATTTCTTAAACATCATATAAAAACACTGGTGTCTGAAATTAAGAGTTAAAGTTAAAGATCAGAGAATTAATGCTGCTAGATTTCTGAGGAGAAAGCTACACCACATGGACAGGCTGGGTATTTCTGTCCTATCTATGCATGTCACGTGAAGATAACTGCATCTAAAGTAATTATTAACAAAGCTGTTCTAAAGAACAGTAGCTTCTTCACTCTGTATGTACTGTAAAGGTTGGTTTCTACAGTTCTGTGAAAGTCAGCCAGGTTCTTTTACTTAAAAAATGATCAGCCTTGACTGAAAAATAAATTTTAGAGGCAGAGGCTAAAGAAGTTGAATTTCTTAGTTTATCTACTATCTTGATTTGAAATTTTAAGGCTGGACTTTAAGGCTAGGAAAAGGGGATATACTATAGCTTAGCTAATTTCACTGTTTCATTCTGTAACAAATATGAGGGAGAATTTATCTAACACATCTTAGTTTAAAACTAAACAAATCCAGGGCTTAATACTTACCGCAGGAGTCTGCCGGTTCTGCTCTCTGATGACAAGCTTGTTTAAATTAATGAAACACACAGGCGATGCCTAATAGCTAGAATTTCACAGAGAAACATTTATTTCCTTGAACCCGTATGATCCTTTTGATTAGTTTGAGAGTTCTGAAGAAGCCAAGTAGTCCAAGCGCAGGCTTTTTTGCTACCTTACTGCCATTGGTGGCCATTCATGCATTTGAGACTGCTTTTTCAATTACTGGTAATCAAAGGCGCGATTATTATGACAGCATCCAGTGTGCTTTGATGGTGGGCGGCAATCTTCCCCCTAATCACACCATCGCATTCATTAATTTACTGTCAGCCATCGTCCCGGTGCCACGCCGCAATCTCCTGCCTGAGAGGCAGAGAGTTTGCCTGGAAAATAATAAAAAAACAAAAAATCTAAAGGCAAGAGGAGAGACAGGCACTGGTGAATAGTGTGTTTGATGGATAAGGAGACAACCTTCTAAGGAGGTTTGTGAGCATGAGTGGGTGTTTTCTCTACACAATATTATTTGAAAACAAGAAAGCAAAAGAACATCTGCTATTAAAAATGCATGTGTTAAGAGCACAAGCAGATCTGATGTTTCATCCAACATGCAGTAATTGTAGCAATCTATTTCCTCTGATCATTTAGCCACAGGTCTCCTGCACTATATCTAGTCATTAATTAGTCAGAAGTAACTTTAGGCTTCTTTTGCAGAGCCAGATAGGGATGATGTAGTACCTGATCACACCTCTGCTTTGCCTCAGTCTTGGCAATTAATTTGCGTGGTTTATTTTTAGATATATGTCTCAGACATTGCCAGTGATTTCAGTATTTCCCACAGATATCCCACAACTCCTCACATCATATTAACATGCAAGATGTGCTCTCTATCGGCAGCTCCCATTACTTCCATGACTGCTTTGTTGCATCAGGAGATGAGCCATTTTAATACCACTCCCAACAATAACATGTCATGACAAATGTGGGTACATGTACATGTAGTGTAAATACTTAGGTACAGTACCTAAGTTTAAGTAATTATTTAAATCATTATGATTCAATACATACATTACAATAAGGAATTGTATAAATAAGGATTTTTTTTGTGTGTGTGTATTTTATGCTAATATTTCTGTACTTTCAAGTAAGGTTTTGAATGCAGGACTAGTATTTCTACACTGTAATAATGCAAATCGGAGTACTTCTCACCAGTGTGATAGCTCATTAGTAACATTTCTAATTAAGCTAATGTCTTACTTTTGCAGCTCACTATGTTCAGGTAGTTGGCATTAAAGCTATTTTCCTCTTTCACATTGTATCCTTCTATATCAACTTGAAGTTGTCACAGCTTCTGAGACAGTCAATTAAAGATCTGAGCACCCCGTCAGGTGGAGGCTGTCGAGAAAGATAAAACGGCAAAGCTCAGTTGGTGTCTTTTTTTCCCAGCCCTTCTTCTGTCTGCAAATGTGTGTGTGCCTTGCGGTATTCACGTGTGTGTGCGTGTGTGTGTGTGTAAGCAAAGGGGTTGCACAGATTATTACTCTCTTGGATATGTGTATGTATAGGAATGTGTCTAGCCCAGCAGCCCCCAGGTCCCATGATCTCTGAATGTGTGTGAAAAGCAGATGTATAAAAGTATAGATAAAAATTAGTCATGGGGGAAAAAGGAGAAAATGTGAATTGACCCTAGATGTGTGTTTATATGTGCATGTGAGGAAAATGGAGTTATAAACGACTTACAACAGAGGGACCAGGTGGCAGCGGTATTCCCCTCATCTCTTCCCACTATCGTCTGACTTCCTCCCCTCCCGCCCTCTTGCCAAAGCCCTGCTACATCGGACATGTGTAACCAGCCAACCCAAACTTGTCACAGAGGAAATGAATCTATCCGTTTCTGTGAGCCCCACCAGCCCCTTGCCACCACCTCATTTCTTTCTGCCCCCTCCATCCTCCTCTCCACTCAACCACCTTGCTCCTGCTGCTCAGAGTTGGTGTGTTACTGCTCTAATGAAGACCTTGGGAGGAGAGGCCATTTCACACTTGATTCCCTCTAACACTCTTGATATGTTTCAACATTCGGAGATGGAGCAAAGGCTTGTGCTGTTGGTGTGTGGCTGCACCTCTGCTGTGGGAAACTAAGAGAGCAAAGTTGTTTATGTTCAGTAAATAGAAGCTGTGTTTGATTCCATATTGAGAACATATATTTGACGAAGCACTTTTTTGTGTTTGTATTTATAATCTTAAATGAAGAATTCATCTCAGGGTGTTAACTATGTTCAATGGAGCTCATGGGAAATTTGACGATCACTGATTTGTGAGTCAATAGTTTGTTGATTTCTCTCCAAAGGAAGATGAGGAATATTTTTGTTCGGCAGCAAATATGTACTGTATATCTGGTAGCATCAGTATAATTATAGTTTATTTATAGTCTAATATTCTATAACTTGGCAATGGCTTGAAAGAAAAACACTTGAGGTCCTCTGACATTTATCAAAGCCCCTCCGATCAAACTCTGCAAGCTGAGAATGTCTTTCATGATCAAACACTTTAGACTCAGAAACCTCAGACGAGAGTTGGCAATTCACACTCAATAAGCATCTCAAAAAAGTAGGATTTTTATAAAGAAACATGAGGGACATTGTTATTTGATCTTCAGTGAAGCAGAACCCTGTGTGTTTGTGTAGTCAGTTATGCATCAAAATTTCAGTTTACTTGTTGTATAGAATGTGTTTGGAGTCTCACATTTCTCTAAAGTTTATTCAATGGCTTCGTCAAGGTCAACAGAGGAACATAAACCTTTCACAACACCGGTTTAAATGATGAAATGCTCTGTCAGTTGAAAAACAACATCTAAGAGTGCTAAACCAAGATCAACATCCTAAAATTATGGTTGTAAGCTTAGAGAAGTTAGCATTTATCTCTGCTCACTGCTGTATAGTCTTATATTTCTTAGTCATTCTAATTTTTTGCATTTTGTGTCCTCTCATACTGTATCTGTGCAGGAAGTGAAATTATGTCGACTCAACAGCCAAGAGAAGTTGGGGTTAACTCTGTGCTACAGGACAGATGAAGAAGAAGACGTGGCTATCTATGTCAGTGAGGTGAGTAATTATATTATGAGTTGAACGACTTGAGCTGTAGGATTTTTTTCCTTCACGAGACCACAGGTTTTTCAAGTTGGTACTGTCTTATGGCAAACTAACTCTTCATTACTACAGATTTCATCCAAGAACTCTATAAACAGAATAGTCTCTCTTTTATCTTTTGCCACTCTGGCTTACTTTTGAAGAAAAAAAAAATGCATCATACATACTATCTGTTTGAAAATGAAATTATTCAGTATGTATATTCTACAGATTCTCTATATTTAATATGCACCGTTGAAAAAACACACAATCACCACTTTGAATCAGAGTCCCTAAACAACACACTACACTTTGTGGACTTACTCAATTTTGTGAAAGTCTAATTTATTAATCTCTTTGGTATTCATGTGTGGAAAGTAAATTTCGCTATAGGTTATAGCATTTTTAAAACCTAGCTCTTATATAAACTACAGATTATATTATTGAACAGTTTGGCAATGTTCCCACTGCATGATTACACTGCCAGTTGCCAACATATGATTGCCAAGACAGACACAAAGAAGCTTTAAGGTCTTGTCTGAGTTATACAGGTACACAGAGTTTTAGTTTAACTGGCATCAACAAGAAAGTTGTGAGATTCATGTTGGTAAAAAGACCCCTGCCCTCTGTTTTTCTTTCACTTGTTGGAAGCATAGAAAATACATTTTTTTTTACTCTGCTCAACTTTCTCTCAAATTCGTTTGAAGTTGACTCGGACCCTGCAAGGTGTTTGCTTTGAGAGCTGAGCGGAATATAAATCACTGTGGTCTATGGCTCTTGGCAGCATCCCTAAGTGTTCGCACTGCAAACATGTAGGTCTAAGAGGAGTGTGCTGCATTTAGATGAGGTGGCTGAATGTCACTGTATACAGCATGTGTTCAAGGAGGTATTGCATGCTCTGATCTTGAATAAATAGTGAGAACAAATAAACAAGAACAATGCAAGGTTATTTTTAAAATGAGCACTATTTCAACTAAAACTAATGTTGAATTAACACATTATTTCTAGTCTTCTGTTATTTAAGTGGATTTCCCTTTGTTTTGTTTTTTTGTCCTAGACATTACAATGGTTCATTTCATTCAGAACAGCAAAAGTACAAAAAGTACTTTTCTTGTACCCACCGTCCACCCAGCTTCTGTGCCTGTTTACATCTTTTCAGACAGAGGCTGGTGTCTTTTGTAGCATATATAGAGCATACAGACAGGGTCCATCCTGCACAGGTCACCAGTCTGTTATGGATGAAAAAAAATGCAGCATTCAGTATCTTTAGCAATTATTAGTTTACTGTGTTTTTCTACATTTCAGTTTTCAGTTGTAGATTATTCAGGATGCTTCCCCCATAACCCCAGAAAGATTGCTTTCAATTTCCTTGCTCCCTTTAGTCCTACCCCCATACCTATCTGGTGACCTCCCTCCCAGTTTAATGAGTAGTCCTCTGTGTAGGAGTGGACTATCATGAAGATGAAGTGCCACAGCACCTCACCATCTCCAGAGATCTGATACGAGAGAGTGAAACAAATGGCCCCAGACACCAATTGACTGGCTGATGAAAGAGTGTCCTGCCCTCTTGTTCACCAACATTACTTACAGACGGAGCAGGTGCATCATGTATTGCAGTTGAGTTACAGGCTATAGATGCTATATGCAGAGACTTGTGCTATATCAACCTATCAGAAGATAACAGCTTGAGGCTGGTACAATTGAGGATAAAGGTGATAACTCAGGTTGTTGTAGCTTTTGCCGAAGGCTAAAATGGCTTTGTTGCAGAGAAGCTATTTGACATCTATGGTCTTTTCATGGCAGCACTTTTTAGTTTGTGTTGCTCACACTGATAATGACAATCCAGGCATGTCGAATGTGATGTCTAAAAACACTTTCAGGCACTTCTCGATTCTCTTAAATGAAGATTTAAGTGTTTATTGAGGCATTCTTTTGTTTCTTCTACCTTCATAGATCAGTCCAAACAGCATTGCTGCTAGAGATGGACGCATCAGAGAGGGAGATCGCATTTTACAGGTACAGTAGGACACTTTCTTACTGTCCTCTTCTTCACCAGTTTGTATTAGAATCAACATAAAAATCCACTTTTATTTTGTCGCCCTCAACCACTGTCTCCCAGCATGAGAGCCCATTCATTTTTAATGGCAGCACATTAAAGGAAAAACTCACCCCCACTGTGACTATTAGACGTGGAGAAATGCCCCCCTGGCTGTTTTAGTTACAGACTCAGCACCAACATGGGTTTTTAAGGGTTCTGCTTCAGGATGGCGCTGTGCTGCAGTTTTCTGCCTCCTGTGGTATAGCTGAAAGGCTATCACTGCTATTAGCCTGTAGCTTCATCTTCAGGCCAAAGAGCTGGAGGTGTCCTGCTAGGACAAGGAGCACCATTTGTTAAGGCTGACAACATTTGTGTGGTTGCATTCAAACCTGCAATTTAAAGCAAATAGTTGGTTACTCCCAAGTACAGCACATTAGCCTCTTCACACATTTGAATCTATTTTTTTTTCCTATTTGTTGTTATATATTCATATAAATAGTGACAATCAACTGTTAATGTGGTAAATGTTAATTAGTGCAGCTTTAAAGTTAGTACAGGAAGAACTAATTTATGATGCCACAAACAGGTAAGAGAATAATCAATGGGAGTTTTGTATGAACAGCAGATGAAGAGAATGTGTAAACTGATAAAATAACAAAGTATAGTAGTGTTAAAGGAAGTAAGGAAAGAATAAAGTCAAGGGAAAAGTCTCCACAAACAATTAATAAATTGAAAGGGTGCATAAGCACTGTTGGCCTAATTGTTTGCAGATGTACCATGTATCTTCAAACTGATTGGAGACTGTGTGTGTGTGTGTGTGCGTGCGTGCGTGCGTGCGTGTGTGTGTGTACATATGTGTGTGTGTATGTATGTGAGGTAGACCAATACTTGCACTATTATCCACAAGTGACAGGACCATTACTCTGGCAGCAAAAAGATGGACGCCCCCTGTCAGTGGCCAGTTAATTGTATGGCTAGATGTATGTACGCAGCCGGATACTTTGGTGAACACAACAGCTCTGTCAGCCCATGGTCACTGTCCCATTCATAATCACTGCTGGGTCCTGCTTAATATTAGAAAGCAGCACAGAGTGTTTACAATTTCCTCTGGAAAAAGGAATTATTGTGCAGTGCAATTTTTATTGTGAGGCTTTGTTTTTCTTAAAGGCCTTTGTATTAAATAGGATAAACATGGCCTCAGTATATATGTGTGTGACGTGCCTGAGTTCAAACATTTGCTCTCTTGCATCTGGTTTAATTGTATAATCATGTTTGTGTGTCATCTTTAGATTAATGGCCAAGATGTACAGGACAGAGAGGAAGCAATGGCCGCACTCTCCAATGATGAATGCAGGAACATAGTACTGCTGGTTGCCAGACCTGAAATGCAGGTAAGGAATTGCTACACTTTCCACACACTGACATACTGTATAGTTAAACTACTCACTGAAACACCTACTGTACTGTGTGGGCTTAGCATGGCAGAAGAAAGTATGCAGTTCACAAATTACACCCTTGAAGGTTTGCCATGTACAGTATTTTTGCTTATAGTAAACTTTAGCAGTCTGGGGTAGCAAAACCTACAATGCCCCATCCCCACTACCACAACTACTAGTGGGAGCCACCACTGAGACACCTCATCATGTTTTATTTTTATGTAGCACCACTGTAATTGACTTCCAACGGTAAGCCATAAAAGCTAATGGCATGCTAATGTGGAGTGAGTTCAGGCTCAAGGCCAGTGGCGAACAAGTGGAAGGACTCTGCCGCAGTGCAGATGAGCAATGGTAGGATCTTTGTAATTAGAGAGGTATCTCTCCATAGTAAATCTCAATTCTTCAGACATGGATCCCATTTGGTTCACATAAAGTACACAAACATATGATGGATGATGTGGACCAAATAGGTCAAAGACAGTAGTCTTATATACATTTAATTAGCTTGATTTTAAAATTACAATGCATGTTATAGAGATGAGGATGGTATTTTGAGGAACTGCATATTGGTCAAATAGGCTACCACATTTTGATAGCTTCTTCAAAACCACACTAGATGTTTTGTTCAGTCTTACTGAATTACTCATTTGTACCTCCTAAATAGCAGAATGATATTCATAAGGTTTGGCATTATAGTGTAATGATTAAGTGGTCTTAATGTTTTTGAGCAGCGTCTTTGTTATTGAAACACTTCATTATAGACCTTGACAAGTAACAATCACCCCCTTCTATATGCTTTTTGCCCCTTTGTTCACACTTAGTTGGAGGAAGCCTGGCTGGATGATGAGCACAGTGAGTTCCTGGAGCAGCTGAAAATGGAAATGTTGGAGGAGCAGCAGCGAGAGGAGATGGAATTAGCTGCCTTACAGGAGGAGCAGGAGAATGACCAGGTGAGACAGCAGCAAAACATTAGCAAGTAAACGATAAACTTTCAATTCCGAGTTTCAGAAACTCTAGAAAGTTCAATAAGAATAAAATCCCTAAAATTAGTGAGTCAAAAGGCATTAGATTTTCCACCTTGTTGTTACTGTGTTATGAACATAAAACCATCACACTGACTGCTTTGACTGTATTATGGCATTACTAACCGTATACATTAACCTGTTCCTTGAAATTACTACAGATCTACCCTGTGGTAGAGCTGGAATCAAACTCCTCATTGACTTTACTCTCAAAACTGTGTGAAAACAAGCTTTGCCCTTTGAAATATGAATATCAAGTAAAGATTATGAATATTTATGAGGAGCAGGCATTGAACCATTTAAATTCCAAACATTAATAATCATAATTTAAAATTCTGTTTTGTTGGAAGGATAGCATAGCACAAAAATCCATATAAATGTAACTTCAAAGACATGGCAGTGAGGAAACAATCCCTGAAGTAACAGAGCTGTATAACAGAGTTATGCACAACAGCATATGTAGTCCTTCAGGAGAATGCAGAATAGGGTTGCACTTCATGAACTCTTTAATACTTCTAGTGACTTTTTGTTGTCTTTTTGTCCTAATTATGGAAAGTAAAACAAAATTACATTAGCAGAAATAAAGTACATATAAGTATTTCAGCATAATAAACACTTGTAAATACTATTCATATTTATATATGATAATACTTATCATATATATCATTTCTTCAAATATGCTTGTTAATTTAAATAATCCTTGTGTGGAAAGTTTTGCACATTTTTTGCATGTCATAATTGCCATACAATTCTAGAGAGTATTTCAGGTTGGTTTTGTTCACCTTCATTTCAGAGAGCTGAAGATGACAAGCCCACCTGCTCTACACTCCCTCATCATAAGGACAGTGTACTAAGTATAAAAGACAAAATGGAAAACTCGGAGCATAATGTCCTGGCACACATACACAGACGTCTGTCACAGTGTCTGAGAGACAATCGGGACACGCACCGTACCAGCAGCTCAACAAGATTAGAAAATAAAGAGGATGAAGATGATGATGAGACAGAAGGTGATCGTTTCCAGCAGCTCTTGGAATTGAAGTGCCAGATTCGTAACAGCGGTGAATACGACCTGTTCTATAGCCGCCGCAGCACCATTGAGTGCAGTATGGCAGAGCAGAGTGGGGTTCAACATGAGCTACGTATGCTCAATGAAGAGTTGCGCAGCATTGAGCTTGAATGTCAGAACATCATGCAGGCCCACAAGCTTCGCAAAGGCCAACAGTCTCCCTCAACAGGCCGCTCTGCACCTTCCAGCAAAAGCTTCCACCGCAGTGAACAAACAAGGGGTAAGCTAGCTGACATTACAGAGAGGCTAGAGAAATCAGACAAGGACAGCTCCAGTGCCTATAACACAGCAGAGAGTTCACGGAGCACTCCTTTGGCAATGGACCGCTCCCCAGAGCACTCGCTGCAGAGGATGGTTAGTCTTACCAACCAGAGGAACCTCTGCAGTGGTCTTGCCACTGGTCACTCTCTTAGCCCAAGCCCCATCCTTGCATGCCGTGCTCCAATCCCAGGCAAGAGCAGCAGCCCAGACCACAGCAATCCTTCTGAGTCAGATAATACACCTCAGGCTGAGGAGGAGAGCAGACAGAAATTAAAGCCACATGCTTCCCAGATTCCCTACTTCTCTCCATCCCACAGTTCCCAGCAAAGGCAGGCTAACATCCCAGCTCATGCTCGCCACTACCAGAGTTACATGCAGCTGATCCAGCAGCGTGCTGCTGTTGAGTATGCTCAGAGCCAGCTCAGCCTGTTAAGTGTCTGCAAAGACCCTCAGAGGCCCATTAATGAGCCCAAGATGGAGTGGAAGGTCAAGATCCGCAGCGATGGCACCCGCTACATCACCAAGAGGCCTGTGAGAGACAAGATCCTGAGGGAGCGAGCCCTAAAGATTAAAGAAGAGCGTAGTGGGGGAATGACAACAGATGATGATGCAATGAGCGAAATGAAGATGGGGAGATACTGGAGCAAAGAGGAAAGAAAGCAGCACCTGGTTAGAGCAAAAGAACAGAGGAAAAGACGTGAATTTATGCAACGTAGTCGGCTGGAAAGCTTAAGGGAGAACCCACAGAGCAGCAGTGAGGGTCGCAAGGAAGTCAGTATTATAGAGCTCAGTCACAAGAAGATGATGAAGAAACGCAACAAGAAGATCTTGGATAACTGGATGACCATCCAGGAACTGATGACTCACGGTACTAAGGCCCCTGAGGGAGCCAAGGTGCACAACGCCTTCCTGTCAGTCACTACAGTATAAAAAAATAAAACACATTCTACCCCATGCGGTATAATATACTTGCCTCGTTCAATGTGGCGTTTTTATGAGGACAATAGGAATATTTTTCACACTTTGTAACCCAAAAAGCATTTTGTAAAAATAAAATTAATCAGTGGTGTCATAGCATTTCCTTTGATTTTCAGTATTGTATTACACACCACTCTGCAGGAAGAACATTTTTCTATGTAGTTATCAGTATATAATTATTTTATTACTTATCTTTAAACATTTTTATCTTTTCAAATGTTTTAATTCTATATTTTCATATTTATGTTGTAACCATAACTCAAGAGAGTTGTATGAGCATCATACATATTTTCTTTAATGTATTTTGTTCCCTTACCAATTAGAAAACTTAGTTACAGACAATTCTGGACATGGCGTAGAAATCGAACTAACCTAAAAGCCAAACATCATGGAATTATGCTATATACAAAACTTATAGCTTAAGTTTAGTTTTTTCTAAAGCAGGTTCAGCTTTAAGGGCACAAATCAAAAATTCTGATCACAGCACTGTATAGCTTTCTCTTAAAACAAAGTTGAGTTTAAGTGTGGCAAAAATGTACTAAATCCCTTAAGTGTAATGAAGAGATTGTTTTGAATACAGTTTCATAGAAAAAACATTTTTATGCAAACAAATATGGGTAATGCAATTATGAAATGCTTGTGTTTCAACAACTTCATTTTTACCCTATTGTTATTGTTATTAAAAGAAAAACCTTGCAACAACGAATGTATTCCAGCTTATCAAGCAAAGAAGACACGACTTGCTATTTTCCACTGATCTCAAAGGGGAAAAGTCTCCTTAAAAACTCTTTAACATCAAGCTGCCATATCTATGTTTTGGAGGAAATATCTTTCATCCTTTTTGACTGCTGAATGCTTAACTGTTAAATTGAGCAAAGCTTTTGGTCAACAAATTTTGCTATATCATCAGCATTTTATAAAGACAACGTTCAAAAAAAGAAAAATACCTCATGTTACAACTCTTTGGTCTTTTTGTAATTTCTGAATTTCAACTTTTCACAACAAAGCTGCAAACAAGAAACCAACATTTGAAAGTGCAAAACAAAAAAATAGGTTTGTCAACACAAGTTTGTGTCATTTGATTTCAAATATTGTGTCTTGTCGGAGATATAAAACTAATTCTGTCAAGAGTCCCAAAGTCCTGGTTTAAGTTTGCAGCTTTGGGTGAAAAGTACCATGTGCTAGTTTTGTTTTGGTTTAATATTGAGTTTTTTTTCCTTACATATTCAACAACAGATGGACCTGCTCATAGCTTTTACATACTGTACAAGTATTTTATAACATACTTTTTACTCTTCACATACACCTTTACTCAGCATAGCCTTAACAGCAAAATGTAATCAATGATATGTTGGTGTGACAAACCGATTTTATACACCAATAAACTGTGCAACAGAGGTCTTATTTATACATTACAAGTTTTTAGTAAGTGGAAGTATTCATAGCTAATGTAGAGTTGTTAAAGAATTATGTTTGCAGTTACAGACTGGTGTTAGGATGATTGCCACTGAGCAGGACTCAGAACACAACATATTAATGCATTGAAAAACTAAACAGGTTAAATGAATGGTTTTCCATTTATCTGACTTTATATTGACTTTAAGTTACATGTACAGTATACTCATTCCAAATGCCTCATTTTTAAGTGAAATATTGTAAATCTGAAATTTTAAACTATTACTGTATTTGTTTTGAGTCAATGTCTGATGGTATAATTTCAAGTAATACGTAGTTGGCACATTTGTAGACAGGTAAAATGTGTGATAATGTTGATCTTTGCAAAAGAAAACATAATAAATTGTTTTTTGTATACCATCATACAGTTTGGGTTTTTTTTTCCTTTTTGATTTTAAATTCAAAACTAAACAAGGCCAAAATTAAGAAAACACACACAGTTAGGTCTATAAATAATGTATGTGCTAATGTACACACGGACACACACTTGCTTAAAAGATAAAATAAGCAATAAGTTACAGTTTCACAAGATGATTAAACTATATATACACCTCCTGAAATCAAAAGACATCCTACAACATTACATTCACCGACACTCACAAAAACATTTTGTAACCTAATAGAAATACTGAATTGGTGAATGAAGTGTGTGTTTGTTTGTTTTTTTAATTGCGAAATACAGTCTGAACTGAATCATTAGTAGTAAGAAACATACATATTGACAATTATCAATATGGGAAAATATATTGTGAGATCATTGGTCAAATCACAAAGCCATCAAAAACAACAGCAACTCACTCTGGAGTCAAGATCAGTCTTGTGAAATGAAACTGAATTACTTGTTCACTGAACATGCATTCATTTCCGATGTCTTCTCAAGAGTCACTCACTTTTTCTGTCCCATTAAGTTATTAAACAGACGGAGATTTCAATTAAAATAACATTCCACCTGAATAGCTTAATGTTCTCTAAAATTGTACTAACCACTTAATCATCTCTATGGCCTTGTCATATGTAGGTTAGAGGCACTGGTAGACTCTGGTCTCCGTATTATCTTAAGTTGTCAGTGTGCTAAAGCTGAAATTAAAGTGTCAGTGATATAGAGCTAATTAAAGACTTTTGTGTTTCCGTTTAACTCAAATTTTTTTTTATTGTTTTTTTTTTTTTGTATTAAAAAGCTGGTCACATAAGAAGATAGCCTTAATATTTTCCTATTTCATACATGCAAACAAGACAAATCCCAATGAAAACACTTCCTAATGGCATTCCCTACTTAATTTACAGTACATAAAGCACAGTTTTATAAAGCCAAGATGGCATTCGTGATTCTGAGGTTGTACTCCATGGTCAACACTTTCCATTTTCATTACAGCCTGTGGCACTTAAAAGCAACATTAACAGCTGAGTTGGTATTAAAAAAGTAGACTCTTGCCATCCCTCGAGCCCATTTGCTCTCCCCTCATTTGTTAATTCTCAGTCTGTATAGACAGAGACCATTAAAATGCCAATGACAAGCCACAGAAGAAGAAGCTGTGTGGGTTGTACCAACCGGCAACAGACCTAACCTGAGTGCTTGCTAGCTAATTAAGTTCATCCCTGAGCCCCTGAAAGACCCAGTCAGGTGTAATTAAAATCAAGTCTGTGACAGCCATGGCATTTGTCAGAGCTACCCAGCAGTTCAAATACCAATACTGACAGAAATGTCAAACAGATAGCAGTGGCTCATCCTCTCTTCAGCGCTCCACACACTCACACATTCAGTGTTATGTTTGCTGATAACCTTTAGGATTCCCTGCACAGCAAAAACTACAAATTCTTTTATTATTCATCCAAGGAGGCCCATTTTTATTGACATACAGATCCGCTTGACACAAAATTGTGCAATCTGATTATAGTGCCCCCACTCTGTCCTAATGCTCCTGAGCATGTAGGACAAACTGACTATTGCCTTGGATGACTCATTGCTCAATGTCACTTTGGATATTAATGGCAGCTTTGATCTTTGATATTATAACTTCTATGCAGTGGTAATTGGTCCTATCATGCCAGATGTGAAGCTGTATATATCAGACAGTCTGCTACTGCTGAGCCAGCTGCTCAAAATTTATGTGCCTTAATCAAGCAGAAGACAAAAGTGAGTCCTTTGATAGAGGATTATTGTTCATGAAAATCACTTAACACATCCTCTGAAATTCCTAACATAGACTATGGGGTACTTTTGTCCCCATCCCCAATAGTCTAGCCAATCTCCAAAGCTGTACTTGGGCATAGTTGCACTTGGAGTTAAACCTCAGCTCGCTTGCTAACACGCTCACAATGGCAATAACAATGTGCTAATGATCAGAATCTTTTGCAATATTCAAGATTAAGTATAGCATGTTAGGTTGCTAATGTTTGCTAATTAGCAAGTACAACTAAGACTGTTGTCATGAGTTTGCAGACAAAGAACAGGACAAAATACCGTAACATGTTGACCAAACAGTGGTGCTAGATGAGGTCGGACAACTGCCTCTAATCAAGTGCTCAATTCATCCTGAAGAGAACATATGTAGCATAAATGGATGTCAGAAAAATGACACAAAGTCACTTGTATTGAATCATAGCAATCAATCTTATAGCTGTTAAGATATGTAAACTTAGGTGAACGTAGGGGATCTACCAAACCTTCTGGTGTAGCTGTCTTGGGAAAGACCTTTTAACTTCTAGATTCTCTGTAACAATATTTATTCCTTCTTTACCTGTACTACACAGTCTGGGCTGCAGAAAATCAGAAGCCCTCAAGTTGCCTCATATTGCAGTACCTGAAAACATTTAATAATGCCTACAGTGGCTGGTAGTTCAACAAACTCACATGAACACACAATTAATGGGCCTCAGTTGTGATGAAATGAACACATTTGTTATTCCATCATCAGCCCTTTTTTTCCATCACAACACCATGCAGAAAACCTGGTTGGTAGCCAAGTGTTACCAGCCAACTGTGAATACAATACAAAAGTTACTCAAGTTAATAGTTTAAGGATTAGAAGAAAAGTCTAATCTTTTGTTGTCCAACAATGTGCTTCATCACAGCTCTGTGTATTCAAAGTCTCTGTTGGATATGTTTGTGTGTCCTTACTGGCAGAAAGCTGTTATTGCTTCTGCGGACCATTTGGACACTTTCTTTCCCTTCACACCCCCTGTTTTATGTGTCATTTGTTGTTTCATTTTCACTCCAACCAAATGCATTAAGGGACCTATTAAGCAAAAACCTGTGAATATTTCAGAGCATAATTAGAGCTCTAATTACAATTCATTATTCATAAAATGGCCAAACCAAACTGCAATACATACTGCTAAAGTTTAATACATGTACTATTTGGACTACAATTAGTAAAGGTATAATACTCTCTTAAACACAGTGTAATACTCTTAGCCATAAACTGAAATATGCTAGTGTATGATCATATACTCTGTAGTAGTTGGGCAATATTAGCTGACAGAATCTCTTTACAACATTCAGCTCATGCTGTTGCTCAAATTATGCAGGTCTGCTCCACTGAAAACAACCCAACATTCAGCCAGTCTACAAACTATTTTTACTCCACTTTATCTCTTCAGTCATGTAAAACCTGCTCAGCTTTGACATCAATGAAAGACCTCAGGTGTTAGACAAAATTTATATTTTGACTGCCTGCACACTCAGCCCTACATACAGAATACCTTCCACAGTTCTGAAATCCTGCTTGAATTATACCACCACAGCCTAAAGGGGCAAAGTGAAAGTTTCTCACCCTTACAGAAACCTTCTGCACCACTCCTGTGGAAAGTGATTGACATGTGGCCAACCATGCAAAGTCTATGTATACAAATGTAATACTTGCCCTTTTGTATATTCATTGCTTCTACACTATGAATCCCATTAACATTCCTCTAAATTTTCCGTTTTTCTTATTCATGAGCGGTGGGTCGGAGTCTGGATCTAGTTAAAACTACGACTAAAATCTGTCCGTGACTGCCTGAGCTTAAGAATTAATAAATAATGCCTGTCACTGAGAGCATAGGTTCTGGTTTAAATTATTACATAATATAAACATCGATCTTCTTCCTCTTTCCATGCTACCTCAGTGCAAGGATAGTTGCTGTGAATCCACCTCTAATCAGTTGTGATAAATTCATCAGTTCCTCTTTCATATTCATGTTTTTGTGTATTACACTATATAGTCCCAACATGAAATCATTTCCTAACTGGACTTGTATTGAAAGATTTGGCTTGTTCAGTTGCATTCTGAGTGCAGGACACCTGTACTGTGAGTAATGAGAATAATGCCAGGAGGCCTTGCTCGGAAGTCAGCTATTCACTGCCTTGCCACTGACAAGCTGTGAATGATTCACAGATCATCTACAGTGAGCCAGTGAGTGATGATCTGATTATGATGTAGGCAGTGCTTCATTATCATATTGCAAATAAGTTCACTTACTTAAAGTTGAATTAAGTGGGCCTCCACCCAAAAGTAATAAACTGTTAATGTTAACAGAGTATCCAGAAAATTGGCAAAAGAAAATGCCAATGAATGTCAATTTCCAACAACTGCTGGCACTATTTAGCCATTGTCTTTTAATAACTGAAGAACAGTACGTCACAAGATAAAGTAACAAACACAGTGCCAGTCAAAGCTCAAAAGATCAAAAAATTTAAATGTAACAACATATTGCATTTACTCTTTGTTGTACAAATGAGTTGTGTTGTGTTAAAGTCTGTTCATTGATCCACTCAGATCAGGTCATGCTATCAGTACTATTCACATTTACAGCTACCAAAACAGCATTGATGTGAAGCTAATGCCCCTTTACGCTGCCTATTGAGGCTAGGTTCACTGTGTCAATATGCTGCCTAACCATTCTGTATAAAAGGTACCATAATTGTGTGGGGGTTGGGGGGGCAGCAGGTCTATCTTTACCCCTGTTCCTACAGGCAACTGAATCCGTGACCATATTCCTTTATGGTCATGTTGTACTCAATGTAATGTACTCAATGTACTTAATTTTCTGAAAGTAATGTTTATACAACATGCACGTTATACATCGTGTTGGACATCATACATTACGCTGGTGTCGGCCCCTGTGTAAAGTGAACACTAAAATGCCTTTTGGCAGCTTTTTTAAGTTCAGTGTAAATAGCGAAAGTCACCTTAAAGATGGGGCCTTTAGATTTAAACCTCCGGTCACATAACATGACAACAATTAACTGCACACAGCACTCAGACTCTTACCAAAAGAGTAACTGTGTTATAACACAGTCACTTTTTATAGGAAGTTTTACTCTACTGCAGACACACTTTGTGATCAAGTCAGTTAATTTGTATTTTTTTCCCCCAAACACACAAATGGAAGTGTACACTGTTTTGGATTTTAATGTTTTTATGATTAAGGAAATATTTTGAAATAATGGTCTTTAGAAAAGACCATTATTGTTACATTTCTAATGTGGAAGTTATAATGGCCTCATCTTATCGCTTTGTTTAGAGATTAACTGAGAAAACATCAACGTTAAAATTGTCCTTTTCTCAATTAACCATTAAAATCTGTATTGCAAATCAATATCCTACTTTGTCCTTGATGCATGCACTCCTTTTCCTCTATAATGATATGCATTTAATATTTTGTCATTTTTATTTCAAAAACTAAGTATCACTGGTGATTAGCCTCCAAAAGGAAAGCTTGATTTTAACTCCTGTAGATGACAGTCTGCAATGCCTTTGAAGAAAGCTGAATGATTGTGAACAACAAAGGGATTAAGTGAATGCAAAGGGCAGATGTAGTTCACTGCAGAGCAGAGTCTCACAGTGACTGACCTTGAGGATGGAGTACACCATTATACTTTATTACAGTAGGTTACAGAAGTCTGTGCAGGCTTGATGATTCATGACTACTGATTTCATTGTGCTTTGCAGACCATTTGACAGTGCTGAGTTTTATAATGAATAAGGGAGCGACAGAGGAGTGTCTAATAGCCACCAGGATAACTGCTTTTGTTGCAAATTGCCTTTAATGTCAAAACGTGAAACTAGATGTGACTTTAGATACCACCACCTTACATTGGTGTATACACACAGATTCACACAGTTTACAGTAAAGGTCAAAATACCATATCACAGCATGTTGAAACTATATCCCTGCCCCCATCTTGGCCCCGTCTTTGCATGTGCTTCTCCATTTGAAGAAAAAAGTTACAGCTACTTAGATCCCCTGGTACACTTTAGAAAAGGTGACATTTTAAGGGAATGTGGAGCTATACATCAACATCTCAGACAGGCTGCTGCTCAAATAAAGGTATTAGTTTTAATATCAACCTTTGCAGTCTCACTAATTGTGCAGATTCAAAAGTGGAACAGTACAATTCTCACTGGGCACAGTGCATACCACAAAAAATGTATCAACGCTCCCCACAGCAAACAGGCTATATATCACTGTCATTCTGATCCTCCTATTTTGAATATCTGCATGCCACACTGCTTGTAAGAATTTGTCTCCTGTGGGTTGCGTTATTGTCACAGGGTAGCTACAGTTTTCATGGACTCCAATAGCTAGACATGACCGTGGATAATTTAGCTTACAGGTTAGTTTAAGCTGCAGTACGTGCGTTTTTATCAATTTTTTGGTAGAAATACAACTTGTATTGTTATTTGATAATGACTAATACCTGAAGGAGGAGTTGGGGTGTTTGTTCTGCCAAAAATAAATTTAGTGTCATTTAGAACTCAAAACACAGAGTCCTTTAGGTCCTGGAGATATATTATGAGCTCAGAGAGAATACATCTCAGAGTATGTAAAGTTATGAGCATGCACTGGCTGTGATGCAGTCAAATCAATTTACTTTGCTTCTGCAAGGGCACTATTAGTCATGTTTTAAAGAGATTGGTGTACACAGCCATTACAGTGTATGGTATTTTCATTATCTTAAGTGCATGTGATTTTGTTTAGGCCAGCATTTTTGGTAAACTGGAAACATCTGCCCATATGACCATCTGAAAGATAAGTCAGGATGTGATCAGGCATCTTTGAATGGTAGTTTGGTCTGTAACTGTGACTAAAAGCCTAATTTCCTCCTCAAGTAAGAATGGCGGTATAGATAACTGTCTGTCGCCCTTTCATTATGTGCAAGCCTGATATTTAGATTGAGAGTCAATTTCATTACCACTTCATTATTCATTCTGACACTGCCTTCTGCTAGCTGCTTTCGATGAGATGAGGATTTTATTTTGCCCTGATGTATCCATCTGCTCTGATGGAAATTTTAGTCAACTCTGATTCTGCATTAGCCAGAACAGAGGTGGCATATGGCAATACTGAAATTACATGTTTCATAGAGACAGTTTATTGAAGAAGTGATTAGACACAGTGATGTTTACCTGTATAGGGAGAGAAATTATGAAGAAATGATGGCTGCTACAGTGTTGCTTTTGCTTATGCTTTTGAGCGCATAAAAAATAGCATCATTACTGTGACAACATGGGCACCTGAGGAAAAGTGGAAGCTCTCTTTAATTAAAAACACATTTTTTTGTCTCTTCTACTAGGCTACTTTCCTTTTCTCTAAATAAACTGACAGTTAACTTAGGATTCTTATAATTAGGGCTGAAACCAAATTGGTTTTCAATACTTTTATTGCTATATACAAGATTTTTATTTTTATTTTTTGTTTGTTGTTTAATAAATGTGAGATATCTGTAGTAATTTACCTGTAACTGCACTATTAACATGTGGAAATACACATCCCTCTCATTCACCTCAGGGAACATGGGAACACTTTACACCATAACGAAAAGCTGAGTGCTAAATATGCCATTAGAAACTGGCCTACCATGATGGTCCAACTAGCTTGATGGGCAGTTTGATGCAGCAGTTGGAAATGGAGCATCAGACAGACACAACAAAAGACCGCTAATGAAAATTCTGTCTCAGCATACTGGCTTTATTCAGCCACTTAAACCACGCTTTGTTTCATAGGCAGCTACAATGTGAACAAGACAAGTAGTTTTTAGCAGAGAATGTAGACAAACTAATCTTCCTCGCACACAACAGGAGCACTGTAACAGACTTTAAGGCTTACTAAGGTCATAATAATTTATTTGGTAGGTAGAAGGAACTAAATTTGTAGATGTGTGAAGAAATTGCTCATTTATGAAAATGTTTGTTCTGCACTACTTAAAAGTCCTGCTTGGTGAACAGTCAGTGGTTAGTTTACAAGCTAGTAGAGGCTGAGTTATCTAGTGTTGAAGTGGTGTTGTTGAATTTTTATATAATTTTGAATACAGATATATTTGTTATTTTTATTTGAGATTACTTCTGTTGTGATTTGGCGCTATACAAATAAAATTGAATTGAGCTGAAGAGTCACACTAAATGCACAAGCAATTATCAAATTTGGTCCAATAACTTGAGTAGTGGTAAGACAAATAATCTTGATGTCTTCTTTGGTACTGCCCAATCTGAAGCTCACTGTCAAGGTTAGCCTTTGTGTTCAGATAACACCAACTGTGATGAAGATTTATCTCTGCAACTTCAAAATGTAAACTAGAGTTGCTGCTGACCAGCAGCTAATCAGATACTTTTGTTTTTGTTTTCATTTTGTTTATTCACTCTTCTGTCCACAGTGGGTGTCTACTACTCTACTGAATACTAAAATTGGAACACTTGAAATGACCAATATGAATTTTTGCCAGGCACTATTCAGTGCTGCTCAACATGCTAATACCCAGACAAAAGACAAGTGGGTGTACCATTGCAGGCATTATTACACAGACTGCTTTGTTCACTGTTGGCATCATATTATTTGATAAAATACTGCATAGTGTATTGTAGTGTGTATATGAATGGTAGCGCTCTCTAGTTTTTTTCTCCTATAGGCCATCTCTCTACACACACGCGCACCTCATATTACTATAAAAAGGCATATTGTAAATTAGATTCCATTCATAGTGGAAACTGAATAGCTTGGCCAATATGTCTTTTGATTATGAGAAACACAGAGGGACCTGATAGCCATTCATGTGTGGTGATATTGTTGGACTAATGGATTACATTAATTCTACCAATGATCCAAAGGGCTTAATAATTCTTTCAAATGTGAACATACTGGTTGGTTCTTCATGTTCGGAAAAAGCATTAGAAAAAGGTACTGGTAAAAGTTTTGGCCAGATAACATATCAGATTTAATATGGAAATATAGAAGGATATATTTTAGTAATTTGCAGATGTTTGCAGATTGTAGATGTACTATTAAAATATGTCAGCTATGCAAGGTGTTTATAAACGTGCACAGTGGTTTTCCATATTTTACATTTGACTTAAATACAAATACAGGGTTTTGTTTATACACAATATATATAAGAAAGATGAATTAGAAATTTAATCGTATGACAGCTTCATAGCTGAAGAAATACTGGTTTGTAAGAAGAAAAAAAAATGCTTTCTCTGCTCTCCAAAATCTACTTCAAAATTTCATTCATCTGTTTATCCAATTGGATCTGCCGTTAACGTAAAGGATCTTTAGTTATCATTCTGCAGCACTCTGTCATCCAACCGTTCCGAGTCCAGTTACTACATGATGGCATATTCTTACATGAAGCAAAAAGGTTTGCTGTGTGTCCCTGTAGTATCAATAATATGGAAGACCAGTATCCACTTCTTTGTGCAGGATCACTGCAAGGCAGGCTACTGTAATTGTGACTCTACAAAAGGTGGCATGAGGGCCCAACATCTTCTAGTATGGCCTGTGCTTACAGCCTAGCACCGCACCAAAGACTCAGTGATGCCATGATGACCAATATGCTGCCAGTATCATTACCCATGACCAGTTTGGTGGTGAATCAGTGATAGTCTAGGAGGCGTATCCTTGGAGGGCTGCACAGACCCCCAGGTCATATCTAATGGTACCCTGGCCGCTGTGAGGTACTAGGATGAAATCACCAGATGCTCCTGCACTGCTCTGCATTGGCGTTATTGTGTGTTGAAATGAAATACATTTAGCAGTCAAAAACCAAAATTCTATTTTCCGATAACAATGTTAACATAGCAGGGGATGAACAACTCTTGCAAAGCTGAATAACCTTCAGCTACACTCAGTGGAGAGGAGAGATATTTATATTTGGCCTCATGTTCAAATGCCAGGGATATTATACTATAATGGCTGCATTTCAGCAGGCCCTGTCATAGAGAATTGCCACATGTGCAAGAAAGGCAATTATTTTTCTGTGGTGACTGTTTAGCCAGTTAAGTGGGTACACTATGTCAAATGCAGATCCTAACACCTAATGTGGGAAAACAAACATGTTATTGTGATCTCCCATGACAAATTTTGGGCTTTGCCTAAATACCTGCATTGCCCGTTTCAGAGATAAACAGGTTTATCAGATGTCTATCAGCAGTGACTTTTGCCTTTTCAGGGGTTGGGGGAAGGAATATGTAGGGACTGCTAATGTGTCTGTCAGGAATCAAAATCAGCAACTCAGAGTTAGAACTTGCTAATTAAATTCACCTGTCAATCCACATCTGTTTGATGCTGTATTGTTGTCAGACAACATTGAGATTCCTCACCACAACATTATTTGAAGGCTATAAAAGACACATGCTAACTGCATTCAGACAGTCTGTTTTTTAAGCCAGTTTTAAGTGGCATAATGTTTGCATTTCGATCTTATGACAAAAGTTGCAATGCTTTCCCAACTTTTTTCTGAATTTTATATCTTATTAAAAATGTAAATGTGCTTTGTTGACCTGGAGTTGCTCCGTCCCGTCATTGTCTTCCTGTCTCCCCAGATGTTGCTGCCTTGCCTTGTTTGATTCCTTTGGTAAACCTGGTGTCCAATTTGGCTCATAGAATAGGTTTAAGCAGTGAGATTTACAAAATAAATACAAAAACTCATTTTGCACTTGCACTGCATTTTACAGTGATTATTCCATATTCTCACCCGTTTATGGTATAATTAGAATCTCCTTTGTTATATAATAAGAATGCCAACTGCCACATTCTTTTAATACATGGACACCCAAGTCTTGTCTATATTAAGTCAACCACATCGTGAGTAGCAAGATCTGTCCTTGCGGTCTTTGATGGAAAGCCATAAAATATTAATTTTACAACAGCTGTCTGGGGCTCTGTTATTTGACGTGGGCTGTCAGCCTTCTAATAATCTTCCTGGGTTTTGTCTCATTTGTGTGTCCCCATCGAGGTGCCTGTAATCTCCTTCATTATTAATCTCACAGAGCAGAAATGTCATGCCGGCAGCCTCTGTGCACACTCTGCATCATTTAATTCTTGTTTACCAGTCTTCCTCTTTCGCCCCAGTGAAGCCGCCTGCCATTGCTAGAGCAGCATGCTTTCCCCTAAAGAATAGTCTTTTCATTCTGTCGGGAGACAGAGAATTTGCATCGAGATCTATAGTCTTCCTTCTGACACACACCCCTTCTTATCATTTCTCTAATGGATCACAACAGCTATTGTGCCTTGCATCTGTGTATATATATATATATATATATGTGTGTGTGGGCTTGTGTGAAGATGCCTTCAAAGCCCCTTGACGCAATTTCTAAGATGATTTTACCTTCTTGTTACATGTCCTACTTCCTACTCCCACATCTCTTTTCCAGATCCCCAGACTCAACAGCTTTAATGTGACATCACAGGGTTGTATACTTGGCCAGGACCCCCATTTAGAATGAATGTGTCTCAGATGGATCCTGGCAGTTTGTGTTTTTTGTGCAATTTATCTGGAAATTGTGGGTTGGCACTGAGAAAAACTATACTTAAGAAATAAAATGAACTTTTATAAAATTTTAGCCAACAGAAAGGTCTGATATTTCCAAAATTTGGATGTTGTAAAAAAATCATATTTAGAGCTCCACCAATCAATAATAACATGGCAAAGATAACGGTGTGAAATGTGATAGGGGTCAGAAAGCAAACTAAAGAATAATCCTATAGAGAATTTCACACCCAGCCCTAATGTTTTTCTCAGCTCTACTGTAAAAATTTAGCATCTATCAGCTCAGCTGTTTTTGTTTCACTGCCTGTAGCCCCACTGTTCATTCTCACTCAATGCCCGCTACACATTACTGTGCAACTCCAGAGTGGACTAATTAGCAAAGCTCCATGAGAATCACAATTTCTGCTGGTAAAGTTGGAAAGAATCATTATTATCACTTATCTTATTTTATTTCCTAAATTAAAACTGTTCTGTTTCAGTTATTTCAACTACACAGATTTCAAAACAAATCAATTTATTTAATCAACTTCTCTATGGGAACACACAATCGATGTCAAGTAAAGAAATTATTCACTGCTATCATGTTTGTTCTACTAAGCCCAGAGAAACATTAGCTCACATTAACCACCCTCACCCTGTTTAATTTGTCAAATTTTGGCTGCAAAAGAAACTGCTGCCTCACACTGCCCATCAACATTCAAATTGTCTGTTGCTGTATGTTTTGCCTAAATCGGCCTTTGGATGAAACTATGGCTGCACAGGTGGTGCAACCCAGATTGAGGATTAAGACAGCAAGGCTGTCTGGAGGTCCTGAAGGGACTAAAATCTGAGGCTGAGCATGTCTCTGAGTATATGTGTACCACTGAGGCCTTGGCAGTTCAGCAGGCCTGTATATTAGCACTCACCAGCTGTTCTTTATTATATGCCAACTCCTCTCCTCTCCTTTGTTTGCTGACAGACTCATTGGCAGCTGCATGTGGAATGGGGAAAGGCACCTGTCAGAATTATACATGCAGCCTCAGCAGCTCCACCAACAACATCACAACAGATGGAGAATGCTGGAAACGCAGCAACTCACACAGCATTGCTATGTGCCACATGGATTTAGGATATGAAGTTTGTGCAGTGGGTCAAAGGGATCATGCACACGATGATCTTTACACTTTGCTTTTACATCCACCTTGTATAACGGTACTGATTCTACTGATACTGCTGTTCTACTTGCTTATTCCCTATACAACGTAACATTGGTGTTATTAATGTTGCTTACAACTACTCCCATATACAGCTGTTTGCGGCTTTGTTCATCCTTCCACTAGCCTCTGTTTCTTTATTAAATCATTCTATTGTAGAATCATCTCTGCAACATGTATATTTCTTATCTTAATCATATGTGTCTGCAGGGTTCTCATCTAGAAATATCTGAGGAATTCAATCACAGTCTTCACTTAATCTCTGAATGCTGCCTGGTTTAATACTGGGAGCAGCAGAACCTGTACCAAACCATTAAACTGCATTAGCATTCATGGCCTTTTTAATTTGGATTTGGTTCAGCATTGTAAAATCAGTCACATATGCAGATCAGCTCGGAAATTTGAATCAGGCAAAATTGGTTGCACTAACAATCTATAATTTGTTGAAAGATACCCACAATATAATAATTAATTCGAAAATGATTTTAACTACTTGTCAAGAGTTTAATTTTCTGCATTGTCTTAATTTTGTTTTTAATTAGTCTGCTATTTAGTTGAATAAATGTCAGTATTTTGAAAAGATATAATGATTTGAGATGTGTTAATCAATTGTTACTTTAGGTAAAAAGCTCATGGGAGGAGTTTTTAGGACACTGCCTGATGACAGCAGTGCACAGGAATAATCAGCACTCCATCAAGATTTGAGTGACGTTTCAGATTTGAACAGATTTTAGAGCTCTCTCACACATCATTAGAGAAAGGATTGGTGAGATTGTACTAACTTTGCTCCCTGATTGGACATAAGGTTTGTGAATCTGTCATAATGAGTAATACAAGAGGAGTACTACTGCAATTATTGAAATGTTGTAAAGAGAACCTGTAACTATTATACCAGTATACCAGTTCTAACAGTTTCTATTTTTACCAATGTCATAAATACTGCAACTAAAACCAGGGTTAACTATTGAGGAGGAATTAGCTTTCAATACTTCAAGCTTTTAACAAGCACACAATAGAAAAAATATCTGGCAAACTTGAATCTATGTATTTTTTTACTGTATTCCTTTTAAAGCACAGCAAAGACTGTGCTTTCATGTGTATTCACAGTATTTTGTCTTGCTCTTTTCATATACACCCAAGGGTATCTATGCAAATTTGGAATTCTTTGGGGTTTTACATATAATTTTTAAACATCTTGCACTGAGCATTTGTACTCTAACACTTGTAGGTACTCGCTTCCCATGTTATGATTCAATCTCTGTGAAAATAATACAAAGACACTATTCTGTGGTTAGGCCTTATTACAACACCATTACCAGTCACCATTAGCAAGCTTCACTACTGGGTTTGTTGACAGTGGATGAAAGAGAAATATTAAGACCCTCATGAATAGATCTGCCACTATTTTAACTGACTGCAAGACAGCCGAACGATACCCTTCACACAGGGAATAAGCTGGGGAATGAAGAAACACTGCAAATAATGAAGGTACTGAAATTGTCTAGGATAATGAGTCTTTTGATGCAGGCAGACGCTATCATTTGTTGTGAGCCAGAGCCCTCAGATTCAGGCACTATTCAGAGATATCATCACTTCATTCAACCTGTCTATTCATATTCAGAAGACCCAGCAGGCGAAAAGAGCAGGGAACACGTGTATGAAGAATAATATTCAGGAACGCTATTCTCCATAAGAAGCAAATCTTTTCCACATGTATTATCTGTCATATTACTGTGATACCAGAATGTAATGAGACAGATAGGCCGTGCATTAAAGCTCGGACAACAAACAAGTGACATCTGACATTCAGGTAGGTGTGCTTGAGTAAATATGGTAATATGAAAGCTATGATAATCTCAGACTTGCAAAACAACAGATTCTGATAGCAGTGTGCATCAGATAAAATGAGCAGAGCAGAGTGTTGGACTATAAACTGAATGGTAATCCTTTCAACAGAGAGGTAGCACTGTTCATTCCACTATGAGTCTCATAGAGGCTCTGCTCCACTCCATCCTCCATCTCTGTGAAGCCTAAAGAAATACGAACAGTTAATGAAAATAAATGCCCAGGTCTGTTCAACTTGATTGCCAGAGCTGCTTTCATCAATACTTCTAATAAAGCAGTCACACCTCCTAGTGGGACAGAATGGACCTGTGATATAGAAACAATGAAAGAGTTGTTTTTTTCTTATTTGCAGCATTATAGTCCACTGCTTTTTTTTTAGACTTGTTGAACCAGCTTATCTAGACCAAAGTAAATCATTTCAGTATAAAAGAGTGGATTGAATAATAAAGTTGGAAATCTGTGTACAATTCTACCATTAAAATGTTCTCCTCACCAAAATTAATTTCTCAACTGCAGCAAGAAAAATGGCAATTCTAGATAAACTGTTTAATTTATAAATCCTAATAAATATTCATTTGACTAATTTATGAAAAAGCTGTGTCTATTAACCCCACTGGCAAAACATTTCAATTCATTCAGGCCTTGGATCTGCATTTGCTCGAGTGTTTACAACTGGGGGGGCTGCCAGCAGAGAAGCCTTCTTCTATAGCCTACAGAGATGGCACTTACGTTAAAACAAAGGGGTGAAACAAGAGTACAATCTCATTCCATGGAAGCTCATTCACATGCTTTAGTACGGAAGTACAATCTAAATGCAAATTACTGGCTGATTTAGTTGTAACTCTGATCTTGGGCATTATGAGGTGAATTTAATAGGTGAAAAGGTTGTTGCAGAGGAGAGTAATTGGAGTCCTACTTGTTGTTCTGATATGGCAGCAAAGTCAGAGATAGACTACCTAAACAATCAAGTGATTATTTGGTGTGATCCAACAATGCTAGGTAAGCACAGCTGTTGTGATGAACTAAATATGAGGTGTAAAAATTTTCCAGACCCATTTTTGCACAATGTTTGCTGCTTTTATTCTTAGCCTTTTAGTATTTTCTGTGTTAGATTATGCCTCAAGTGGACAGAAACCCTTAATCCCAGTAGTACTCTGCCCATAATGATATCCAGATTCTCATTACACTAAACACTGACACAATTATCAAGCTGTCTGAAAACAACAACTGTATTTATTTTTTCCCCTTACCAAATTCAAACTGTGATTACTGTGCAAATAATTTTTAATATTCATCAAGATGATTTGATGATCTGCATATAAACTTGTGTTTAAATTCAGATACATTATAATAGTGAAATTAAAAATGAGATGTGGTTTTGTGTATTAGTAGTGAATGTCATAACACCAACAATGTTTGAGAACATGTAATGGTGTATAATTAATTATTACCTCAGTAAAGCTCTGAGTTTGATTCATATTTCGAGTTGGAGAAAATAATTAAAATGCCTGTCTAGTTTAGTTTAAGCATAATTCTGCATCTACCCCTCATTATTTGTATTAGTTGTAAAAGCTTAGCTAGATCTGACTACTGTCTGTAGCTGTTTGATATCACCAATACATTAAAAGCTAAATTAACTGAAATCAATTATGGAGACCCCACCATAGACCAGCTAAAAATTCAAAATCAGTAACACATCTCTGGTGACCACAGAATAAAAGGATGAGTCAGCATTAAAAACAAAGTGTAAAGTAAGCAGTAGTTCAGTTTAAAAAACAAAAAACATTACAAGGAGAATGGTAAGGTATATGGGAGTTAATTAACAACCTAGTGAGATGAAAGAATGATTTTATCCTAAATTTGTAGTCATTCAGGGGACTTTAGGGAGTTGCTAAGATCAGAAAATATTGGATAAGTGTTACACCTGGATGAAACAGACAGGCTTACTGCTGAGATGAATTGCTATGAGGACGTTGGAGTGGGACTTTGAGACCGAGATGCTCATTTGTTCAAGGCAAAACACTCAAAACCCTCATAAACCTGCTTGTAATTACAGGATATTCATGTTTGGCAATTGAGTGAGATTCCCGTCTCTGCTGAACATGTCTGTTGTTGGTTAAGGTACTCGTCAGGACTCATTCAAGTTAACTACCTTGCCAGTCAATAAGAGGCTTTAACCTTTTGTGACCTCTTTGTTGTTATGATCCAATTTCTGTTAAACTGGGCAATATAACTTATTTAAGCAAAGGGTAATTATTGGTCAGAATATGTGGAATATTGATTTCCTCTACCAGTTAAGCGCTTTGTCTAATTAAACCGCAACAAAGGCCAGAGGGTAAATATTCAACAATAATAGACTATACTTGCTGAAGATGTACCAAACTGCTTCCAAAGAAAACATTCTCAATTGTCACTTTCTCAGACACTCAGTAAACGTACTGAATCTTCCAATTTTCAAGTGCAAATTAATATTGATCCCAGTTTATCCCCACGGATTAAATGAAGTTAACTTTTCGAGAAGCGGCTCACACATTCAAATCATCAGGTCGACTGCATTTCAGATCAGGCTCAGTTCAGAAAAGTCAGCAATACATCTTCTGATTAATTCCTCTTCCCCAAAACCTCTTAGAATAATTATTCTGACTTTATGTGCATATCTACAGGATATGATCTCTGGAAGTGAATTATCATGCTTGAAACTGTGGCTGTATTGATGCACGCTGCAAGAGTCAACAGACCTTGTACTGAAACAAGAAATATGTGGTTACTAACAGAAACTATGCACATATGATAGACACATGACTTAAACATTTCTGCATTTCTACAGCATGCAAAATAGCACACAGAAACCTTGCAATCAAATGCAGGTCAGTGCTGAATTAATAACCTCCCACAGACAAACTGCAAGCCTTCTGCACAGGCTCCTTCACAAACCACACACAGTCAACAAGTGGCTGACCAAGAAATAAAAGCTAAATTGGACAAATCTCTGATTATTTAAAGCAGGTTCAGAAGCATAACCTGTTGTAGCATTTCATGAAAACAAGTGTGCAGCAACTAATCATCAAAACAAGTAGCAGCAAGGAGTTAACTGGTGAAAAGGAAACCTGCAAGCAAAATACACAGGATGTTTTTAACTTACATTAGATGATGTCCAACTTCATTCTACTTTTTTCCCATGAAGATGAAGTATCCTTACCATAAAAGTTATCTGCTTGATGTTGTGTTGATCGTTTGTTGTTTATTTACTCTCTGTCTCTCTCCATTGCTGCTAGCTAGCTAACGCTAGTGGTAGCCGTCTTTGTTAGCACGTAGCACCTGAACCAGCGTGTTTCTTTAAATTGAGGTCATGTTGTGTAGTAAGATTATGTTGTTTGCTTTCCATTATTGGTTCTGAGGCCAGAAGATTATCACTATTACCGTTCGCTTCCGTGTTTATTTACCCGAGGGCTCAGTTTTTAACAAGCGGTGTCAACTAGCTACACCTGACCTTAATTAACCAGACGTCTGTAAGGGTGCAATACCATCTCTGACCACACACTCGTTAACAGGTATATGACGCTAAAACCCGGAGGGGCGCTGTTGCACTCATTTCAGGAAGGTTAATTAAAAAATGGGAAAGATGTGTCTGAAACTATGTCTGCAATAATAATAAAATACGTTATTTCATTCTAAAAATGATGAAATCTTTTTCTTAAAATGAATTCACAACTTATAGACCACAGTTTCTTCTAGTAATGGTTGCTCAGGATGCTTATTTGTTGACTCTGAAAT
Organism: Anabas testudineus; assembly: GCF_900324465.2. NCBI lineage: Eukaryota > Metazoa > Chordata > Actinopteri > Anabantiformes > Anabantidae > Anabas > Anabas testudineus. The sequence continues at coordinate 17,356,916 of NC_046615.1, forward strand.
GTATTTTTGGTAATTATCCATAATAAGCTGATGACATTTAACATGTGCTGGAATTATTAGTGTTTATTGCAGTCAGTAAACTGGCTAATAAAAGCAAAATTTATATTACAGAAATGTGTGAATAGATGATCATTCAGAAGCTTTCTTTATCCTGTGCTGTCAAATTTACAATAGTTGGGTTCCCCCTCCTTTATCCAGGATACTTAAAGTCAGTGTAAAAGGCTGCAGAGGATGCAGCATGCAGAGGTTCCACAGTGAATATTTCACTGAACCTCTGCATGCTGCATCCGTTTTTAGGAGAGCCACATGCTGGCGGCTTTATTGTTTTATGCACATTTTCCCCAGATATTCTGCAAGGCCGTTAAATTGCTCTGTCTTTAATATGTCAGTTTTGTCTCCTGTAGAGATTTTTTTTTTTTTAATTCACCACACTTCTATCCCCACTGGAGCGTGACTGAGAGAGAGCAACACTGCAAGTACAAAAGACGTACAAAAGGTTTTCTGGCTTGGAGGCATTTGTTCAGCAATAACTATTTTCTATCTCTACTTTGAATGTTTGTAGCACTTGCTGGCTCTATCTGAAAGGGAAACGTTATTTTCGAGAACAAGTCACAAGTTTAGAGTTTGACTTTGCTTTTTGCTGCAAGGCAATATTTTTATTGATTAATAGTGGGCTAAATAAATTTATTTCAGCAAAATATTTTTGTATGTTCTGTGAAAGAAATCCTGGAGATTTAAGTTGAGAGCTCCAATGGATTTTAGATTTAATCTGAATGCAAATTACAACAAGAGAAATTGAAGGATGTGAACAATTTGTAGGTGTTAGAGTTAGCATTGGCAAACTTTTGTGATGATTATACCTATTGTAAGTTGTGGTTAGTATTTAATTTCATCCAGCGCCTTGATGGAAGGAGCATTTGAATACTATGCACTATCCTTCCACTTCATGACTTGCACTGTGAGCGATGCACTGAAAAAAAATTGCTGTGTTAGCCAAGATGCTGACATTCCACAATAATTGAGGAGGATTTCTACTCAGCAACAATGCGTGTTGTTGTCACATACTGCAGGAATGGCCCGAAACAAAACTGAGAGAGATAGCGTTTGTTATTTGTATTTGCTGTATAATGGAGGAGAATGTGGGAAAAACAGTAGAAGCAATCTCTCTCCTGGGACAGCAACACCTGAATAATAATGACCCCCGCCTGACAATTGAGAAGAGAGGAGTGGTTTAAAACAACCCTGCAACAAAAGAGTGAAAAACAATGAGAGTTTAAATAGAAGGTATTATAGATTTTAGTCATTGTTGTAAGAATAGTAAATTTGCATAAGCATTTGTACATGAGTAGAATAAAACAAAATTTCACAAACTGACTGGGAAGAACAATTAGACCCGCACAGTAAAAGGATTTGTTTAAAGAGAAACTACTACTCATGATTTTACAAAATTTTGTGTCAGAGCTATTTGATGTAAGAAATACGTCACCCAACTGTTAATTATCAACCTCCTGGTTAAACTTTTTCAAACTTATTGCCGATGGAAAGTGCTGAAAGGTGCATCAGCTGACTGATAGCTCTTAACTTACGAGAAACGCAACATTAAAGCTACTGTATCAGTTGGAGTCAGGTATCTATCAGGACAATGTGCACCGGGAGATTAAATGGGACACTGCCTCTTTGTGGACAAGTCATTTAAATTCCAGACCATATAATTATGATTAGGTGAAGGCATCTCCCTGAAATGCTAATTGAATTCCAGATGAATGTGTGATGATTTATATGTGGATCTGTTGCTGAGGAGAACTCACACTTATTTTAATTTGATCAAATTTTGATTGTCCTGCTGACTTGTGCTATTCACTTGCATTTATAAATTTTCTAATGAAATTAAAGGTAAGTGCTGTGGTGCGAAAAGCTGTTCATGTGTTAGCATAAAGCCTAATTGTGCTTTTACGACTTTCTGCTCTGGTGTTCAGAAGCCTTTTATTAGAAAGCAGAGTAGGGAAGACTGCAGTGCAAATCATTACTGAAAATTTTATTCTAATACATCATCACTGAACTTGCTACCATTTCATAATGCATGATAAGCTCATCTACGCTGGCATCTGGAAGATGATGTCTACATCTTTAATCTAAATTTCCATTAATGTGCATTTAATCTATAAAGGCCCAGTCAGGTTTCCTCTTGTAATTGAGAGCTAGCTTGATTATATTCATCACTGCTTTGTTATGATAATAGTCAGGTGACAAGACTCTCAACTAGAAGCTACATCAGGTTCCCAAATAATATTTGCTCATAATACTGAATTTAGCAACCTTCCTGTGTCCACTCTAATCAGCTTTCCTCAAATAAACCACCTCACATGTAACTGCTGTGCCACACACAGAAAAACATAAAAAGGAAAAAGCTGATATTATGTGGTCTCTTATGAACAGGTTTTTGGAAAATATCAAAAATATGTCTAATTTAATGATGATAGATTATAGGCTTATGGGGTTTTCAGCCCAAATCAGGGAGATCTAAACTAAGGTCCCACTGCAATTTCAGCCCCTGTGCAGCCTGCTGAGGAGCATAATTAGATGAGCAGAATTGTGAGAAAGGTCTTAGCAATAGATTTGGTTTTGCTGCAAGAGTCATCAGTGTCACAGCTCTTAGAAAGCAGCTGTCAACAGGTGCCCTCCATTTTTAACCAGACTTCCATGACTATGCCAACCTTTAATTTTCTGTATCCAAAACAGTCAAGTTTTTCTTCCTATTTCACCTGTTTCATTTCATTTTTGTTGACTCACAACACTGAGTCACTGATTTGGTGTCTTCACAGATCATTAGTTGACTTTCAGACTGGAGAGTTGTATTTAAAATACATATTATCTTTCATGTAGTGCAGCAGTCATCCTCTTCTTATTATTCTGCTTGCCTGAAAACAGAGCCCAGAACAAGATACTGTAGTCACCAGAAAAAAATGTGTCTGATTTGATTGTGAATGTGAATGTTCAGTTGAAAAGTTGATTTTTTTTTTAAGTTTTGTACCTGTTGACATATTTTAATACTCCAAGGTCCACCAGAGGTGAAGACCACAAGCACTAAAACTTCTTCTAAGAGCTTAAAGCAGTGGCAGAAAAGTTTTTATTAACACAGCTCAAACCCAAGTGGGTAACATTTCATATTCTGGTGTGACCTTGTAAAACTCCTATTTTTCTTATGAATAGTGTCAAACTTAGAAATAAATCTTCCGCTGCTGGAAGGTCAGTGTACCAGCAACCTGTTCACACTCCCTGGGCATCAAATACTGAAGTTTTGTCAAAGCCCCTGGCATCTCATAGGACACACTTCTAACTAACTTCTTGTACAGATGTCACCAATGTTTTATTATATTATATTATATATTATATTCACACTAAAAGCTTACAACTACAACTATAGTCTAATCTGTTGGCCACAAAGCAGCTCTGCAGTGGTAATGAGGAGAGGACAACTTACTTTATCCATCCATGCTGTATTTATTCTGCCAGTCTGGAGGGATGGCACCTTTGTTTGTGACTGACAGAAAAATATTCATTTCTTATTTAATTCTACATCTGCAGTAATGGACTTTGTAATATACACAGCAGGTGGTTTGGTGGAACAAACACCTTTCTAAACACTTGGAAAGTTTTCATTAAGGACTTAAGTGCTGCTCTTGGTCATCTTTGACAGCATGGTCTATTAGCCTTTATGAGTTATTCCATCAATAAGACTTAGCATTTAAACACCTTAATATATATTCTCAACCACAATGGATTAGTATATCAGTATTTGTATGTGGGTAAGATAATCATTTGGGAATGCTCCTGGATAATCTTCCAATGTCACACAGTACACATAGGTGATCTGCAAACAGGATTATAACGTAATCTTCTTATTAAATTGTCAGTCACCATAAAAAGTCACAACTCTTCTGCAAAATAAATCAAATCTTCATTACAAAAGTCAAATGTCAACTGCATTCTGCATAAATTTGTTTGTCAACTATATACTGTGTCATCTGGCGTGTTAGGAATGAGACCAGCGACAAATAATCTATCATAAACTGGTTTTGTGTTCAATAGTGATTCATTATTTTTGTTTCAGGTTTGAGGTGAAATATTTACTCAGTTAATAGTTTAATTCTATGTAACTCAATATTTATCTTGTACAATTTAGATTATATACACGAAAGGTGCTGCTGCAACAAAATGATAAAAATGTAAACTTAAAACGTGTAAATGTTTCACTCAGTGTAGCAATTTTAAATTGACTCCACATCACAGCATTCAATTGATTTCTCTTCTCTAAAGGTAGAATATTGAGTGAATGGAACATTGAATAGCTTGAGGGTAAAGGCAAAAGGAAATCCATGCATGCAGGAGAGAGATAATGAAGCAAAGTGAAGTCAGACCCCTAAAGCACATACCAGTGACTTGCTCTGGGTCCCATGACAATAAAGATTGTCCCCTTTAATTGAAATCTGGTTATTCTCTAGTCATGATGGACAAGTTTTAAATAAAGCCAGTGTCTCCGCTCTTCATGGCTGCTCAATGTTAAAGTCATCAGAGTTCAGTATTATGTCTGTAAAACTTGTTTCAGTCTTAATAGTAAAGGTCATGCCCCTTTTGTACTTTTTATTATAAGAGTAAAATTGAGTGAGGGGGCTTGGAGAGTTCATGTTTCCTGGAAATAACACTGTTAAACAAACACAGGGAGGCTTTGAGTGAAAATATACTGGTTAGACTAAAACAGTGGACTAAAAAATCCACCAAGTGACAGTTTGTAGTTCTAATTTCTAAGTGAAACATTCTCCAATAATCTTTAAACAAAAAAATATTTTACAGCTTATTACTGTTCAGACATTATATGATAAGTGTGTAAACCTGTTCACTACATACCAAACTTAAAGCCTTCACAAGCTTCCACAGTAGAATGAAGAAAATACTGTTCATGGCATAGAGATTACTTTCTGCTAACAATCCCTTTATGCACTGCTCACTGTTGTAGATAAAATTAATGTTGCATGGCTCAAACAGTTATTAGTGATGATGCAAAATGTGTGTTTAAAATCTCAGTTTACTGCTCACTAGTATTGGTACTATAGTTATATTATTGTACAGTATTTTGAATTCAGTCACAGGTTCTTTTTTTAGACTTTAAACTTTGACACTGGCTAAAATAATGTGTAGAAATCTCTAACTAGATGTTCTTGCTTATGGGAAAACTTTCCATGCTTTCTTGATAAACCCGAAAATATCTTTTTTTAGGATGCTATCTTGCATGATGACAGATTCATCAAAGGTAACACTACTTGTTCATAGGATTAAAACAGAAGAGCAGCTGTAAAAAAAAAAGTTCCTGTGCCCAACAAAAAGTCTTCCCTGAGGAGGTGAGGGATGACCTTTTAGTTTAGTGTAATTTACCTTAAAATGACATCTGCTTCAGTCAGAATGAGGTTTTCCTCAGACATATTCTGCTTCATGTAACCTACATTCAACCACCATCAGTCATATCACTGAAACATTAGGCCTGTTAATACTCCAAGCATGCATAAATAATGATAATGACTTGTAAGAGCTTTGATGAGGAACTCTCTCTGTGTTTTGGTGGTCAAAGTGCCCTTGAAAATAATAAGGTGATGTGAAAAATGGCTTTCTTGAAGCAATTTGCACTATATTCCTTAGTTGAAATCATACAGCTCATTATGCATTTTGCAGATCTGTAGCCTTAAATTGCATTGTTGCTGTAATATGTCTGATTAATGTATTTCAGTGTTACAAATGCCTTAGAGTGCAAGAAATAGAATGCTAAATTAGTTTGAGATTAGGTTTTTATAATAGGTTTCACATGAGGGGCATGTCTACGTTCTTCCAGAAACCCCAGCTCATTTAACACTTCTATCACACCCAACAGTTCAGAGGTGGAGAGAGATTTGTGGTAAATTGTTGGGTTTGTGGAACAGCCCATGGGGGATTTCCTTTGGCTGTACTTTCAACTCCAAATGAGACACTCCTCTGGTCTAAATCCCAAGCTTGGAAATACAGTCATTAAACTCTGTTTGCACTGACTTTGCCACATTTTGCAGAATTTCTCATTTGACCATGAAGGTATACACATTGTCCTTCTCTGTGTCAGATATAAGTGTTCTGGTAAATCCATCATGTGTTGTTGGCTGTCAGAGACTAGGAAAACAATTAAAGGTTCCACACACAGGTCGAGCTGCTCCAATAGTCAATGAAGTAACCTCTGTGTTTAGGACTAGAAACCATTCATTAGGAAATGCCACTGAAGGAAGGATGCATGAGGAAGACAATTAAATGACCTACAGCAAATGAGGTTGAGGACTAGAGGGGAGGACAAAACGAAAACATTTACAGAATAAAGTTTACTCAGTTTAAAGTAATTATTTAACAATTACAACAAACTGGGTTGAAAAATAAAATGACAAATACTGTAACTGTGGTGAGAGAGGCATATAGGGTATGGGGGGACCAATGGGGGGGTCATTGAGCATGTTTCCTAAAAGTCAACAATCACACACATAACTACATATTCATTTGCATGCAGCCAAACAGCACAAAGACATTCTTGGCTTTTGGCCAAATAACAGATACTTCATAGCCACTGTTATCATGCTTGTGCATGAAAGTGGATGGCCACAACAGTCTGTGCAGTCAATCAGTTACTGTGCGTCCCATGCACAGTCCATTAATGCTGCTTGCTACAATGCAATCAAGGAAGTGTGGAGCACTGAATTATGCGCCATGTTGTTCACTAACAATACTTGGCATGGCATTGATTTCAACCAAAAGTCCTTCAGCCCTCAGGCATGGGGATGTGGCTCATTGATGAGACACTTTATCAGAGGAAAAAAGGTCAGTTGAAGTGATTGATTTCCACTTTTATGAGTGGTAATACAGATGATATTACTTGTACATTTTGAATGTTCAATCTCAATGACATTTGCTCCAGCAGAGTCATAAAAAGCCCATATAAGAGTGAGACTGAGTAATAATATCCTTATTTTTGTGTGTTTGAATGTTATGCATCTATAAAACATGCCATGCTATCCTGTATGTGAAAGCAGTAGAAACGAGAGCCCTTGGGGTCAATGTGGAAGCTCTTTGCGCTGTTGTTTACGACTGCTGAGTGCGAGAAGCGGAGCTGCCAACTTCATGCAGCCAGGGTATGGATTGAAGATACATTGATCCAATACAGGGTAGCTGTGAGGAGATATATCATTAATCAAGCTCATCTTTTATTGTTTGAGGAATAAATGTAATGCATTTGCTAGAATATGATTGAACTGCAAATTTAGAAAAGTTAATTCAGCAATGCATTTATTTGGGGAGATAGTTGAATGGCTTTAGGAATAGTAAAGCCAGTCCATCCAACACATTTGTCTACTTTAAACCTTTCATGACCGTCATGGTCTGATCTGTATCATCTGTATCTCGGTCTAACAACCATCTTACATGAAATTAGGAGAAATAATTTACTGTACAATCAGTAATTGTACAGAGACTGAGAACTGAAAACAGCTTAAACAGCATCTAAACCATATACAGGTACCTTGACATAAATGAGTTAAATTCATTTTCTGACAAGGTGATATCCATATACCACAGACATTGAACTGGTGATTTCATTTGATTTGCATATGCATATTTCTCATCTTGTTCTGCTTACAGTAGCAAATCCACTTCTCGGCATGATACTGAGGGATCCATGCATAGCTAATGCTCAACAGTAAATTACATTAATTGTTTTAAACTCTGACATATCAGCACAATTATACCCGTCTCAGCAGTGCAGGCAAATGTATTATTGATTAAAATGTACACTAGTTAAATGATATCCTTCTGCAGTGGGAAAGGTGTGAGCAGAGAGATGGATGTACAGACAGAAAACTGATTTTCTACCTGCAACAAGCTTCTTCCTTCCCTCTCATCTGTGCTCTGGTTTGTCTCTTCATTCAGTTTATCAAACTGACAAGAAACACGACTCACTGTCAGGTTCACGTTCTGACTAAGTGGAGTCTAAACCTCAGTGAGAAGAACTTTCTTGCTAAATGAGCAGACTGAAGACCAGACATGCCTTAACAAGTTCCCTTGATCCGTAACAGCCTTCTGTGGTGTTGTCATGTCGTGTGTTGAGTGATATTCCTAAGCCTCAACAGTCCTAATATTTAACCATAATTGTTTACCTGTTACCACTCAAATGCCATCAACCTCTACTACAAAGCCTTCCTTCAACACGGAGATGTTATCATAGCTCTACAGGGCTTTTAAGCCTTATTTAGCTCATTGTTTTGGTGTTTAGGTCTACACTGTGACTGAAGTCTGGTGACGTTTTGATTAAAAAAATAAGATTTTCCTCATGTTTTGCCTTTATTCCTCTATGGGTGAGTTTTTGTTTTTTGTTTTATTCACTCTGCCTTCATACACTCAAATGTTTGGCATCGTCTTTTCTGACAGGTGCTGTTTTTGTTCCTTTCCTCTAGTCAGTCAGTCAGTCTTGGCATGCTATTATTCAAACTGTTAGCGTGTCATCCTGTCTTTATCAATCATCAATCACAAATACTGTTATATTTCCAATTAACCTTGGCAGATTGATTATCATAATGAACTGGGACATTTTGATGCTGCACACCTTAATCAGTGGAAATAATAATCTGAAGTTATCAGATATCAAATGACATTTTGAATAAATAGGGAACTACTCAGAACAAATTGTAGGAATTATATTAATTTATTCCTTTCACTGATTTTGTTTTGCACATTACAAAGTTTTTTCAAAACAGCTAACAGGGTTTTTCCTCAAAGTTTGTTAATTTGGAAGTAAATGTTATTTTGTTGCTTCAGTGCATTTTCTGCAACGTAAATTCACTCTACGTGCACCACATTCTCAACTCTTTTCAACTGTCATATTAATGCAAGGAGGGTACAAATTACATGTCACATAAGTAGCTTTACCTAACTTTCAAAGACAGCTGTGAAACATTTACACTATAACAGTGTGCCCACAGTGTGCCCACACATTCCTTTCCTTTAAATTCTAATTTATAAGCATGCATCATTTATACATCTGGCTCTAAATGTAATGGACTCATGTTGCCCTGTCATTTTAAAACTCTAAATGTCCTTTATACTGCTGTTAGTGTAAGCTCTTCACTTTTCTTAAGTTAAGAGGATGTTGATGACTTTGCGCTGCCTAAAATTGCTCACTTGCTCCTTACTTTGTGACCCTCTTTACTGGTACTGCATAGACTGTTTTAATTTATGCTTGAGCTTCAAATAGCTATTGAACAACACAGAGGCCAAGTGGTGCAAGCAATAACATGAATAATCCATTGGCAGTTCCTGTTGGACTAAAAGAGAATGAGACCTCAATAACTATTATACTCACAATGAGTATAACCAGGCAGGAGCTACATCAGCCTTTACCCCTAAAAACTGGCTTTGCATATTAAAGCTGTAAACATCTTACTAAGCGTTATGCTTAAAGGCGTTCAATAATATCACTGAGCATTTCTCTGAAAATGCATAATCACTTCATAGCAGAAATAAATTGCATATAATTTTGTGTTGTGCTATTTGGATGTGTCTCTAATCCTTAAAAGACTCTTCTGTAAGTAGGAGTGAAAGAATTAGTACTACCAAGACTCTATCATGAAGATTCTCTATGGAAAATATGAACTACAGCCAATTTTTAAGCTTCGCTTATAATCTGTAGCTTTTCACACTGAGTGGGAGTAAAATGCCCTGAGGTTTGGAAGAATCTACCATTAAGAGCACACAAATGATCAATCAATGAATCTAAACTTTGTTTTTACTCTTTCAATTCAGTTGAACCATTAATTGCCTAATATGCAAATAACTCTGCTGTGCTGAGACTCTACTTGCTTCATATGCTGAAAATACGCTTTAGCTGTACCTTGCGAAGGAATAACTCATTGACAGGAAAAACTGATATATCTAACAGCTTTTTGGCATTGAAACCATTTAAAATTCATCATGCAGACCTACTGCCTATTCTAGGCACGTCTGTCAATCTGCCTGTGAAATGAGAAGCCAGAGGCTACTGACCCAGACGCATCAGTTCCTTTCTGGTCATGTAAGAACACTTCCTGAAGTCTTCACACTCACATTAATTTCTTATTTTCATCTCGTTTCTGCCTTCTAGGACATAGATCATGCTCAGTCTTTGTGTGGAGTGAGTGGGCAACAAGTACAGTTTATGCAAAGTGGTTATGTTGGCTGGTGCAAAAGAATTAAAACTTCTCAATCAAATGTAAGAACCTGCAAATAGAGCAATCCAAATAAAACCCCTCAGAATTTCAGTTAGGCCTGAAAATTATTTCATGCACCCGAATTAATTAGCGTAATAACAAACACTTTTGCCAATTGGAGAGGTTATCTTAATGAATTAATTTGAGGCTCAAACATGTGTGTATTTTGGGATCAATAGTATAAGTATGTAAGTATACATTATTTACTTTTAAATCAACAAAAAATATGAGTGTCACAAAAATGCTTATGTTTTCTTATGATGTCCATATATATCACAGATAATACTATAGTACACCATTTGAAATTCTTCAGTACAAAGTTTATACAATATTTATTTCCCACACATTCTGATATACATTTGAATATTTATGCTATCATTTCAGTAAAACATTAAGACCACAGATATGACTTTGTGTAATTACAATCTTCTGAAACCAATAGTGCAATTTTTTTTTTTATTACAAACCAAATAAATCTGTCTTGGAGCAGATTTATACTGCTAGCTGGACTGATACAAAAGGCTCTCTATGACACTGTTCCAGTTATAGAAAAATACAAGTAAACTAAAATTACTTAAATACTACTACAGTGCACTGTAAAAAAAACAAACAAACAAAAAAAGTATTTCAAATTCCCATACCAGAGTATATGAAATGATAGACTCATGTTAGACATCAAAGGTGCTTTTTGCCACTGTTGTCAAACCATAATAAATACTGATCAGAATCTATACATTTAAAACATCATCAAATGAGCTTGTTTTGTTCAGTAAAAAAACAGTATAGTTAAAAAGTACCTGAAAATAACCTTTGCCATGACTTACTTCAGTGACAAAGACAATCATTAAAGGAATTCTATTAAAATACTCCTGATAAGTTTAGCATAATGAGGTACCCTGCTGTTTATTTTTTCACAATAATCTTGGACAATTGTACTAAATAATTGCTTCTTTCTGAAGAAAAAGCATAATATGACGTGATTGTCTGAAATATAATAAATGTCATTGTTATCTATGATGTCCAAAATCTCTGCAGGATAAAGTGGATTCAGTGCTTTTCCCACTGGGTTGAGAAAGCATGTGTGACCTGGTTGTGTTTTCACTGAACAGATATATGCAAACAATCCCATCACTTGTAATGACCAGTACAAAACCTGTCCCACAGATTACCCATCTCAATTTCCAAAGTCTTAACATGTTGTTTCTGAACGAATCATGGTTCAGAGTGGACCCACATTTGTTTGGCATCTACAGAACTTTCTCAGAGACACTGCGGTAAAATGGTATTAGAGCCCTGACCTGGTTATCTCTTCTGAGTGATGTCCTGTTGAACAGACATGATACTCTGTTTTAACCTTTTGGTGAAGAGGTGGCTGGTTCTTCCACAGTACGTATGTGTAGTGGCCTGCAGTGACGCTTCCAGTGGCTGAAGCAATGAGGTTTCCATGTTGTCCCCAAACGAGTACTGCGATGACAAGAAAAATGTGCATATTAGGTATTATGTTTCTGATTTCAGAGTTCTACTAATAAATACACAGTTTTAATACATAGTTGTAAATCTGCAGTTCTGTGACAGTGGTGACTGCACCCACTTTATTTCCAGCCGTTCGCCGACTCCTGTCATTACTTAGAAATCAAGCAGAAGTGGGTGTTTTAACACCTGTTCCCTCCTGTGACAGTCATGATGGGACTGTATTCGAATTTCAAGAATTAAGTGCCACATTTATCACTGTCAGTTCAAGACAATAACATTCTACACTTTCTTCATATGTGTCAATTCAGAGTGTGTTTGGATGATGAATATCTGTTACCACAACTACACAAGAATGGGCTCAGTAAGGCATGAAAGCATTGGTGAAAGCTACAGCTGTAGCATTCCAGATATGCTTCATTATTGTATGACTTTGTGTCACAAAGTAAATACCAAAGACAAAACTTCCAAGTTCTTCAGATAGTTAATATTAACAGACAAGGTTTTTGTTGCATTATTTTACCACTCTATTATATACTACTTATTTTACAGCATGTCATTTGACTCCACTTTGGTTACTCAAAGCACACTTTCTTTATTATCTTTCATATACTGCAGCACACAATAAAATACCATTAACAGCCTCCTATCGATTTTTATGTGGATGCTGCTGGTGCATTGTCCACACAGCCATCACAATGTCTCAAACTAGCATCAGCACTAAAAATTTTACAACTCTTCTGTGGGCTTGGCTGGGTAATGGTGGTGCCCTTTATTGCAAGCTCCTCTGCTGACTGGAAGAGCCTGCCTTGGGAGGCGGGCTGACTAAAAAGCTCTTGGTGGGATGGAAATGAGAGTTTCCTCCAGAACTGTCTGCTCCAGGCTTTAGAATGGAGTTCTCAAAAGACTGAGTGGGAACAAAGTGGGTGGGGGAATGGAGGAATTGGAACAGGAGGAGCTGGAGCTTAGCATGAATCCCTCTTCCCTTAGACCACATTTTGTTCCGATGAGCCAATTCACCTCATATCACCTCACTTGTGAGTCGCTTTGGATAAAAGCGTCTGCCAAATGACTAAATGTAAATGTAAATCTTACATTCATCTACTTAACATAGGACACATTTGTTGCTTACATATGCACACAGCACTAAAATCAGACTGAATCTGTTATGCGCCGTCTTGGATGCTGTACATGTGTTTGTGCTGTCAGAGAGACTGATGGAGGCATGAGGGCAGAGTGCCCCATAATGAAGCCTGCTCGTTTACTTAATGGCTGAGAACATTGCCTGCACTGATAGTGGCCAGGCTGGGCCCTGTGGTGGTAATGGATGGAGACCAGTTAATGAAGCTTCTCTAGCTCTGCCGTTGGCTGCCTGCATGTTGACCAGCGTGGTGAAATCAACAAGAGCAGATCTTTTAAGACAACCACTTGAGAATCACCAGGAACACCAGCACTTCTATCTAAAATATACATGTATAAAACAGGTTTTACACATCTATGTCCTCAATAGGAACACCTGATCAGAACAGGACAGTATAAAGAGATGACCTAATGTTAATTCTGATCTTGTATGAGACATAATCGCTCCAGCCTTATCCTTTAATAAGCATTTATGTTTCCCTTTTGTTGTAATATTTGTTGTTCTAAAAAGCAGCCACATTCACAAATTAATATGGGCTGAGAACTGTTTGTAAATAGCATTTAATGCATTAAAAAAACTGTAATTACGTTAATTACAAATAATAAAATAACACATGGACTCCTCAACAAAATTATGAACTTTAGCCATCTCAGGCAACCATTTATCTGGACGAAGCTGGGGTGATTTGTCTGGTTTCAGCGAGCTACTACCGGATGACAGAAATGCTTAACAGGCTATTGATTAAGCACTAGTAGACAGAGGCATCCATAAGAGAAAAGCCTGGAGTACCTGATTGATAATGTAATGACTAGTCAATGTTTCTCCAAATAGTCTCTTCTGCCTGCATTACTGCCGTCTAAAGACACAGAGACAGCAGAAATAAAGTCTATAAAAATGATCAGTCTCCACTCTAATAAACAAAACCTTTCAAACATCACTTCCCCTTACATTAGATTTTCCAGCTGGCTGTGTCCAGAATATTCTTAAAGCATTTTGTGAGAATAAATATAATCTATATTGTTCAGAAAGTCACAGATATCTACATCTGGTTAGTGAGGGTGCGTCTACCTTTTGGATGGCTTGATAGACAGCTCGAAATGCTGGCTGCTTGTCATCATGGTACACTCCTCTGTTACCATGGAGAATGAAGACACCTTCTTGTTCAGCCTGTTGACAGTTGCTGCCATAGATACAGTGGTCTGGACGGTAGTTCCACTGGCAGGGGAACACATATAAGCTTTCTGTAACACATCAAGACGCATGGTGGAATGATGAGTATTGTACATAACTAGGTTTATTCAATAAGATCCAATTACAATCCCATCAAATATCCGTTTGTTTGCCCAAAATAACTATATGTGTCTTAAGTGCATACTTGTTTGTGTCCTGTAGTTAAACAAACCTGGGTTATGGTGAAATATGATATTAATTAGATCCTGGTCGCCCCAGGTGATATTGAGCTTATACTTTTGGAGAAGAGGCATCAGAATTTCCTCCCACCGCAGTGTAACTGCTGTCATGTCATTCTAGAAGGAAAAGAATACAGCAATCAGAAAGAATCTATATCATTTTACACCAGGAAACCAGAACCTACAATTCTAGAAAATTAACCCCTTTTTAAATCCTGTTCTCTCTGTTAAACAAGGTTTCATTTAGAAAAGAAATACAACAGTGACCTCAACTGGTTAACCTTGGTGGCACAGTTGTTGCACAAATTTTAAACTGAATTTAAGGAATAATGTGACAAAATCTCTTTACAGATTAGGGTTATTCTTTAAAACAAAGATTAAAGGTAAGTGACATGATCTTTTCCTTTAAAATTCTTGTTATAGTGGCATATTAAATTGGCAATATAAAGGTGAACATTTTCAACACATAACAACAGTTGACAGTGGATAGTATGATGTAAAATTATTGCACTGCATTTTTGAAAAACTCTACCAGTACTTGCTTTATTAAAAGTTTTCAAGTTACCTTAAAAAGTTTCTCCCTGACTCGTGTCATATTCATGAGCATGACACCTGAATTGATGCCAGTTTTGCCATAGTAAGGATGGCGGGCAAAGCGGTTGTACCAGCCAATCCGTGGCTCCTCATGCTCTGGTGCCATGGCAGCTAAGTGGCTTGAATTGAACTGAGAAAGGAGTGCCCAGATGTCCTCTACCGACTGGAGAAAAATTATATCTGTGTCCACATAGAGTAAAGAATCTACCTCCTTCAGGATCAGCTGGAAATAACAACAGAATTATAATAAAACACATGCTGCTAATTTGTCTCTGTTAAAAAAAAAAAAAATCGCATTGTATGTATGTGCATAATTATTATTCTAGTCCTACTGGCAGGAAAAGTCGCTGAGAGGCACAAGGTTTGAAGAGCTTCTTCCACTCATTTGCATTCTCCTTGGGAAAAGTGATGGGATATATGGTGAAGGTAAACTTGGTTTGCACAGTCCCGGGCCAAGACTCCAGCTTTATCAAAAGATAAAGATCACAGAGATAATTTACATGGATCTGTGCCACAAGTAGAGACTTACAGCTTTAAGAAAATGTATATAATCAATACAAGAACACTCAAATACATTGATGTTCTGGTGTTGGGGAGGACACTTACAGCATTTCTGAAGCTGTCGTGCAGATCATCCTCAGCAAAGATGTAAAAGTGCAGAGGCTTTTTGCTGAAGAGAACACTAGACTTCAACATTGTGAGAGTCTCCTCTAGCCTGGGGCCACAGGCCACCACAGCCAGGTGACTCCTCTCATCTTTATTTACCTTGACTGGTGAGCCTCGTCTCTCTCTACAAGGCAAGACAAAGGTAACTTAATCAGTATTTAACCTCTGGCCTTTATCTTTACAACAGCATTCAAGGGATAATGATGATGACAGCAGGCTCAGCTGACTGGTAACTCAGCCCTGTAGAGTTGAACAAGCATTAGAATATAACTTGTGCTTTATGCTTCCTCCAAGCACTCCTTGTAAACTACTACTCATAAACTTAGAAACCATAAATGTACCTGGTCACACATTTGAAAGACCACTTTACATATTTTCATATCGCTGTAACTCTGTCACACAAAGGCAAGTCTGGTGCCACAGCATCTAATGCTTAAATTATGTCCCAAATCTGTATTATCTCATTCAGTTTGCAAAACCTGAGAGAACACAGAGGCTTTGAGTCTCATATGAGGCTAAAATATCTTGGTAGGTAGCAGGTGTAGTGATGTATATACCAATGTCATTCTCTGACAAGTGTAAAATAGATTTGAATGTATAATGTAACCTAGAAGCAGACCTTTGCCACAGATTAGCAGATCACCAGATTAGCACACAGATTAGATTAATAACTCATGGTCACGATGAGTTATGCTAACAGCAAATTGTTATCACCAACCGAGTTATCAGTACGTTTGATTTATGGCACTGAAATCTCAACAGTAGTCACAGGGCACACTGAGAATCTAGCTATTGCATCAGGCTTTTCATTGAACTGCGAATTTAGCAAAGTAGTTAAAGTTGCAATTTAAAATCTAATGATTATTAAGAGCCACTGAGATATTTTATAGAGATGCACAAAATCATACCTAGATTCCAACAAGCAGTTCTCTCCACAAACATCAGCAGGCAGTCTCCAATAGGGATTCCAGTAGGAAACTGACTGTGATTTACACCTGACAGAATGAAAACATGAGCTTTGCGATCCTGAAAGTTAAATTAATCTCTATGACATCAGGGCTATGTGATTCGGGGTTAGATCTGTGATAGAGTACATCCTACAATAACCTATTTAACAGATGCCAGTCCATTAAATCCAATAAATGTTAATAAGGAGGGGAATTAGGTTAGTTAGCAGTAACATTAATGGTTAATGTTAAACATCTTACTACCTAGCTAACTAATGCTAGCTAATTAACAGATTTATACGAGAGAAGATTAGTAATTTTAAACAGATATTATAGAGCCTGGTGCAAAACAGTACAACAAAAATGCTGATTATA
The DNA here is from genome assembly GCF_900324465.2 of Anabas testudineus. Classification (NCBI taxonomy): domain Eukaryota; kingdom Metazoa; phylum Chordata; class Actinopteri; order Anabantiformes; family Anabantidae; genus Anabas; species Anabas testudineus. The sequence continues at coordinate 17,373,816 of NC_046615.1, forward strand.
TATCAATGTATTATTATATAATTTAACTAATATTTCAACTTAGTTAAATTGCGATTAGCCAGATTAGCTAATTGACGTTAGCCGTAGCAAGTCATTAAACGCTAACGTTTCAACGTTAACGTTTACTCTAAATATCTTTTGTCGGACACACGCTAACTTAAAAGCAACTACAATGAATGCTGCAGTCAACTACTACTACCAGTTCCGAAATGAAACTAGGCGACACAACAAGCTATGCTAACGTACCTGTCCAGCCCGTTGTGGTGTCGGAGGCCTGCAAGTCCTGGCTTTTTCCTGAGAAGGTGCGCGGCATCACGACGGCTCCCGTCGGGTACGTCCTGTTGTTTCAGGTTCCACTCGTCTCCATCCTCCAAGGTGGACGCTAGTTGATTGAACACATACAATAGTGAAAAAAAGCTGAAGGCCACGCACAGGAGAAATGCGTGAAGATAGCATCGCATTTTGTGTTTCGGGTTTTCTGCACTAACGAAACATTTTTACTGCTCTCAGCTACAGGTTGTGTTGTTCCAGCTAAGTAACGTTATCTCCTCAGTCAGCCCACGGCGGAAGAGCCCAGCTGATGTTTACACTTTTCCGCCCCACCCACTTCAGTCACACGTGTGTTTGCTGTTCAACCATCTGTCAGTAACTTTTAGTCCTAGAAGAGCAAAACAGGGCAAGTTTGCACATTTAGAAGCGAACATGCGGCTAGTTTTACCTGTTAGTAATGACTAGTCACGATCCATAATATTTACGTATATACATGATGCATAATATGACACACACGTTGTTAACCATAACAACAGTTAAACATTTTGGTAGAGAACATAATAAATATATATATATATATATTTATTATGTACCTTTTACACAGTGGTGGAAGAAATACTTATTAGATGTATTAATGCTACAACAATATTAAATACCCTTCAAAAAGTCATGCATTGTGCAAAAGTATTAACAAGATACACTTTGTTTCAAAAGTAAATTATTTTTTAATTATAAATATTGATGTGTAAGCACCATTGTAACTGTTGAATGTTTAACCCATAATAGATTTACTAAGCATGCTTTGTTTACAAAATCTTACAATGTAAAGTGTCTGGCTGTTAAATAAATGCAGAGCGGAGAAAAGAAAAATACTGTTTGCTTATGAAATGCAGAAAAAAGTAAAAAAAATAAAATAAAAAATAAGGTGTTAAGTAGCACGTGAAAATACAAACATACAGTGTTTGAGTAAATTTAGTTACTTTCCACCACTGTTTTTAGGATCTTTAAGATAAAAGTTCTGAGTTTTTCCCCAAAATTGCAACAAGAGTAATATTAAAACACACATACAGTACATGGACGAGTGTAGGCACCAAACTGGATACACAAGTTAACGAGAGGAAAAGTACAATCCATTAACTTTGTGGATGCCGAAGCAAATTACTGACAAAAACAATTTTGGTTCAAGAAAGCCACTTTTTAAAAAATCCATTTGTATTGCAATAAAAAAACATATCCATGTATCTACAACATATTTTATTTAACTTTAATTATTTTATAGTATAAACCATTCTATAGATTAAATCATGCTCAACTCTACCAAATGAAGGAAAAACATACTTAACAATTCGATATTGTACTCAAATGTTAGACAGTAAAACAATTATTGCATCCAATGGCAAACAAGAGAGCTGGATAAGGCCAGTAACCAACAGTGTTATGATTTACTGATAACAGCAACAAGTGTAAATAATGCTAAACATGTTATCATGGAAATAGGATGCCATTAAGTGCAAATAATAACAAAATTCAAGGATAAACTACAATTGTGAGATGACTTCATATTTTCTTTCATAATGCATCATTTATTGTGTGCAGTAATGGCCACTTGAGTGTGACGTTGACTTAACACTAAGGTGTCAAACATAGGTCAACACAACATGTGGCACAGTTCCGCTGACATCCAGTATTTAATGCTACCGTTTCTCTTTTCAGTTCATAATAGATTTTGCTGCAACAGTTCTTTGAATTGAGCATATGACATATGCCCTGACTCCTGAATTCCTTAGCATCATTGGAAGGCAGTGAAAATACAGCCCCAAATGGAAGTGAATGCTATCATATCTGCATTTATTATATTACTTAAAAAAACGTGCATGTCGAAGTTTAATCTCTGGTTGAGGCTGTTCAGAGTGCAGAAGAATGAGCTGTGCTGACAGGTTAGTGAGTCTCTCCATTGACCGGCGAGCCTTCCCCATGAGGCGAAGAGCACCTGGAGACGCCTCTTTCAGTGTTATCTGAACTTGAGCCACTTTGACTGAGTTGGTCTGCAGAGGCAGTGCTTGTTGAAGTGGATGGGGGTTTGGTTTTCTCCTTAAAGTCTGTGATTATTACAGTCAAGTCTCCAACTGTGACCTCTAGATGTTGGGCGCTGCTCCTGTCTATGTTTTTTAACCTGGGCCTGGTGCAGAGAGAAAAACAGAAATAGGAATTGAAACCTGCTTTAAGGTTGCTAAGCATTTCAGTGGTGGCAAAGCAAAGTAACAAGATCAGAGATGATGGAATATTCTGCCATTTATTTATGATTTCTTTACCTCATCTTTTTATGGCTTTTCTTTTTCAGTGCTGGTTCTTTCTCACTCTTGTCCTTTTCTGATTTTTCTTTCTTCTTTTTGGGGTGTATAGGTGGTGCAAATTGCTGATTTACTTGCTGTGCGACCAGCTGAGAAACAGGCCGAGGTTTTCTGGAAGAGACAAAACATGTTATTGGAACTGTGTAGCTATTCAATAGGAGCATGTGAGCAGTTAGAAGTTATTTTTAAATGTATAATTGTATAAATTACTAAAACTCTGACAAAAACTTTAATTGGTTCATCGTCTGCCACCCCTGACAATATGAGCAAGAGCATTTCTGTTTAGTTTAGCCTGTTCTGTTCTGAAGCGATAGTGTGAGATCACCCTGACCTTTCTCCAAAACTAGCACTGCACATGATATTAATACTGCTGATCTGACAATGTGAGACTACCACTGTGTTTTTAATTATCTGTGAAACAATGGCCATACAAATGCTTCTGGTTGTTGTCACATTAATGAAAACAATTAATAAAAATAATTCTAAATCCGTATTTGACTGTAAATAGTACAAAGACAACATACTAAATTGTAAAACTGAGAAATTCGATTGTTTTATATCTAAATTTGATCTCATTTTAAATTTAATTTCAGGAACACATGAAACTGTGGCACAGGCACATTACTTCAATGTTACATTGTCTCTTTGTTTAAAAACAAGTGTTTGGGAATTAAAGAGACCATATGCTTTAATTCTGAAGGCAAACATTTACCAAGTCTTGCTTGAAATAGAATTTAAGCTCCTCAGCAGATCAGTGCCTCTTTTTTGATTGTGAGATTGTGGTTTGGCAATGTCATGTTGAGAGAAATAGCACCTTCCCTAAAAATGTGGCATTTCGTAATGCAACATAAATTGCTCCATTATCTGTATATATCACTCAGCATTTATAATGCTTTCGCAGATATGCAAGTCACCTATAATTTGTTTATGGGTAACTTATGCTACCTTTTCAACTTTGCAGATAACAAGTCAGATGGCCCCTCTCCTTTTCAGCATGGAAGATGCAGCATCCATGACTTCAAAAAAGAATTTAATATTTGGACTCGGCACGCATTTTTCACACAATGATGAACCTTAAACTGCCCTTACTACTGATATGAGCTTTAGTTTATCTTTCAATGCTCCATTTATACCCAGTGATGAAATGACCTGTTGCCAATTAATCTCAGTAGCTAGGAGATGTTTCACAAGGAGTTTTTTGTATTACACAACTTTTCTATTGTTTTTGTTGCCCCTGTCCCATCTATTTAAGATGTAATATCAACAACAAATTCTAAATGAGCATACTGTTGTAGAATACCATTTTGATTTATGCAGTGCAATTTTTTTTTTCAAAACGCAATCAATTTAATTAATCAATTTAATTCGTTGTCTCTGTACTATTTACAATCGCAAATAATTTTTTTGCCTTTATATACAAATCCTGCAATACACACCTAATGTTTAGCATGGTGTAGTGTTAAATCTTGGAGAGGTGCTGATTTAACTGCATTGGAGGTTAGTTTGTGATGCTGTCGGTGGCTTTACACTGACAAGTGTTCCTAAACTTTTGTCTAACTTCACACTTGAAAATAAATGGGGCGAATATTAAATACCTCAATATAAAACTATAGAGTTTAAATGTACACTGTCGTCACTGGTAGATACTTTTCATTTCATGAGGATATGATTAGTTACCGGAGTGTTGCAGTTGGTAGCTGCATCTAACACCTGCAACTGTGACTTTTCTAAACGCCCAGTTACAATTAAAGTCACGAATCTCCTTATTGTAGCCCAAAGGAGGCTAATTCAATTGTCCAACTAGATTTAATCGTTAAAAATCACCGACTTACCGAGTTGACGTCCCCTTCCTGACATCACACATCATGCACTTGAACGCCTCAGCGCTGTTCCTGAACGTGCAGACGCTACAGTCCCAGTACCCATCGTCGGAGGAGGGCTTCGATTGCCGCTTCGGCCTTCAGACAAAAACAAAATGGCACATTTTCAATGAGGGCAAATCCTCCCAAGACAACCTGTTAGACACCTGACTGCCAGAACAGAAAAGACACGCCACTAGAGGAAATATGTCTGCTCAGAAGTCAGCCATTGAGGAGGCAGCTTTCAGTTGACACAGGCAGTTTGCAGCACATTAAACCAGCAGCCAGCCGCCATGAACACTTCAGCAAAGCAGCTCCATCCATTGACCGAGCTTTCTGCTTTCAAATGGCCCAGTAAAGTCTTCACTGAAAGCTACTAGCGGCAGTTTTACCTCGTGGGACTCTTCTTGTCTCCCATTTTGCCAAACTTCGACTCAGTGGAGTTAAAAAGGTTCAGTGTTACGATGGGGGGGGGAAACGCATTTAGCTAGCTGCTACTCAGCTGTCGTGGAAACTCCTGTCGAAGGATGACCACGTGACGCGGGCTCGGCCAATCGCCTTTGACGTAACCACAACACAGGGCAGCGTCAGCGTGAGGCGCGCTGCGCAGCTCACCGCTTTGTATGAGGAGGTGTGAGGAAGCGCTGCTGCACGTAGGCAGGCTGCAAAGAGCAGGGGGGGGGGGAGAGTGATGCACTCAGGTGCACAGCAGAGAAATGCCAGAGAAATGTGCACTGCAATAAATAGGCTCTTTAAAGTGGAGTCGACCACATCTCGAAAACAGTCCCTCATTGTAACTATAACTACTGTTCAGTTCAGAGAGGCGCTGATTCAGCTTTTATCTAGACCAGAATCAACTTTTTGCAACTGCAAACCCATGGTGTTAACGTTAACTTGTATATCAGTTTTTTGGATACTTACTGCAAAAATGTAAATAGTGGAAAGATGTGGAAACAATATAGTGAATTGTTGATTGCATGCGATTACTGCATTTTAAGTTAAAGGTTCAAAGGGAGACTAATAAAAAGGCGGTGTCTTTTTCTACAGTAATAATTAAGTTATAGATGTTTAACTGTAAGTACTTGTATTTTGAAAGTCGTTAGGTTTCCAGTTATAAGGCTAAGTTAAATTGATTTTGGTCCAAATGTCCTGCAGTCACATCAGACAGGAATCAGAATGCAGGCATCTTTTTATGCATTAAAGAACTAAAAAGACAAAAATGCCATGCTTCTTATTAATGGCCTATAACTGATAAACATAAGAATTTGTTAAGTATTGGCCTAACAGATGTATTATAGCTTGCAAATGCCTTATGGTGCTTTATCGGAGTGTATTACTGTTACTTGAGTGTTATTTTTCATTACAAATGCAATAAATACTACTTTTAGTGCTAGTACTACTACTACTACTACTACTACTACTACTACTACTAATAATAATAATAATATCTAAACACACACTACTTCCACCACTGGCCAGTGTTTGGACATTTCCTGCAGTTCCCACCAGGGGGTGGCAGCGCACTGTCCTTAAAATGTTACTTTTTAAGAAGAAGAAGAAGAAGAAGTGTAAACAGGAAGTCGAATATGTGGTGTGCGCTGTAGGCTTGTTTTGGATTTAGCCAACTTCCAATAGAAAACTCTACACTGTATTGTGATGTCTTTATCATGTGTTTTTTAGCGATCATAGAAACGTAAAGTGCACTTTGTAGCGAGGAACATTTACATCATTATTTACTGGGTGAGTGTTTTGCGACTTTCTTTTGTGCTGTTATGCCAGCGTTAAGTAACGCTAGCTACGTTTGCTAACAACAGCATTCTCATCCAAGTAAATCAGCTTTATATCGAAACGCAAAGTCACTCGTGACCCAGGTTGTTGCCATTTGTCAGCAGTAGTTCTAGTGGTTCTTAATCAGCCGGGGTTGTCCACTTTCCCCCCATGTTCTGGGGCAGGTGTATAAGGTATGCATTATGTCAATGAATGTCAACATAAATATAAATTATATGTGTATAAATATGTATGTGTGCATTTCAAGTTCTAAGTAAGTAAGTTTCTTTGTTTTTGTGTCCAAAGTGATTGTGATAATTACTGTATGTTGAATCTGATAGCAAGGCTTTACCCTTCCTCATTGCTGTAGGTCCGTTGTTTTCTGAGACATCGTGAATAATCTAGAGAAGGAGCCAGGCTCGTTTATTCAACAGTAAGTAAGAGTAACAGAGAACATCCTATAGACACGTATATTCTGCACTTCACTGCTTATTGCACTTCTGGTTAGATGCTGAACTGCATTTCATTGACATGTGTAATGACAATAAAGTCTAATCTAATCTTATCTTATCAACAGAGATTCAGTTTTTATACTTTCATTAATTGATAAAAGTATTTTACTTGTCTTTCCAGTTGCTAGCCAGTTCAAACCACAGACATGTTTTCACTATGGCATTTTTTTCTGAAAAACCTCTAGTGAGAATCACTTGAAATGGGCAGCTGAAAGTGTGACCAGTATACTATAATAAAAGTACCAAGTCTTTGTCTGCCTGCCTATAGAACATAACTGTAGAGTCTTCACCACACTTCCACAAAGCACACTTATTCATTCCTAAATGTTATTTGATAGCTGTACTTTGAACTCAACACATAAACAGTCCCTTGGTTTTCTTTATGCAGTGGCATATCGATATGGTCGAAAATCAATTAGAGATGTATATGAAGAGCAGTTCCCACAAGCGGATGGAAGAGAGGTAAGGGAGCATGTTGTTATGCATGGCCAAAATCTATTAGTTAGACTGAACTGGCTACTTAAAGTGTTTAAGCTCAAGCTTTTTTTGTAGGTTGTTTTTAGATTGTTTTGCAAATGTATTAAAGTTCCAAACATGATCTCTAATATACAAAAGTGTTCAGACCCTTTATTCAGTTCTTTTTAGATTCCCCTTTAGCAGAAATTAAAGCTAAGGTTTCTTCAAGTTTTGCCCTCCTTGTGCAGTTTACCCCATTCCTAGCAGATCCTCTTAGCTCTGTCAGACTGAATGGGAAGCATCTGTGAACTGATCTTCAGGTCTCTTTGTTCTGTGGGGTTTAAATCTGGGCTTTGATTGGAAAACTCAAGAACAGTCAGGTTTGTCTGGAAACTATTTCTGTGTTGTCTTGGTTGTATGGTTTGGCTCATTTTTATACTGAAAGGTGAACACTCTCTTTTTCCCTTTCTGAATTCTTCCTATTTCCTTGTCTAATGCTCTTCAAAAGCACCTTCACAGTCTGAGGCACCATGCCATGCCCTGATCTATCACCATAATTTTATCACAAATGTCCACAGAGAGTTCTTTGAATTTAGTGGCTTCAGTTTGCCACAGATGTATCCCTGATGTAATGATAAGACATTTCAGTTTTGTGTTTTTAATACATTTGCAAAAAAACTTTATAAACATGATGTTACTTAATAGTTATTACAACCTATCGACTGTAGATAGGTGGGCAAGAGTGGTAAATATGTTTTTTAAAATGACAACACAATAAATGTGCAACTGGATTCAAATAAAAAAAAATATATAATTGTGTCATTTCAGGTGACAGTTCATCGAGTTGTTAATATTGTTGAAAAGAGGAGCGCTATGTCTCGACCGGGGTTGGATTATGAGCGAGGTTTTCATGATGAACAGTGTTATGGTGGTGCTCGAAATTACCAGGACGAAAGAGAATTCCATGGTGAAGGCAATTACCCACCGAATGAGTGTCGATACTATGATGAAAACCCCAATTTTGGCAATTTTCGCAGAAATTCCTCATCTCCACCAAATGTAAGACAAGATAAATCATCATCTATACGAGTATTGATCTGATTATTTTTGGCTGATCTATTCTAAAGTTGGTTAGTTAGTTTAGTGTCATTCACAGAAGCATTCGCATCATTTCCCACTTAAAGTTGTTGTAATTGTAATTTTGTTTTCAGGATGGCCCATACTGCCAACCATATTATAGCAGAGATGATTTGCGGCATCAGTTAGGCTCAAGGTAATGTTTTTATTGATTCCTTTATTTTAAAAGTTCCTCATTTCTTTGGTCAGTTGCTGCAGTGAATTCTCTGTGTAATGTATGAAACTGACCTCTGGGTGGAGACAGAGTTCTGTGTTTTGAAAAGTCAAACCTGTTACTTTATGAGATGTATTGACTCTCATGGTTTTTGGCTTTGTTTGGATTTAATGTCTTTCAAAAATGGGTTAACCCAGTTCAGCAGGGATAAATCACTATACATTTTATTTATAGATCACTATTTTTTTATTTTTGCATTCTGCCAAATGGTATATTATAGATAGATCGGTTGCTTTGCCGAATGCATGTGAGGGATAAGTACAGTTTTGGAAAATGTATTTAAGAAATATTTTTCAATTAACTCTAGCTGTGCTCTTAAGGTAAGCTAGAGAGATTAACCTCACACAGAGCAACTAAGTCCAGCATCATCATATTCGTCACGCCTTGGCCACTTTAACGTACCAGGAGTTTACAGGCCGATGCCCCCCCTTCCCAAAATCATTTTGGGCTCGAGAGGGGGACAAAGGGCACTAGTGTCTACTCACTCAGCCAACAACCCCACCCCCACCCTAACTCCACCCTGAGAGGAAAAACAGCTGGACCACTCCCTCTTCAAACACCCACACACATCTCGTATTCTGAGCAGCGTATGTCTTGTCTTGTCGCTTCTGCATTCAAATACATTTGAATTAGATTTTTACAGGTTCATAGTTTAACAGTAATTACTAGAACGATGACTTGGAAGACATGCTTACTATTCAAAAGCAATTTACCATCTTAAACTGCAAATACTAAAAAAAAATACAATGTAAGTATCTATGACCTAGGGAACTATCAATCATAAGCACACTGTCCACAATACACAGACTTTTATTTTTCCAAATAAAATGAAATTCAAGTGCGTTAGTGACGAGGTGACACTGTATATGAATGTCAGCTATTTTAATTTTGGGGTCTATGCGCTTCAGTTTTTGGATGCTGGCCTTGGTGGATGGATTTAGGCTGTACTTCAACAGGTTTTCACCCAAACAAGACGGTAACTTCAGGCACTCCAGGCTCTGAAAACCTGAAAAAGGGCTCACACTCGGGGGGTAATAGTGAAAAAAAGCTATAGACCTCAAATTTACTTCGGGATCCATTACTGTACTATAAATCAAGCTTAAGAGGTGTAGGACACAGACAAGCCGGGCCTCAAAGTAATAAACCTCTGCAGTGGAGCCTTAGTGACAAATACTTGAATCACTTTTCTTGCGCCCTTGTGGGGTGTGAGGTTTTGCCCCCAGATCATGAAATGAGTAGGTTTAAGGTATTAATCACTCTGTTAATGAACAAATGCTATGCCATGCTAATTTAAACAGTCTGTGTGTTCTTTTTCAATCATTTTTTTATTTTTTTTTAAAAAGCCTGGTTGTTATGTGCTTTGTGACATTATCTCATGGGACTCACATTTCTATTTAAGCTTCAAGAATCATTGCATTGATCTTTTCATTTATTAGTGTAATACCAGTCAGCAACAAGCACTTGCTACATATAGTACATCAGTGTCACTGCAAAAGGTTAAATCTGTCTATCATCTTGGTTAATGTCTGCTAAGAGCTTGATGTGCATGTTTTTTCTTCGTATAGCTTTTTTTTTTATTGTTAGTTTCGGTCTGCATTGATAGTAATATGGTGTTTGGCAAATGGCAGGCTGAGTCTTGGCTACTTCAAACACACCATGAGTCGTAAAACTGAAGGCTTGTTAGACCTGCTCTTTGTTTGAGATGTGGCTTGAGTTCAGGCAGGGGCCATGGCAGCCAGGTGCCTTTGGGTCATCTATACCTCTGGACCTAAAAGTTGTTCTTCAGACACAAGCTGTGAGTCTAGCAAAGTCGGTCATTACATTGCAGGGTTGAATAATAGATTTAGTGACTTTGTGTTATAACTTCAAGTCCATAGTTTGCTTAGTCATGGTTCTGCCTACAATTGAAGACAGATCAGACTGAGAGAAGACCAAAATTGGTCCAACTGTCAGCCACAGTGGAAGATTGCCTCCTTGCCACAAATTGATCAGTGTGCCACAGTGCCCCATGGATCCCTTGTGGCTTATGCTCTTTCCATTACCCATCCAAAGGCATTCACAGACAAATACCAAAATCTTTTAACCAGTAATGATGAAAATTATACATTTTGAATTTGGTCTCAACACATTGTTGATTCATTTTTGATCCACGTGTCATATGTGTGTGTTTGTATACACAGTATATGTGTGTATGTATATATTGTATGTATCTATCTATTTACCTAACACTTGTTGCCAGGTTTTTGAATTTCTTTATTTTTCAGGAGCAATGGCAGACCTGGTCCCTATTTTCGTCAAAGAGGTGGAGGTCCCTCTTTTCCAAAGTCACTGACAGACAGAAAAACCAAGTAAGTGTCATATCCATATTATTATATTTTAGAACAAACTACCAATACTGTAAGTAAGCAAGGATTGAAAGTTCTTAGCTTTATATTTAAGAGATGATATTCTGTTCAGAATTGATAAAATTAGTGCTTTAATGATATTGATACTGACTTTAAGACTTTATATTATCATTCAGAACCACTGATTAAATTACTAGACAAGCATTTCACAACAGGACACATTATATAACATTATACATTATATTTATCAGCATATACACACATAGAAAAGAGCATTTTGTTATTTCCTGCTCACTGATATCTTATTAGGAAATTCTTGAAAGGCATGAAAGTGCACAACCTATAGATTTTTAAGTTGACATTTAGGGTGGATTCATTGGGCTCACAAACTTTGATTGCTATTTTTGCAGAGAAGACCGTGACTACAGGATTTCTTCACCTGTAGTAGTCACGCGGGATCGCTCTCCTGTAAGGAGGGAAGCCCAGCCACCTGCACTTGGGCGCTCAGGGTCAAACACCAGTAGCAGGAACTTTTCTCCTGATAGAGACAAAGGCTACACCTACCAACAGGCCCAGCAAAGGCGTAAGTAGTCTTCTGTAGCCCTTGAAAATCATTTCTGTAGCAACCTTGCAGTTGCAAGTTTCAACCTCACTTTGTGATTAGCTATAAAAGTATTTCCTGCCAAACTGCTAATGAAGATTTATTAGAATTATAGAAGCACTGTAGTAGAGTAGGGATGTAAATTTGTCTGTATTTAATGTTCATCATTGCAGTTTCTGTTTCTTCTGGAATGACAAGGATAGACATTACTTTCTACTTTGTAGTTGTGGTGTGTAGAGGAAATATGCCATTCCAGGTGAAGCATCTGTTTTCAGAGTTGTAATGTGAGGGGTCATGGTGTGCTGAAACACATTAGGATGTTAATTACACTAACAGCACACACACTTTTCAAGGCTAGGAAAAAGGATACCCTTGGTTTATTAGGGTGATTTGGCTATGGATTCAGAACCTGACCTTTTCGTCAGGGAGAAAAAAGTTCATATGCTGGCTTAACGTCTTCAAAATCACTTTGGCTCTGTCATTTTCCATGCTTTCTTTTGTGACTTTTACAGGCTTCAGATCTTTAAATACAAATACTGAGCCGGTGACATTCACATTTCACATTTTACAAAGGCTTGTGAAAGTGATCTGACATAAGCAATATTGTTAGTCTGAAGTGAGTGTAGACAGAAATTTCTCCAGTGCTTAGATTTTTTTTTGAAGATGTATAAACATCGTAATGTGTTGCAAGCTTAGCTCTATGTTGTATGACCCTTTGAAGAAGCAATAAAACGGTGAGAAAACAGTTGTACCTTCTCCCATCTGGGATACTAATTGGGGCAGCAGAAAATAGCTTTTGGTGATAGGGTATGAATAACAGACTTTGCCGTGCACACAGAGGCTCTGTACAATGTGTTTTCACAGCCCTCCATCCCCATGCACACACACTTTGAACATCACAAATGTCGTCTACTTCCCACAGTTCCACAACTTTTTGAAAAAAAAAAAACACTGTCACAAGCCATTTTATACAGCAAGTGAGAACTGTCCTGTACACAACTAGTTTTTGCAGGCACAAATGAGGTCAAAACTACTAATACAGTGAAGAAAGTACCTGCCTGACACTAATTGCTTGTATGCATTATTCGCTGTCCTGCTGTGCAGCTCAAATAAAGATTGAGATTTTTAGTGTGGCTCGCTCCAGTAACTATGGGACATTGCTTCAGTAAAAACCAACAACGTGACTGTATTTGTTTAGTTCTGGACACATTGGTGCCAGCAGAGGACAATATTTCATCGCACAGAAGAACCTCTTGACCACTTTTGTGTGCGAGGCCCCACAAGGGAGCATTAAGAGAAACCACAATTTTTACTTTACAGTTTTCTCATACTGTGGCAAGAAAAACACCTTTTTGAACTTTTTGAAATTTTGTGGTTTTCTGCATTAATTTGTCATAAAACATGATCTGATCTTCATCTAAGTCGAGAGTATTAACAAATATAATGTGCTCTGATTTTTCATGTCTTTTTGAAAAAACATAAAAACCTCATAGTACTAGTCAAAATAGTATGTGAATAATGACCTCAAAAAGCTCACTTGAGTGAGGTAATAGCATATATGGAGTCTTGTTAAGGAAATAAGTAACTGTAACTGTAAAAGTGTCTCACTGACTTATTATTTAATGTCTCATATTACAAAGTAATGTGATTGTTCCCTGCTCATTATATTTTCTCTATACAGAGACATAATAAGTGTGTGTAGAGATACAAAGTTCCCTATTCTGATTTAAAATGTGGATGGTTTTAGTTAAGTGGTGTCCCAGACTACTGGCCTACGTGGATATTCCCCCAGGGTTTATTTAAGGTAAAATTATATAAAAGAGTGCTGTGGCTACCCTCATGAGGAGCTTCTTTTTAAAGTCATCTGCTCTTTGTCAGAGCTTTTTATTTACCATAATTATCTGATGATTATCTGCTTGTTTGCTCACTTTTCTTTCCATTTCCATTTGTCATGATATTTAACTGTAGATAAGTCCAATCTGCCGACGAGCTACACTCCCAGCAGCTCTGTGGAGGCTTCTCCTCACAGTTCAGGATCTTCAAAGGTAAACTCTACATTTGAGGGAGAACTCAGCCAGTGCTCCTCTTACAAAATCTGTTGCGGTTTAAGTTAAATTAAATGCAGTAGCATCTGCTGTTATTGTTGCACCTAATTAACACGTTGAAAAATGTGTTAATGTGAGCTTTGCTGAGACATTACATAATATCCCATAATATCACTTGCAATTATATTAAATTTCAGTTTTTACATTTCCTACAAAACAGGCAAAATTGATTGGCTGATTGATGCATTTGTAAAGTATTACGTGGTCTTGGGTTTGATCTTTGCCTGTGAGGCTTCTTTAAGAGAGATGCACTGTATATTTCTGTTACTGTTGACACGTGGTATGCATAATGAGTCGTGCACAAAAACAAGAACTCAACACCCATAGGAGAGCAGAGATGTCTGTATTGGAAACACTTTGAAATCAGAACCTGTTTCTAAACCTGGTGACCTCAGCTCTAACCCTTAACCTTTGACCTGCCAGGAAAAAACTCCTGCATCTGTAGCGGAGTCGGAGGAGGTGGCGGCTGCCAACATGGAGCCAAAGCCGACACCAGAGGAACCAGACCTCAAGACTCGCCGGTTGGAGGCCATTAGGGCTAAGGCTCTGGAAATTGAGAAGGTAGTAAGACTTGCTCCATGAAATGACCAAACTTCTGTGGACTCTGTAATATAACTCGTCTCCACTTTCTTATTCCGAGCTAAACTTTTCTCTATTAGTATCACTGGGTCTCTGATATAGTTCAACAAGCCTCATCTTACGTATGTAAAATCCTTTTTTTTTTTTTTAAAACAAACAATATGCCGAGTTTTTTTTTTTTGTTTCCTTGACAAACATTTTCATATAAATTTTCATCATAATAAGGGAGCAATCTGTTATTTCAGAATAGTGAGACTGATAAATAATTCTTTCCTGAATCAAGAGAAGCGGCGAGGGAAACCTGTGGACTAACCTCACCGGCATCTAAAGAAAATGCCTTATTTCTTGTTCAGCCTTTGTATAGTAACATGAGGCTGACCCGTGATTGATGCATTTAAGCTTGATTTATGCCTCTGTGTCGAATCTATGCCCTAGGTATGGCATAGGCCTTGCATAGTTATGTGATAGCCTCACATGTGCCTCCCCAGAAAGCAAGAACACAACAGAGTTTCAGACAAACTCCACCTCCAACTAGTGTTTAGACAGTGTAGGCCACTTGTGTTGCTCCCGGTAGAGGTTATACTCAATGCAGAAGCATGAATCAATGGGATGTCCCCAATCCAATGTGTTACCTGGTGTCACTAAATAACAGTCATAAAACCTGTAAAGTGGAGCTGAGACATTACTGCCCCAAACACGAGCTTCTGTATGGGTTCACATAATTGTATGGTTGCCTCGCATTTATGGACTTTACACTGATATCATGGTGATCATGTATCCGGACAGCCGTTTTACACCAGCTTTATGATGATGTGGCTGAGAGTCAAGGGGTTGATGTACAAAGTGTATGAATGTGCCATGGCTTGCTACATTCAATATTCATCAAGCAGTGTATTTGAGAAAGCTTTTTGGTATAAAGAAAAGGGATGAGTCAGCAGAAAAGTCCTTAGCACCTCAGGTTGTGACGCCTCTTGTGGTCTGCTATTCGGAGTTACAGTTTTTTCCCTGCCTTCATCGCTCTCCCCTACAGTACCACTTATCTGTTCCCGTTAAAGCAGGACAGGAATTGCCCTGCAGGATGCAGGCGGCCCACCCACATTGTGGTACGTCTCTTGGCATTAGTGCGCACACACACATGCTTACCCTGCCATTCCCAACTGCTTCTACAGACGCGGCGAGAGGTAGAAACCTCAACCGTGTCTTTACTGTAACATCTGCCCTGGGCTCAGTTAAAACACACACTGATCGCTGCTGTGGTTTTCCAAACTGAGCAGATCAGGTAGTGGGCAGAACTCAACCTCAGACATCCTTTTTTTGGCATTTTAACCTTTGTTTGATCGTTCAACAGTGGAGAGGCAGACAGTAAACATGGGGAGAGAGGGTGTGACGTGCAACAAAGGTTCCCAGTCGGACTCAAACTGGGAACGTTGCGGTTGCATGGCATGCGTACAAACCATTAGGCAACCAGTGTGCTCCGACCTCATACATCATTAAACTGGTTTGAAGGAGCCGCTCCAATCCACAGAAGTTACTGTAAAACAAGCCTGTCACATACAACAGTAGTTACTGGTGTACACTTTTATTTTACTTCTGTCCTTCCTGTTGAGCTTAATACTGTGTATGCAGCCCTGATAGCATGGGTCCAGTCAGAGATGGGTTTGTCATGCCAGCACTAGTCATTGTTGTTTTGGTAAGAAGTTGCTGTAATACATACTTCCTGTGGGTGTTTCAGTGTCAGAAACCTCAAGCTAATGATTGAGTCATTGACACAATAAGCATTCTTGCTTATGACTCCAGTTGTCATAACATGCTCTAAAATGCTATATCATTTCACTACAGCTATAATGACTAGCTTGTCAGTATAAACCTTCGTCACAATACCTTATTCTGTTTGTTTTCTGATGCAATCAATCGATAAATCAGTGAAGCTATTTATCATTGCCTGGAATGACCACAGACCAAATCAGAGCTTGTAAAATAACACTAGGGACGTAGGAACTCAGAAAATATCCATTGAAAAAGTGCCTGGGAGTGATTTCCAGAGAAGTCCATTCATCATCTCAATCAGCGCAAATGAAACATATCCATTTCAACTATTAGCCCCTCCATCAAGAGGTCCGGTTTGCAGCTTGAGTGATTAAAATGGCTCTTTTAATATCCCTTAATGTGTACCAGCCCTGAAGTCATTACCCTACTTCCCTTATTATGCAGGACCCCTGCCTGCATCAGTGCTCATTTGAACCGAGCCTCACTAAGTGTCCATGTGAGTGCCTTATGTACAATCTCACTGAAACCCTTAACTTCCCAACCCCCACCTGCTATCTGAGCACACACTCTTGTCAGTGTGTTCACAATTTGGTTCCGATTTGGTCACAAGCCCACTTTTTAAGGCTCCTCCTTCAGGCCCCTAGTGCTGCTGTTTCTCTTGGGGCTCCAGCCCATCCTGTGTGGCCCCCTTAGTATCAGGCTTAAAGATCAGCTCATGGCTCCCACTAAAATGAGAGAACTTAGACAGGACCTCCCTGCAACCTTTTCTCACAACATAAAGTGCTTGCTCAAGTCAAAATCACGCTTCCTGTTTGTTTAAATAACATGGGAGCACTTTTTATAGCAGTTTGTTCGAAGCAACTCTCTGTGATTGCTCAGAACTGTAATAGCTGTGGAGTGGTGCTCTTCATCTCAAACAAATTTACATGCATAGTCACGTGCATGTGAGCTCCAGCACGATCCGTTAATTTCAGTTCCTAGTTGATTATGAGACCACTTTTTCCAGCCATTTCCTCATGTTTTTTTCGAAGGTTTAGATGATTTAAACTGTGTATGTGGGACAAAGTGAAAATGTAACCACTGTCAACAAAGAGTGTAGTTCGAGAAAAAAGAAGGTTTTGATTTAAAAGCATACATAATCAGCCCTAAGTGATTAGAGGGGTACTGGTTTGTGGGACATCCACCACATGTTTGTATCTCATTTAGCCCATGTTTCCTCTCACATCTTCAAACCTGGAACCAATTTTTGCTCCTCCCAAATAATGCTCACTTAGTGAAATAGTGAAACAAAGGAGAAATTTGCACATCAGACGTACGGGTGTGAGAGTCTGTGCTGCATTATATTAAATTAAGAATTAAAGTAAATGCAAAAGATTTGGGACAGCTCACACAGGCACACGCAGACAGAAAGAAACATGTGTTGGTAAATGAAGCTGACCCTGAGCTTAGCTGACCACACGTGTCGTGAGTGTCTCACTTCGTTGTGGTCGGCGGAGAGGACTGTCATTGTGTGGGGCCACGAATTCTCTTGACATGATCTGCAGACATTAAAGCATCACCCTAGGTCCAAACATCTCCCACAGTCTGGGATATTTTTGGCTGAGTCTTTTTCTTTTTTGTCTTCCCCTCCCTATGTGTGTGCACAGTGCACTTGGTGTAATATTCATAGTCATTAAAGTTATTTCCCTTTGCCATAATATTTTCAACATTGTCCCTTCTAAATTAAACTTCTTCAGCACATAATGTTGGTCAGAGATGCAGGAACTTTGTTGAGCTAATTCTGTTAAGTCTCTCTCACACACAGTAAATTGGGCACCTGGGTTTTTTTTATTTATCCTAAGCAGGTTTTCTCATATATATCCGCCCCCAGCTAGTGGTTCCCATGTGGTGAATGTTTCCATTTTTATTGTTCAAAACTAAATGTCAAATTATTTTTCTTCCTTTAACCTTTTCTGTATTCAAAGCCCCACCCAGCTGAGCTCCCTCCCACATTTGAATAGAAAAGATCATCTTGATTTTGACTGTGTGAAATTCCTTGTTTCTTTAAATATTTTCGTTTGACAGTCGTTGACTGGACTCGACATGTTTGTTCACTGGAAGCATATATACCCCAATGGTCATATCTAGTCTGTTACCATATTGCAGACTTTTTTTTTTTCCTCAAAACATTCAACAAATTCTCATCATTGAGGTTAAGTTATGCGAAGAGTGAATTTACAAAAGCTCTTGTGATCACAAAAGAATCATAACAGGTTGTTTGAAGTCAATCTGCGATTGTTCGGCATAAATATGGAGTGATGCTCAACATTTATTACAGTGCTGTTGATGGATACATGATCGTGGGTTAGCCTAGATACACATTATGTGATGTGTTTCTAGGCAAAGAAACGGCACTTGTGGTTTTATATTTCCCCATAACTGACAGATCCCTGGAATATAGTCGCTCAACCGGTTAACCTCACATTTTGCTCTGGACTGGATGCTGATTTAAGTTGACAGTCAGCATTTTTCTTGTCAAAATTACCAAAGCTGACTTTTGTTGTATAGCATTTAACAAACAGTTAATGCTGGATTAGATACAGTACTGTCAGCAAATTTTTAATCTGCAACTAAGACCCTCACAGCCCACATTCATCAAATGACAAAAAAGATAGAAAAAGAGAGATGATAATGAACAGTATCATACACTTAAAGGTTAATATGTTCTTTGTGGTTGTTTTTTTAAATAATTTATGTGTAAATATTATCTATCTTATCTTACTACTTTTTTATTCTTTTATTCTTGGCAGTAGTTGTTTGAATCCATAGAAATTATTTAGCCTGTTTCCTTGACAGGCTAGTGTAGCCCTTAAACTTTCAGTGTCTCGGTGCCCTGCATTCGGCCTTTTCTCCTCAGGTGATAAAGATGTTGTGAGCTTGCACCTGGGACTCTTATAAAGAACTAACAGCCGTTTTGGGTCGGCAGTAAAATCTGAGCGGGATGTGAGAGCTTGTTACAATGTGGTGTGAAAGAATGCTACAGCACCACTAACATACTGGGACACTTCATGTCCCTTTTGTCATGGGAGGACATGCATTTGTAAAGGCTCACATTCCCCCAACTGTTTTATGGTAAACACTATTTTACCAGAACTGGGTTCCTTAAGTTCAGTTAGCCACTGATACCCAGAGCTGCTCACTTGTTTGTGATGTCCACAATTTTTTGTTTAACAAGGATGGTCAGTATCAATAAATTATAAACTGAATTTCATTTAATGCAGTTTGTTCTTTATTCATACCAATATTTTATGTGCTTAAAATATGAAAACAAATTCAGTCACAGTGAGGAGCATAATATAACTTAATACAACCACAAATGTTGAACTGTTTTGCCCATCTAGAGAAATAAGGTACAAAACTACACATACTACTTAGATTTTGCAGTGAGTCATAGCTGTAAAACACATTTTGCAAAACCATGAATAAGCTTGTGAATCATAAAAACATAACTCTGCATCACTTTGAAGTTGATTGAAAAGCCTGTGTTGATTGCAGATGGGGAAACAAAAATAATTGTTTTTCTTTTTGAGCTTCACATAAGTGAAATATTTGAATAACTCTTGATTTTGTATTGTCAACATGACCAGAATACATCCTGAATATGGTCGGGCTTTGTTTTTCTATAATGTATACTTTATTGTACCATTATGAATATTGACCTCCCTGCTTTGATTGCCTTATGTGCAGCATTACAGGCAGGACTGCGAGACGTTTCGCACAGTGGTGAAGATGTTGGTGGCCAAGGAGCCCAGTTTGGAGAATCTGCTTGAGGCCCCATTGGATAAGAACCTGATGGAGATCAAAGACCGCTGCCTAGATGCCCTTAAACATTTTGTCAAGGAGCTGGACGATGTAATAGTGCAGCCAGACGCCTAAGTGCAAGCCACCTGCCACAAGAGTTTTAAATGGGTAAAATTACAGTGACTTGTAAAATTTTACTGTTTTCCAATTATTTCTTTTTATCATGCGCATGTCCACAATTAAAGTCATCCCAACCAAAATGACTTTAAAGTCAGAATGTTAGATCAAAACGTTGGAATGGAAATACCTTTTAGTATTATGAGTTTGATCAGAAGGACCTTGTGGAGTGAAGTTCCCATGTAACTCAAGTATTTTTTAACCAGTATTGAAGGGCCCAACTCTAAATGGTGTTTTTCAGTGCAGCACTATTCTATGTAAAATAATCATGCATTTGTCATATTTTGAGTTCTAATCAAACAGGTTGTGAATATTATGTTTTACATTTTAGTTAAATAAAAACAGAGGCACAAATTAAGTGATTTCTCCTCTTTTTTTATCTCCATTAAATACGTTTGTGCAGGAAAAACACAAATCATGATATATAGATATTTTTATTAGATTTGTCATCTATTTTAGCCTTATATTCCAGTTTGTACATTTATACAGATTACAATGTTTTGCTTACAGTATAGTGACCCATAAATACACCACTTAGCCAGGCATTTTAATACACATTGTGCTTCTTTTATCAATGCACAAGCCTGAAAGAAAACACATTTTTAGAGCCTGGGTCACAGTCAGTTTGTCAACAAATTTCACCCCTCATGGAGAAATAACTTTGTACCAACTGCCAAAAGTTAAATGTTAATGCTATTTTGGGACCAAGTATGTCATCAACTCAAGGGTATAAAAATAGCCATTTTGTTTTTTTAATTCTACAATATATACATTAATATCTGCAATGTTAAATAAGAACAGTTTAGATGGTGTTTTATAAATATTCATTACTCAGATACTTTCTTCCCTTACATGGCAGTTTGCAATGCAACCGAAGCATACACCTTTAAACAATCAGAATAAGGACTTGTGTCTTACACAAGTACCTTTGTGTAAATAGAGTGCTGTGAAGCATTTAATAGCAAGCAGCTGTTGTTGTATTTTAAACGGTGGACAAGAGGCAGAAGTCAGTGACGTATTAACCAAAGCTGAGCGATAAGAGAGTCACAAAAGTCTATGAAATTATACAGTTTTTCCCCTTGTGCCCTTTCTTCTTTTTGGTCTTAGTCCGTTGGCCGTAAGGAGAAGATGACATGCCTGCCACAGGGCTGGGCAAGTCATTAGTGTAATAGTGTCTATGGGTCCTTGGCTGAGGAATGGGCTGTCCCAGGAAAAACCCCTCCTCCTCAGAATCAGAAGAGGAAGAAGAGCACGTGGAGCACCAGTCATCATCTTCATCTCCATACATCCCCAAAAACCTCTCCACAGCTGGACCCTGTAGCCCATAGTCTGAAATAGCTGCAGGACTGTGTTGACCACGAAAGGCTTGGTGCCCCTTGGGGCCAAGGGCATTCCCTCTCTTGGCCCTCTCCTTTGGTAGAAGGTTAAGAGCATTGTCAGAGCGAGAAATACGACTGCGACGCCTCCTGTGATGCTGATGGCGGTGACCAGAGTTTAGTTCCTGACCCTTCTCCTCGAAGTGGTACACTCTCCGGCGGGTCCGTTCACTCATAGGGGGCTGGCGCATTGGTAGGTTGCCATAGTGGCCGTTGTCCACCACATCATCAGAGAATTTGACTTGCTGAGGCCTAGACTGTGAACGTGTTCTCCTTAAAGCAGGGACATGAGGTTTGGGTCTGTCCTCTGGCAGAGCCACCTGTACCTCTTCTGGAACATGCACTACCTCTTCCTCCTGCTCAGATACAAGGCTCTTCAGAGAATTTGCACTTCTGTGTAGCAGAGAGGAATTGAGGGTTCCCATATTACTGGTTTTCTCACAGTCTTCTGTCTCTAGTTCATTGAAGCCTTGTAGGGTATATATCAAAGTTCTATCTTTACTATCTCCATCTACTGAGGCACCTGCAAGTGAGAGAAAAAAATTAGATATCTGCACACAGACCTAAGATTTGAGCTCAAGATAGTTATAGACCAACCCCTGCCAGCTCATTAGGATTTTTAAGATCTGATGTATGATGCTACTCACCAGTAATATTTGATAGAGCCAAAGAGTCCATGGAGTCTCGGACGCTCTGTTCTGTTTTCTTGAGCTCGTCTGTGATACACTCCAAAGAGTCATTATACCATTGTGGCTCCTCTCCCTGGAAGCCTCCACCAGCCCCATGATCCAGCTCTAACTCCTGGATCTTTCTACTGCTTGCTGGTCCTGGGTGGCTACCATAGGCAGAGTCCCCTAGTCCATCCTGTGACTGTGTCCAGTACATGTCAGCCTGGTATTTTTTGCTGACAAGACTTCCTCTTCCTCCCGCACTACCACTACCAGCTTTAGACGACTCCTGCTTCAACTTGGCATCCTTTTCAGCGATCCAGAAATCTGTTGGTCTGGAGTCACTGGCTTGCTGGAAGACACCATGTTCCCCAAACTTTAATAGGAGCTGAGTCATATAGTCTTCATGCTCAGCCCACTCCTCCTCCTGGTCCTCAGGTGCCTCGGTCTCCTCACCACGTCCTCTCCAAAAGTGTTCATCAGATAAGTTTGTGTGGGCCATCTTGTCGGTCAGAGTGTCATCGGTGCTTCCACTGAAACCAGGAAACTTATAATTCACAGAGGGTGAAAAGAGGAGTGACTGTCTGCATTGGTCAGCTGAGCGGCTGCTCTTGCCCATACGCACACTGCGGCGGGATTCCCGCGAGCGTGCTGATTGGAAGGCAGAGTCCGAGGAATCGGAGGCATGTACATCTTCTCCAAGACTGCAGGCCTTGGAACAGTAGATACGACCATGGTGTGGCAGGAAGGGGCAGCCAAGTAGAGAGCTTTTACACTGGGCACAGCTGAAGCAGCTCTCAGTGGCATGCCAGTGGAGCCCATCATAGGTCATCTGAGCATGATCAACACCTAGGAAAGGGGGAATGTTGAAATGGTTAGCAATACTACTCCAACGGCTAAAGAAAATCTCCACGTTTTATTTTTACTCTTGAAAGTTATGATCTCACCAATGTGTTCTCCACAGGCTTCACAGTACTCTGCGTAGAGAGACTCAAAGCAGCCACAACAATATGGTCTGCCATCCTTCATGATATAACGCTGGCCCCCCAGAACCGTCTCACATTCGAAACAGGCGAAGTGCTTCATGTGCCAGTGGCGCCCCTCTGCCTCGGTGCATTCATCAGCAAAGATAATCTAAAGACAAAAATGTGCATTGGGTGAGATAAAAAAAAATCCTGACTGTCAACAGTCTAGATATACTGCATATGTTGATTTTTTTTCAGAGGTGAAATAAAATAAATGTTATTGCTATCCTGGAGGAATCTTGACAGGCCATAAACCACAGACTCAGGATGTTTTCTTCTACTACATTGTTTTCTCAGTAGAGTTTCAGATTTGTGTTACTACCTCATCGCAGGCTGAGCATCGTGGTTTCAGTAGTTCAGCGTGGTGCCTTCCACAGTGAATCTTTCCATCATGATAGAAGTAGATCAGATCCACCAAGAGTTCGCTACATGTGGAGCAGGCAAAGCACGCGGGGTGCCAGCAAAGCCTGGGGCCTGCCCTCGAAGTGAACACTGCCATTTCTCCACCGTTGATGTTTTCACCACACTGCAGTAAGGAGACATGGTCACATAGTTTATTGTAACAGCCTGAAATTGCCTGAATTTAGCTGTAGTTCTAATAGGTTCTGTGGTATGATTATGGGAATCCAGCACAGGTAAGTCCAATTGTTCTCAAACGTGTTTAAGTGAAACACTGTACAGAGCCACCCAGACCAATCGTTAGAATTTTTTTTTACACAGAACAGCTTTATTCCAATTCGAATTACAGCTGTAAGTGATAAATGCCAGATATTAAACTTACATTGACGCAAACACTGTTCAGAATATTGCGGGGCAGCAGTTTTATTAAGCCCCTCCCCAGTGCTTCCTTCTTCCTCTGGACACTGAACATATGCAGCTCCTTCTTCTCCTCCTCACTGAGTGACTGGCAATAACGCACCTGGTGAGAAAGGCAGTAAATTTGAATCAGTTTTACATCAAGAAATAAACAAAACATGCAAATGAGATTTTTACTCATGAGTTTTACTCAAGCAGTTTAAGTGACCTATTCATATTATACTCTTTAAAAGATCCAATTGCAAAACTGATGGTCACTAATGAAGGTTATAAACTAAAGTAAGTATGGGAGAGGGCAGAGCGCATACCACAGCATGTTGAACAAAGGCAAATCTTGACCCCAGCTTGCCCTTCTTACACCCCCTATATATCTCCACCCATAGTCCCCGAATGAGAACCTCATTTTTACAACAGGCCTTTCTGATGTTTTCCAAAGCCTTAACAAGAGGGAAAGCAGACGTTTACACAAACAAGGCCTGTGTTTAGAGTGAAATCAAGAGGATGGGCAACAAAGGATGAGAGACAGCCAAGTCGAACTGTGGTGCCACTGCGGTGGTGGCATCACATAAAGCCTCTTTCAACTAGTGTCCCCCTCTCCCACTGAGCAGTCCTTGTAAAAACCACTGCTGCGACAGGAATCCTGCTGGTGGGGGCTCCCGGTAAACATCATAAAATCATCAAGTCAAAAGTCACATTGTGCCCACACTACATGTCTACAAGACTAAACAGAAATCCCCCATTGTGAAGTCAACGTGAATGCCAAGGGCTCACATGGCATGGAATTGGTATGGCAGCAACAGATATAGCTACTCAGATAAAATAAAGAGTAAAGCTTTGCTGCAGTGGCGTAAATCAAACATCCTTTGCTGGGATGAATTTTATGATATTTGCATTTACGCACATATATATGAAATATACTCACCTCATTATCATGTGGTGGCAGTTGGAAGAGGAGCTGCTTGATTCTGAACTTCTCTCCCGGACTGTTGACATAGGGGATCTTTTGCTCGGGCAGGCAGGAGAAATATAACTGGACCTGTGAATATCGTGTCACAGAGTGAGGAGATCTGGCATACTGTCAAGGAAGATTATGAAGCAAGAGGACTAGAAACCTAATCTTTATGCTTCACCTAGTATTGATGAAAGACACTGAAAAAGATTTTAAAAATCAAAATTTATCATGATGAAAATATGCACAAGTATTCAAAGTTGAAGTGAAAAGTTCAGTCTCCACACAAGACAAATGAAACCTTTTCCAAATTATATATTTTCAAGAATATGTGGTGATCAATCTGAAGATGTAGCTTTTTCATCCATTCAATCACAGCAATATATTTTTGTTATGAGCTTGGATAAAACAGCCCATATTTATGAAATCCTTTTCCAAGAAACCAGACAACCAACACATTAATTCGTGATGAGACACATTCTGGGACAGCTCTGTGTAAGTGTATGGAAGACTGACTTTGTGGAATTAAAGTTTTTGCTTAATGTCCAAATTAGCTTCATTTTAAAAGGACAACTCATGGCAGTAATACTCTTTGATGGCAGCACTGGAGAAATCATTTTCTTCATAAATCTGTACTAAACCAGTCAAAACAGGTCAACAGGTCAAATCAATTTAAAGGTTGTATTTTTTCAGTCATATGCTTTTCTCTATAGGGAAAGAACAAAGCAGCCTGTTGCGGCAGCATTTTGACCCCTGGGGCTGACCACTGAAAACTAAACTTTATGAGTAAGGGGGCTATTACAGCCAGCTAGATAAAGAGGTGGGATGTGCCTATGCTGTGTTTTTTGAGGGGGCTTCCTGCAGCTTTGGCCGTCTAGAGTGTGGGGGGATCAGCAATTTACCCTGACAATCAACCCAATGTTTGCCACCCACCATAAATTATGCACGTTTTCATCCTGCTATTACCCCTCATCCAGCTCCTTAGGGTCAGCTATCACCCTGTCCCTATGTGTTTCTCCACTGTAATGATGACCCATAATACATGACCAATTCAGCCCAATAGCTGCAGTAAAGGCATTACAGTTGCAGCTCCCAAACAAAAGACCCTGCATGTTAGGGATTTAAAGTTCACTGTTTCTGTGAACCCATATATCCTAGCCCCTCATTCCCCTCATTGCTTCCATGTGTATTGTTTAACAAGGGAAGTGGGATGAGAGGAGGAGAGAAGCACAGCAAGAAACGAGAGATATGAGGAGAGAATAGGAGAAATCCAGCCGATTTGGGAAAGTGCCACATCACATTGGTTGCCCTGTAGATACAACTAACAGCTCTGCCTGTGTTAGTGGAGAAGGCTTGTTAAAAGACGGCCCCTTGATTCCTGATCCTGCCAGCTGCAGAATGCTCAGCCCACCAAGTTCTTCTGGCAGATCTCTGATAATCACAAGCAGACTTTGCTATACCGCAGATTGTAAATAAAAGTACACACATCCTGCCTGTAAGTGGCTGCCTGGTAGAGCCTGATAAGTCTTCCTTGAACAATTGGACCACGCAAAAGTTCTATGAAATACAGTATTTTGTCTGTCGCACAGGTTCCATTATCCCCTGTAGTTGGTATGTTACTCAGTAATGTGCTGAATAGCTTTTATCTGGGCCAAGCAAATGGGCTAGAAGGGAGTTAGAATCAGGTCAGAGCTGTTTTTAACCTCTATAAAGAGGATACACTACTATTCAGGTTGGTGACTTGGGGGTACGCATGATTTGTGAACTAATGAAATAGATACCTCAATAAAGAGTTCCAGTTTACATTTTGAGTTCCAGTGTCCAGATTTTAAACACGTTCAGTAATTTAATGAACCGCAGCATAAAATACAAATCAGTTTTTAAGTAATATTTTGCTCACCTGTTCAGGCCTAAGGCCAGGTGGTACCCAGGCATACTCCTCCAGCGCACAGCCTGAGTCATCATCGGAGGTAGAGCTGCGCTGGAAGCCAGAGGTCAGCTTACTGACTTTCTGTTCCATGATCAAGTCTCGGTGGCGTGCTCCAGTCTGGATGCCAGCCGCCGACACTGTTGCACTTGCCAGGCTCATCAGACTCTCTTTTTACTAGAAAGAGTTAAGAAAAAATGGAAGCATTAGGGAAAGGGAAAGGAATTGGGATCAGGATAGGGAAAGGAGGAAGTATGGGAGTAGACAAAAAAAAATGTTGGTTAAAAAACATTACGTTTACAATTATTACATTAACCAATCCCCACATAACGTTATTCTCACTCAATCTAATCCAGTTCTCTCATGTCAGCATCACTCCACTAAATGTTAACCACCAGCTGAATCACACCATCAGTGCCTCTTTCATGAGGCACAAAGTCTCCCTCAAACCCCATTATGGTATTTGCGAAAGCTTTACTTCTGGTCATGAGTCTACTTCATAAAGACACTCATAAAGGAAACTATACCCTTTCACTGCTGTTGTGGTGACATTAAAACGTGCCCTCCACATGTGGCTTTTGGAAATAAAGAGATCATTAGGAAATTCCCAAAGCTTCAAGAGGTGACGTCGAATCTCATTACAGTGACACTAACAAGCAGTTAGTGATTCATAAATACACACAGTGAAATGAGTGGCTCATGTTCGTATGCTTGGTCTTGGACAGTGTAGCACAGACGTTGCATTACTTTCCCATACTGTAATTTAACACAAAAGTGAGAACACCAGAGACCAACTGTGAGGGTTTCACCTTATCTGCAGAGGTTAAGTCCGAATGAGTCATCATTTTAGCCTGCTGAGTTGCTGCCTCATACTCTGTCCCAGGAAGGGACCACCACATGGGATCTGATACTAGTTTGATCAGTTGAGCCTGAGGTCTGTATAAACACAGGCCTTGGTCCCAAGACAGGGCCACCATATGGGGAATGTCCACAAGCCTGGTCTTTCCATTCATCTCCCTTTTTCCTTGGACTGTTTGTTTTCCAACCTGCTGCAGTGAGTGTCTGATCAGTCTTTGATCTTTCAGATGGAGAGAGCAATGCCAGACAGGTGAAGTCGGATAAGGAGGGATGGATAAGGAGAGACATGGACGGATGGGGTCGACTGGTACTCGGTTGGACACTGACAAAGCAACAGAAGGCAAAAAATAGAGCAATGGGATCAAAGACTGGCGCAGTGTTGACCTACAGTATGTGTGTGGTGACCATAGCCTAATGCATTTTTTAGAGTTCTTTCTATGTGTTTGCAGATATGAACGAACTGCTTGCCTTGTTCCTCACTTGTAGGTTACTTTGGATAAAAGCGTCTGCCAAATGACTAAATGTAAATGTAAATGTAAACTGCATTGCTAACAAATATCAATACAATATAAAGTAATGCTTACCTGCAAAAAATACAAAAAGTAAAAGTAATGTTTAGATTTAATCTATGACAACATAGTTTAATGCACAAGAATAGAAGAATGACCAGAATACAAAGTCAGAATACAAATGACAAACAATGCTGTTCTTTGAAGAAGTGCTGGCTCAGCTAAACTCTCTGCATGACAAATGCATTTGTGAAGAAAATCAACTCAACATTTTTGTAGTTTAGGCTAAATGGTTATAAATAATATTAAATCACCAATCAAATCAGTCTAAACTTTTATAACTTTATTTCCTGAGTTGCTGTAAGCAGAACCAAGCAGACATTGAGATGATGAATGTGTGTCCAGTTGTGGTCATTTCTCACAGACCAAGGGCTCTAGCTGAGATCAAATGGGAGCCCAGCCAGTTCAACAGCCTGGCCCTTAAACTACCTCCCCCTTAGCCTGCACCCCCTATGGCTGGCAAGGGCAGCGAGGGCTGCGGATAAACAGCTGAGAAAACCAGACACACTTGAATGCAGCCTTTGAACACAGGAATGACAGCAAAGGGGCCTGAATATCTATGTTCTCTCCTAGAGTGAAATATGTGCCTGGCTGCTGCTTGTAGTGTGCAGCTCTTGTACATGCACTAAGAGAATGCAGTTTATGTTGAAACCAACATGGACGAAGGAGTGCAAACACATAGACAGGCGGCTGCAGGCTATAATAATCCACACACAGACACTGTAAACATCTTGTCAAACTAGCTGCATGCTCATGTACTGTATGCTGCTTCTCATTTAGTGACAACTCCTTCTGAGATAGCAGCAAGCCAGACACTTAAATGGCTGATTAAGTGGCCCCCAAACTACTTGCTAGGCCAGGCGACTACTGGCTATTAATATCAACTCATCTTTCCCAAGGACATGACCTCGCCACTGCAAACAAAATGCATGCCCTTCTCTAGCCAGACCAATTAAAGACAATCAGCATTAAGAATGATTGATAGTAGTGGACGTGGGTTCACTGACTTTTTGGGGGAGATTTGGTGACTGTATTGTACTACAAAGTGTCAAGTCAGGCAGATTGGTTAATGACATGTCCCACTGAAGTGCCTCTAATGTCCCAAACAATGGTGCCTTTGTGAAACAATCCACTGAAGACTTGTTCCATCAAGAGGTTGTTTATCTCCTCCTAACTCTTTTTTTCCTTCTGAAGATGTGGCGTGTTATCTCCATATATATATATATATATATGGCAGCTAAAGCCCTTAAACCAAGATAACCTGTCTTCAGATGAGAGAGCAGAGCAAGATACAAGACACTCTCTTGTTCTAGTCACATCTATTGAATTGCAAATGAGACCGAAATAACCTGCAAAAATGTGGCCTTGTTTGAGAGTAGCTTGGGTTTCACGGGGGAGATATCTAACTATAGGCAGGTTTAGTCAGAAGCCAAGAGACTCCGTCTTTACATCCTCAAATTTTATCATGCACACGCTCACTCATGCGTTACATTTGTTAGAAAGATGTTTGCTTTCACGTGTTGGCCAAGTTTTTAAAAGGATCTCTGACACAGCCAAACCTGACTCACAGGAATGTCAGGCTTGATCTTTAGCCAGGCCAGCTAAGATGAATACAGGATGTATACGCCTCAGTGTTAGGCAAAACTCCTTTCTTATACAACCACATCTGCCTGCATGCTAATTTTTCCCTTAGAAGTCATGCAGTTAATTTCCTCTGCGTTTGCCCAGAACGTTTCCTTAACCTTTTTGAATGACAGAAGCAGTGAGCCAACTAACTTGAGCATACTTATACTGACTTGCCAACGCAGTGACTCACTCACTTATACCGTCTTTTAGTTTTTCTCCTAACAAGGGATCTATGGTTTGTAGGATTAGTTTTTAGCACCCCCCCTAACTGTTGCACTCCCTCTGCCCTGCCCTCCTCCCACACTTGCCAGACCCCTGCAGTCCCGAATGTTTAACAGCCACTCACTCTTTTGTAAAGGTGCTTGTTAACATGGCTTTAGGAGCTCCAGGCCTGCATATCTGACTGATCTGCCCACACAGGGCCAGAGGGTGGCGGTGGGGGGATGCTATCAGACCAAAGATAAAATAGGGTGACTGCCATGTATAAAAATGTTAATGTGTCTTGTTTCACAAAAGGGAGGAAATTTAAGTCAAGGCAGGTGAAAGAGGGAAACTGAAACACATCATTGCTTTGAAAGGTTTTCAGTGGGTGAAGATTTAGAAACTTCCCACTTGTTATTTTGAATGAATAAAGTGGTTTGTGTTGTTGAAAAAAGTGCACAATGATACTAATAGTGGTGTTACATAAAAAGCAAGGTGAGAGTGGGTGGGTGCAAACTTGATTAAGGACAAAATAACTACTGATCCACATTTAGAGGCTCAACCTCACATATTAACTACAGTATAATATTATTTATCACTTTGTAGAATATATACGTCTCACAGGCCCTCGTGCTATGACAAGCAGTGACATTTTTAAGAGTATTCAGCAACATTTCAACCAAGTCCCAAAAATACAGACACTGGAGCCATGGATTAACAACCCTTGAGAGAGTGCACAGGAAAAATAAGCAGTTTCTGGTCTGAATTACTGTCTATATTCCTCTAGGAAGTCGATGATGGACATGCACCCAACTCAACACAGTGCTCTCTGTCAAATTGAACTGGCCCTACATGTTTAACTTGGCTCCTGTGAGCTCAGAGATGCAGGATAGGCTTTAGTTCAAGAGAAAACAGATTCTGTTCAGATTCCCTGCTTACTTGGGATTGAATTTAGGCCATTGGTTTTTATGACATGTAAGATAGATCAGAACTGCAGAAAACTACAGCGTATTATTGATCTCTAAGTGCAAGCATCTACTTTGACAGCCAACTATTGGCACATATAATGTTGGATCCCTTGTGAAAGAAAACTAGCATGATCAAACTGCAGGCAAGATAAGATGTATGATCCAACACCTTCACATTTATACACAAAATCATTCACAGTTTAAAATAAAATCTGTAATTAAATGATCCAATAAACCAAATCAACATCATAAAACCAAGAAACGAGAGTGAGGAAATTCAATCATGGTTCCATCTCATTCTGCACAAGATTTGAATCCAGTCAATTTGGAAATATCATGGTGACATGATGCTAGAAAATCTGACAAGAGGACCAGAGAGAAGCTTGAATTATGCAGTGCTGAGGTGTTACACGGCTGGAATATGGTCAACTTATCGAGGCCTCCTTCCACGGCTGGGGCAGTGTTTTCTAAGACCAAATGGATGGGAGTGACATCCCCACAGAGCTCTACACTAAGAAGACCACCTGCATGTGCTGGCCAGACTGAAAGAAGGCTTAACACACACATGTTGCTGTCACATAGCAGACATCAAACACATCTACATCCCAGTGGATTCAGGTTGGCAGTGTAGGAGACCTAAAAGCCACTGTTTGAGCACTGAAAGCCTTTACACCCCCCTAGATGGAAAAAAGTACTTATTTAGGCAGACTGTAACTTCAGCAGAGACTCCACAGAGCTTCATTTAAAACTATGTATGTTCTGCATGTCTAGTAAAACATGCAATACTGAGATAAAAAAAATAACATCTTAGTACCCCAAATCACATCAGAGACTTGTTCTACCTAGTGCCAAAAGATGTTGAGGTATGATGCAACATCTGCACATAAAACACTTATTTAACATTATTTTGAAAAACCCGATTACTTCCATAATTGCTAACTTCAGTTATTTCCCTGCCTGTCTTACCTCAGTGTAGGCCAACTCTCCCAAGATGAGCACGGAAAAGGATCTTATCACCACTATATCCAGTCCTTGATTCTTCACCAGCCTCTGGGCTCCATATCTATGCAGGATCCTCAGAGCTCTATATCCAGCACAGAAGGAGTCAGCCTTCTCTACCAGATCTGTCAGCACAGTAACAGTCCATATCAAAGCTGAGACTGTAAAACTGTGTGCCTGACTGTGTGGGAGAGAGTGTTTGAGAGGGGTGTGTGCGTGTTCATGTAGATAGAGGAGCTCAACCAGATGGTCATCCCACCCTTGTCTCTCTCACCCACTCCTCCTCCTCCTCCTTCCCCCAACCCAACCCTCTTAACCTCAGCCCAGCCCCTTAACCCCACAGCACCCAGTCATGGTAGGGTATGGAAAAGTGAGGCGTCTTTCCTCTGCTGACCCTCCCCTTGTACTTCAAACATATGTTTCTCAATGAGAACCACCAGAAGAACTTCAGCAGGAACTACACTTTCAAGCATATGAGTGATGGCAGAGCTGGTTTCACCACACTGACCGCCTCATATCCACAACAACTATCACATGAAGTCCTTCTTTCTCCTTCCCTATCAACAGTTCAAAATGTGGCGAAGGTGGTGAACATTACAGTCAGGCTTTGGTTTATCTGGTGGTTTGTTTCTTTTTTATTGGGCGCTAAAATGCCACTAAGTTAAAGAGAACTGTTTGCTAACTAGAACTTATGATTAAAGAGTGATTGGTGGCTTGAGTGAACAAAGGATGCTTTATTTATCCCACTTTCTGAAAAACTGCTTCCCATCCTACGCCATCCTGGCTTAGCTTCACATAACCCTTCCCACTGACTGAACATGATGTCAGCAAGTCTAAACCAGACTAGCTGTCAGGCTTCTAACATATGAATCACAATGGCAAAGCAGTAACTTTCACCACAAATCTGTTATTATCAGCTTAACATTGACTGAGTGAGGGTTAAAAATGTCCAACACTGTACAGGTCAACTTGTTAAATCATGCAAAACATGAAGGTGTGACTTTATTATGGGAATCTGTCCAGTCATAAATCCTTTTTAAAGCAAAATTACACTGATTCTAGATCATGCATTGGACATTTTATACAGCATCACACAGTTCTTTCATCATATCTCCACCAAAATACCAATAATGACAATATTTAACACCATTGAAACAAACTTAACAAATCATCCACACTACATTCTGGACAGACAGGAACTTAAATCATAGACATTTTCTATTAAAACCTTTGCGCCCACTCAGTGAAACTCCTCATAGAGGACACAGTTGACCTCTGCCTCTCCTTCACCTCTGCAGGAATGTCAGAACAGGATTGTCTTCCTGTTGCTTCAGAAAACAAAAGTGACCATTTTAAGTCAAACCCTGCACAGTTGCATCTTTTGTGGTTGTTTGATTGTGGTGTCAAAATGTTACTTTCTCCCTAAAGGGCATGTTTTATATTTGTTTTCGTCAATACATAACTAACTATAAGTTAATTCTTTTCAGCATGAGTTTTGGTGTAGAAAGTTAACCTACTTTAAGACCGTAAAACATTTCACTGGCAAGCAAGGAATCTATAAAAACAGCTAGAATTGTTTTTACAAACATTTTAGCAGCTGTTTAATTCTGTGGAGATGATGTCAGGATGTAATTCTGTGAAGCTAAACACGTGTGACACATTTTTATTTAATGGGAGCTGAAATAATGGGGTTTGCAAAGATCAATTCTGTGATAAAACAGGGACAATTCTACCATCACATAATATTAAAAATTGTAGAAGTACTAAAGAATATATATTAACATGCTGCTCTGTTGATTTTTGTTTGTTTGAGACATTCAGTGCACTTTACATTTAACTGAGATATATGAAACTTGAGAACATCAAGCAAATGTGTTAAATTAAAACATCAGCCAAAAGAAGGGGGGGTCTAGACTCTCATTTTCAGCTCACCTGTACATGATTGACAGCATCTGCCAAACGAACACTTGTTCCATCCTCTGCTCACACGTCCTCATGCTCACACCATTCCAGTAAGTGCTAAAATATCACTGTGTGGGTGGTGGAGAGTGACTCATTTGACTGTAATTACATTACAAAATGCAGCAAAGATCTGTAAATGTTCCTTTCAGTGAAAAGAAAGTAAAGTTTCATTCAAAACATATCTATATTAGGGAATACCTTAAAGAAATTCTCCTTTCTCCTTCCCTATCAACAGCTGCCTGGTGCATGAACTGAAGGTGAGCGTGGGTGTGTGGACAAAGCCATTGTTGCAGCCAAGGCCAGAGAGGAGAGGTACCCCTTCATAGCCACCCTTTGTGCTCTTCTAAAGGACTCAGCACCTGTGGTCCATTAGCAAGTCTTAGAGGGGAGGGACAACACAGCATCCTGCCTTTGGGAGAGATACTCATGAAATGCAAAGCTATGATGGCAAACGAATCTGGACAAAAGTTGCAGAGAATGTTCTGCAAGACCAACATTCATAAACAGCCTCAAAAGGTAGAAAGAGTGACATTTATCCAGGATTTTGACAGATTTGAGGCTTAAATGATGCAATATTCTCCATAAAAAACGTTCCCCTTTTCTAACGAACTGTTGAAGAACAGGTTCAAAAGTTCAAAGAAGCAGACGTCACTTAAGTTCAAATAGAAGGACTTCTTACACTGAAATTACAAAAGGGAATCAAAGGCATTTGACAGTGAACTAATGTGTGGAGACTACAGGCATCTGTGGATTATCTTAGTCTGTCAAATGGTAAGCCTTTATCAGATTAACAACATCCCGAAAATCACAGTGTTTATATGAGTTTACAGTTATAAGTAGCTGGTTGCACAGTTCAAGGTTCACCTCAGATAGCTGAATAATATAAAGCTGGACAAGTCATGTACCCCTGACCTTTGACCTAAGAGAGCACCAGTGGACCCATAAATCTATGGCCCCGGGGCTTTACGGCCAATTCCCCTGTCATAGCTCCAACGACCTGAACAGCACCTCACACCTGGTCTGCACCCTCTCGCCACTATAAAAAAACAAAAACACCCTGTGCTAGCGGCGAGGTAGTCCATGACCAGCATGTCCTGACAATGACAGGACAGGGATGATCATCATCAGAACCAACGCCCAACGATAAAACTGCATTCTTCTCTGGTCCAAACACGTCCTTGAAGAAAAGGGACCCATAAAACAAAGCGTCTAATCAAAGCTGAATGCTATTCTCCATGAGACTGTATGAAGACAGACACTTGCATTAGCAAAAGCCTGATGTAACACGTTTAAGTCAAATTTTGGTGCCGTCATAAAGTGAGGTCTTAAAGGGGCAAAGGGAAGGTCAGTCTCTAACTTGCTGTCATTGATGGCCATTGTTGAGAACACCTTATAAAAAGTAGGCATTCTCAAGGTTTAAATGACTTTCCAACGGGTATTAGCAGGACACAGGCCCAACAAAAGCCTCAGTTATAAAGGCCAATAAAAGCCTATCACTCTACTGTAACAACAATCCTTTTTACGCCTTGAAAGAAGGAGGAAAAGGTCAACTGGTGGAGCAGTCAGCGCATTGATATTGACTTAGCCAGATTGGTGCTGACAAACTCAGGTCAGACAGTGGGCTTGTTAGCCCTATAACCCTCACATAACCCCTTTTACTGTTTCACTCTGACACATTGGAGGCAGCTGAGGGCAAAGCTCAGATCTAAGCTTAGTTTCTGACATGAGACATTTGTAAAACTTAAAGAGAAATATCGACTCACTTGACACTTGACCTTACTAAACATCACGTGGTTGAGTAGGAAAAATCTAAATGAAAAACAGGAAAACTTAATGGAGGTACTGAGATATCGTCACGTGAACTTTTCAACTCTGACTCACGGTCTCATTTTCTGACTTAAAGAGCAACAACAACCAAAAAAGCGAACAAAAATTAAATCTTAATTATTAGATTACAGTTTGTAATGTTATGGTATAAAACAAACAGCAGCATAGTTGTTAAACAGATGATGTCAGTTTGAATGGGCCTGAATTCATGAAGGAAATACATGGACATCGTACTTATCTACCCATTTATGTCAACTTTATTTAATTTTCTGTCACGAATGATGTCATACAGCATGAACGTCCAGTTTTCATGGAGTACTACATGACATCTGAGCCAAACAAACACTGGTTGTTTCTTCACTTTATCATAAGTACGCTTCCGTCTAACTGCTTTTCCAAACATTGCGGAGATGTACAATCAAGACGGGTCGTATTTCACCCTCAATTTGACACCCTCTCACCTAGTTGTAAAAGCAGGACCTCATTGGGAACAATGGGAAGTGGAGCGACAGAGCTCCTGGGGCTGTTAAAGGGAGGAAGCCACCTTATTTGAGGACACTATAATTCAACAAAAGCCTGTGGCTGTCTACACACAGAGTGGGATGAGAATGAATGGGCTGTGCTTACATTACACACTTGCACTGACAAAAGCATTAGATCAGCAAAGGGCAAAACCCATCACGAGCAGTCTCCATGAACATAAAATGACAGAACAGCCCTATTAACACCTAAACCAGTAAGTTCAACCAACAGGTCTGTGTTTTCACCATCATTTTCAAAGTTTAACTATTTCACTACGGCCAAAAACTATTTTTTTCTTGTTTTCATTTCCATGCCATGTGAAAAGGTTTGATCACTACTATTAAAACATTTGTGGCCTTTCTTCTTCTTCCTTTTTAGCTTATGACCCTACATTTTTCCTTCAGTCTCACACACACACACCACTTCAACCTCACACATCTGGCCTTTTCACATCAACTTTCAAACATTACATCTTTCGTATGTCAAGAAAACCATTTCCTGTGTGTTTCCAGCCCCAGGCTCAAATGGACACATGAATAGTGAGACTGCCGTAACAAACCAGGCAACGGTCGGGTGTGAGTGCTACGAACAAGTCGTTGTAGAAGAAGAGGGTGCAGTTAAAAGAGAAGGAACTGTTGGCAATTCCCACACGTGGAAGCATTTTCCTGAGCCGCACGGCTTCAAAAGGCAAACTGTGGAATCCAACAATACTCTAAAAAGTTAAGAGCTGCGCAGTCAGGATCCCACTAATTATTAACATTCCTGGAGAAACACTCCGTTACAGTCTTTTTAGAGCGTTCTAATTAAACACATGCTCTAGTGCCACAGCACAGAAGGAACTCTGAAGGCTGAGAGTTGGGATGCTTCTTTCCAGCTCTGCTTAATTGGACACAATTTAAGTCATTAAGGTGGTAGTAAAAACAGCAGAAAGAGCAGAGGAGAGGCCCAGTGATCCTCCCTGTTAGACTCCCTGATGCTCTGATGTTATTGACCGTTTCACCTTCTCATGTGACTCACATTCAAAAATACAGAAAAAAAAAAAAATCCTAGACCTACATTCATTCAGAGATGTTCAGCTGGATGTTTACTGTAATCCAACCTGAGGAGAGAACTGACTAAACTGCAAATTGTCCAAGACATATATGCATTCCTGAAAAGTACAAAGAGATCATGTTTGGAGGTCTTACGTCTTGGGAGGCATTATCTGATTATCTATGCATCTGTTTACCACATTGAGTTGCCTTAGTTGTGGCTTCAACATATATATTTTGACAGTTATGATATACCATCTATAGATAAATTGCTGACATGCCTGCAAGTTGAATGATAACCTGAATACCAATTTCTGAAAACCATTTGGCTTCAGATGATTAAAACATTTAACATTAACCAGTGGCAACTCACCCAAAAAGATTATGAAAGTGTCTATAAACATTATCAGCAGTATCCAGAGCTTATTTGCTTTAAGTAAGAAAGCGGCTTGGAGCATTAAACTGCAAATCTTAACTCATTGTGCACTCATCCAACTTTCTAATAATCAGTGTAACTACAGATATTGTACAGATGATCTCATCCTAAAATTAAAATCTGTATACCTCACTGCACTGAAATGTTTTACTTAATCCTTTTATTTTTACTGTTGCACTAAAACTTGAGTTTATGTCCACTAAATGATTAGAGAAATGATTAAGTTAGAGTACAGTACTAAACTGTAATGTGAATTCTTTTCAAATTCAGCATGTGTTGCAGCACTTTTCTTGGTCTCTTCACATCACTGTTTATTTTGAGATACAGGTTGGAAAACAGGGGTAAGTGTAAAAGTGAAGTGAAATGTGTGCATGTTACGTGCAGTGTGTGTGTGTGTGTGTGTGTGTGTGTGTGTGTGTCTGGTCTAGTGAGATTCAATCAGAAGCCTTCAGGAGGCCTCAGTCAGTTCAGCAGATACACAGGCCAAACATGTGGTCATTAGTGTATGCATGTGTATGTTGGCACAACTCATGTGTGGAATGGAAAATAGACACAACTGTGTGCCTTATCACCCAAAGTACGGATACCAGTCCCCAAGGGCAGAGCTTATTCTTAGAAACTTCACATGTAATACGTCTTTTTCTGTCAGCATGTGTTATTTTTGGATCTGCTAATACTGAGGTCACTAATGACACCAAACTATGCTCTGCCAGCATAAAGGAACATGTGACACAGTGTGTTTCTAAAAATAATAATTATCAATCAAATCTAAGATCCATTTTCTTCAATTAAAAAAAATCGTTTTCAACAGCATTAAACATCGTCCCTGATCGGTGAAGTGTATAAGTTTGTCCACCAATACGACATGCACAGATGTGCACATCTGGAGAGCCACTGCTCTTATTTTCTTTAGGAGCCCAGCCCCTAACAGGAAGACAGTGTGAGCATAGCAAACAAAAGCCTGACTCTTTGAACTGGCCTCTCACTAGGAGCTGCCGTCAGGTTGTTGTGGCCAAACGAACTGTTTCTGTGTCAGCTCAGTGGACCCATTCTAGGCCTCAGGCTGCTGCTCTGCAAGACATGTCCTCAGTTGGCCTTTGTCAATATTGACCCATCTGAATCTTATCTCACAATGTCTACCTTTACTGTGATGTATGAGTCATTTCAGCAGATAATAATAGCTTTCCTCAATGTGAAGAGATCAATTATATTAGATTACAGTGCATCAAAAAATGCAAAACACAACTCCCACACCCGGAAACTTAATAACAACTGTCAAACTCCCAGTAAATTTTAAAGTTGAGTGGAGTGGAAGTGGGAGGACACCGTTCCCTCACTTTAATGCCACACAGCAATTTAAGACAAATGAAAATGAACAACAACAACAACAACAAAAGAAAATCTTCTGCATCCGATGTTTGATTAAATAATAATGAACACACAAACACAGTGCTAGTAAATGCCTGTAGTACATTTAATATGAGGAAATTGAGTACATTATTCACAGCCAGGAACACTGAGGTCAGATCATTCAACGATTCAGCCCCAAATAAAAAAAGAAGGTAAATAATAGTGTGTGGTTAAAGAAACAAGGTTAAAATAATTTCTGTCTCCAAACATGACCATCAAATCATCAACATAACGTGCACTCTCATAAGATGCAAGGCGCAGGTTGCGCTCTCAGACTATGCAAACCAATGCTCCTTGATAGGTCTTTCAAATAACATCCCTTGACCTCCCTTCAAAAAGTGCATCTTGTTGTTACACATTATGAAGTGGCATTAATTCATAACTGATGATGGACTTATTGTAACTACAGTAAATAGTAAATAAGGAGAACAACATGCACATCTGCAGCAAAACCAGCAAAAGGCTTCAGTCTAGGATTTTTAATGTGAGTGTAAAATATCCACTGCAGAGCGTACGTATCTGCTGGTGCACTATTCTTGGATGGAAAATCAAATTAAGCCGACCACTAAAAACAAAACAAAGAGATACAGCAGATGCAGTTTCTGTTGTCTTCTCCAAGTCATCCACGCGTTGATATATTGCTTTGTGTTCCTGTTAATCCTCTTATGATGAATTTTAGAAGATATTTTAAATCAGTTATAATTAAATTCAGTGCTGTGTGATTCGGGAATTGGGCCAAACACTTGGGTGAATAAATTTGTTTCCAGACCTGATTAAAGCCATTGTAAAAACATTTCAATGAGTAATGAGTAAATGTTCTGGGAAGAATATTCTGGTCAACATCCAGCAACTGCCCCCGCTGTCTGGAACTAGAACCTTTCTGAAAAATCTCAGGAAATACCTTCCCCTGCAGAGTCCATTTTTAAACCTTCTTGACCTTTTCCATGTCATCCACGTTCACTGACTCCGCCCCTATGACAACACCAACAGGGCAGGAGGAACAAGAGCCACAGGAAGGAGAGGAGGGGGGCGAGTGTGTTTTGCATATTTCCAGTTGGGGGTCCGGAAAGCTTTAACTGAATCCCCTGTTGTGTTCCGGGAAAATGAGCTGGGTTCTTTTTTTAATGACTATCTCAGGGTAATATGTTTTCTTTAGCTCCTAGCCATGTGATGCTGCGATTGCTTGGAGGGATCCCTGAAGATGTAGAGGACACAGGGGCAAACGCAGCCACCTAGATACAGTCATATCTGTGTCAGACTTTCCAAAGGTTCCATCACTTAGGTTGCTGACATTTGAGATCTTTACATCTGTTATTCCCTTTTATCAAAAACAGGCACGTTGATAACGACCTGCTTCATCGCACTGCACTGTGCTTATTATGCAGCATTCATTCAGAACCGAGCATCATGCCTATACACGGCTGTGATAATTAAACATGTGTGTCCAGTATGACTTTCATCATCGTGGTGGTCTGATGCTTCGTTCCACAATTATGCCGTGTTGTTACCAGAGATCTGCTGGGGCATTAAAATCTAGTATGTGAGCCAAACCCGTTTTCCTCTAACATCATCCTGCAGATCCTAATAAACAGAGTTGTGCCTGGAAGCGCTAAATCACTAACTACCTTTAATCACTTTGGAATAATGCTTAGCATGTGGATCCAATGTGCGCCACTGCTTCAGGCAGATCCCACTGACTCTCATACATGATGCTGTTTGAAAGTTTCAGGAGGGGGGAACTTTACCGCACGGCCAGCACAAAAGTTACAATCTCTCCCTCAGACAGCAGCATCTACAGTGGGTATGCCACTCTTTACAACCACAACAGTAACAGTTCCCAAAATTTGACCATCCAGGCCACCGTCCATTGAGCCAGGCCCAGTGACCACAGGCTCAGGGACCACCGACGTCTAAACAAGCCATATTTCACCAGCTTCCTGCCAACCTCCCACAAACAGTTTACAGTCTATGGGCTCTGCTCTCTGGAGTTTGTCTGTGGCAACCCGACGGCATGCCACATCTCTCCATCCAGGGCCATGAAAGACTGGCCTCCTGACAGCTCCTCACAACACACAGCCCTGTCCCGCTCTGCTTTTAGCCCTGCTGCGGTGAGCTGGACCACGTCTGGGGATAAAAGGCTGCCAGAGTGTTTGGCTTGCAGGCGATTTACACGGACGCAAGGGTGATTCATTCTAGCTTTGCACAAACAGGCCTCTGTGTACATTTCACTGGTACTGCGCTTTTAAATCAACAGTGGGAAACGTATACACTCGGGTACTGGGACTTACATTCTGCTCTTTCACACTCAGCTGGGTGTGTGCCACACACTCTCTGACACCTACAGACAAGTCATACACACACATAGGTGAACACTTTGTCTCTGTCCATCTCAAAGACACACACACACACACACACACACACACACACACACACACACACACACACACGACATGCCCACTGTTTATGTCTGAGACTGGTTTCATTTCTGCGATTTGTCTCCACCTCCACCAGTCTTGCTGGGACACTAAATGTGCTAATGTTGTAGTAAACCTCTTCAGTTAAAAGCTGCATTATGAGGGAGTCGTACAAAATGCAGATCATCCATCCTGAATCCTAAACTCCCTGGTTTCTAACAATGCTCTTGCTCTTGCTCTGGTACTAAAATAAACCATCAACATATTCCAGATATATTAAGCAGGCACGCAATCATCCAGTTGGCTGAGCAGGGTCATTGTTTCCATTCCTGTTTTTAAGAAAATGTGAAACGCAGCCAGCTATTTTACTTCCCTCTTAAAGTAAAAAAGTCTTTTGATTCTATTAATGGTACCTTTGATTTGCTGGAAATCAGATGTGAATCAGCAGTTTGGTATGTGAAGCTGTCCCCAAAAGCACCACTTCAAGTTATTTAGACTAAAAATAACTCTCACCTGGAAAAGATAATTGAAAATATGCCTCATCTAAATATTAAATACTGACAGTTAACTGTGTGTTGAATGGATATTATTCATTAGGCAACAGAACGTGCTGCATCTCGGTGTGCTGTGAAGCTGTGAGCTGTAAAGTCGTCAACCTCTCTTCTAGCCACTAGGTGACACCACCACCTTGGTTCTGGGCTCTCTCCTCCCTGTATATTAAAGCATTTCTTTCTTTACCCACTCTAGGACAGTGTCCAAGAGAAAAAACACTATCAGTAACAAAGATGTAAAGTGTGATGTTCACATAGATGTGAATAACTGTGTTTAAAAATAACTTGTACTAAAATTGCACCATTGCTAAATCCTGTACGTTGCACTACACTGAAATACCTAGCTGACATTGTGTAAACCCCACAGTTAATCTGTCCTTTTAAACATTTAAATTCATGTTCACTTGTATTAACCTAATACCTCAAAACACTTGCACAGCTGATCCACTCAATGTGTCCATATAAAGACTGTGGCATGCCCTGGGTCTTTTCTCTCACCTACCTGACAGGCTTCAAGTTGTACCATCCTGGTATCAGCAGTGCTCTGATTTTGTCAGCTGTGGCCATAGTGACAGATTTCAGACCAGCCTGACTCTGTGCTCAGTCTGAGCCAAGTGGGTCTGTCATTCTGTCGGTCCCCAAGAGGGTATGCTCAGGACTTAATGGCTTATGGTGATGTTTACTGAGCTCTATTGAGAGCAAAACATTGTTTTAGACAGCCTTGGTTAAATATAACACTAACTGCTCTCATGTGTCTTGTAGGTTTAGCACTTTCTATCACAGCTGAGAATGGAAATGTTTGGACCTTGAGGGTGTGTCATTGTTCTCCAAAGGAAGCACTTTATGGCATGTTTAGTTCTATGAGAGGTCCATAAGGAGTGATGAATTCACTCAAGCAGTTTGCACTGACTGCACAGTGAAAATGAATACCTTTATAAGCCACTGTGGATTGGATTCAGTTTTAAAACTACTTGATGAATTTACCTACAAATAATTTAGAATAAAGTAGCCAACACGGAAAAAACAGTCAAAGTTACAAGTTCATTAACAAATTAAAATAACATTTCATATGAAATGATTTTCCATCACTAACATACTCTGCTTCACATACTTTTCATCTTAGAGTAACTTGTCAAATTGTATGTGGACGGGGTGTGCGACCACATTCCCTCCCTCAACAGCACTTTTGACAGCTATGGAGCCCTGCAGTGGCGACCAGGAGCGCCGACCAGTTGTCACCAAAATGACAGGCGACAGCTGAGTCCATACATCTGGAGGCCCCCCGACACTCCACATGTCCACACGCCCCGCGTCTCTGACTGAAGTTTTTTGAGCGACGGAGAAATGGGGTTCATCTGGCTCCACACGCAGGGAAAGTGAAACGTGTCTGTTTGGAGATGCTGCTGCGTAAAAGCGCAAAGCGATACTGTTGGGTGAAGAAATTAGAGCCGATTTGATGACGCGTAGACGACCAGTTCGACTAATGGATGTGTTGTTTATCACTATGCTCAAGGTGCCGTTAGGCTTTTATAATTAAATTACAAAATTGAAGGTCAGACCTTTCGCATTTGTCTTTATCACAACATCAGTGGAGCAGATTTACTCTCAAAGCGTAAAACCTGAAAAAATGTTTTACCACAAAGAAAATCCAAACATTATTTAGATGCCCCTAGATGTCCAACGACAACTATTAGGAAGACACAAAAATAACTTGGGTCCACTCACCCCCGAAGTGTTCGGTCGCAGTGAAGCGGGTATCCAGAACCAATATTCCTGAAGAGTGAAAAGCGATTCACGCTGCGTCACATTGGCATGAGATGAAAAAGTCCAGAGAAGGTGAGACTCTGTGCTGCAAAGCTCAACCCAGAATTGTGCAAACCGATAAGCCTAAACCCGAGATATGGACTGCATTAAAGCTGAGGGAGAGCCTGGTCTCACTTCACCCACTGTCACCACATCTCAGTCATTTTAGCGGCGCACGGTGCGCTGTGGCGCTTCCCTCGGCGGTCACAGTGGAATGACATTAGCGCTGCTCCCTGCCTATTGGTTTAAACAAGAAGCCCCCACCAATCCTGCAGAGACGGACCACTCTGGAGCACTGTTGACAAATGCTCCTGTGAGTTTAACTCCTGCTGCTGGGGAGTTTAAGGAGAGGTGTTTGCTTAATTTAGGTGCTGGAAAACTACTTAATGCGTTAATCTTCCATTGTTGCCTTTACCTGGTTGCCTCTACATGAACTTTTGCCATGATCTAAGTCTATATATGAACCAGTAATAAATCTGAGAACTTTAAAGTCCAGTCACAAACGCGGATCAATTAACTAACAAAGACACCATGTACCAGGTGAAGAAATATGATCTTTTGTTTGAAAACCTATTAGCAAATCTTCACAATGTGCTTTATGTTCTCCCACACACACTGTAACTCTACTCCTATTTACAGTGGGCCTTGAAAGGTAAGTCTATATGCAAACAC
Organism: Anabas testudineus; assembly: GCF_900324465.2. Taxonomy (NCBI): domain Eukaryota; kingdom Metazoa; phylum Chordata; class Actinopteri; order Anabantiformes; family Anabantidae; genus Anabas; species Anabas testudineus. Next base: position 17,418,346 of record NC_046615.1, read on the forward strand.
TGAAAAGAGGCTATTGCCTTGCCGTCTATTGAGTTAGATAAAATGTTCTGGGATGATCAAAGATATAAAGAGAAATGGCCACCACCCATTGATCAGAACATGACAATAATACAGTAAAGATTCAGGATTGTGTTGCAGCCTATAGTTTCTGCACATCAGTGGTACAAACTCATTTGCTGACAAAGCTAAGGTGAGATTTTTCACAGGTGAACCCTGAACAAATTGAGAGTGACATGCACCCAAACAAATATCTGGATTAGTTTTCGTGTGGGATGTCAGGATCTTAAAACACCTTTGAAACTCAAGTCATCTCTCTCTAAAATGCAACATCTAGAAATCTGTGTGACAAATAAATAAATTGAATTATGTGCCCTTTCACCTTTATGGCTGACTCTCTCGTTGGAACAGACGCTACACCCTCAGCTGACCCAGGTTACGACCCAGCGATCGTCACATGTGTGAACGCATCTAAAGTAAGAACAGGTGCAACATGCTCAACCCTGTCAGTCACCCTCTACACAGCCTTGGCATTAATCAATAGCCACAACACAGTGCCAGATCTCATATGGACAAGATGGATGTAAGAATATATGCTTATCTAAATGAGGTATCACTAAGAACAGTCATTGAACTGAACTTAAAATATTTGTCATTGTTGTATTTTTATGAGGCAGGTATAATTTTAGCATCAGAGCTGAGAAGTTTTAGAAGTATTTGGAGATACTTGACCCAATTCTATATTTTCCTAGCTTCACTTTTCAAAACTACACTGAATCCATCTACTAAAGCATTATCTTGGGTTGAGGTGTCATAACTTAACAGCACATGTAACAGGAAGACAATTCTAATCAAATGGGGTGTGTATGTCAGGCCTTTCGAAACACAGCAAGTCAAACTGATAGATAGCATTTCAGTCCTCTAATTATTTTGAGGAGTCTTGTTGCCTTGGACCAGAGTGTTTGACTGGCTAGACCTGAATGTTAAAGCCTCTCTCAATCTCTCTTCAGCTGATCTCCAGCTTATCTAATGGGAGATTTATGGTGCTGTTGTAAAAGAAAAAGAAAAGAACTCATCATCACTTGCATGTTTTTGAACCATAAAGATGCCCAGCATACCTTCCAGAGTGTCTCGCTTAATGTGGCAGATGCAGTCCTGGTAAAGTATTGCGTATCAGGGGATCAGCTGTTCAACAAACAGATACAGCTTTTCCCCATCACAGCTGTTTTGTATTTGCTTTGCTGTCTGACAGAGCAGTGGTGAATGTGTTGCTTAAATCATCAATCCATTTAACAAGAGGAGCTTTAGGCTCTGTAAGGAGCTCATCAGCAAATATGTGTAAATTAAAGAAGATGCCACTTTCTTCTTTAAAAGTCAATAAACATAGTTTTTGCTGTGCGGAAAAATAACGGAGCATTTGTCAAAGCTGGGCTGCTAACTTGGCGACCCGGTTTTACAAGCTTGTGGGAATTCCAACTGCATCTACAGTACATCTTAAACCGATGAGGTGTAAATGCATCTGGCTGAGTAGTAAACAGTAGTGTACATTCAAGTTTTACTACTAGAGTTGTTTGATATTAATATGACAGTAATTAGACTGTCTAAGTCTGCATTTAGCACCTCGAGCCACCAACAGTGATGTAGTTATAGCACTGGTTGCCAAGCTAGGTGAGGATATTTGCTGGAGTGTTAGTGTGGTCTTAATCAAGTGGCTTGTTCTGCCTTTCATGTTTGCTCTACGTTTTATGGGTGACTGAATGTTTGTTTGGGCTGAGCAAGTGGACGTGAAGCTGCAGTTCTTGTTTAAACTAGTTTTGCTGAGATGGTTTGATTTTGATTTTTTATTTTTTATGCAAGAAGTGGCTTCCTGTAAACTGCTGGAATACTCTGGAATATTCGAGAGAAACAAATGAAACAGTGTCCGCCCCAGAAACCTACTCCATGTGCATTTTTCCTCTTCAATCTATCTGTGATCTCTGGTGGTTAGTTGATGCTGGTACATTACTCTTACAACACATTGAGATGCATTTGGGAGGGAATTCTTCTTCTATCTCAAGGCATTGTGTTTCTCTGAGTTTACACAGGAAATCTCCAATCCAAACAAAGGCAGGAAAACAAACAAACAAGTTACTGGACAGAGGCTGGTGGCTGAAGGCAAAGGTGGAACCAGTCAACGGAGCAGCTGGACCTCTTGAGCAGTCACCTGGCTGCTGTCCATACTCAAACACTGGTGACCTATTAGGGACCACTGGTCATCCCAGAGCCCCAAAAGGCCCAACTTTGCTCAGTCTGTTGACTCAGTTTGTTGTTGGACAGCTCGTCACAGATTGACAAATGGGATGTCATTACTAAAACTAACAGTTTAATGCATGACTTATAAATACAGTGAGTGAGTCAGAGGTTTCTGCAGTAATTCACAAAGAAAGGCACAAACGCACTCTGTTGATCAAGCATACTGTGAAAATTCGACTGTAATGATTAATGTTACACTTCAGTCTTGGTTGTTTCGAACTGACTCTCACTCAAGCTCTCCCAAAATAACTACAAAAACAAAACACAGAATCAAGCATTAGCATGCTACTAATAGAATTGTTGGAGGATAAAAATAGAAATCCACTGCTCAAAGTAGTCCTAAGTACTCTTCTAGAGAATCCTTTAGATAGAAACTATAACCTTTGTACAAGAAATGTTGGGGTAAACATTTAGCTTAGCCAATAAATAATAAAACACAACTTCCTATTTTTACACTTGTGTTTTTGTATGAGTTAAAACAAAAAAAAAGGTATAAGACATTAAGTGGTGAGCATTAGATGTGTTGCTATTTGGATTTTCCTACATTCATAAGAGATAGGCTAACTATTTCCCCCTGCTTTTAATCTTTATCCTATAAACTAAGCTAACTGTATCCTGTAAATGCAATATCTAGTCATTCAACCATGCAGTTTCCCAAGATTACACCTGATATTTTGAATGTATACAATGCTCTCCCAGTCGCCGGTTTGTTGTAGACCTTCAGACAGGAAAACCAGGGTGCTGGGGGAAAGACAAACACACCAGTCTTTAACTGAACCATGCTGGCAAACACAATTTATTCCAGTGCATTATCTTCCTGTCCCAGTTTGGCTGATGACCTCTGCTTCTTTTGCTCATGCCGGCAAGTTCCCCTGCTGAATTTTTCACACTCTTCTAAATGTTATGCCTCAAACATAAATTGTAAGAGGATCAGGATTTCCGTTGCCTTTTTCCGTCTGTGTCTTCTTTTCACCTTTCATTTTTATCCCAGACACTGCAATGCTTCTGCTATTAATTCCTGAGCAGTAACTGAAGCTCCTTTAGGCATGCTGCATTCCCCAGCTTGGTCTTCTGTCACCTGTGAGATAGTGCAGAGCACACAACCTGCATTACTATTAAGATTCCTTATGTTACCCAGATAAGGAACACAAGCAGACCTCTGCTTTCACTCTGCCTCTATTCTCTTTCTTCCTTCCTATTCCCTGCTGTCTTCACTAAAGATTCTTGATGCTCCTGCACCAGATTTGCTTCATCGCTCTCTCTGTCGGAGTTTTCAGACCATGTCCAATTGTCCAACAAGCACACTGGCTCCGGTGTTTGGTTTCTGTATCACTATTGGTTGTGGGCACCCCAGACTACAAGCAACATCTCCTGAGGGATATCTTCTCCAGCAGTTATCCTCCTTATCTTATTAGGCATTACACAGAGGGGTATTTTTACAAGTACAGATACATGCAGAGTTTGTTATTGCATAATTGCAACTCATTGGGAGAACTCCCCCTCGTTTCTACATTCAAAGTAAGACTCTGGATTGCTGTGGTGGAGAGTTGTTGCCTGGAAGCTGCTTGTATAAATTCCTGCCCTGCCTGAATATAATCCCTTTTCAGCATTATCCTCTCTTTACTTGGCAATGGGAGTCATTCGCAATGGACCAACCCAGTGGATAGTGTCTGTTTCCCTCATAACAGTCACTGTACATCTTCAACTTGAATCCAGTGCAGGTTTCAGCAGCACTAGGCTGTAATTTAATGTGCGCCTGTGGAATTCGCACTGGGCCGTATTGCTTCACTAAAATACCATCAACAGCTTTGTTCCACCACAAAAAAATACATTAACAAAATGAGGTCAGCCGCACTTCTGAACGACACTTTCAGTGTAACACATTACTTTTTACAGACTTGTTAGGGGGCTGAAAAAGGCCAGATAACCAGATTTAATGCCTTGCTTATACTATCAGCACTTGCAGGCATAGGTTTCTGCATTTTACTTCAACTTATGGCACCATGATTGAGGAATTTGCTCTGATGAAAGGTGCCTTTCCATGCAAGGCTTTTTCATGCTGTTGTAGATCAGTATCCTGAGGATCATCAACCTGGGACCGCGCCAGAACAACTCTGTCTGCACCTCTGCAAGACGGGCTGATGGAGGAATGTTTTTTTGGGAGGTGGGGGTGGTCTTGGAAAGGTAGTCTCTCGAAAGCCATCTCTCAGAGGAATCTGACCCATTCCCTAAATTCCTTGCCAGACAACCTGCTTCGGAGAAATGTGTTTCAATTGGAGATGCTGGTTTGTCATTGCTCAGCAGGAGTTTTTCAGCAACTTTGGAAAACTTGGGGCTCTGCAGCCCTTTTCACAATAATTTAAACTCTTCTTTCTCCCTCCCCTGAGCCCTCTCCCTCACTCCTTCCAACCCTATGTCCCATGGAAATGCGCCATTGACAGATCTTTATCAGCAAAAACATCCCTGCACAGGCTCGCAATTTGCCTTTGTTTTATTTTACCGACCAAGCGCTGAGCCAGGATGAGGGACTTGTGTGTGCTTCCCTCTTCCTTCTTCACCACGACTAGACTAGTGAAACTAGTGTAGCTGTGGTCCCGACAATCCACTTTAAATCTCTAAATGTTGCTTTGGATGATAGTAACTGGCGTCCAAGCCTGGCGGACAAAGCAGTGTGGTCAGGGTCAGCCACAGATGGTTGTGGCTGTGGACAATATAAACAGTGAAAATGTCAAAACAATCATTAGACAAGCAAAGGCATAGGGAGCAAAAGTGAGACAGAAGCTGGGTAAAAATGATGAGAGTGAGCGAGAGTTCAGGACAGATGGAAACAGGCATTACAAAGAAGACTTAGCCAAATATAGACGACATGAAGATCTACCCAACTGCCCTTGATGGTGCAAATATATGGTGAAGGTGAATATGTTTAGCTGTACATAAAACTTGAGACTGTGGGCAGGAAGTGTCACATTTCATCCCCTGGGCTGGGGACGCACGGTTTGAATGAGTCTCTGAGTCCACCCACCTACGCAGGACTCAAACTACACTACCCATAAGTCACAGCCAAGCCGGCCACTAAAGGAAGGCACAGTGGAAATGACAAAATGTTATCTTCAATGGCATTGAACCGTGTTGTTTCCCTGCACTTCTTGTGTGTTTGCTTCTTTTTAGGCCCAAATAAGCAACCTAAATGTAATTATTCAATACTAATTAATCCGCAGCAAATCTTCAGTATTCATAACTTTACTAGTGTCTTCAAAGAGTTCTCAAAGCTTATTGTTGCGTCTTTTGTCTTTGACTTTTGTATTTATGTATAAATTAGAAGCAACATATTTCATTAAACACCCTCCTACTCTAAACTGAACTTAAGAGCTAAGGAAAAGTTAAGTGACTGCTAAAAATACCCCATGCCCAGTTCCTCTTTGGAATTACCAGGAGCTGCATTTCTTTACTTTTTGTAGAGACGAATCGCCTTCCTCCACCTCAAGCTTCCACAACAATATAGTCCTGGACTAGTCTTTCCACCCGATGCAGCAAAACCAAACTGATATCTACTCTCCATCAAACTCACAGCAACAAGCTGCACACTCTGGCTCCAAACTCTAATTTAATGTCTTAATTTTGAACTGTAATTTCATACACAGTAAAATTTCCCTTTTAGAGGCTCACAAGGTCTTTTTCATTTTACAGTTTTTTAAAATAAATTTAATTATTCGCTCGATTACAGAGAATCAATTGTGAGGCAGATTTTGGCTATTTAAACAGATTATGTTGTTTTACTGGTGAGGACAGTTTCCTCTACTCGGCTATGTCAGAGCCATAACAAATGCTGTCTCCAAGCTGTCTGGTTTGAGTTTCTCTCTCAAATGTGAGGGTGGTGAATGCAATGTCCTAGATGTGTTTTTGCCAGCGAAGCACTGATGACCAGATGCATTATTTAGAACGGATCACAGAATAGAGAGAGATGACACACCCCATTGCACCACCTTTCAGTCTATGTCACTTTGGCTCACTTTATGTTCCATATGCATTCAGACAGAGACGCACACACACACGGTTGCATCAACGGGGTGACTGGGAATGTCTCCTCACAAAGACTGTCAATCAACACTTTCCTAATTAGACACACTTTCTGTGTGTCATCTGGTTTGATTTGGGCGTCTTTGCTTTCAGAATGATCTGCACCTCTCACTTAGTTAGAATTTAATGAGGGAGGGACAATGAAAGAAAGCTGGACCATGTGCATGGCTTCTGCGCCACTTTTAATGATCCAGCCATTACTATTGTCACAGCACATCATTACCATTTGCACTGTGTGATTTCTATTGTACACCGCTCTCATTAGAAGGGTCACAAGAGAGAGTTTGCGTCTTTAGCCTGAAATAAGTCAACCTGTGGTCTTTGGGGGACTGAGCTGTCTAATTAGCCAAAAAGAGGACTTTCTCTTGAGACCAACTTCTAAAAACATACACTTGACCCTTTGAAATTTGGAAAACAATCTAACACCTGTGCCTGGCAGGGGATTAGTTGAATCTGATAGTCAAGGAAACAATCATGAACTTTGATCCTGCATGTATGTGTCTGTTGATGTAGGTTTTTCTTCATTGAATATTGCTTGCAAACTGCAGCTTTGAACATAATGGAGGCTGTGCTCTTGAGACTTTACTGTTAATTTGATACACAGTTATAGTAAATTAATGTTTAAAAAGGTTGTTGCCAATTCCTACATTTCAAAAGTTATGGTTCACTCAGAAATGTCCTTGTTTTTAAAAACAAACAAACAAACCTGAGAATAAAATCCAATTGATCAGTAAAACAGTGTATACGTTGTTAATGTTGTACCATTAATCTTTCTTCCTGTGTCTGCTGATGCAAGCTTATGCAACATCCACGTCCACCTAATTATTAGAAAACCCTTTTGCAATTATGTTGGCTATTATGTTCTATTGCTTCTTTAATCAGCAGTAACAGTTTGTGCTGAACTGGCGGCCCTATTTACGCGAGTTATGTATCTAGAGCATCAGCAATTTTGAGTTTCAAAATGTACAGAAACTAAGAAAATTATTCTAAAACTTTCACTGGCAGTTTTAAAGCAAGTTTGGAAAACAGGGACGTTTCTATAAAACCCAGGGTCAGTGGTTCGACTCCTCCTGGCTACATGCTGCTGTCGACTGCAGCTGTCCAAACAACAATATCTCTAAGGGGATCAATAAAGTATGTCATTTTAATTTTTATTAAGTGACCCCAAACTCATAAAAAAAATAATGTACATGCTCACTAAAGTCTCACTCTACACCAGTACACTGTACACTTTACAGCTTAACCAACAGGGATCATCAGCCTTGAACAGAGACAGTAAGCACTTAGAGTTTGTTCTAACTGATCTCTGAGGAGATGTCAGGGAAACAAAAGGTGTTGCCACTCAGGTGGTGTGACATATCGTCTGTGTATACATCTCTGTCAACTGCTCTACTTCTCTTGTTCAAGTGCTTATCCATCAATTGAATCCAACAAGCCTTCAGTGTGTCTGGCACAGTCATAGTGGTGTGGAGTGATTCGAGCACCCAGCCAACCAATAGCCGGGAGCAACAGAGTGTCTCATCAGCCTACTTTTTCCTACTTCAGGCACCAGGCGTTTGAGACACTCAGCTATGGATCATGTGCACAGCACAGCACAGCACAGCGCACACACACACACACACACACACACACACACACACACACACACACACACACACACACACACACACACACACACACACACACACACACACACACACACACACACACACACACTTTCAGGTCACAGAGGTGATAGTTGTCGTGTGGGAGCTGCGTCCATCACCGTGGATATAGTCTGTCACCATTATAATGGAATGGGATTTAAAAATATGCCTGCAAGAGAGAAAAATAAGAGCTCTCGACAGTCCCGATGGAGGAAGCTAGTTTAAGTGTTCACATTTTCTGCAGACAAATGATCCTCTTTCAGCCAGCACTGAAACAGCAATTGAGTTGGACAATGGGGCTGATCAGGCCAGCATGAAGATTTAAATGCGGAGTAAACTGGGATCATAATTCATTGTCAGGGTATACATATTGTTCTGGGTTATATTAGGCAACTGTTTATTCCAGAGAGTGAGCACAGGCCAAGAGAGGATCACGCTGCAAAAAGTATCTTAAAAGGCACTTTTTAAAAAAAGTACATCTTAAAAATGATCACTCTGTTTTTTCACTTGCTTGAAGGGAAACACTATTTTTAGACTCAGTCCAGAATAAACTTACCTATCTGGTTTGAAGTCCAACAAAAAGAAAACAAACAAAAATAAAAAAAAGACAAAGCTGCACTAACTTAGAAGTTTTAAATATGCAATAATCTGACTTTTAGACAAACAATGGGTGTTTGTGACCGTGTAATGTGAAACGTCAGTGTGACAGAAAGTCATGAGAATGAGGTGGCTGCACCAAGTGAGTGACTACTTATCTGGCTTATGTGAAGATGCTAAAATAAATATGGCCTATTAATCACAAAAGCTCACAAATCACTTGCATAAACAAGACTAAGGTAATCCTTCAGTTATCATCATGTCGCCACAGTTCCTTAACTGTAAATACAATAAGAGCTGATGGTAATTTTTGACTTAATGTGAAGCACGACCTTCCCTTAGGGCAGTTACACTCTGGTGAATGCTACAATAAGGCATCAGAGGAAAATGAGACTTGTTCAAGGCTGTTATTATGGTAGTACCACAAAACAATGCCAGACAGATGTCACTGTGAATGAGACATGCAATGATGAGTGGATTGAAGCACTGTCATGAGTGCCCACATAGTTTGAGACATGAGTCAGTCTGCGGACTGTTTGCTTGCTGTTCTTACTCATACTCATCTGACTCGCTCCTTCGCCTAAGTAGGTGTCAAGAACTGTATTTACGGGTCAAAGGAGTGTTTGTGTGCAAGTAGACACAAAAGAGAGACAGTTTAAATATACAATAGAGGTGATTGTGTGTGAAATGAAGGCATCAGTGTTCATTGTTATTTGTTAAACCACCCTGCTGCTTTAACTGCAGACTCTTAAATAAGTTGCTGCAACTGAGACAACAGCACTATACAGTAAACGAAAACATATAAAGTGATATTTAGTTTGAGCAACCGCCCAGATCACCACATAGGAGCATCTGCATATTAGCTTTTGAGTGAGTCAGAGTGTTATTATAAATTAACATCATGACACTTTTTATTGAGTGTCATTTTAAAATTTATGGTTAAGTCTAATCTAAAAATAGCCCTGCTGCATTAACCCCTTCAAGATAGACCATGTTGTGCATTATGAAATACAAAACACCTATAAAGTACACTATGTCAAAAAAACAAATTCAAAACACATCAAGGTCTGGCAGTCTGTACAGATTTATGTTGCAGCTAAAACAACCCAAAAATGCTGCAGCAGCGATCTCCTTTTCTGTGCTTTACTGGTACAGAAGAAGAAGAGAAATGTGCCAAAACTGCATCATCCTAGCAGGAAATCATAATTTATAAAAATAATAATAAACACATTTTTCAGCTTTGAGGATTTATAATGGGTATGTTGGGTTTTTTTTTGTGGAAGAAGGGATCCACCACCCAGACCAATCTGATCTATGTCAGAGCCTGTGGCCTGTCCACCAGCTGTGTCCAAACAACCCACACTCTCTGTCTGTGTCTGGGAGCTTTGGTTGGAGCTAGTGGTAGTGGGAGGGAGGGTTGAGGGTGTGGGTCAGCTGTACCAAAAACTAGCTCTCTCCACGCTACAGTAACTTCTGTTTTTGACATGTGGGGGCCCTGGGCCCATCTATCCTCCCCCTTGACAACTCAGCTGCTCATACAGACATGGGAAGGTAGACAGATCTAGCTGGGCTTGCTGCGTTACAGTCATAATCAGCTGCATTTTTTTTCATTTGCAGAAATGTCTGTTTTTGTTTTGTGATTCAGCAGTGATTTCTGTACCCAACCAATAAAACGCTGTCATACCTGCAACCGTACATACATCATAGTGATCTGGTGCACACAAGCTGCTGCAGTGAAAAGCAGTTTGTATTAAATAAAGCAAGAAAAGGTGAAGATTCAACATTACATCACTCTCATTCCAAAATACTTGAGCAATCACAATTATTCAGAAACTGCATCATGACCAGAAAAAAGCCATTGAACTTGACTCCTGAAGCTGTTAGTGTCATCACTCTTTGGTCAATTAAAGTACACATGTTGGATAAGCAAAAGAAGGAAAGCAGTATTAAAAAAAAAACATCCTTAGTGGACAAGCTCGCCCATCAAAGTTTTGTTCCCCGTCACTGAAATCCTCCCTTAAAAATGAGCCAAGGGAGAGACTGCACGAAAAACCAGGATAAAATAAGAGAGATGTTGCACTGCAGATGGTGTGTCTTAATACATGTGAGCTCAGTGAGCTGTGATAAGGGCCCAAGTCTACTTTGAGTGCACAGAACAAGCAATCCCTGCTCAGGGGCTGTGCAGCATCTGCAGTCAGACATTAATAGATGACTTGGTTGACAAATTGAATGCCACCAATGAGTAATGGCAAGAAAATTGTAGAGAGAAACTGTGAGTTGAAACTATGGACTCAATCATTTTTAAATGCACTGGAGCATTTGCACAATAATAGAGAAGGGATGTACTGTGATTGCTGAATGGTAATTCCTTCTACCGTTCTGGTGCTGCAGACTTAAAATTCATTTTGTCAATTAATGAGCAACAAATGTTATGATTTGAGTTAGAGACAAACCTGCTCTGCATCAGGTTTAACTCGGTTGGAAAGATTAAATAATGTGTATTTCGCTTTGAGCAATACTGCAGCCAGGGAAATAATTTTCTTGCAGTGTCGAAGTCCAAGAAATAGTCCAGCCCACAACCTCCAAGTCGACCTTTCATGGTTGAAATTCAGAGCAAAGGAATGAAGTATAATTGATTTAAATTGTATTTTGTTCTGACCTGGGATGTTTCTCCTGTTTCCAAACTTTACGTTAAGCTAAGCTAAAATAACCTTCCCTGGGGTGTAACTTCATGAGATTGTCTCTTTTTGCATCTAACTCTTGGCATGAAAGACAATTTTCCAAACTTCATCCTATTCTATTCATTTAATGATCCTGCTGCCACCACTACCAGCATAGCCTTTACCCAGACAAGTAGATACAGACGTGTCTTTGGGTAGATATTTTGATTTTGCACAGGACCATGTAGTGCAGACTCCCTTTCGTCATGCAGTAACTGAACTTTCATGGTGGCTTTGCCGCTCTACCACATTTGACAGTAATCTTTCAATGTCTTTGCAACTATGTAAACACAACAATACAGGGCTGTGAATGAGCAAAATGTAGACTAAATCCAATCTCTCCTCACACTGGGATCTGGGTACACTGTATTAATAGCTGTGAGGACACAAAGGGCCACACTCAGCTAGCCTAAATGTGCAGAGACCATAACAAGCCTTCGTTTGGGTATGTGCTGAAAATATTTCAGTGTTTTCCGACACCTTTCCTCCCGAATGGTGGTGTTGCAGCTAAAAACATAGCAAGGGATTGACTCATATGGTTTCACTTTGAGGAATATACTTTCCTACATGCACTCTATAAAGCTCATGTTTCCATTTTCGTAGGTGTGGTCTGCTATTTAGGTCACAACAGAACTCAGGAGAGGAATTCCCTGTGTATCCATATGAGGGAGGGTTTTTAATGAACTGCTCAGTGATTGAAATGGGGCAAGGCAGCTCACTTTTACATGAAGGCACGACTGTTACTGCCTCATTTAAGGAACAAGAGGCACATGCCTGAGTACATTATGCTAAAAAGAAACAGGGGATCTGCTCTTAGATGTCTGATCGAGAATCTGGGGATATTCATAGAAAGAAATTGCAGGGAAATCTGTGTTTCAGATGTACTATCACCAATCTTAAAGGAAAGAAATGAACCATACATCCTTAGCTCTTCATCAGGTTATCATTGGCTGCACACCAAATAGTTTTTCATCTGTGCAAAAAATGCATGTGTGGAAGTTGAGGGAGGACACATGAGTTAAGGCTGGCCAGTGTGCTAGCCCAGTCAGAGCTCCCACTCATACCCCAGGACTTTCTGTGATGAATAAAGGAGATTCTCCCGGTTCAGGGCCAGTCACACTCCACAGTACTGTGGCTCCTGTCCTAAACAGCCAGACTGCTATTAGCAGAAACAAATCATTTAAGTTTGTGACATCCCAAATTTCAGTTTACGTTCAGTAGAATTTAACAGTAGCCTGTAGCAGATTTGGTCTTGTTGGTGCTCTGGGGATGTAAAATGTAGAAGAAAGGGAGTGATTTCATGACTTCATCCTGCAGAAACGAAGGATATTTCTGTTCCTCATGTGTCATCATCCAAGCATCACCTTGCTGGAATAAATGCTTTCCAAACCACTTAACTATCAGCAGATGTTAATGTTGGAGAATTGCTTTAGTTTCTCACAAGACATCTGAAATACTTTAATACTATTGGTGTATACCTGCCTGAATACAGGCAGTAGTGCAAGTAGTATAGATATCTGTTTCTAGAGTAAATGCTCAAAGGAAAAACAACTTTGTTATAAGTAAAACTGTTGCATTCAAAAAGTCAGAAGTTACAGCAAGTGTATCGTAATAGCTTAGATTGCTATATTTATCCTATATACTGTGTATTATTACTCACTCCTTAACCCTTAACATGTCATCAGCTAAGTATTATCATTTGAAGTGCAGTCAGAAAACTGAAATATGGGATTACCTGAATAAAGTAGTACTTCAAAGTTGCACTATACTACAGTAGTTGCATTCCACTACTGGATACAATTAACTGACTAATTGGATAATTAGCTAATCATCTGTCTGGTGCACCCACTGCCACTTGACAGGTTTTGAGCCACATTAGCGGTTTTCGCTGCTGTTTGTGCGTGTGCAGGCACTTTTTTGCATGCATGCACGTGCTTGCATTCGTTCGAGCCGGGAGTGTGGATTAGGTCTGGTCTCTGGCTCTCGTCAGCACATGCCGGACACAGTACTCTGAGGCCCTGCATTCATTCCATGTTGTTCTTTCCCCCACCTTTGCTAGGTGCACAAAAAAAAAAAAAAAAAAAAAAAAAAAAAAATGTTTTCCCAAGTTCCTGCATTCCAGCAAAAAAGTGCTAGCATTTACTTTTACACACACCTGGATTGTGGCTGTTCATGTGATACCTAACATTTTTCTATTATACAGAACAACCCCAAAATTATAAACAATTTTTTTCTTCTGCAGTTAGTCATACCAGCACACAGGACAAGCAAACAAACTGTAGTTAAGATTTGATTAAACACGTATTTATTAATTCTTCATTTATCGTAGATATATTTATCTTGGGCATTACTTCTGCTGATTTTTTTCCTCTCAGAGGAACTCTGTTAGCACTGTAAACTGGAGCAGGAAACATCAGTGCTTGTAATTACAGTCAGATACAGAAGGTAAGGAAGTGAACCAACATTCCTGATCAGAGTGCAGCCTCAATAGAAGACACTCGAGACTTCCTCTAGTCCATAATCATTTATTAGCTTTTCATTAGGAAACTCAGCTTCAGTTTGATCCTTCCTGAAATAAAGCTACACAGATTTTGTAAATAAGCACTTTTCTTCCCCCCTCGTAGACAACCTGGCGTTAGGATTCAAAGAAACTCTGCTTGCAGTGTAAAACTATCACAGTCTCTTACCACCACACCATAACCAACAGCTCTACAAGCACAGATTTGGTTTAATCATATCTGGCATGACATTGCTATTCAATTTAGGTGCTAATGACTCTGATGACCTGTTCCTTTGATCCAGATGACGCTCTGACTTTCTGGGACCAGGCAACCGACAGGAAGCATTTGGCACGCTCTGCCACATCCTGAGTCTGGCCAGCAGTTCTGCAGATGGTTTCAGCTGAACATGTTGTGTCATCTCACAGCACTGTTACAGGAATCAGACTTGGCTGAACAACTCCTGCCCTCAGCAAACCAAACAGTCGTTTATTAACCTTGTTCCATTATACTTGTCATTGTATTGAGATGTTTTGAGATCTGGTTCTAAAGATGGATTTAATCAGGCCACAGTGCCAATGGAAAAATTCTGTCCGTATGGTCAGTATGATAATCACACATTTACTTCATTTCTTCTGCACAGATTTGACATGCATTTTCAGACTTTTGACTATATTCTTCTATCTGACTTTTGTAATTGAATAGTGTGACTTACATCATAGGTTTAGTCAAAAAGCATGCTAGCATGTGAGCACACTTGCATTCAGCTCAAAATTACTACCAGTCTTCCTACAAATCTATGGTCTTATATTGAGCACTCTTGGATGCATAAATCCATGTATCCTTTGCATTTCCTTGTGAGACAATTTCCTAAAAGCTTGTAGCCTGAGTCTGAACTCCACTGCAAACCTTTCAGGTACTAAAATCCAAAATTGCATGTTTCAATAGTTCATCTTTCCTATTTATTTATTTTATTTTTCTTTTAAATCAACTTCACTGTACAGAGATAAAAAAAAATCTGTTAAATCCTTAAAAGTTTATGGATTTAATGCAATTTAATTCATCTTTATCCATGACAAGCACACAGAAAGTCAAACCTTTCAGGACAGTGTTGTTGTGTGTTTGTGTTATATGAGCATATTTACTAAATGATTTAAGTGATTGCTGTAGGATAAAAGAGTAAATACCTCTGCATATCTCATTGCCAGGAGCATGAATGTCTGTCATGTAGTAGGGTAGTTGCCCCTATGGCACTGTGGATCACACAGGCTACCTCATACCAATGAAATGTGCTGTACTGACGAGAAGCCGAGATCCTAACACCACATAGACAGCCCTGGACGGGGCAGGCTTTCAAAACAACGCTGCCTGTTCCATTTCCTCTCAGTGATGGTGTGATTTGTGGATGCAGAACAAGTCTCCCCTGTCCCTCTGTTGCAGGTTACCGGAGGCCAAAACTTCTTCCCCTAATCCTGCTGCTTTTCATTTTCATTCCCCATGCCTCAGCTTGGTCACTCTTCCACCCAACACTTCCAGCGTAGACGACTAAAGTACATTCCCTTCATGCAGGACTATAACATGATCCACTTTCCAGCGGATATGCGCTAGCACAATTTTTGCTGGAGTATTGGTCTGTAAGCAGGAGGCTCCGGGGTGCTTTGTTGTGGTGGGAAGCGGCACTGCTATCCCAACAGAGATCTGTCGCATGGATTTTGGACAGCAGGAAAGCAAACAAGAGGGGCTTTCACATGAAATCCCCTGAACTGGTCGCTACTGTACCATCACACTTCCCCTATACCCTATGCAGCGGAAACAGATTATATCTTTCCTTATCATGGGGGTAACTTGAGCCATATTTGTTTAATTCCATCATCTGACTGCCACTGTGTGGAGGCAACAGTGACTCATATCATTATGTCATATGAGCAGATAGAGGGAGATACAAAGTGGATAATGTAACTCTTAAATTTTCCTACATGTACTGAGCCCTCAAATGTGTTAAATATATAATAGAAAATATCACCGGAAAACTGTGGAAGATAAGGTACTTCTCCCTTGAACAAAAACACATTTTAAACATGCACTTGGCTCCATAAGTTGGACCAACTATTGAAAACAAGCTGACGGCGAAAGCGCCAGCTCAGAATGAAGGGGTGATTGCAACCACACAGACTTTGGCTTCGAAGTGATGGGTTGTTTACTGCCAAGAAAAGCAACTCAGCCGAGGAACAAGATCATTTTGACACACTTTGAACACGTCGCTGGCTCTTGTGGAACAAGCTATTAACTGACCAAGTTTAATTAAGAATAAATTGATTTCAAGTTTTACATGGCTGTAAGTTTGATGAACACAATACGTAAGTTAGTTGGAGCTGTGCTTCAGCTCCCACAGAATTTTCTCCCATAAAATATGAGCCCTCTAGAGCTTTGTCAATAAGCATATGCTCTGAGCAGAAGAATATCTAAAGCACAGACATGAGTTTGTGTGGTTGTGCTAGGGCTCTGATAAAAATCTCTCTGCTGGAGTTGGCTTGTTTTTCAGCAAGCAAGTGGTTGATCTCCAATTAAATTATTATAAGTCTTAGAAGTGTGAGTTTGTCATTGCCTCTGTAGTCCTGAGTCCCACGGGCACAGAAGCTACTGTCTCCTCTTGACGCCTTCTTAGTTCCCAACCATAGAGTGTCCAGCCACAAAATTCACCGCTCTGTGAACTCAGTGCCTATAGGGTCAGGGGTCAAGAGCCCAGGGCCAGGCCACAGCCTTACCAGAGGTAAGAGAGGTTAACTTAAAGATCATACTCAGCATCTGATTTGTGAGGTTTACATAGAGCATGGGCGGGATTGTTAAACAAAGCTGTTTATGGCGTACGTGTTTACCTGTGTTCTGCCTCTGGAACATCATTTACATAATTTACAGTCTATTGTTCTGAAAACACAACACACAGGATATGAAGTAACGACAAATGTCCACACTGCGTGATAAAAAAACAGCTTTCTGAAGACACAAATGCACTAATGTACGTGTCGGTGCACATACACAAGATTTTAAATAGAACACTAGTGAAACACTAATTATCTTTTTAAGAGGGATACCAACAACAAAGCGGCCCGTTGCAAATCTTGTCAAAGCTTTTTGAAGAGCGCTCTCGTGACGCCTGCTGACCCTGAGGTAGAGTAAACATTCCATTTGGCCTTCATGACTCGCCAGTAATTACCCAGCCTGCCCCAGGGCCTTGCTCGCTGCCTGGCTGGCTAACTGGCTGGGTAACTGCTTTTACTAGCTAACAGACATACAAAGAAACGTGCTTGCATTTCCTAATAGATTTAACCCACATTAACGACTCGGAGTGAACTCACAAAAGGCTTGTAAACTCACTTTCATAAAAGTCCGACTTTAAAGCGGAGGAATTCTCTCAATCGGAAAGCAGCTTGTATGTGTTTTAATGGATGTGCTCAGCCTTTTCCATTCTTGTCAACTATCCACAAATGTTTTATACAAGACATGGAATCTTTATCCATTAATGAGGGCACTGCGGCAGTGGTTATGGGACTTTGTGTGCCTCCCTGCATGCATTTTTAAGGTGTGTTGAATGCTGAAGGGTGCTGTCGGTTGCAGTGGACATTACTGTCTGCCAGCCATGACACTGGATTGACACGCTGATGGCGGTTTCTGCTTGTACACATACACACACACACACACAGGTCTGATTGTCCCTGTTCGGCTCCACTCCCTCATTATCTGTATAACTGCATGTCTGAAACCTTCAGCTTAGTGGCCAAGCCAAGTCTCCACAATGCAGACAAATATCTCTGACACTGTAATTCACCTTTGGGATTTTAATGGATTTTTTTTGGCTTCACCGATTTTTATGCTGAATCTGATTTTACGTTCATTAATTTAGGTGGAACCTCACCGTACAGTGAGTCACATCTCCATGTCAGTTCAAATTTGGTTTAGAGGAATAAATGAGTTCAGCATTGGCACAAGGTTTACAATATAAGTGTAATCATTCAGGTTTTTCCTCCTCCCCTCTCCTACACACACACACACACAGACACACACAGACACACACACACACACTATTCTTTGCCTCTAGCTACATGTATGGTGATGTTTTACATGTCTGTTTGTTTAAGATTGTGATTCCCATTGAGCAGGTGATTCACGACAGAGAGGAAACAAAGGTTGAATTAACCCTAAGAGACGGTTCTGAAAGAGGGCGGACAATTGCTTTTGTCAAAGAAGAAGTGTGCGAAAGGAATAAAAAAATAATTTGCATGATCTGCAAACTGAATGTCAGTGAGTTAATTTAATGACAATGAATGCTACACAACATGAAAGACAACGTAAAACATCATTAAGGCAACAATAACATCCGCCTTGCACATAAATTTCCTTCTAATTTAAGTGGTGTTAACACAGCAGCTGTACCAGCCAAGCAGAGTGACCTGATTTCAGTCCTAAATGGTAAATGAATGTGTTGTTAGTTTGATGGATGTGCGTTTCCTGAGAGCCAACACTCGTCTTAACACAAAACCATACATCATGTTTAATTGACTGGGGTTAGACTGGAACTTGTGATAATTAAAATGTAAAGTCCTAGCAAATGCTACAGCAGCAAAGCCACATAAACCTGTAACTTCCATTAGGGGTTTACTAATAAACTAAGACTGTGTGAGTTTGAAAGAATGTGTGTTTACTATCTGTAGATGATCTGGAAAAATGCCTGGGTGCTAAAAAGAGGGAAAAAATAAATAGCACCTGTGGTGGAAAACAAAGGAATTCATCGTATTCAATGTATGTTTTGCATTAAAACATTAGTTTTAAATTTAAAAGCTTAAACGTTAAATAGACAGTCAAGGTAGCCATGTGTTTTAGGGACTAGGCTAAACTGCAAGACTGAATGCAGGTACTGTTCACACAAGGCCCTCTCTGAAGACATGTTTACTCAGCCAGTCACGTGTTCAAATTTGCAGAAAAAGTCGTATTAGCGTTTTCCAGACAGATTAACCCTAAGATTCAGGGTAACAGCCCTCTAGCGCAGGAAATTCCTATTTCACATATTATGTAAAGAAAATGTGAGAGACGCTGTCATCTTTGCTTTAGCCGCAATATGAATTTTGATCTGTGCTGTAATAACTTCTGTGAATGTACCCTGTCGTTTTAATGAATAAGAAATTCAGTCATTAGAAGTCGTCATAAATGGACGACTTTCTGTGATGTTTGGCAGCGTGTCAGACAATTACCATTTTATATGCATATGATTTAAGTGTTGAACCACACACATACATTTACAACCCCTTTTAATGAAATGGCAGTAAAAATGTTTCAACTTTATACAGTCCATTTGATGGGGTAACATAACTTTGTGGAACCTGTATCCATCCTTCTGTACAAAACAGAAAGGCCGTACAAAGATTAAAATACGTTTGCCATTACTATTTGTGCCACTGAACAATAAAGATTTTCCTAGCGCTCATGAAGAATGTGTGATAGGGTTGGTTTTCCGTGCTTGTGTGCACCCAGAGTCTGTGTAAATAAAGGGAAAAGGCTGGTAGGGCCCTCTCAAGGCTTTGCTCTCTCTTCTGAGGCCTTATATGGAGGTTTGCTGATCAACAGAGCAGTCACCGGGACATTTGATCCACAGAGACAAATGGAGAGCACTTGCACTGGAAACAGTGGGCAGGAAGGGAGTCTGGGGGAGGGGGAGCTAACACGGTTAACCATCCCGAGGATATCTCTGACATTTCCAGTATGTTTAGATGAAATACGTGGATGGGGCAATTGCATCTGGAATAAAGTATTTTTATTATGTGGCGTCATCACTGAGGCTATTCATTTTACTTTTAATGTGAAAAGAAAGTTCATCGGAAAAAAGTTGTACTCCTACTCAATGACTGTGTAACATGCATGATCAACACCCTAGAGTTGATGATTCACTGAAGCCTAAAAGCTGCCGGGATCAGAAAGTGCTGTCAACCTCACAGAAACTCCAAGATGAAGAGGACATAATCATCCCCAAGAGCTGTTGACAGGAGAACTGACTTCCAGGTCAGGCTGGGTAAGAACCATTCACACGCCACAGACCTTTGCAGTAAAACAGCTGGTCCTGGGCTCCCCTTCCAGCCATTCTCCCTTTTTCTGTCACTCATCCTGCTGAACAAGAGCTGAGTCAACTACATGAAATGGACACTCCCCTTACCAACAACCACAATCCCAGACAGTTTACTGTTATCTCAAGCTTACATCATCAATGAGAGCTTAGACAGGACTTGGATGATTGCAGGGTAACTGTGAGAGTCGACTTGAGGGATTTCTCAGGACATCTGTTTGTGAGAAATTCTCAGGTTTCTCTGTTGGTGGTATTTTCTTGGCCACATGTTGAACCTGAGAGCGTGATAGTGAGAAGTCTGATCATGCAGATGCATGCGGGATTTCAGATGGCACAATGGATGCGCAAGTGCACGAAAATGGAAGAGAAGGTATTGCCATCTAATCTGCTTGCAAAGCTCTGTTGGTTCACCGATCGGCCTGAAGTTGAGAGTGGTTTAGCGTGGTGACCCAGCTCGGTTATCAGTGTATATTTTGATGGCTGATCACTCAGTGGAGCACTTGCAGGTTTCACATCATACAAGCCCAAGGGGTTGAATACCTGTGAAGGTGTATTCTGTGAATACATAGTGTTAAGTGAGTGATAGAGCTGTGGTGCAGCTGTGTGGCTGGCAGGTCTGGGATGCAGATGCAGGTGTGTGGACCAGACCACCTACAGTTTTAACTGAGTGGACACACTGTTGAACACCCCTCTGCAGGACCAACCCCTACCATCCCACCTAAGTCATAAATGGTGCAGGTGTCCTCTAAATGACACATGAATTTCCTTGTCTAGCTTTTTTTTTCCACATTTAACTACTGTAGTACTTGGTCTGGAAATGAGGGGTTCTCTTAAAACGTAATTCCTGTAGCAGAGTACTAATATATAAGCTGTATTTCTTAAGTTGTTAAGGGCTAATTGAAATCTAAATAGCAATTACTCTGCCTTGTTAGAGTTAAACTCATTAAAAGATGTGAAATTCATTTGATCTTTTTCCAGTGTAAAGCTCTGCTCTGCCTTAAAGTCACGATTTACAAAGCAAGAGGCCCCTTGGTAAACAGAGGGAACAGACGTACAGCTCAAGGGCTCCTCATTCATCTCACCATCCCGAGGACACTGACAGCTGGCCTTCGTGACGGGACAATGAGTCCAAGAGGAGCTCCAGCAGAGAGACGCTGGCCAAGGGCCCTTTCTGTTACAGAATGGGACTCTCTCTCTAGAGGGGTTAAAGTCCTAATCCTCCTCTATTCTCTATGGCATAAGGATTAGCCAGACAAAGTTAATACACACACCTTCAGGTTAGGGACCAAAAGAAGATCCCTGCTCTGTGGCTGCTCAGTCTGTCCAGTATTTGCAAACACCACGTGGCCTTCACTGCCCTCGCTGGCTGTAACCAGTACAGGAGGCTGTTTTGGTCAGAGGGTGATCACCCCTATCCCAAAGCCCTTTATGCTGAAACAACAGATTGTTTGACTTGTCCCTCTGCACTTTATGCGTATGCATTTTGTCACCACTTAACCCTGGAGCTAGGTCATGATTGAGATAGAATTTGCATTCATTCACCATGAAAATATTGTAAGAGTTATGTAAACAAGCACATAAAGAGATTTCACAGCTCACACTGCTGACCCTTTAAAGGGGGGTTGTTTGCTGCAGCTCAGCAGTATATAAATATTCAATTGCCTGTTAGCCATGGCTACTGCTAATCCTCAGCAGAAGTTGCTGCCAAGTCGGAACATATTTGAGGGCAGCTGGATAATAAATCATAATAACTCAAACACAAATATAGTAAAGAGCTTGCTGTTTACGCCTTTTGTTCCAGGGCGATGATGGTTGTGACAGCAGGCCTTGGTGGGACAAACTCTTCCAAGAACTTCAGGCTCTGTGAACTGTCCATGCTTTGAGGCATGCAAGATGAAAAACACACCGGGCATGGCACAAAGTACTTACTCTAGACTGGACACTGTTGTTGTTGTTGTAGTATTGTTAAAATCTTGTGTGTTTATCTTTGCTTTGTTAACCGTCTTTTTATTTGGGAATTATTTGAAAATAAAAGATCACATGTGACTAAAAGCAGAAGACTATGACTATTTTGCAGATGAATTTACTTTTGCTGAATTTGTCGTAAATTCTTTACATCTGAAACGTTGAAAATTAACATTCTCCCACACTTACAATAGTGCATAACTCACTCAGACTGCTTATTGGCTTAAGCAAGTGGATCCTGGTATGTTGTGTAAGTGAAAACAGGTGTCCAGTGCGGTGGCTAGTCGGGAGACACATGCCGTCTACAGTATGTCTGTATCACGTATGGCATTTCACATATCTTATCTGTAACTCTTTCCATAAATGACTGCTTTCTGAAATGATTTGATTTGTATTATGTACCAGGAGGAGCCTTAGGCATCATGGGAATTTTACATTTTGAGTTTACAATAGCCAATTTTGGTTTATAGGACAAAAACAGACCTCATATTCCACAGAGAAACACTGTGGTGACACTGAATATTGTGGCATATTTGTGTGACATTCAAAGTTGTACGTTGGCGCCTGTGCTCACACCACTGCTGTCAATCAAGTCAGATTGCCAGTGAGTGAGCATGTGTTTGCAGAAGTGCCGTCAGCCACAATAACATGTTTACACTGGTGAAAGGAAAATCTGTTGGACTTCTACAGAAAACAGGCTTGTGTCCTGAAAGTCAATGAAAGATTTGTGGTTGATAGAGTTTTCCTTTTTTTTTCAGGTCAGATAATCAAATCAAGAAAGGAAAAATCAGTTTAAGCGAACGTTAACTCTTAGCACTGCTTTGTCTCCATTCATGTAGTTCTAGATGTTTCCATCTACAACAAATCCTTCACCGTCTCTCAACAAGCATCTTCTAAAGCAGTTTACGGTTCTGTCACCAGTATGAAGAGTGAGAAAGAGTCATATCATTTCCTCTTCACTCTGCAAGTGTATAAAAAGGGTAAAAGTTAAAAATGCATCGAGCTCTTAGCTCAACTACATAGGCCTCAGCTGCATGTTAGTCTCTACCTCTCTCTCTCCCTTTAGTTCTTTTCACTTCTAAAATGAAGATCAAATACAATGGCTTTAAAGACATCCCCGTCATGACCCACTTCTTTCATGGACTGTTTATGCTAACATCAACCAAAACCATAACCAGTGGTTAGGACAGCATGCTGGTATGCAGATGTGATCGTGCTGCACCTGCCTTAGAAAATGGCACGCAGTACCCTAGTCAAAATGTATAATTTTGCTCATATTTCCTCTGAAATTGGTCGTCATTAGGCAGCATTTCTAAATCATAAGACTGACTCTTACAAAAAATGAAATGCATTAGTATTTGCTATAGAAAGCAGACTGATTTGGACGACTGTATCTATCGAGCAAACCTTTTCAGGTATCAGTGGAATCTGTTGAATGGAAAAACACCTTGGGGAATTCTTATGAGATGTCTATTGGTAATCCTAGTCCGATAAAATGTGTCCAATCATAAATCAGCTGAGATAAAGAATCAATCAAGAAGGATTGATTATGCAAAGCTGAGTGCCATCACTAGTTATTAGGACACGCCTGGCCAACTGACATTGCCAGAAATGACTCAGGTACAGGTAAAACATGATCGCTGATTGAGCTAATTGGGTTTATCTTCTATTCCAGTGACCTGTCTGCTAAATACACAACACAGACTATCAGTGACGAAGCTCCACTTCTGGTGGCCCCTGTAATCCACATTGAAACCACTCCTTGTTTCTTACTTTTTAAGAACAACTTTGATCATGGCTGCTGGCTCCTGAAACACACAAAGGCTTGAGCCTAAGCCAAGGCAACAATTACCAGCCGACAGACGGTCATTAGACAGAGGGCTGGTATCCAGACACCCCCCTTAGCCCCAACCAACCAGGATCTTTGATAACATCAAATCCACCTCTACTCCTCCAATGTTTGCCACAATCATCCCAAGCAAGGCTGCCTGATGCTAAGAACAACTGTGCCAGACTCCACTGCATTCCCCACAACTAAAGAAAAGAGGAGTGTCCCAACAGGAAGTGTCCAGGGTGGGCCAAAGTGGGAGGCTGAGAGCCTGCGGGTGGTTAGGTCCATGGAGAGCCGCTCCGATCTGGCTCTAACGTGATGTTATCTCTCTGCTTTGCCTGATGTTTTTCCTCTTGATTCACCCAGGGGGCAGTCTGCTGACCTAAAATAGATGCAGCTTGAGTAGAGTTTATTTTAGATTCATTACAGTTTTACTTTAAATGTGACTTTTTATATTCATTCACTTAGAAACCCATTGTGATTCTGCACTGCAGACAGAACAAACACCAACGAAGCCACAAAGTAGAGAAATAAGAGCTAGCAGTTTCGGATTAGCTTTACTACGACGATACTTTGTCTAAGCAGCTTTGATGACCTAATTGTTTTGTCTAGTTGTAGGTTACAGTTACACAGGATGCCTCTGCTAAGGGTCACAGGCTTGCTAAGGCTTCTTCATATCAAAGACAACTTTGAGTTAGGTTTTCTTTGCGGCTGTCTCCAGTCGTAAACTGTCTGACAGTCATTAGAACATGAAATCAACATGCTGCTCTTTGACCCTTCTGTTCCTTTTGCCCTCCTGACCCCAGTTCTGAGGTAAACTAGGGTTACTCACCAAATGTCTGCAAGGTCAGAGAAAGGTCAATGTACCTGTAAACAGAGAAGTGGAAAGGGCCAAGCTTCTGTTGAGAGCCTGATAACATTTGACTTTTATTAGAGCAGTGAGGAGCAGGCCACTGTTCCACTTTCTCTCCATCTTTACTGCGACAGGACGGTGAAAATGCTACAGCTATCTGTTTTAATGATTTGAGCTTCGACCTGGGTTTGCACAAAATAGTGAATTGGATCCTGAACTGCCACCAGCTGTGTAGCGTTAAAGACATCCTGCCAATTTTTCTTGTTGATCAACGAGCTTACAGAGCATGTTTCGTCTGTTGAATGTGCTTGTGTACGGTCTGTAGCCTCTCATAAAGCTTGAAGTCCCCCAATAAAATTTAAACTCAGCAGTGTTTATCAGTGACTAAGCAACACTGACATAATCAACAGCACCCGCTTTGGGTCTGATTATGCCACAGACTTATTCAGTCACCGTGTTTTCCACTTGCACTGGAGTTATTGCTTTCAGCTGGATGAGCACCACAGATCCCCATCCCAGTGCTTATATTGTGCACATCAACAGGAAACATATCAGGACTGAGCAGACCCACATTGGTTTGGTTAAAATTGAAGACTGGGAGATCATTGGCAAGAAAAATGTAAATAATAACTTTAATTTGATCCAGGTCTCCCACAGAACCACAAAAACTGACAGCTTAACAAAATTGGAGATAAATAAAGTGTCTTGTGACAGTGGTTCATCAGCAGCTGCAAATGTATTGTGATAGCTGTTATGTCTATGAAAAGATAGGGAAATTTTAAGTACAATAAATTACTTCCATGCAAAAAACTTGAGAAGTCATTACATTTAAACTAAGTGTCTGTTTTATTCAATTTTATTCCAGCCACTTAAGGGGATAAAGAAATTATCAACATTAACATCAAGTTTTATGGCAAAAAGAAGTGCTGTGTCATTTCAGGCAGTGTCTGAGAACACAACAGCCTTTAATTCCCTCCAACACATACTTCCCGCATTTGTCCACAGCGCCATCTAAATGCCTTCTGTTTCTATCATTTATTATAACTGTGTCTCACAAGTATTCGAGTCATAGAGAGTGACAACAGTAGGCCAGTTTTTACAAACATGCCAAATTTGATTGCATTTGAGTATCTTAAGAGCTGTGGCCTTTTATAATGTCTGTAGAAAAACACACATCTACTTCCAATAGGTCAGGGCAGTTGGAAGTAAGTTGGTGATCGGTGACCATTCGCAAACCTGTTCAAGGTTTTTGGGAATTTTTTCACAAACCCAGGCTGAACTCCAGGTTAACTGTGGATGGTAAGCTATACTTAGAAATTACATGACTCTCATTTCTGGCCTTTCATTCATTATTATTTCAGATTAGAGAAGGCTTTTGTTCGTTTTAGTTTTGACTTATTTGACTGTTAAACTGAAAACAACAGAATCTTTACAGCTACAGTGAAATAACTGCCCACATACACATTTTATTCCCCGTTAATGTTGCTGCCATGATGTTTCCAAATAATTATTTTCCAAATAAGGGATTTCTATTTTCTATACTTTCCTTACCTCTTTATCTGCTTCTCTTTTGGCAGACACGCAAAGTAAAAGTGTGGCATATCATTAGATCAGCAATGGTTCCAAGGCCTCTGCCCCCATGGCGTGTTCAGACTTTACAGTGAGACCTCGCTTATCGGAGACAACGCTGCATTCCTCTGCAGTGCAGATGGAGTTTATCAACTCTCCATCGACAAGATTTACTATTGTGCCCACTATCTGTGATTTGTAGGTACAACTCACTATGAAATTTTCCCATTCACCCATGCTCCTTCTTGGGGTTTTGTGTCATAGTCTCTCCTCTGGGCACTTTACTTAGTACGTCTAAAAGAAAGTGGAGCCTTTTTAAAAAATAATGATCCTGTCTATAAAATGAATGAAATATTATTTCATTGAACTGGAGTAAGAAAAACCTAATAATAATAATAATCAGATCTGACTTGATGTCATGTGTTGTGTGAATTCTTTGAGCGTTTTAAATCTGCATGTATCACAGATCCATCCCACATAGATCACAGTCTGCCCTGAAAGTCACACCAGTAACAGAGTCATTATCTAACTCTCTTTTTACATTTCTTTAAAAGAGCATTTGTGTTATCCGGTCAGTAAGCAGTTACTCCAAGAGACATGAGAAATCTTATTGTTAATTTTTTCTGTCAACAAACAAACTCCTTCTGCTCGTTTATGCAGCCAACTGGCTCCCTCTATCTTTAACTTTACCCCCCAGTGAAACACAGGACCTGCAATTTATGATTAACGCTTGTCAAGGTCGGTGCTGCAGCCCGATTACACCCCTGGGTTAAAGAGCACTGGGATTACTAGGAACCAGCAGAATCACTTTCTATGTGTATTAAATTAAATCCATTTTTCTGTCTCTTTGTGTCCACTGGCAGCACAAACTGTGCTGTCAGGGACAGGGCACCATACCGAGGTGCTGTGAGCCTTTCAATCTACATGAAAGCATCATGGCTGAATGGAAAGTGTGACCCCTTCTTACTGGTCACCATATCCTTCTCAAAAATCATTTCAAGTTAAGCTTTGTGTCCAATGAATCTCTGGTCTGCAAAGATAACACATACTCTACAGGACATCTTTTGAAGACCACTTCTCTTTGTGGGATTAGTGATAGAATTTTAATGGACTATATCTGTATTTAAAAGTAGATGAACTTTGAAAATATATTTCATTGCAGGCGAGATGCATATTTAAGCCAATTTTATATAATTTTTTTAGGATTATACAAGGGAAAGAATTTGTCTTTTTTCCTTGGATCAACCACTGAATATAATTAGTCTGAAATTTATATATTTCAAATTCTGGGAACAATTGTCAATTATGAAAAGTAATTTCACGTTTAAAATGATTTATTTTGGGAACCACTAGTAATGTATTTGATTCAAAGGGAGTTTTCTCATTTCTTAATGTAGAGACAAATGTTGTTATAGGTGCAAAGTGAAAATCTGATACAATAAAAACATAGTGCAGAAATACATTACATTTTTTGTTCGTCAGGTCCCTAAAACCAAACAGGAAAACCTGGATGTTTTTCTCCATTAATATCAAGAGAGCTGGACGACATTGAATCTGATACAGGCTAATCTCTGGAAAGACTCCACATCCTAGTCATCCTCACATTGAAGACACTTCAAAGCCCTGGGACAAGAACAATCAGTTTAAGAATTACTGGTTTCCTTTTGGCTTATCCTTTTTGCTGCGGAATTTCTTGTATGTAAAAAGCTATTTGAGCAGATTTGATCAGTTCGGACCACATCCAAATATTGCTCAAGCCAAACTGTCTGGTCAAACACACCAGAATCAATGCAACCTTATCATCAAACTCAGAACATAGTCTTTCTATGGCAACTGACAGACATGACCAACAGCTTTATCTCCTGGATGTGAGCAGTTTTTGATCTCTTGATCTTTTCTCACATGTGAACCCACATCAAAGACGAAGCTATTCAAAGAAAGTGGAGAATAGGGCATCCTGTCTTCATATGAGTTAATCCAAGCCATGCAGAAGCCAAGGAGGAGAATGAAGACTGATGGATGACCTGAGGTATAGACATAGCTCTAGCTTTGCCAGACTTGGAGTACTGTGAAACCTGTGTACTCCACCACTGCATTCAAACCTATTGTTTAAGAATCTGTCACTGTGCTATATTACAGCCACTTTTATGTTTGTCTTATGCTTAGAGTGCACTTTTGTTGATCTGTGCATCTGAAGCTCCAATAAATATTTTCATTTCTGCAAATTTGGAGCCTTGAAGTGTCGACTTTGTGTTCACAGAGATTCGTAACTAAGATATTGAAGTTTAAGGATTTTAAAATCACTTAGGTTTACTACTACAGAGGCAAAAGCTGACATGTGCACACACATAACAGAGTTGTCATTGCTATGAGTGTGACAGATCACAGGAAATCACAGTGCCTGGCCACAGTCTGCTAAGAAAAATGGCATGCAACCTTCAGAAAATGATAAACTGTTTGGCTTAGTTTCAAGACCAGTGAGGCTCAGGTCAGGTTTGAGCTTCACTTGTGTGCAACTTTGAGATTGTAGTTTTCATGTCATTGCCTGCAGCAATAAATCAAACAACGAGAAAGCCTAACCAACAGAAGTGAGAAAAAAACAGATGCCACCGAACAGCCCTCCTTTATAAACTCCAGCCCTAATTGAGGGACAGGTGTTGAGAATGAGCCACCAGGTGTTACTCTTTACACACGTTTTCTCCAACACAGCAGCACAGCGCTGTTTTGCTCCGCACTACCTGTTAGCTCATGAAATAAAAGGAACGAGAACATAAAGCAAATCACACACCAAGATTCACAGCAGACATGACAAGTTTATGAAATAAAAGGTTTAACCATGTTTATACTGTATGTGTGCCTGGCTATATCACTGACTTTTAATTACCTTTCCATTTTAAATATCACCAAGATCTGGCACTGCACTGTTAGATACCAATAAATGACATCATGTTTCCTAACTTAAACATGATAGTATAAACTGTATAAAGAACTACAGCTAACATTTGGGTTATTCAGCTAACCCGCCTGACAAGCAGTAGTCCCAGACTGTTGAGTGCAATAGACCTTAAGAAAAATACAACTGACTGTGTGTTCTTGTGGGTTGTCAACGCAATGAAATTGTCCATTTTTCATTCGCTTTGTCAGGCTGATATTTCTCCCTTCCAGCTGTGCAGTGATTAACTGTGTCTATTTTGACCAGTCTGTCATACACCATACTTTAAGTTGTTCAACAGAGTCATTAAGGCCATCATACAAGCATTTAATCACAGCCTTCCACACCCCTAAACCTCCACCGTTCACTACAACACTCACGCTGTTTGACAGCATGGATCTGCATACAGACAATTATATAAATGTAAGATTGTGATGTTTTTTTTGTGGGAAACATCTAAAGTGGAATATAATCAACATGAGTATACGTTAGCATTGAAGGCTGAGAGATGAAAACAGCTTCAACAAAAGGGGATTAAGGGGCGTTTATTAGGTCTTCATTAGTCAGTTTTTCACTCAGAAGAGGGTCTAGATTAAAGAGTCTAAAGTAGGAATCACTCAGCAGAGGAACGGTCTTTGCTATAACATTCAGATTTGGCTGGAAAAATGAAAAATCTGTGGAGAATTAGGAAAGTACAAATGAAGCAATCACAATCTGTGATGAAAATTCAAGTGTTTTCAAACACACACTGACTTGGCTTAGTAATCTAAAAATTATTGTTAAAAGTTTATTTTATTAGAAACTTGTAGAGAATGGAAATTTTCTGATTGAGCCTAATCATGCACAACTATTATTAAAATAAAAATTAGCCCCTGTTTTCATTGGCTATTTGAGGAAGACGACAGAGAGAGAGAGAGAGAGGGAGAAAAAAAACGGGAAAAGGGAGACAAAACACTCCCTCTTAGTTATTTCAACTTGAACTCTGGCAGGTTGATGGGAGGTTTCTTCAGGGTCACTGTGATTCCGCTTTATGTATTGCTTGTCTGTGTGCATCACAGGCAGGAAAGACTCTTACGATCAGCCGATATCTGTTCAGCCTGGTGAGCAAAAACAGCTGGGCCCGAGCCAAACAGAGATGATAAAAGCTGCTCCTTCCTCAGCGGTGGAACCAGAGCAGTTAACAATGATAAGCCACAGCCCTACCAAAACCAGACAATTTAGAGACCCATGTAATGCAAGAGGAAATATAAACTGTGATCTCTTGAACCCTGTCAAAAAAAAAGAAAAAGTCTGGCTTTTGTCACTGCGTCCATTTTGGGGAAGTAGCAGGAGCGACTCTGACTCGCGCGGACTGTGATCTGTAAAATCATTCAAGCATGCTTTAATGTCAGCAAGGGAGAATGGGAAAAGTATAAAAGAGCTTTACAGGATATGGTTGGTCATAAAAATGATGTATATGTGAAAAGATTCCTCTCTTAAGTTTAGTCTGACAAATAGTTTCCTTCTTCTTCTTCTTCTATGTGGAAGATATGGAGAGCTCATTTAAAACTGGCCTTAATGATGAACTCCGACATGCAGTGCACTTCCTTGAACAAACAGGGTCGAACTAAACAACTGCTGTGCTGTGTGAGGGGATTATACAGCATTATGTAAATGAAGAGGCTAATATGATTATTGGGTTCACAAGCTGTAGACCGATGAGACTCATTTTTGGTGTCAAATGGTGATTTAGGTTAATTGGCTTACATGATGCACATGTATATGTGTCAGTTAACTTGTGACCTGTGTCACCGCCTGAAGCATCTCAATCAATAATCAACTTAAAAACACCTCATCTATGAACCAAATTCACTTCACTCTGTAAATCCAGAAAGTATTTATTGCAATTTGTACATTGGTAAACTGAGAAAGGGCTTCTCAATGTGCCGTAAGACAAGATAAAGCAATACTGTAGTGATTTGATTTCCTGCCAGTGAATTATCAGAGCATATAGTGAAGTTTTGATACCATAGGATATGACTAACAGTGTCTACAGTAATTGTCACTTCCCATTTGTTGACCTTTTGGCTTTCTGATTCCTCTAATATCAACAATCCCAAGAGGGTTTGCAAGTTAAATGCACAAATAAAAGTTTTTTTTTTTTTTACTGTACATTCACTGATCCTAATTCTATTGAACTCAATTTATTTCAGGTCATTATAAAAAGAAATTCAGTCCATTCAGCTCATAGTACTGTACCACAGCATTGTACCAGCATTACATTGACTCATTGTACCTTTATCACATTGATAAGCAGGAGGGGCCACCCAGACCCTCTTGTCCCCTGGGGCCATCCAGAACCACAGCCACGTCTGGTGAAAGTGTGAGTCAAAGATCTCACAGTCAGGCTGTTATGCCTCCATCTGGGCCCCTGAATTAAACATCAGCTCAGCAGACGGGCTCCCTGCCTCAAAGCTTAAGGACCAGAAACGGAGGCCAATTAACCCATGCCCGGTCTATTCAGACCTTACTTTGTAGCCAATTAGGAGGGACTATCACAAAAGGGAATCAAAAGGTATGATGAAACGCCTACGTCTGGTTTACAGTAACATCAGACACACAGTGATGGCCAGGTCGTCATAAGCTTTGTAAGCCAATCCAAGAGCACCACCGATATTTTCTTCTAGAAATTTTCAAAAGAGCGGAAATCCTACCTCAACATAAGGTGCCATGTGACATTTTGTCAGTATGTCATCAGACCCTAGCTGATACTCAGTACAGCTTAGTTCTTCTTTTCCATCTCTGAAATGTCTCATATGTTGAAGTACTTCTGCTGGTGAAACAAGGACAGGAAATGCAGTGACAGAAGCTGTAGTAAATTGTATCTGAACACTTGTTTCATTCTATCGTATCTACAGTACTAAAGAATGAAAAGGTACTGCTGTTAATACCAAAGAAAACTCATTCATAAACCTGTCAGCTAAAGTAATCACGGTCATTACACTGCTTGTTGTTGTTTATATAGTTTGTAATTTATGTGCGAGCTACGAAGTGGAAACTGCTAATTCATTCGAATGTGACTGGGGAAAACATTTGTAGGTTAACAGGATGTAGACTCTGGTTGATTTAGCCTTCGTGGACTGATGCCATGAGTGTCCCCAAATAATTTTTGGATTTATCTTCATCCTGCACAGGCTGTAAGTATTAGGACGCTGATATGTGTTTCATTGTTCTGGCTCTGCTCCAAAACACAGAATTTGAAATGAAACACCTGCTTTGAGGTTAAAGTGCTGACTTTTAGCTTTAGGGGCGTTTTGTAGATGTTCACATTGATAGTGGATGAACACTGTATGACTTTGTTATCTTTGGGGGAGGGGAGCTGGGTCTACCATATGAAAACCAATACAATTTCCACATGGTTTATCAGATCTAGATGTAAACACCCTTAAGTTAAGCATCACGGTCTGTGGTGGGGAGAGTTGTAGACAGCATGATTTGATTTAGATACATCGATTAATTGTCAGCACACCTTCTCGTACTTTAATTTCAAATACACAATGTGCATAATTACAAAACAAAACCAAACCAATTCCTAATACTTAGAGACACTGTACAGACACTGCAGTTACCCTGGACTCGCCTGTCAGGTTTGGAGGTGCAGTAAAATGTCATAAAAGTCATGCTACAATTTTAATGTCATATACAATTAGTGAGGAACCATTGAAAGTTAGCCAGCTACTCAGTGGACATGGACAGAGTGATGTATAAGTGAACTCCACTGACTCTATAAGGACAGTTTTGTCCCCTTTATTTCCTCTTTTTTGTTACACTTTTTAGGTTGGTTTAATCTTATTTATGTTACTAGAAATCATAATTTTGTATTTTGAACACCATGTTAATTGTAACTGCCTAACATTTTAACGAAGCGATGTTCCGTTTCTTCAGCCACAGTTATGTCCATGGACACTTCAGTCTCCTGAAATTTTCTTTTTTCTTTCACAGGTAGTGTAATGGGATCCAGATTAAAATTATAAATAAGAAAAAAACACAGATAAATGTTTTGTGTTGTGCCAACGCATGGATCTTGTGCTTGTGGTGCTGACACAACTGCAATGAGTGTTGAAAGGGGGAACGGGGAAAAGCTGAGCTGTGAAACTCTTCCAGCTGACACCTTCATTCGCCCAGTGTTCAGGCCAGGCACTGTATTACAGACATTGATCAAAAAGGTGGAGAGTTGGGAATGGCCTCCTTCTTTGGCTCATGTCAGCTATGATATAAAACATAAGCATACCATATGTCTGCATGCCTGTTTTTAACTTCTGTGAGCCTGCTGCTTTTTAACTTGCACACACAACACTCACACATGTTCCTATTTGGGAGCTGGCAAGGGAAATTCTTCAAGATATAATCTTTACAACATTTGTAAGTTGGAATTCATTGCATTCGCTTCTCAGCACATCCCCCTCTGAATAGCTCACATTTTATATCAATCTATTTCCTCAGGGTAGGAAAAAGTGTAATGACAGTGAAACTAAAAGAAACAGGTGTTCTACTTGCTATGGGTTTCTTTGAAGGTGCTGAGAGCTACAGAAAGATTGTGAATCACTGCTAATTGCATGAAATTATAGTTGTGGGTTGAAAAAAAATGAACTCATCCTAGTGTAGCTTGAGCCAGAGCTGTCAGAGTAATACTTTGGGGGGTGGTGGATGGCATGAATTATGGAACGATGGGCATTTCTCGATGTTAATTGAACAATGATGGTGGTTTACTGGAAATGCTGTAGGGGATTTACAGAAAGCTCAAGCTTGATTATGATGGTTGGGATACATTTCAAAAGCAAATTGTTTATTTAATAAGGTGAAAAAATGCCAGCTCAGTTTCAGATCTGCCAAATTAAAAACCAGATGAAATTGAAATGAGCTGAAGTTATGTGCAACATGGAGACATGTTGGATTAAACCACTGAGCCAAATTAGGTCACGATGTGACCGGGATTAGTGAAGTAAAGTAGTGTTGTTTCTATATGACAGCTCTTCCCTGAAGACAGGACTTACTGCAATTATTTAATTTAAATTTCAATGAACAGCACAGCCACCATCTCTAATTAAAAAAAAAAAAAAAACACACTCCCTGTTGTAATGGAGCCGCTCAACTGAAACCACCAAAACAAAAGCATTTGTCACAGTTGCTTACATGACGCGGTGGCCTCACGTTATGCAGTTGCTTTATCGGAAAAGGCAGCTGTGACTAAACCAATTTAAAGTAGACAAATATAAGTCATTTGTATTCTTTGACAGACAAAAACCAATAAAAAGGATAAATAATGCAAAAGCCGGCAGGGAAATATCAAACTGATGATCAAACTTCTTCACCAGCTTCATATACAGGGCCGTGTATATTAAGTTGCTGATATATTGCACTGTGTATTGCTGCCACTGATGTACTTTCAGAACACACATGAAGCCAGTTATAACCAGCTTGGTTTATTCATGTACTGTCTTCTAAATTCATATTCATTCAAAAAGTCTGAGCATGTGTGTCTGAGATGTTCACATCTGCAGTTTGATGTAAGTCAAGATTTTGAATCTGCACAGGCTACATTAATTCAGAGATTATGAGATAAAGCATACACTGTATGACATCTCAGAATTAAAATGTCAGCATAAAATGTTCCCGCAACATCTCTGAAAGTTAACAAATCTGAAACAGAATGAACCACATTTCACAACAACTTCTCTGAGCCAGAGTTATTTATTATGCCTTACGTAAGAGGTTTTCAGAATCAATGTTAAGCAAATGTCAAAGAGTTTTTCGTGGTTTGCTCAGCAATATTTTGATTACAGTTCACCATCCTTGGCATTATTGCAGTGAATGACATAAATAAGTCACATTTTGCTAAATATATATATATATCTGAGAATGACATTTACAGGAGTGGAAAATGTGAGCTGCCGCATGACTCTGACAAAGCTTTTTGTTGTCTTCTGGGAATTGAAAGTAGACTCTTGCCTCATAGTGTTTCCTTCTTACTAAACATTTCACTTCTCCTGAAGGGCTCTCTTATATTCTCCTGTAGTAAATGCAAAGACTCGTTTTGAACGGACTGCTTCTCAATCAGGACTTGAAACCCTAAAATAACTGATCACTCGAGGATTTTGGCAAAATTTTGCAAGGATATCTTGGACAACTTAGAGGACACCCAATTGCATAGCATGGGACATTTTGCTGCCATGGTTGGTGTCATCTTTCTGTTGGGATTAATCAACCTCTCAGCAGCAAACAGGGACACCTGTGACCTCTATGCTGCAGTCGGGCTGAGTGTGACTTTGCCTCTCGACTTTGATGGACTGACAAACGCACATGAGCTGAAGTGGTTTCATAATAACACAGTAGTTTTCCACAGAAAGCAAAACAAATTGATTGTTGTAAAAACGGGGGACATCTCTCCAATGGGATCTCTTCAACTGAAGAACCTACAATTCTCAGATGCAGGGACTTACCAAGCCGATGTGCTGCATCCAAATAACAGTATAGCTAAAAAATGGAGTGGTCGTCTCTGTGTGCAAGGCAAGGTACCAAAACCTCAACTCACTTACATCTGTGACTTTGAGTTCTGTACTGTTAATCTAAATTGCATTGTAACCAGTCCTGAGGGTTTGGTGTTCTCATGGACACTAGGTAAAAAGACACTACTAAACCAAACAAGACAAACATGGAGTATATCACTGTCACACCTGAAAGGAGAAAACGTGATGTGTAGTGTGGGAAACAAAGTTAACAGGGAGAATAGTGATGTTGTTCGTCTAACCTGTAAAAGTCCAACATGGGCAAATTTACATTGTTTTACATTCAAAACCATGGCGGCAGTGCTGGCAGGAGCCGGGGGTCTGATCCTGCTTTTGCTCATCATAATCATCATTTTATGTTGTCACCACAAACGTGCCAAAACCCAAATGAGACTCACGAACAAAGTGCAACTCAGGATGCCTTCTCTAAACAAGCAAGAGTCTGGCTCCATCAGCCCGGACTACGAGACTATGCACGGGACAGAGGACTATCTGTCCCCGAGCCCCAAGCCTTCACCAAGAGCCTGTTACAAGAATGACTCTCAGCTTGAAGGTCAGAGTGTGCAACTCTCTGCAGCTGCTGAGGAACTAAAACCTTCACCGGTGCCAAAGCCAAGGACGAAAATCACCCAGACAACAAACATGTGAATGTGCCTCTGTTACCACCTCAGGAACTTTTAACTAATACCAAAGACATGTTTGTAGTTTAATAATTACTGTAACCAAAATGGAGAAAACAAGTTAGGAAACTACATTTTGTGCACAGTGTAATTTACAAATTTCTTTGAATGTACTTTTAATGTAATTTTAGGGCTCATCTGTGCTTTGTTATGATTTTGAATTGTTTACTGCCAGGTAAACTGTGAATGAATGTCAGAGTTGCATATTAGTGAACAAATGTGTTTCATTACTGTGTATAATGGATAAAGCATAAATGAATTATGCTGGTGACGTTCTGTATAGTTTCTGATTGTCAGCATGTCAAATTAAAATGCTGATGTCTTCTTTAATATTTTTGAGTCATTTAAATAAATTCCTAAAACATCTGAGCACTGTGATTTTGTCCTTGGAAGTATTTCAGCAGCGGTTTCATACATTTTCCAAGCTCTAGCGAGTGTTTACTGCAGCAGAAAGGTGTGTGAATTACAACGACCAAAGTCATGATAATGAGGGAACATGTCTGTGCAACAATGTGGCTCAGTGGTTTTGGGACATTTATTTTTCATGAATGTTATTTTGTGTTAATGTCTGAAATGTAAACATGGATGTTGTATGTTTACGTGTTTGATCTGCAGCAAAAGCACTTCCCAAAAATGATCTTATATCTCATATTTGTCTGGCAAACTATGTTAAGCAGTTTATCTGTGTCAAACACAGCACGTTATTCCAGCTTCTTGCATTTTATGTCAGCATTCTTGCACTTATTAAAATTTGCTTGCTTGCAAGAAGTTATTAAAAGGGGAGAAATCAATAGAGGAATGGATTAGCAAAGGCAAATATCTATTATCTCCAATGGGTAAATGGTAATCCACACATGAAAGTGTTTGTTCTCTTGCCTAATGCTGTGTGACAGCCACATAATGAAATCCCCCTGAGCGTCATCGCCTAAAACTTACAAGCCAATGTCATCTTTTGTCAGGCCCTGCTCCACTCCTGCTCGCTTTACATGACTAAAATTTCAGTCCAGCCGGCAGGGATTTGGCTGTGAGGCTGGTATCTGCTCCTGGAACAACGCCATTTGTCTTTCTTGAGAAACACTGAGATTTGGTCGGCAACAAGCAACATCACTACTGCTCACCAGCTAAATATGTGCACAATTTGCAGTACATAAACAGGACAACGGGCATGCACATACCACTCATAGGCATAATGTATTATCACACACAGTGCAAACACGCACATACACACTCACACACAGTGAAACACAAAGACTGTTTTTCATAATACAACTTAATGAAACACATCTCATATGCCTTTGCCAGATCAGCCCTGAAAATGGAAGGGAAATACTTCTGAAATGTGTTTAATCAGTGGCTCTTAGAGTCTAGAGGATATAACCTTTTGATCTTGGAGTGTGTGTGTGTCCAGGAAAAGGGTCAGTTACCCATGGAAAGTATTTATACTCATGTCAGATAATGCTTATTACAGTTCTCTCATTGTCACGAGCTGCACAGTCCTGGGGAAAATACAAACGAAATCAGAAAATCAAAGGTCAGCCAGTGCAGTGGGCTTTCGAATCAGATTTTTTTTCTGAAAATACAGCGATGATTATGACCAATTAGCATTCTTGAACCGACTTAGCACTATTTAACCTCAGCTCTTTCTGAGAGCAGTGAGTTATCTGAAACTATGATCTTACAATCAGTTCCCAGTTTAAAAAAGAGAAAACAAAAAACACAATAAACTTTGAAAGTAATAGTATCTAGTATCTAGGAAGCCTATGTTGCGGTCTTGCTGAACATGTGATATTAAAATGGTGTTTATTTTTTCTCCTCCATCTGTACACTTCACACATTTTTTAACACCTTTTTTTCCCACCCATGCACATGCAGTTTGAGGACTGGCCCTGTGCAGTCTGTGGCTGTCTGCAGCACACCAAATCAGCTTCACAAATTTGCTGAGGAATCAGGCAGCACTGGAATACTTTCCAGATCTCAGCAAGACTTAGCACCTCAGACACTGCAGTTTTCCGACATTACAGTGCCACTGATCTGACTTGTTATCAGATTGGGTCTTTGAAGTGAAATTGAACTTAATATTTTGCCTTCAGTCTGGTTGCACCAGTTTCACTCAAAGGTCCTTGCTAAGTTTAGGTAAGTGCTACCTGGCAGTGTTTTTTTATGTCAACACATTTTTGTCTTAGCAAACTTGGATTTGTGATGAGTTTCTTTTTCAAAGTTAACCAATGAGAGCTTGTTTATCTCTGTTAATATATATTTTTTTACCTAATTTCCATTACAGGACTTTGTTTCAGTCTGTTCCCTGCACCCTTTAAATCCTCCATCAAGTCTATCTTGACTTGGTGGAAGAGACAAATAGACAACCAACATGTCTCTGATCTGCAGCCTTACAATTTTATAACTTTCTTAATGGATGACTCAAAGTAGTATAAAGATTTTAGAAGAACAATAACAGGCAGATTGCTTTGACAGCTTTGTGGGGTTTTGGATTAACTTTTGCATTTTGTTGCTAAGTCTTGCTGAGGCCAGCACTTCTGAAACAACAGTTCATTAAAGTTGAGTTTATGAGTCTACTGAGGTCACAAAGCAGAAATCCACGGCTCGGTTTGGTGGCCTCTCCTTTTTGAGAAGCACATTTATAAAACTAGTGACAAATTGTTGGTTGAGCTTCAAATTTTGCATGAGCAACATTCACTAGTGTTCAGGAAATGAGAAACAGAGGTCATACAAGAAACAGAGAGAAAGAATCTAGGCTCAGTACATATCGAGAGTGACTAGAACAAATACAAAGCTGGTGCCGGACATGTGAAAAGAGAAGAGAGTGGAAAAACAACAACCTTTCTTCAGACACAGAACTAAACAGGAGAACTGCTGCCATTTTTAGCCAGTGCAGGAATGTGACAGGACCAAGTTCTGGAGACA
This sequence comes from Anabas testudineus, assembly GCF_900324465.2. Lineage (NCBI taxonomy): Eukaryota > Metazoa > Chordata > Actinopteri > Anabantiformes > Anabantidae > Anabas > Anabas testudineus. The sequence goes on from NC_046615.1 coordinate 17,457,582, forward strand.
CGAAACAGGACATCCCAGCTCTCAACAGATATTTTTAAATGAGCTAAGAACCACTATAAAGTTCTGTATAATAGTGAATTCGCAGATTAAACACAATACTTATATTTGCCATTTTCCCCACATCCCACCCACCAGTCAAGACTCAGCCAACCAGTAGGTGCTGCCATTCTGGACTTCATCCCTCACTGGCTTCCCATCCCTCGACAGTCTGATGTATTAGCTTTTGTATTCTCTATGTGATCACAAGCATAAATTTAAAATCTGTGGGGTGTTATCTGCTGACAGCTCGTTACAGTTTGGATTGTTAAATTTCGAGGAAAAAAAAACTGGCAGTCTACATCTAGATCTCCTGCCATCTCCTCTTTCCTCTGTCCATCCCTCCCTCTATTTTGCTTCCCTCAGTGTGATTGTGGTTAGATCACATGAGAGATGTCTGTAGTCTTTAAAGGATGCATTACTGGATGGTTCATCTTGTTTGTTTGTTATTCGTCACCAGGTGTATCTCACAGCTTGTCTCCATTTTGGGCACTGCTACAAATTCCAGGTGAAGCTCCCGTACAGGGGATGAGTCTAAACAAACATTCCAGGAGTATCAGCCGTAGACAAAAGAAAGCAGGAGAACTGCACTCTGCATACGCTGTAAAGGAGGCCTATCATTTCCACCACAACCACAACTCTCTAATAAAAATGCTTCTAACAGCCAAATTACCCGTCCGTGGTCTTGTACGAGATATAAATCAGATGGAAGAAAAATTCCACCTCTAGCTCTAATAAGCATCTTGTGTGCACAGACTCAACATTCATACAGACATCAAACATTATGTAGGCATTCTTGGAGCTGCAATGCATGTGCGCCAACACAAAATTACAACCTGGCAAAAAAAAATGAAGAAAAAAAATCAACACCCTGCTGCTTATGATGTACATTTTTCACAATACGATCATTTGCTTTGACATGTAGGGAAAAAGCATTTAAGATGATTCTCCCAGATAGCTATAATACCATTGGAGGAACACCCAGAAGAGATAATTTGGATAGTTTGAAGCCTTTGTCTAGGTCTGCGGGCCTATCTCCCCTCAATGAAAAGGATCCCTTAAGCTTTTTGTGTGTGTGGATTCATGCAGGGATAACAGCATGTCAGTGAAGGGCCGTACAACAATAGTTGAAGATGAGAGAGGTGTAAAGGTGCGACGGAGGGCTAACAACACAAGGTTTTGCTTTGGCTATGCTGTGTCTATCTAACAAAGCATCAACACAACACCCCAATGGCCTCTCTGTGTGGCCTCGGTTTCTTCAAACGTCTTTGAAAGGCACTCAGCTTTCTGCAGAGGCCTCACACTTAAAAATTGCCTTGTGTTGTGTGTGTTTTATCACCAAAATAGATAAGAGCTTGGGAAGCATGTCTGTTTGCAAGTTATTTATGGCTGCCATGGAGATGAACAGGTTAAAATAATTACTCAAAAAAAGAGGAAGTTGCATGAGGCCAACAACAAAGGTTCTGCCAGTACTAAACAGGAAGAGAAAATGAAATCGCTACTGCACAACATGTCATTATTGTGTGTTTAACCAGTTTTAACTGAAAAACAACAACAACAAGTGCAAAGAGCCCTTTATTATAAGCCATCTTTATCTATCCGTGAGGTCAGAGGTGGTCACAGAGATAAAGAAATAGAAAATACTACAAAGGAAACAACAATACATTATAACACTCTCTGGAGCTATCATATATGATGTTATGATAAATATTTGTTACAAATAAACTGTGCAAATCTCACAAATCAGTGTGCAAGGGTTAATTAGAATCTATCTAATCATGTGTCTAACACGTCTTCTGGGCCAATTAATCACAGTCAGATCTTGTCCTTATGGCAAGTAACAGACAGTCTGGTCAAAGTGGCCACTTTGTGCCAGTGAATGTAACACAAGCAGCTGGGCGGTGTAAGTCGTTGAGCTGCACTACCATATGGAGCGCTAAAACGGAATCAAAAACCCTGCTGCCGTCGCCGCATGTGAAAAGCTCATGAATCTTTGTTAGACGACACATTATGTTTCACTCGCTGTCTGGGCTATCCGGTTACAAAATGTGAACAATGACTCGGGTTAAAGACATAATACTTGATTGTGAGGTTCTTTTGAAGACAATGCTGGAGATGTTTCATCACAGAAGGTGGCACGGTTCATGCTTTCTGTCAGTACGAGGACTGATCAGCAATAGTCTGACATGAAAGCAGCCAACAGTTTGATTGATTCTTTGCTGACAGAATATGCAGTTTCTCATGGAAGAAGACAGATTCTTCTCTTTATTAAAAGAAACAGTGCAGACCTTAGCATGGGAACACTGGCTTTTACAGCAACAATGGTAACCATCTGAAAAAATGCAGTCTTCCCTCTCAGGAGCAATGTGCATGAGTTGATTCTAGGCTTTGGTCCATGTTCCACATTTTATTATATTTAATCTAAGACAAACCTCTGTGCTCTGTATTTACACATCTGCAGTTCAAACACACATCCAGACATGAATGTAATCAGTTGTAAAACACATCCCTATCTGAAATTATGGGGTTGGAGTTTTTTTTTTCCTTGAGGACACATTTGGTACTGTCTAAACAGGAGACATTTCTCTCTACTTGTTTAAGGTGATGCAATTGCTGCTAATTTGCAGCCTCTCAGATTACAACTAAAATAGTTTCAAATAATTATATTCCCACTTATCCTTTGCAGTATCATGGAGGAGGAGTAGAGCCTGTCATAGACACATAACAATTTACACTCCCACCTATGAAAGTCTCAAATCATCCAACCCACTACCCTTCAAGTGCCATTGCACAAAATCTCTCTTCTCTGACATGGCTGACTAAAGATGTGCTTCAAATTAAAATATGTATGTTTGAATTGAAGTATACTCTATGATAAAACACAGACAGGGGTCTGGAGAGCTTTGTTAGAGGGTAGGACTGCGTGATAAAAGCTTGTCAGTGGGCTGTTGTACTGGTGACTGAAGTAGCTTTGTCTGTGTCTGAGTAGCGCTACCACGAGACAGACTGGAATGAGTGCCTCTCTCGCAACGCCAATTGACACATGCTGTCTGTAGCCCAGACAGGAAGACATGCAGGACTGGCTCTTAATTAGAACAGGTAGTCAGATGGGTGGGGATGTTTTTGTTTTATTGAGAGCCTTTTGAAGGGTGTAGCTGGATGATAGTAGGACTTTCTTTTGGGTAAAACACAATCACACCCTAATGCAAAGAAACAAGAATTGATAATCAAAGCAGAAGTTATTTTGTGCAACCAAATGTTCGAGTGTCTGGGAATTTCTCAATTTTCTCTTATCTCCACAGATTGTATCTCCCTTTGACAGAGGACAGCTAGTCTACATGTCTCTTGGGTACAAGAAACCAGAACCCATTATTTAGTCAAGCACAGAGAAACCGTGGTTTCTGAGAGCAGAAGACAGTCAGAGCAGTGATGGATGTGAGTTAACTCTGTCAAATTCAGGGTTATGAACGAGTGCAGAATGGGACATAAATCATTTCCAAATGGTTTTTACCTACCACTGTTAGAATAGAGTGATCAGGCTCTTTGCTCTGTCATCTCCGTCCATGAATATCTATCTCCAAGCCATCGGTGATAGTGGACTTATTTCTCTATCTATTCTATGAAGAAGTCCATGTGAGCTATGTTTAGGTTTTTTTTTGTGTCTGGTGTAGTTAAAAACAAAATCTGGTTTACTTCAAGAAAAGAACAACTGTGTATAAAAAAACCCCTGACATGCAGTAACCTATGAGCTACCTTGACAAGTATTCCTTCGTGACTGCTACAGTCGTTTTGCCAACTTTTCCACTGAGCACGTCGTGCAGAGGTTTACTTCTTTATCATGCACCGACTAAACGAATTTTGGAGGATTTGCTTGCATAGTCTATTGTGTGTGTCATCACATGAGAGGCTGTGTGTGAGTAACTGTACAGTACTGTATACACCTCCCGTGCCTCTTAGTGTGAAATACAGGAGAACAAAGGCAGCATTCTGGTAAGAGGTTTAGTATACCCTGGCGATGTGAGTCTCAACCGTGTGTAAAAATCTCCAGAAAGCTCATTTGATTGGAGTGTTAAGCTGTTAAAAATAATTAGCCCCCACCCCGTTCCCACTTCTGTTATCGAAGAGTCTCGTCTGCGACTTCCACAAACAAAAGGCCGACCACAGCTCACAGCTACAGCCAAGTCTGGCCTCTGCCTCATTCATTCTAACTATGCTGACATGGGGCAACATTTTCCAGGCTGCTTAACAGCCTTACATTTTACAATGGGAAAGTATTTTCAGCAACAAAAACACTGCCACTGGCCATGATGTGTGCATTTCCTAAATGACCTACAACAGGCTTTTAGGACCGTTTCATTGAGAGAACTACTACTAATTACTGACTGTGGAGATTCCCAGTCACCCCACTAGCTACTAATTAGTGTTTGTGCGACAAAAAGAGAACTTCAGTCTCAATAATGGCTACAAAACAAGACTACAAAAAACAAACAAACAAACAAACAAAACATTGGAGCCTTAAGGATCCTTGAGCACATCGGAAACTCCTTCAGTGAATGTGTTCAATTCACCGCATGCATTAATGTGTGAATCACGCTAGAGTCTCATGTTCACAGATCAAACAATGCAAGCCCATTTTTCATCACACCACATGTGCATGAGCTATTGGCACATTCTTACAGACCCTGGGGGTCCAACACCAATCCCCCCCAACCCCTTCATACCTCCTCCAGTTGGGCCATGCCCGTCTCTGACAGCATACCACTCGCCCATGTGCAGTGAATCAGTGGTCAGCTTTGGACCGAATCCCCCACACATCTCATGCAGCTGTTACAAAATGGACACTGTAGAAATGTAATACAATAAGCAAAAGTGACCTCATTCAGTCTCAGCCAGTTAAAGTCAAAGCTGACGTGACTTTCAGATGTGCTGGAAGCCAGGCTGACAGAACAATCCACAACACTCCGAAGGCAAATTGCCAAGAGCTTCAACCCACACAACTACTGATAGTCCATTTGGCAGTGGCAAAATCTCTGTAATCATGTGAAGTTTTCATGGACCTTGAAGCAGACATGCATGGTTTAAATGTGTGCAAATGTAAGGTATACAAGGATTTGAAACTTGCTTAAACAAACTCTTGCTAATTCAACAACTTTCACTGTGAAAGTCATTTCAAGGACCACTGAGCTAGGAAACTGGATGTTTGTGCTCACCTTGGCATTTACAGCAATGCATGCAGAAAATACAGGAAAAGGCTGGGACACATCAAATATCTAAAGCTTGGGAGAGAGAGAGGGGATTAAATCCACAATATATTTCTCATCATTTATATACACCTCAATAAATAACCTATAAACGCACAGAGAGAGAGAGAGACAACAAACTGAATGATGGAATAAGCTGTTTGCGTATGACATAAGAAAAACCTCAAAAATACCATAAAGGCAGAGCATAATAGAGTTTGTACACGTTTTTAGGAATTAAAAGAAAAAACCCACAAGTAAAACCTTTATTTCTTTGCTCACACGTTTCTAGAAATGAACCTTCTGAAGCGAACCAGTGGTTTTGTAAAGCTTTACCGCCATCTAGTGGTCAGATATAACATTTTCTTTTACTTTCACAGCCCCACAGAAGTTTAGCCCCATTAGAAATGCAAAGGCCAAACTTAAATACTAAATTCATTGTAACTTGTAATGTAAATGTAATAAAAGTCAATACATTTTTAAAGCAACATTTCCACACAACATACAAAATATATTTCTTTGGAAAAATCGTTCATTTCGCTCACCCTTGGAGTTTTGTGATGGTATAAGCACAGGTGTTAATAACAAGAGGACTGACAGCTGAAATCCACTGATCTGCTTTGGCTTCATGGTCCTGGTTTTGTGTTTGTTAATGTCATTAGAAACACCTGTGCCCTTCCTGCAATAACAAGTCCTTATGTCTGATGTGAAAAAAGCTCTGTACTGAAAATCATAACGTCGAGTTAAAGAGTAAAGAGAGAACAGTCTGTTTCATTCAGGTGTTGTCATGTAACATATTCCTGGTGATTCTTGACAGATTTCATCATCATTCTTGTGAATGGATGCTGCCAACATCGTTCCCTGTCTATTTAATACACTAGGGGTCACTGTTTGTTCAGTTTGGGACATAATTCAACACTGACGTGTGAAATGAAATGTGTTAAATGTTAACCCCTTTGGAGCCCACAGTTATGACGCTGTGATCACATCACATGACTGACTCAAGAAGGAGTGAAATTGAAAATATTTAAAAGGACAGGGACTAGACCCTGTCACGTCATGACCACGTCAAGTGGTTCAGTTGAAATTTGAAAATCGTGATGTGCATTGTAAAGTATCTGATTAATTTGGGGTGTGTTTTATTTTGTGTGTCAGTAGAAATCATAACCATGGTCTCTGGGTATGTGTCTCTGTGGAGCAGGTTGCAGCTGCAGATTGAACTGGAATGTCTGTGCTGGTGCCTCAAAGCAGGCTGTGCTTCATGCTAAACATCAATCATTAGTGTGTTTTATGAGGACTGTTGGTGCAGGTTTGTGTTTTTCAGCTCGGCCATTAAAGACGTCTGGTTTATGCTCACAGCAAGCAGGCCAGGGAATCTTTTACCTAACTTGTCCGTAGCCTGGAGAGCTATGGAAGGACCTCAGCACAGCTTGGTTTCGCTGAAAAACTGCTTTTTACAGGAGTTGTTGTCGTGCTTCAAGACTCGTCCAAATCCTGAGATTAGCTTTTAAGAACCAAGGCAGGCTTCTGGCAAGGAATCAAAGCAGCTCTTGAGGGACCACAGTATCTGTTTTCATTTAATGTACAAAACTATCTCTGCGCAATGAACCCTGCAAAAGTGCTTTGTATTTAAACAGTTTGCCTTTCGCTGAAGTACCTGCACCTTTATTTCAGTGACATAATTCCTCAAAGGGTACTTTCCACCTGATGGTGAAGTTATCAAAAGCTTTCTGAGAACTTACCTCATTCTTTGATTTGACATAACTACTTGATGACTCATTGGGCAGTTGACAGCTTCAGCTGTTTCCAGATTTCAAGAATACGTGTACTTCTGTGAAAAATTGATTTAAAGGTATTTGGTCTGTTTATGTGTCTCTTAAGTGGAACTGAACTCTAGAAAGGCATGTTGTGGAAATGCAACCTGCACCTCTAAGTGAGTCCACATGCAGCCACAATGTGCTGAGCACAATCACACAGCCAGTGTTGACCTGCTGCCCTTCTTTATTAACCAACCGGCCTCCCTGTAGACAAGAGGAACTTTGCTACGATGATATGAAAGACTTGAGTTTTTTAAATAATCCCATAAAAATGTGTCTCTGTGCTCACCCCAATCCTGACTTTAAGACACATCATCATCATTTCTGAGGCATGTGTTATGTTATGTACATAAAGGAGATAAAGGAGGTCTGTAAGGATTGGCCCCCCAACAGCTGCCGCCACTCTGTAATTGTAAAATAAAATGATAAATATGTCCATATGCATTGGTAGAAACAAGACATAGAGAGAGGAGAGATTAAAGCCTTTTCGTGTTATTGTTTTAGTGCGTTTCATGTTAAATTTGACTGACTGAAACTCCATCTTGGAAATGACTCACCTGTAAAAGGAGTTGCCAACATCTATCTGGTTAAAAAATAATTATAATTAAAACCAGTCGCCACATGTAAATTCATCTTGAAAGAAGCTGTATTTATATATAAATTGATTGCGGATTTTTTTTTTTTTTTTGTTGGGATGATGTAATTTTTTTGTTTTTATGTTTTAAATATCACTACATAGAAAATAAAAATATAAAATATTTTGTACAATTAGTAAATACTATTTTTGTTATATGTGTATTGTAAACAGAGAAACAAATCAAATTGTCAGTGAGCTAAAAAGCTTTTTTTATTGTTACTTACAGCATTAGTATAGTAGCATGACATACAGTACTGGTACAGTTAGTGACCGTAGCACCAGAATCAATCATTCATTTCTTTTAAACAGGCTACACACATATTGTAGGTACATATGATTCTTAAAATATCTTTGGATAAAGCATGGCAAACAAGCACACGTTCCTCTGTTCAGTACCAATGCCCAGTCAACATTTAGCACACCGTTTACAATTCAAGTATGAATATTAAAAATACACATATCATAAGTTACACATTTTTACGGTTGTTACGAAAACAAACAAAAAAAAAAAAAAACAGGATTACATTTCTACAAAATATATGGCACATAGTGCATCAAGTATTCTTTAAATTTCTGATACAGACCTCATAGCACAATTAGCCATCATAAAATGAATGATAGCCAAATGTTTTCTAGCTGCTCACTGACTTATTCCTCAGCCATTCTTTCATTCTAAATAAGCTGCATTGTCTGAGAGGAAAAAGAAATCTGCATCTATATTCTAACTTTGGTTAAAGCTTAACATCAGAGAACCGGCATATTAGGATGCATGTGGTAGATGTGGTCATGGTGAAAGTAATTTATGATGCGTTAGGTAATACTCACATGCAGATTTCCTCATACAGTGGTCTATCTGGCTACGCTGCTGCTAGTTTTTCAGCTACATTAATAAGAGGACCGTGACTTTATAGGTAGACGCTGCTGAAGAGACGTAAACCAAACCCTGTCAGTTAAAATGAGCTGAAGCGTTGCCGCAGCTGAGCATTAATCCCAAAGCCAGTGTTTTCCTTCTTGAGATCAGAGGTAATTCCAGTAGTTCAAAAGCACCATTCAAAGGATCCTCATTTAAGGTTAGTGGTTATACACTACAAACAGTAAGCTAATACCTTTATTTGTTTTTTTTTAGCAAAGCAGACCATGTTTAAACATATCAGACAATGGCTTCTCTGATGGTAGTAGTCATTGTACCTTAAAACAAAGAACATATCTACAAGTCAATACAGAATAAATATGGTCAAACATAAATATATTACAACACATATCTCATTAGAGTATGGATGATTAGGAGAGGTAGGGGTTGCAGGCACCTACAGCAGGCTCAATGGAGGGTGTGAGGTGAGAGGTCACACCTGATACTGTGTGACGGTGCAACAGATGAGAACTTCTCTGTGTGACGTCATTAAAGAATAACACTAATACAATTCTGAACAATCTTTAGTGGCTTAAAAAAAAAAAAAAAAACCCAACAGAAAACGTTTACACTAGTAAGTATTGAAGTATTGCAGCTGCTATTTCCTCACAGCACCAGTGTTTATTTTGTCTCCATGATGGTCAGTGGACCGTCGATCCAGGCTTCAGTAGTTTTGTGAAATAACTGACAACAGACAGTGGATGAAATGTAAAATTATCTGTAGTTGTCCTACGTTCTCCTAAAGTGACATCTGGACTGATATCAGTAGTTATAGCTTATTTCTATTGCTTCCAACGTAATTTCCACAAATAAACGTCTGTTAGCATGTTATGCTAACTGGCTGATGGAACTAATTTCATATTAGTTTCACAAATAAATGACTGTAAATACTAAAACTGCTCCTTTAAACGTGTGTATTTTTAATATCAGCCTAATGGCTGCCGTTCTGTCAAACAATAACACAATCATTCTTTACAGTCTGATCCGATGTCTGTTGCCCTTTTTTGCTGCAGTGATTCTTGCACACCTGGAGTATTCTGGTTTTTATCTATGTTGTCTAAGCGTGGCAACTAAATGCTTACAGTAGTTGTAAATATAAATATATATGTACCATGAAAGGTAACATACAGTAAAACAGGATTAGTAACAAGTACTTCATAGTGTTTTTTACAGAATACACTTCATTTCACAGAATAGCATAAAAAAAATTTTTTAAAGATGAGAATTTCTTTCTTGAACAAATAGGATTTCTGTTAGTTTCTTTCACTGTCTGTATAGTTGATGTTTCTGTGTTTGAAGTACTATATTCATTTGCATGATACTAAAAATGCCCAACAGCTTTTTAGGTTTCAAAGCGCAGATGTGTTTAATAGTTATTGCAACACTGCTGGCAAGCAAATAGGCTGGCTACTCCTCAGAGCTGGCGGATGAGGACCTGACAGTGGGCCTGTAGTACCGCACAGTATGTAGTACCTTGTAAGTTTTAGCTGCCATTTGGGAAGTGGGGGTGTTAATGCAGGATAATTACTGTTAAATGTTCCTCCATCACACTCACAGACGACTACAGGCTCAAACAATTCACCTTTGTTGTGTGTTCCTGGGCTACAGTTTTCAAGACAGATTTAGGGGTTTGGTCTCGGCTTGACCCTCAGTGGACTTGAAGGAGTAGGCCGTTATGAGCCTGGGGAATGCACTTCCCACAGAAACCACCACAGCGACCATAGATTCTTGTTCCATCCTACAGACGGAGACAAATGAGAGAGGAAAGAGTGGGCAAAGGGCAGCTTTTTATGCAGAGAATATGAGCTTTATAAATGTCAGTGGGGATTCCTTGTCAGTGAATCATAGAGAGCTACTTCAAAACATGAAGCACAAACTATACAATCAGAGCAAAATACATTTAGATCAAACTCAATTTTATACATAAACTGCTTCTTACCTCAGATCTGTGGACTTTGACAGAAACATAGTTGCCCTGAGATGTCCACTTGGTGGCCTCCGCTACTTTGAGGCCAGTGCCAATCAAATTAATGCTGAACTGGCCCTTAAAACACATCAGAATGAATGAGGAATTACAAAATGTTCTTTTATGTTATTCAACCAGAAAGGTTGATTGGAAAAATCTGAAGAAAATGTGTGTGGAAATAACTGCACAGGGCCGGGTTGCACACACATGGAAGGTCAACATAAGTCATAGGAAAGACACATTAAACAGTGCTATGAAGCTACAATATACAGTATTTCACTTACCTGTGGACACTTGGCTGCACTATAACAATCTCCTGCTGTGGCAAAAGGCACAGGTCGACCAAGAAGAGTCTGGGAAAACTGAAGGTCTGTGACTAGTAAAGAGAAAAGACACACATCTAAAGTCACAGTGTGTAACAGTACAAAGTAAAGTATATGTGGAGTGAAGACAAATACCCACATAGAATTTAATTGCAGGGTTTAAGCCACTTTACTGTCACTTGACCAGATGTTTTAATCTTTCTAAATAATTTTTTCTATAAAGGTTTCTTGAATGGGAAACCGGAAACAAACCCACTTATCAATTCAGAATAGTTTTGAGTCCTTTCTTAAGGTTCCTTAAGTAAAATGTAGGAAAATTTTAAGTCACAAAATTAACACAAACATTAAAACAAAGCAAAAAAGAAATTCACCTGTGAATCAAAGTATTTTACAGACAAGTAGCTAGATTCACACTGACTCTGATCGTAGCATTAATTTAGGTGTATAACGCCTAAAAGTTAAATCATGTTGTAAATCAATTCTTACATTTTGAATTTACTAAAACAACCTGAACCATTTTCACGACTTTCATTTAACTTTACTTTGTCATTTACCATGTCCGCTGCATTTTCACGCGCTAATCCTGACCAGCACCTTTTCCTGCCCCCCCCCCCCAAACATTTCAGTATGAAATTATGATAACGAACACAAAATGCACAAATAGCCTTTTTCATTATTTTCCCTTCATCTTGAACTCATTACGCTTCCAGCCTACGCTTACGTCAGGACCAAGACCAGGCAAAAAGAACAGAATGGGAGGATAAATGTCTAGGTTCTAATCCAACTTCCTCTCTATGCACACACACACAAACACACACACACACACACACAAAGTACAATAATTCACATACTCTAATCAAAGGCATACTTGGACACAACAACGAAGATGGCGCTGACTGTAATAATAAGCAGAGGGATATGGCCTGAAGATGTGTTTGTATTACAGTGTGCTTGTGTCTGTGAATATGTGAGTTCTTGCATGCTAGTATGATTAAGAGTTTAATACCGATGCAACTCCATGCATGCGTGTGTATGTGTACTTGTGTTTCCATGTGTTCTTGTGTGAGTGCACCAAAGAAAAGATGTGCAAGTCAGCCTCACATCTTGTCTTGTCGGTGCTTGAGAGCAGGGGCCCATGTCTGTTTGTGCACACACACATTCCTTTATTCTCAGTCTCACGTGTTTGTGCTGAGAGGCCCGGTTTCAAGTCCTCGCCCAGTGCTGTGAACACAGCGCGATGAAAGGTCATTATCTTGATTTCAGAGGAGAGAGTGTGGGGAAACGCAGAACATGCTGCATTTGGACAGCTTAGACTTTCATAGGAGTCCTTATTGGCACTAAGGGACAAGCCGTCTGAGGGTTGAAACAACACTGATGTGTGGTCTCTTCACAGCCAACAGTGTAAGACAATCACACAGTAATTACGTACTCATTATCCTCAGGGAGTTCAAGTCCAGACGAACTTTGTGGAAGAGCGTGTATCCCGCTGCTGCGTAGTCATTCCTACAGTTACAGTCTTGTCTGCGGCTGCCATTGTATGGACATTCAAAAGGGTTCAGCAACCTATGTGATAATGAAAAAGAGTGTAGCTGAAGACAAGAATCTGAACACAGATGCTATAATGTATACACCTGGGGTTGCAGGCGGCACAGTAATTTTAAGTACATAATCCTGTACTGAGTCACTCAAGTGGCTATCAGTCATCACTCCATTAAACACACCTGTGCCCATACACCTCAGAGTAGTTGTCTGTTTGACCGCTGCGCAAAGTCACGTACTCTTTGGGGTAATCGGTTTGCATCCCAGCACAGTAAATCTAAGGATAAACACATGGAGACAACAGATGAGAGCCTGTGGGGAAGATGCAGGTTGAGTCATTATGTGGGGAAGAGAAATTCTGACAGAGCAGACACACCTGTAGTATCCGAGACTTGACTTTGAGATAGTATTCCCCATCTATCCTTACACCCTGTCTCATCTGAACTTCACGGCAGGAAGTGAACAACTGGCCTGTGTGAAGAAATAAACAGGAAGGAAGAAGGAGAAATGTTAGTGCAGCACCAAGGGAACAAGACGTTGTTCATTAAACTCTGCCAAACACAGCTTAAAAAGCTAATAAGCTCAGAGAAAGGACTAAAACTTGGCTGTTGTCTTTTTTAGTGAGAGTTGTTGTAGTTATTTTATTATTTGTGCTGCCTCCCCTATTGTCCCAGAGCTCATATCATGTTGATTAGCCGATTAGCATTAATTCTTGACCGCAGAACTGGCTGTCACCCGAGCATATCATTTTAATTTCACCAGTGCCTGACTTGGCAGAAGCCAAGTCGGGAATGAACAGTCCAGTGCACCAGTACTAAACTGAAATGTGGGGGAGCAAACCTGTGAGCTTTGGCCCAGTGCCGGGTTTAACAGCACTTGCACGTTCACAATGAAGGCTGCACACGCCCTGAGGCATTCTGACAGACTGTCCACATCACAATTTAAAGAAAACCGCTGACGGCCTATTTATTGTTCCACTAAGCAATTACTCAAAGAGGCTTTAAGTGGAAGTCACTGTTCTGCTTAATGTGTTAAAACACAGCAAAAAGTTGAGTTTCTATAAACACAATCAGATACGGTCTTGGTTGCTGTATACAGTTCACTCAATTTAATACAATTACCCTGCACATTCCATGTTGGCAGTAAGCACTGCATGGATCAGAAAGCTCTACAATATGGTAGAATCGTTGAGATGCCGTATGTACTCAACAGAAATGTATTTTTCAGTGAGGAGAGGAGGACTTCGACTCACATTCTCTGTCTTGACATGCAGCTTGAGACTCAGGTCTTTCCGATGGACGGCAGTGTTTGGACGGATGGCCTTTTGAGGTCACACACTCCACTCTCCGCTCCATAACTCCTGCCCCACAGGTCTGTGAGCACTAGCACACCCACCCACACACAGGCACACACACAAACACAAAATAATTCTCAAAACAGCACCAAACATTTAATGAATAAGCTGCAACTAAAACCAAATCCATAAATGAGATTTATCAGCACAAGTGGAAAATGCACAAGTCATCAAAATGTTTTCTGTAAATGGCAATTAGGTGATTGCTCAATGCTATTTCAGTTTCACCTTGCTCCATGGGCCAACTTTCCAGTAGGTTGTGTGAGGGCAGTCCCTGAGGAGGCATGGCTGGGTACCAGGAGGGTGGGGCTCACGGCAGGGAGTGTTGGCAGTGGAGGACTGGGTCGCAGTGTACAGGTGAGCGGACCGCAGGGAGGGTACCATGGAGCATGAGACAATACGTTGCTGGTAGCCAACACCACAGCTGGCAGAGCACTGAGTCACACATAGAAAAACATACACCGACATTTACTAGTACCTGCATGTTTGCACAGAGCAGCAATATCAAAAAGAGAAGTGTATTTTTTCAGCCAAGATTTAGTGGTACCGATGTACTATTACTGACTCACTGTACATGCTTTAGGCCACCTAAAGAAATTTCCACAATCTCATGAGTGTATTGCAAGCCACACTGTGATCTAAATCATATCTCTGTCTTCATTTTAGCTCGTGTTCCTACCTGTGACCACTCCCCTGTGATCCATATATAGTGGCATGGAGGTCCCGTGCAAGGCTCCAGTGACGGAGGCTGGGATGAGGGCTCACAGTAATCATCCTGGACAGGTGCCATCCCCAGACCCATACACCCCACCACTCTTTTTCTCATTCCTTCTCCACAAGTTGCATTACACTGCAAGACAAATCAAACAGGGGAGACGTCAGTAAGAGCAAAGAGTAGCTGGTAGAGGGGGGGCAGTGTTGTACTTCAATCACTTATTTCTCCACTTCCACCTTTAAGCTTTACTTCTGCAAGCAGAGAAAATTAAGCGCTGCGTGATACTGGTATAACACTGGGTAACACTGACATAATCCTAAACATGTGCTCTGGTTGACAAAGTTGCCATAAAAGATAAAGGTTAAGCTGGTTTCCCTCAAGGCCAATGATAGTTTTTAATGAAAGCTATAGACCAGAATCTTAAACCAATTGATGTAAAAAATCTGCTGCATGTGGAGTTGATGACAATTCTTCTGTATCTTATGAGAACAGAGAAGATTTTATGGCCATATTGTGGAAAAAAGGAGGCGGCGAGTTCTCGAGGCAACACACACAGGAATCTGAACACTGCAAACATGAAGAGGATACAGAGCTATGTCCCTACATGGCGCCCCCTCTTTTATGGTTTACGTTCAAGGACAAAGCACCGGGCATGAAAGAAAGATGAGAAGAAGATGTTTAGCTTGACACAGAACAGGGATATCCAGCAGAACAAAAGGGGATGATGGCCATCAGTACTTTGAGGTTTGATACTGTATGATATGCTGACAGATGGTTATCTCTAAAGGCCTCGACTGACGCAAGCGAGCAAGAGTACCTGCCGGTCATTCATTTAATGGTGCAGAGACAGAGAAAGAAAGCGGAGTTCTCAGCCAATAAAAACCATAATAAGATGGTTAAACATCTGTACATCTGTTTCACACTGGGAGCCTGAGAGCAAGCAAGGGGGGAGTTGTAGACAGAGAAAGAATGAAAGTCCCTACTTACCTCTTCCCATTCACCAGGGACCCAAGAGTAATGCGTGCATTCTGCAGACTGGCATGGTTGGGCAACAGCAGGACGCTGGTGAGGATCACAGAGATCCTCTCTGACACGCCCGGTGCTTTTTAGCCTGCAGTACACATCTCGGTTCTGAACTCCGACTCCACAGGTGACAGAACACTAGTAAAGCAGACACAGAACACACATCTGAAGGACAAAAGGCAGACGTGGAAACCCAGTTATTTTAGTTTTTGTCTTACTTTGAACTTTATTTAAAGGGGCCATGTTATGGTTTTTGTGATTTGTTATAATTTCCCTGTTGTGATGATGTGTGTACATATTGAAAAACATTATAGTTCCATGAGCTGCACGTAAAAAATCCCACAAAAGCAAACTCTTGTGTCTCCATCTGCTGCATGCACTAAAAACGGCATAATGACTTTTTTTTTTTTTTTTACTGGTACATTTTCTTAGAAAATGTTCCTGTGTACTTCAGTCAGTAGAGTTGGTCCATAAGGTTGTTTATGATGTTGTTTTATAGAATAGTAAATTGTCCAAAACCATTTCAGGTAGAGAGCCCTGTCACATGTTTCAATTCATTCCATACTGAGTAAGGCTGTAAGAGCAAAATCTCTAGAATAATTAATTTGCAAGAGAAAGACTAATCTTATAATTGTCTTCTTATACAGTTTTCTTCTTTCAAGTTTTGACAGACACAGAATCATGAAAATATCTGAAAATGTTTGTTTGAAAAAGTGCAATCATAGCATTGATGCTTTAATGCTCCAGTTCAATGTACATAATAAATCCGAAGCTGGTTTCTTTGTGAGCTGTGTGTCTGTGGTCACACAAATGTCTGTCTCAAACATCTCTTTGATGTGCTTTGAGCAGCATACCTGCATACTCAGGAAGCACTCAGTAAGGCCTGATCGGGCTGATTTCTCAGTCCCAACAGACCTCAAAGAACAGTGCCAGGCTTCAGTGATTTCACACGGTCAAAAAATCGGCGCATTATACAGCACGTATCGAATTTCCAGAAAACTGCCAGATGTACAATATTTGTGTTGTTCTTTTTCTCACCGCAATTGTGTATTACCATTGCAGAATATGTAAAAGGTCAAGTCCTTGAATTTAGAAACGGAACGTAGGAAATCTGACCTTCAAACCAAAAAAGAAATGTTACACAGAACAATAGAACCAGCTGGTAAAGTAATTATAGCCACCGTGTTTCTGCATTACTGCACGTTACCTTAAACAGAGGCAATGGTGACATCATAAAACATTTTTGGGATCAAAAAGATCATAATTTTATGATTGGTGATTAGTTAGCTTTAGATGTTAAACTATTATTAACCCAATACTGTATGTATCTCACTTACTTCTAGTGGTAAATCTAGATCATTCTGCAAATCCACCTTTGAGGTTTCTGCCACCATCCTCAATACATTACATTTAATTTGTGCTGTTCACTAAATGAATGATTCTTGACATTTCAAAAAATAATGTTTGGACAATATTGTATTTGTGATATATTTTCTCAATGCTCTGGGCAACCTAAGTTGTGGTTACCTCCATTGCGTCAGGGTAAAATGCTGTAAAGCCTTACAGACTGCCTAGTAAATAAAGAAGCACTTTTTTTTTTTACAACTTTTTTTGTACTTTGGAGCAAAAAGAGCAAAGTGATACTTGTGTCCTTAGCACAATGGGTAGGACCCACTTTCTCAGCTCCACTAACATGTTGTCCATTACCCCTCTGTCAGAGGTGACTGAGAGGGCTGGACATCTATGGAATAACTCAAACAGTGGGTGCTGAGGTTTCAAAGTTGTCACATGCATGGATATTAAGATATAAAACATGTCTTTATGCTCCAGTTGAGGATTTCATGGTTGCTGGTGGTATGTGGAGGAAGATGATTGCTTCCAGATACCAGAGGGAGAGGGAGCAAGAGGGGAGGAGGACACCCTCAAAGAGTGGGGAGTGGCAGGAGGCAGACATGGGTCTTTGTGGACCTTTTGAGATTTTACGCTTACTTGGAAAGAGGGAGGGAGAGTTTAGGTCTCCACATAGGAGAAGAAAACATTTTGAACAGTTTACAATATTAGGAAAATGTCATCTGAGCGGTCAATACGGAAAATATGTCTTGTATACATTAGGCGTGTGCCTCTACAGGTAACGAATGCAATGTTTCTGTCCTTATTCTGAACACACAGAATATCTATTCCCCAGGGGAATCTAACAAAGCATGACAGATCCATGGCAGAACATCCCTCCTCTCAGTCTGGCCTATGACATGTGAAAAATTTGGTTTTGAACTTTTTCCTCCCTGTAGGAACTCAGCATGACGTTGAGCCAAAACTGTTGCGGCTGCATGCATAATCGTCCATGATGACTGTGATCTCACCCCCCGGTCACTCTTCTATGCACAGCCTTTACTCTGCCGGTGTCAAGTTGCACTTGTGTACAATAGTACAGAAACCCCTTTACTTTAGGACATGCTATTGTGACCATCATCCTTTCATCTGCATGGGAGGCAAACGCTTGGCTGCATGAGCTGCACCTTTGGATCTCCATGTAAAAACTGTTAATATGATTTAGTTTATGTGATTTGCATAAACAAGCTGTTGTGTCATTCAACACTGGTTAAAAAACATAAAGTTTCTGATCAGTGCGTAGTCTGAAAAAGGTTTCTGAAGAAGCACATGTTCTGAGAACAGCTATAGACTACACTGCACAACTACTTCAACATTTTATCTGAATATTTATTAACTTGATTAATTTCAGGCCAACTGCATAAACAATTCTGCAAGTCCAGCCTGTGGTGTTTAACTCACATTAGAGGAAATTACACATTACTCCTGAGTAGTAGTGACTGGACAGGTGCTCTGTGTGTGTGCACGTCCTACATCTGTAAACTCTGGGAAGTGTTTAGCTGTGTTTACGCTTGTGTTTCTGTTTGTGTTACTGTTTTTATGGTCCTGAGAGGCTATTTTGTGATCCAGGCGAGATGGTTAGAAGAGCAAACATACCTCACTCCACTTGCTGGCTTTCCAACTAGGGCATCCCCGAGTTCGACAGGCCTTCTGTGTGCGCGGCCGTGGCAGATGACTGCAGTGTGCCTCCTCTATTTCGGTTTGGTTCTGATAAACACAGGCTATCTCCCGCTGCTTAGTCCCCCGACCACAAGTCACTGAACACTAAAGAGGAAAGAGCAAACACAGGATATGGGTGTGAGAAAAGAAATACATGTTAGCAAAGGTCTGTAGAAGTCCATAACTTTGCATCTTTTTAAAATTTACAGTGACTAATGTTGATAGTGGAGTTTGTTAAAGCAGGACATTGTTTCTAGAAATACACTTTGCTGTTGAATAAAACAAAAAAATCCATTAACCTCCATTGCACTGGAGGCAGAAATTTCAGTGATCTGCATGGCTAAATACTGCTACCATCAGTACACTCTAACATACCATGTTTTCTATACATTTTGGGTGAATTAAGCCTTTATGAAAGAGAAGAAGGAGACATAGCCATGGAATAAAAAAAAGTGCATCACAATGTTTATCTCTGTACTACATATACAGGATTTAAAGCTTGCCACAAAAGCACTTGGTGCCCCCAACAGCCTACTTATACCATTTCATGCCAAACTGAACACACTGTAACCAATTTCATCAAAACTACTCAAATGGATTTGGCTGAAACCTTTTCTCAAACACTCACACACTCATGTTATGTACCCAGTTATTTCACCTGTAAACACAGGACTTATAGACCTGCAGTGAAAGGAGGTCGAGGAAAGAGGGAAAAAAATAATGCAGAAAGAAACATAGATGGATGCACGTGGCGAGGCATTCATCTGGTACCAATAAGGAACCTAGAAATAATGTAGGAAAGCTAGAGAGAAGACAACCAAGAAGAAGTAGAAAAGACATAATGAATAAAAGAGATGGTTGATGACATTTGAATCTTCAATCCCCATGAGGACAGTAATTAAGTAATTATGGTGCCTGCTATTTCTGTGTGAGTGAGCAGCCCTATACAAAGCCACTCCAAAAATGGGGTGCTGGACTCAAATAGACAAGGCAAAGAGAGTTTTGCCTTAGCATATTTTCCAGTCCAGATAATAACCATAATATTACATTGTTTTCTAATTATGATCTCACAATGTTGCATAACACCAAACACATGATTTTTTTCCCTCTATGCTCATGGCAATGGTCATACCACAGATAATGTACGACAAAAAGAAGTATCTAAGTTCAAACTTCTATTTCTGGAAGCTATAAGACTTTTTTATTTCTTACAAATTGTACTGATCAAGGTTTGAGTGCCCATTTGAACCCTTTTAACAAAGTCACCTACAGCCTTTTCGTCTTAAGTGTGGTGCGGGTACACACATGCATCGTGCATGTTGTAATTACCGAGGCATTTTAAACACAGGGCTGGCTCAGCTGACAGAGAACATCAAAGCTGAGGCCAAAGCTGAGCGACTAGTCCTGAGCACGGCAGATTCACATTTCCGCTACACACTCACTCACAAATGATAACACAACTCCCTTTACCTCAAACAAGAGCAGAGGCAAGCAAACATGTTGGAGAGGATGAGGGGGGGTGTTGGGGGATAGCCCCTCCTTAAAGCTGTAAAAGCAGGAGAAAAAAAGAGAAAGAAAGAAAGAGAGGAAAAAAGGAAATCGCAGCCATACAGGCTACGCTCCCCCAGATGAACTGTATCTGCATCCTCACTGAGAAAAAAGACGCTATATGGCGACGTGCTCCTCCCACTGTGCTGCCAACCTCATCTGTCAGCCATTAATTAATCAGGGCTGGTAACACAGAGCACAGAGAGCTGGCACAGTGCGTGGGACCAGAGGACAACTTCACCTCTGAGAGCAGAGGACTCGAGGACCCCTGCTTCACCGAACTACAGCTGGGCTGTTTCACTCACCAGCACCCACTCAGGTAAGACTGCTCCATTTATCACTTACATTTAGCCACCAGAAGAATGACGAGTTACAATGCCACGGTTATCCTCTCTTTTATCCTCTTACCATAATAGTGGTGCCTGCATAAGAAGAGTGGAAGTGTGCTTTTACCTTTACATTAGCGTGTTATGACTTTTGCTAATGCAATAATACATTTTATTATGTTTTATTTAAACAGACTCATTTAAACATGTCTTTCTGAAGTGTTCATGTTCTGAACAGAACATTTTAGAACATTTACTTTACCGTAAAGAAGAAAAACAGCACATAAATCAGTGTGTCATAAGATAAATGACACACTCTTAAGACAGATTTGCCCTCCCACATCGTCCCAGCAATTAATTTCACATCATTAGGTGGTTGAAGTCTAGTATAATCTGGGAACATTCATGTAGGTATAATGTGGATTACTATAAAATGGAAAGGCTTAACCACTTCAGATTTGGCACAAAGTTGAAAACCAGCCAAGTGAAACAACTTTGTTTTTTTCCATGACCAACAGAACATCTTCAAAGAAAGACACAGTTATTATTTAAAACCATATGTAATGAACAGGCACCTCTCAGTGGCTACAAAGCAGTGTTCTTGATTTGATAGAGTTACACAGATCTGGAACAAATCACATAATTGAGTGCTAAACCAAAGCGAGCAAATTCTGTGTGCTATAAAACAATAAAACCGCCCTAAGGGAGCTTTAAACATGCATGTCTGATTTTGATTACATTTAGAAAATATGATTTCATACAGACAGATGTCGTACAGATAACCTCCAACAGACTAATCACAATGATACTAGATACTTTTTTTGAGCACCTATGTCTTTGTCTAGGTCTGGCAGCGTCGAGATGATCCCACCCACTGCATTACTGTGAACAGGTAAGCCAATAGGACACATGGAAACTGTTAGGCATCCCAGAGAAACTCAGCTAGAGTTTAAATATCTGTCACTCAGCCAATATGGCAGTCAAAGCAGCTAATACTGCACAACATTCTTGCAGAGACAAGGTAAATTCCACAAAACCAGTAACCACTTTGTGTGTTAATGAGCATTTATTTAAGCATAAAAATACGTTTTTCTGTAAGAACTATAATTATGCTATAAACATATTTTTGTTTGGTGATAAAGGCAGAAATTAGTGTTTTGGAAACAACTGTTTCATTTGGAGGCTTAAAAGAGAATCTGCACATAGGACTATAGCCAAGCTATGAATATACTTTTACAGTTCATTATCTATATGATCATCTAAAACATGAAAGAGAAGCTGCTTAGTTTCTTAATGTATGTTTCATATATTGGTTTTAAGCGAGACCATATCTTAAAATGCGAGAGCCAAGGTCAAATTCCGATCACATTGCAGCATGTTCACAATGCAAGAGGATGGTAATACCAAGCATATGGTAACTGTAGTTACATAGTCTCTTCAAAGGAGCTCAGAGCTGACCCCGAGCAAGAACAAACAAGTAAGTAAAGACTAAGGAGGGAGTATAGAATTATACCCTGGGTTACATGCTGTCATGTTTTGTTGTGAGACACAGTATCTTAAAAACTAAGCTGGCGAACAATGATCCAGCAAAATCTTAATGCGTGATGCAAAATATCATATATACAGCAAATCAACCAAAGTGCAAATGCTGGGAACTTTATGATGATGTCAATGTTGTTTTAGTTTTGTCAGTATCGCTATGTTGTCTGGGACTTAGATTAAAGGTTTAGCTGAGACAAAACAGGAGACAAGAGAAAGGAAGATAGAGGATCAAGGAGCATTGAGGCTGCTTTTCTGTTCTCTGTCTTGTCTTGTTTTGCAGGGAGATTTCAAAAACAGAAGTCAAAACACCACATGTTGTCAACATGGGAACAGCTGGTAAGAGCGATGTCATGGGGCAGAGGAATGTTAAGAGTCATAGATCTTTTATCCATCAAGCCAAGATAACCACCTAGACTTGTGAAACCATGCACACAAGGGTGAATTCCTAATATTTATGTATGGAAATCATATCATGCTACTGTATTTGTTGCCTGTAACCAATCGTACAATTTAACTACAGAAACCATAAGCTGACAAAACAAGCATATGGAAATACATAAAAAAACAAAATCAGTAACGTTACAGCAACTACTAATGAATTGCAGATGTGACAAGTTGATTTTGTCATTGTATTCATCCCAGGATGTAGATGATTATATGATGTGGAAATAATTTCCTGTCTCTGTCAATGCAGTTCCTGACAGACTGTCAGCTACAGGAGCAGCTGTGTACTTCTGAAACTTAACAGCATATTCTGCACTCCGTGCCAAAGTATAACTTTGCCATTTAAATAAACAAATTGTTGAGCAGGCATATACAGTTTCTTCAACACAGTTTCCTTTTTAAGTCAACACCCTTCAGAAAAGGTACACTTAGCAACCATAAGTCAAAACGAAATGACAAAACAGCCGAATTTTTCCGTCTATCTAAACATTCCACTGGGAGCTTTTTTCCATTACGGTCGCATGTTGTACCGAGATGTCCAGCACTTCTTAGATGATTACCATGCTGCAGATGGTCAAAAACAGCAACTAACACAGCAGATTCTTTATGAACAAACTTAAAAAATACAAGCATCAGAACAAGCTAATAAAATAGTGCCAAGTTAGAAAGTAGAGTGACCTTTGGCACAGGACATTTAAGTCTATCTCCCTCCTTCAGCTAATTGTTACATGGGTGCTTTTCTGATCTGTTATAACAGATGGGAGTGTGGAAAAGAGAGGTGGAAGCATCTGCATTTATATTTCTAATAAAAACAAACGATCAAGAATGGGAGAATAACATTTGTTACTGAATTGTTGTTTTTTTGATTGAAGCAGCTGAAAATCACTTTCACCTTTATCACACTAACCCCTTCTTTCTTAGTTCGTCTTAGCTAATCCAGCTCCTGGTCTCAGCCAAGTCCAATGGGCGTAGTAAGTCTGGACATTGTAAGAATTACTCATTTGAAGGAAACACCCACCCTTCATCAATGACAAAATAAGTAAACATATACTTAAAGACATCTATCTCCTACGCACCATGTATGGACATTTACAGCTGATACATTTCTAGCTGAGCTACAGCAAAATGGATTTTGAGTCAGATTTACAACTGTGATTTTACAACAATGTCAAAAGTAAACATAAAACTGTGGTTTCAGTCCTTCGGATTAAACGGCAAAGAGTGTGTTGATTTACAGACTCCCATTAATGGTAAACACTCAAACAAGAATGAAAGCCATGATAAGAAGATAAGAAGAGACAAAAAGAGGAACTTCCCCACTGGGAGTTTGCCTGACTAGCCCTAAATGCAGAATGCAGTGGCTGAAAAATATTTCCTAAACCTAACTACTGTAAAACCATGTTGGAGTGCTGAAACAGAAACTATACAAAATCACATGTGCATTAAGAAACGTATGTCTACCTAGTAAAATACTCGAACTACTTAGTAGTAGAGAAGGGGGACAACTTTGATATCTAGTGCATCAGGCACTGACTTAAACACTGGAATTTCCTCACATCTGTGAACCAGTGACCCTGCTAACACTGATGACGAACAAGTAGAAACAGACTTGACAGGTAGCTAACTTTCCTGGAAAGCATAGCACACACAAATAGTTGGATGTGAGTACAGCTAAATGGCTCATGTCTACAGTCTAAAACCTGATACAGTCTTTTTTGACGCAGATAAAGTACTATTAGCCCTCTGTTACTGAAAGCAGGCTACAACACCCTATCTATCACTCTCTCTAATAAGAGGGAGAAAGGTCTTTGACAGGGACGTCGAGTCCCACGAACTCCATTTCACTCCATCAACTCGATAGCATGGACAGGTCTGAAGAGGACCAGGCCCCATCAAGTCTGAGGTGGTACGGTCATGTGAGAAGAACATCCATTTAAGCAGAATCTAAGAAGTGACTCCTAGAGGCTTTAAACCACTTTATAAATACTTGGCCAATGAGTTGAGCAAAAGCAGACACTCTGTCAAAGTGTGGCCATGTTCCATATCAGTCGATGGGCTTGGGGAAGACAAACGTTAAATGCTTCCAGACTTTCACGCCATGTCTTGTCTCACTTCATCTCTCTCCATCTCACTGCATCTGCGCCCAGTATTGATCACCCAAAAATAGCATCTATCCTCAACCAATGGTCTCATCTCTTAATTTCTTCCAGTCTCAAGTACAAGTTCATTGTGGTTCACAGTCAACTCGTACTCCTTCAGATGGAGCTTTGCTCCAATAGGGATACCATAAATATCCTATTTTAACTGTTCTATAAATGACAACAAATTAATAAGATGTTTATGCAAGTGCCAGCAAAGAAATCTACAATACCATGTGCAATATGGGAACTTTTCCTTCAACTGCTTGATCTAAGAGACTTCTGTCTGCGATGTGTAAGCCATGCTGTGATCACAATATTTTGAACTTCATATAACATCTCATGGCATCTGGTTTTCTGCCTCCCAAGTCTTAATGGTTTGCCAAAATATGTAGGCCGTAGTGCTTGACTTTTAACCAGCAAATGATCAACTGAACTATTCTGTTTCCTCTCAAAGACCAAAATGAAACATTATCTCCTGACTCACATTTAAATTAAAGACATGACAAGAACCATGCTAGTGAGGACCAGCAGAGGACCTTACAGCCACTGCATCAATTGCTCACATTCGACTGGCATATAGGCAGGATCACGAAACACGAGCCCAATGATGTCACGACCAACTGACCCCAGGGTGATAGGTTTGGAGAATATTTTTACCCATTGCCCTCAGGCCAGAGTAAAGTATGTCAGTGTCGTGCATGTGGATTTAATTTTAAACAGCATGATTAGTTCACAGACTCCATGAGAAACTAACTGTGGACAGGAAACGGTATGTTTTTGTTAGCAAAAACAAACAGCCATAAATTACTAAAGTGGTGCCTTGGTTGCCAAATTATCACACACAGCCTTATTGTTGCTCCTTGTACATGTTTGACATCAACATTGATTTTAAGGTAATTACCATTAGTTAATGATGTTTACATTCTTGATAGTCAAGTCAAGTGTGTGTCTTTTGTACAATAAATGTGATAATTGTTTTGTCTTTTTTTTAATATGACAAATGAGTTTTGATGACCGGTGTTTTTAAAAATAAATATAGCTTTTACAGTAAGTAGTTAATTTATTTTGATTAAAGATAAAAAATGATCAAGAGTCCAGAAGGAAACAAATACAAGCTAAATTATTTTGGTGCGACCTGTTAACAGCAACCTGAAGCAGAGACTGAGGAGGTAAGTTTGTAAACTCATCTAATATAAAAGAATGTGAACATACATGATTCCTCTGGGTTGGGTTTATCAGGAAACTGTGCACATTTGTGAATATAATACTATAGCAGTGATAAAGTCATAATTAATATGTATTTAGATTTATTCACAAGAATGTAGCATACCAATGAAATATAAGGAAAAAAAATGTGAATAAAATGTATTTGCCACAATTGTTTTTGTGGGATAATTTAATTTGATAGTTTTATTCCCAAGAGATGATTTGGGGCAATATAAAGTATGACTCACATTTTACTTATAAGATATGTTATACAGTATATTGAAGCTAAAAGCCGTAGTGCCTAGATGCAGCAATGTAATACTGACATTAGCCTGTGATTAAAGTTAAGTAAATTTTAATGAACACTGCACACTGTTCCACTGCATCTGGTAAATAAGAAGATTTCTATTGTGGAATATAGTAATCTGATATGTTTTAAGTGGACTAAAGTTTTCAGTACTGCATCAATTTAAATTACTGCTGTTCCCTCACAGAAAAAAACCTTCTCTACATATAGCATATACAGTACAAATATAATTGAATCAACAGTCCTCAATAATTATTTTTTAGGTCTTGCTCTTGGATCTCCTTAGCTAAATAACCACAGCCAACATGCATTACTACCAATTACTGTTGTAGTAAAAGTAGTACTATGTTGGTCTCCTGCCAAATGCATTATAGAGAGAGCGCTCCATTAATACAATGGTAAACAGATGTACCACCCAGCGCTGAAGTTTGATTTGGCCCCGTATATTTTCTCCAGGGAGATACAAAATAATATGTTAAAGTGTGTAAAGAGAAAAAGCCTGCAATGATTTTACACTACATTATGCAGAGGTATGTGAAGTACGACAGATACTACGCAGATATTAAGTATACCCCCAAAGACATAATTATTATAAGAGTTTACTCAAAACTGCTTAACACAATAAAGTCAATTGAGGGTCAAATACCAAAGTACCACATAATGACCTACAAGTCAAATTGTTTCTCTGAGCTATTCACAGTAACTTATCTATACACTATATTTTGCATACATGTATTGCATGCTGGTGGTTTCCAAGAGCATACTAGGGTACTACAGAGCCAATTGATGTAGCTCAACAAAATCTGTTTCCATGTTAAAGTAACAAACACATTTGTAATTCTACCATTTTGCAGTGTACTTTGTGCTTTTTTGCTTTTACATCCCTATTCTGTTCCCTTTTAGATTTGTTATTTGAGTTATATTTGTTTGTAACATTGAAATAAGTGGTGCTCTTACTTTAGAGTACAAAACAATTGCTAAAGTCATTAAAGGTTCATTCCTGTATTGAGAAACAACACATATTTCACAGTTATGGTTCTTTAATGATCTTTACAGTGGTAAAAAGCTAATTCAACATATGTATGTTTTTTTGACTGTGAATGAAATAAATAGCAAAAAGAACAACAATAAAGCAAAGTATGCAAAATGAAATAGAGTTGGCCCCCTTGATTTTGTCAAGGTTGCATGACAGGGTTATTGAAATGTGGGATGAAACTGCCATGGCTCAGGAGTCTTAGTTATGAATGACACAAACGACACAAAAAAAAAAAGCAAAGAAATAAATAAGGTGAATGCAGACATCCTCACCGGAGAGGATACCAACTTAGTAAGTGCAACACTTTACCTGAAATATAGGTTACGAATTTTTTTGCTTTAATCTAAATAAAATTTAGATTTCTCACATATCATCTGTAAAGCTGCGCAGGCGCTGGATAGTGTCCAAGTGCTTATTTCACAGTCCAACATATACTCAGTTGGTGTAAGACAAAGTACTACTGATTTTGCACTGAACAAGAGCTGCAAGTTTGCCTGGATAAGTTACTAAATAAACACAAAGCCCTACAACTTTGAACCAACCTTTTAAAGTAACCAGACTGCCTTTCCTGATATGAGCTAAAAGTGTTTTACACATCTTCACGTGGGGTTTAGTCTGAAATCTGCCTAAATAGGATGCATACACACACAGATTTGCCCTAGATTAATACAACACAAGAGACTGTATTGATGGGTGTATGTTGTTTCATGTATGGGGAGATAATGAAACATGATACAGGAAGTCCAGTTGTAATGATAAAGTATATGTTTAAAGACTTTATAAGAAAACACTTTGCAGTGGTTTCAAATACAGACAGAAGTGTACAACTCAGGAAAGTTATTCCAACGCCAAATGTATATTTGATCACGACAATTTTGAGGTAAACATTCGCGCTACAAAGTATTCCACAAGCTTTCTTGTACATGAATCACCAATGCAGTAACTTACCAGATGATGTCACTAAAGTGATCAGATTGGCAGCAGTGTAAGCCAATCAGAATCAGCAGAATGTGGTTAGGTGATGCACTCAGGCCACTGCATGCGCCTATTGTTAAAAATTATCATTTATCGAAACAATTTATGCAGTTGTTATTCTTTGGTTTCTATCTCTGCTGTCATTTGAGCTGTGTCTCATATGTTCTGCACAAAATGTCATAGTGGTTGAGGAAAAAAATGTAGCGAGTGGGTTGTCAAAGCGATGTTGATATATTTTTATTAGGTATTTGAGCTGTGTTTGGGAAATGAATAAAATGGGTATATAGTCTTTTAAGCAAGGTTTTGCTGTTTAATTTGATGTGCAGCATCACAATATTCTTTAATGACTAGTGCATTTTTTCACACTGTGCTTGCAAAATGTTTCACCAGGTCCCCCAATTGGGGCACCTTTGGGCTTTTAAGTTAGCTTGCAGTGGCTACCTTGGGTCACATGACAAAAAAGACCAAAGGCTCAAACCTGATTTTTTCAGGTTACGTGTGTGATGATAACTGATATTTGTGACAAATAATTCAAGTAAAGTGTTACATCACTCTAAAGTGAATCAAAACTTTAAAACACTTCAAAGCTACTAATTAATCTATTGTAAACAAATAAATAAGTTTCATTAAAAAAACAAAACAAAAAAAAAAACATTCAACCTTCAGAATTTTAAAAACTAGCCAAAGGAATAAAGAGACACGGCAACAAAACTATACCTTTGAAAAAAAGAGGTATCTGTGTGCTTATATTGGTTTTATGGATATAGAGGAAGGCTGAAAAAAAGAATAGTTCAATGATTACCTTGTTTACTGCAGTTTTATGTTCAATAAGCTGCACTGATGCTGTCAACTGTGTGATTAACAGAATAAATAAATTCATTTTAAGCCTGAAGACACGATAAAACTCTCATGATCACGATAACCACAATGTGCCATCACATAATGTAAAATTCAAAAGCACCTTATCATAATGACAAGATATCACACTGCTAGAAAATACATTTAAAGTTGCAGTTTCAGTTGCAGAACAACTGAATTAAATCTGAGAGTGTTCACAGATATGTTGGTACGATTAAATCCATTATGATGCTCATTTCTGAGACACACCAAATAGCTTGACTGTATGTAGTAGTAAGTAATATCTAAGTTTCTTACTTCAGTTGTATATAAAGTAAGAAAGATTAATATTAAATTAAAAAAACACATTATCAAAAATACAAATGAAATATGATTTGAAAATATTTTCTTCTGTACAAATTGAATTTACTCATAGAGAGATACGAGAGGTCTGACCAAGAGCACCAGCAAAAATATTAAACATTCAGTAACAAAAATAAGCTACTTGAAAATAAGGTCATACTGTACATAGATACATATACAAAATTATTGCTGTTCAATAAAAGCCATAATATTAACTCTTATACACAAATATACACTTGTGTACTTTTGGATACAGGGTGAAGACAGCAATAACAACAAAGAACATCTACTTCACGCCTCATATATGAAATAAATATTTTCTAGAGTAAATATTTAACATTGTTGGACAACACTGTCCCGATTTATAGGTTTTAATTTAGAGCCTTGGCTCAGAATGAGATCCATGTGTTTTTAATGACTGTCTAAGTGGAGCAGCATTGTGTTTTTGTGTATTTCCCCTTTTTTTCCATGATTCTAATCAGCACCATGCCACTGCAGGGCTCATCCGGGTGGGCTGAAGCTGACGAGCCAACATTGGTTCTACATACGCAGCGCTTACCTCAGAACCTCCTATAGTTTTAGGCTAAAAAAAACACACTACACAGCTCTGTAGTCATTTTAGCACACACTGTGTCTACTCACAGTTACACGCCCTCAGTGGGGAAGATAAGTGTTGGAGGAACGAGTAAGTACTATCGTACCATCTTCCACGGTCGGCGATGCCAGGAAGCAGAGCCTGGGCAGGGCTGCAGGTTGCATTGCTCCATGTCAGGTGGCTTGTCCAGGATGTCACAGTTGTAGTCATTCATTCTCTGACCACTGGGCCTTTGACACACCACCAGACGAGTTCTCCTTCCTCCACCACAGGTCTGGGTGCACTGAGAGTAACAAAGAAAGAAATAATATTACTGTTTATTATTAAGATTATTATGATGATGTGTTTTATAATTTCACATTTCGGAACCGTTTCATCACTGATATCCTTTGATTCAACTATCGTAATTGAAAAGAAAAGAACAGACAATGGAGATGACACACAAAAGAGGTGTGCGACATGCAATAAGGTTTCCGTTGAGTACATGAAAAGTCTTTGAGAAAAGCGGTGTTTTCAACTATAAATGTGAGCTCACCTCGCCCCAGACACCATAATTCCACAGAGGGCAAGGCCCAGAGTCACAGCTTTTGGACTCGGCAGGTTTGACTCTCTCGTCACAGTAGCTGTTGCTGCGTCCATCAGCATCTTGACAGACCACCACTCGTCTCTGGAAGCCTCCTGCACAGGTACTGGAACACTGCAGAGCACACACAATGTTTCTATGAGGACTTAAACATGTGCACTACACAAATATGCTCATACTGTGAGGCACACAACTGTTTGGAAACACTAACCCTCTAATACACAGTATGAAAATAAGTGCTTTATACTTCACTGCTGTTTGACTTACGACAAACAAGGTCTCATCATGGTTCCAAATACTGAGACAGGCTTCTTTTTTATGATGTTTTAACTGTTCACAAACCAGAAACAAGCAAACGCATATAGACAAACACTCAATACACAACTTGTATTTACCCAAGACTAACCAAGACCCAGCTGCGCTGTTAAAAATGGTTTTCCTAAGATGGAAAACATCGACCCATAAAGGACAGTCTCAACCCCTAAACAACACAGCCTTGAGCAGAGCAGTAGGTACACTCTGCATCCAATTAAAATGACACATCTCCACTGTCAGTGGGAGTGAGTACAGTCAGAGCACTATGTGTGAGGGAGGACAGCACAGAGTGAGCCTCAACAGCAGTGCTTCCAGTCAAGTTGATTATGTGAGATTTAACAGTGTACCAGGATGAATGTCTCTGAACTTAAAAATATGAAGAATGTTTCCTCATGGCAAAAAAAAAAAGAAAACCTGCAAAGCTTTTTTCTGAAACTGATGGTGAAACTCCACATACCATAAAGTGACTAAAGTGAATTCATTAACATGCATCCTACCAGTCGTGGATGACACTACTGTACATGTAAAAATCTACCATTACTCAATTTATGTACTTATCTATTTCTGATGGGGTCTGTTTTACCGATATGTAAAGACAGTAATTCTTTCCACTGGCGTTTGCCATAATGCTGTTGTGGGTACAAAAGAGTATTCTTATAGCAAAACGGAGAAATTGCAGATGTGAAACAAAATTAAGTGCAGATGAATAAATAATGACTAAAGATAAAGTTGCCAAATAAAAGTTCTACCTGTTTTATAGCCACCATGATTCAAGGCCAAGAAGCATTACAGGCTAAGAATTACTGCTCTATTTTATGGACACATGGATTTTTTCTTAGTTTGTCTAATCTCTGTCATCTTAGTTACATATTAACAGTGTAGATTACTACACTCAGTGTCTATTTTTACACTGGCTCTGCAGTTCTGACAACATGTTATACACATTATGAACCATCTTAGCCATATGTATAAACATTTCATTCTTCAGGGGCTGTTTATGAACGTTTGGCTTTGTGTGTCAATGGGTTTCCTGAAATTATTTATAACAATACAAAAAAATCCAAAGACCAAACCAACATACTGAGCCCCAGGGTCCAGTCCTCCACTGGTTGTCTGCAGACGGCACATTCCAACTGCTGTGCCCAGGATGACGCCCAGGGTCCTGGGGATATCCGTAGGGCTGGTCATTGATGCGCTGGCGGTGGTAGACAGAGGAGCAGGGTGCAGCAGTACACTCCTGCTCTGTTGTAGGCCTTTCATCTGGGTCACAAAACGCTTGGTCCACTGGCTGGTGGTAGTTAGAGCAGACCACCTGTCTGGTGGCTTTTCCCACGCCACATGTCACTGAACACTGTGTCATGGGAGAGAAAGCCAAAGTGTTGACAACAGATGTGAGGGAGGGAACTGCTAATTTAAAAAAATGAAACAATAATTTAAACAATTAAACTGTAATTTTATTTTGAAAAAGAAATTATATTTGCACATTGAGAGTTGTGTTTCTCCCAGAGGTAGAACTATCATCTGTCATCTCTGACAACTACATGGTCTACATTGCTGGGAGAAACATCAAATGAGATTTTTGTAGGAATTTTTCCAGGTCTAAATTTTCCCTGTGTTTGAGAAGTGTTATTTTCTTTGGTTGTTCTCATATATTGCTTCATGATGCTCACTGATGTTAAACCCCATGAGGGTAACTGTGAATATAACACAAGTAGAAATCAAATTGATATGGCATGAATTTGAACCTAAGACTTTGTCCCTAGTAATACATCATTTGGGCTTTTAGATTTAGAGGATCAAATGATTAAAGATTACAACAGAATCACTGTAAATCATTGTTGGCATCTTAAATCCCTGTTAAACAATCCCACTGCTCTTTTGGTGACATTATCAATAGTCCAGGCTCTCCTGCTACGCTGACATTGCCAAACCAAGACTTAACAGCCACAAGACCACAGTATCAAATTAGTACCAAATGCTCATTTTGTTTCAGGGTAAAACATTTGAATACATGATTACTGGAGAGCACTGTAGCGGAAAATAACTGTATTGATTAGAAACATTGTTGGATGTTTTACTCACAGGAGACCATTCCCCGGCACGCCACTGACCACAGGGGCTGAAGCAGGTAGATGACTCAGGCGGGCGGGGCAGGTGGGCACAGTATGATTCATCAGCCACTCCTCCCTGGGCATCTCTGCAGCTGACATAACGTGCCTGCTTTCCCTTGCCACAGGACACAGAGCACTACAGGACGTGCACATACAGGCAGAATGTCAAAAATGTTTGTATTGTGGTTTTCAAAGTGATGCCGTTAACTGCACTGTGCTTTACCTGACTCACAATTATTTTAAAGTACAGTACTGTTTAGAAAATGCACCATGAAAATGAGAAAAGTGCTATGTAATCACATTTGGCAAGCCCGTTTTTTTCATGCATCATCCCTGAGCAGACTTTCAATCCCGTCCTGTGAAGATCTCCCACAAAGAGCAATTAAACAAAGCTAAATTATTTAGCCATAAAATCATCATATTTTAATTTTTATACAAATTAATAATCACAATTTCTATTAGGTTCTTCAACTTGTTTCAAGGCAAATAGTGTTTTTTTTTTATTTTTAAAATGTGAACTGCATAAAACCACCCTATATATTTCTGTAATCTGTAAATAATTTGTTTGTTTGCGATTGTACGATGATTGTACATTTTTGCTGACTAATATAATTTGTTTATGTGCGAAGGTAGGTCTTCACGCGGTGTTACATATAAGTATGTTTAGTTTTCTCTACATGGTATCCTGACATGACTCCTTCATTAACTTTCACCTGCTTACAACTCTGTAAGTCAGTTCATCTCAGTGGGACGTTATAGTAAACATTTTCTCAAGGGATGAATAACTAATGCAATCAAATGGCTCCAGCTCAAATAGGCATCTAAATATCCCTCTCATATCAATGACACTCAGGATAGCAGTTCCAGTGGTAGAGGAAATGTATGTGTATGTGCCATGTGTATGGCTTCTTTGACATGTGAGCTCACAACGCCGTTAAGATTGACAGACGAGGTTCAATCTTAGAAACCGTAGACTTGTGTTTAGATGAAATCTGGCTTTCATTTGCTATGAGTAACAATGCAATGTACATAAAAGAGACAGAGGGGCCTCTCAGCCCAGACAGTGGAGCCTGTGTGTGTGTGTGTGTGTGTGTGTGTGTGTGTGTGTGTGTGTGTGTGTGTGTGTGTGTGTGTGTGTGTGTGTAAGCAGGGGATAAAAGAGTCAGTGCCAAAGAGGATCATGGTCTTGTGCAGTATGTACTATTTCAAGGAATGTTGGCATATACAATAAAGTTTAATATGTCAACCTAGTATTTGTAAACGCATGTGCAGGAAACCCATTGTTACTGGAGTGTGGTTTCCTTCTATTAAACACACACACAAACACACACACCCAGAAATCAATGCACACACCCATACACACACACACACACACACACACTCCAAGCAACACATACAGAAAGGTCTGGCAATTTATACCTGTTTACTAATGAATACAGACTTTATATATTCTTTAGACTGTTAGAGATACACCTATACATTGTAATGCGTTCCGATTGACCCAATAAACCATATTTGTTTCCTTACCGCAGTCCAGGAGCCGTATCGCCATTGAACCAGGAGGTGAGCTGTGTTTTCAGGACGAGGCGTGCTTTGTACCGGGGAGGCCCAGGGACATGCTGGCATCTCACAGTCCTACAAATACCAACACATCAACACAGTATAATGAGCTATTAGTCATACTTGAGCAGTAAATGGAAGCAGAAGAAAAAATAAAACCACAAAAATATTAATAAACCCCTCAAAGATGAAGGCATCTCCACCAGTACAAACTTGAATGTACACTCTGTCTGACTGAAAGGTAAGTTAAAGGTTAAGGAGACAATTTATTGGAAATACTGCCAATATACTTTGTTATGATTATCATAAGAAGTTATTTCTTTCACCTGACTGTCTCTGGGTCTTGCTGCAGCATTGCAATCTCTATCATCTACTGTGTCACCGTAGTCCCCCAACACACACCTCACAGCTCTCATCTGGTAGCCATGGCCACAGGTCACAGCACACTGAAAAAAAAGAAATCACACAACAACACACACCTCAAAATCATGTCAAGGCTCCTAAGTCAAGGTAAAGCTCAGCAGAGCCTGAATAAGGCCCTCACATGCATATCCACATAAGGACACATACATTCACATACACACACAGTCTCACTTCGACCCCTTACCCAGTTCTTAACTCACACACAAGGCAATCTGACTGCATTTAGGTACAGCACGTGAATAGAGGAAGTGCCACGGGATAGGTTTATTTGAGCAGCAAATTATAATTACACAGGAATTAACAAGCCAATATATTCCAGCTCTGTAAATATCAGTATATGGGCTCTAGACCTAGATGTATAAACTAGACTATGAATGACTAAAGATGCCCATTCATACTTGTTTCATTCAGTTAGTCCCTTATATTAACAGAGCTAAATTTTTACAGAAACATTTTGAAACTTGAATGACATATGAATGTATGTGAAGATGTGTACGTGCACACTGTGGGTCAGGTTTAATCTGACAGGATATGAGGGCAAAGTGAAAGCACAGTGGAGGAAATGGCAGCTGGAGTCAGAGCACACTCCTCCGTAACTCACTGTTGTATCAGGTTACATTCACACACACACATACACATACACATACACACAAACTTGAAATATACACTGTCACTCCTACACACTGCATTCTTTCTATTTGACCACACACACGTGCACACACACACACACAGAAAGAGTAACAGATACGAGTGAAAATCCTAGACAGCAAGCTGCACATGAAACCCATTTCCTCAGTCAAACATTGCATCAAGTCAGTCCTGACCCAGTGTTTCTCTGTCTTATCTGTGTGTGCGCTTGTGTGTGTGTGTGCGTTTGTAGGTCTCACCGCTCCCCAGGCGCCGACTTGCCAGGACGCACACTCGGGCAGCTCGCAGTTCCCCACAGTGGGAGGTTTGCTAGATGGATCGCAAAAGTGCTCACTCAGCTTCTCCTCGCCATTTCCCATTCTGCAAGACACTTGCCTGTGCCTTATCCCTTTCCCACAAGTCACCAGGCACTGGTGGGTAGAGAAGGGTGGGGAGGTGGAAGGGTCGAGTATGGTGATGGTGAAAAAGGTGAAGAAAAAGTGATTAACGTGGAAAAGGTGCATGAATGTCACTCACGTCTGAGAGAGTGAACAAACTATTACATATAACTATCTAAAGCAATTGTAGGAAACATCATCACCTCTCTGACCTCTGTAATAAAACCTTGGACTAAAAAAATGTTTTCACACTTTCGTGCTGCATTTGTGTGTGTGTGTGTGTGTGTGTGTGTGTGTGGCCACATCAGTATGCTACGCGTGTTAGAAAGCCCACCTCACTCCACTC
Source organism: Anabas testudineus (assembly GCF_900324465.2). Lineage (NCBI taxonomy): Eukaryota > Metazoa > Chordata > Actinopteri > Anabantiformes > Anabantidae > Anabas > Anabas testudineus. The sequence goes on from NC_046615.1 coordinate 17,493,873, forward strand.
ACTGAGAGACCACTTCGGACACGGCTGTTCATTGCAAGTTTCAGTAACCACCCTCTGGTACTCGTTGCACTCCCTATCCGCCAGCCGTCTACCCAGGTTGTTCATACAGTAAGACTCTCTGGTCCGGCTCCCACGTCCACATGTCTTAGAGCACTGGAAATCAATCGAGTTTAGCCCAGTCAATCATATGTTTTAATTTATTTTGATTTATATATATATATATATATATATATATATATATATATATATATATATATATATATATATATATATATTCTGTGTTCCGTTTCCTTTTGAAATCATCCACTGCCCGTACCTGTGACCAGGCACTGTACTGCCAGTTCTTTAGTAGACAGTCCCCGTGGCATGGCTCTCTGTTCTGAGGTTTTGAAATGTCTCCACAGTCACTCGCCTCCGTTCTTTCACTTTGCCTCTTCAACAGGCTGTACTTCATGCACTGGACATCCAGGCTGTGGTAGCCAGGTCCACATTTAGCAGAACATTCACTCTTTCCAGCAACGTGCCACCTGTGTGAGAGGAGATGCAGAATAATTAGCCTTTTTAAGCTGCACTGTGTGTACAGTGTGTCTGTGTGTTTTGTGCATTATTGCTCACCTAACTTCACAGTCAGTGTTGCAGGGCTCAGTAAGAGCAATAGGATGAGGTAAATGTTCACAGCGTTGGTCTGACACCTCAAGGTGATCACTCTTACGCACACATATAACCTTTTGCTTCCGCTCACCTATAGTAACACACATGCAAGAAGAAAAGCAAAGCTGAATTCAGACATCTGGAAGACAGTTCACTTGCCAGAATATCACATTTCTTCACCTTTAACTACTCTGACCAGCTTTATGACATCCACTCCTTCATCATACAGCCTCAGAGGTATGTGTTGTTCTCAGACCCCACAAACACATAATCCATTTACTGGAAACCGCAGTGCACTATGACCTGACTAACTTGTTTCTGAAAGGAATATTTGGGTTGAGGGTCAGGCGAAGATGAAGGCATCAGACGATATGACTGACACACTGTGTCGTTGAAGTTGCAAGAGAGGGATTTATGGGAGAAGGAAATGAGTGAGTACAGTAAGTAATGCACTGATACTGATATAATTTCATGTAATAAGAGCTGTGAGACAAATTATAGTGCCTATAATTTTTAAATTTGACTCAACAAAAAACACATGTCCCTAAAGCAATAAAGATTTCTTCACAAGGTTGAATTTGTAATTTGTAAGAGAACAATATAAATATGTACCTATGCATTTATTACAACTGCATAAAAGATCTGTAATAATTTGTGCAATGTTGAACCCATTTAAAATTCGCTGAAGCCAAAGAGACATTATCATGTTGTTCATGTGTGGCTTTGAAAGCCAAGCTGAAAACTTACCCTGACAGATGCGGTTGCACTCGAGCCAGGGTCCTGAGGGATCCCACACAAACTGCTCCCTGTGTTCTTCAATGGGTATGTTGAAAGAGTAACGGACATCTGGGTTATAGAGGTTTCCCACACACAAAACCTGTTTATAAGAGGGTGAGAAAGGTAAGGTCAAAAGACTTGACAGTACTTTCTTATTTTAAGTCCACACAGAGTTACAGTATCTCTCTCTTACAGTACAAATCTATCATAAAAAGAAACCAGAGAGATGTGAAGATCAAAGGACAATAAGCAAAGCAGAATAATACATACTAAGAGTATAAAAAGAATTTAACATACAGTAAATACAATTAATGATAAAGAGAAATGTCCTATTACCTGTAGAATTAGCTCCTCTTCTATACGCTCAGTGCAGTTGATACGCTCCACTTTAGTGTCTGAGCCACTGTACTCAATGACTGTTCCCTTGAAGGTGATTTCCCTTTTGAACATGGCCACTACAAAGTTCCCATTAAGGAGAAAGTTGGACTGGCTATCAGATAATGCTGGAATAAAAAACAGACAGATTTAAAACAACAAATGTGACCACAAATCCCTAAACAATGCAAACCTCAAAATGTAAAAGAAGTATTAGGAATGTTTGAGATGTGGCATTTATAATTTTAGTCTATACATTAAATAAACAGTCTTTGACTTGCTACCCTATTGTTCTGCAAATGCATTGTGGCAGGGGAGGTATGTTTCAACACTGGTGACACTAAATTGCAGTTATTTGGAGTCAGACTGCGTAACTCCTCTTAATGACTGACAGTGTAAACACAGGATCTCCATTGACTGCAAATACAAGCACATAAACATACACACACACCAATAACACAAAGAAACACATGGATGGATACTCACACTTGGCAAACTAGCACAGAAACCCCAAGTGCTCACCAACCACCCCTCTCTCTCAAATACCATGGTTCCAAGAAATATGCAGTTAATTACAATCCAAGCATGCACGCTGGAACAATGTTTGGGACTTCGTCTCTAACCACTACTTTGTTTACATCCAAGTCTGCATATTATTGGATGCCAGGTAGTCATCTTTAGCTCAGAAACGACTGTGCGGTCTGAGGGGTTTTGACAGTGACCTACAGGGATGACTTTGGGTGTCATGCAATAGAAAAAAATAAAACAAATAAAATAAAGTAAAAAATGCATAAACATTATTCAGACACATAACCACACATACAAAGCTCATGATCAGTATGGCTGCCACAGTGTAGCGCTCATAAACAGCAGGGCTTGACCTTCTCCCAGCAGTGTGGCGAAGACGCTCTGCCAGATGTGTTTTCTGAATATTTGACTTAAAACATCAGGAGCTTGACTTGAACTACATGATAACTGGTTTCCATCCTTACAACACAAGCAAAACCCCTCTCTGTTTTTTCTCTCTCTGTGTCTGTCACTCTCTCACATGCAAGAAACAGACAGAAACACACACACAAACACACACACACTGTGAGCACAGTGGGTCCGTGTAACCCGTTACTCCTATATCCATTTTCATGCGGCCTGCACGCCACATGCCTCTAATTAGCATCTATTGCTGCCTCATTTATCTTTATCAGGGGCTGGCACTCCTAACCAGATGGACCAACGCCCCTACATGCTTTCTTCATATACACTCAGGACAAATGACAGTTTCCTTTCTTTTAAGAAATCATTTTGACAGCAGTTTACCTCATGTCTCAGTGCCAAGCCTACCTCTACAAGTCGGGGTCAAGTCTGGGTGGTTTATGGTTGTGTTAAGAGATAATGGCACTGACCTACCAGATGAGAACTGGTGTACTATAAACATTTCCATTTTACACTGATTCTCCAAGATAACCTGAAACTTTACATAGTGTTGCTTAAAACCATATCTTCGTACCAACACACCCACACTTACCGAGGTAGTTGTCGTCTTCTGGCTTCCCGGAGTAGCTGACTTGTTTGATATCAATGTTGGTGGCTCCAGCTGGAATACGCACCACTGTATTATAACCTGAAGAAGAAAAATAAAGATGGAGAGACAGGGAGAGTAAATAAAACACATAAAGTTACATAATTGTAAAAAAATATATAGCCACAATAACATCAGTGAGAAGTCCCACCTTCCTTTTCATAATAGCTTCTCTGTGCTACACCAAATCCCAGTCAGGGAAGTCCGGTTCCAACCACTGGGAATTTTAATGTCACACTTAGAAAAATACAAAAATGGTCTAGTCCTCTCAAATAACCTGCAGGAGACCTTGTTTTAGTCTCAGAGGCCCAACCGTGAAATGATATGTAATTATTCCCTGGACCTACCTTTGGCCTGTAATTACTACACTGGGCTTGTTGTCCCATGATAAACTAACATAGAAAATGAGTGAGCATGAAAGAAAGAAAGAGAGAACATGTGAATGTCAAAAGCAACAACAAAAATGTAGGGATAGAGACTGAACAGGAGGTAAGGCATGAAATAAGTAAGAAAAATATTGGAATAAATGAGAGGACGACAAAAAAAGAAAACATAAGGATTTATATCTTACGTGGGATATATTTGCAGTTGTTTATACAACATTTACCATTTGATATCTTCTTCTAGTTGATACATTCTTCTTTTGTGAAAATACAATAACATTATGAACGGAACAACAGGAAAGATATGTGCTGGTGGTATAGCCTGACACCCTGAGCCACTCGGGGGCAGCAGTTGGTTTACATATCTTCCTCTCAACAGCCATGTCAATCTTTTCACACACACGCACACATGCACACACACATCTAATGGGATGCCATTACTAGCTTTGATATTACACTGCTATGAAATAAAACTATTTTGCATAATATTTCACAGAAAGACCCAAATCTTTGTTTAGTTGTCTTCACCCTCTGAAGAAACATCATCAACAAGCATCAGACCAGCTGAACAGAAACCCATTTCTCCTCCACCGCAGAGTGACCCAGTAGACAGTATGTAAACCATGTTTCACTAAGACACTTCTGGGTTTACCCTCAAACATGTTTCACTCTGCCTCTACCAAGAAAAGATGATATTGTATCAATATGCCGCAGGAACGATGTCGCAAACTCAGCCTGATTGAGGTTGTCAGGATACTCACTGAGATAATAACATTTAGTTGTTTTGTAGTTACGGTGATTCATTGTCTTTCCATTGTATGACAGATTGCAGTCTACTTTCAAGTTAGTTCTTGTTGTAATTTTATTTGCCTTTAAACTAAGAAACAGAAGTCTGCATCAAGTAAATGGCAAGTAGTGAACAGTGTTTAGACATTGTTAATTTTATTGCCAACAACAGTCTTGAGACTTGGATTTGAGCTGAAATGACACTAGACAACATTTTAGTCTTTAGTCATAAATTAGTCATAAATTCTGGACAGACAAGTGCTACAGTAATCTGGAGAGACTGGGATTATACATCATTACTCTGACGTGCTGGCCTTTTTTGGGATACTGTCATGACCACAAATGTCAGAAGCTTCTGGCCCACACTGCAATTCACTTATTAAGATGTGAGTGGACCTTGCCAGAAGACTGAAGAAATATAGTGGTTTCATTGACAGATTTTTCTTTCCTGTCAGTTAAGAAGGGAAAGCACAGACAAGCTATAAAAACTGACACAACAAAAACGAAAACTAAGGATGTAGCCAATGTTGAGACAGACATAGTGAAACAACAAACCAAAAATGACAAAACAGTAAAAGACAGACTCAGACCCAGCAGTGATATCCGGCCTCAAATGCACTCCCAGTCATGTTCTCTTTAAGGTTAGCCATGTTTCCAGGGTTGAGGCCAGTGCCTGGTTTGACTCAATATAGTTCTCAAATCCTGTGACCCCAACGGCCAGGAGAGTGCAGAAAGAAAATAAATGGAGCAACATTATAGCTCAGTGCCAAACTAATGTGGCGTAAACATGCCGAGACCACACCCAGGCTCTTATGCTAATATCTCTCCTGTTCGGCTGCCCAGACTTAAAAAGAACTGGATGCAATCAACAGTTGGCCCACACTGAAGCACAGCATTAAACAGGACAGTTCAAAGGGGTGATGTCAGGGATGGTATTTGATATTGAAAGACCCAACAGAACGAGATGGCTGTGTTAATCAATTTCTGAAGCTTTAGTAAAGATCCGTGTTTTGCATTTTTATAAATATGACTAAGGCACGAATTGTTCCTGAAAATCAGGCCTGATATGTTTAAACACAACCAGACATAACATAAGGGTCTAATATGAGAATATAGCATGTCAGTATTGCAGACACGTGGAACTGATGTCTCTCTTAGTCCCTCTATGTTTAATGCATATCACATTTATCATAGCTTGTGCAGAAGCTGCTGACATAATGTATGTTAAACAGCACTGCTTTTTTGGGAACATTCAGCTATTCGTGTGCTGTATATGTAATCTGAGCAGAGAGACTTACCATACTGAGCATCGTTGAAGGTCCCAGCCAGAGTTTTGCATGACGAGTTGTCCCCACCACACACTCCACACTTATCATTCCTGGCCTTCGAGTTAAGAACATGGTCACAGCCTGCTTGCTGAAGAGATACAAGCAAAGAGGAGAAATACTGACACATGTAATCTGGACAACATGTACTTCATGACACTTCACTGAAAACTCTTTTGATATTGATTGATTGAAGTTTAACTGAAATGTAGTTTTGACACAGACACAAATATCTAACACTACACATTATGAAGTTAAGACTGAAAGCTATGCTGATGTTGCAGCTTGTCCATGTTTGTGCACATGCTAATGTGTGTGCATAGGTCTGTTACAAAAGAAGAAAGAGAGAGAGATTTACCCTGCAAAGGCCTTGAACACAGATGTCATATGTGTCTGGCCCACACGGCGTGCCATCAATGACGTGGTCCTTAAGCTGATAGTATGCCATAGTCCCAGCAACCCGGCAGAAAAGCTTACAGCGATCTTTCATTAGTACTGGATGGAGCAAGCAAAAAAAAAGTTTAATTATAGCTCATAACGTTAAAGTAATTAACAGAAATCTTGAACAATAATAAGAAGAAATGCCTAGAGGTGAGTTACCCGTTCTGAAATAAAACAAACTCAGCTCACGTTTTTTACCCATCAACTTTTTACCCAGTTCAGCACAGCCTTGCTACAATTGCCAAAATTGTATGAATTGCTTAAAAGAATCTCTGAGAATCTGACAATATGCTGGTTCCAGTTCTTCTGGTGGTCTTTGCTAGATGGTAATCTCGTGTACCTCACCAGGCCACTTTGGCAAAGAATAAGATACGGCTGCAGAAAACTTCCAGACGGCTCATATGGCATGGCTACATGCTGTTTTAATGTTGCTGTCATGTACTGTCAGAGTTTTACTCGGGGGCATCTCTTATCATGGTTATGCAAAACATGACAAAGGAAAGAACCAAACATAGAGGAACACTCTCATACACATCCACTGAATAAACAAGAACTATTTTTCTTACCACGTTTATTAAAATTGCAGTGTCTTTGCTATATAGACGTCACAATTTTGCATGCCTTGGCCTCCTTATACCTCCTACACACAATGTGGGCTGTACACAGTTTACACAAGGCCAAGTAATCATACAAAACGTGAATAAATAACTGGGTGCAGACAATAACTGATTCTAAAACAAAGTGCAGCATTTAAGTTGTACCAAACATTATGTATCACTGGCTTCAAACTCCACTCTATAGTTGGATGTAAATTGTATATATCTTTGATGTTGCAGCTTAAGTTACCACAAGAAATTAAAATTACATGTTTTAGGATTACATTGGTGTACTCACTGCCACTGTACTTAGGGAGCCAGCGGACGGTGGGAGGTAGACCGTTGATGTTGAAATGCTTGCCATCAAACTGGGAGCACTGCTCTTCACGAAAATCTTTCTGTCCTCGCGGACACGGTTCAGTGTTGCAAGAGCGGAACTTCATCCTGCGACCCACACAGAACTTTCCGCCATTTCTGGGCCTAGTGCAAGAGAAGATGGGTCACAGAAGCACTACACGCTACTTAATTCAAATTTAAAATCATGTTTGACAGGTGCTTCATGACTTCAAACCAACATTGTTAACACAGTTTAAAATCATACTGAGACTTATTAAATCTAACACATACATTTTTGGCTTGTTATTCACTTAAGTGTGTTTATACCCTTTTTCTTGCCTGACTGCTCTTTTTTTTTCCTACTGATTTAGTGCCTACATGTTTATTTACAGTCTGTCATAGCATTGATTGTCAAAACACCCTGATTCTCTTACTCAGGCTTATTGCAGTCTCTGATGGTGCTCCGTGTGCCTCCACCACAGGACCTGGAACAAGCACTGTAAGGTCCCCAGGGACCCCACCCCCCATGCACTGGCTGCAGGTCCAACTCCTTGTTTACGCACATTCCATGCCTGCAATACTGCATGCGAATAAACACACACACACACAAACGTATAAAAATCCTATTTTAACAAATCCCTGAAGGCTTTAAGTCAAACATGGACTGTCTGGAGCGGGGAGTGGTGTTCTTCTTTGCCTTCTTAAGTCTCTGTTTGGATCTCAATCTATGTTTTAAAGAAAATCCTAATTCAGCTATTGTTTACCCTTAGGGAATGCATCCAAGTCCTCCAGCTGTCCAAAGAGAAATGGGAGTGTGAGCGAGAGACATGAATACAGATAAAAATAGACAGAGGGGAATCGTGCCAAACCTGAAACTGAAACACTGTATAAGTGTCAGTCTACACTGAATTTTAAAGCATTATGTTAAATAATAAAATAATAAAAAAATAAAAAGCAAAATGAAAATGAATCAATAATTTTAAGAGAAAATACTTTTTTCTCTGTTGGACTGGTTATATGAAATTACAGATTACTGATCTTTCATGCAGTAGACCCAGTGTAAGATAAAATATAAGGCGCCTACAAGCAAACAGCACACTAACCAACATTTGCCAAGAAGTGCTAACACTGCTTTCATAAGCAAAGCACGGCAGGCCCATTCCCCCTTTGTGTGTAACCAAATCCCCTTCTCAATAGCTAAGATATCGGTGGGTCCTGTTCAGTGAAAGAATGCAGGACAAGACGGCGTCTGTCTGGGTACATAGCCCGACGTCCGGGCACACAGGCACGGGGAGTATTGGCACCATGATAGGGAAACTCTAGAGTTGTGATAACAAGAGGAACAAAGTTCATTACTGGCTTGGTATCAGGAAGTTCAGCTGTGTCTCTACCCAGGCACCTGGCTTTAAATCTGTAACAAGAAAAGGGATGCTCTTTGTGGACACCTCAGTCTGTGTTAATTTCACTTTGTTTCAGAGTTTGGTCTTTGAGGTTGACATCCAAGTTGCCACTTCCTCTGCTGGCACCATGCGCAGGAGACAACATCATTTCAATGGGCCCTGTGCCTGTTCCACAACAATTTAAGTCATTTAATCCTTTACTTCAGATAAAATAAGAACACTAACACAGCCTCTTGATAAATGAGAACAATGAGGTTTTCATAATTACTAATTAACCAGGGAGCATATCAATCAAAGTCATCAACTGGATAAAAGCTTATCTGTTGTGTGTCTGGCCAGTTCCGCCTTAACGTAACTTCACAACTTGCAGCCAATACCTCTGCAGAGCACCTGCAGAAAGTGCAAACACAAACATAGAGAATCAGGCACCCCTGCCTCTAATGTTCTGCCCTCGTATTCGTGTGTTTTTACACAATTACAGATATAATGATAGAGTGTAACGTTTGTGCAGTTACAGAGAGGTGTTAACAGCTGCAGGGTTTGGACTAAACAAGCCACAAACACTTCCATAATCCAGACCTGGCTTAGATAATGGCCACAGTCCTTGTTCCTGTCTGATGTCACTAAAATTGCAAACTGAGGCCACGGATCATTTTGTTGGAGCACAAACAATGAAGTCACAGACCATGCACGTAAAAAATGATGTGATAAAACATCCAGAAATGCAATTTCCACACACAAACAGGTGCTGGTCCTTGCTGGTTGAGTCATCTACTCAAGAAAATAAGAAAACAAGAAAAACAAACATCTAATCAATTGGAGTTCATGGAATTCTCAATGAAGCACATTTTGAGGTAAATCAAAAGCACCACGTCTCTGCAAGGAGCTCGCCCCTTCTCATAGTGTTTATAGTGTCTTCCCCCACCTAAGATTAACAGAGACTGTTAACCTGGACCCGATCATCCCCTCTATACGTCATCTCCACACTTATCTATCCTCTGGCTCCAACAACCGGGCCGTGGGACCCAAAGAGCTGTCAAACACAAGACGGTCTGTCAGAAAGAGCCGAAGCCTGTTGTAAGCCTCTGAGGCATTCCACTCCCCCCGCTGACACACTGTGTTTACAACCGTTTTGTTTGGCTTGAAAAGGTGATGTGGGTGAAAAGAAGAAAAGAGGAAAGGGGCGAGTGGAAGGAAAAAAAAAAAAAAACATCTGTGTAAGATGATGTATGTGTGTGTGAATGTGAGTCGCACATGACCGTGTGTTTGTTAAATGTGAGAGTGATTGCCCAGAGGCATCTGGGGTCCACGCTCACTTCCAATTAGCCTCTCTTTCCAAAGTGCACAAACACACCCTTGGAAAACGGAAAGGCAGACTTGGCAAAGCTCAAACAGGCATCACAGACAACAATGTTAAAGAGATTGTCAAAATTTGCCCTCAGTTGGGAATGTGGTGAGACATTTGAAGGTTTTGTCAGAGAAACCTGTCCAGCTGTGACTAGCATGTGTTTCAAATTAGGAATCTCACAAAGACGCACGCTGACTCACCAACTCGTTGCAAGACACGTAGAAAGACACTACACATAAATACCCAATGCAGACAGAGTAACATGCATAAGCTTAGCTCATTTACTCTCAAATCGCATGCTGACAAAGTATATAAAGTTTACCCGACTTATCCATCCAGCCACCTAGAATAGCCACCAGCATGTTAACACAGAGTGGGAATAGAATCCAAGCACAGCAGCATCTGCTCTGAGCTCTTCAGCTGGGTGGTTTGGACATTAGCACCTCTAATTGCCTGGAAACTGCTGCAGTGAGCACCCTATTCTGCACCCAAGTCATACATCACTGCATGAATGAAAAGGTAGTGGCTCGCTTTAAAAAGTCCTCCACTCTTTCATTTTAACACGGCCATTTCCAAAAGGCATCACCTTTCATTTTGTGGCGTCTGTCTCACGCTTCTGAGTTTGGAGCTCACTGTTGGGGGTTTGTGTATTTGTGCAATCTGAATGATCACTGCTGTTGATTTTCAGTAAGTCACGGTTTACTATTACATGTGTGATAACTTGATCTGGAGATGTCTTTAGGTGGAAGAGGGACTGGAAATAAGTCTGTGACAGTTGTTATTATAGACGGGATTTGCACTGACTCATTTTCAGTCAAGCATGCATTTTTCCCCTGTGAGTTCCTCTTTGCCTTGTGTTGAAAGAGTGCAAGAGGAAAAGAAATGACCAGAGGGAAGGTACGCTGAGCAAAAGACAGCAAGTGAAACAACATGATGCAACCATGACCCCAACTGACCTTTTGCTATATGCCCTTCCTATCCTCTTTTTCCACTCTCTGTGATCCCTCACATGTTTCCAAGAGAAGGAAAGGCTGTCATTACAGTGAATGAGCAGTTTGGTCCTCTCAGGTGTTGCATTCACATGCACTTCAAAGACATTTTTACTGTTAGTTTTTCTCACTTACCGTCTTCGCTATACGACTAACATATACAGTACATACCCTTTGTAATGTTAAAGCTACACTCATTTTTATTCTATGAGAAATAAAACACTTATATGAAATATGAAAATTACATCTAACTTAGAATCACCTTGCAACTACGCAGCTCTACAGTAATTTTACCCTCTTTTAGCCTATTATTGTGTTTTTAAGTGTCCCACCGGGGGCAGCCCAACAAGCTGTAAACTCTGTTAACATATGGTCAGTTACTATGGGGAACATGTTAATAAACAGTGTCTTAGTCACACACTTAGGCTAAGACAACTATGTTGTGGGATGTAAAACCTAAGGAGTGAATTCAAAGACACTAAACATATTGAAGCTGAGAGAAACAAATGGAACATTGAGTGAATATAGAGCCAACGATGAGACTAATGGATGATGATCCTTTTTTGACACCATTCACAAAAGACTTGAACATGTTACTGAATGCACTGTAGTGCACCCGTGGTACTGTTTGCTTAGTTATTTGGCCTGTGGTTCAAGTTTTCAACTTGACTTCCTGTGGTGTGGGAACGGTTCTCAGTAGACTGTTGTGTGAACGTCATGGCTGCTTTTCTGACGAACATCGCTTGCTAAACTGTGGGGGTTAAGGAGAAAGTTTATCAAAGCAGCAAACAGAACAGGCTGGACGACTACCATGTCTACTGATGTTGCTCATCTGGCATTGTTTAGAGACAAATATCTGATTTAGGATTTCATTCAACACATCTGGATTTAAGATGTGTCCATCGCAGAGACTGGGCTTTACTTATCCCTAAATGGAAATGGACTCTTTCAACTTTAGTGGGGCCATTTAATTTTATGTTCTAGTAATTTCAGTATGTATTAATCTCACCTACAAGCAGCAAGGGAGAACTTGCACACACATTTCTCTACAACACAAAAGTCTTCTCTGCTATGCCTAAATATCCATTCATAAGAATGTCTTCTTTACAGAATGATATCTGTGCATTAGACTGCAAAAACACTGCAAATAGCAGAATGTCAGGACACATCCAATGTGGCAGACACTGAGTTGTTCTTTGACCTAATGATACAGACAGACAGCAACTAACTAATAAACTAACTAACTAACTAACTAATTAACTAACTAGTACCAAAACAGCAATCCCTTTGTTAGCCCAAATCCAAAGATATGTCTGTGATGATTGCAAATCAAAATGTCACATCACAAATGTCCAGAGATTGAGCTGAGTGACACTCACACTGATATCTCTCACATTCCCAACCTTGATTACATGCACACACACACACACACACGCATGCACACACACACACACACACCCTGTCCAAGCATCGTACGACAAGTCTGTCAGGCTGCCAGGAAACTCCAGCCAACACTCACCGCCTTCGCCAGCAGACTCAATTCTGCCCTGGCTTCACTTTTCAAGACCTCACTATCTCTGTCTAATTGGCTGAAACCAGAGCAGGTTGTCATTCTTTTCTGAGGAATGTTCTGGACATCGAAAACGATTTCCCGTTATTCACTTACACTAACCACTCAATTAAGCCCCAATTAAGAGTATCTGGGAAAGCTTTTTGGGTTTTACACATATTGAAAAGAAAGTTAAGCGAGCAGTTGCTGCATTAAATGAAACAAGTTCCCATGATGAAATGAATGAAAAGCTTCCAAAAAAATCGTTCAGACCACAATTAAGTTGATCAAATAAGAAACAAAACAAAAGATGAATGAAAGAAGAATAAAAACAACAAAACATCACAGTTTATTCATGTTTAATTGGCATTCGTTTCCCTCCAAACACCCAACAAACAATGTTGTGTGGAAGCAGATCAGATCAGTGTAATATGGATGCAGATGATATTGATGGTGCAGCCTGGCACCAAGCTACACACCGTGTCCTACGCATGTATTTACACTTAAAGTTAGGTAATACTGCACAGGCAGGGTCATTTTGAAGAGTGAGAGGTACAGAAAATGGGGGGAGTTAGTAGAAAGAGCAAGAGGAGATGAAGGGGAGGGAGGGTGGTGGCAGTATTTATAGACAACAAGTGATGGGATGCCCTCGTTAGTGCACGGCCCACTGAGCCAGATGACAGACACGCCGCCAAGAGGTCATGTGACCACATTACTCACGCCGGCACCCTTGTGAGTGGACCCATTGAGCAGGAGAGAGCGAGGGAGGGACAAAAAGAATAAAGCAAAAGCGAAGAAAACCATGAGGCGTGCAGTGTCCATCGCTCCATTTCATCTAAGCTGTGTACAAACAAACTTTTTTTCTATTCTTCACTTAGAGGACGTGCCTCTCTCCCACTTTTTGGGCACTGACCTCAATTACTCAATGCGGTCAGAACTTTGTTTCATAACCCGATATAATGAAAACCTCTCCTCAACACACAGGCACAGGAGATGATGTTTAGAATATGACGGTTGTCTTTGGCCTAATGATAATATAAAATCTTTAAAGGGACGTTTCCTAGATAATACCTGCTGCTAGTTATTCCCTGGTGAGGCCATAACTATAATCTGCCAGATCTGACACCTTCACCTTGGGGTTCAGCAGACATCTCAGGGCCTTGAGCTTGACCCAACACCCCGTAAAGCCTTAGACCTGCACCTCATGACTTGTTCGTAAAAAAAAACAAAAAAAAAACGAGAAGATTATCTAGGAAAAGAAAAAGATGAGCGGATGAATTGACGAGAGGGGCAAAGAAGTACAATACTGATGCAAGAAAGATTAGCAGACTTTTGAGGCTGACATAAAGATGAACAAAAACACACACAGAAATACCACATAAAAGCGCTCTTGTAACGGCAGGTGAGTCTTGGTGCAGGGTCCCCCTCTCTTTCAACTCACGCTACTTCAAACAGCCCCCTGCATAAGATGAAACCAGGGCCTCACCACTACAAACAAAGGTGGTGCCACTACTCAAACACACAAAGAAATGAAAGAACACTGTATTCCTTCATATCCTTCATATAGAGAACAAACGACAGGTGATGTTGGCAGGTTGGTTGGTTGGTTGGTTGCTAACTACGATGTTAAACATTACACCTGTAAAATTTTGTATTGCCCTTGTTAGCATGTTAGCATGTTTACGTTAGTAGTTACATTACATTACATCACCAATTGGCTGGAGATGGCTCTCAGACAGTGAACAGTGACCATAACAGTGAGTTATAGAAAACATTAAAGATACATTTGACATGGGTGGTTCAGGGTTGAACTGTTCCTTTAAGCACAGGCACAAAAGCAGTGTACACAGAAAACCACGGTTGATGCAACTTCATTCAATTGATTTTAGTCTGTTACAACTAAGAAGTGGCTTTCCAACAAGTGTATCCTGCTACAGAACTAGAATTACTGTAGTGTGAAGCATATAACTAAAGCTTTTAATAATTGTGTGTTATATTCAGTTATCTATGTTTTGCTTATAAACAAGAAGACTTGTCAGTATTTCAGTTGTCTACTATCTAAAACTAAATCTCAACTGTCTGAAAAACTACAACACATCACTATAATTACTTGTACTTCGGGCTCTCAGTGTTGTAAAACAGACATCACATGTTTCCTGCAAACAGGGAGGCTTATTGTGGTTTTTTTCTTGATTTTAAGACACTTGATAAATATGGACCCAGAACTATTCAAATCTAAGTCAGCTATAATTGAGTTAAAGGTTTGGACCTTAATAAAGCAAAAAGTGTCTCCAAAACAATTTCTGTCAAACACAGGCTGAGTCATATTGGAGCTAAAGTCCAAAGATCGTTACTGTTCAGTCCAGTTGTAGTAGTTGGATTAAGATGTTAACTAACCCCTGTTAACCTTCCTTCAGTCAACACAGGGAGGAATAGGTCTACGCTGGAAAAGACCGAAGGGCAGGAGGTTCAGGAGAGAAGAAGACCCTCCTTCTCACTCTCCCTCTCTTTCTCTCTCCCATGCATGTTCTGAATGCTAATCACCAGCCCACCACATCCTTATGCCCCTGCACCTCCTCCTCACTCTCCGTGCCCTCCTCTCCTCCCACCTCCTGCTCTGCAGAATCACTGATGTGAGGCCTTTTGTAACAGCACTGGCTGATCTCAGCCTGGGCTCTGTTACGGTCTGACCACTGACCCACTCAGTCGCCTTTTCAAAAGGTTTTAGGGTTATGGGTTCACAACAAGGTGACTCAACTGTGAATGCGGGCGGCATCCTCTTTCAAAGGGCCCACATCTTCACCTTTCCCTCTCTCTCCTTCTTTTTCTTTCTTCTTTCTGTCTTTCCCTTCTTGCTCCCCCTCTCTGAGCAGCCGTTCTTTCCTTGTATCCTCACTGACTGACCCCACCGTCTCAGCAGCAATTAGCATAACATCCCAGAGAGAGGAGAACATGAACGCTAATGGGGGTTGGGGACCTGTAACAACACTGGGGGTAAAGCATCAAGTTTCTCACTAAAGCCATCACCTGACCACATTTACATGGATTTCTGCAACTAGTTCACAGGCAGAAAAGTAATGCATGATAAATGATGCCCTTTTTTCTTGCTAGAGGAAGTGAACTACAAGGGAAATCATTGGAATTCAAAGCAGCGCTGCACTGGAGGTTTGCTTGTATCTGTAATGTATTTTTTCCAAAATGTATTAGGGCCAGCTTTAATTATTTAATCCCTGAAGTTGGGTCAGTGATTCCCATAAGCATTTGGCAAGCACTACATAGTAATTTTTAAATCAAAGCACAAAGTAGTATTCATTTAATAATATTTTAACTTAAAACGTTTCTCTCCTCTATTGTCTTTGCAAGCAAATCTAAATTATTGGCAGACAAAAGTTTGTATATATGTCAGTTTAGCTCAATATCAATTTGAGCACAGAATAATTATGCTGCAGATTATCTGTTAGCTGTGGGCGTAAAGCACGTAGGTTGGTAAAAATACTGTAGACACAGAAGACTTCAGCTGTTATGAGACACAAAAAAATGCACACAATTTGGAGACGCATCAATACTGCTGCAGAGTGACCACAGTGATGCAATAATGTCAAATAAAAGGAGATCTACAAATCTACAAGTGTGGTGACTCACCATTCCATGTCCACAGTCAGTGCCATCAGCCAGTGGCATGTGCTGTGTGCGACATCCTTTATGGTCCCCCTCTGCACTTGTACACCAGAGCCTCTTGCACTGTTTCTTAGAAAAAATAATTTAAACACAAGCAATGAATCGTTTTGACTGACTTGAAAAAGAGTTTATCTATAAAGTGAGAATCCACAGGCAAAACACAGTAAGTGTTTCATCACTTTCATCACCAAACATGTGCAAGATGCATTTTAATGGGCTCATTGGGCTAGTTTTAATTAATGGGTGTGCATTCAACAATAATCTGCCTCTTTGTGTCTTGTTAAAATACATGTTATACCTTCCTGATAGGAATTCACAGATGCAATTACTCCACTTTACAGTACAATAAATAGTCCTAAAAACAACAAACAACACAAACTACAGTTGCATGTTTTCCATACTGATAACAGCTGTGCTAAAATATCCACTGTTCATAAAAACAAGGTTCCCTTTAGTTCCTTAGTTCTTCGCCTTTTCATAGTGATGATGTCAACTTACCATATAGGGACAAATTTGTGAACCAGGCCCAAACATCAGTTCACACTGTCTGTTGGCATTGTAGATCTGCCCAGCAAAGAGAGTTGGTAGTTCATATGTCCTGCCTACAGGTTCATCGAGGAGGCACTCTCCATATCCAGTGCTGAATAAGTAAGAATGTGAATAAATGAAATGGAAACGCATAACCGTACAAGTCTGCACAGACACACACATGCACAAGAAAAACTTTCATGGTATGGTAAGTTATCAGGATAATCCAGTATCCCGATCTTTTTAAAAGTATCAACATGTGTTGTCTCTCATGTAGCAAAAGTAAAAACCTTGTGTAATTGTCTGCAATAATCCTATGATGTGTTTTCCTTTGTGGGTGGTCTGTAAAGTTAGCTATCATACTGATACCCCTTCCTCTGCCACAATGAAACAATGTACGGCACCAGACTCCTTACAGACAGAATAAAACCGAATTGTAACAAAGAAGGAAAAGAATCTACATGCTAAGCAAACCTTTATCTGAGTTGTACTTCTCTGTGCCGAATGCAAACAAGACAATTCAGAATCATAACACGCCCTGGTTAAGTTACACAAATGGGTGCTAGTACCAGCACTGCAGTCTAATGACAGATTGTCCTAGATATCAGCAGCACCCTGACTCACATTAGAGTATGCACAGCTAGACTGAATGCATGTACCAGCACTCGGCATGTAAAATCATCCGTCTTTACGGTTGTGAAAAGGTGCTAGTAAAAAAGAAATTGGTGGATGAGCCAGGTATGGATGTTTAATTGCACAACATGTCTGCACCACAATGACAAATTCCATCCTGGATTGAGCTGCTAAAACACCTGCTCCATACCAAAACCAGCTGATGAGACAGCCAGTAATTACCCAGGATTATCCTGAGCTACAGATACTTTGTTTCTTTCCCCTTTCATTTCAAGCGTAAGAAACTGCAGCAAATTGTTCTAAGTGGCAGGGGAACGACTGCATAGGAAAAATAAACCAGCAGTGGAAGAAACTGTAAATTAAAACTACGAACCAGCCTGTCAAGGAATCATAGCAACACTCCCATATTACAGTGTCTTTCAGCAGTTGGTCATCTGTCTAGTCAGTGTCCTGGAAGCTAAAGGAATGATTATTAAGACTAAGGCAGACAGAGAGAAAGAGGAGGGGTCAGTGTGGTCATTTTATAAATACAACATCCTTTTTTTCATCAGTAGTTTGCATTTGACACAGCAGATTCCTCTCAGGCACCACATGACATTCCACACCTGGCGCCCATTGGGAAACTCTAAAGTAAGTTTATTTATAAGACGACTTAGCTGGCTGTTGTGTGCTTGTCATAATAGACTAAACAATAATAGTTTCCATGTATAGCATACTAGGTTTCAGTCTACTTAGATGTCAGAATGATGGTTTTTGCAGACGGCTGAATGACACCAGTGTTTAATCAAACAGCACCAACTAAACCATAGGCCAAAGGCTAAGGTCACAATCACCTCATGTTTATCCAGTTCTTGCAGCCCATTGTTGTAAACATCTTGGACAAACATCCGCTTGGATTCATGCATAAATTTATTAGAATATGAGTCTGGACAGACAATTCAATAGTTGCATTCAAATGCAATACAGTAATTGTAGTTGTGGTTGAGGTGGAAAATGCTTTACCTTGCCTACTACTAATGATTATGTTGTTTCAGCACCCAGAGAACACAACTAATAGCGGGTGGCAACAGCGTAAGGTTTGCATTTTTACTTTTATATTGCGATTTTAAGGTTGAAACAAAACAACCAAGCTCCACAGGTGGAATGAATGGTTTCTTTATGTCGTAGTTGACACATAATTACACTGCACAACAACAGGACGCTTTTCATCTGCTTTTAGGTGTGGGGGTTCTGTGCACATTATTACAGCATCAGTAAGATAAGGGGCAGAGGGAGGAGAATCCTTTGTCTTTTGAAGGTTTGAGAGGTGGCATAGCATTGCATTTTATAAAAGTGTAAGAGAGCGGTGCAGATTGAATTTGCTCTTTAGGGAAAATGGGCAGTCAAAACACTGATGTACTTGACCAGGTCAGTCCACTGAGCAGGAGTGGCACTGTAGACATGGTAATTTGAATCAATGCTCCTCATTGTTGGCTGGAGACGGACTTCAAAAGCTCTTGGGCTACACTCTCAAAGGCCTTTCCCACCGCTGCAGCTCCTACACTTGAACTTACTCTCTTTATACCTGTTTGTCAGATATTTTATTATAGGTAACGAACGTTAAGATTTTATCACAAGTACATTTAAATCATATTCTAAATAGTTTTTTGCAGTAATGAGTCATATACAGAAACTCAGCACAGCTGACATAGTCCAGTCTAAAGAATGAAGAGATTCATGGAGACTGTCCCCATCTTTAGCTGAATATTCGGTCATTCAATGTTGAGGTCATCACTGGCTGGAAAATATGTAAAGCACAACCTGAAAATGCCATATGAGGCGTCGCTAAACACTGCAGTCTTGAGATGCATCTTGTCAACAAGGCCATCCTTTGTGAATGCTTCCACAATTAACAGAGAAAATGAGGCAAAGATTAAAGGATAACTGAATTTCCCATATTTGAGGGATGCCCTTCACCAGGAACAGTGACCATGGCGTAGTTTAGGACTTGGTGAATGAGTCGTTGCCCCATACTACAACTTTTAGTGAGGAAAGTGGGCCAGTGACAAGATTACTGCTTTCCTAGGATCTTGAAAGCAGGTCTCTGTCTGAGTGGAGAGGCAGCTTAGGTCGCTGCAGAAGATCCATTGCTAAGGTCACACAGGGAAGACCCCCAGATTCAAACAGGAAACAGTCTTTCAACACCAGGCAATAACAACTCTACACAGTTTATATTGTGTTGTCCTGTCTGCAGAGCACTGCCAGGGACATGGAAGTAGTCTGTTGAGCTGGTTGCATCACTAGTTAAAGTAAGAGGCATGCTGAAAAAGTCAATGTGAAGACATGAGATTAGAAAAGAAATTGATTGGTCTGTGCTTCTGTTCCATAAGCCTGTAATCAGTCATTTGTTTAGATTTTGATTCAGTTTACAATTGGTAAGGAGAGCTGCAGATACCTACTCTAGAAACTCTGTTATGTACTTGCGACTGCACTTGGACCACGACCAGGGACTGGTGTCATAGTTGAGGGTGGGAGCCATAACATGATACTGGTGCTTCAAGCCTGCCTCGCGACACTTTGGGCTGTCATCATGAGGCATGTTAAACCTGAGGCAGAGAGGGAGAAAAAAACGAGGCATGAGATGTGAAGACCACATGCAATTGGATTATCAGCTGCTTAGTTTAGTTGTAGAAAGAAGGATAAATGAACTGAAGATCTCCCAACGCTGTAGCTGGGGGCAGCCACACACAGATGCAGCTACAGATACATGTTTGAGTAAACTTACAGATGCTTTTCTTTTTTGTGTCTGTTTGCATCTGTTTTTCACTCTTGGTACTTATAGAGTAAAATCAGGCTTTAATTAAACCTCCAATTGGCCAGTAGGTGGCACAACATTTTATAGAACATGTCACTTCATCTATCAGCATACACTTTGTTTTATGGATGGCAAGTTACTTAGAATCACCCTTAGCTCACTTCCAGGATGTACATCAGTGCACATATGTATGTTGTTCCAATGCAAACATATAATAATATATATATTTTGTTTGCCAGTGTCATAATTAGAGCAGAAACTAATGATTAAATAATTATATTTTCATCTATCAAGGTGACACCGTCAAATCCAAAACTCAAATATGCTATTTGCTGTGACACAAAACACATAAAAACAGAAAGTCCTCACATTCAAAAAGTACCAGATAATGCAATTATTAAAATCAATTCTGTCCAGTAGTACAGTATAGATGTCCTGTTTGTGCCCATAAATACACTTAGTGCATTCACACATGTATTTATATACACAGGGACCCATGCAGCTGTATGATGTCTTAGATGTTTACAACAGGATGTGCTCCAGATTTGGGATCTGGGCTGTGGCCGAGGGTGAGTCCTTGCACTAACAAGACATAGCATGGTTGGCAAGAGTCCAGGATACACTGAGGGAATAATTAAGCTTCTAGCATTGTAATGATCCCCATGTACACACACCAGGTTGCTGACTGATAATGTCAATTTCAAATGTGGTGCAAATGTTATCTGCAACCCTTTCTCCATCTCTTACTATGGTGCGCCATGCAGACATTACAACAGGGATTTGAGACAGGCTCCACAGTGTTTGTATTCTTTACACGTTACATTGATTTAGTTGGTCAAAATATGAAGACCACTAATGGGGATATTGGCTTAAAATCCCAAGGTAAGAGCCTTTTAGTCTAATTGGGTCACAAATCAGGCATTTTTGCGGCTCTACGTTTGGCAACCTCGAGAGATCAATAGATCAATAAAGTGCCACCTCCATCACTTAATTACTGACATCCGGAGTGTCCATCCCTCTGAACAAAGGTCTGTACTGAAACAGTGAGACTACAACATACTGCTGGAGCGAATTCCTGTGGGTCGCTTTACATAAATAAGCAGCACAGCAAACAGCAGCCTGTCAGCATTAAAAAAGAGGCACAACAGTGTCAGAGAGCACTAAATACTAGGAATACACCAACATATTAAAATGTCAGGAAGATCTATTTGTGATCTAAGACATTTGAAGTCTCGGCATCGCCTGGTGACAAACCTGATAAAGCCTTGTATGTGTCACCTTTGAACAGCTATCGAGTGGCCTGGCCTGAAAATCCTCACGATGGCTGTTGGTAGCCACACATCCTCACAGTCATCTGAGAAAGGCCTCCTATCCATTAGTCTAAATCTTTCTTTAATCTGCAATGCTCTTGAGGGGATCCCACTACCTGACACTGCCTTTCCCAGAGCACTAAACACTCTTGAGAGCTCACACCTGTGAACATAGCAATTAACCACGCCTATCGGCAGCGCCAACTGTGCCTCCAGCTGTTTCAACGTTAAGATAACTTTATGTTACAAGGGGGCCCATAGTGTCCTCCATCTGGCCACTGCTCTGGTCTGATTTCTCCACTGGAAGAATGTGTGAGCGGGACAGAGGAGGAAGAAAGAATATCTTTCATTGTTATCCAGTGTTTCACAATCGCACTGACACTGGTCCTTTTTGGTTTCCAACTAATGGACAGAAAGACCGGAAAGAAAATCTCTGACTCACTTTTCCGAGTTATACTCTGTGAAGGAGGTGGGCAGACAAAAACAGATGCATGGTGAATACGAGCAGGCTGAACTGTGAAAGGAGAGCTGGGGTATTCAGCTTCTGATCTAAACTAAACAATGCTCCTTTAATAACATCATACTTTAATGACCTGAACTGAATTACATGAAAGAGGTGGGAATGACTGATTTACCATAATTTGCCACAGGTGGATGTTTGAAATAAACGGGGCCTCGTATGAGACTTAAGTCATGTGTTTTGACTTTTTTTTTCACTCCACACATGTGGCAATATTTTCTTGTTGTGAAAACACGCTCTGGCAGACAGACGTGTTGTGATAACACACCTTTACTTGCTAATAGACAAGTGACATCTTCAGTTATATCCATCTTTAGTGGCTGATATTTCAAAGATGGTTACTGTACAAACAAAGTCACCTTTTCATCTATTGAATTTGAATTTCGAGGCTTCAAAACAAGTCAACCCAAATTAGATTTATTTTTAAATGTATTCATACTCACTTTATACCGTGTACTTGTAATCCTGTTTGAACAGAGCTCTGATACATACAGGGTTAAACTTCTCAAGCTGTATAGTAAAGTATTAAAGGTTGGCATGTTATTAAAACTTGAGTTTTTACGTTATTATGTTTTGCACCTGTGTCTGCCGTGCCCTGTGTCTCTTGATAAGAGGGCTTTTGTTGGTCAAGGCTAGTTGTGAGGGGTGAGAGAGGGTGTGTGTGTGTGTGTGTGTAAGGTATGTGTAGTGGGTTCAAGGGGGTGGTGGGCTTGCTTTAGTTCTGTGCTGCAACTTACACATGGCCAAGCTCGTGAGCAATGGTGAAGGAGGCACTAATTCCATTTTCCTCACTTATGGAGCAGCTCCGGTAAGGGTCGCACATGGTCCCCAGCTCTGCTAGACCTACAGGATCAAGTTCATGCAAAACGCACAAGCACACATAACACATACAGAAACGGGGGGAGGGAATGCTGCTACTTTACTGTTAAAGGCAATTAATCCATCAAAACTATTCCATAAGAGAGATTAGCACCACCACCAACTCCTGCCATTCTCCCTTTCTCCTCCCCTTTCTACCACTCTGCTCTGTCACTATAATATTATTAGCTGACAGCTTGGCCTAAACTCATTACTGCATTTATGAGCTGTTAACAGAGTGGAAAGTTCATTTAAAGGGCTTGACGTGGAAATATTTTTGCAAAGAGAAAGGCAAAACTTTACCTAATGTATCGCATTTATCTTTTGCACGGCAGATGTCTTCCCTGAAAAACAACAAAAACAATAATTCTTCATATAAATTTTTTTGAGAAGCTTTCTTGAGCAAGTTGGTGCTGCTATCAAAGTAAGACTAGGACATTAGCATGTACGGTACCTTGTAATAAGGAGAGCTGTGTCATGGTGAGAGGGGTGGCTGTCATCCTGGACATTCTGGCTCTGCTGCCATGTGCAGAAGTTGTGGAGCGTTGCAGCAGCGTTAAAGCTCACTGCAGGTCCTTCCTGTTTTGGGTGAAACACAAATGGGGGTGTTACCAATAAAATGCGTCTACACATAGAATGATTTAGGTAGTTACTACATTTCACGTCTAAGGTAAACCTGCATTAGTTTTTTGGTGATGCTGTTATTTGCCTTAATGATAGTTGGTCCTGGTAAAATATGTATGTATTGTATTAGTTCACTGTAGAGATTCAGGTGATATAAGAAATAAAAGTGACTTTACAGTTTTCTAAACAACTTTGTTTTACATATTTAAGAATCCATCTTTCCCAGGTGTCTAACTGTCTTTCTTTAACTACAGTACCATTTGTTTTCCAGGGAGACCTCTCCTGAAATATAAGACTGACAAGAAAGGCAGTGTCCTTTCCAACAGGCCCCACAGTAAAACAGCCAGGGACACCTGCACTGAGGTCAGACATATCAGAGGTCTGCATACAGGGAGCGTACAAGACCCTGCACTCACCTGTTCATCGTGGATGACGACTAGCTTGACAATCATGATGTTGATGAGGTTTCCGACGCTGGGGTCCCTGTACACTGCTGCTACCTATAATAAAAATAAAACACACAGACGAAAAATGCAAACCTCCACTAACCTGAACAGGTAGACAGGCTGAAACAGTATAAAACTAGTACTACTTTTAACTCAACCGTTGGAATGATAAAGTACATCTGCTGCTTTTTTTAGTTAAGCTCCACAGGGTTTAATCAAAATAGCAGCAGCTCACTGAAGTCAAAAGGGAAAAAAGTCTCCTTCAGGGTAAGTTTAATCAACAGGGTATTAGAACCAATTACCATTCCACCACAGACCTTAGCAAAGAAAAAGTAAACTAAAACCTGGACCCAGCAACAAATGTGAAACTTCAGCAAAGGTGTAGCTCAGAGACCCTCTGTCAGGACAGCAAAATATTCCCTTGGTCGTTTTCCCCTCTGCTCCTCTTGCTTTATTTGTGCACCCCAGTCACGGTTGACCAGCAGCCTCCTGAGGCCATGTGCGGTCTCCTGACAGGAACTCATTAGCCCACTATAAACATTTAGCTTGTCTTAGCCCTGGGAGGAGGCAGACATGGTACAGGCATGTTCAGAGTAGGTAGAGGAGCCTGTCTTCGCTATAATTCCAACAATGACACAGCCTCGTTTTGTATGCTCTCGCCCAATGTATGTTATTTGTTTGATAAGTGTAAGAACTAAAGGTGAAGGGAAAGCAGCCTACACTACTGGGTGATCACTACAGTACAGAACACACACTATAAACCATGTTAAAAATTAATGCTGGAAAAATAAATGATCTGAGAGTCTGTGAAAAGAAACAGATTGTAATTCTGTGTGTCTGCACCACTGGTCTGCAGACATAAGCACAAGCAGAACTAATGTTGGCCTGGCCTGATATATTTAACATTGACTGTGCTAACACTCCAATTCTGATATCAACCAATGTCACAATAAACCCACGCAAAATTAATTATATTCGGTATTTTACGTGGGAATGCCAAAAGTGAAATGCTATTATTTTAAAACATGGACACACAACACCAAAACTGACACCAAAAAAATAAAATCAAACTTTAAACGAAACAAAGATTGTTTTAGAAACATTATTTTACTTACTACTGACATGATTGTTAGGATGTAGTGCTCTAAGTTGCGTCCATGGTGACGCACCATTTTGGCATCCGCTGTCACCATCAGCTCAACATAGCGAGGGTAGGAGAGGAAACGTTTGCGTCTGCGTGGGGATCTGGGGTGTGTGCTGTTAGAGCTGTTTTCATGAATGTATTGATCCTCTATAGCGGCTCGGAGATACTCCATCTCCTCTCCCATAGCCTCCCTGTTCTGAAAAGACACCGGCCTCTTGGAGTCCTCTGTGTTGAGAAGAAAAATGACAAATGTCAAGGTGGTCTGATGAAAATGTTGGGAGGTGATTCATCAGCATTTAAAACACTCACCACTTCAACTTACAAAGACATTTCATGATAGAGTATGGTACATATACAATTAATGTATGATTCCACTGATGTAACAGGACAACACACAGTCAGCTATAACAACAAAACAAATATATTTAATGCCAAATTTAAATTACTCCCTTTATATGCTTGGGTTAAATCCCTTCAACAGACGCCTCAGAAGGAAAAAAAAAGCAGAACAGCCATATACTTCACATACTCCACTGACAATCTCTCAGCTGAATTGCACGTGTTGAGCTGGCTATGACTGATAGATTCCTTCACCATGACAGAGTCAAATTAAAAGAGGGAGACAGAAGCAGAGACACAGGAAAGCTCAGGGCTAGGAAAGCCTGAAAGACTTGTTTCACTGGAGGATAAGAAGAGAACACTCTGAAGCGGTTATGTCTGATGCAAAGTAAACTAACTGTAAACCCAATTACACGTACATACTGTATGATGTCCATACACGATTTGTTTATGAGTCAAGGCACACAGTCAAGCTTTAGAGTATAGGAGCTACTGACTAGTAATCCACCAGTACAGCCATCCAGTGATAGATCTTTGTTAAGGAAGTTCTCTTTAAACATCATCAATCAAATTAATGACAAACATTAAAAATCTTCAGCATGGTTTGTCCTCATTTCAGCCAAGATCAATAATTCATTAGCATCTGATGTATTTCTATTGCTGTTTTGTGTGGAACAGGCCATCTGAGGACATCTGAGGAAAAAACAGCACAATGTTTTGTCCAGATCTGCGGTGGAAACACAGCCACATATGATACTGCGTGAGAAACACTGCTTACAGTAACTTCTGTCGTCTCTCAGATGGGGAAAGATAGATTTAGGCAGCCACAAGACAACTGGCTAGAAAAATGAAGCAGGAGTGAGTGACAAATCACACACACAGACACAAAAGATAAGTAAATAATAAGTAAATGAATTGTAATAGTTTATAATATTTAATTATTTACAATTATCAGTGTTTACAAGCTGACTTTAAATAGGCCAGATAGAGTGAAGAGTTTCATTGTCTTCTGAAGAGTCAATTTTTCCAGACAGTCAGACAGAGAGAGATTGTTTGAAACTGTCAGAGAAAGGAGTGCATCGAGATTATTCAAGCGATGCCCCCAGCGGGCACGCGAGGCGGAGCGTGACTCCCTGGCACAATGGCACGCAGCTCTTGCCACCGTGAGCCCCAGCTTCATGCCAAAGCCAGCTTCCGAGTCAGTGCCAAGCCCGTTTGTGCCCATGCACACAGGCCAGGCAGCTGGGCCAGAACAGAGCTTTGTATTTTCCAGAAAAAATCTCTCCGGGGCCAAACTCACTACACTAAACCCCTTAAACAGACTCATCATTGCAGACAATCTGACATCAAGGGGATTAACAAACCAAAGAAGAGTATGTACATCTACAGAAACTGGTATTAAGACTCAGAGCAAGCGGGTGAAGATGAAAAAAAGAGGAGAAGAAGGAGGTGAAAATATGGTCACTGTTAAAACAGCCTTTGAATCAGTGCAGATTAGCTACACACAACCTTTCCCAAATCGCCTTAGGGTGAAAATCCCCCTCTCACTAGGTAGTGAGCTGCTACTTACACCATGAGAAGAAAGGGTTGACAGCCCCGACCCTCTGGACAAACAAAGGCATGACATCACCCTCTGGGCACTGGACATCAATTCAACATCACCAGACATGTGTATCTTTTGATCTGATTTGCAAACATCAGAATGTAATGTGCTAATTTTCCTGTGACACCAGGCTGCTGCAGTTCTTCATAACAGAGAATAATAAAGTGAACCCTGTACAGAAAGAGCGTTAAGCTTTTTTAAATGCTGTCATTTTGTTGGCTCTAGTATACAAATAGTAAACACAGCCCCATACCACACTCACTTTTCTGCTCCAACACCTACTTGACTTGTAAACTTGAATTCTTTTTATCATTGTGCCAAAAGATAATCAAACGCAGCAAATAGTAGGAACGGCGTTTATATATATATTCACTTAATAACAGATTTATAAGCTCAATGAGTGCCAAGCACAGTTTTGCATGTTTATATATGTTGTTATTTTGTTCTTTCTTTTATAAACATGAAAGTATAGAAGCAATTTGCCATTTGTATTTGCAAGCACCTAATAGTAAGACACTACATCTCCATTCACCAAAAAACCTATTTTGCATCTTGACGCAATAGTTTCAACAATTTTTTGCTTTGAAATAGACAAAGCAGGTCAGGTCTGAGTGATGCCTGGACTGTTAGATGAAAAACAGCCAGAGCTGCAAGCAGTGACACTGACATTTCGCTGGCCACTATCTCTTCCCAGTGTATCTCAGTGGGGAACTGTCGCTCACCTGTCACCCCCTCTCACCTCTGACTGTCACCCATGCCACCATGCAGTCAGTCTCTGTCACTCAAGTTGCTCTAACCATTCTAATCAGCGGCCATCTGTTAAGAATGCCCAGACAGTAGACAGTGGCAGAAAATAGTCTCAGCTGGAATCTGTCACAGGAACTCCGAAGACAACATAACACATTGGGTTCAATAGGGTTGATGCCTGAGGAGAGGCAGACACATGGCAGCTATTAAAGTTATAGACTGTCTATAGCCAGCCAGCCCTGTTTAGTTTAAAGTATCTATTATTTTAAAATTAGATGACAATGAGTGCAACGCACCATAGTATTGGCTGCATGCACCTGCATCTGTCATGCAGCATGAAATGTGAAGCAATAACAGTATGATCATGCCAGAAGGAAAACCCTACATATTAAGCAAAACTAATGCACATGTTGGCTCAAGAATTGCAGTCAACGCATGTTTCAACTCATTTAACATGTTAACATGCTAACATTATTACTTTAGAGTTCCAAAAAAAAGGCATTTACAAATATATAGAAATTCAAATTTCAATGCATGACAACAAAAAGGCATGAATTCGAAAACTACTGTGAGAGAAACAGGTGTAAAAGCAGAAATGCAGTGGACAGTGGAAGCTTGCGAAACGGCTGGGGCCTCTGCCAATGTCTGGAGCAAGATCGACAGGCACATGCAGCACAGGCCAGGACTGCTCAAACATATGAAGAAAGAAACTCCTTTCTCCATTCCTCTGCACTGCCTGCTCAGCAATTTCCAATACTCAGTGGGATACTTCATCCACTGACGGGCCAGGGAGTTGACATTCACTCCTAAAAGAAGTAAACAAAAGCTCACAAGCAAACCACATCTATATGTGCACACAAAAGCCCAAAAACAAACGTTTGGTTTGGCAACAATGGATATTTCCTGGAATGGGGGAGGTTCAATCTGTCCAGGGGGCATGGGGGCACGGAGCAAGCCTAAGCCTTTTGGCCTAAAGGTGAGAAAGGTTGTTTGAGTGATCAGCACCCGTCCATCACACCCAGCCTGGCCACCTTTCCTGACCCCTGTCAAGAGCTGGAGTTAAGAGGAAGGCCTAATGCATCCATAGCTCTGACTGACTGAATCTCAGTAAATAAGTCAGCACGTCCAGGAGCCATGCACCTATAGGAGGAGAAGCCTTCAAGGTCACATCCACCCATCCAGTGAGTGACTCCAAACAAAGAGGGAAGTGGGGTTACAACCAACAAGTGCGTCCATTCACATACATGAAAGTACACAGGGAGAGCAGGCAGTGATTCAAGCCGGCTAGTTCAAACCCCATGCGGGGGAGGGTATTTTTCCATGTAAATGAACCCATTGACCAAACATCTGATGGTAGCATTTGAACCACCATGTATACACAGTGGGCACCCGTGGGGGAATCGTATACATTTATTGTGCTCTGGGTCAGGGGGCACAGATGGCATGTGTGCCAAATATTGTCACATCAAAGTCAATCACTTTGCTGTCGCAGCGTTCCTCAGTTAGCCATCCAACAAAATCAGATGACATAATGTGAGGCAACCGTGGAATTTCAGCTGGTAAAGTTTTTGCCATCAAGCTGTTTTTATTCAATGCACTCTTTCTAATGCAGACAAAATATGACACCCCACAGCAAGACCGTGATAAAGAGACACTGCAAAGTTTTCCTACCCTCCATCTCTTGCTTGTCTTCACATGGATTTTAGAAAGCACAGCAGAGAAGAATCTGCCCCCATCTGCTGACACCCTCATCTTTGTGGCTATCTCTATCGAGGGACGATGCAGGGGTTTACATGCAAGCTCACAGACAGATACCCTGTAGAATGTGTCATTAAAGGTTGGATCTGTATTGTGATTTGAGCTTCTTCCTCCAGAGGCTTTTAAATGCCAGAACCAGGCACAATAATGTACTTTGTGACTTTCAAACATTAATCACCCACTCAACAGCTATCTGCTCCAGGTATTCTAAACAGCAGGGAAGCCACCCAGGTTGGCTGACAGCAAAAGGAATCTGATAGAGTTTATAACTCTCTGAGGTCAATGAGACTTTATTTCACAGATTGTACTTTTGTATTTTGATATATTCTTACGCTTCTGATTTGCTGTCTTAAACTAAAACTTTGCTTTTAAAACCTATTTTAAAATTTGCTACCATTTAGCAGCACATACTCTGATGCTGTGGTGCTTATCAACAGCACTGTGAACAACAGCAGCTGAAGACAGCTGTGTGATGACTGCTGAAATAACAAACCCCATCAAGGTAACACTTTAAAAGCCCTTTTCATTGTACTTTGACTTCTGACAGTTCACAGGTAGTGACGGCACATGTATGAAGAACTCGAGTATTTGTATGTGTCACAGATGACATTCAAAGTTGAAAACAAAACGTCTTTGTTAAATCTATCTATAAGGAAATATAGCCTTCCTATCTTTTCAACACATTTGTGCAAAGATGAGCAGATCTGTTTTATAAAACACAGCTTGTTTCATCTTTGTCGTTTTAAGTAAGATGTTTTATTCCAAGTACAGCTCATGAAAAACAACAATCATCACTGTGAGTATGTTTG
Organism: Anabas testudineus; assembly: GCF_900324465.2. Lineage (NCBI taxonomy): Eukaryota > Metazoa > Chordata > Actinopteri > Anabantiformes > Anabantidae > Anabas > Anabas testudineus. The sequence goes on from NC_046615.1 coordinate 17,524,196, forward strand.
GACCTACAAGGTATTTCAAACTCTAAACTCAAAGTCCCTAATCCGCCAAACCCATCAGCTCTCTAACTGTTCCCCTTCACAGGAATATGGAGTAGAAAAGGAAAGAGAGAAAGACCAAAAGAGAGAGGCCAATGAGACGATTGACCCTGATGAAGAGTACTGAGTAGAGATACCCAACATTTGTTACCCAACATGCTATAAATTACAGTCTGTGAGTGACATATTGAAAGCTGAAGTCAACTAAAGTGAAATAAAACACATCTTCTCTGTTACCTCTGTCAGTTTTAATAAGTTTTAAAGACACAGTCCAAACACTGTTTCTAAAAGATCCAGGTCTTCCTTAACTAACCGCACTTCTACTTGGTGGTCCTGTGTTTCTTGACACTTTCTTTCTCTCAGCAATTAGGCTGTGGTTAGAAACCCCATACTTAGAGACTAATTCAGTCTGATGAGGAACATAAACAGGAGGAAGAGCCTGTAGAAATAGACATACTGTACAGACCTGAGGTAAAGTAAATAGAATGAAAAGGGGCAACACTGCAGCAGCTAAAGGTGCACATCTCTCAAAAACTTTAACCCACAAGTCCAAAGTCAAGATGCAAATGTCCAAACCGAAGAGCAGGAGCAGCAACTATGAGTGTTTTGCAAGCAAGACGACACGCGCCAAGTCAGTGTTTATATCTAACCTGCTACTAGCAGTGTGTACTGCACTCCTTCCCATAAAAAGACAGGACAGTCCTGTTAGTCTTGGCTCAGCGTGGCCTTCAAAGAGCCCATTTATCGCCTCATCTGGAGAGGGGCCTATCAGATAAAACTGACGCACTGCAGCCTGGGACACTTCACAGTCCTAAGCCAGCCCACTGGTCCTTTTACTCCTCATGTTCATTGTTTACCTGTTACCCTTTGATGAAGCGCTACAGAGAGCTCATCCATTTATGCATGTTTCCTTATCCCCTGCTGTACACTGAAGGAGTGTATTGGTTTATTTTAATGATGTATCTAAGCAGATATTAAACAACAGCTGGCATAAGACAAAAACAATAATTAAATGACTATTCTTGGTCCATCACAACTCAGGAGTCATTCACAAAGTCTATGCTTACCCAGTTCCTAAGCAAGAGTATATTTAAAAGTGCCTCAGAGTGGGGGTTGAGAGGCCCTCAAGATTTCTCAGTCTCTTTTGCCACACACACACTGAGTGAGTGAAAGGGCAAAGCATATTAAGGAGGTATTGGCCTGTGCTCATCAGGTCAGTCCAAGTTCTTTAAAGCGCCGCCATACACAATAGCCACCACCAGGCAACAATGGCTGGGTTCAGACAACAAGCAAATCAAGCAGTCTGCACATAAAAGATTTATTGCATCACACAACAAAGACCGCCCACAGAGATCCCTGCAAGGACAACGCTAAGGCCTTCCATCATGGTGAACTCCACTCAGTCACCCTGCTTTTCTCTTGAGGGCCTCTCCACCACCCAAAGGCTCCTACCATAAAAATTCAAATGAAACCGGTGGAACGTTCAAGCTGCCTCCCAAGCAGAAAACCTTTCCACTTCTTTTCATTGCAACTAAAAACTAAAAAGTAATTATTCCTTCCCTCTGAGCTCTTGCCACAAATCTGAGACTGAATGCTCCATCAGAACATGAATAAAAACACCAAGCAGTGTTGGAACGCGTTTTGCTTAATTAAGTTGAGGAGTTTTCTCTAACACCCCTTAATCAAGCCTGAAATTGTTCGGGAATCCTGCAAGCCAAAGATCGTGACTGCGTATAATTTACATTTTAGAACAGTGTTTAGTGCCATGGTTCAGTAAGTGAATGCAGGTCATCAGGAGGTGAGCGTTTGAGAAAGTGAGACAGACAGTGGTTACAGTAAGTATAGTTAGGCAGTCTATCGTCTGTTACCTGAGGCAGCACAGGTCTCTGTCTTGTTGTCGGTTTTTGAAATGTTTCTCTTACTCTCATGTCGATAGACAAGGTGGGGTTTGTTGTGCTCTTCGTCGTATTCCTCCCCCACAGCATTTAAAAGAGGCTCCAAGAAGTATTCACCGTGTTGTGTTGTAAAAGTCCCAATCTAAAAAACAAGAAGAAGAGGCGTTATTGATGGCTTTAGCACGAAGCATGCATTTACATGTGTGCATACGAAACCATATACTGGAATGTGCAGGTTTAGTTTACAGAAGAGAGGTTGTGGTGTTGTCCAAGCACCACTGTGCACATTGTGTCACAACCTCTGCTTTTGAAAGATGTACATGGAAAGAACATGATGACTCAGAAAGGTCAGAAAAAAACTGTAACAGTAAACAGAGAATCGAGGTGAGCTATTTTAAGCCTTTTAGACACATATTCATTCATTTATTAAACTATTTCACGCCTTCACTGTATATGACGTCTGTCATGTTGGAGTACTTATAACTATGAACATGTATTTCCCTTCACAACCTGACACTGGAAGGAGTGACATCATCATATGGACAGAGCTGCTGACAGAGGAATGCTAATATTGATTTGGCAGTTCAGTTCCTGTAAAGATTCAGTAAAGCTTCTTTACTCACTCAGCCATGAGGCACAGTGGTGTTTGTATGGTAATTTCATACGCACACTTAAACAGGATATTACACACTGGAATGTTATCTTTAAGGCAGCATTTCTCCACAGCCATCCACACAAGTGATAGACGTTTGACAATGGAAAACATACAAATCGTAAATGGAAAACATGCACATACCGCATGCGTACCTTTTCTCTTCACCTTTCAAAGTGTGAAATATCAGTGGACTTGCATGTAGACAACATAATTCCTCAAAAAATGCACACACCTTGAGCTAAATGTATTCAGTGCCACTGTCTAATAAGCTTAACTTAGAAGTCTTATCATTTTAGAGCTGGTCCCACTAAGGTGAATCAAATATGTCATTCACAACTTATTGTTCCCATAATCGAACCCTATAATTGATCACATCTAAGTGCTTATTAAGCAAATCCATTGATCCATGCCAATAGATCTTTTGTGGAAATAGTGAGAAAACGAATCAAACCAAAAGACCCTATTATAAAAATAAAACATTTTAACATTCACCTGTTGACTTTGAACATGACTTTCAATCACCCTGTTAATAAAAAGGTTAATAGTTACCCAGTTATTCACATTAACATTGACAGGCATTGTTAGTAAATAAATATCAGTCACTGACAATGATTATTATGTGTAAAATAAACAAAAAGCTTCTACTTAGGAGCCGTGGTCCAAAATGTAATTAAATATTTTTCTTTTTTCTATTAAGAAATTCTCGTCTGCATGATTTCAAAGAAAGACTGCTAGTTATTCTGTTTTGTCTCGTCTGATTGTAAGACATTAAACTTTCTTCTGATTACTCCTAAACAAAGTTTTAGACACTTATCACATTGTAGTATTACTACAACTACTGTGTAGTGATGTAGATGTAATTAGTGATTTATACAGTGTAACAAATACTAGATGTTTGCATGTCTCTTGAAAATCACTATCTGCAGTAAGTTAACTCTAATTAGGTGATTATGTTTGAGCCTTTCTAAAGTTCTCGTGTGGTGTTAACAGAAGTCTGAACAGACAAATGCTCTGTTTAGTCAGTGGAGGGGGCAGGGTTTCAGGGTTTCCCAGCATTAGCTCAGCAACAAATTTGGCAAAGGTCTGGAAAGACATAATGGTTGCTGTTCAGTAGTGGGTGCTGAACTGGACCTTGAAACTGACAGAATCCTATTTGAAGCAAGGTCACACTCATGACATGGATGGAATGACTGTTGGCACACATCTGTTTTATTGAAATCCCACAAAGACACGCTCAAATCCTGTGGCTGCTGAGTCATTCTAAAGTGATAGTACAAATCAGTCAGTCTCTAAAGGTAAATAGGACATAAAGGTGTCACGAGCCTGATATTTGCACAGAGGTACATCACTTGGTGCTGGACTGAAGATAGTCTCATGTCTCAGGACAGGCTGACTCACCACACACTTCTATTATGTGAGTGAACTGAGAGACGAAGCTCCTTCAGGAACTAACATTTCCCACGGTGTGAGAAATCCTTAAGTTCCCTGAAACCTTCACTGGCAGTTGTCTCCTCTTCACAGCATTTCTCCTCTTTTCTGCCTGTCACAGCTCACTCTGAAAAGGCCAAAAGCTCCTCAACCCCGCCCCCCTGATTTACTCCCTGGGGACAGCTTGGAGCAACTCTGGATAAAGGGGAACCTGCTTTTTCTAGAATGACCGCTTTGTTTTTGGCTTAATTATTCTTTAATGACCTCATCTCCACAAAATGTGCCTGGCCATTAAGGCCTAGTGATCACATACGGGCACATTTATGACCCAATAGCCTCTGGTGCAGTGTTCATTGTCCTGTCATTCTCAATGAATGATGATGCGGATAAGCAACAAAGATTGCTAAAAAAAAGGATGCAAACATGTTTGGATAAGCGAGTCATACATCAAAGTTGGGAAGAGGGGCAATTAAAAGCTTATTACCCTGATAGCTGCATTATACACAACGTCTTAAATTGCTATACAAACATGACAAAACATGTAATGTGAATCAGAGTTATCCTTGCTAAGACATAATAAATAATCAAATATAATCATTATACCAGGTCTAAACAGGAGTACAGCCACCATGCATTGTGAATGTACTGGTACAAAACACCTCAGAGGGCAGTTCTATTCTGTGAGAGGCTCCTGGCACTGTACACAGTGCACCTATCTAAAATAAGGATTATGTCACTGATAGGGGTTGTGACAGGATGGAGAATCCAAAGCTATGGTCCTCCTGTCTGTGTTGTAGTGAGCCAAACACCCCCACCAGTGAGCGTCTATGCCAGAATCCAGCTGGCGCGACTGAGGTCAACCCCGTGCCCCTGCACGACTAACCTTATGTGACCCATGAAGTCAACCCCTTCAACAGTTATCGTATTCTCTCACACAAGAATCGACAAACTAAATAACCTGAGCGTCAGGATCCTCATGTAGCACAAGTGGGCTGTTAACTCATTATTATCTAATAACTCCATTACAGCCCCATTAGAAGACATGATAAGAGGTAACAACAAAGCAGGCAGTTGCTTTACTTTCACTAACAGCATATATGATGATTAGTTCTCCATGTACCTATTACTTTAAGTCCCATAACAAGTTATCTGAATCCATACCCACCAACCTACACTTCCTAACACAAATATCTTCATTTTTACAAAGCAGAAAAAGTATTAAGCATTATTTCTGTTGTAGCAGTAAAAACACCAAATAACTGCACAGAGATTCTAGTATTTCCTGTGGGTACTTGTCTGTGTAGGAAAAATGTGTCTTTCTGTTTGTCCCCAATTCTCATTGGGTCTGTCACATAAAACCAACCCAAGCTGGAGCTGAGCAAAGATTTGTTTTGTGCTCAGTTGCTCAGTTGAGGATGCTTATTGTCACGTCAAGCCCAGCCTACCACAGCAACCTGATGACCTGACTGCACTGTATGATGCATGCATCGCGGCTCTGCACCTCAGTGACACTAGTCCAGCAACACTTGCTCCTCTCACACTCCTACACACTTCACTTCAGCTGAGAGTCATGGAGGTATGCATGGATGGAAGCCACTGAAACGGGGGAAAGCGTGGAGGTACGGTGCGTATCGCTGGATTAAAGCGTGTGAAAAATGTTTCTCCACAAGTGCAGTGCAGAGTCAATACTCACAAGGCCGGTGCACAGGCTGAAGACCGCAGGGTATTCGCTCTTGGCGTTGACGTGTCCACGGAAAAAGCAGTGGCGCATATCGCTCGGGTCGTGCAAGTGGGACACCGAGTCGTTGCTCTGTTCCGCTCCCAAGTGTGTCACTGTGTAAGATGGGGCGATGAAGCCGGAGTCGGCGGTCAGATTGAGATGAAAGCGTTCCCCGAAAGCATCAATCCTGTAGTGAAGCCGCAAGCCCGACAGGTCATCATTTAAACTTCTCCGTCTCCTTCTGTAGTGCAGTTCATGTGGAAACGATTCTCCGAAGTCATTCACACGGACCGGGGTGATGATTTCGTATGATGACAGCTGCTTGATGAAGCTTTCTGCAAAAAAATAAAAAATAAAAATACCATGCATCACACTCAAATACAACAGACAACTGTGAAAACACCTTTAAACTCATACATCAAAACAAAACGCTACCTTGTTTCGGATGCAATCGATATTGCAAAGTTCCCTGGACAAAAGCTGACAGATGACACATCAGTGCAACCAGCCAAATTGCAAACTGCATGATTTCCTCAGCGAACAAACCCCAGGCTGTCGTCTCCAAGCACAGTACCCTCTGGCTCTCCCGAGCGGCTCCCCTCTCCCTCTCCTTTTCCCCGGCTTGTCAACAGCAACAGGTCGTGGGATCCGCGGAGGCTCTCTGCAGCGCAAGTCTTGCAAAGTGCACTGGCCTCATCGCATTGCTAAACATGCATCCACTACCCTCTATGAACGCGAACTATTTATGACACATTCATCCCCCAGACAAAACGTAGCTGCCCCGTGGAAACTAGAAGTCTCTGCAGAGAGGAGGAATCAGTGCCAAGTGCGCTTTCCCTTAACCATCCCTACAACACCCCGTGCACCCTAAGCACTCATCAAACGCGAAGCAACGCCCCTTCTGGCTCCAGATCCAATGGTGAGTGCGCCTCAACCACAACACATGGGACAAGCTTCAGTGCTGCAAGTCTTTCAAATCACCCACAGTATCAGTCATGATGTGAACCCCAAGAAGAACAACAAAACCATTTTAAATTCAGGGCTTTAGGTTCTAGGTCCTCAACCACGTTTGGTGTCACACAGGTGCTTATTATTTCAAAAACAATATTTCATTGTTAAGTTATTAGTGTGGAGACTTGTGATGTGCCTGAGGATGTCAAATACAATGCATCGTTTACAATTTGTGGAGTCTGACATATAGATGGAGGGACTGAAATCTTGGTGCCATGGTCATTATTTAAGAAATTAAACTTATTATTTCTATTAGTATGGGTTAAATTACCAGAGCATATATATATACAGCTTCTTCCATTCTACCTTGAACTGGTCTCTATAATAGTCTCACTATTGGCTGCACAAATGAGGCCTAAATTTAATAGCATTCAACAGTGTTAGATTAGGTATACTGACAACATTATAGGACTATTCTTTAGCCCTATGTAGAGCGTGTATTATAGGTTTCATTAAAAATTATATTTTATTGAATTCCACTTTTATAAATGTGTCCACCGTAGTATGTGATTATAACTCGTGGGAAAATTTTATGCAATCAAAGCACAAAATAATTAGCAAAGAGAGCATTAAAAGCCATTCTTCACTGTCATCTATTGGAGGACATGGACTTCCTTGGCCATGATGTGGTCAGCTTCTCGTTAATCATTTGGGCACATAAAGTCTTACAAAAAGTTGACGGACGTGTGAAAGAAGTCTTGTTTTACATGTCCTTTGAGAACTAATGTCACAGCATTGTGAGTAATTAGACTCGGTGGGCTCACCGGAAACACTTTTTGATCCTGTAGGCTCTTTCTTAGACACAAAACATCTAGTCTCCAAGTCATGGCTATTACTTTTTAAAAGTCTCTCTCTCTCCCTCCTCCCTCTCTGGCTTTCTCTAGCTTTCTCTCTGGTTTCAAATTTAGGCTATCAAGTTTCCTTTAATATTTTATGCCCAAATATTTCAAATGGATGAAGTCTGTTTAGAGATCAGAACGTCTTCATTATGATAAATAGACCACCTATCTAAATGTGTACACATCTGCTACAGCAGACATCTGGAAACCAACTTGCTAATAAAATAACATCAACCAAAGGTTCCCGCATTCCACTTTATTATAGTTTACAGCATTTACAAACCGGTGGATGCATGTGTAGACTTGGGTTCAAGCCTGGTTTTACAAGATTAATCTGAATTTCAGAGCTTTCAGGATAAAGTTTTTGTTATTTTAAACAAAACCTCTCCAATGTTACTCCCCTGATGCGTTATTCAAAGACTTGCCAAACCTCCTGTAATGCTATTCATCCCACTAACCCACTGTCACTTTTCTTTTAACAACAACATGTACGTAGAATGAGAATGTGCAAAACAGTTGACAGGAGCAGAAAACAGCTGACAAAAAGACATTTACACATGGCTTATAAAAAAGATATAAAGAAAAAAGCAAAGGCTACTAAATAACTAAGATTGTCTGATAGATCTGTAGGTATGTTCAAAATATAATCATTTCTACAGCCAGAAAAAATATTATATTAAAGATCCTGTTTTATGAGAGTGGGGAGAAAAAGCATTCTGAAAATCAAGATACATTTTTAAGGGAGTAAAAATAATGGGAAACCCCAGATGTTCAGTTTTCTCACACTATAGCAACCACTGTAGGGATGTTACCTATTGGACCCTCTGCTATACACATGTGCCAAGGCCTGTAGCTATCACTTTAACTTCACTTCACCCAGCCAGCCAGCCATTAACTGGCTTTTGTCACCTACGGCACATTTTAAAGTTACCCATATGACTGCACTGAATAGCTTATTTAGTGTAAGTGTAGCTTGCCACATACTCATTAATTTTTCACAGATGCCTCAGTTAATGGATGAAACATCCTCAATTCATGCCAGATGTACCTAGTCGGTGCTCTGATGAGTCAGTTTCTGCTTTAGGCCTCTATAAATTTTGGAATCTGGAGTGTACTGACACTGCAGTGCAATAAGTCCAATTCATCTTGATTATATGGATCCATGGCCGTACAGAGCACTGCCATTTATCAGTCCCCACAAAGTTAGTGATGCTTCCACTTATTATGTACCCAAAACAGCACATCAGGAAGTTATGTGTTTTAGAGGCCCTATTTGTGCACATAATAAGGCCATTGCTTCACACATCAGATGACAGTGTCTGAAAAAGTGCTGGTCAAGGCTTTTTTGGTTTCCTCATGTTATCCATCTCATTGTCTGAAACAAGCAATTAAATATCTTGGAATGGCCCTGCGTCTTGCTTGACCCTTGGCCCCAGCTGACACTGTGGGGTCAAGGGAAAGAGGTGGATGAGGTTTGGTCAAATGACTAATAAAACAGGACATGGATCTTTAAAATCTATGCACTGAGCATCATTGCACTATGTATATTTGTCAGTTGCTTGCTGTTGTTTTTCTTTTCTCTCTCCACTTTCCACTCACCTCAATATATCTAGAATTACATGATATCTATGTAATTATATGCATCTTGAGACAATTGAATTGTTGCTATATAAATAAACTGAACTAAATAAATAACTGGTTCATCCCCATTTTTTGCTGCATGGACATTTTCAATACAAATGCACTGTATTTAAAACACTTCAAGTGTTCAACATTTTGTTATGATATTATATTTATTCTGCCATGATAGCAAAAGACTGCTGTCACTACATTTATTTACATCTTACAACAATTTTACTTTTCAATTTTATTAACAGAAATGTATAAAATATAACCTAAATCGACAAAGGCGTGAAAGAAGTTGTCTGACTCATTTAAGTACAACTGATAGAAATGCATTATGTAATAGTAAATATGTTTTTCATTACAAAGTATAATTGGTAATGTAATATAAAAACCAGAAGGCTCCTTCAAACATGTTTCTCTGTACTGTGAGAAGTGCCACTCACTGTAGACTGTAACTGGAGGCAGCAGTGGAAGATCATACACTTACAGGTCAGGTGATTTATCATCTAGGTTTCAAAGCCCCCTCCTTGTGCTTTACCCCAAACCTGCGCAAAGCTCAGGTCTGAGAGCTCAAACAGAGCCACTCTCCCTCTCATGGTTCAATTGGTTTGAACTCCCCAGTCATAACAGTGATCTATACCTCCTGACATACATCAGGGCCTTGCCTTTACCAGCCACTCCTTGCAGTGTTGCAATCTCCACTTTCTTTGACAAATATCTGCACATGTAAGAGGCCTCCTGGGCAAAGATTGTTAAATGGCCTTGGAGAATGATTCCTTACCGGTGGGTAACCAAAAACTGCACTACATCACTGCACATTGTTGTAGTGTAGTGTGCTTGACAGCGATATCATCATGACAATCGATAGAGCTAAGTGAAACACTAATAGAGCATTACAAACGTGTGTTGTGCTGCATAAAGATACTCATATTGGACACTGATGTCGTTTGCTGTACTATAATCTACATGGTGCAATGACTTCAAGTCACCTGAGGATAAATGAAAAAGTCACTGGTGTGTAAATAGCAGGTTACTGTGTCACCGAAGGAGTTACCATAACATACTAGCCACACCTCCCCTTTCTGTCCTATCTCTGTTCCCACCCTCCCCCGTCTCTGACCGTTCAGGTGGTTCTCATGGTGCAGTGATCAAGGAGCTCGGCCACCTGAGACTTGTGTTGGCTTGCACTGCAGATTAAGGCACCCCCTAAAGAGGCTTCCGCCCCCCCATTGCCGCAACGAAGCTTCATAAGCCGCTGAATTCCAAGTGCCCTTTAAACACAGTGATCTGTCAACCTCTTTCCTGCTCCCATTGAGTGAGGCATTGTCTGTCTTAGCCCTGCAGACAGCTGTAAAACAATGTCAAAGCTCGACTCTCTCACCACCCTCCTGAGCACTGTCTCATTGATAAGCATCATATTATGGCCAAGTAATGAAAAAACGGTTGGCAGAAAAGAAAGATTGGTTCTTGCTGAAAGAAATGAAACAAAGAGGTTTTTAATTTTACATTGTGATAAATGTGGTAAACACAGTTGTGTAAATAAATGATGAGGTCTTCCTGTTTTTACAAATACAGATCCTGTATTTTGACATCTTTTTTCTCATGGATCAGTGTTTATTATTGTACCATTGAGGACATTGCATCACAAGAAACAGCAAAGAAGGGCTGCAGAAAGCACAATCAACTTTATTTTTCAGTATAGACCACAGAAGTGTGTGCTTTCCAAAGAACAAATGAGAAACATATTTGGAACTAAATGATGTGTAAAGCGCCACTAACATCCTAAATAGGTTCCTGATGTATCTGATCTTTGAGTTTATATAAAGCAAACACAGCACCTTCTTAATGAGTAGTTTGTGATTCTGAATTAAAATTCCATATGTCACACAAACACATTTAACACATTGTTGTGTTTTAAGTTTACAAAAGTGTTATATTAGCTTGCTAGAGCGTCTACTGTGTTAACTACTGTAGCTAGTGGCCACATCTGTTCAAATCAAAAAATTAAATCAAATGCCAAAAATATGCAAATAATTTGATCCATTTGTTACACTCTTGGAAAAAGTATGTGAACCCTTGACATAAACATCTCAAAAAAGCTAATTGGATTTAGATGTTAGCATAAGTTAAGAAAATTAGTGGCCAAAGATTTAAAGGTATCATTGGAACTGGCTAACACCTGTGTTCAGTAGTCTACAGTATGCGAAACATACATTGAACAAGCAGGGTGTCTATCACAGGACACCATGAAAGAAGCTGCTGCTTACTAAAAAGAACATTTCTGCACGCATGAAGTTTGTCAAAGAGCACATTGACACTCCACAGAAGTATTGGCATTTAAAATGAGAGACATTACACAGATTTTGAAAAGAACACAACAATTACCATGCCTGATATTCATTTGATTTTGGTGCTTTCAAATAGTGTCATATACATAACAGGTGTAAGGACAAATGCAGCAACAATGAAATGAATGTATGTCTGCTTGCCTCTCTCTGCTAAGAAAATATCAGGACCTGCAGTAGAGAAACAGTCTATTGCTATGCAAATCATGTCCTGCTTCATCCCATATACATATATATATGAAAATGATGAATGTCACCTACTGTATTTTAACTCAGATATTTACATTACAGTAAATGATCGTGTCAGTGAGTTAGGCTATTCGCTTAGAATTGTGTTTACATTCTCTTTTAATTAGAGGTAACTGATCTATGAGGTACTGGCTGCATAAATATGTAGGTCTATGTAAAATAATGAGCCAAAGTGGCAATCCAGTTACCTCTTTACTTTGTTTTTAATATACTTTATTTATGCCCAAGGAGAAATTGTTGTGGACATGTGCCACATTTAAGGCTCAGAGTTTGGGGTTCAGCATCTTGTCCAGGGACACTTGTGGATGACGTGACCAGGAATGAACTCAACCACTGCCCCTGTGGATTATGGACAACTGCTTAACTAAGTGAGTGATTAAGGATTTAATTCCTCAATATGTCTCTAATTCACAGCTTAATGAGGGAGCATTACAGGGGTGTTAAATAAAAGAGTCTTTTTCCAAATCCTGATTTACACCATATGTGTATTGTTATTTGTGATCTGTCAGCTGACAGGACCAAAGATTTTATTTTTGCTGTTTTTCATACCTTCATTAGAGACTAAAGGAAAAACTGCACCTTAGTCAGCATGCATGTGTGTTTTTGGGATAGGGCCATGTCTGGTGTCATATAGCCAAAATATAATGCATCACATGATTGTATCATTTACCCTAAAACTGGGAGGCAAATCATGCAGTCAAGCGACATGAGATCATGTTTGACGCTATACCTGACTTAAAAAAAGGCCAGAACAAGGACCAAAAGGGAGGTCATAAACTGTATTAAGATATCATACTCATAAACATTACACAGAGAGGACGATGATTTAAACAGAAGCTATGCAAGTGTTTCACACCCAGGAGATCCACTGTGACTCCACTCACCACATGATGCCTGCCACACAGGTCATGTGACTGGGTGATTTGGTTTCACTCAGCGTATTCCCTTTCTGCAGTTGTCTGCCAGCAATCGTGTGTCCATCTCTGTGATAGAAATAGAGGGTGCTAATTTCTTCTGCATTTTTCTCACTTTCCACATCAACAGGTGAAATCCTCAATTGATCCAGTGGACGAAGGCAGATTCAGCCTCTCACTTTACTTGGAAATGCTTTGACACCAAATGCAAACGCTGGTATCAATCTACATTATCATATGTCTCCTTACCATCACTGAATGCCACACAACTCAACAGTACACATGATTTACTCAGGTAAAGTTTGTATGACCCACACTATGTGACTATTTCACCTTGCAGGGCTTTGCATGATCTTGTGTGAGATAGTGGATTAATCTGGTAGTGATAAGTGGCACGGACCATGCCAGAGACAGCTGCCTGGTATCTGGGATATTAACAGCTGTGAACTTTAAGCAAGCAGCGACTCGTGAGATTTGATGACAGCCCAGTAGGGGGTCCTTGGATCTTTCTTCTGCTCCACTTATAGTATAAACACAACATCCTGGAGTGTGAGTCGTGTGTGTGAGATCATGGGTAAATATGGTGCAGGGCTTTTGCAGCTCTTTGCAACAGTTTGTTTTATTACTGACCACTGTTGAGTCTGTGTCTTACTGTATAAAACCTCTAGTTTCTTAGACACATCTTACTGCTCACCACCACTTTACATGAATATAGCTGCAGTTGTAAAGCAATAGTAAAATGCACTTATTTACTTTCTTTCCTAGAGTAATATAAGATAATTGATGTCTGTGTATTGAGCTAGAGCCAGAAGACAATTAGTCAAGTTTTGCATATGTGGAAGTGGAAGCGAGGGATTCCAGCTAGCTTATCTTTAAGGCTAATTACGGTGTCATAACTTGTTGGTTTAATCAATTCTCATGTAAAAACAATAATTTTAACTTATAAGGGGAGTTACAGAATATTGAGGGAAGATCCCCCACATAAGGGTCTCCTAAATTTTACTGTAGGGCTCCTCGCTTGCAAGTTTCTCTTCTCATTCTCTTTATTCAATTAGCAGCCATAGTTCAGGGTTATGGTGATGTTTGGATGTCTTAGGACGTAAGTGGAAAACATATTATTCCATTTGCTTCATAGTTGATGGCTTCATACCACAGGATGACAACCATTCTGTTTATTTAATTTCCAAACACACAATATGTAAGATTTTTTAATCTTACTATAGTTTGCATGTTCGTAAGTGTTTGGACATGTCATATAAATAATCAGGTGACCAGTAACTTGCATGCGTTTGAAAAGAGATTAAATTAGAGGATAAACTAATAAATCCCAGAAGGCCACAGGCAGGACAACTGCTGCACTATTTGTAACCAGCAACCAAAATAACAGTGAGGTCAGAAGGGGTGGAAATAGATAACACCACCCATCATAGACACCCAGTAAATTAGCGTCACTGGAGAAATTCTGGAGACTACATGTGGGTATGATGTTAATGCTCCTTTGCTACGCTGGGAACATTGGGAAGATACAGTGTAAACAGTTCAGGGTAGTTTTAGTAGTTTACATTACACTGAGTGACAAATGGTGATCCTCTGTTCAAAGTTCAGTCTGTTCACTCTGGGTCTTGTAACTCTCTCTTTCTGTAGGATTTTTGCACAATGGTCTCATATTAGAAGACAATTAATTGAAAAACACAAGCACAGACTTCATACTTTTCTACTAGAAAATGTACTTCTAGTTCTTCTACTTTTTAAACTAATATATAGTTGTTAAACAAAGGGTTCACACTATTCAACCTGTTCACTTAGTTAATTCCCTTTATCATTAGTGTTTTGGTTAATTACAGCTCTTCATCTGCTTCACATAGCTTTGGAATTATGAACTGTCAATCTCTAAATATCTCTATTCATGGCAAACTGGTATTTCTTTTCATTAAATTAATTCAGTCATTCACAGAAGGTGATTTTAGTTTTCATAGCTGTAATTAAGTATTAGTTTATGTCTGTAGTTAGCTCAAGTTTTGTTTTCCCTAAAATAGGTTTGTGTTGTTTTCACCACAGCCTCTCAAAGAGCCTGATGGTAAAATGACAGTGTTTTCTGTTTTTGTGTTTCATTCGAAAACCACACACAAATAAAAACGATATTCATCAAGGAAATAAAAAAAATATCATAGAGCTTATACATGAAATTGATGACATTGATCAAACAGGAGCAGTGTTAATGCACTGATGGGTAAGTTCCTAAATAAAACAGACAAAAAACGACTAACACACAGTGTTAAAGCGGGAAAATAGGTGGGGAAACCGCAGTGTGGAAAGACACAAACATAGACACAACCGTTTTTGCTATATGCAGACACCCCTGGACTCACGTGAACTGTCTGGTGATGTCATTTTCATAACATATGCAGAAAGCACAAACTGATGCTCATTGTATTAGGCAGTCACATGAGCTATAGTGAAGAACAATGGTCTTAAATGGCCTTATTATGATTTCAGCAAAATCTCTGATTTGAAACACACCAGACCTGATACAACTTAAAAATGAATTTCAATTAGAATAAAAATGTGATCTGAGTAAACTGACCAAAGGTCATTAGTCAGTCAGTTTAAAGCAAGTCTCATCTTTGATTCACCCACTGAGCTCACCGCTGTTCTACAATCTCACATGAAATCCCTTTGTTTTCACCTCATTTCATTTCCTTGCAACAGGATTAGGGCCTTGTAGCAGAAATGTGTTGTCCAAACACACACACACACACATACACACACACACACACACACACACACACAGATGCATGCATAGACCTTATCATTAGTGAATGAGACTTAAAGCAAAAAGTAAAAAGCTTGTTTAAAGTAAAATGCCTGTTTCAGGAAAAAAGGAAAAGAGAGGCTCTGTCCAGAAATCCCACCAGCATCTGCAAAGCTTAAAATGACCTTGTTAAGTCTCATATTAAGCCTAATATTACCTGTAATCCCAAACTGTGGCACTGGTAATGTATGCATCCAGCATTTGTCAAAAATTAGAACAACATTCTCCACCACTTCTGAAATCTACCTCCTCCTCTTACTTTTATTATGAGTTTTTGGTTCTTATACAAACACACACACACACACACACACACACACATACACACACACACACACACACACACACACTGAGATTAATCTCTGCCTGAGCTGACTCTGTCAAAGAAAGGTTTCGGCTTGCACAGGCGTCCCTTGATGAAGACCTGGTTCTCCCAGAGTAAAAAATGGCAGCTCTCAAGGAGCCCAGAGAACGTTCAACCACAGATAACTTGGCTTCAGAGATACTACGGTGTCTAAAATTAGTGTTGTCAGAATGGTTCAGGATAAGAAAGCTTGAGATTTTACGCTGCTCACTAGTAGTCACTTTGCTGCCACCGCTGCCCTGTGAGTACAGTATGTGTCTGTGAGTTCCAGAGAGAGAAACAGAGCGGTAGAGAAACTGAAAATATACACATGTTCTGCTCATTCATCTTTTGTGAACTTTGACTGAGCAAAAGCCGCCTCAACAGTTAAAAACTCTGAGTTGTATATAGTTGAACTTATTCACTTTTGTTGAAGCTTCTGTGTCTAAGTAAAAACTGTTACAAAAAAAGAAAAAGAAATGAGGATTCAACTGCACAAATGTTTTAAATCACCTTTAAATCACCTTTATTAAGTTATGTATTCTCCCATCTGCTAACTGGCCATTAACAATAGTGTCCAACAGTAAACAAATTGTCAGATGGGAGGTAAACAGAGCAGACGAGGGAAAGAAAATAAGAACCTCTGTGAGTTATTGTTATTAAGTAGTGAGTTAATGGTTAGCTCGCTCACTACAGGGGGGAGGGATAATTATCACTACACCACCAAGTGTCCAGTCCTGACTGTTTTGCATGGGCAAGCGCATGTTTACTTTATTGCTTTTTGTTTCCTCTCTTCAGCATTGAGACAACCTGCAGCCGAGAGGAAATGGGTGTAACACCTGGTAATCCGCCTGTTCACCTCGTCCTTATCCTGAGACCTATGTAGATAATCAGTGTCCCTAGCTTATTTAATTATGTTATCTTTGTGTTTGTGTGCTGTGCTGTGTTCTCTCCGGGAAGAACGGATGGATGTGATTTTGGTGCAACAAAGTCAAATCTGACGCCACGGTATTGTTTGAGGCTACTCTTTAACACAACTTCAAAAGATTATGTTTCCTCAAATCTAATCTTGGTTAAATACCACGCCGAAGGCCTAAATTCTCAACACATTCATTTTGAATTACAATTGTATCAAGTAGTCCCGTGATTTGATAACAGCTATCATGTGGCAAAAACTAAACAGATAACTAGTGCAAATATGCAAGATAAAGTAGATGCATAGTCTGGTGATATGAATCATTTGGCCCTTTTATTGAACAGACTTTTTTCAGATTACAAATTCCTAATCTACAACAGACGCTAGTCTGAAAAGTCTGAAAATTAAAATTATATTATGACAAATCCATTAATTACAAAAACCTCTGTGCTGTCCTTGCAGCATGCCTCAGCTATGACCTTGAACAGGTTCATGACCTTGTGAGTCAGAGACTCACAAGAGAAGGTTCAGTACCTCCTTCCTCCCCACCACCTTCATCCACTCTCCAACCAAAAAAAGATAAACAAACTCATGAGCCTGTTTCAAATCCAAAACTCTGTAAATCCTGTGGCATGAGTCAGTGAAGCAGCTCTGAGGATGAGGATAGTGATTGGAGGATTAGCCCCAGTCCAGGTGGTCTTCATTTATCCCCATACCACCATCAGGGGGCTTTGAGCTGCAGTAAAATCTCAGCACATGGTCAACACTTCATTGCTGATTTCCCATCCATCCACTCTGAAACAGTTTTTAATGTGCATTTCAGTGCAGTCCACCTGAGCTCTGCGGCTGGTAAAACACTGGTAAATCTCTATTAATCATGATGATAGACTGCATCTCTCACCATGTTGCCTCTGTTTTACAGCTGTGGTATTACAGCAAAAAAAAACTGCAAAATTGCAATGACTGATGTAGAAAAGTAAAGCAGACATGAATACCTGCTGTTACTTGGCAGGTAAACTGAAAGGGTTTTATCTTTTGTTGGATGCAAACGCGATGAAACCTTCAACTAACATGAGTATTGTACTGTAGTATGTAGAACTAAAGAATATGTCACACTGAACTATAAAAGTAATAAGGAAAAGATGATGTGAAGATAATAATGACCTACAATAACAGGACAAGCTCACGTCAAACTTATTCAAATACAGTATGTCCTCAACTATACATGTCCTCCAGCTCCTTAAATGGGTGTTTCAGATATTGTTCCTTAGCTAGTTTGAAGTTGTGTAAACAGGTCTAAATGGCAGGGAAGCTGCTGAACATCTGAGAGAAACTCTGATCAAAGGCACCTTTACATGCAGCCGGTGTCAGTGCTGTGCATTTGTGTGTGTATGTGTGTACCACAGTGAGATGACAGACACAGATCTGTCTGGTGTGGTTCCTTCGGAGAGGCCCTGTTGCATTTTGACAGCCTCTGTTTGCACAACACAAGCCATGGAAATCATGCTCACCTCGCAGAACACCTCATTCTTAGCGGACCTGAGGTCACCATACATACTCAGAAAAGCAAACCCCATTGTGACATTTTGAAGAAACGCTGGGGACAAATCTTTCAGTTTCTACTAAGTGGACAAGTGGCATGTGAGTGATGGACAAATTCTCAGGTAGAGGTTTTGTGAGTTAAAGACACCTTAATCCTTGACACCTCTTGAGCAAACAAAGAAAGGGAGTGAAAAGAGAGAGGAAGGGTGAAAGAGAAAAAAGCTGAGGGGGTTGAGTTCAAGACAGCTTCCCTGCTCAGCAAGAGCTGCCTTTGAAAATCCCTTGAACAAAAAGAAATGGGGCAAAGTAAATGTCTGTCCAGGAAGTCCAAACTCTGGAGCGTTTTTGCAGATTATTGTTCGAGGTGACATTGCATGAGAGCTATTTTGGCTGGGCTGCCTCCATGCAGTTCAATCCCGAGGTAAAGGGACCACCCATTAGCCTTGTCTGAAGAAATGCCTATTCAGCCTCTGTGCCTATTCACAGACCTGCCTGTCTCTCTGGACTTGCTCCTGGCCGGGGACTGGAGCAATGGAGTGGGGAGGAGTGGCAGGGTTCCTAAAATCAGAGATCTGGAGAAGGAAGGCTGGTTGCTGTGGGCTGCCGAACAGCCTAGAGCAAGCCAGAGTTGAGGGGTTCTCCTGCTGCGGGACTGCGGGGCTTTGATTTGCCACTCAGCTCCACAGTCGTGTCATAGAACAATTCACAGCTAAAACCCCAGAGGCCAGGCTTGCTGAGAGGAAAGGTTAGCAGTAGGGTGGGCGCATGTTGTGCATGGTGATGACAGTGACACTGACAATGATGGGGGGACAATATGGCGGCAAGCAGCTGTGTGGGAGGTGACAGTGGGGTGAGGAGAGAGGTTAAGTTTTGAGGGGCTCTGCTAACAGACGTCTTGGACTGAGTGTGTGAGTGAAAGGGGCTGGCTATGTCTGTGGGCCAGTTCCATTTGTGCCGTTAAGAACTTAGTAACCGTGGAGAGTTTGTGTTTGTGTTTGTGTGTGTGTGTGTGTGTGTGTGTGTGTGTGTGTGTGTTTGTGTACTGTACTCTTTGGTATATAATATGTTTGAATGCATATATCATATCCCCAGGCTGTATTTTTTTTTAAATGTGCAGTTGTTTACAGCTTAGATATTAGTCAATTTACAAGGCTGTGTTTGTGTCTGACTTTGTCATAGTCATGTCATATAATAGCTGTGAAGCTGAAAGGAAACTCAAACAGAAACCTTGTGGTTCCAGCAAATGCGATGAAGCCCACCTGAGTTCAGCCTCATGGGCCTGCTTCACATTATTGTTCCCAGCATTTGACAACGTGGCTCGCATTATGAGAAGATGCATAGCACTGTGGAGAGACTGAAAATGGATTCAGATAGTGTGCATTAAAGGGAATGAGCTAATTATTTGGCTCTCCCCAAGAGCGAATCACAAATAGACCCCCAGCTGTTTTTGTACATTTTACTGGGAGTCCCCAAAAATTGAATTTCCTTGACAGATTAGAGAGCTTTGTGAGGTTTGGCATACAGCCATATTACCCTGCAGGTTTGTGTTACAGCACATGCAGCTAAAAGTGTAGTCGGCTGTAGTGTCGGTCAATCTGAACTCACTTTGATGATCAATATGGCAAGAACAAGTCCCAAGGTAAGATAGAAATTTCCATCCTAAAAAGACATGCAGTAGTAAAGCGTGGATTATATGGATTAACACCTACGGCAACAACTGCTCTGTCACAAGAACTCTTGGAAACAGACATGACACGCAGGTTTAAAACACTTCAGCATGGACCATAATTGTGTTCTGCTTTCACAAGATGTGGACAAAATGTGAACAAAAAGATTTTATGACTAACAAATAAGACAGAACAAAACACTGCGGACAGTCTTCCCAATAATTTGCCATGAGATTAAACACATGCAGGCGGAGGATCCACACAAATGCACTCACATTCCTCTCAGGTTGCAGGAGAGAAGATGTTGCGCAGCAAGTCAGGGATTTTAGCACGACTTTACTGAACCACAGGGTCAGCAAGTGCGTGTGAAATTAGGTTATGTGTGGCGTCTTTAACACTACATGCCAACACAGCAGAAAAACAGCCAGTCTCACTGCAGAGGAGACTCCCAACACAGAACACCTCCCATCTCCTTGGTCTTGATGGGGCCCAGAGAAGGAGCCCCTAGAATGCTGATAGCTCCCCCTCCATTCACCAGCACTCTGGTTCATATTTTTGTGGAGGTCCATTGACTTTCTCCTTTTCAGTCTCCCTTTAATCCCTGGGTCTGTGTCCTCAGTGGCCCTCTACAGAGGGGCTATTATTCAGGGCCTTATTACTGCGCCCCTCGCGGCTTATCTCCTTCCTGGTGACAGTCTTTTCAAGCCTCTCCCTAATGACCTGGGGAAGCTCACATGCTCAACTTCCCAGGGCTGCGGGGCCCTGCTGATGTCAGAGGGGTTGGCCCCCATGCAGGGGCTCCTGGTCCTGCCAAAGAAAAAGAGAGAGGCACGGAAAGGTCCTGCTACAGCCACCAATGCATGGTGCATTCACACTTTCCAAGAGGCCCCTGCATCCCACTTCTCCCCATACAGGTGACCAAGCCAGGGTGCATGACAACTCTTCCTGAACTCTACATTAAACGAGATACATCCATAAACACATCCTCTCTGTTTTGGCCCTCCAACCAGGCTAAAAGGGTTTGTCTCCCCTAAGTCCTCTAAGTGTGTAAATACCAGACAGCTCGTTTTGCGAGGAAAACTGAGCTCTTTAAAAATGCTGATATCAGTACCCGAAGATGGCGGCAGTAGCACAGCATCATGCTCTTGAAACCAATCAAGTGTGTTTGTCTGAACAGGCAAAGCCCAACCCCTCATAGACGGTGTCTGTTTAGATCTTTTATTCGCCATGATGATAAAATGACGCTAATTCCAAAGAGGTTCTCTTGGTGTGAGCAGCAATTGTCGAATAGAATGAAAAAAAAAATCACTTTTGTTAGATAAAAGATCCAAACCGAATGTTGATATTCAAAAGTGGTCTGCTGGCACATGCTGAGTTGCATTCTGTATTCTTAAGCCTTGATTAAAAGTCTGTTATAGCCAACCATTCAGTCTGGTCAAATCAAGTGAGGGGATTGCATTTATATAAGCAAAAGCTTTTTGTTCTACTAACATGGATTTTCTTGTCCCAGTGATTCAAAATAATGGATCCCCAGACAGAACCTCAGCTTCTATTCAGTCATACTAGATTGCCTCTAACTCCTTTCAATGTGTCCAAAGCATTGCATTACAATGTACAGCAAATGTCATGCAGAGGCTATTGACATACAGATACCACCAGCTGTTTACAGCCCAGCCTCGTTATTCACATGCATTTTCTAATCACATGAATGCTACAGAAATCATTGAGGAAGAATGAATACTCCTTAAGGTGTTTGTGCGTGAACGCAGCGTCCTACTGGAGCACCTTCTCATTATCTTTCTCATCTCCCTTCTCAACCCTGTGGTGTCTTTGGAAAGGTTCAAAAAGGACATGGTTATCCATTATGCATTCTTCTGTGACTGCACCCCAAGGAAACAATAAGACGACTGCAATTCCGTTATCAGAGCAGGCACACTGCTGTCTGCTGTATGCCGATATCTTGGGAAATGTGTTCAGGTGTCTTCTTCCCTCACATGGCATGCAGGCCTGTCTCCCTGAGGCCAGCGGGAAACGACAGCGCTTAGTGTTTGTGTTATAAACTACTTAAGACTCTGGGAAAACATGTTGGACTGGTCCAATTAAGAAAGTAATGACTTTAGAGAGGGTATTTACAACACAAAAGTCTGGAGATAGGGAAAACCCTGAAGCAGATAATGCATGGATGAATGAGCTCTGCATGGTTTTACCTGTGTCCTTCTCCTTTTTCTCTTGTTATTTACAGCCCTATTTTGTCTTTTTTGAATCATTTGTCTTTTTAAAATTTAAATGCTGTACTATTTTATACACCAAAATATCGGAATTGAAGCAAACAAATAAATGTATGTTCTGTATTTGTTGACCATTGTACTGACAATTTCAGCAGTAGTCACAGTAATATTTTAAATAAAAGCCTCAGAAAACACCTTATAAATTACCAAACTGCCTTTTCTAAACATCTATCACAGTTTACATTGGGACATCCAGGTTCAACTTTATCTTACAGTGCTTACTTGCCTGCACACACCATCTTTTCATAGAATAAGGGATTGTTACAGATATTTGAGTGCATAAACAGTCAGCTAGTGGTTTCCATGCACTAATCTGAGTAAGCTATTGGTTTGTTTTACATGATCATACTTGTGAAAAATCATCAAACCTAGAAAAACAAACTGAAGTCAGACATGGATAAAACGTTAAAACTTGATTTACAATACATATGGGAGATCTATAAGCATATGGGTGTGATTTGTTTGTGCTCCAACAAAGAGCCAAACCTCCTACAAATTAAGGTAACTATCAGCAGAAATTGCAGAATCTGGAAAGCTCTTCAGAGCATAGTCACTGATGAACTTTAACCTTTCATTTTGAGGTTTCATCAGTGCTTTCAGACACACCTAAACTTCTTTTTAATTATGGCAAAACACTCATCTGGACTGCCTCCATGAACAAGATTGCTGAGAGGACAGAACAATGTTCGGGCAAAGCGGTGGTAACCCCACCAAAATATTTTAGTGAAAGAACAGTCCACACCTTAAAACCTAATCAAATAGCAGGTCAAACCACACACCCTTCAACAAAACAAACAAAAGAGAAGGATTATGCTTCTTACCGAAGCAGTAATGGTGAAGATCACCAGATGAAATCTTAACACTTGTGCAGTGTTTCATTCCTAAAACAAGATTACAGCACACAGGTCTGAGCATCACAGATTTGTGGAAGGAAGTTAAAATGAATCTTAGCAAAAACAAATGTTTGGGGTTTAGAAACTGTCTCTTACTTGTTTATGGTACATCAGTTTTATTATGCATAATCTTTGGTAGGACAACATCCTCAGGAGCTTGCTTTTTTTCATAATTTCTTTTGTTAGTATAAAAAGTCCAATCAGTTCTGAGTAAACATCTTAAGACTGCTCATAAATGAAACTTGGATGCAGTTTTGTGTTTTCCTGATCCTAACAAGTCAGCAGAATATCCTGAGATCAGACACACAGTGGTTCTGTCACCTGGGATGGACTTAATGTTTGTGGTTATGGATCCTAACTACTCAGTTGAGCTAAAAAAGACCAACTGGCATCAAAGGAAATGGTGGAGAGGAGGCTCTGATAATGATGGAAAGTGTTTTGACATCCAGGTTTAAGTAATTATTGGATTTAGATAAGGGGAAATTCCATCCGATGTGTGGCAAAACAAACAAAACAGGAGATTGTAAATTATTCTACCAAGAGTAGAAGTTCCACTGTAGCCTCAGGGTGAGTGCAGCACACTCACATTACATCATAGAGGTGATCGCACATGGAGCAATGGAAAAATGCATGTTGGCACAGTGACATGGAAAGGTCAGCAACAGAACATAGGAAAAGTGTGATGGACAGCTAAAAGTAAGGAGTAAATTAAGTTATTGTAAGTGAATGAACATATGTAGCCATTAAATGCTTTGTTCCCGACAACATACCAACTGTGACTTAATTTGTTCCACATCCTCTGCTTGTGTTTGCTCTTTAATTTGAAATGTAACAGCAAAGCGTAATATGTAATCATTGCCTGGGTGGCATTGGTCTTTTTTTCCAGATGCAGGTGGAGACAAATGCAGATTGTGTTAAAGAAAATCCTGGGTTTTAACATATCAGACATAAATGAGCAGACTGGCAAATGTGAAACTCAGAAACAAATGTGTGCAGTATCCCCCCTTATTATATTCAATTTTATTTAAATAGTGCCAAATCACAACAGAGGTAATCTCAAGGCACTTTATAGTCTAAGGTTTAAGACCTTACAAAATATAACACACATTCTGTACACTGAATCATATAAAAAAACCAACAACCCCACACTGAGCAAGCACCAGGCGACAGTGAAGAGAAAAACCCCTCCGGCAGAACTAGGCTCGGCTGAGTTGGGGAGAGTGGAAAGAGGAGAGAGAAAAGAATGATAGACAACTAAAAACAACAACAACAAGCAGTGAAAACACTTGGCTGTTTAGTAGGACCAGTAACTGCACTTTGGAAATATACAGATCCAAGGCCAAGGATACCTGCAGAGGAAAACAGAGAGGGGCAGACAGCTCTAGGGTAAGAATATAATTTGACCAAACTAAATAACCTCTTTCTTGCCTGAGTTTAGGAGTATGTTTAAGAGCAGCTTGAAGGTTGATTAATTGACTAGTTATTTCACAGATAAATATAGCTGGGTATCATCTGCATAGCAATGGAAATTTATAGACTGTTTCCTAATAATATTGCCTAAGGGGGACATATATAGAGTGGAAAGAATTGGTGTAAGCACAGAACATTGTGGAACTACGTTCATTGTGTGCATGGAAGACTCATTGTTAACATGCACAAGTGTGGTTAATAAAATGTTGTGATTAATAGAGTCAAATGCAGCACTAAGATCTAATGAGTTAGAGTTGATTCTAACTTTCAGATCATTTTGTCTGTACTCTGTCTCACGGTGAGTGGGGTCCTATAATCCTGCAATGATAGACCACCTTCAGAACTCTGCTCCAGAGATGGGACAGTTGGAGGGTCGACAACCTCAGCAGTGCTCCATCAGTGGATAGATGATTAGGCTTAAATCATGTGACTCCCTGCATAGAGTTTGCTAAAATCCATGCACAATATCAGACTCAGTACAATTCAGTTTATTTAAGTAGCACCAAATCACAAAAATTCATCTTAAGGCACTTAACAATGTACAAGACATTACAGAATAAAACTATAAATCATTAAAAAAAAAAAAAAAACATTCTCCTAGTTCGCTAACATATTCTCTGTTCTTTTCTATTCAGACAGTCCAAACAGTTTCTGTTTTTTCCCAGTTGCTAATCTATCTAGCAACATTTATCTCCAGTCTGCCTCGGAGGGACAAAGTGCAATCCCTGACCTTTGACCCTGTGTGTATCGTTGGGAAAGACCATCGAGATAATGACACCTCTTCAGATGTCACAAGAAATCACTGCTCTGTCGCCCACAGACATTATTCCCTATATATGAAGCAGACCTCAAACTCATCCTCTTAAATACTGAAACATGCTGTGAGCAAACGTGCTAACCCCTTCCTTTAATCTCACGTCAACTATCTGGCCCATAAAAGGCCCAGTATCAGTCTCTCCATCAGTCTGTCTGAAACACCTCAATTTGTCTTCCTTATCCCCGAGGACCTGTGTTGTGGTTTTGTGTTTATGGAGAAGCTATAGGTTTACAACAGCCTGTAAGCATTTCCTGGTTTAGTGATGCACATCAGTGTCTGTATGCAGCCAATCAGTTCCATATTAGAGTTGTTTTAAACTGGTACTATTTTCAGCCAAAGACAACATTTTTGACCAATTCACTAACTTCACTGATAGTTGCTTCAATAATTATTCTTGAAAAATAATTTTATGTGATAAATCTGTTACTGTTATTGTCATTAATGGCGTAACACTGGGAAGCATGACAGGCACAGTGACATAACTAAGGAGGGTTGAATTGGCAAGTGGTCAATTGTCCTGGTGGTCTAGAGGATCTGCTTGAAATGTTGAGTCATTTAGAGCTTCTGCCTCTGATCTGACTTCGCATCTGTGTCTGGCTGCAAGAGACACAGAGAAAAGTAAGTGACCAGTGTTCTACAGAGAGCAAACACTAACATCCACCTTCATTCAGACCTCATGGCATCTGCGCTCTATGAATGACAGACAGGGTGCGGCATGGGGTATTCAAGTGTTTGGGATGAATGTGAGAGTGTTTACATGTGCTGTGATGGGTGTGGGGCCGCTAACAGTGGGATATAGGGGTACATGTTGGACAAACACTTACAGCGATCTGTCACTAATAGAAAGGAAATAACCGACAATAGTCTTAGCTCAGCTACACTTTGGAATTTTAGTGAATGGGTCCAGAGACGAGTGTTGAAACAACGTCTGCAAACAACCACTAAACCCCATATTTTAGCGCTGCTTTGAAGAATTATCAGCGTGTTACAAGCTTTTTGTGACACATGTTTACCCGATACATATTATTATTATAACACATAGTAGAACACACTCTATATACAACATACACAAACTGTATGTATGCACACACATCTGTTCTAATATCACTTAGGGTTAAATGTAACCTCAGAATTCTTACTAATACATCTTACCAAACCAGGTAATGCAATCCGATGTATTGTTAAAATCACTTGCAGATCAGTCGGCTCTGGGAAGTCTCTACCAGCGACTGCAGTAATCATAATCTCAGACCTGTAATCTGTGGGACTCCGTTTCCCAACAGTGCCACAGTCTATACTTGCAGCTCTCTCCGCGGACTCGGCCTGACACTTGTCTTCAGCGAGCACTTCTGCCTCCGCTTTTGATCTACTCTTCAATTACAGCATGTAGCAATCATCTCCGCATCCCAAAGAGGGTGACTGAAGTTAAAAGGATTCACACTGATAATTTACCAACACACTCGACTGAATGTTGTGCAGCCACATTTCAGAAAGCTGAGCTTAAAGGGAGTGTACAACTTTGTTATTTTTGATCCTTTAATCTCTAATTGTAGATATGTATTTTTCCAGTTAATTTCAATGCCCTTCAGTAGTGACTGCACTGGGATACACACTATAATAGGCAGAACTACAAGGTGCTGTGTTTTGGTTTATGACGACATCCTCAGACTTATTTGCCTGCTAAGAACTCGGAAGTGGAGTCCCTGAACATCCACAAGCCTTCCTTTATGTGCAGGTTTTTTCTCATCCTAAAGCATCATGTGATGATGCTTCCCACTTGGTGTCTCAAGGTTGCACTACTTGTGCTCTTTTTTATCAAAACATCAGATGAGTAAATTAATAAATTAGTCACGATGGAGGGCAGCTTCATCTTGAAGTGTCTCTAACACACCTAGCCATCCTGTCCACCACGACTGTGTTTAATTCAACCATATTCAATTCTGTGGTGAACATGCTCATTCTTCCTTATCATCCACAGCCAGCAGTATTCCAAGCCATTCTTATTTAGGGTCCACTAAACATTGCTGCTAAGAGTTTTCACCATGGGTAAAGGATAAATCCAGTGGTATTAGGATGACTCAGTGTTTTAGGTGTGCTTTTGAGGAGCGTGCTGGGCGTTAATCAATGCAAAAAATAAAAAGACTTTGGTTTTGGACACCCTGGAGGGATGAACTGCATGATAAAGACCCATAATCTTTGCTATAATGAATAGAAACTCATTATTGAACTTCTGTAGGCCGATTATGAGATTTATTACTTGACCACAAAGAGAACACAGCCCTGAGCTGCTTAGAAACGGTGGCTTGGATACTAATATTTTCTTTTGTATGCTGGTAATTTATTTTAATGGATTATGCAAGTTTCAACAGAGGATGCTACTGAAAGAGCACAAACTGTCCACCAACTGATTTAACGATTGACTGAGATTAGTTTTCTATAGATTCTATAGTCTATAGTTTGTGATGATACCATCAGGGTCTTCTTTAAACTAACTGATTTATGGATCATTTCATCTGAATATGTATTGTACAGTACACTGTATTTGTTTTACATATTATTGTAGCCACTAAAAAAGAACGTAGACAGACAAACCTCACAAAAAAAGCTTCAGTGTAAGTCAGTGTATCAACCTCTTTACTTCTTTTCTTTACAGTTTCCGCTGTGTAGTCTTAACCTCATCCATCTACATGTCCTGACATGTTTTCAAGATGAAGTGAGGAACAAACAAGGTGGAGCATTGTTTTATAGTTTCGAGAATTAACCACCTGTGGTGGTCTTTTGTCATCTGTGAGCGGAGCATATTGTCAGGTCCTCAAAGCTGAGGTCTGGAGTTGCTTTGAAGTTTCAGGGGCTCATTGTAAGACTTCCACTCTGGTCACCCTTGGCCTATTTATCCAACTAACGCCTGGTATTTTTAAGAGTATTACAGGATGATAGTGCAAGAGAAAACTTACAATAGAGAGATCAGAAAAATCTAAACTAATTAAGAATTTGTAAACTATTGAAAAACATAGACATGGAAACCTCAGAAGATTAGCGGCCCAGCCCACTTGGTGTTGAAATTGTCCTCCCCTCCTTAAATATCCCAAAGAAAGTTCTTCTCAAGTGCTTTGACATTCCTCTTGGACACTTGCATGGCACATGTAAGAATGAAAGGAAATGTCACTGACCTGACCCTTGACTTTTCACCGGCAGTCAATTAGAGCCATTGAAAAGGAGGAAATCTATCAATTTTCCCCTCAGAATCAATAGATACATTCACTAACAAGTCGGTTTCTTGTTCCTTCCACTCATCTGTGTAATGAGGCTCCCACTTGCTGTTTAATGACAGAGGAATGTTAAAGTTAGCAATTGCAGCTCATGTGTTGCTGGACTCTTTGTGACTGTGGATTAGCACTGACGAACGTTGGATTACAGGGTCCCTGCTGGGATGTCAAAGGGCCACGGTGGCTCCTTTCACCTCAGCCTTTAGTGGCGCAAAGCATCAGTGGCAGGGTACCATCAATGATTACCTTCAAGAAGATCAGAAAGCCTTTTCAGCATTCAGGGTCACTGCAGCAGCCCTCCCATTATTCTCCAGTCGTAGTGTATCTCGGCAAGCCCATGCAAAAGGATCCCTCATCAACATCTGGATCCAAACAGCGGGAGGTATAGGCTCACCAAGAGCTAAGTGCTACTGTGCATCCTATGGCTCTGACCACACAGAAGTGAGACGTTGTGAACCTTAGAATATAATTGGCACTTCTCATTTGAAACTAAACTGTGTCTGTAAGTTGGAAACTCTAACAACTATTTGTGATTGTTGATTAGAGGAAACTGGTCAAGGTGAATAGATTACCAAGCAGAGGCTCATTTCCAGAATTTCAGGGCCCATCATGACACGAAGATAGCACCACATGATACCACAGACTTGTCTTGGACTTTGTTGTGTTATACTTGTCATCTGGCTGCTGTTTGAGACATGATGTTCTCTGCCATTGTGTCAAGCAAACTAAAACTAGAAACATGTAGGCAATATGTTAGTAATAGGGTCTGAAAAAGTTAATGAATGCATAACAAAACATAATAAACATACTTAGAAGTTTGTGTCCATGTGTCTTGCCATGTTAAATTCAGGCATTTGTGTGTACCGCTCTGCTCGGACTTGTGGCGTTTTGCCAGATACTCCACATTATATCCAGCTAACAAGTATCCTTCAAGCAATGCAGATACCAGGGGAGGGTGTCCTTTTTGTTCTCATGCTAGTGCACTCAGCTGGACAGATAATTTTGGGATTGTGGCCAAAGATTTTTGAGGAAATATGAGACAGGGGAGGGGAGGGGCAACCTCCTGCAATCAGGCAGTGTTGATGACCACTCAAGTGCAACACAACAGCGAGCTGCCACTCAAGACGCTGCGAGATCAACCCTTCAGAAGTAGACTGCTGACGAGCTGTGGATGCATTTGTGTGCATGTGTGTGCTTCATAGTTCCATAAAATAAACTGGACAAACAGCTGCTTTACATATTTTCCTGAATGTGCCACAACCCACAGAAAAGAAATGAGAAGCTAATTAAAATCTACTGTTCATGAGTTAGTACTTTAAACACAAAATCGACTTTCATTTCTGGCTGGATGGAATCACATTGCCTCACATGCTTTGCTTTGCACAAAATTAGTTTTCTAAAAATGTCAGCATTTGGCTTTTTTATGTTTTTATGTGATATTAATGTTTGATCTATATCCTCTTTTCTGCATGTTTAAGTTTGCTTAATGTTCACCAGGTTGGTCAAGTAGGAGTAGATGCAGCCTACTACTGCCCTCTACAGTTTATGTGACAAAGGTTGTGTCCTAATGTATAGTATTCCTATTTCAGCAAAATTTACATTACTAAACCATGTTAGAGTGTGGTAGTGCTCTTGAATGCATCCAAAAAGCTTTTGAAATCATATTATTGAAACACATTTTCAAATCCAAATGCTAATAATATACTGTTTGCTCCCTGGAGGTTTCATTAGACTGGATCAACAGCGTTCCAGTTTGAGAGGAGAGCCCCTGCAGTGAATTCTCAATGTCCATCAGTGGCACACTGCTGAAAGCTTTGGATGGACAAACAGTGGGTATGTATACATACACTGATGTGCCTCTATTCGACCCTGATGCTTTGCCCATACCCCCTGTTGCTCCTCTCTGTCTCGCAAAGTGGGACTTCCCATTCATTAGTCTCATTTGAATTCCAACATGGGAGACCTCTGATGAGCAGGGTGAACTGTTATACTACACGACGCGACTGCTAATTAATCACAGCAGCTGTGCGCTGTGGCCTCTGTGGTGTTGACTTGTGAACATACCATAAATCCGGTAATTTTTATGTGATCTGTTTAATGCAACTCTCTGAAGTCAAAAATGACTCAAAGCAATGCATATGGATATATTGTACATCAAAAGGCATTTGTATTGCAGTCTTACTATAGGTGTACTTCTAATTACTTCAGCCTTCTTTGCCTGGTAGGCACAGGCTAGAGGCAATGATAAATACAAATTCAGTATATGTAAAGAAAGTGAATGTTTGTTCATTTTGGCAGTTTTACCTTTACTTATGTAGCACAAAACCACAACAGATGTAATCTCAAGGCACTTTACAGTTTAAGGTTTAAGACCTTACAAAATATAACTGTATACAGAGTTATGTAGAAAACCCAACAATCCCTTTTCAGCAAGCACTGGGCGACAGTACAGAGAAAAAACTCCCTTAAGAAGAAGAAGAAACCTCCAGTAGTATCAGGCTCAGGGGGGGAGGCCATCTGCCTCGAGTGGTTGGAGATGTCTTCAACCCCCATTGAAAATATTATCGCACTTGAATCAATTTGATTCAATAAAGGCTCCATCGTTTTTTTTGAAAGATTCATGTTCACGTTGCTGACAAATGTTCATAAATCCAGAACAACAATTGACATCATTGTTATGATATTACATGAGAGACACAAACTATGGTTAACAGACTCCCTCTAACATCTCTCCAACATTACCCAGTACCAGCGCTTATCTTTCCGTCCTTGTTTTCCATGGAGATTTCCTGGACATCATATGACTTCCTCTGATCACTTCCTCCACCTGCAGAGTTTCTCCCAAGTGATTTAAGCCACTCTGGCACTTCTACTGCCTCGACCCTTGTTCCCAAACAGCAGGGAACCTCCCTTTCTGCTCGCAACTTTTCTCCCTTGTTCACCTTTTCCCTCACTCTCCAATCCCCTCATCCTCCTTCTTTCTTCCTCTTTCTTTGCTATCGTGTGCCCTCTCCTCTATGTCTTCTGTTAGTTTCTGTTAGTGTCTGTCTTTTCACTTTTCTGTTTTGCACTTTAATTATTCTTACCATCTCCCCCCTCCTCTTTTCTCCTTCCCTTCTCCACCACATCAGCTCATTCCATCTCCCAGCTCACCACACCACAGCCCAGAGTTTGGCCTTGCTCCCTGTCTCTGCGTGTGAACTGTGAGTGTGCAGTGTCTGGATCATGCCATTAAGGTAAGGAGAGGCATGCAGGAGATAGGCACTTCAAAGAATCTCCTGTGCACAGGTGTGAGGGCTATACCACACCAGCAGATGCAGTGACAACACATACATAAAGGATGCACTCATACTCGGCACCTTGTGGTTGCACTTCACCATCAAATGTGGAGCTTCTTTGAACGCCCCTCAGGCACCAGGCAATATCTTCACATATGACACCAATATTACACCTAAATGCTCATCACTCTGGGTTTGTGTTGACACCCCCAACATAATACACACACACAGAAGAGATACACTCCACCACATACCAAGCATACACACTCACAGGAAGTCATACACAAATAATACACACCTGCTATTACACACACACATAATTAGACATGTTTCATCACAAATAACTGCTGATGATCACACTTCAAACTCCTACATTCATAAATACGCATTTTTAAACACCAGGATAAAAGAGAATTCAAGCTCTTTGCAAACACAATAGATGTAATGGCTCTCATTACACTGCACCATACAAAATAACTTAATTGCAGTTTGTTTACATATGTGGTAAAAGCTCCTTTTTCATATAATTTGGACCATGTGCACGGTTTGTCAGCAGATATAAAAAGTCCATTAAAGAAAATAAAATGTTGCTCTCAGTTTATGACCCATTAGTAGAGCACTCGTTTATAATGAAGTAGCGTGCTTTGTGTCATCCACTTCACCAAACGTCAAAAGCCTGCGTGTGACAGCAGACTCTCACAGCTGAGCTCATCTTATGTGTATCATTTGTATGACTATAAAGTGAAATGATGCTCAGCTGTGAGAAACAACAAAAGGTTGCATGTCATCATCAGCCCTCATCAAAATCAAAGGAATTGCTTTTGCCTGGGCCGTGGGTGATGCCTGTTGTTGCATTAGTGACGACCATATGCTTTGGTTCAGTGTTTCCGCAAACTTCATTCTGAGGAAAACAACAATCACACACACCAGTATTATTAAGAATGTCATCGGTTTTTAATTTCGGTGTGACTTTCTGTTCCAGAAAGGTTCCAGATGACTTTGGGTAGTCTTAGCTGACTTCTTACATCAGAATGTAAGTTTTGTGCTTTGTTACAAAGTCACCTACAATCCAGTAAATGTATTCAACCTGCACAGATACAAGACAAACATGTTTAATCACTGAGGTCAATAGCAACTCAAATAAAGTCATGTACATTTTAGTCTGGACTGAAGTTGTGGCCTCAACATTGCTAACGATGATTGCCATGAAATTAGTTAGAGACCTTCATAATCCCTTCAGGATGAACTGTGATGACTCTGATAATCCTCAGACTTTTATTCTAGCACCTACAAGTTCAACGTTTCTGCTCTGTTTATCACCAAATAGAGTTAAGCTAACATGCTAAATTAAAATGGAGCCTATGATAAATATTATACCTGCTCAGCAGTAGCACATTCATTTCACTGTAATGCACATACAAGCATAACCATTTGCTGAGTCCTTGTTTTGCTTCAAGTGCTTGTTTGGGTTTAGTGTTTGATTTTATTAGTGATTTCACTCAAATAAAATGTTTTCTCATGCCTAGTTTTTAAAGTATATTATTCACACAACTCCCCACTCCACCCATCCAGCGAGACAGCCAGGCCCGCCAGTCCACATGGAAATGATCAGAATTAAACAGAAATAAAGTAAATAGCAACTAACACACTGTAAACAGATCAATCATTGGTAGTACACACAGGAAAGTACATGTGTACTCTAGGCACATTGTATTCCTCTATTATGGTTGTGTTTGACCCAGGTTGGTTGAGATGGTTTCATGCAGTTTAATGCCTCTTGATGCACTTTTCTACCATAACTAGTGGTTTCAGTTGAACACACTGCCCTGCACAATGACTAGATGTTCAGTGCTTCTATTGAGCCAGCTAAATTATTCATAAAACAGATCATGGACCAGGAGAAGGACAGTGAGACAGCAAAATGACAAGGAAGTAAGAACATTTAAAAAAATGTCAAATTAAAAGCTGAAACAGTTGCTCGAGGACAAGAGCTATGGAATGGTCCAGTTAGACCATAAAAGTAATGTCCATTCAAAGCATCATTAGATGTTTTTACATGGTTTTATGTGGTAACAAAAAACGCAGCGCCAGACACACTTCCTTATTATACATCCCGCTTTCATCATTTTTACTATAGTAAATATGTCATTTTATTTCAGCATCACAATTCCCACGTGTGAAATGTGTCCAATACACACTCACAAATTCCAACAGTGCATGGAAAAAACCCACATCAAGGTTCAAAATCCTGTGCACAGGCCTCGCAGAAGAGTGGAGACAATGTTATCACATTGAATAATCAAGCTAAATATAATTCAACTGTTGGAAAGGACGCTGTAAAAGGGCAAAAACTCTGGTTTCTTTAGTTATATTTTCATTTTTCCAAAAACAGTACTTAGTTAAAAAGTTAAAACCATTAAAAATATATCTGAGGGACTCTTTTTTGGCATATATAAATTATAATATTCAGTAGATTGCCAGTAGAAACTCAGTTTGACAAATTTTTTGAGTGTGTTTTTTGTGCTTTGTAACCTAATTTATGACAATAGAAGTCATTGGGTGCATCTATATTTGCAGGGCAATAAAAGGGGAGATGTATAAATGAATGCTAAATGATGATGCTATGATCTTCATCATTGAATTTTGACTCTGGCAGGTTTCACAGAGTAAAGTGTCTTACATGTCCACTAGAGGGCGTCGTAGGACTAAGAACCTGCAAGCAGCTGCAGAGTCTCACCTTGTGTTTCTCTTTCTGCTGCACAGGCTCAGACAAAAAAGGTGCAAACCGAGTCCTAGTCGTTGAATTGTGCTGTCACATAAATGTTAAAGGCAGCTGTGGACTCACTGAACCTTTTATACTATCACAGTTTTTTATTTCCGCATTGTAGGTGG
The DNA here is from genome assembly GCF_900324465.2 of Anabas testudineus. NCBI lineage: Eukaryota > Metazoa > Chordata > Actinopteri > Anabantiformes > Anabantidae > Anabas > Anabas testudineus. The sequence goes on from NC_046615.1 coordinate 17,559,095, forward strand.
AGACTTCTCGGTGGGACCGACCTCCCGTGTTACGTTTGGGGAAGTTTCACAATATCGGAAACACACATTTTACTACACTGAGAACAAAATATTAGTTTGTCAGTGTCTTGCATTTATGAATACACCCAGTGGAGGATAATTAACGCCCACAGCCTCTCTGTAAGTTACATATCATGTCAATATAACAATCAGATAAAGTCCCATTTCTCGTACAATGAGTAATTCTGTGACTTCCGCGACTTACATTCGCCACCTGAGTTACGGTTTACGGCGCAAGTTGTCCGATTTTTTAGACCCTCAAGACAGATGGAAAGATGTTATTGTGTCCATACGGAAGCCGAGTGGGGATCTGAGGTACTCTCAGCATCATGTGAGGTAGGTCATGATACAAAGAGGGGGTTTGATGTTGTAGAGGATCCTCTGCTTTACCACACTGTCCCTCTGTCTCTGTCCCTCTGTCTCTGTGTCTCCTCAGGAGATTTGAAGGACTTCTTGCTCAGGGGAGAAGTCCCACCGTGGAGCTGCTGAATGACTGGGGGACCACCAACTGCACAGTGGGGGAGCTTGTGGACATCTTGAAGAGTCACAAGCTCCTGGCTGCTGCTTGTGTTCTGATCCCTGGTATCATTTCCCTCATCTTACCGTCAACATCTGCAGTCAGAACATCTCTGTTGTTTCCAAATGTCCCAATTAAAGCTGATAACAGTTCTAAAAGCACTAATGTCAAGCAAATAAAAAGGCGCTCTCCACCTCTATACCTCTATTTAGTCACTAGCTGCTTTCCATCTGCAGGTAGAGAGGAGATACTTCAGTGTCATAATATGGGTCACGCTGCCTTAAAGTTGTTTTAAAGCTGGTGTGAACTCTAAGGAGCATGATTAATTATTGTGTCATTTATTCAATTCAGACACAGTGGAAGAGGTCACCTCAGCAGAGACACGGCAGACGTCTGCAGCAGAGGAAAGCTATAGTGCCCTTTCAACGAGGATACTGGAGGAGAGAGAGGCACCTTCACCACCTGGCAGCTCTGTGCAGCGGCCGCAGATTGTTCTGGAGGACAAAGAACCAGTACACACAGGTGGCTGCACTTTAAAATCCTAATGTGTTAACACAGGCACGAAGCCACAAAAGTTCATGTGACACTTTTGCCTGTGTTCCTCATTAGGCTTCTCCAGCTTCTTGTACAATGAGCTGATGAAGATTACAGGCAACTTTGATGACCGTCCCACGTCGGATGGAGGCAGCAGACTTGGAGAGGGAGGCTTCGGCACGGTATACAGAGGGCTCCTCAACGACACGCCTGTTGCGGTTAAAAAACTCAATTCAGTAAGTGAAAAGGATTCCTGCCAAACTCACACCTTTGTAGATCTTGTAAATCTCAACACAAAATCTAATTCATTTAGATGGACGACATCTCCCTGGACGAGCTGCAAGTTCAGTTCAATCAAGAGATCCAGACTTTGAAAGTGTAAGTTTCGTCTTCTGTCTGTGTCCTTGTTCTGTCCTGTTCTTGTTTTAAGCAGTGGCACCTCGAAAACGTTACATTTTATTATCTAGAGCAGACAAGTTGTTTCCTAATTAAAGGAGAAGCGTTCGGGAATTCATTAACAAGGACCATTCACAGTTGAGTATAGTCCTATTGCTGCATAAGTAAATTACACCGATACACATTAAAAAGGATCGTAGCATTTCAGGTTATCTTATAATTGTGAAGATCACTGGCCGTATGCTTAAAGACGTTTACTGCATGTTGACATAATGATTTGGTTTGATGTTTCCACAGGTTGAAACATGAGAACCTTGTGGACATGGTTGGATTTTCCTGTGATGGACAGCACCCCTGTTTAGTGTATGCCTTCATGGCCAATGGCTCTTTGCTTGACCGACTGGCGTGCAAGGTGTTCACCATCTACACTTCCCAATCTGACTTTTAGCACTTGTGCTATTACACAGATTCTTCAATTATATGCTTTTTGTCCTTTTAGGATGATACTCCTCCACTGTGCTGGCGACAGAGATGTTTGATAGCTGAAGGGACAGCGAGAGGGTTGGAGTATCTGCATTGTAACCATCACATCCACAGAGATGTTAAAAGGTGGAGGCACGATCTGTTCATTAAGGAATGATTTGAATGAATTGGATGAAGGTTAGACAGCAGGAATGATACCACTGCCAGATTTTTAAGTTATAAATTACAGATTTATCTATTAGCTTAGCGGAGATTTTTTCGCTGATGAAAGCAAATAAAACAAAAATTTCAAAGTGCACTCTGTCACATAACCCCCGTAAAATGACAATGTTTTCTTTGTATCCTTAAGTTTTAATATACACAGTAAATAAATTAAAGAATAAGAATTAAACATGTTAATTATTGAGCTTTCATCATGCAGGTAGATAGATTTTGTTACCTTCACACTTCCTTCCACTGCTTCAAATCAACAGACGTGAGAGTAATACATTGATGTTTCACTGCTCGCTCATAATCTCTCTTTTTTTTTATCCTGTCAGTGCAAACATCTTGTTAGATGATCAATTTGTGGCAAAGATCTCAGACTTCGGGCTGACGAGAGCATCAGCCAAACAGACATCAACAACCATGATGACGGAGAGGATTGTGGGTACCCGTGCCTATATGGCACCTGAGGCGCTGAGAGGAGAGATCACGCCAAAATCGGATGTCTTCAGCTTTGGAGTGGTGGGTTTTCTGCAGACCTAGAGACATGCATGCACATACAGATTACAGGGTATTATGTCAGGAAAAGGAGAAAGTGCAACTGCAGTGAAAAATATAGGATACAACTCAGCAGTTTACTTGAGTGCAAGGTTCTCTCAAACTACTGACACATACATAATTGTGGGAGGGAACAGTCTAGTAGACATTTCTTCCCATTTAGGAAAACAGAGCTCTGTTTTCTGTATCATCTCTAATTATTTCTGTTGAGGGGCACAGCTGTACTGTATTAGCTATAAATCTCAAACATTTCCATTTTATGGTTATGTGATTTATGGAATCAGCACTGTATAAACTGTCTGACCTTCTGTAAAGCACAGTCTATACAGGTTATATTTCTTATAAAGGCAGCTGATTAAACACAGTCTCTGTGAAGCTACGTGGCGCACGGTGGGGTAATAAAAGTCGTCTGTCGTCCAGAGCCGTGTGAGATTAACCCCATCTACCTGCCATCTACAGGTGTTGTTAGAAATACTGTCTGGGCTCCCGCCAGCTGATGAAAACCGTGAGCCGCAGTTCTTGGTAAGCACAAAAGAGGCTTTCACTGTACCTGTCAAGCTGCAGTTTGTAATTACATTTTATGAAAGACATTTCATTAGCAGGAGCATGTTATCCGTTGATCGTCATTAAAGATTAATTGAAAAAGATTTGGACGTAAGTTTCCTCTGTGCTGAACTTCGACCGCTGTTCAGGTAGTAATACACAAATACATTCTGAAGTAAACAGTGTGTCCAATGGAAATGGATACTGCAAAGTACTCCCAGCATAATAAAAAGAAATGATACTTAACTAATTAGAAAACAAAGTGACTTTTAATGTTTATAACTGCCTTTACTCAACTGGAGTGCGATTTTCTCTTCCTCTCATTCAGATGGAGGCTCATTATGATATAGATGATGAAGACGAGGACTTGACTCTGGAGGATTTTGTGGACAAAAAGATGAGCGACTGGGAGCTCTGCCAGGTGGAGAGTGTCTACTCTCTGGCCTGTAACTGCCTCCACGAGAGGAAAATCAGACGGCCAGTCATCAAACAGGTACAGTGAGGAAAGAAACTAGCAGATCTTAAGTATCACTAAAACTGCTGCCTACTGGCTATGTATCGATTCTTATCTTGTACAAATCTAATGTAACAGAAGGGGGACAGAATACATAGTGTTCTGTCTAAATAAGGACTTGAAGGTTTCACGTAAAGCTAATGTGAAGCTTAAGTAGTCTGATTTAAACAGAGAAAACGACACTGGTCTCTTCTCAAAGGTACAATAATCTATTTTTAATGCAAGTTCACTTTGACGAGCATCAAAAATAAAAAGGTGGCAAAGGTTTTTGTACATTCTTCATAGAAGCAGAATTGTAACAGGGGTCCACAGCTACTTTATTTAGCCTCAGTGTTGCTCACAGTGTTAATGATAGCATGCTGTTAAGAGGTTTATCATGTTGACCTTCCTGTGTTTTAGTTAAGAGCCACACTGCTACTGTAGAGAGGTAAAAGAAAATGATAATAGACATATGAGACATATGAAGATTTCATTGGATTCGTTATAGAATTAATTAGATGCAATGCTTTCTAATTCTCTAAAAATATACAAATATCTGTGTTTTGTTTTTTAACAAATTGTCTGTTTTAGTTGTTAATATGAATATCTGTCTTAACAGGTCCTGTCTGAGCTTAAAGGAGTTGTCAAAAGCATATCTCTTGATTCGCAGTAAGAGCAGAGAAGATAAACGCGCTTCATTCAGAGCACAAACTGACACGAATTTCCTTTTCCAACAGACACATGAATGACTGTGATGAAGAAAAGTATTATTGTATAGCACAAATACCTATTTCCTGTATGACTAAAGAGATGAATAAAAGATGTACTCTATTTTTGATTATAACCTGTAGCTTAGTTTTAAAATATTGCATTATATTGAAGTGACATTAAGCATTTTGTGATGGAACAGTTTCTTCCCACACATATTTATTGACAAGTCAGAAAGTGAATAAAAGCAATGAAACAGGAAATGTGTGATTTAAATATTTTTATTTTTATTCTTTAAAAGAAAGATTTGTAAGAAAACAAATAAGACCAAACATGATTTTTCTCTATTATAATGACACTGGATGAGGATAAAGGGATTTCCCTTTCAGAGATGAGGTGAGCTTAGTAGTTTGACTAATGTTAATCAGCAGACCAGTGGATGTGGCAACATGGCAATATTTTGATCAAGGTACTTCTAATATTTCGTTTGCTATCCAGTTCCTTGCCCCTCTGTGTTGTATGGAAACCAGCAAGTAGGTTTGAGTAGCTTCCTCTAAGTGAAATCTGACATGTACTGATGTAATATTTCTGGAAGCCCCTGTTCTTTCCACTGTGATCCTCACTGACACAACAATCACAGAAACAGACCAGACTGTGTCTTAATCATAGAGCATCACACAGCTACAATATGTACATTTACAGCACTTGCATAGAAAAATAAGTATCTCAGCAGATGATTTTTTTTTCATGTAAACCACAGTTATATCAAAAAAGAAGTCAAATTTCCAATATAAAATGCACTGTTAAAATCAATCAATAGACACAAATGGAATAATTGTATGTTTTCTGCTTTAGAGCACCTCATTGTGCAAATAGTGAGAGACAAATGTTGAACAGATTAGACATGGAAACATTACTTGACACAGACTTAAGGAATGCAAGTTAGGAATTCAAGCATGTGAACTCAAAAATTGAGGAATTTCATCATATTGGCGCAAGTTCACATTAGTCACTAACAATTTTTTGGTCTCAGACTCTGGCCTCTTGGAATCATCTTCAATTATTTTTGTGAGTGTACTAACAAACATAAATATGTTGTTGTATATGTCCATTTGACAAGCTACAAATGGAAATTCTTGCGTGTATCATTGCTCAGTTGTCCTTGGCGTGCATAGTTGGGTCTCTGGGTGAACTATGTGGGAATTTAAGGTTGTTGTCTTTTTATTTTAAACAAGCGTGTCAAATATGATTTTCCCCATTGTTCCACTGTGGAACATGCTTAGGGTGGAGGTGGTGGTCAGGTGCTGAGGTCTGTTCAATCTTCCTCTTCTCCTTCTGCGGGAGGTCGGGTGATGCGGCGGCCACCCCTCTTCCCAGCAGGGCCTTTGGGCTTGGCGAAGGCCTGCTTGTGTGCATGCTGCTTTGGATGCACCTCCTCGTACAGGAAATCACTGTTTATTTCATCCCCATTATCGATCTCCAACTGGGGAGCAGGAAAGAAATAACACGTAAATAACTCATATACTAAAGGATTTTATCTACCTTTTGAGAATTATGGCACATTTGTGATGATCAGTTCACCTTACTATGCATGTCCCATATTACACACAGTCTGTCAATTATTTTCTAGATTAATCAAGCATGCATTAAACAATTCACATGTGTATATACAGCTTTTCCCAATTCTTGAATATTTTAGCATGACAGATAACTTCTTACCTTCTTTGCAATCTCAATCTGGAGCTTGTTTTCCACCATGTCAACCAAGGGATTTTTGCAGCTGGAATAAAGCATCCTCTCTCGGATGCTACAACTATACCCTGGCATAGAATAAATGAAGACTGCAAAAAAAACAAAAAAACAATGAGAAAATGAAACCTGAGTGAAATGTGCCATTTAAAGGCATGCATAGCAAACTGTGAAGAAAGAACAGGGTGTGCCAGCTGTTCATAATAACCTGTAGATTCTAAGTAGTCGCCTTCATGGGAATGTTTGTAGAGGAAGAAGTGGTAGCGCGCAGAATCTTTAGGGATCCTCAATGGCAGGTCTTTCACCTCCGTTGGCTCAGTGCTGCACAAACGAATCAGCTCCTGTTCGGCATCTACTCGCTGTTGACAAGTGAAATATAATCTTACTCTCAGGGTTGATGGTGTGATCACAAAGTCTGAGCTTTGAATTCCATACCAATTAGGGAAACCTGGGTGTGGACAGTTCCCTGTCTTTGGAGCATTTGCACAACAATTGCTGCTGAGCTGCTTAGCAGTCAGGAGTAAACCTTGAATTGATAAATAGAACAAAACCTACTGCGTTTGGAGGAGCTTTTAGCCTAACAAACAGAAAAAGGGAAATGAGACAAGGCTGTAACAGTGCCTCAATTATTCCTTTGTACTTGGCACAGATCTGATCTGGTGACACGGACCCTTTGAATTTCAATGAGGAAGAAATGACACAAAAGCTTTTTCTCAAATGAATAAGTCATTGTGCCGGTATAAAACAACTCCTGACCAAAACATCTCTTTCTCTTTAGACAAAATAAAATAAAAGACAAACATATATTCAAATTACTGTCCTAGCAAAGGTTACTATTACACTAATGATTTTCTTTTACAAACTCACCAGTTGTACATAGTTCACTTTCTTGTCTCTTAAACGTTCGAGTGCTGCAACAGCATCTTTGTGAACAGGGAAAGCCACTCCCTGCAGAGTCTGCTGCTTGGTGTCCACACTGATGTCTGTCTGCACCTGAATGCACCACAAAAACAAAAAGACTTGTCAGCTATTTATTACTATGCAGATTAATGCACATGCAATGTAAAACAGAATCTATAAAAAGAGAACCTGTGGTGCACAGCACCTATTCAGTTTCAAACAAGTCTACATACACATACAGGCACAATCAAATCACACTAAGGCCACATTATGTTGACATGCTAGTGACATTATGTAATCATTTCAAGTTAAGGGAAGGAACTAATTTTACTCTTAAAGTCAACTCTGGTCATTGAATTCACTCAAATGGTGAAACAAATCAAATCTATCAAAGCATTATCAGGTTTCTGCTGATGATGTTAGCTCTGCTAATGACTCGACCAGTGAAATACAGCAAATATTCTTCATTATAGTAATCAGGAAGTGAAAAGATTTACATGCGCAACAAGCAGCTTGAATGCTGGATTACAGATGAGGTGCTTGTATGGGAAGCGACAAGGCGCCTCCGTGAAATCACACCGAAAACTGGAAATGCTGGAGGGATTACACTGATGGATTGCATCTATTTTTAGAATACTGTTCCTACAAAATGAAATGCTGTGCAAACATGATCGAGCCTTCGATGCAGCTACGTGGCATACTAAAAGGACTGCGGGTCTTTTATCCATCTGCTTAGTAAAAGGCAGGCTGTCTTCAAGGCACAGCAATGATAAATATTTCAAAGCCTCTTTTTTTCATTCAGGCGATACAGATTAATGGTATATTATCTTCCTTCAACAGCTGGTCAAGTGGGACAAGCACAAACCTCACTTCCTATTTGCTCTACTGCTTTTAATTGACTATACTTCAGAGGGACTGCACTACCCAAAGCACTTCCATATATGGTAAAAAAAAAAAAAAAAGAAGATTGTTCTTGTTTTTGTGGCAGGCTTGGACAGCAGCAATGAAGACAGATTAATCTACAAAAAAAAAATGAGGAAGAAGAGTTCATTTGGGTTAATTTCTAGGAAAGGTCCACCAAAGTCTGAAATGCTTAACTTCCAATGTTGCTTTTTTACTCTCTGCTTGGCAGAGTGCATCAGGCACAGCCCCTTTGCATCAGCAGTGTAAACACTCCTGGCATCATTTGCAGCATGCCGTGGATATTACATTACAATATTTCTTTATCTTATCACTTCACCTAGCAAAGGTCAAACACAAGCGATACAGCTCACCTGTACTCCATTCAGTACTACAAGCCACAAAGCATTCTCATTTGCATGCAACTCTTTCAGCATTCATTAAGAACTGCTCTTTAACCACTCCGTTGTTGAGGCTACTGTTTACTACTGTAAACATCACTTGTTTATGGCGCTATGGATGTGAGCTGTACAAGCTTAATAGATTCATCTCTGCCAGCAAACTGCTCCTCTAATGCATCACCATCACTTGCACTGCTGCTGACCTTGTGCTGTTTGGAAGAATGCATCGCTAGCCTTTATTGATACTCCACAGTGTTTCCGGTGGGATTTACATCACACACACACACAGGAAATGTGATTAGGACGATGTCTGTGAGCTGAGGTAAGCCATTTCTTTTTTACCCACTGCGGCCCAAATGTGTAAGAATGATGTAGTGTCATCACTTTTCAGAAGTGAAAAAGAACAAGCCTAACACCCACTTCAAAACAACTTCAAGCTGTGCAACCTGTTAACAGACGGTTGAAACAAGCCTGAAGAACTACTTTTTTTCACCACTTGCTGCATCTCAAATGTTTCTGTTCTGGTTAAATAACACAAAAATCCAAACCATTTGTCTGCATTTCTTAATGTGCATGTGTGCATTTAGTTACCTCATTTAATTTAATCTGTCTCAGTTCCTCTTCTGCAGCCGTAAGCGGGAGGGGAGCAGCCTGCGAGGTCAGATATTTTCTGTAGCCACTAAGATTCAAATCATCCTGGGGGTCCAAACAACAGCACAATCACGCATCAAAACAGACATCAACACTAACATCACTGCTCATATCAGATGACATAAAGCCATAAGAAAGAAGCTTAACAATAATAATAAAAAGTAACATTATCAATATTATTATACAATAACTGAGTGCATAAAAGAGCTTTTTGCATAGGTGCTGCTGTTGCATGACCAACCTTTACGGTACCAAAAATCTCATCCTTAATGTGTCCGCCTCCAAACTCTTTCTTCAGTGTCGCTCTGGTAGCAGCATACAACATTTTATGTCGCACCTGATAAGAATATGAAGAAACATAAGAGAATAATTAATATTTAGAGATTAGAATTTTTTTTATGGTAATATGTTACATAGTTGACTGTAAAGATAAAGATTTCTTTTATTAATGAAGACGGCAAGAGGCAGTGAAGGTGCATAATTCAACATCTGCTTACATTCTTACAAAAACGTCAACGATTAAAAAGTGCTTTTTATCATTTCCTATTTAAAAAAAACGACTGGATTTTGGTTTACGTGTGTCTAGAACAAATGTGATGAATGCATTTCCTCCCTAATAAGACATTTGCGAATCAGATTTTTTTAATACAATTTTGTAACACTAACAGTAAATATCAAGAAAAATAAAAAGAGGAGCCCCTCATAAAAGCGTTACTACACAGCACTACTAGTGGTCAAAAACTCCCCTGTCGTATCTTTAAATCAGAAATAAATTTGGGATTTTAGGCAATATAAGTGCAGTTCAATTCACATGCCCAATAAAAAATAATATAACATAAAGTACAAAAACAAGTGAAAACACCAGGTAGGTCTGATCACGTCAAGGTAGCAGCATGCACTGGTTGAGAAAATATTTTGCAACTTCCCGACAAGTCTCAACTTGAAGCACTGTGCTCCAAAGCAGAAATGTTTAGCTCAGATGTGTAGTTCAGAAAGTGAATTGGAGCTCATTTCCACCATGCAGTTAGAGAGCTACAAATATCCTGCATGGCACTTTATTCTGCCACTGGTCTCTCCTTGCAACATTCCTCTTTGTGCTGCCACAGAAACAACATTTGCATGTCTGCTTGTCATGGATATTTTCGATCACCATGACCCTGCAGTATAAATAGTTCATGTTTCAGTGGAACAAAATGACAGTGACTTAATTTTAGTACTGATTTTCCCACAGAGGCTGATTTATCTGCCATGTATATGTGTTACTGGGTTTCTAAGTGTGATTAAAACTGAAACTAGCACAACTTGGCCTATAGAAGTTTTCACACATTTAAGTGTTTGTTAATTTCAGACAGTGACAGCAGGCTTCATTCGGTCTGCACATTTTTCTTCAACCATGCTGTCATTCTGCCCCAACACGCGCAGAAGGAAAATAAAAAAAACTGGCATAGAAGAAATTAGATTATTGATCTGCTGCATGTATGACTTATAGTCATCAGGTTGCTTTAGTGAATCTAAACGTGTCAATGATTACCTGTGTAATTTGACTTTTCTCAGAAACAAGGTCACTTAAGTGCATGTAAATGTGACACGAGTCAAGAAAACACAGATGCAAAACACAAATTTGCATAAACAAGAAACAACACAACCTGATAGGATTTTGATTCTAAGTCTGAGATAGGTTGAGCACCATAATCTCCATGTTCTAATCAGAGTTAGATTTAAGAGGTCTGGTAGGTCCACATCCACATTCATCTGTCTTTTCAACAAGTATACAAAGAACTGCTGCCTTGATGTGGTAAACCCCGCCCATATGATACCCAAAGCAGAGGAGGACGAATGCCACAAAGTATAGAAAGCTATTCATTAAAGCCAGTCTTGGCTTATATTCTTACAGGAGAGTGGTCAGGGGACCAGGCCAGAAAGATCCACTCGTGGCCCTGGTTGTTACTGGAGTCCAGCCGGTACAGAATATAACAGGGCATGTCATCCTCAAGGAGGGGCAGTACTAAGGAATCATACTCCTGGTCCCACTTCTTTGATGCTTTCCTGCTGGCACCCAAAGTCAGCTGCTCTGGAAGGCAGATGTGTGCAACAAAAATGTCAGCAGACCATGCATTTGTTAGTCACATTCAGACTGTAATGTCATCCTTAGCAAGAGTATTCTTGGCGCTGGATCCTGTAAACAACCTCCAGCATTCTAGGACACTGCTTACCATCCTTAATGACAATCTTTAAGACTCGATATTGGTCTCCACCCTTGGCACTGGCAAAGATATCCTTCACATCATTCCCCGCTGACAAAAAACAGAAAAGGGTTAAGTCTTTATTTTAAACAAGGCTTGCTTGACAATAATCTAATATGAACAGCTGTTCAAACTGAAAACATTATACAAAATCAAACAACTATCTCATGATATTGATTTAATAACACATCGTCCATTACCTGCAGCAGTGTGTCTGCTGTTTTGCATTTAAGCAGACAAACTTGTATTTCTGGCCAACAAACAACCATGCAAAAACTTTCAGTAAATGCCAAAAGACTAGCTTTAATTTAAAATTATGATAATCACAACAAACCAAAATAAAAAACATCTAAACAGAAACATCTCTTGTGTGTCAGTGATTTATCTCTGGAACAATGTGGCTGTGGAGATGTGACTGAAGACTCACAACCTTTGACCCCAAAACAATCACATATTGTTACGAGTGCAGCAAAGCTGGAGAACGAGTCCAACTACAATATATTGCATCTGGTCACAATTTCTTAAGATAAATCGCTACATGACACTACAAACCCGGACAGGAATGATTAGATATGATAATATGTTTTTGCACAATCTTCTTCAAAAGGTTGGGATTCACTTTGTAGTCTGTGCAGCTAAACATAGGTATGTATGAATGTATGTAATTGTATAAAGTAGGGCCTATTTAAGGTTCTGAATAATTGAGAAAATAACCTTAAATATGAACCATATAAAGTGCTCTGCAGAATTACTGAGCAAGTTTCAACTAAGGAGTAGAAAACTTGTTTGCACTAGTTTAACTGTGGCATTTCAGTACAAATATCTTGTATTTACTTACCTAAACTGCACAATTCTTTACTTTCGGTTAAATGAAATTGTGATTACACAGTGTAAAGTACTCTGCAGTGTTGCTGCTATATATAACAGGGAGTCGCACCCTACTGAAGTCCATTTTTTGTAATGACAAAGTACAGGTAACTACTGTAATGAGCTACTCCCATATATTTATGGAAACACTGGCCGGTTTACCAGGCCAGCAGTTTGTTTAGATGAAGGCGTCGCCCATCCATTCAGAAGGCTAGACTCGGCGTTACAGGATATAAACCCCATATATAGAGATCTCTATATAAAACTGAATTATAAAAGGATTTGTTGCCACAGTGAAAAACAACGATTTATGTGAGCCGTAAACCGGCTTAAGGCTCAGAGATTATATGTCATAGCCCTAAAAGTGCCCAAACAGGGCACCGCTGGTTACACACATCACGGTAGCTGAGCTAGCTAGGAGTGGCTAACTAACTTGACGTTAGCGTCTCGTTGCAGTGAATTGTAGCAGGTATTTAAAGCTCGTCCAGGAATGGCACACTCGCACTGTGAAACACATGAATACAGAAACGTAAAAAGCAAAGAAACGCATCTACCTTGAATGCCGGTTTGATGTGACATTGTGTCTTTCGTCGGACAAAAGGCTGATACAACTGCTCAGGCGAAATCAGGGCAGAGAAGCAGGAGGCAGGAAGTGGACTACATCGACAGGACCCGCCCCAAGTATGTCGTCATCAACATCGAAATCACATGACTTGGTGATACGATTTTATTTTATTTTATTTTATTTTATTTATATATTGTTTTTTTTCTTCATAGTTGACGATTAATGTAGTGCATTGCAATACAAACAATAATTATAATAATTATAACAATAGCAACAACAATAATACTAATACTAATAATAATAATACCACCGGAAGTATTCATATCCTTTGTACTTTAACCACCACCACCACCATTACTACTGATTATAATATAGAGCAGCTGAATTATATATTATTTTAATCTGTTCAATGTATAATACCTTTTTAGTGTGAGTGCAAATTTAAAAAAATGGAAAAAACTATTCTAAAATTTGTGACTCTCAACAAATAAATGTTTAAAGCTAGGTACAATAGAAAAGACATATTTTCTAAACAGCAGTTAGTGGAAATCTGCTGTAAATTATATATAAACTAACATTTACAATTTGAAATATTGATCTTATTTATGAGTGCAGAAAATGTATTATATTTGTTCTTTATACATTTAATAATAGCTTGTGCCATATACAGTATTTATATTTTTTATTTGATTGACAGGAGGTTTCCGCCTCATTTAGCTCCAGATCCTGTTTAGCTGAAATCCTGCAACATCTGGATACCACCGGTCTTCCTGTCTGTCCTCCCCCCTCCTCCCCAATTAAATAAATAAATAAATGAACAAACGAAAGGACGGATTTCATCGCAGCAAAATCACCCTGTCGCCAGAGGGAATCTCACTCCGGAGTAAAGCTCGACAGATAAAGCCAGAGTCGTACCGGAAATAATGGAAACCCATCTTCACAATAAAACGATATCAAGCCCAATAACATTGGAATAAGTCATACGGTATGTTTACCTACATTTTATATTTACGTCTCTAAATACTTGATCTAATAATGTGTTTAGAGAACGTCATGTCAGCAAAACAATTGATAGCTATATATGTAATGTAATACTAATACATTTCAATATAATTAATGATGGTAAAATGCTGACATGGTCGAAATTCAATATGCAATTTGAAAATATACCTGTATGCATCTGTAAATCATTTTAAATATATATGTTTAAGTTATGTACAATAATCAACTTCAGTTATTAAAAAACAAAGTACGTTTTATGGTATTAGAGTGGACCTGTTAACACTAGCAACATGCAGAAAATGGTCCAAACATTATTAACATATGAAATGAATAAAACACAAAAAAGCTACAAATAAAGCAAAAATAAAGCATTTTAGTTAAATCATTACCAGTAAACGTCAGATAACAATCTTGTACGTTTGGTGACGTTTTATTTTGAAATAAATTTTCCGGAAGACGTGTGCTTGTCCTGTCACTGTTTTTGCACCGAGGAATCAAAGTGTTGGTTACACTGCGTTATACTGATGCTGTGCGTGCTGTGTGGACCCAGATATTTCCATCCACAGCAGCAGCAGCAGCAACAGCGGGTCCCGACAGCCCAGGAACAGGACCGTCCCATAGGGAACTTGCTTACAAAGCACCGCCCGGCGGAACCAGCCCGCCCGGCGCATGCACGGTGCAGCACCATGGCAGAGGATTTGGGGGTGCCTCTGTCCTGTGCCAACAGGTCGCATGGATAATCCCCTCTACAACCCTCCCGTATCATATCGTGTAGGGGGTGATGCGGGCGCCGCTGTGGGCTTGATGTAGCTGGAGAACCGTGCGGGAGGGGGCTTCTCGTCCAGACTGTCACCTGAGAGGAGAACGGCGTGGAGCAGGTGCGTCGGTGCTGATGATTGAACGTTAACGCACATGCACTTAATTATTACTGAGGTGCAGGACTGCACGACTTCCACCGGTCCTGGTCCGACTGGATGCGCATTTAAGTTGTGTAATCGGATAATAATGTCGCTCATGTGTTTTATTCGAGATCAGTGTGGTCTGATATCTGAAATTTGGTGTCATCACTGTTGTGATATGAGAGAGGATGAATGTAGACACAGACCTGGGTTCTTAGCATGGTTGTCCATTCAGAATTTGCCAGAACTAGCTCGAAGAGTGCATTTCTGTTTGTATTGGTCAGTCCAGATGTTTCTTTTTTTATTATAAGAAAATCTAGTGTTAAATAATCTAGCATGAATATGATGTTGAATTTAACTCAAAGCTTTTCTACTGGACATATCCCATTACCATACCATAGACATACTGTCTGTGCAAGGCTGAGTGTGCATGTTCTGCTGTTTTCATGACTGTCCTTTGGGTGAACTGGCAGACTCTATGTCTCTGCTCTGTGCTAGGGAGCCTCTTCCCATGAGGCACTGACATCAAATTGGAAGTATAGTAAAAGGATGCCCACTACTCTTAAAGGTTAAATGAGATAGACAGAGAATAGTATGTATGCATTTTTATTGAATCATTATTTATGTAACTTTTTTTTTTTTTTTTTTTTTTTTTGAGGAAAGGTGCCTCATAATATTATTCTGAAAATCACATAAGAACAAACATTATTCCAGTGAAATGTAATAGCCTCATAGGTGTTCCACTGTGGCAGCTCTATTTCAGGAAGCTACCACAGCACTGCTGATTCCCACTTTGGGCTATTTTAGGAAACTGTGTCAAATCAGGGAACTGGTTTGGGAAGTTCAGTCTATCCAAGTCAAAGCCAAAACGGTCACAATATCAGAATTCAGAGTGAAGTTCATAGAGAAATTCTAAAAGTCGCGTTTAAAAATACACGGGTGAAAATAGGACCGTCGGTAAGTTACTCAAGCGGCTCTTGGCAGGTGTTCCCGAGCTAAGCGTCAGCATATTCCTGCCACGGTTTTTTGAAGGGAGCACAGAGCAGACAGGCTGAGCAGATAAACCTTTGAAATGTCAGCGCTTTACAGCTTAGCACTTCAGGAAGTCTGACTTTTCCAGGTATGACACATACAGCTCAATGTTTTACAGACAGATTTTTACTGAATTTAAAGCTTAAACTTTCAGCTTTTTGACAATTTTGAGCTCAGAATTAAGTCAGAAATGTTCTACAAACTTGCTGTTTTTGGCATCACTAACCAGTCACATCAGAGCCTCTGTCGTGCGTGTGATAATCTTTGCATGTATGTAGGAAAACTGGTCGGATGGCACTGCTTCTGAACTCTGAGTTGTCTAAATTAAGCATAATCCCAATCTGTACCAAACCTCATGGATATTCCTACCACTGAACTCAGTTCGAGGGATGTGTTTTGCTCTAATCTGCCGCGCTGATTTGAATATAATGTAATCTGATTAAAAGATCAGATTTTTCTCTCTCTTTGACTCGCAGGTGTCGTGTGGCTGGTGGGGCTCAGCAGGATGGAAATAGATGCCTGTTTTCGCTACTATTTCCAGCACCCGTGGTCACGTCTCATTGTGGCCTACCTCGTCACCTTCTTCAACTTCTTGATCTTTGCTGAGGACCCTGTTTCTCACAGTCAGACCGAGGCCCATATGATTGTGGTGGGCAACTGCTTCTCCTTCCTGTTCAACAAGTATCCTGGCCTTGGATGGAACATCCTGAAAGTAATTTGCTGGATACTGGCCATCATCACTGGCCTGTTCGCTGGCAAGTTTATATTCCACCGCCAGCTCTTTGGTAAGTCATGAACACAGTAATGCAGTGGAATGTGCAGAGTAGTGGCTCCGCGGAGGGAGGGAAGCTTCCTCCTGATTTGGTTTTGTTCTGTTCATCAGTGAAATGTGCCTTTCTACACCTCTACCCCATTTTTATCAGTAGTAGTGAAGAAATGATTGTATCTCCACACTCAAACTAGGTTTCCTGTTTTTATTTCATGTCAACAACAACATTAGAATAGTTTTACTGATTAGCAATCCACTAATGATGGAAAGTTTGAAAGAAAAGCTAAAAATCATGTAGCAGCACCAGACACGACATCTTTCATCTCTATATGGGCTTTTCTTAAATTGACAAGTTAACATGCAACAGCATTACACACATACACACAAGTACCATAGTAAGAAGTCATGTAACCATGATTAATTGATGCTGTTAGTTGTCCTTTTACTTACTGTATTATGTTATCAGAGATCATCTCTGCAGCACCTCCATCAACATCCTTCACGTCACTATGCTACGTATTTTGTCAGTACACATCACATACACACAGTATTTCTCACTTCCTTTCCTTCACCTTTAACACCTCTCCTTTTTATCTCCTTGCCATCTGACACACCTCTTCTCTCGACCTCAGCCTTTTTTCTCTTGCCAGCTCTTCTCTCTCTCACTCTCCCCTCATGAAGCCGTGACTCCAGTCTCATCTGCCTCTCATTTGTTTAAACGGTGGGGCATTTTGCTGCACTTCCTGTGTGACTGTGACTAGCACATTTCATTTCTCACTTCACAACTCTCTTAGGCCAGGATATTACTGGCCACCCTGGCTTATCTTCTTCAGATGAACCATTAATGACTATAATGGGATGGCACAAAGTGAGAGAGAGGAGGGAGTGTGCTCTGAGTGATCATCTTCTCTGAGTATAAATAGAAAGCCAAGAGTGCATGATGACATGATACTTTGTACAAATACAGAATCCTCACTAAGAGGGGGAAAGGGAAATGGCATTGAGGACTGTGGTGTGAGACAGGATCTGGTAATACCAGCTGTTTTATATTCTTGTTTAACTGAATTACTGTTTCCTTATTTAAGATAGGGTCTACATGGGCTAAAGGTTGATAAACCCTGATCTCTAATGTCACTGCTGTGTCCAGCTTACAAAAAAACATTACTTGATACTTACTTGTTTTAATTTGACCTTTTTTGTAAATACTGTTGAATTATTGTTGAAAGTTAAATTCAGAGATAGATGCCACTCTTCTGTCGATCTTCTACATGTGAAGCTAAACCCAGAGTTCAGTTATCTTAGTTTAGCATTAACTGAAAGCACTAAAATAAAAGTGTTGTAGTTATTTGCAGACAGGTATAGAATATTAAGTGTATTTTTTTTCTTGTAGCAAAGGTGAAAACCTGTCAGTGCATGCTTTCTTCATTTATGGTAAAGGTTTTAAAAGAGTAAAAGAGAGTTTTGTAACATGGTGCAACTACTATTACCTGGAGCTTAGTATCAGCAAAACCAATAATCTTGTGGTGGACTACTGGAGGAGCGGTAAGCCCCCTGTGCTGGTTGCAAAGTAAAGAGGATGGACTCCTACTGGTGCTTTGGCTTCCAAATCCTTAAAAAACTGAACTGTACCAACACTGAGCCTCTTCTGACATTTATCTGGCAAAATCTTGAAAACACATCCTTAACCCGTGTGGTCTGTGTTGCCACATCTGAATACTGTAATATACAAACACACCTCTGGCCGCAGCTGTTGCCAGCGCAGAGGTGCTGTGTATAAACAAGCCTGACTACCAACTTCTGCATAACAGCGCCTCTAAAATGTCCCAGTTACATATTTTATCGTAGTTGTTTAATCCGTCCTTAAACAGAACTCGGATGCAGTGTGAAGTGTGAATTTGATCATCTGACACTTGGTAAAACAGTTGCTATAATTGTGTTTTGTGTATAATAGTTTGTTTCTGTTGAGGATCTCAAGACACTAATGACAAATTACAAGTGGATCTGAGTTTTATTTCATTCATTTAAAGTTTGTATTTGTGTGCATCACATTTTTTTTAAGGTCAAGCTGTACAACCTTCATGTATTTATCATAACTGTGAAATATGTGCTTTATGAGCTGTCAGTCATGTTTTATCTCAATGTGGGTCTACACTCTTACATTTGCTTGAAACTGTAGAGGACAGACAGGGTGCAGCTCGTTCTGCTGCCAGGTACAACTGATACACTTAAGCAGGCCTCCGAACAGATGGTTTGTGCTCCTGTGTGAGGGGGTGTGCACTTGCAAGTGAGAGAATTGGGGTTGTTTTGTAAGTGTGGAAATGTATGTGTGAGTGAACACCTCGTTGTATGTGTGTGTTTTTGATAGATGAAGTGAATCTGTGATAGAGAAGGAGTAGGGAAGGATGTTAAAAGTTAGAGAGGCGAATAATGTCCTGTTCAATATTTCAGTAAAGCAGTTACGTAATCACAAACCCAGGTGCTGCATAAGTGCTGTAAAATCTGTTGTCTATTGTAGATCTGCCACATTGGTCCACCTGCTGCACATCACGATGTTCCAACTAAATCCCTGCAGATCTCTATCCTCTGTCTCTTCTGCTCTCTGATACGTAGGCAGGCAGTGGGAACACTTCTGGGTAGGCAAACTGTCCATGCAAAAGTCTGAGTACCTGAAAAAGCACTTCATGTTCTGTAATCCCAATCTGTAATGCCGGTGTTTTCTGACGCTGCTTTACAAATGTAAAGCAAGTTTATGCTCTGTGCAACTTCTGAATTTCACATGAATGTCTCAAAAAAAAAAGTGGAAACAGACGTTGTTTTTGAAAGCTGACACATCCCCTGCATCATTTATCATTCATGATGACCTAGAAAATGTTACTGTGAATTATACCTCCCACTCTCCCCTGTAGCAATTAGTGTCTTCTTTTTTCCCCATCTTCGCCACAATATGTAATTTACTGCATATTAATCCAGTTTACTGCAGAATAGCTTTATTGCCATCTTTTATATTCAGTTATATTTTTAGGTTTAGAGTAGGCAGAAGTGCATAGTGTTGTTCTGTTTGCCGCTCTTGGAGAAAAACAGAATAAAATCCAGATGATGAATAGGTTGTGACAGATTATGTGATTTAAGACTACATTTGAGGTTCAAGGAACAACCTATGCTGTTCCATTCAGCCACTCAAGGCAATGCCTGCTCTCTAATCGAGTGGGCGGTAGCCAGTGTCTTCTGGTCATTCAGAGAGAGACTGGCTGTCATTATGTATTTGTATTAAATCTTAGGTCACACAGGGTTTGTTTGCTGTCTATTTCAGTTTTGATTGTAGTTTGTTTTGGATTAGATTAAGCCAATTTTCTACAGTTTAAGGAGCAGACTCTTTTTGGCTGATAACGGTGAGGTACATTAAAGTAGGTTACAGCTATTTGTACTTGATAAATAAACAACATTAAGAAAATATGTTTTATTCACCTTTAGTAGAAGCTCATTGTAAATACTAGTAATGTTACCAAATGAGATAATTTGGTAACATATTCCCCCCCTTTTTTTTTATATACAGATGGGATGCAAATGTAGAATTCCTTAGGCTTAGATTCAGTCAATATGCAGAATTTTTACAGTTTGATAGTAAGGCTGTAAGACAAGTCAGTGATTCACTAGTAAAAACACAAACTTCTCTGTCTCACAGAGTCTAGATGAAGTGACACTTAAGGATGCTTAAACGTCCACAATATCTATAGACGTATCTATGAAATAGGACCACTACAGGTCAGTGGATGAGAAATCCACTGACTTTTTCAAAAGCACACTTTTACTTTTTTGTAGATAAAATGAGATGATAAATGAGCACAATGCCTTTGTCGTACCTGGGGAAAGTGCTTTGCCTGACTCTGTGCAAAGGTAACACTGACCTCTAAAGATCACTTACAGTTTTTTTACACAACACAAAAAACCTAAAGTAAAACAGCCACTGATCCTTGCTTATCATTTCCATATATGTTCTGTTTTTGTAGTCTTAAAAAAGGTATGTTTAATGCTAAATGTTATCAATCCAGTGTCAAGATTTATTATTAGTTATTATGACAAATGTTTCACACATGAGTAGTTTTACTTTCAGCTGTAATGCAGCACCATAGAACTAAAGCTTTATATAATTAGTCCCCTACAATAAATAAGTGTCTCCACTGCCTATAAGAAATGTGTCACTGCTTCTTCTTTCTCTCTCATGCTGTGTCAGTCTCTAGATTAGCATAGTACTGTATATTCATATGTCTCTCTCCAGTGTTAGACGGATTTCCAAAGGTATGTTGAAGGGTAAATTTAAGTCTTGTGAATTACTGTGCTAACTGGATTAGACCCTACTTTGCATGTTATTACTGACACTTACCTTCAATCAAACTTATCTCCACTCAGCTGTGTCATTTTAGTGGCAAAAATTCTGTTGGATGTGCTGTGTGTGAGGCACGACGTTGGTGTCTTTGTATTTGGACTGGTTCTCATCTATTTTCCTATGATCTTGATGATTATAGCCTGCAGGATGCCATCTGGGTTCTGTCATATGTTATTACTGTGCCACACAAAGGCTGAGATGCTTTATGTGCAGCGCTGTGCAGCAATGGGTCAAAGTGTGTGTGTGTGTGTGTGTGTGTGTGTGTGTGTGTGTGTGTGTGTGTGTGTGTGTGTGTGTGTGTGTGTGTGTGTGTGTGTGTGTGTGTGTGTGTGTGTGTATATGTATATGTATATGTATATGTTGGGTGTTTGCTGTAATGATCCCCAAGACTCAAAACGGGCCACACACAAGTTTCCTTATGTGTCAGCTTCGTCCGAAACCCTGTGGTCGAACACCTCCATTTAAAATTTGTCTCCAAAAATACATCACTCTGGGGTTTGAAGACATTGGTTTTACATCCCACAACTTTACTGCTTTGGTTAAGTCTAAATCCCCTCATCTGCCTTCGTTTCCCTCAGCAACATGCAGCTGTTTTTAGTGAAAAGAATATATAGCAGCAAAAAACACAGATTATTTCCACAGGATTTGGTGGAGACCAAAACTGAACTTGTGATATATAGGATTGTGGAGTATTGGCCAGTATCAGACTCCAAATAAATGCACTTTTTGCTTCATTTTTCCTAGATAAATAAGCCTGTAAACCTTTGCTAACATTTTCAACACACCAGCTTTATAAAGTAGTATTTGGAGGTTGTTGTGCTGACCCCAAGTGGCCAAAATATCAGCCAATGCAAGTTGAAGTGCAGTTTGGTTCTTATCTAGTGGATCTTGCAGTGCAATACAAAAATAGTAACATTTGACATTTTCCACCACAGAAATATATTGCATAACTTCATAAAGCAACAGATAAGTTTTCATTGTGATGAAGACATTTGTAATCTGCTTTGCTTGTGGAGAGACTTTTATGCCAATGTACCTGCAGTAAAAGGATAAAACAGAAAGGTGTGTGCACAGCAGACAGGGAGACAAAGACACAGAGCAATAATGACAAGAGGTAGCAAACAAAGGAAGCCAGCCAAAAGGAAATTGCTTATTTACCCAAAATGTGTGACCCCTTTGTACTTGCCGATCCATAAATTACAAAATAAAATTATTTAACAGGTGACTTACTGGAACCAGTAAAGTGGTACAGTGGGCCAGAAGGCAGCTTTCTGTATTTTGACTCTACTTTCTGCCGTCTCCCCATGGAGGGAGTTCTGTTATCACTTCCCACCTCTGATTTATTATCCTGACACTTAGTTACAGAGGAGTTCAGCTCTGGGGATACTAGTGGCCGCGACCATGGCTATTCCCAAACCTCCTTGGTGATGCTGCAGCCTAGCAAGTGTGTGATGAATGAGGATACTAGTGTCTACATGTTGAGATGCAGGCAGTACTGTAGCTTAGGCTGTCTGCAGTCTGCAGGTTTGTTTTTAATGAAGAATGTTCATTAGGTTCCCCATGGAGGGCAGGATTGAAATCAAAATGGGGTATAGTAGAGCTGTTTACTGAAATCCAAAATGGATGAAAGCATATTAAAAGTGGAGGTGCCCTTAAAAATATTACACGTGTGAATTCATGACAAGAATACAAATCAGAAGACTGCGCTATTTACACCATATTTCAATATGGATATGATGGTATCACTTACTGTGTGGCCAAACATAGTTCAAATATGTGTTGGTTCTTCAAAACATCTTTTTTTAATTTCAGTATTAATTTGACCATGTGCAGTGTCCAGTTCAATTCACATTCAAATATTTGAATATCTAATGTAAACAGATGGTTGACAAGTTAAAGGAAACGGAACATTAAGTGTGTCACTAAGGTGCTATTATATTCCCTAATATGAGGATTTGCATTTGTTATTTGTGGATGATGGAATTATTTTTATTAAGGAGAGATGAACAATTTTATAAAACCCAGTAAAACTTAGACAACTCTAACAAATATAGTTAAAGAATTGTACTTGCATCTATATCTTTCCACTCAGAATGAGATAAAGTGCTTCACAGTGCTTTACTTTCACCCATGCCCTCTGTTAAAGCAATGAAACCACACACGTTGGCCTGCTCATCTGGAGGAAGTTGGAATCTTGTTTAGACACTTCAGCATCTTATGGGAGGACACAAACCCTTAACAACACACTCCACCAGATAACTGTTGTACAGAAACCTTTAGTCATAGCAGTAAAATTAAGAAAAGTTGTGGAAAGAATTGGAAGGATTAAGTTTAAAAGTTAATATACAATTATTCCTCTTTCCAGTAAAAGAGAAATTGTATGTCTATGTGGTTATTGAAATGCAGAAGATAGATATGTCCTCCACAGAGGACAAAAGTGAATTACCCAGTCTCCGGAGGGTAGTTTTATTTTTCATTCCAGTTTTATAACAGTGCAATTTTTCTGCATACTTTAGGCAAAGATAATTAGACCATTAGCATCTGCCTTTGGCACACATATAACAATGATGCAGCCAAGACCATTTGAAGTAGTTGGCCAAAACATTCTGCTCAATCAGGCAATTACCCCAACCCTCCTGCTTGCTCTGCAGCACAGCCTTCTATATCGGTCTCTTTTCAAGGCCAGCAGCCTCCTTTGGAACTGCTCACTAGCCATGATATACAGCACCGGGTTCAGGCAACTGCTTACACTGCACATCGCCTCAAAGAACTCATAGGAGGCATAGAGGACATCAGTGTTAGATGGCGTAATCTGGTTATTGATCCTCATAAATACCAGAGTGATGACCATGACGTGGTAAGGTACGAAGGACACCACAAAGACAAGTATGGCAGCAGTGATGAGTCGGAAAGGCTTCCCGCCTGCCCGCTGGGCTCCTCTGTGCCTTCTGCCCCCCGGGAGGCGCCTTAAAACACGAACTGTCATGATGTAAAAAGCCAGCATGACGCTGAATGGTATCAGGAATCCTACGGTTGTTCTGATAATTGTGATTGTCTTGACGTAGATAAAAGGACCCTGGATGTGGTCCATACACACACTGACATTTTCTGGCCACTGAATAGCGTATGTTACAATTACATCAGGAATGGAGCCCAGGACAAGCACAACCCATGTGCAGACTGTGCACAGCTTGGCTTTACCCACATCCCACCATCGGAGAGAGCTGATGGGGTGCACCGTCCCAACGAAGCGATCAAAACTGATCAGAGTCAGGAAGAGGATGCTGCCGTATATGTTGATGTTGAAGGAGATCTTCTTGAACTGGCAGAAGATCTGTATATCTTTGAGGTGAGGCCTCTGGAAGGTGAAGTAGACCGTGAAGGGGAGGGTGAGGATCCAGGCTGAATCGCACAGAGCCAGGTTCAACATGAAAACATTACTGGTGCTCGAGGTCTTCCTGAAGCAGGTGTAACTGATTAGAGCTGCTATGTTTCCCAAGATGCCAACAGGAAGGGCAAACGTGAAGAGAACCATGAGGATATAGCAATACCACTGGCCATTGACAAACCGACTGCAGAATACTGTTGACTGGTTCAGGAACTCCAGCAGCACCTCTGGGATTTAAGCAAAATAGTTAGTATGTAGTAAATTGCAAAGTGAGGTTGAAGAGGTCAGGGTGGGGATGGAGGAAATTCAAATTTGCAGACTGCAATTAATCTATGCTCTTTGTGAAACGCTGACCTTGCCTTAACTGTAGCTTTTTTTTTTTTTACTATAACCAGCATTATCATTTGACATTAAATAAAGTGGGCATTTGAAAATGTGGTTCTGCAGGTTTGTCCGATATTGGCATTCCTATATTTACCTTCCTTTTTTTTTTTTTTTTTTTTTTTACGCCTCCATTGACCACTCAGTTCCCACGTCCCTCCCACTACATGTTTGTAACAGAACCTTTAGTTAAAATGTTAACTTCTTCAAAGTCACACAGACATTTTACAAATGTTTTACAGTTTTGTACTGTGACTAATTGATAGACCAAGACATGTAGAATTGGTGAAGTACCCATTTGACATCTCAGAAATCCTGAGTTATAAAGACCTGAAATAGAGTTCATATTATATGTATTTTTTTTAACTTGTGATGAGGTTACCTCAGATACTTACAGGCAGTGTTGGATATCACTTCCTATTTACTATATAGTACATTATATGGTGTGTACCATTTTGTACAAGTCCAAATGTTGGGTGTGTAAATGTGCTAACTATATAATGCTTTCCTAGGGGTACCACCTGCTCACTGTTGTAGATCTGTCTAAATCTTGCAAACTGTACCTTTGCTACTATACTATACTATACTATACTATACTATACTATACTATACTATACTATAATACTGTAACTGACAGGTATCCAGACTTTTCATAACTTTCAGAGTAGTGCAGCTTGTAGTCTGTTTTATTGACTCTTCCAGTAAGCCCTATTCTCAGACAGTACTTTATGTGTGTTATGATGTGTTCACCCACACTCTCCCAGGGCTCTCTATATTTACAGTAGCTGTCTCCATAGTCTCTGAGCGTCACCAATGTGTCCAGGAAGCGAATGTTCGACTGTCTGCTGAGAACAATGAGGCACTGTTGATCCATTGCCTCCACAATATCAGCCCCTGTTTGCACTTAATCACAGATAGTACATTCATTTTGCTCAGGTGAGCAGAACATAACAATTTAATTTAGGTGCATTTCAACCTAGATCATGTCTACATGTCAGTAACCACTGACTGTGAGCAAAGGATTTATATCCTTTTTTTGAGATGAGGAAGTTTAATTTATGACTCAAGAATTACAACAAGTAGGATTTTCTAACATACAAACACAGCATAAGTAATATTTTTGAGAAGATAAGGGTTCTACATACATTATGAACTACAGAAATATACATCATCATAGACATTAATAACATTTACATTCATGGAATTTGAATAATTAAATTAAAAAGTTTATCAATAGTTGTATCATTATGATACTTTACAGGCTTGTGTGTAAAATGTTGGAACTTTCTGGTAGTAAAACATCCTAAAATCACAGTAACTTATGTTCAGATACTCTTACCTCCGTCACTGGTGCTAGAATTGTTGCTTTTGAAAAGCAGAATCATCATGCATGGAAACACTGATCACATCTCGGGTTGCCTTCACTCCTCCTCCACCAGCTGTGTGCTTCTCATCTGTCAGGAGCTCTCGGTGCACTGCCTTACCTGTGAGATGTGTGCATGCGCGCGCGTGTGTGTGGGCGTTTGTGCCTGCATAGTACAATTAACAAGATTAACCAAAGCCGCTATTAAAACATCTGAGATACATGCTGATGTGCACCAGTGTCCATGTTTTACTGTTGGTGTCTGCCTTTAATTGTGTGTTATTATATAGAAACAGACAGACGGGTTTGAAATATTTCATTACCTGAGATGATCTCTTCGGGTGGGTGTGACAGCAGGTGGGAATCTGTTATCTATCCACACAAAAGGTGTAAATTTGAACTTTGTGTTTGAACGCTGTGTCCTTTTCTGTGTTGTCCTGCTTTGTCATAACACATATAATAATGAATTGTGCTTCTACTACACTAAAGTTTTTCATCTGTTTTTTTGCCGACATGCAGGGGAACAAAAGTGCTATGTTGTAAATGTAAACTGCTTGCAAGGTTTAAATGCCTGGCTACTCCTCCTACTGCCTGTCTGAATTCAAATTGTACAGAAAATGCTCAATATGTCCACAAGTTTAAATATCACAATATAAAAAATATACCACTAATGTAAGTTTTAAAATGTAATCATCATTTTCATGATAATGCACACTAAATTTAGAAATGTGTTATTTAAGTTAATCTAAAACACAGATGGAACTCATAACACAACATAACTTACCCTTTAACAGATGGAAATGTATGTACCAGAATTTAAAGCAAAGTTACACTGTACGACCACTAGATGGAGACACAGTAATGTGTTTGATTTTTATTTGGCAACATCTTGAAAGGTGGACATAATGACATCCTAAACACATTATAAATAGGTGTAGGGGAATAGACTGTAAATTACTGTGGCTGTTGTAAATTTGTATTCAATATGTAATTGCTGTTTTAACACCACAACACACCAGCTATGTGACTGTTTGCAATGTGGGTGAGTGAAAGTGCGAAAGAGATATAAAAAGTGTCTCCCTGTCTTCCCTCTGTGCTTTTTTCGCCTTTTCCATGTGTGTTACTGTTGTCCCCTGCTAGGCTGAGCCTGGCAGGAGACAGTACTCATGAATCACTCCTTATCGGGGTCCTCTACTGTCGGGAGGTGCAATGACTCAAAAAGCTTGGCTGAGTAGTCTTGAATCACCCCCTAGTTAAATTCTGCCCATATAGGCCGAGAGAAGGCGGCCGTGCTCGCTGGCGCGGTGTGTTGCTTTATAAGTCAGATCTGCAGATACACACTGTGCACCTACCTCCAAGCCAGGGCTCATTGGCATTGGAGGCAATTAAGTTCAGCCATGCAAATCAATTCAATTATGCATCTGTGATGAGGCCTGAAATACCATAGACCAAGACATATGGTGTGACCTCACAGCAGGTCACTTGGCTTTTGCTTCAACCCTTAAAAATCTTGAAGCTGAATATTGTTATAGAGCAAATATTCAAGTTTTATTCTCATCTATAAAGCTCACAATAAATAACCAACCTACCACTAACATTGCAGATCTAGTGATAAACACATTAATTCATTATAACCGCACTTTACGTCAACAAAGATCTTTAACTCCATAGGAATCGCAACATCCTTGTTTTTATGTGCCCACCGTTAAAAACTAAAAGTGAGGAAGCTGAGACTGAACAGCATGTAAAACTACTGGAGAGTAAACGAGCCAGGCTGTAATGGGGAAATAAATGGAGCATTCTGCTTTGCACTCTGTCTTTCTGCCTGTGTGTGTGGACACAAACGCAATGAGCTTTCTGAGGAGCTGTAACTCAAAAGGACGCAGTTTGAGCTGGAGGAGCTAAAAACAAAAAGAGTTGTTCTTGGGAAGATGGCCGCTTCTGGAGCCAGATCATCACAACCTGTGTGTGTGTGTGTGTGTGTGTGTGTGTGTGTGTGTGTGTGTGTGTGTGTGTGTGTGTGTGTGTGTGTGTTTGTGCAATATGTAAAGTGGTGGAGCCAAGCTTACTCATAGAGGATTATTTAATTAACACAGTCAGTTAAGTGACCTTGAAGTAGTTGATGGTCGCAGTCATCACTGTCAATTCCATAGCTGTCAGTGATGACGCAAAATGTACACGATCTGAGTTCGTCTCTAAATTTTTAATTTACTACAATTTCTACAATGCAGAAGAATGCTGTTGGCGTCACAGTGATGCCATCAGGATCACCTCAGCTTGGCCCTGGCGACTAACTCAGGAGAAACGATCTGCATGACAAACAATGTTGTGAGAAGAATTTTTCTCAGTTTGCCTTTTCTACTGTATAAACTAAATTAAACAAGAATGAAAATCATGCTTGGTACAATGCTAAACCTCAGAAGTACTCATTTAAATTTATTTCAGTTTTCAAAACCTAGTGAATCCTATTATCATAATTATCAATGCTTCGAGGTAGATCAAGACTCAGACAGCTGTTGTAGACTATACGCACTATACAATATATTGCTTCACTTACATTTTAAGATTACTCAGAGATGTATGTTGCATTTGTACAATGGTTTTTCATTCCATTCAGACCAGGAAAAAAATGTGAGCACTGGAATTAAAGATATAAATCCATACAGCAACAACCTAACAGTGTTATAATAAATATTGCTGTCTCCTGCTGAGTGCAGCCACTGAAGGACAAGCTGTGTGATTATGTATTCTGTGCAGAAAGCTGGGTATCCGAATCAATCTCATGCTCTGCCAGAGAGATATTTCTCCATAATTTGATTCCAGGCCAGGACTGTATGAAAAAAAAAAAACACCACAGGTCACAAATGTTTGAATAATTTTTCTAATCAGGCAGAACTCGTGTCATGAAACAAAGCAAGCATCACTGCAAGCGCCGCTGGAAGCAGATGCATGAAATGATATGTATGTCGAATATTTCTGCTCTATACACATTTTATTTCACGCAGTCTGTTGGGATTGCGATGAAATAGTGACTGTTGAAATTGGCCAGGAAAAGTCAATTACTTCAGGGTGCTGGAAGTGACACCTCAAAGTGGTCTTTAATCTTAATTTCATTGCTCAAAGGGCATGTGCTTGACAGAGCAGGATAGTATTGATCTGTGTGACTAATTTATTTACTTTTCATCTCCATTCTGGTTGCCACATGTTAGCAGGTTGTCATGCAGTTTGAACCGTCACTGACAGCAGTGTCCTTGTCGTGCTCCCTTTAGGTCGATACCTGCGCCTGAAAATGTTCCGCGAGGATCATGGCTCCTGGATGACCATGTTCTTCAGCACCATCCTCTTCCTCTTCATCTTCTCACACATCTACAACCTTTTCCTGCTGATGGCTGGGAGCAAGGAGTAAGCCATTCAATCTGTCTCTCTCTGCCTCTCTGCCTTCATTCTTGCTTCCTATTTGTTACATCCACTGTATCCTCGCTTTTGGCTGGAGTGATTGATCTTAATGTCTCGCCTGTACAGAAACTCAGTACCACTCTGATTAATCAGCCCACACCTTAAATCACAGTTAGGGGTAGGCAAGGGAAGGGTGGTTATTTCTGAAAGATTACTTTCAGCACCTGCACTTATTCTTGTGATCGTGAGTTATTTTGTGGCATGTTTCTGGCTGAAAACCAAGATGTTTTTGCCATGTCTCTCTGTTCGTGCCTTGGTTTTTGCTCCTGTTGTTCCAGCTTACCTGCTGAGAAACCACTGTGCACAGCAAAGCTTGACACCCAGACATCACGTTGGTGACAGGAACCGGTTCATGCATTAGCTATGTGTCCGTCTAGAGGAAGGAAAAACATGCCCTTGAAGCCAGCCAGCTAGACATGAGGTCACTGGAAGGTGATTTACCATTTTGTATGTCGGTTGTAAAACACATTGTGGCAGGTGTCTGTTTAGGTACAAGCTGTCGAGATGCAGGGCAGGGCTTGAATGGGATCTGTCCGTATAGTGCTACTTCTCCCTATTAACGAGCATCAACTATCCATAACGTGCAGGCAGATGAAGGCTATTAGCTAACAGACAAGGTGTTGTTTTTTTCTATGGCCAGACGGGCGAGTTTGTATAATCAGCCCATCTGTCACTCCGCTGACACTGGCATCCATCTTGTCCGTTTTCTCTGGATGGCCAAGAAAAAAGAAAGCAAACAGCTGAGCAGAGGGTGCAGGTCTGCTGGGAGAGACAAATGTTGCTTGCTCAGGGAAAAGTTACATTTGCAGTCACACCGGCGACATCTGTCACAGTGAGGATTCCTTTTTACTGCTTCTCATTTCAGCTTTGAAATGTCGAGAAAAGGACGCTTTTGGTCTTTTAGTCTGTCAGGGTTTTTTTTAATACTGTCAGGAGTGTTTGGTCTAGATGACATCCAGATAATACTTGGAGAAAAATAATGAGTTGAAAGTCACACAGTATCCATTCACATTGCCCGGATATGAAAAGTAGCAAGCATAACAGCCTATTAAGCAATTACACAGGCTGACACAACACTAAAACCTGTCCATAAATGTTATCTTTGGATGTGTGTCGTGCACCGACATTAGTTATTCAATGTTGTAAAGCTCCCCTGGCAAAGACAGGTGGTGCTGTTGTAAAGCGAGTGAACCCAACGCTGCCTAGACACCTGGTGGTTTTTTGCACTTGTCCTCCTCCCTCCCCGTCCCTCTTTCCTGCTTGTTTTCTTTTTGCTCCAGCAGTGTGTCCACTGAGAACCTGGGCCCTGCCAAAACCATTAGTGTTCACATCTCTGTTCAAGGCCGACATGTAAGAGCAATGTTCACACTCTGCCAGGATGACCCTCTGAAGACGGGCTCCAGGCTGCAATAGCACAAATGCAGGAGAGTGAAGGGAAAGGTGACGGAGGCCGAGACGGGGAGGGAATTTTGGGGGGAGTGGGTGAAATACTCCAGCTCTGATGATGCAGTGAAACTTAAGTCTTTTGATCTATGTCCAGCCTTATTTGCATTGCCCCCTCCACATCCAACCATTCCCTCACCCCCGCGGAGAGGCTGTTGTAGTTTTCTCTTTTGCCACAGCACAAAGGGAAAGTACAATATCCCTTTGTGGCTGCAGCTGCCCCTCTGTGGGAATGAATGGTGCTTTTCCGTTTCATTTGTACTAAAAGAACAAGATGCTGTGAGGTATTATTACTGCCAAGGGTTTTTAAAGGGTAGGTATTTTGGCATGAGTTTGCTGGCTTTGACATCTAGCCCTTATGGTGCACTGCAGGAGATTTTCTTCTGGTGGCTTGACAAGGTGTCACACACACACACACACACACACACACACACACACACACACACACACACACACACACACACACACACACATTTTTGAATGGCAGTCAGTGTGAGGACACTCATTGACATAATTCATTCCTTAGCCCCCTACTGTGTCGTAGGCCATGCAAATCTACTGTTTTAATTTGAATTTATCACGTGATCTGCCTCACCCTAACCCTAACCATCACAACTCAGTCAATTGCTTCTCGTTGTGAGGACTGGCTAAAATGTCCAGTCCAATGGTTAAAAAGTCATGCTGGTCCACACATTAATAAACACACACACACACTAAACACATATGATTCATGTCTCGCACCTCGCTTACCTGTCGGCACATGCATGTGGGAGGGATTTTGCGTGCGGCGATTTTAGAGGAAGAGGCTGGCGTCTGTGTCCCTGACCTGATGCTGTATGCTGCCCATGCCCTCCGCTCATTAATATGCTTTAATCTTCTTTGACCTTTCAGTTGGTCTTGAGCTTGATTTAATTAAAACTAGAGATACAGCCACAAGGAAGAAAGATCAACTGCACCACGATGCCAGTAAACGGTGACTGATAAGAGATTGTATATCTTTTTGGATGACATGTATTTATTCATGATTAGCTATGTGAAATGGACTCATCAGATCCATAATCTCACAGCTCAAAGACATTTCTAGGCTGGGTAATCTTACACGTGTCCATTAGCCAATATTTACACAGCCACTTCTAGGTCAACAGCTATCAACCTGTTACCTAGCTTATGTCATCTCAGGGAAAAAAAGCCTGTCCATCGTGGCTCCTCGGGAGCTGTAATCCACACTTGTTACCGAACCTCACATCTGGGCTATTTGCATTTTAATGTAACTGTCAGATTAAAAGAGGCCTATTTGTGTGAAACCAGGGAAGTGTGACCGCCCAGGGAGTATGACGGGCTTCATGAATGTTCTGTCACGCCGCGCAATCCCATTCCGCCATCTCACGGCTCCATTACAAGCCAAAATCAGGCCCTAATTAGATGGTGTTATTTAATTAAGACGGCCCAATGCGTGGCATACACATTAATCATGACTAATTTAGAGGAAGGAGGTGGTAAAGTATGTGAAGGTGGAGGGTCATAGAGAGTATGTGGGGATACTAATACTAAAAAACTGTGGGGGGACATGGACAGTAAAGCTATACCTTTTCTGTTTGTTATTCAGTAGAGCAACAAATGAAGAGATGATAGTCTGATAGAGAGGAAAAGCGGGAACCACTAAGCTACAGGAGCTTGCAGCAGGGGGTGAAGAGGGGAATTCAGTTGGTGGATATCTTTGATCCGGAGCAGGAGGGATGCATGTGGCATTTGACTACAAAGATACCCTCGGTGGGATTACACCCCATCGTACGAGGGTATTTGTCTTTGTTTACCATGATCCTTTGTGCTAAATGCATTCTAGTCCCTCTTGTCGGTCTGTTTGCTTGTCTGGCACTAAGCTGGGGTAATACCATGGGCAAGTGGATTTAAAATGCTGAATAAATAGCATGTTGTGGTATGTAGATGCCTCCTGTTGCATGCTGTCACACATGGGACTTGTAGCATTTTGAACAATGGTTTCTACGATTACTACTTTACTTAATGCAGAAATGTTTAAATACAATCACTGACCACTTCATTAGGTACACCTGGAAAATCGAATGCAATCCAATAAAACAGCTCTTAATCTTCTTCTTCTGTGTTTATTATTTAGGTCATAGTGGGTAGTGGAATCGTGCTGTCAGTGTAAACTGTTGGACATATCTTCATCCATCAGTTTACACAGAAATATAATATCAAGTCACCTCCTTGACTTGAATCATAGACAGCAGAGTCGCTGCTCATCTGTGTTTTCACCGAAACCCTCAAAGTTGGTTTTGTCTATAGTAATTTTCTACTTCTGTGGTTGTTTTTGATTTTTGGACAGAACAAACTTTATCAACATCAGAGTGCTATGAAATCATATTTGGACTTTTGTTGGAAAAAAAAATGTAGGAAGACCTTTGATAGTGCTGGACTCATCCTGCTTACATCGTGATTGCACTGCAAAAAGACTTTAAGGTCTACTGATGAAAACACAGCAGATTTATTCCTCGTCGGTCTTCTCTCAATTTGGAGGCAAACTTATGGCTCACGCTGCTGTGTGGAGGACACAGCAGTTTAATAAAAAGCAGCTAAGTTCTCTACTTTTGTTTAATACTAATGTTTAACAGTAACCAACCTGTTCACGCTGAAGGAAATGGAACAGAGCTCTCCCTTTTTTCCTCTGCTTCTGAAGCACTCCACCCCCAAACCTGTCCTATGTCAGTACGTTGTTATCTTGTGCGTGTCTATCCATTAATGCATCTGCTTGCAGTTCAGACATAAATGTTATTAGGTCTGACCCAGTAAGACTGCCGTTGAGACTTTTAAGCGACTAGGGTGCTTATTCATAACATGTTCAGATGCTGTCAGACTAATGGAAAGGGGCTTTATATGTCATGATATTTTGCCATGGTGATTTTAATATTGTAATATGATTGTGAAACCTGCAGTGGATCACAAGAATATGATCTGATATGTCATGCCTTCTGTGTATGTGAAGAGTGCACCGTTATTTTTTGGTGATAATACCTTTTGGCATTTAGGATAACACAATTTTCCATTTAACCATAACCATGGCTTTCAGCTCTAAATGCAATAATGTAAGTTGCCAGTTTGTTCATAACATAATATTTGGGACAACCCGTGCCGTTATTACTATTTAAAAACGTGATGAAGAAAACTCTCAGTGTAACTCCTCTATCTTGGAGCCTTCGTCACTCTGCCTCTCTTATACTTCTACACACCCACACCGACTTTCTAAGCATATCTCTTCCTGTCTTTCACACTCCTACACATGCACATTACGTTAGTATCTGAAATATGACTCATTACGTATTTACCAAGTGTTTGTTTAATTTCCCTCCAAAGTCATTTTCTCTTCTCTCGGAATATCTCTCGAACGCACTGCGTTCTATATGAAGCGGGGAGGTCGGTCATTTGCTCTATGATTATATTATCGTGCTGTTCTCTGGGACAGAGAGGAGGAGCGTCAGTGGTGGCTGTGGCCTTTTCACATACGTCACTGTCATACAAAGAGAAAAAGTCGCAGTTGTAAACAATAAACACTATAACCTTGACAGTGGTGTGTGTCACAATGTGTATTATTATTATAGATTAGTGTATGCATGTGTAGAAGGAAAATTGGAATGGGTGTCGCTGCAGGACAGATGGTGTGTGTGTGTGTGTGTGTGTGTGTGTGTGTGTGTGTGTCTAATAGCACATAACCACTTTCAGTCTTGTCATCTCCGCCGTACGTTATCCCATAACAATTAATATCTGTTATAATATTTCAGTTCCACAGTTTGAAAGCATAACATTTGCATGTTATCCTCCTTTGTTGGATTAATTTACTGCTGTTTTCCACCCAATTTTTAAATAAAGACAAACCACAAAGCACGTCCTGACATTTCAAAATACCACACGCTGCACTGTGCAGAACAGGTTATTTTAAGGAAATCAGTAGCGCCAACAACAAAAAGTTCTGTCAAATTTAGCAATTAATGTCCACAGGTTTCTAAAAGTGTTGTATTTGTCGTGTGTGTGAGTGATTTTGTGTATTTTGTTATTTTATTGCTGTCCAAAGAAAACCCTTCCTAATTAAATTTTAAGTGAAATGACTGTGTATTTCTTTATATGTTAAGAAAATCTCTTTCTTAAACTAAGTTTTCTGGACTATGTGTTCTCTAGAAACTGAGAACAACCTTAGCTTGTGAAATGTTGACATTTTGGAGACCTGTGGTTTTCACAGGACACTGGTGATGTGTGTAAAGATGAAAAAAGTAGAGAGTATATTTTCAGAATCTTTTTTATAATCTTACGATCCTCTCCTGAAACTCACAGAAACGGGGTTATTTGTATCTCTTTTTAAACCATGCTAATAAAGCTTGGTTCTTCTAGCATCTGTGTCCTCTCCACTTCCAGCAAGTTTGACATTTTGGCACCCTCTGAGTTACCTCGGTAACTGGGCATGAACTCGGCTGTTGAGGTGAACCGAGCTCGTTTACTGCTTTGCAGGATTTAGCTTATCACTCCTCCTCTTATCCTGTGCATTACTACTCTGAAAGTTATTTTTGCTTTAACAAATTTAATGATGACCAACAACAAGGTTTTCTGAAACATAACCAGGTCAGACAGAGCAACACATTCGGCTGGGGGAGGATCATTGGCCAAATAAAATGTCTGACTTTAATGCGATTGAGTCTTTTAGCGGTGACTATTATTGTTTTCTAACCTTAACAAAGTGGTTATTACACACTGTAGATTGCCTAATGTTAATTAAGTAGTAATAGTAGTAACCCAAACCATGTTTCTTAAACCTAACAAAGTAAAGTTTACATCTACATGTAATCAAACCCTAACTTTAGCATTGTAGATCAGAAAAGGCCACAGCCTGTTGTTCTAAAACTATGGATTGTGTTTGTCTTTTTGGAGGATTTCTTGAGGATACTAGTGTGCATGTAACCTTGCTCAGTGTTAAGGTTCAAGGAGACTGTTCTGTCCTAATGGAGGGCTGATAGAGGCAGTAGATGGCCTGATTCAGTGCTGTCTGGGATATTGCCCGACGGTATTCACTCCAACTCTTGAGCCAGAGGAATGATAAGGACTAAAGGACTCAATCTCCCGACAGTTTAATACAATACTTGGGCAAATTCTGTGCTGAGTGATGAAGTGAGATTGAGGTTTTACGTTGCCTTGGGAGATTGTGTAGTGATAGTGAAGTGTCTGTATTGACAGCTTTATGCTCCCTGGTAACTACTGCTCAGCACTGTATATTGTAAATATGGCGTTAGGCACTGTAGTGCGCAGAGATGAGACGGGCAATGCATTTCAATTTGGAGCCAGACAAGGTCACAATTTAATGCTCTGAATGAGTCCAACTTTTATGGGGCACGAGAGGTCACTGAGTTGCCACCATCACTACATCACTGACGGTTTGACAGAGAAAACAAGTTTATAAAATCCAATATGAAGGCATATATGTCCAAGTGGAGAGTGAAAAATATCTTTAATTATCAGGGCTCCCATAAGCCTTGAAAATCCTTAAGTTGGGACTTTGATAAAAATTAAATTAAACTACAAAGTGTTGTTAAATAGGTGAAAATACTGTATAAACAGAGAATGTGTTTGCTCTAGTGTGGGCTGTTGATGAAATGGGAATATCAAAACTGTAGGGAAAGTACCCTGTTAAGAAGATGAATTCTTAATAGGGTCACTTACTTACTACAGAAAGTCCATTTTCATTGTGAAACAGCATGGTTTCGTGTAGCCACAGCAGTGGCATATACCTAATAAACTCAATTTGCAGCTAGAAGTAATGCACCTACTTAGCTAAAACTAAAGCAGTTTAATCTAACAGTCCTGTAATAAATAACTGAAGGTAATCATGTCCGCTTTTTGTTCAGTGTTGGAGAGGTGCAGATTCTTCTGTATAATCATTTTGGATGCTGCACTATACATTGAGCTGTTTTTGTAACTTTGCTGAGCTGCATTGATATAAGTGTGGCTGACAAAATGTACTTAGTATCTAAAGTATAGTGCTAAAAACATGTAGCACAAAAATTTTTAATATTTACTCTTTTAGGCTTCTAATAAAGTAAAAATGTCTTTGTTTTTAGATCATTGTCGCATACTAGAACTGGAATAGATAGTTGATTGATGGATTAATTGCCGTCTGTTGTCAGTTAATTGGCAAATATTGTCATAATTTTAGTCATCCTTTAAGTAGAAATGCCAAACATTTATTCAAAGTTTTTATACTATAATAAATCATAATATAGTAATTTTGGTTTGACAAAACAAGCTGTTATAATTTCCTTTTATTTGACAATTGATAAATCAAGAAAATAACTTGCAGATTCATTGCTAATGAAAATAAATTGTTCATTACATCCCTGAATTAACTTTTTTGGAGTGTTACTTATTTCAAGACGGATAAACTTAGGCCTTAGGAATTTTTAATTGACGTCTTCTCCTATTTAATCATTAGTTGCAGCTCAACATTGCTGCACCTTATTAAAAAGCTCTCACTATAACCTTGTGCTCCAGACCTTATCACTTCAGGTTTTGCAGCCCTGTGTATTATTATAATTCCAGTATTATATCATGAACAATAAAACTGAGTTAACGCGCAGCTCTAAGTCTAAATCACAGCTTGATACAAAACAATATTACCCCTATACATAATTAGAACAAAAAATGTGGTGTGTGGTAGATAATTAATTTAAAGTTGTTAAACTTTAAACTAAACTGCAACATCAGTTTGACTGGAGTGAATATACAGCTCTGGAAAACAATAAGAGACCACTGCAATTTTTTTGTACTACCAGTGTGTGTTCACCTACACCTGCATCCAATTCAGCTTTGTGAGTACTGATCAGCTGATCACCTGAATCCTGTTTGATTTTTTGCAGCAGTGGTACAGAGCTGTACTATATGTAAGAATGAACTGAGAGGGAAGTCACACAATCACTGTGTTTTTTTTGGCACCAAAGATATAATCAAAATCAAATAACAATGATCTTTCAGGTGAAAAGTTTTAAAGCAACAGTTAAAAAGACACTTTTCACTGGTTAATGTCAGACATTCAAACTCATAGCTCAATAACTCTGTACCCTCTGTAGCTCAAAATTGTAATTTCTTGCATGTGATGGAACAAGACTTTGAAAGGCATTGAAATGTCCTTGAATATAATGTGTGAACAAGTGTGGGAAACCTGATAACATTCCGCAGAGGGTCAAAGCTGGCTGAGCTGGCCATGCTGGCACCCGCACTGCCACTGGCTCTGCGATTAAGCCACGGGAGCCATTTTGGAGCTGATTATTCATGGTGCTACTGTGCTGATGTTCCACTACACTGAATTCTCTCATTAGGTCGTCCTGCTCTAAAGGCTATTAAATTTTCAGTCAGCATGAATAAGTCAGAGAGTTCTTCCTCTGATCATGTAGTGCGAAGAGTCCCCAAACTCATCATAGGTGCTCTGCAAAGAAAAAAAAAAACTCTTTCTTTCAGCACAGGGGTAACATTTGCTCAATTAAATATGTGAGAAGGGCAAGGGTTGGCAGCAAGGTAGTTTTTTTTAAGATTTAAAGTCTACCATGTGGCGCCATACAGCATTTCCAGAAGTATCGATTAGAATTTCGCTGCGGGTAAATGACTCCCAATGGGATCTCCTGGGTAAGTGGAGCAGTGCCATGCCACTGAATGTCTGACTGACTTAACGCAGATATAAATCGCCATTCCAATCAAGGCTGTTTTATTTGTGGGTGTGAGCTGGGCAATACGTCACCCATAGAACTGCACCTTTACGTCAATACAATCCTGTCAAATCGGTTAGATGCATGGTGCATTGATGACATATGATTTATATTGTTAACTTCCAGGGAAGGCGATCTCTGTACAAATGCATGAAAACAGGTATTTGAAAACTGTTGGCGTTTTGGGTCACTGGCTTGCCACAATTAATCGTTATTGTTCTGTATTACCTGAGAGCATTAATCATACTTTTCAGATCTGGACAATAATGTGAGGAAAGCATGAGCAATTAGCATTAATTAAAAATAAACACCTTTAAAAGCAGTTACATTAGCGAATAGCTTGAAAGGATTACCCTCTACAGATTTTTCGTGTGGCAGTGGCTCATTTACAAATTGAACGTGATGCCAAATCGAACTCTTAATGCAATCAAAATATTAAATGAAAATGAACCTCAAGGGGAAAACGCACATCGTGGAAATAAACTATACACCAGCAAGGTTGTAGGCGACATATTCCAGAGCCCTCTGTGCAATAGAAAACATTTTTATTGGTGTTTGCTGGCGGCTAGAAAATGACCGGAGAAAACAAAGACGAATGGAGCCATTGACTTCAAATACGACCCCTTGAAAGCACAGCCAGGGCCCTATCCATAGCCATCTATTATATTCATGAGTATGACCTGTGGGGGGTTGAGAGGAGGTTGGAGGGGAGGTGATGGGCGCCCACCTGCTCCACTCAGCCTCTCAGACACTGGCTGCCAGGAGATCAAATAGGCCTCCTCGCTCCCCTCTGTTCTCCCGTTCTCTCCCCTCCACAAGTCCCATATAGGAGACGACTGACCCACTTTCCCTCCCTCCCTGTGCTATTACCTGGAGAAAATAGTGTTGTGATGTGTGTGTATGTGACTGTATTGGGTGGGTGGGTTTGCGGGGCTGAACAAAAGCTTCTCATCTTCACTTACTGTACAGAGATCAAGGCGTAACTAGAACTCCAAAGAAAGCATGTCATTTCTTATCAGATACTATTGCATGTGAGATTGTTCCTCTAATGGTGTGTCTTGGCCTAGTCTTATGTTTTACTTCTGTGCTGCTGCAGTTGATGTTAACTGAGACTCAGATCCAGTGCATTAACAGGAGAGGTTTTATTGGAATGGCAGTGTTGATTTGAAATCAACTAGACATGAAACAAATTCGCCAACAAATGGATAATTTGCCAAACACTGCAGGGCCAAATGGAAGTGTTGATACTGCATAAATTCCACTGCGCTGGTGTAAATTGTTTACAATCCTCGGGACTTTACGGAAGGTAGAGACATCGCTCATTGTTTTCACAGGTTTATATTGATATTGATTGACTCTGACAGCTGGCATCATGATACTTAGCGGCAGTGACCACTCTCTTTCGCCCTCCTCGGACTCTTGCACTCTTGGCTCTTTTTGTCAGTTCTCTTGCCTCCTTTTCAGCCTGCCTTTACTTTACTGCCCTCATAACGTATAATGCATTTTTTATGTTCTCTTCACTCTTGTTCCTCTTTTCCTTGCAGGCCTCACATGGTGACAGAGTACATGGGCATCAGGAATGAGAGTTTTATGAAGATTGCTGCAGTGGGGACGTGGATGGGAGATTTTGTCACTGCTTGGATGGTAGGATTCCAACTCTTATGTCTCCTCAGCATTAGGGACGTTTTTTATTTATGAAAGAAAATATTGAAATTTCTATATGAACCCTAAATAACTAATACTGCACATTTTGGTACCTTAAAGGTACATCCTTACCACATTAGCTGCTAGCTATCTACATTAATTCTCCTTTTGTAAGGATTCTCTATGGGAAAAATGCTGCTAAATAATACCTACATTTTAGCATATTAATTGTGCGACTGTTAAAATCATTATACTTAAAACAACAGTATGACTTAAGTTGGAATCATAGTAAGAATCAATCCACTTTCATCTCCACCCACTGCTCTCCTTGCTCCACTACGCTTTTCCACCATCTGCTATCCTCTGCCGTGCTCTGCACAGTCCATCAGGTATTATGAAATTACAATAAAGATCAAGTAGGAATCATTGAAATTCTCTGGCTCTTCCTTCAAACTTTTAGAAGCAGATATCTCTCCACAGTTGTATACAGCATCTTTCCACAAAAAATTGTCTCTACTGAAGAAAGAAAGAAAAATTCTCTGGCATCAACTGCTCAAATTCTTTATAGTTATGTTTTCAGATAATATATCTTAGTTAGAATGATGTTTTCCCCCATATAAAATAAAGATATACAAAGCCATTCTTCACACACATGCCTCACATCTCATTTCTAGGCCAGGTGTATCCTCTCCACTATTATAAAGCACACAGTTATAGCCCTCTTCAGCCTGCTACCAAATCCGTGGAGTAACAGCAGAGTGTGATCTAAGAAGAGTCAGAGGCAACAATGGAGGCTAGAGTATATTGAAGGAGAAACCTACCTCTGTTCATTTGTCAACATAAAGAGAGGAGGAGAGCTCCAGCGGGATGGACTACCTGTGGTGGGAGGAGTGGGGCTCTGACACCAACACTGCACACAGCTGAGACGAGCTGACAAGCTCCCTCACCAGTCACATTAGTATTCTACAGTACATACTGCAGAGGAAGAGAGAGAGTGGAAGGAGAGACAGAGAGGGGGAGGAGAGAGGTAAGAAGTAAGAAAGAGAGGTGAAGGGGAAAGGGAACTGTAGAAGTCTGGGCGGAAGGGAAACGGGGGAAGCAGCGAGTGAGAAGGTGAATCGGAGAAAGTTGGGCCAAAGGCAAAGTGCTGATTCAAGAAAATACTCACAAGGTTTTCTACATTTGATTAATTCAACAAGGCGCTTTGAACATGACCTCTGTGTCTCCTCCACATAGCAGCAGATTTGCATTGTGTCTTCTCTAGATGAGCGGACAAGTGTGTGTGTGTGTGTTTTTTTTTTTTTTATTATTTTGTTTGGTTTTTTTGCATTGCTGCAACGTCAGAATCGTCTCGTACATGGTTTGATTCAAATCCTTTTTTCAGCACACGCTACAGTATCTGCAGTGAGGCATTTTATTGACAAATTGACCTTGCTTCTGCAGCAGCTACACAGAAAGAATAAACTGGGATTTTCTATACTGCAAGAAATGTTGTTTTACACAGAGCATGCACATTAGAAAATCTGCTGTTAATTACTCTTAATGACATTCAAGTTGACGCTGTGGAAACATTGACCCTTACTGATATAAACCACAGCATTAATAATGAAACACGCCAATATGTATTGATGCTAATCACAAACTCATTATCACAGTTGCACTGTATGCTTTAAGATTTAGCTTGTGGGAGTGGTTTAACATTTTCCCTTTTCACTTTCATGCCAAGAATTAGATGAGAAGATTGGTGTCCTTCATGTCTGTCAGCTGGAAATAAAACAACGTTAAATCTGTGAGGGTTTTAGCTTAGAAGTCACTGAGACTAATAGGAGAAACAGCTGGGCTGGCTCTGTCCAAAGGTAAAAAAATTCTCCTCGAGCAAGTGTGAAGTTTTACACATTTGATTTTGTTTGTTTAACTCATACAAACGTGTGCAGGTGACAGATATGATGCTCCAGGATCAGCACTACCCAGACTGGGGCAAAGCTGCCAGGAGGTTCTGGAAACAAGGCAACAACAGGATTGTTCTCTTCTGGTATGTTGTTTTCTTACAGTGACATAAAATTACTCTAAATCTTATTCACATGCACATAATAAGATTTCACAGCAATTTCCACCTATCAGCTTACTGAATGGAATATATGTTCCTAAGAGGCTACGTAGATTCAGGTGTGCATGCATATGTGTGTTTTATATGCTCTCACCAGCCTGTTGAAGAGTCAATAGCTATGTTAATCTTCCCTCAGTCAGTGTCAGCACCTTTAATTAGAAGAACAGGGTGAAAATCAATGGACACAGCAAGGTCGCGGGGCAAACCATAGCCCTGCCTTTTACTTGTCGTGCCACAAGCTGTGACCCTTAAATAACTGCTAAACAAATGCTGCAAACCATGTCTGATAGGCCCATTACTAGAAAGCCAAGTAGAACTGTTCCCCGTTTAGATGTAGTGCACCACCAGTGTTCATTCACCAACGTGGCTCAGTGCTGTCAGTCACATATGACATGCAAATGCGTTCTCCAGTGGTTCATTTTAGGGTCATGGGGAGAAGCAAATGACATGAAAGGTTGAGGAGAACGTGACATGAGCAGAATGTGGTTATAAACAGTTTGATATCTGTTTGATATGTACACTCAGAGCTCAAGACACAGACATCTCAAACTTCAAAGATTATTTGGCCACAGCATTTAACATTTTCCTTTGCAGAATTGATTAACCTGCCATTAGAATGCAAGCAGATGAATTGTTCTGTGACTTTTTCTGCAGCCCTTCATTTTATTGATGGATGCTCTGACTTGCACTGTCACAATCAATGCCGGGTTTGACGGGCCATCGCCTGGAATTCTGAGGTTGAAATATGATTGATATGTGCGTTGCTGGATATATCATGGTTATTATGCGCTGTAAACTCATTGCACAGCTGTTGTGCCAGAATTTGGGATACGCCGAGCAAAAGAATCCCACTGTGGAATAATAAAAACCCTCAAAATTTATCTGCCTAACATTTGAAATGGGATAAGAGCTGGCATTCACTATCTGCAATGCAGCCAGCCGATGTGTGGTACGAGAATGCACACAACAGCACAGTAATCACCGGGTGACATTGAGACAAAATACACAGTGGAGAATAATACTAGCCTTTGTCATTGTGCCTCTCTTCAGAAACTTTTCAGTAAGCTGTGAATGAAGAATTACAGAAATTTTAAATAAACAAATCTCAGTGTGAAAGAATGCAGAAAAACACATCTATCACTGCATAAAGGTAAATGAAATATTTTGGCTTATGTTAAATAAGTAAGTGTGTGTGGAAATATCCAGTAGTGGTTTGAAATTGTCTCTGCAGGCACAAACAAACAGACACAGGTTTTGTCTGGAAGCTTTATCTACTGCCATTTGTCAAATCCAGGTAAACTTGTTGCTCAGTACATTATTGAGTCCATAAAAAGATAAACCCAACAGTGCTTGATTTATCTATTCTCGTATTTGATGTGGTTGAGCTGTTTGTCTCCCAAGATATACAATATTAACTGCGTATTTAATCTGAACTGAAATTTTCAAATTCTATTTACATGTTTTTTTTTTTCAAGGTCTTTACTTTATAATGTGCATCGTTCCTTCTCTGTCCTCTACTCACCTCTCTTTTGTTCTCCTCTTTTTTCATCCCTCTCCTCTCCTTTTTATTCTTCACTTCCTTTCTCCTCTTGGAATCTTTTTCATTTTCACCTCCTCTGCTTATCACATATTTCCTCTGCTCCTCTCCTTCCATTTTCTTCCTCTCATTCCTTTATATATTCTCTCCTCTTTTTCTTTTCCTTTCCTTCTTTTACCCATAATTTGTTTCTCCTCTGCACTCCCCTCCCCTCCCCTGCCCTGCCCTGCAGGACAGTGCTCATCTCTCTGACGTCTGTAGTGGTTCTGGTCATCAGTACTGACTGGATCAGCTGGGACAACCTCAACCGGGGCTTCCTGCCTAGCGATGAGGTCTCCAGAGCCTTCCTGGCCTCCTTCATCTTGGTCTTCGACCTTCTCATTGTCATGCAGGTAGGCCGTTCCCTTGTGGCCAATTAAAAAAAATAAGGGGAGGGGGGGTGC
This sequence comes from Anabas testudineus, assembly GCF_900324465.2. Lineage (NCBI taxonomy): Eukaryota > Metazoa > Chordata > Actinopteri > Anabantiformes > Anabantidae > Anabas > Anabas testudineus. The sequence goes on from NC_046615.1 coordinate 17,603,451, forward strand.
CTCTTGGCTTACTCCACTACCCATCATGCCAGTTCTCCTTCCTCCCCCCTCTCCCTCACTATTCATCAATGGGGCACTGCGGCACAGTGCAGTGAGAGGGGTGTTTGATCACTCTCAGTTGGCACGGACACAAATGCATGCACACATACATCAACACACATAGAGATACACAAACTGTTGTTTACTCCTTTACATCTCCTCTCTTTCAGTCCCTCCATCCTTCTTTCCCAGACCTCAGCCATGAACTCACCCTTTCCTTCCCTACTCCCCCTGTGGGCCTGGTTTATTTATTCTTTAATGATGACTCACAAGATTGGAGTTTTTCTCACTTTCTCTTTATCCCCTTGTTTTTGTCCCACCCAGTGTCCTCCCTCCCACAGGAGAATGTACATCAATAAAGGCTGTGTCAGTGCCTCATGAATATGCAAATGTATTTGTCTGGGAAAAAACATAACTGTGTATTGAGAAAAGAGAGAGAGGGAGAGAGGAAAAATGCAAAATGTTTTTTTTCCACACTGCTAGCCAGGAGCCAGAACCCCGGGCCAAAGATGTATGTGGTTTGACTATGAGCCTAATTTAACATGGCTCCTCCAACTGCTTAATGAACATATTTCAATGGGCCTTGTTGGTGGGTATTAGAGGATGCGCTGCAAGACTAATATTTGGGATCCTCTAAATATATGTTTGTATTCTGTTGATTATGCTAATTACTAACAACCTGCAATTGCATGGGAGAGCATCTTCTATTGTTACACATGCCCCACTCCACAGAAATCGAGCAGGGACACCATTATAATTGCACTGGTAAAATGAACTGTACCACTAAAAGTGACTTCTAGACTTACTGATTGAAACAATTCATTATTTTAAGGAGAGCTTCTTGCTGCTCTGGCCACAGTAATTACTTTCCACTATGGTGTTTTTCCTCATTTATTTACCCAATTATTGTGATTATGCAGATATATAGAAACTGTTCAGACTACAGTATGCCAGCATTTTCTCACGCAGATGCTGGTGTCTTGCTGAGGCCAGCTTTTCCAGCCTCCTGACCATATCAACTCCCATTTCTCGGCGCAGAGATCAGATCTGATGTGACCTGAAGTGCATGCTACCTGTTCTGGACTCCCTTTAACTCAGTTATAGTAGTATACCATAGCCCACTCACATTGATTGGTCTAATAGATGCAACATGACGCAAACACACTGAAGTTATTTATGATTTTATTTATCTTGCACCATGAATGCAGCATATGCACCACTGGGCTCAACTACATTTCACCAGTCAGTAAAAGTTCATTCACAGCCTCTCACATAGCGTCACTCTGTCCTGCAGCACAGGGTGCCATAGTTAATCTCTCACCTCTATGAGAAAAGATGGGTGGTGGTGTTCTCAGTCTAATTAATGCCCAATTAAAGCCTGTATGGATTTGCCTCCAAGCTGTTTTTTTCCTTTTTAAATAGTGCTGTGTGTACTTGTTGGCTGAATGTCAGTTTTCTATATCTTTTGTGTGTATGTACTAACATACAGTATGTGGAGGATGTGCAGATACACTTTACTTGTCCTGTGTTGTACAGACAGGGAGGTGCATGGCTTAAATATCATCCCTGTTAGTGCTATAGCAACAGATACTGCAGCTATCACAGAGATGAGGACTAGAGGATGCAGACGTGGTAATTTCATGCAGCAAGATGTTCTGTGCGAATAACAGGAACAGAGGCAAAATATGGAATTGCATGTGTCTTTTTTTTCAGTAATATAAATGACAAAAGCTAATTTGCAAGATGATTAAGTTAGCTCAGAAGGAAAAAGCTCATTTTAAACATTTGAATTTCCCTCTCTCCCTCAATCTGTTTGATTTTTATTAATTTAATTTTTGTTTACCATTTTATTTACGTTTTCACAATTCTAACTAATTAGATTAACAAAAATAATGGATATTTTTAGTATATTATTTTATTATTAACTGTAAATATCAATTATGCCATTCATGTACAATAGCTCCATGTTACAAAGTTATTACTTGTAAGGTAAAACTGTGTTATGTCCAAATTCTGATAGATTTTGTGAACAAGCCACGTTGTCATAAATCTGATCTGTTGTGTTATCAGACCATCTAAATTTTAGGTTTTGGAGATGCATGTTTTAGAGGACATTTTGAGAAGCACATGTTGTCAAAATGCTTGTGACACCTAAAAACAATGTCATCTTTCTCCACTGGAGTGGTGACGGCTTTGACTGAAAGCCACTAGCCACCACCTTACTATCAAAAAGAGCTGTGCTGCCACAGGGCATCAGCAGCTTCTGAATGTCAGTTTGGGGTGTCTTTTAATGTGTTTTGACGTGTAGTAATCCCAGTGCACATTAGTACACTATACAGGGTCTGTAAACACGCAGTGCAGTACAATACTCTGTCTACAGCAGCTGGCACCATGTTTGACCTCCAGTCAGTGCATGAAGAGACTCCACAGAGGCTTAATAACAGCTTATATGAGGAAGTTCAGTTCATCCAACATCCAATAAAGCTTGATACATGGGTGACATTTGTCATGTCAGTGCCTTTATTTAAATGTGTTCAGTCTTCCTCACCTCATTCTGCAGTAGCACTGTTGTTCAGAAGATGGCACATTAAATGTATTGTGTTTTACAGGACTGGGAGTTCCCTCACTTCATGGGTGACCTGGATATGAATCTACCAGGAATGTCGACAACGCACGTGAAGGTCAAGCTTCCTGTCTGCAAGCATATCTTTAAAGAGGAGTACCACATTCATATCACAGGTACAAGCAGACACGGACACAGCTGCTGCTTACAAAGAACAAGGTCATCCCATTGTTTTCAATGGGCACTTCTATTTTTCCTAAACAGTTCTAAACACATGTATTCATAAACTCATTAAGTAGTGAAAGAAAATCAACATTTCCACATGGGAGACATAACTTTGCCCTATTTCTTAATTGAATTGTGAATATCAAGAGTGTTGTGTGCTCTAGTTTCCCAGTTTTGTCTGTGGGGAAATAGTTTGATGGTGAAACCACAGCGACCATTTATAATAGATGCTCAGCTGAGTTGACACACAGGTGGCTCTACCGCTCCAACTTCTTTTCCCCCCCTGTTCCTCTTGTTCATTCCTATTGTGTGAGACGCATCCCTCATCATCTTTCACACCTCTGTGTCTTAATGTTCTCTGTGAGCGAGTGTATTTCCCATTCAAAACAGTCCTCCCGGTTTCTCCATTTTGTTCCACAACGTGCACACGGTGACTCACAGCCATCAAAAGAAGGAAAAACCAATGTTCCTGTGCTAAATGTTAAGCTGTTCAAGCGCTCAGTGATTTGCAAGAGGTTGTTAACCCTAATGCATTGCATATCCATTAAGCATTATGGAAATGGCTTTGGCACAACGTGATTGGTTTAACTAAAAGCTTATTAATAGCATATCTTGGGGAGGGGAAGGGAGCAGTGTCACGTATACCGGGGGAGACATCTGCCTGCTATCAGTCAACCTGGGGAGATGACTGTCTCATGGTAATGTAGTGATCTCGTTAGAAGATACTGTAGAGGAAGTAGCACCTGCGAATGAATCTATTTGTCTCAATGCATGAGCTGTATGCAAAGAGAGAGGGGCTCCTGATAAATGAATGTGACAGACTGCCTGTCTGAGGAGCATTGCATTGTACATCAATTTACTTCTGTTAAATTATCTGTACAGTGTGTGCATATTTATTCCTGGCTTATCCGTCAGAGACAGATGGTTCATAGTCTAACAGAAGTTACGTGTCTTGTTGTAGGTAAGTGGTTCAACTATGGTATCATCTTCCTTGTACTGATTTTGGACCTAAACATGTGGAAGAACCAGATATTCTACAAGCCCTACGAGTACGGTCAGTATGTTGGGCCTGGTGAGAAGATCTACACAGTGGAGGAGCCAGAAACGCTCAAGAACTTCAACCATAGTACACTCACCTACGAGTGGCGCTCAACCAACATCGATCCCAGCACCAACCTGAGCTACGTGGAGCGGGACATGTTCCTCCATAGCCGCTACATTGGAGCCAGCTTGGATGTCAAGTGTCTGGCGTTCATCCCGAGCCTGGCGGCGTTCGTCCTCTTTGGGTTCTTCATCTGGCTGTTTGGGCGATTTCAGGACAGCGAGACGTTCCCAGAAAATCAAGACAAATCATATGAGAGGATAAAACGGAAGTCGCCATCCGAGTACAGCAAAGAGATGGGAGTGACACCAGACGAGATGCAGGTGACCATGGGTGACAGTCTGAAACGATCAGGGACACCCATGCTTCTCTCAGTGGATGGGCCACACTTCGGAGCGACGCCCTCCACAAACTCAACCATTTCCATGGAAACCCAAGAGACTCATCCAAGCATTGTGATTGACAGTGCAGAGCAGGAGGAACCAGCAGTCTCTTTTGATGTCCACAAACTCTCTCCGTGACCTTTAGACTGACGAGATTTGACTTACACAACAGTAGAACCTTGGCGAGCTCATGATGCATTTTGTCACGGTGTTGGAGTTGTTTCGCTTTGGATAAAACCAAGCTGCAACTGGAACACATTCAAAACGACCTTCCAAGAGGAGAACAGAGTATTATTCAACAAGCTCAAGTGCTGGCTGTTGCACTTGTTGAAATATATTTTTGTAATGTAACCTTTTAAAACACGGCACCAATTCTAAAACAAACCCATCGTTTAAAACAGAATGCAATCTCATAACTGACGCGGTGCTTACATGGATTTTTATAATTGCATTTTCTCATTGAAAACTATTTCGGTGCCTATATGAGAGGAGTATTTCTACACTTGTGACATTGAAGTCAGGTGGATTTTTTTTTGGCGTTTCACCAGTGCCTTGATATTTCATATGTTGAAAAATAGACAGTCTATATAACCATAGGCAGCAAAATGGAAGATGTCCTAGTTACAGTCTGCTATATTAATATCTTATATATGCTTTTATATGATACTGTTACCTCGTTGTATCGTCAGACTTTATCTTTAATTTATTCTGGTGTGATGTATCTCTCTCTTGATTTTTAAATGTATCATTCTTGTTGAAATCACACGATTATGAACATCAATGTACTTTGATGACCTATTTATATCTCCCCACTTCATATTAGTTGCAGAGATAATAAATGCAATCAGCAGAGATCAAATAGCAAACCAACAAGCCACCTCATGATTGCTTATGTGGCCTCTGCATCTGGGCTGAATACCAACAGAATCAGAAAGGTAGTTTTGTCCTTGGCATAAACATACCATTGAACTGCAGGCGAGGCTCCTGCTCCAAAGGGCTTCTTTATGTCTAGATAAACCTTAAACATTTTTGCATTCATGGCAAATGCATGAAAGTATTTATTTGAAACACTCTGTTGAGAAAAAATATCCCTATTTTGAAATGCAACTGAAGCTGCAGCATTTATCTTTACACAAGCATTGACAGTATCAACTGTTTCCCATTTTCTTTACATATTTTTATATATTTTATGTGTGTTTGTTGCCGTTGTTGTTCCAAACATTTTTTTCTGTAATGTGAACTAATTTACAACTTTTTTGCTAATTTATTACTAATATTTAATGTTTGTTTATCAATATTTTAATTAAAATTTAAAGGAGTACCCTGCTTGTGACCAAAGATGCCAGATAGAGTATTTTTAACAAATGTTACTACATAATATACAATGCCAGTTTATAGTCCAGATGGAATGATATTAAACTACTAACATCTTTAGCTATTGAAAAAATCTGGTTCACTTTTATTTCCTTTGTAACCTGCTTTGTTATTTCTGTTCACCTACAGCTGACGCATCAGTGATCAGGACATGAATATGGAGACTGGAGTGTGGCATCAGTCAAAACATACATACATTACTATTACATTCTTGCATTTATACTAATAGTATACAAAGTAAATTAACAATTAAAGACTATTAATGTTGTCAGTTAATTGTCCTTATTATGGCTACAAATGATAAAGTAAGTGAGCTTTTTAAATGTGGCTTTTTTTATTTGTTAGTATTTGCACTTTCTATTATACAGTTCATGTCTCTGTTGTATTAAATTACATCATTTAACTGAAACGCAAATTAATAAATTTCAAATGTCATATAACAGCTGATCTTAAGCAGGCAGTAGACTGATTGAATTTGAAAGATTTGAAAGAATTTGTAAAATTTTGGTAGGAAATTGTTTATTAGTTTATTAACATGTCTTATAAATGTGCCTTTAATAAATCAGTGTGTAATAGTTTTATAGAAAGTGTATTTGAAAAGAAAATCTGGTTGCACACTCCAGACTCCATACAGAAATTCCCTGTGTGTGTGTTTGTGTGTGTGTGAACACTGTGGAGGCAGAGGTGTCTGTAACAGATTTTTTTATGCGATAGTGCATGTTGTCTACGTGCATGTGTGCACTGGAGCTTTGTGAAACGCGTAGGTGTTTGCTACTACACTTGTTTTTGACAAAGGCCATTCTGTGAAGAGGTCAGTTTATTTTGCATTATTTGTTTTGCAGCTCTTGATTCCCTAATTATCCTTTTATACTTTACAGCTCTATGAAGCCATTAGATATTAGTGTTTCACCAAAGGGCCAAACCTCTTGAAGGAAGGGCAATATGTTTTTAATGTATTGTGTTGAGGTTAAAAGTGAAGCTTTCCTCTGTGTGGTTCAGAGCATTTTTATTATTGTGTTGAAAAAAAAAAAGACACATCTCTCAGTTCCTGTGTGTTTGTACTTTCTTTCAAAGAATCAGAAATTTCCTTTCAGTGTTTGCTTAATGTATTGTGCTCCTGTTGAACCTTGTGTTACCAATAAATTAATACATTTGCTACACACTGTTTAGTTCTGGCCACTTTGTGAGATTCAGTATTATCAGAATATATTTGAACAAGGTTTCTGATCTCATTATGTAATTCCCAGGGAGAAAAGTTCTAGTTTACATTTTTCTATATGCTTGGGAAATAGTTGCCAGGCAACAGCGCAGGTCAAGCTTCTTGCAGCCGCTGACCCAATTAATATGGGCGATGTGAGAAATAATGATACCATCTTCACAAGGACACTTGAAAATGTAGCCTGCATACACACAACACCTGTCTGAGATTAGTATGAGTCCTGCTCAGGTGCCTGTCTGCCGTTTGATTTATGCCAGTGGGAAACGATTTGAATTTGTGTTTTGTTCTCCAGTGGGAGTTGTTTACAGGACTTGTGTCCATGTAAATGAGTTATAGATTGGATCCAAAAAGGTCTGAGGAAGAAAAACTAATGGCTGATCACAGACACAAGTGACTCTCACACTGGGCTTGGGACTCCTCCAATAGGTCGGGAGATTAATCAGAGGGCTTGCAAGGTTATTAATATGATCGTAAAACTGAAAATAAGCATGCAGATGTGAGCGTTTAGATCAAAGCCCTTCTGTACCTATAGCCTTGCAAGAAGACCTACCTGTGAAATCACAGGTTCAATCGCAGCAGTCCATTATCAGGAGTACCCTGTGAAGTGTAATTATATCCAAAATGCGGTCACAACTTGCTGTAAATTGTCCCTAATACGGGTAATATCAACTCAGTGCTTTCAATGATAACTGCGTGACAACCAAGCAGCTGTACGAACACCTGGACCACTGATACTTGCTGTTTGCCTGGGAAAGTAAATCTCATTGCCAGTGTGTATTAGCGGTTTGACTGAGGCCTCCTTCAAGTCTGCCATTGGTCTGAGAAATGAGATATTGATTTTTGGAGAACCGTGCAGTAATTGAGAGAACACATCAAAACCGGGGTTTTAAAAATGTTGGTGGGGTACTGGAGCCCTGATGCCTATGTTGTGTTACTAGTGTATTGACTTCTTCCTCAATGCAGTGGATCGATTGCTTTCGGCCTCTCGTCTCATGTTTGGGTTCACATATTTGAAACCTTTCACGTGGTTTACTACCTCTTCTATGCACATATCTTTTACCACCATATCAAAAACAACGTAAGAAATACTGAACTGCTAGTGTTGCACCTGCAGCTAAATATGAAACAGAAAAATCCCCCACAGGAGGCGCATCACAGCAACAGATCAACTGGAATCTCCTCTCCTGTCTTTGAGCTATCCTCCAATTAGATCAGTCTATCATGTCCTGGCATGGCCCATCACTCTGTGCTGACAGCTCCGTGACTCTGGGAGACCCTGTGAAATTTATCAGTGCAGTCACTCCCAGCCAGCTAGAAGGTTTCCCCCCCTCAGTCCTTTCACCAGGCCCAAGATTGTTTCTGTCCCCAGAGGCCACAAGCTAAACATCATCACTAATTTCTTCTGGAGGTTTTCGATATTCTACAGAGGAACATGTGGCTCGGATAAGTCTCTCAACACTTCCAACAACTCACTTAAAAGAATCAGTCCCCAGACATGGGTTTGTGATAATGATGTCTGCCTGACGACCCTCTGCTGGGGAAAGATATCTGTTAATATTTTAATTATTCTTAAAGTCAGTGAATAATTTAATGGTAGAAATTTTAACTTAACTGTTGCGTAGCTGGGGTGTTTCTCAGGAGTGACTTAAAGAGACAAGCCAAGCTAAGGTGGCAGCAACTATGGGGTACAACTACGGGTAGTTTTTGCAATTGAACACTGTTTAATTATTGCTGAAATGCCCCTTCTCTAATGGGAAGACATCACATAAATAATATAACATGAGAGTGTGATTATTTATATGTTCCTATGTTCATAGAAGCAGGAACAACTAAAATGATTTTTTGTTTTTGGTTTACTCTTAACTCAAAGTCTTCTTGCAGGGCCTTCACTATAGCCTTTTGCTGCATCTTCAGGTTTCTCTCAGCAGTTGGCTACTGACCAAGCTGCTAAGTTGTTAAAAAAAAAAAAGTATGCTAGAAGATCTTTATAATTTATTATTGAATTACAGTTTTTTCAAGTCATGGTATAAAAAAAAGACCATTTTGTTAAATGTGCTACAGTACATGCAGTATATTGTTCACTAATACCAACAAAAGCACTTATTTCAATTTACCTCTCATATATTTTAGTGGTTTAATATCATGACACAGCCATATTAGCAGTTTGACTTGAAATTTATTAAATTCTAGGAGAACTAATGAAAATGTTTAATTGGCAAATTACTGGGGTGTAGATGGTGTACCAGTGCAACAGAGTAAATCATTTCCTAATGAATGGAAGCTCATGATTATTCCAGCTTCTGCTGCAGCCACAGTTAAATGAAAAACATAGGTATATACGCAGTAGGTCTGTAGAGCAGGGTATACTGTGTGTTTCAACTGTATGAAAACCAAATGATTTCTTTTGATGACTCTGTACGTTTGTGATCCTGCACATGTTGCAGAAAACTGTGACAAATACAAAGAAAATACTGAATTTACACTGCTGTGATAAAAGATGTACTCACTGCCTTGATGATTGTTGCAAAGTCCAAACATAGGAATACTTTGGAGTAGTTGCATGCACCTGTTGCTTGTGATGAATCAACCTTCCTCCACAGAGATCCCTATAACCGAAGAATTCATTTTTCAGACCATTAGAAAAGTGGAAGATCACTGAAAAGGTAATGTAAAAAACATTCATACTACACAAAATGTTACTTGCTAATGTGCTTTAGCAATTTAAAGTTTGTCTGTAAGTTGAAATTGACTTTGTTTGCTTGCTTCACCGGCCACAATCTCAGTGATATGTGTGGTCATTAACGGTGAATATAGGACAGACAGTGAAGTGGACTCCCCGTGGGTCAAGGCATCTGTTGCAGAGGGTTCAGCGCTGCCATGGAAAATTGGACATTTAGGAGCCAGCTGGAGGACCAGTCTGCCCTGCTGTGCCACCACTACTAAGGTGCCCACTGGCTTCATGCCACCACCAGCTAGAAGCCACTGGACCAAAGCAGGCCAGATGGTGCCCTTGCCAACCTACGAGTGGAGCTGTGCACTGCCCACTGTCCATGTCCCCTGCCCTATCATTCAACTCTGGAATGAGTTTGGAGTCACGATCACCTGAGGTAAAAAAGTTTTTTTGTGGAGAGTGAGGTGCAGGAAAAGCTCAAGCGAGCAGAGAGTGTGTTGGAATATAAATTGGTCCTATTACATTGTGTGTTTGTTAATGTGAGCAGCTGTGAGGTAGATTCAGAGAATCAGTTGGTGCAGGAGAGACTGCTCCACTGGGAAATAAAGCCATCTCCTGGATGAACTCATTTGTCTGTGGCTGTGAACTGATAGATAATTATATTAGGAGCTTTAAGTGCTCTTCTGCGATACAAGTATTACTACCATCTCCAGAGGCACAGGACAAAGTAGGCAGGAGAGGAATTGGTGTGCTACAACAGAGACATTGCTCTGCATCCAAATGTGCAGATGATGGAATATAGTCAACACAAGGGGCCACATTTAAAATCTAAATGATTATACAATGTTATTAGCCTTGGATCAATGGAAACCACTGTATGAATCTGATTTTATTTATTCAATTTATAGTATTAGCTATAGAGTTTGGTAGAGGGATGCATGATTTATAATCTCAGCTAATTACATGTTAACATGTACAATTAGTATTAGTATTAGTAACTAGTGATCCCTCCATGTAACCAGCAGTAGCAGAACAGTTATTCAGATACTACAAATTAAAAAAATAGCACTTCCATAAGGTTGTTGGAAGTAAAATGTACTTGAAGTATAAAGTCAAAGTTCATGATGCAGAAATATCGCCCCTGATTTATACTATGATATAATATAATAATTAATTATTATTAATATTGCATTTATGCATGTTAAGTATTATTTCACTTATAAGGCACTTCACATAATAAAAATAAGGTTAAGACCTTGAAGAATTAATTGGAAAACATATAAAAACTCCCTTTAGTGGAAGAAACCTCCAGCAGAACCAGGCTCAGATTGGGGAGCCATCTGCCTCGACCGGTTGGGGTGAGTGGGGAGACAAAATAAGCAAGAACAAGCAAGAGCCAAACATTGGGTAGTAAATTGAATACTGTAAGTATTTAAAATTACTGCTTAAGAAACAAAAAGTTCTCCCTTTGTGAAGGTTATAATTCATATAGTTTTGTTTAAACAGTTTTAGAGAATATAGTGGTGTTGAATTGCATTACATTATACGTGACATTTCACCTGTCAGTCTAACACAACACAATTCAACAGTACCATAAACTGCAGACCTCAAAATGTCCTTCCAGTCAAATCAGCCCCTCTAAAACAGTTTCAACAAAAACTGAACAATATAACCTTCATGAAGGAGGATTTATTGCAGGACTGTCGGATTAGACGGCATTAGTTTTAGCTAGGTGAACTGGAAACTGTAGTCTACAGTATTAAAACACAGTGAATATAGATGAATCAGTCTTCTCATACATAAGCCACACACAGTAATTAAATGTAAATGGAAATACTTTATTTTACTATTACACAATAACAAGCTTTGAAAGTAAAATTACAAAAAAGAGAAATGAAACAAAATGCTACAAAGCACCACATAATATAGACAACTCAGAAATGTGGCAACGGAACCTTATGCTAATTGCTTTTGTTCTAACATATCATCATAATCATTAAGAATTTAGAAATTAGCAAAAAATCTTGGGACATCAAGCACAGTCATGCCAGTAATAGTAATATCTTACAGTTTCATGTCAAGATGATTCCAGGTGGGGAGACAGTGATCCTTAAAGGTTCACTCTAAGTGATGAGACGGAACGAAGAGAGTGGGATTGAGCAAACTGCAGTCCATCATCAGTTTGGTATGATATAGGTTTGCATTTGGTATAAAGAGAGGTTGAGGAGGCAGACGCAGGTCACAACGTATTTGCAAACAACTCTAAATCGTGCATCAGATACCAGATGGGTGGTGTTTACCATATAGAACAAAGAATAAGAGAAATCAGCACAAAGTACCTGAACCTTAACCTTAATGTTGTACAATTGCCTGTATTTGACAATGTGACATTATATGGATTATCCAGATCTGTAAACCCCATCCATCTGGTTTAGCAGGCTGAAACAAGTCCTGACAATGCAAACACGATTTGACCCACACCTGTGAGGAGGACAGTGAAGAGACATATGGGTGGTGTTAGTTTTTTTTTGTTGTTTTTTTTTTTTACATGGAGAACACTGTACAGGTGCCTTCAGATCTGCCAGGACTAAAGGCACATGGGGTCCACTGAGCAACAGATGTGTCCGTTCTGGAATGAGAGGAAAGAGAAAGCAAAGAAACACGAGTGGATTATCATCACGCTTTAACCTCTGACAAACTCTTTTTCAAACTCAGCAGATATGTGGCGGTGGTGCTGTGGCATACAGACTCCGTTTGGCATTTAGAATTCCTCCGAGTGTGATTTCAGCACCAACTGATCCAAGGCAGCAATATTCTACTGAGAATACAAATGTGAACGGTCACAGTCATTTCACTTTATACTGAAGGGACTAAACCCTGGATCAGTAAAGGTTTGCAGCGACAGCAGAGTAAGAACTAAATTACCAAACTGACCGAATGTGATAAATCCATGTTTATACCTTTGAATTCAGTGTAACTCTTGAAAGACTGGCTGCTATCTTTCGCCTGAGATGTGAACATCTTTCAGGCAAGAAGGAAGAGACTATTCAATCAGAATTTTAGGCAACGGAGTCAGTCTTGGTGGATTAGTCCTAAAGCTTAGGCAAACAATTTACGCTCACAATTGGTAATGAATGGTATTTGCCTGCGTAGTGAACTCTCTCAGTGATCGTTCAGTTTTACAACTAAAACAGAAACTGGTGGAGAGCAGCTTTGTCCCCCTGATTTACTAGACCCACTTTTTTGGGTTTTCTCAGTTTTCCAGCTAGACTATCTCAGGCTCTATACATTGCAGGTACTCTGTGTGCAGACTAGTCTGGTTTGTTTCACACAGTACAGAGGAGAGAGCACACTGGTAAAGCTGTGCCACAGGATAGGAGGTGTGGAGCTGACAGATGTTTTCACAGTGGAGGTTTCTCTTGGTCCAATGTTTGAGCTCATTTTTTTTAAAGGAGTAGTCAACTTTTTGCTAAATATGGTTATTGCTGAGAAGGAGATGATAAGATTGATATGACTTATCACTGATATCACTGAGCTACAGTCAGCTAACACAGCTTAGCATAACACCTGGAAACATGTGCCTTTAGGTAGTTACCCCTCCTGACTTTACACTATTTTTATTTATTCTTGCAAATAAATAAAATATATCTATGATTATAGACATTTGAAAGTAAATAATTCTCAACTTAAACATTTACTTCATCCTTCCTGCTCTCTGTTGTGCTTTTACAAAAGCATTTTAATGTACTCTTATGATGATTAATCACTACCATGCAGAATTTACATATTACTTTGCTAAATATTAGGAGTTACTGATTTTATCAAACATCTTTTTTTCCCATCTTTTATTGCCACTCTCATACATTTGCTGAAATCTGTTTTTTCATGGAAAAGACATATTTCAGATTAGAATCAGCTATATCAACACCTCCAGACATAATCACTACAATGTGTAATAAATACAGTCATGAGGTGTTAAAGTTGCACAAATAACCTCCACAATGCAACGTCTGGACCACAGTGTTCTCCTTTTTTCTGTGAAAGCACTGCCGGTTCTCAATTTCCAAACCACGGTGTCTTGTCTGTCACTGAACAAAGCTAATTTGCTATGTCAAAGCAGTTGGTGGGTCTAGCGCCTTACCTTGCACTGGCACAGGGTGCACTCTGTGCCGTGCTTAATCCAAGAAGAGCCACTGAAGCGTGAGATGTTGTGCTCGTCCGTGCACGTCTTGGTGATGTCGTTGCGGATGGTATCTGCCTGGCAGGGGTCGGTGACACAGCGGGGACAGCACTCGCCCTCGGGCACCAACGTAAACTCACAGTCCACAGGCGGGCACGGCAGAGGCCAGCAGTCCACCTGCCCCTGCTGCAAAGATGGAGGGATAGTCAGATAGTTAAAAAATAACCTGCATCTTGCAATTTCAAAGCCTAAACAAGTTATTTATGCAAATACACACATTTCTCCTGATGCTGTGTATTTGTATGCTAGAGAGAGCGTCTCCACTTGATGGGAAAAAAAATAGTTAAGGTACCTAGAAAATATAGATGAGCAGAGCAATCTTCCAACACAGTCAGCATTTTTTTCAGACTAGAGAGGTAAATGCTCCAGCTTCTTAATTGACTTGTTCAACCCCCCACCACCCCCACTCCACCCCCCTCTTTTATTGTTGTTCCCCTATTAATCTCTGACTTTCAGCGTAGAAAGCCTTATGTGATTTCTTCTGCTGACATTTTTTTATTGGCCTGAGAGAACAGGTCTATAGCCAACTTTACACTTACTGCCTACTATACGCTATCATATTCTAGTCTGACCCACTTCTGCGTCATTCATAACGATCCTGCTTCATAACTTATTGTAAAATGAAATATGAGCTCAGACCGTATATGTTCAAACACACTAGCAGATACAAAAGGCACTCACATAAAGTTACAAGAGGGTTGATGCAAGTGTCCCAGCGGGAATATTTAACATCACTAAAAATCTCCTGGCTCAGCATTTCTGAAATGTTGTAGTAAATTAGGCTGGCTATAAAGCACAGGCTCATGCTGCACTAATGCTCACTCCCTGCCTCCATGCAGTGTGTAAACATTTGAAGTGGGAAATCCCCCAGAGTGGCAATCTTTGCCTGTAGCCAGAGGGAGGGACTGAATGTAGCTTCAGGTATCTGTCCCGCACTGCGATAGGAGACTCTGTTGTCTTTGTCTTTTTATGCAGATGCAGCCTCTGATCACAAAGGAGGAAGAGATTTGCTGTACCATCAGCTTGTACTTGTCTTTCAAACAGAACAGCGTGGCGAAACTGTCTTTGTAATATTGCAGAAAGTTATTATTTTAATCTGGATTTGCATTTAGTGTGCATGGTATCGCACTGCAATTGAATCTTTTTGTCTTTACATACACAGATTTAAGGATTAACTGTGTATAAGACTGAATGCCTCCAGGAGATTAACACTAGTGGCATTTATGTTTGCTTGGGAAAAGCCCAGGAACGCTCTCTGTCTCTCTTTTATGTGCCTCAGCCCAAAGTACAACCTGTGGCGAATGAAATGAATGCTTCTTTGATCTTCTGACAATTTAATTAACAAGATAGCACAGCACAAGTGGGCCATGTATGAACAGTCTGCAAAGGCCAGATTCTTGATTTCAAATGACTGCATGGGCACCGCAGGAGGAGTCACGTCTTGGTCTTGAGAGAATGTTTTGCCCATCTGCCTGCTGTCGCTGTGTATTTTAAGGCACCTGCTGAGTCTGGACAGCCATGGTTCTGCTAAGTGTAGCAGCATTCAAGGTTCATTTCACGTCCCTGTCACGCTACTGGAGACCCTGTACAGTACTGCACAGCAGCCTTTTCCCTCGCCCCTTCAGATGCTGCTCCTTATACTGCATGCCTGGTGTATGTACTGTATGTATCTGTGCATCTTTGAGTGTGTTATATCTCTGTGCATGCATAGATGTATGAGTATGTGTTGCTGTCCCTCTCCCTGTCACTCTCAAACATAAGTACATGTGTGTGTGTATGTGTACATACTCATGTTTGTATGCTTTGTTTACGTGTACGCGTGTGTGCTGTGCTGCAGCGACAGGCAAGCCTGCATTCTCAAATTTGTTTGTGTCTGCTTGTGTCAACATATGTAAGTGCCTACAGTGAGCACAGCCTCAGCGAGAGTGAAGCCGAGCAAACCAATTTTCAGCCGGCTGTGCTTCCCTGCTGCCTCTCAGCTGAGCAGTGATTTTCAAGCTCTTCTATAATGGCTCGCTGTAAGAAATCCAAAAAGCAGCCCTCAGGTCCGGGCATCAGGACAGCATTACAATGACGGGAAGGAGGGAGGAAATGGCACTGCTGTTGCTACTCAGACCATAAATCTGTCAGACTGGAGCCAACTTATATTAGCAACAAGTATGACTGATCTTTAAAAGCAACAAAGAGAGGAAAAAGAAGAAAAAAGGAGTTGTAAAGTGCTCATCTGAGATTCACAGTAAAGATGATTTGTGAGTCACTGAACAGAAGGAGTGACACTGGTGTGGGTGTGTGTTACAGCTGAGTGTGAGTGAGACAAGACAGCGGGGTGAAGTGTAAGGCATTTAATATGCATATGGTAGAAGATTTATTGTTTTGGTCGTGTTTATTTTGAAACACTTGGAAAATGTTTCACTGTCGCTTGAACAGAACAGTATAAACCTTGGAAAAATTCAGCATGGCAAAGGACGTGAATGCAAAGATAACAAGAGTGTATGTCCTACTGAGAAAGATTCATGTGCTATCATGTTTAATATAAGAACTGAGACTGCACGTAAAGGACACTGGGAGCTGCATTCTGCAAATATTCATAAATCAACAAAAGCATACACTGTGCAGAAGCTCCTCAAAGCACATGCAGACGATTCTCACTCTCAAGACATGCACATTTGCTTCTGTTCTCTTAACCTTGGAAGTATCCTTCAATAAAATGCATAATTCCATCATCGCAGGCATCAGTTCATAGGCTCCTTTGAATTCTTTAAAATCTAACTAATCACTCACTCCCTTTCTTATTTAGCGAGAAATTGAAAAAGAAAGCGATTGTAACTTTCCTATTCACCTCTTCACTCCCTCTCTCTTGCCACAAAACTTTTCTCCTTGACTTTCTTAAAAGAGCACGTCTCTCATTCACGCACATTTCCATGGAGATGGAAGGATTAGTTACATATTGTGTGTGGGCTACATGGCAAAGCAACAAATGCTTATGTTGTTTTCTCTCTCACTGTAAATGGCTCTGGATAAAAGCGTCGGCTTAATTCTGGAAATGCTAATTTAATAAACATGTGGGGGTTAATGTATGTGTTCCTACTCACCAGGCACTGGCACTGCTGGCAGTTCTCCACCCAAGTGTCCCCGCTGCCGTAGGTGAGCAGCCCGTTCTGGTGCAGACACTGGCTGCTCAGGCGAGGATCACACTCGGGGCAGCAGAACAGGTCGGCGTTGGGGTTGTCGCAGTCGCAAACCATCCTGCGACACATGACTTGGCCAGCCTGAGAATAGATCACAGACACACATGAGCACAATTTCAAACTGAAAACAGGGCTGCATACATATTATATTGACACATGCATAGACAAGGCCATTTGTTTGATAGGATCATTAAACGGGTATGTGTGTGATAATAAATATTGTAATAAAAGTGATGTAGCCCGTTCCTAGTGATTGTGGTGAAGCTGTATTTTATGGTTATTCAGTCTCAGCTCGTACTGCCAGCAAGACACAGCAAACATATAGTGTATGAATACTGATGCACAGGAGTTCCTGTACATCATGTTTGAAGACGAGTTATTTTTCTGTATTGTTGTCTCAGTTATATAAGACCTCCTCCCCCCAATATATAGAAACTACTGGGCACCTGTAAAACTGCCTAAACCATTAATATAATATGTGTTTTAAAACTAATGGTGGGCTGACGTACCAGAATGGTCAGTTGATTAATATATTCATCAGTGAAAAAACAATTAATCAGCAGCTTTTTCGTTAAAAGAATCAATAATCTAAGTCAAGTAAAAAGGCCAAAATATAATATAATTTCTCAAATGTGAATATTTGCTGGTGTTATTTTATTAACACAAACATGAATAATGAAAACAAATGAGCATAACCTGTAGCAATATAATGATTTTCAAGCTTAATAGGTTAAGTATCACCTTTAGGAGCAGAATAAAAGCCAGTTTAATTTTCCAAATGTTTTGTAAATCAGTGATGCTGCTGGCAGATGCACTGATGCGGTAGACCCCGCCCGTCTGGTGCTCCAAGCAGATTGAAACAACTATTTGCATATTGCATGACCTCAGTCTGGACAGCACCCAGTCTTTGTCTTTCCTGTGATGTTTGACCTTACTCTCCCCCATCAGTTAGTCACATCTCTTCATCTAATATCTAATATCCAGCTGTGTCCACCCACCTCCAAAACAATAACATGTTTACTTCTCTGCTCCCACAACCATTCAATACGACTAATTTTGACAGGCAGCTCTTCAATCTCTCAAATCAATTAATATGACTCATTTAATTAGAGAGCCATTTCTGTCCTGGTCCTTTGTAATCAAATGAATAATTTGCTGCTTGATCATTCACTACCGACACTAATCCACTATAATCACCTTCCAGTACTGCCAGACACTTGGCATTAAGTTGAGTGAAATGCAAAGTATGGCTGGTCCATGACCTGATAATCATGTTGGGGAAAATGTATTAGTGATGATGGATTGAGTTTTCTGGATCAACTGTTTGCAGATTGTCAATTTGGTGTCAGAAATCAATCAAAACAAATGGCACAGAAGGATCCTCATTTAGAATAACTGTAGAATCACTTAAAAGACCACAGGCTTACTTAGACTCACCAAGTCTGAGCTAATTTGAAAACAATAAATTCATCTAATCTATTCATCACCAACACATCTCTCACAGCCTATCCCGACTTGACTGCTCAAAGATGTTTTACCTCCAGTGAGAACATCCTTACTATCTATCCTTACTAACAGGGTAGATGCTACAGGTATTTGAGGTTACTTAAACCTCGAAGGGCTTGACTTCATGCATCACATCTTTACTGAAAACTTATCAATTGCACCACTGTGCTTTAGTATTTCTCAAACTGTCACTGATTGGTTCGAGAGGAGCAGTGTGTTTAAATGACAAAAACATTTGTTGGTGATTGGCCCGGTGGGGGACGACGTTGTTCACAGGGAAAAAGATTTTAAATGACTTTGTTTTTGTGACATTTGGATAGTAGAAAATAAACAAAGGAAAAATATTAATCGTAGACTAGCTGGATACACATGTAGTAACAGAAAGACATCCTCAATGTTTCCTCTGTTTTCATCTGCCTTTCTATTTTTTTTATCATACCCATTCTTTTAACTTGTCTGTCTTAGTCTACTTCAACAAATCCATCCACCTCGTTATTTTCTGCCTGTCTTCGTATTTGTCTCTACAGTGTGTTGTCTATCTCCGTCTGTTTCTCACCTGGCAGGAGCACACAGAGCACCTATCGCTGTCCAGCACCCAGATCTGCCCACTGTGCTTGACCTTGTTGTCATGGATACAGTCGCCGGTGCAGTTGTGCCCGTGGGGGCACCGGCAGTCATAGCCTCCTTCCAGGTTGAAGCACACTGTGTCGTTGGCACAGGTGTTCCTCCCCGTCTTGCATTCATTAATATCTGCAGAGAGCACAAAAATGACATCATGCATATGCAGCTAAAGCAGTTCATGCACGGCTTGTGCAAGTGGGATTTTCTCTTTTATATGTTTGTTAACATGGACACAAGGTAAAGTAGTGTGTTCTGTCTTTGTGTCACTGAGTTGTCCCTTTTTTTTGCCTTCGGTTAGCAAAACAATGACCTGCCGAAAAGTGTCAGAGGAGAAAACATACAGTATACAAGTATGATGTAACCCAGAAACCCACTTTTGGTCAAATTATAACTTTGTTTTGTTAGACACAGACAGTTTTTTTTTTTCCAGAGTGCCTTTAATGTGCTTTTTTTTCCTGCCTCTGCCAACTGAAACTGACAGCCAAGATGGGGTCAACAAGTGGAGCAGCGCTAGCACTATTGTTACAGGCAATGCTTCGATGTTAGCGTAGATGGAGGGTTTCCGTTTTGACAGCTGACACTTCTCCTGACAGGCTGTATCACAGAGAATGTTCCAGAAAATAAACAGACTGCAAAAAGCAAATGGAAGTTTTGGGAGGAAAACACATTGATAATGACATACGTAGCTATCCAATCATACCATTACTTACACAGGCAAGAACATCTTATAACATCAGAAACTGTTCCATAGAGCTCTACTGTTGTTCAGAAACAAACAATGAAAAACACATCAGTGAGCCACACCGCTGGCACGGCAATGACATCCACGCTTCTTCCTCATGAAAAATGTGACCATAGCTTTTTTTAGGAAGAAGAAACATGTCACAGACTTTACAGTGAGTAGACACTATTGATTGTTGCTTTTGTCTTTTTATGGAAAAGCACCTGTCTTATCCTGTAAAGCTGTGATTTGGACTGAAATTTAAAATTAGGTGCCATTTATAGGTAAATTAATAGGGTGTTTCTTATACTGTGGAGCTAGAAAATGCAATAGTCATGTTGTTATAGCTCTATAAAGTATGAATGAGCAATAATTTAAACCTTGGCCTTGCACACAAAGTCTATCTGAGGAAAAGAAATGTATTAGTAGTAGCTAAGTCTTAATATTTCAAAATATAATCTAAAAACTTATGTTGTTTTGCATGTCATCAATGCAATTTTCCATATGTGAAATCGGGGAATAAATGTCCCCATGTGATAAAGTCACATTTTCTTTTCTGGGGTTTTGGTGTCAATTGTTAAATAAAAACCTGGACATCCAAACTTTTCTTCAACTTTTCTTGTGCTTTTGTAAAGAAAGTGAAGGTGGTCCACTCACCTACACACGATTCTCCATTGGCTGAAAACAAGCCGTTGTCATGGTAGCCATCACGGCACTCACAGTGGTACCAGCCGGGCAAGTTGACACAAGTGGATTTACTATCACACTCGACAAAGCCGTCCACACACTCATCAATATCTGAAGAGAAGAGAAGAACAGAAGAGAGGAGGAGAAGAGAAGATATATAATAAACAATGAGTGTGACATTGGGTTCAAAATGTGCTCTTTACAATGAATTGACTATTGAGCTCCATTCTTGCCTAGTAGGCATTTTCAACACTGACAGAATCATAATTGATAAAACAAGATGTCTAGCATTTGAGTGAATCGAATCCATAGGCTTTATTGATCAAGCATAGTTGCCCGGCCAGAGAAGGACATTAGTATCAATAAAAGATAGAAGGGAATGAATGAATCTAATAAACAAGCTTTGTTTTAGGAGCCACACTTGTAGCAGGTTTGGATTTTGTAATGCTAGTAAAAACATATACACTCCAATCCTCCAATACATGCATGCAAACAAATATATGCAGAGGTGTGTTTGCGTTTTATTGAGTTTTGCTTGGACATAAAGAGATTCTATACGTGCACGGAAACTGAACAAAGGGCTTTGACACACCCGACAAAGCCTGCGGGTGGTTGTCAATAGGTGAAGCTGATGTTTGTATTCACAGAGCTCAACTTAGAAATATCCTTGACTCTTCCTCCTCCTTTAGCTCACATCTTTAATACAAGACTTAGATAATATACTCTGACTTTCTTCTCTCTGTATTTCTGGCATTCTTTTCCTGTCATCCCAGATTCATCTCCTTTTTCACTCTCCCTTCTGTTTTCTGTTTACAACACGCCAACCCTTGTATTTTGAGCAACCTTGCAACATTCCCACAAATATCAACCAAGAACAAATGCTATATACTTCTCAACAATGAGAATAACAGACATGGGAAAACAGATGACTCTGATATTTCAGCTAACATTTAATTAAAGTAAAGACCAGGCCCACACGAGAGAGGAAATAAAGCCTGTTATTACACTGAAGAGCTAAATACGTTAGGTCCGGGCATGCACCGTGATTAAATGTGTCTGCATAACCAGTGATGGCTTTTTTATGATTGTGCATGATGCATGATGCTCTGCTCTCATTATGAAAATGGCAGTGTGCCGTGTCTGACCTTCTCCACGACTAGCTGCAACAGTATCCCCCATAGAGCGAGAGGAGACTGGCTCATGGTCCCCCACCGCCCAGGAAGTAATGGGATTAAGATCTATTGGCTAATGAGCCCTCAGCCTTTTAATAGAATTTCTGCAGCAGATTAACCGTTGATCAAATGTCCCGCAGATTAGGGCCCTATCTATTTAAAAATTACCCACATTTGTCTGAGTCGGCTGCCAGTTTGCTTAAAAACAAATCCAGCAGCATATACCTTTTTTGTTTTTCATGCCAGTCAGGTTCTCCCAATCGGTGTGGCAGACTTTAAAGCGAAAGCTCACATTTCACTAATTGCATCAGTTTGGTGAGAGCAGAGCACCACATTTTCCCCCCTTAGGACAGCAACGCTGGGTTAAAAGGACACTGCTTAAAAATCATGACTGTACAGTACAGCAAATAGCATAACAAGCCTATCTTTGAAAATTAATATAAATTCTCGCCACTCCTGAAGAGAAATATCCAATGCTCTTTGTTGTTTGTGAATTTCAGTGCAAAAAAAAAAAAAAAGCTGGGAGCTTTTAAAGGGAAAGGCTGCATGAGGTGTCTTGCTGGTATAAAAAAATCAGGCTGAATTACTTTGAATTGTTTTCTTTTCCCCAATATGGCTGCATGAAATTGTTCAAAGTACAAGTGAGCAGTCAGATACTATTTATAACAGACACTGATGGTGATGTAAGTCTAAAAATATGCAAATGAGTTATTTTCAGCCATTTTCATTCAGCCGTTTTAAAAGCTTGACTGTCTGGCTGTAACAACAGAGGGTTACACCCAAACAAAAGATCTGTCGTCGTCTCTTTTATGCGAGGCAAACCAGTCAGCTACAATTATGGCACAACGCTTCTCAGCCTGCTGTCATATCAACTTTTAAAGTGCTGTGGTGTTTTAGGACACTGAAACTCACTGTTGTTGCACCTTGGAACTTAAAAAAAAAATTGAATGTGTGAGGTACAGCGGGGATAATAATAATACACTTGCAAAAGTCTTGCCTTCTCTTTTATCATCTTGCGTATGTGATAAAGGAAGATCATTGTAATTAAATCATCAACAATGACAATCAGACAAGGGCGCCTCTCCACTGAATCATGAAGCTTTTGCTTTTGTTGAATTATAGATATGGATGGTGCAGTATTTTCACTTGTTAAATGTTGTAATATTCTTCCTCTCTGTATTCTAAAAAAACTACACAAACCATTCTGGAGAGGTCAGGGCCACAGAAGAACTGTTATTTTGGAGTTACTTTGCTGACTGAAAGACGTGGAAACAGAGAAATGCCTACGCAAACACAGAAGGATGAGGAGAAGAGGAATAAAAGGTAGGAGGAGGAAGTGGTGCCGGAGGAGACGAAGAAGAGTAGGAGGAAGGAGGAGAAGGAGAAACGATGACTGCAGTTATCCTACTCGTTATCCTGAGTGGCAGCCTGGAAACAAGGGCTCTATTAAGGCAGCTCTCGGAGGACCAAGTAGGGAACAAGCGCACGGCCTTTCCTCTGCACCCTCCTGGGCTTGTTATGCCACTCTGCCATGAACACCCCCTCCTATCTCGCTTTGAGGTCTGCCTTCACCTTTCCATGTGTTCTTTTTTCACTTCACCTGTCTATCTGTGTCTCAAAGCTAAGGCGGAAACAGATGTGCCCTCATCATCACCTTTCCTCATCCCTGCAGTTTGCTCTCTCTTTGAGCAGAAAAAGGCAGAATTTAGAGTTTAGTCCTGTCTGCCCTTTTCTCTTCATTCATTCCTTTCATTGTTCCCACTCCCTCCAACCTCTTCACTTCATCCTTGCTGTCTATTCTGATCCCGGACAGGTACAGTTCTTCACTTTGACCCCATTCTTCTCTCCATCCTTCCACCACTTTGTTCCACTCCCATGTCTTTCCCTGCCTTAGACTGACAGAAAGCCCTCGGGGCTGGGATGCAGTTCTGGTGCGTTGCATCACTCAGTGCAGAACGAGCTACTGCTGCCACACGTACCTCTCCCATACAGTAACCTAATTCAAACTGATTTCCATTTCCACAGACCTGATAATCCTGAAAGGCTCCAGAAGGTATTATTCAAAAGACATCTCTGGATCTCAGCTCAACCTTTTCCTCCTGCTCCGAAGTCAGATGCAATTTGACAATAAGTGGATTTAAAAATGAGCTGAATTTGTCATGTCATATCACATTCACGATGACGGCTGAGAAATGGCTGCAGAACATTTAAGTTGATAATAATATGTACAAAGCTTTTATTGACAGGTACATGACACAGCGATAAGGTAGGAAATGAATTGCAAATCTCTTCTCCTTTATATACAGTAAAGTGTAACTGAGTGATTGCCACTGGTCCTCAGTCTTCATTAAGAGAAAGAGTGAACTCAAATAATCAATCAATCATCATAAAACCCGGGGCAAATTGAGTTACACTCTAGGTTCCTGAAGATGAAACAGACACTGAAACACAAATCCATACAGCACTTGTGTGGGAGAGTGGATGAGTAATCATGGTAAATTGGAAACCAGCCTTGTGAACAATTGGTAGCTGCAAGCGAATGCAGAATGCAATCACTCTGTATCACTTACATACCTATAGCTGTAAAATCCAGTCAAGCTTTAAAGTACAAGTGAAATCTAAATTTGTCAGGTGCTTGTTGTTGTAAACAAAATGCAGAAAATTGAATTTGAGAATTATCCTTTCACTCCTGGAGATAAAGAAAAAATGTTTAAGGAATCTATAATAAATGTTCCTTTAGAGCAGGACGACGTGTTGATGATGAGCTGAGACACAAAACAAACATACTTGTGCTGATATCTGCTACATTTTTATCTGTAAGGCAGATAAATAGTGACACTCCGATACAGTAGACACTTCCTCCAGTAAACCAAACAGATACAAAACACTTTTTTCCTCAAACGTAAACACAGGACGTGCTAAAAAAAAAAGTTGCAGCAGAGAAAAACTATTCATGTTAGCCTCCAAAGCATTGTAGCTGTCCAGTGCCGAGTGCAGCTCGCTGCACTGCAGCAGCTTCAGCAGCAAGCTATCCCTGGGAGATGTGTCATTTAGGTAGAAGCAGCAGGTTGTGCTCAGCTAAACGACAGTGCCGGCCATTAGCAGGGCCTAATTAAGACACACTAATTACAGGTGATGGAGTGAGTGCTTTGTAAGGCCGTCTCTAAATAAATAATGAATACATAATCATTGTGCTTAAACAAGCCGCTTGAGCTTAAACAGTCACAGCCCCCCAGGCCTTGTGGGTAAATCACGGAGCAAAGGAGGGGAAAGAGGAAAAGCTGCAGTGATGCATCATGGAAGCTGTCAAGGAGTGAAAAAATTAATATGGGTTTTAAATATTCACTACCTATGCCTGTGTGTTGGGTAGGGGCGCCCTGGGGACATTTTGACTATGGTGAGGTTGTGATGTGTTTTCTTGTCTATACTCTGGTGTTATACACACTGAGGCTTCTACGATTTAAAATAAAGCATCAACAACTCTTCTGTCCAGTGCAGTTTAACTCAGCCAGACCAGTGTGTAATAACAAACTATTCCTGTCTATCTCTGTTACCCCTTTATGTTTGTCTTAATGTCTCCATTTTGTCTCATTTCCTATTTATCTTCCTGCTTGTGTGACTTTGTCAGTCCTTTGGTCTGTCTTTCAGTCTGTCTTTCTGTCTAAATCTCTGAGAGGCTTTCTGGAGCTAGACATCAATGTAAATGAGGTCTGAGGGAACAAATTTGTTTGTCTGGCCCCGTTCTGCTCTCTGTCCCCGTCAATAAGTCGGCATGACCTCAGGACTTCACACTCACTGCCTTCTAAGTTTTGTCATGAACTAACTGGCCATCCACTCGTCTCCTTCTATCCGCCTCTTTGTCGTTGCTATTTCTCCTTTTCCATTTATACATCTCATTATAAATCATGTCCTTTTAACTTTTCCTCATTGCCTTTCTCTCTTTCTCCTATCCCCTCTCATCTGCCATCACCCAATGATTAAAATCCCATTCTTTCTTCACTTCTCAACTATCTTTGGCCTCAAATGCTCCTATGTTTTTCACACTCTTACTTCATCCTTCTTCTTACTTCACAAACTCAGAGAAAGCCTTTATAGGGAAAAGGACATAAATACTGATTGAATATTTCACTGGTAAAACAAAGAATATCAAAGCGCTGACGTTTCACTCACATAAACAGAACATTCCCATCTTTAGCTCACTTCTTTTCGTGAGATTATCAGTTCAGAAGAAGAAATATGCAGGTAAATGATCATGACTTGAGAAAATGAGAGTAGTGCCTACCAATAAAACACCAGTTTACAGTGTAGGTGTAATGCACCATGGCTCCCTGATGGTTCTGTTGAACATAAACCTCCAGGAGTGTGTAGGAGTCACAAATCTGAATTGCATCATTAACACCTGACATAAATATCTTTTATCTCTTTCTCCTTGTCCTTAAAGAACAGCGTTGATGCTAAACTAGCCTCCATGTGATCCAGCAACACTGATTAAAAGTACTCATGAGGACTTGGGACTGCAGACCATTTAAAAGATGAAAGGAAGAGGTGTCCATCCACAGCATCTGATCAAGCAGCCCACAGCATCCTTTGAGAAACTAGCAAGGGGCCAGCTAAGGACAGCAGAGATGGCCATTAGTTAAAGAACTGACAGCATAGTGACAGAAAATTTTAACTGGTGGCCAAGCATCCTAATAAGCTTAGAGGGGTTTGAAAGGAGAACATAATGAGCTGAAAATAAAGGAAATACAAAGGCTACCTCCCCATTCATCTCATAGGAACAGTTGAGCAATTCAGTCAATAAAGATGTGTCTGAGACCTTAAACAAAGGAGAAGATGTTCACAGATGTTATGTCCAATTATTTCATGCACAGACTATCGGCTTTGCAGTCCTGGGGATCTGATGCTGAAAAGCTTTTTTTTAAAGCCACGATAATCATTAGGCCCTAGTTATGAATCTTATAACATTTATGGGGTATTTCCTAAAAGCATCATACGTTCCTGCTGCCCAGCTTTCCTATATGAAGACTTCACACTCTCTGATGGAACAGACAGAAAATGACTCACTTACCGTTTATGGTTCTGTTTATTTCATTTAATGAGTTATTCGATACCTTTTTTTCAAGACTGCTATAATAAAATTTAATGCAACCTGAGTAAAGATCCGTAAATGCAATCAATCCATGAGAAATATCCCAATGAGCTCAGATACAGGAAATGGAAATGACTAGAGATAAAAAGAATTTCTTTATCCTTCTTTTTTTAGAAATATTTATAACGTTGTTGATTTGCATCACATGACCATGAAGTGTGCATGATCATATCCGCTTTCCTTTGCCATTATGTAATGTATTTACCTATTAAGTTGTGTACATGAATCTACATAGTGGGTACTATGCACCCTGTTCAGCCAAAGTTAAGAAATTGAGAACATACAGAATATTTGCTGTTAAAGCGTAAGTTCACAACACTGAAACAGGTTATGCCTGCTGAGATTGTTCCTCCTGTTCATAGTGACCTTTCAAGAATCCCTCCCTAATGTGCGTTTACTGTAAATGACGGGAACAAAATACATAGTCCTTACTTGTGCAAAAACAAATACCAAATTTTATGTGAGACAAATAAACTGAATATCTCTCTATATTCAGCCTCATTAGTAAAAACAAATCCTCTTTTTGCTACAATCATGCAACAGAAAAACTCCAAGAGAGAATTTTGTTCTTACAACACTAATCTGGATGATTTCCATGATTTGATTATCGCATTTGGCTAAACCTTGATATTAACTTCAAATAAATTTCTGCACAGTAGAAGCAAAGAATAAAAACTGTGGATTTTATTCCCAATCACTTACAATTAGGAGGCGATCTTTTAATGGCCAATATAAACAACACACATATTTATGGTACAAATAAACACCTGACTATCGTTACTATTATTTTAGGTTTTGACAAACATTTCGTTTGAACACTGAAAAATGCTAAAGGTTGTTAAAGTACATTTTTACTCTGACGTTCTCCAGTTCAAGGAAAAATGGACACCAATTTAAATGAAAAATAAATGTAATATTCTAGTATTTTCTATTTTCTCACCCTTCCGTATAAGGAATAATGCTTGCCTGGGGCTAACATATTGACTATGCAGCATGTTCAGGGCACAGATTACACGGCTGGCCCTGCGTACATTTATATCCATGACTGAAGTGTATGTGCCCCGTCGCAGCTGTATCCTGCATAATTCATGATGTGTCAGAGTTCTCCACTAGCTGGTGTCTGTCTGTCAGCACTCTGTGTCCCCTGTCCCTTCCCATCCATTGCCCATGAATGGTAATGACAAGCCAGCAAGCGTGCACACACGGATACACACACACACACACACAGTTACAAAAAGCCCTTAACAGTCACAGACATAAAGAAACAGACGACACATTAACACACACCCACATAGTCGTACAATTACAGAAACAAAGTACACAAGATACTACACGCATTTGCACCTCAACACACAGAAAAACAACAATCTAAAATAGGACAGCAGGTTGACAGTCCACAAACTGTTAGCATCTTCTTATATGTCAGTGTGTGGGCATGCTCATCAGTGTGCGTGAGTGTATACACACTGCCTTGAAGAGCTACTGTTCGGTGTCTTATGACAGGTCGTCAGTCTGCCGCAGCAGCAGCAGAAGTGGTGGAGTCCCTGGGGAGGCCTCTAAAAGCTCCCAGGGTTTCTGGGGGTGGGGAGCCCAGACTTAGTGAAAGCTTTTCCATGTTCATCCACCCAACTCTACTTCTCTTCCTTGTACAGCAGCCAACTCCTCCAGCCTCATTCTGCATCCAAATGCAGACAACGCTCACTAACCCCTACCCTCTAACCACCCATCTCTCTCATTTCCCATTCCATCACCGCATCTGTCAGTTTTTCCCAACATCTCTGTATCTTCCTTTCCAGTTCACCTCATCTCACCCCCCTCCTGGTTGTTACCTCTCTTTTCTCTCTCTCCCCGAATTTTGCATCTGTCAGTCTCTCCAAACATCTCCATTTCTTCACTCTAAACTGTTGTTCCCACTCCCCACTCCTCCTTCCTGTCCTTCCCAACGAGCAGAGCAGCATATCCAGTACATTAACCTTCACACAACTCTGTGAGTCTCTCCAGTAGACAATTCCTTTACTGGGAGCTCCTGTCACTCTGAGGAGACAGTAAGTAGGACTCCGTTTCACAGTGAATGACTGGTGAAGTCTCTAAACAGTGCCAGAGGCTTCAGCCCTTTAGCACAAGGCCCTGGTGGTGGTCCTGGACTATAAAACCAGAAGAAAAAAAAAACACACATATGAGAATGGTAACTGTCACAGAACTGACTTTGGCGAGATCGGGAGGTAGTCAGATTGTGGGAGGAAGGAGAGAGATAGACATGCACATAGCAGCAGCTGCTGCAATGACAAACATCTTGTCGCCTGAGGCATGAGGAGCGCGCGATAGTTTCGGCGTGCATGTGAGTGCTTGTTTGTGTTTGTGTCCCCGAACCTCAAATTCTAATCAGCCTCAATGATGAGCGGAGAGGAACCTAAAAACAGACTGATCCCTGAGCCACCAATCATCGTCCTCTAATTTCACTGACGGTGTGATTAAGACAAGTCACATTTAGTGGAGATAAAAAAATCATCTTAAAGGTTTTGTTTACTCAAAGTAAATAAAGCATACCACTTGCTACCAGTGTTATCTATCCATGCAATTAGTTTAGGATATCTGCGCCCACATCGATACAAAGCAGGTAGATGGACTTTTGCTTAAAAATCTAACTTCTGGGAAATACTGTATGCTTACTGAATGTCGATACCTCTTTCATGTGTGTCTGTTAAATACGAAGCCATGGGATGCTTAAGATGCTAAGATGGTGGTTATGTATAAACCAAAAAATGCAGCTTCACAGTTCACTGATAAACATCTTATATCTTTTTGTTAGTTTAATCTGATTCTATAAAGAGGGGTTTTTATTAGTATTAAATTGAATAATATTTTTTTAATTTACACTCACTCCTCTTTCTGTGGTCCAACTAAATCAAACCCTAATTGATGTTTTTTATAGCCTTACAATGAATGCAGACATTTCAAGGATTTCTTATAGTGCTGCAAAAATGCGTCCAATGTCAGAAACTACCATATAAAGTCACTGTTTTGTTTGTTTTCTTTTGTACTTGATGAAAAGCAAGCTTGGGCTCAACGTCGTGCTGAAAGGTTTAATTAATTAAAGAAAGAAATGTGTGAGCTAAAACATTTTTGGGGCTCTTTTACCGATATTGTTTGTTTGAGCTGTCAAGGAAGTCAATACACAGGGTGAAACGAGGGAGCTGAATGTGGCTCAGAAAATTCTCATGTGAGTGATTGAAGCTTGCCCTTAATTCACTTGTGCAATTGTTTGACTCTGTGAATGACCCTGTGGGGCTGATACTCGCTGCTTTTCCTTTTAATCATGTAGCTACTATAATAAAGGCTTTTCAACAAAGCAGTGTGCTTTGTCTTTTTAAGGAATTCAATCCCTTTTTTCCGTCGATGGAGGCATTTATTACACACAGACAAAAAGAAATGTTTCCTAAAAGTATTTGTATTTAGTTTGTTTGTAGAGGTCTGTTTTGAGATAACGAATGATGAAAAGGATCACCTTGAACAAAACATTCATAGAGGTTAGAGTTTTCCTTTGACAGACTGTTCTGCAACAGTTTTTCAGACGCAGAGAGAAAAGCGAGAGAGGTAGACAAAAAGAGAAAGGCCAGGATCTAAAACACTATACATGTGGAGGGTAATGAAATGTGTGATTGCCTGGACTGTGCCATTACTAAGGGACAAGGTCCTCAGAACCTTCTTTGCTGCAAAATGGGGAGGAGGATAAGTCATTATAGTTTAGGTGTGTTAACACATTCTCTATAGCTCTCACACACACACATAGTCTTTCTGTTCTCTTCTCAGCATCTCACAGCAGCACCTCGAGGATATTCATTTACTTTAAGACGGGCAGTAAAAAGGACGCCTCGTAAAAAAGGTCCTTTATGTGCGATCAATACCTGAACCAATGAGTGAGCTCAGAGTTTGCTTCACTCAAACACAAGCGCGAGCACACACACACGCACACACACACACACAGAGAACTGTCATGACTTGACTTTCTAGTAGCTCAGCCGCTTGTCTCCTGAAGGACACTCCACAAAAAGGTTGAAATGGGTTATGGAAAGGCTGGTGCTGCGATACATTAGACATACATGCATCAGCGCATCTAGCACAGCTGCATGGATTATACTCTTTTCCTGTTACCTTAACTCACCAGCCCTGCAGGGCAAAACACACTGAATATGATGCAAAACTTTCAGTCTTATCACAACGTTGTGTTCGATATATCTCCATGAACGTGTGGTCCGCAATAAACAAAAACTGACTTAATGCTCGGTTATAAGCTATCGTGCCTTATCGGGTATAGTGCATCAGGAGTTTGTGCAGCTGTAATTTGGAGCCTATGAGGAGGAATGCCACGCTGATTAATATGGGCTGTGATATGAGGTAATTCCAATACTGCTGCAATTGCAGTTCAAATCCTCCATCGGGCTGTTGGAAGAAGTACAAGCTCATTATTCACCACAGTGTGTAGACCCACACAGTCTGACGCACGCTTGGACACATCCAGCCACAAACACATTCACAAACACGTAAATGGTGAAAACATCTATGTAGCATTTCTATATAAGCTGTTTTGCCAGGGTCAGAGCAAAGACAGCAGCACAAAGTAAGAATAATCACTGGCTGTTTAAACAAGCGACCAGATACGCTGAGATACCTAAAGCAACAGCTCTAAACCTAAACGGCTTCTGCGGTAATCTTTACTATTCTTTCCTTTTCCTGTTGGATCTGACGAAGAAAAAAAAAAAACACCTCCTCACCCTACGTCACCTCTTCTCCCAGCTTCTCGTTCTTTCTTAAAACATTCAGTGAAAAATCTCCCTTGAGCTATTTTTGAGGAGAGAAACGTAGGAGTGGAGCTAAAATTAACTCTTACCTGTCTCACATCTCTTCCCAGTAAATCCTTGCTGACACACACAGTTGTTAGGTGAGACGCAGGTTCCCCCGTTCTGGCACAATCCGTCACACATAGCTAGAGGTAGACCAGAAAAGAGCCATTACTTACTAAGATTAACGAGCATTAACTATGTAATTAGACCAGCAGCAGCATATGTATTTGCATAGAGAATATGAGCTAATTTCGTGATGTGATTCATTATAGGCTTGCATGATTAATACATCTCACTAAGGTTAATTCAGAAATATTCATTATTCATGGGTGGAGTATTAGTTAATGTATAGTCAGTGGAGTTGACAGAATGCAAAAAGAATAAATGAAATACAGCATAAAACAAAACTAAGTACATCCGGGTTGATTTAAAATGTTGCAGCAAAATCGGCAACTTAAAACAATTTTATGTTTTTAGCTACTTAAGTCCAAAGATGGTAAAGCTATAATAAAGATGATCATTTGCATGCCCTCCTTTATTTTATTTGTGATGGCAGATTGGACAAATTTGTACAGAGGTGGTTTGTCTTCTTAGATGATCCTTTTCATCTCCTCTGTACTGAAGGTGTCTTAGTTGCTCTACATTGTGCTTAAAAACACCACAAATGTGCATGGGATTCATGTTAGGGCACACACAAGTCATAGTGTTCACTTTTTTCTTCTTTAAAAACTCTGTAAACTGTATTTTGGATTATTGTCACACTGGAAGATTGCCTAAAGTCATCTTTTTGTTGAATGTTTGGATTTTCAAACTTACATTCATAGTGCCTATATAAATGTCACCTGTCTTAGATATTCTGCACTAGATCAGTGGCACATCAGTTTCCACAGATAATCCTTCTGCAAGTCAGAAGCACTTATCTGTCTGTTTTTAAATGTATGTTTGGACAAACTGTGAATTCTGCATAGAGTCATTTTTTTAGGAAAAGCAACTGTACCTTATTAGTAGTGTGGCTATGCCTGTATCCTTTCTCATCTTTAGTATCAACAGGTTCATGAAAAATGAAATATAGATCATGTACTGTAGAGTCATGTTGCACACAACCCTGTCTATAATTGAGAAAACTGATGTTCCTTTACTAGAAGACACAGGTGCAGTAATTTCTGCTTTTGATGTGGTCACAGTTTGCACAAGAGGCATAGAGAGTTTACTCTGGTTTGTTGTAGACTATATGTACACAACTGACAACATGGTTTAATAACATAATGGCCAAACGTGAAGCAAGAAAAGGTGGAAACATCCTGACTTTTACTGGATTAAGCTCCATTAAAGCTGGAGTCTACATTTTATTTAAGAGCATATTTTCAGCAGAGCCTCCCTTTGACCTCTGAAGGTTAAGTCAGATTATTAACATTTCAATGTCATCAGGGTTATTTCTGATGATACAAATAATTTGATTCGTAGATTTATGATATTTCTTTTCATTATTTATTAGTTTAACTTTAAGAGTTATATCCAGGAAGTAGTCAGCCTGGGGAACACAGTAAGTTGAAGCTTACCCATAGTCACAAACGACTAAAACCAGCCCTTCACAGGCTGTCTGATGAGTTATCTGATATTCATTCCTAAAATCAGTGCATTTTCACTTTAAATTGATTTCTAATCATAGGATTGATTACCCAGATAAGGTCAGGTCAATTTTCTAGTAAGAACACAGATTACAAATAGATCAGCAAACACAGAGAAGCACTCATTAACCTTAGGTCACAAAAGCCTTTTGAGTAGATGCCAGTGAGAGAACGACCACAACACAGTTTACATGGTGCAGATTAGAGCATCTCCACACATTAGACACAAATATGAGATGAGTCAACTTTGGAGCAGACTTTTGTGTATGCCTGAACAACAAAGATCTTTAACTGGGACATTTTGTATTCATATCCCTGGATTTGTATGGTGACATCTTCATTTTTTATAGATGATATAGCGTTTATTTTTTAAAGCAGATAAATATATAATGAAAGGTGGTCTGTTGACGTCTGGTACAAAAACAAAATTACAAACATAATGTCTCCATGAAAATTTAACTAAAGCTTGAGGATACAGTATCTGTGTGCACAATTGCCTTCAGGTATATTATACAACAGACGGATTTACTGGTCTCACTGAAGAGGAAAAGAAGCTATTTGTTAAGTGAAGATGAAGTCAGTTTCACATTTTATTGTTCAATTCACGGGATTTAGGGGGCAGACTTCTTATCTATCAAATGTTTCACCACTGAAAACTATATTTCTGTTGTCTTGTAAGTCAATGTGGGCCGGGCACTTTACACAGTTAACAACATTAACTAACACGTTTGTGCTTACCTTTGCAGACTGTCCCATTACCAGTGTAGCCGGGCTTACAGGAGCAGCTGTGGCCGCCTACCATGTTGAAGCACAACGCATTTTCATCACAATTGTGGAGTCCGCTGAGGCACTCGTCGTGCTCTGAAGAAAAAAATTATACAACAATAGGGTTTTAGTGAAACTGTAAATTGATAAGGTATATTTAAAAAGTAAAAAATGAAGAAACAACAGTCTGGAAAATGCAAACCACTACTACAATCAAGGAAACAATGCTTGGTTAAAGAAAACTGAATGCTTATTTCATTTGTAAATATGAAGAATGAACGCTGCCAGCTGGTAATTTGTTTTACTTTCCATTATGGACACACACGATTTCAGCGTCAGTCTTGGATTAAATGACTTGAAAGTGGATAGCTGTGAGTCTTATAATAAGAGATCAGTGACAAACAGCTGACTGGAGGACGAGACATTTCTCTATGTCCCATCATAATCTGTCATAAAGATAGTTTTTTTTAAACTCAGATGTTTTTTCTAAATCTGAGTTTTAAGAGAAACAAACATAATCTCCAAAACTTCACACAAACTGCAAAATAATGATATGACCAATAAATATGCTGTATTTTGCATTTATGAGCCACTGAGTGTTGTAAATTGGCACTAATTGCCATAAAATACTAAGTGAAATGTTTCCTGTAAGTTTCATATACACATTAACAAAATGTCCCCTTAGAAACACGACTCCCAAGCTCTCATCATCGCTGCTGTGGAATTAGTGATATGGTGCGTTATGAATCACTGACAAGCTTGACTAATGGCTAAAGCCCATGTCGATGTACTGTATTCAACTAGCGAACAAATTCTCATCCCTCTCTGTGTAGAAACATCTGAACAGTACAAAGAGACGGAGGTGGCAAAATACAAAGCTGCATAAAAGCCTGTAGGCAATGCTAGCACACAAATCAAGGAGTCCAAATATGTGCAAATATTTTAATGATTCCACATAAAAAACAAACTTTTAAGAGCTATGGTGTGAGGAAAAGGTTTTATATATTAAGTGTACAGTAAAATCAAGAGTGACTGAATAATGTGAAGGACTAAAGTCAAAAAATGAATTGCCTTACATGTAAAATAATAAAAATACCTAAATTAAAAGACTCAAGTGCAAATTTTATCTACTGTAAATCCCTGCAGTCTGAATAAAGGACAACTCTGATGAATGATTCTCAGTCATTTGTGAGTTTTTAACACAAGCATTGTTTAGTGTCTTTACTGTGAAACTATAAAAACCTCCTGCTGGGTAGATAATGCAGCCCATTATGATTAAAAGCTACTAATGATGAGTAAAACAGAATTTTGAATACAGCCTTATTACAATATAGCCGACATTTGTGTTGAATAACACAGAACTACTATAACTAATAAAGGTTAATTTCTTCTGGTTCATAAATAGGTTGTTTTTAGAGTAAATGCTGTAAATGAGCTCATTTGAAGCTCCAGGGGGGAAGCTATCTTATTTTTATGTTGATATCCCACCCAGGGTTTCTGCTTTAGATTTTATTGTCAAGAAGCTGTAAGTTTAGATAAATGAGATTTAATTTGTCCAGAGGATTCTGGATCTCACCACTTGATCGCTGATCTGAAGAAAGGTTATATTTAGCTGTCATGAAGGTGCATTATATCAGTAGGTTACAGCTTGTGTCTTACTCTTTACTGTTTTAGCAGCAGCTGGGTTAATTCCACTGCAGAGTATCAAACATGTGAACCAGCCTTTTATACTACTGATTACTGTTTAAACTGGACCACACCGCACTGTGCAGTCTTACAGAACTCTTCTGGCCTTATCCTCGGGGGCCTCCTTCAACAAAGATACTCTAACTACAAAGGCATTTGGAAATCTCATTTGATACTGACTCAATGCACAAACTGAAATGTTAAAGAATTGTAAAGCATGTAAGCCCTTTCCTTTGCCATATGAGCAGGCACATTAATGCACAACCTTCATCTGCCCCTGAACACAAAGGCAAATCTTTATCTTTCTGACACAAACAAAAGATCTTTGTCCATTGTGTTTTGGAGATTCACATAAATATTGCTTTCTGATAATTTTTTGCTTAGGAATCAGTACAAAAGCTGCAGTGCAGAAAAACTTTCTGGAGTTGTTTTAACCTTCGGGAAACATTTATTTTTTAATTTCACAACTCTATATTGAGTAATGCCACAAAAGGATGCGACACACAAAAACCGATGATGAAAGAGTCATCTTGTGCTAAGAGTGCTTTTGGAGAGCTTAAAAATTGAGTTGCAAAACTATTTTGTAATTTAGTCAGAAAAACATTTTGTTTTATTGTGTGTTTATATTGCGGAGAAAAATTTCAGAGGCTGTTAGGGGAACACATTTTCTACTAAATCTCTTCTCAAAGCAGTTCAAACACAAACATAAAGAGTTAAGTGGTAATCTGAAGGCAACAGGGCTTTTTTTTTTTTTTTTTTGGGCCATAGTGCTTCTGACAGGGGGAAAATATTCATTGCTCTCAGCTGTTTCCTCTTCCACACATGGCTCTGACACTGAACAGATCTACGCAGCCTTCATCACCAACAGAAATACCATTTTTTTGACTGTAGTACCTACTTGTGGGTATTTGTCCCACAACTTCAAGCTTTTAAAATGCATGCAATTGTGAAAGATAGTGAGATCTGAGGACTGAAAGATGGCACCTAAAGAGTGAGAGGATCAGAAATCTGAATGCTTGTTGCAGGAGACCTGAGCTGCATCATCCATTTCCCTGCCTTCATCCAATCCATTATATCTCCTGA
Source organism: Anabas testudineus (assembly GCF_900324465.2). Classification (NCBI taxonomy): domain Eukaryota; kingdom Metazoa; phylum Chordata; class Actinopteri; order Anabantiformes; family Anabantidae; genus Anabas; species Anabas testudineus. The sequence goes on from NC_046615.1 coordinate 17,640,314, forward strand.
ACAGACCGTGGGCTCATCCAAATTGAAAGTGACATTGTGATGAGCTTCTCCATCGAGGGTATGATGTATGTATGTGTGTGCGTGAGATGGATTGAAGGGCACTTAGGAGGGCCCACTGCTCTGCTCTTGTTGCTGCATCACACAGACACACACACACACATATGCCTGCTGCTGGGCAGAATTAAAGTCTGCTCACAGGCACATAAAAACAGTAATAGGAGCTCAGGAGAGGAAATAGTATAAGGTGCTTTTTTTTCCCCCAAGGTCACATTTGCCAGAGTAGAAAACAGCAGCCGTCAGTCTGTCCAGTCACAGCAGCACAGCCACACACGAGCTGTGTCAGTGTGTGTGTGTGTGTGTTTGTATTATTACCATAACCCTTGAGTTTAGTATTGGTTACTTGTAATTTTGGTTATTTAGGAATTGAGGCTTATTACACCCCTGCACTTTGTGTAAGCGACTCTAAATTTCATCGACTAAATCCCTGAAATCTGTGTTTGTGTGCCTGAGTAAGCGTGAGAGAGGTATTTCCTTGCTGACTGCTGCTGCTCAGGCTGCAGACAGATAAACAATCAATTATGTACAGCCTGTCACCAGGGATCTCTCCAGCTAGCCGTTTCTCATCCTGCTTGACTCCCTCCACCTTCTGCCAAAACAACACCAGCCTCAGTGAGGTCTGACCTCAGGCTGCTTTCCAACAAAATAACGTAGGGCCTGACTTTAACTCAACATTTTCAGACATCTGAGAGGACAGTGATCTTATGAGGGCCAGGAAGAAAACACTTCCTTTGCTTCCTCAGTGACTCCTCTGCTGTTAACAAAGAAAAACTTCAGTGTAGAAACACATTACAATACATACACTGAATTTGGTCAGAAACATATCTTTGCAAGTGTCCATGCAGTCCTGTTATTCACGGAGGACCATCATAGAAATAGAGGCATGAACTCTATTTGTCCAAATCCCCCTGAGCTGCCAGAACCTTTGAGTCTCCAGACTGAAAGTCATCTTTTCTGATCCATGCTGTTGACAAACCCCCTGCTCCACCTCTGGCCTCTGTCCATTGCTTTTTTTCATCTTCTCCTTCCAGCCCTCCTACCATTCCTCTGCCTCAGGGGTTTGGGTCTGGTTATCACAGGATTAGAACAAGGACACACACCCTGCATACACACCTGGTGCACACGCACACCTCAGAACAGCCTGCTTTAATAACATTCAAAGGGAGAGCATAACCAATCCGCTACCTTTCATGGATTAGCTGCTAATCTCACAGAGCGAGGAGCACCTCAGGCACTTTGGGGAAAAGACAAAGAGTAGAGGGGAAGAACGAGGAGGGATCTTGACCTTCAAGATCAAGGATAAAGTGTTTGTCAAAGAAAGGGGCAGAAGAAAGTCAGGGATGTTTCTTTTGCTAAAGTCTCCACTGAGCTGCGTCAGGAAATGTGGTTGTACATTTTTTATTTAAACAAGTACATGAAGTCCACATGTTCCAGTCTGCCACCAGCTGGGATCTGAACCTGTGACCTCCCTCCCCGCAGGTGGCCATGATGTAAAATATGAACTTCTGTCCAAGCTTGCTGACCCCTTTGACAAGCTGAGAAGAAATATAACCAGGGCTCCATGCTGTTTCGTCTAGGCCTAAATCTGTGGATTAGTCCTTTAATCCACTATTCTGCACATAAACACTGAGCCATGAAATGAACTACAGTCAACTTAATCCTCTTTACCAGGCAGACTGGTTCACATATGACACGGTAATGCATGTGGAAATATGGCTATCAATACCGAGACGTGCTGAGTTTGCGATACGTTAATTGATGAAAGCTACTGACGATGTTAAAGACCCTCGTATATCGTGCAAATGTACCATGTCAATAGGTACTGAAGGGGGCGGTTTAATCTTTCCTTCCACAGCTGCAGAAATTCTACTGTGGGCAACATAGAGGAATCAGCACTCCCTTCGGACTCTTTTCAAACACAAGCAGATGTTCAACTGCTATTAATATACAGCAGGTTCCTGCAGCTAGTAACTTAACATCTTTATACCTTTATTGTTAATTACTGCCACCAGGACTACAGAGGTGACTCTAAACTCTGCTCATCAACACAAATAAAAAGAAGCACTGTACCTGTGTTCTCTCCATGAAAGTTATTGTTAATACCTATTTGGCCATAACCTAAATGATGAGATGTGCCTATAACTGATAGTGTTCAGCACCTAGTTCTTTCTGATAGTGGATGTGTGGGAGCTGGTAGTCTAATAACTCAGTGGGGAGATTACGACTGTAATTTGATTGAAGCTGGAAAAAAAGTCATTACATCAGGCCTCTGCATAAGCTTTGGTTTAATCACACAAATTGACTTTTATAAGGAGAAGCATTCCACTACAGTGACTTGAAGGTATTTTAATAGGAAACTACATAAAATATAGTGACACAATTTAATCCACTGGGTTTAGGGGTATTAATCTTCATTGTGAATCTTGAATGAGCACACAGTGGGAGAAAGACAAATGAGCAAAACAATTAGACCTGCCCCGGAGCTCACAAGATTAGAAAAACACAGTGAGGTACAGTGGTTGTCTGACCATAATTTGGAAAAGGACTGAGTAAGCAAGGAGGTCTCTTTCTCTAAATAAATCACAGGAGCACAAGGAAAAGAGATGAATGCACGTTTGTGACTCGCTTAAAAACAATTCTTCAGTCTCAATTCTAACTTGTTTATGCCTTTCAGAAGCCTGTTCATAAAAAGCCACTGTGCTCTATTATTTCCTGCGTTCCATTGACAGAGGATGAGAGAAACTCTACAGGGAGCCCAGATGGAGCAGGAAATGGGAGTTTTTACCGGGTGTTTGTTGTGTTGCTGAATCTTACAGCTTTAATTCAAACTCCAATGGCACGGTAGGAAAGCTGCGGGCCCAAACCCTCCAGCATCGAGCACAGGCGGCAACCAGCCTGTTCACTCTGCGGAGCTAGTTTGCATTGCTGCAAATTGCCGTTTTAATTACAGACAAGGAGGAAATGCAGCATGTTACTTCCTATTCGGAGATGATGCACACAAGGAGATACTTAGCATCGTGTTTCACAAGCTGCAAACAACTGCTGAGGAATGAGGCGGATCTGCCACTCGTCACTATAGAATCACACTGTATTATTTTAGACCAAGGTCTTTACATTAAAGAAAGATAGAGAAAGATTTTATTCATAATGTTAGGCTTTACGAAGCCTAGTCTCTAGTTTGATCAACTTCATGGGCAAAAAACATAAAGTAAGTAAATTATCTACACTTCACACTGGAGATAGATGTGACTGTTTAGCAGTTGGTTTCCTTTTTTCAGGTTGTTATAGCCCTGAAAAATGCCACTCTTTTTCCAAAACGCATTTCAAATTTGTCCTGAATGTAATGTGTTTTCACAGGATGATGTAACATGAGGTTCTTTCTCTTATTCCGGCATCAGTTTGTAAAATCTACTCTAACCCGACAACAAACTATAGTGGAAGCTCCTATGAACATGCAGGTCTACTACCACAGTAACCCAAACACCGGCAGAGAACAAAGCCTGCAAATCATCCGCACAATCTTTTTAGATTGATTTGGTTTGCTTTTGAAATTGACTTTGGTTTCAACTTTGATCAGGAACAAATGGGTCTCCCGCCTCCGCTCACAGTCTCTCTGATTCTCAGGTTCTCAGTGACTTTCTTCCTCCTTATCGCAAGTGTGCCCACACAGACAGAGTACATTCACGCACCAGACGAAGTCTGTACACATACACATACACACAAACAAGACAGAGAGTCCACAGACACTTCCAACAAGGCCTGAAGTTAATCTACTTTTTTGTTCAAAGTGAAGTTTTTCAAAGGATAAAAGTCTCACACTGATTAGAATCACTTAGCTTAGCTTAGTTTTACAGGTCTATAGTTGCAAAAGTATCATAATATCAACCAACTTGTCTCACAAAATAATAGAATATAATTTTCTTATAGAATAAATATGTGCAACTAAGTTTTAACAAAGCAGGGAGATAGAAATGCTTTGTAATCTACACAAAGCAGGCACAATTCAAAATTGATTTGACTCTTTCTCTCAGTGTTCAGTCCTTTCTCTGCTGCTACTTTGTGCTGAATCTTAAAGTAGTAAGGCTAATATTGATTTGTCTGTGTCTTTTTAAAATGGTGCTAGCAATCAGAGCAAAACCAATAGGAGCAAATCAAACTCTGACATTCATCCCTATGCATATTAAATGAACAGACCGTGCATAATTACAGGATGACAGATTCACGGACAAGTGTGTCTAACCAGGCACCGTCTGGAATTTGGCGAACACAAAACATGGAGAGGATGTGTAGCACATGTTTTACACTGCTACTTTACAGTGTGTTTTACAGGTGTTGTATAATAGTTCTGTCTCTTTGTCATAAAATTATTTTCTATTACACAGTTTCCTTATTCTGTCCCACACTGCACTCTGACACTAATAACCATAATGTTTATGCTGTATCTCAGTGTATGGCTGCCTCTTCTCTGTACCTGGGCTGTAGAATTTATCATAAAATCAAATATCATCCTCCAGCATATGACTAAAGATGCAAATCAAATAATTTCTAACTGGGAATAATTAACTGTAGGTATATAAAATGCTTCTCTTTAAAAGTTTCTCATATAAACATGCAGTAAAGCTATAAACTCCTCCTCAGTTTCTTTGTAGCTGCATGTCTATACCCATCTTCGTGTTCACACAACAATGAATTATCATCCTTATATGTGCTACTTCAAGGCTGCTCTCAACCTCTACATAAAATGGTTGCTCTAGAAGCTGAAGTTCACAGTGAGAATAAAAATGGAGCCTTCTCCACTTAATTCCAGCCTGTCAAAAGGCCAGCAGAGGAGCTCACCTGTGCAGGAATAGTCATCGATCCTGATGTAGCCCGTATGGCAGATGCACATGAAGGAACCAGGGGTGTTAACACACATGGTGTTCTCTCTGCAGTAGTGCTTCCCTTCAGCGCACTCATCAATATCTAAAGAGAATGGAGAGAGAGACAGAGAGGGGCAGAAGGCTAAGTTGGATGTTGGTTGCTGTCAAAAACGATATGCAAATTCTTATAATCATTTTCTGGTGATTTTTAAAGTTCTCAGCATTCAGATATCAATAATAAGTTAATAACATCACAGACAGTAACAGAAATGCACATAGAAATTACAGTATAGTTACTCTCTTGTGGTGCAGATCAATATTCTGTATGGATACTTGAAGCCTGATAATGAAAGTTCAAGCCATCATGATCAATGTTGATTTACTGTTGGTTTTTCAACCCCCTTTAGCTAAAAGTGACATTTACCTTCGTCCGTTTCACATCTTTAAAAACAAGGTGTAATTTATCTCAGTATATTATTCAATTATTATGGTTTATATTATTTCTCAGATAATTTGTTTGTCCCTCTCTATCACTATGATGTTTCTATGGTTGTTTTCAATAAAGATCTGAATCTTTTGTGTTATTTTTAAGCACATTATATTTGTTAAGGTTCACATACTTTTTCGTGCCATTGTATTGCTGAAAGGAGTTTAGGGGCCTATAATACTTTCCCAGTCTGTACAGAGAAGTGTGGGAGTTTGGAAATGCCATGGCAGAAAAGTTTGGTTGTTGGCCGGAATAAATTATGGAGACGCCCACTGTTAACTTTGTTTTTAATCATTTTCATTTCACACAGAGGAACAGAAATGTCTGACAGGGTGACTGGCTTTAACTGTACGTACAGAGCGATGATTTGTTTACATTATTTTACACTAAGCATAGCTGTCCTGTCTTGTTCAACAAAGTTCAGGAGCTTCCTGAATTCATCAAAGATGCTGGAGAGCGCCATAACTGATTTAGGCTTTCATAGCTTTTTAAATTATTGGTGAGATGACATGTTGTCACTGCTGCAAAAAATATACAGTTTTCCACAGTAAACTAGCTGAGTCATGAGTCATTTGTGCTTGTCCCCTACAGTGATTCTTTTTTTCCTGATCTGTCGGCCCTTACGACAAGATGACACCATTTGTCTATGGCCTCGAAAATGATTACAACATAAATCTGTGTTAGGATGTGACAGCGCTGTTGTTAAGGGTTGCTTAGGTTTAGGCCCAAGATCAGCTTCATTAGAGTTGAGAAAACATAGCGGTTTAAAAGGAGTAGTTCATCAGGGTTAGAGGATCAAAAACAGGTGGTTATGGTGATGGAAGGACAGTGTCATGCTTTTTACTCTGTCGGAAATCATGGACACAGCAGCATCACAGTATCAGAGCCTTAAGTCCCCTGAACAAAAACATACTTTGTTAGGGATTGATGTTTTTCTTCTTTGATGGACAGTCAATTTTCAATAGAAAGGAGGTATCTTTATAGCACTAGTATTATACCATGGCCTATTTTGGGTGTTTCCTCCATTCTGTAAACTACCATGTGTAGTATGTCCTTGTTGATTCTTGCTACAGAGGGTTTCTAAAGGCTCCTGCACAGCCAGTGGGAAAGGACAATTTGTCTTCATCAGTGGGAGACAGAGGTCGAAATGCAGAGGGTCCATGAGAGGTGGGAGCTGAAGCACTTAAGGTTGCACCACTCGATTTTCAATCTATTAAAAGTAAAGCACTCCACATAGCAGCTTAGCTGCTCTTCAGAGTAGTACTTGGCTATTCAATTCATCTTCATGCTTTGAGCATACTTTAAATTTTATATGCTGTAAACAGGTACTGACGTGTAAGAATTACACTACAAGAGAAGTTAATTTAAAAGGTGCTGCACACAAACACAGGTTTTTATGAGGTCACCAAACTTGTAATACACAGAACAATGATAAAGGGGTATGGTATCTCTTCCTAACAGGTGCAACAGTAGATTGAAGGAGAGTATACTGTACATCCAAACAGTCCTAACAAAAACCCACTGTTGAAAATCCCTGTTGTTGTCTTAAACATGATTTAAAAATATAATTAAAGCATATTTTTGTCTTAAGATCAAGAAAATTATTATCCAGTGAACAATGGCATTTTCTTTTTTCCCCTGCTGCTCATTTAACTTAAAACCACATGACGTAATTTATTATTGTGTTTTGACCATCTTTACAGGAGATAAATAAATTATACTAAGTCCTTTAAACAATATGAGAATGTATCTTCAAACTCACTATCAATTTTATTTCTTTCTCCAAAAAGAAAAGTATTTCAGTTCTCTTCTCAAATTTAAAACCAGAGCTCACCAGACCAAATCCAGCACTGACTCGAGCTATCCCTCAGGTAGATAGTGAACATTGGAAGACTGCCTTCCACTTATTTGCACTTTATAAATGGAATGCATTAAGAAAGATTTTCAAACTTGAATGTCTCATCTTACTGATTGCCTTTAAAAGTATTCGGCATTCACAATGTCAATGGTGCAATCTATTTTTTTTTTCTTCCAATTAAGTTTATCATTCTAACTGGTATATTGAGTTTAGTGACCTGAAATGCTCCCCAACATTCAGTATCTCCACCCACCTTCAATCTGAGCAACAGCATAAACGTCCTCAATAACTGAAACATCTTTTAAGGTCTGCAAAGCCCCACTGTACACTGTTTTTTTAATGTGTAGAGTTGTGCCAGACCCACTCATAATTAACAACCAGCTCTTTAGTTTTATGTATGTTCAACCATTTTCAGCTCACGGTTGTAGTTACTTTGCCAGCATGAACTGTAAACTAGACATTTTCTAGTTTAGAGTTCTGCTCACCTTAAATAACATCAGTCAGCCATTTCCAGGAAACAAGCCCAGATAGACAGTGTGTACAGCACCGACAAACAGGCAAAGAAGTGACAGCTAAACACTAGAGTCTTCCTCCGAAAGTGATGAACTAAACAGTTAAATATTTCATTGAATAAAGAACTGAATATTCAACAGTTAACCAGAAATGTAGCTCTAATGGGATGTTCAGGTACACTGCTATACTGTAGTAACAAGACTGAATTCCAATTTAATTTCATTCTTTCAGCCTGACATGTTCATATTTGTTTGTTCAGCTAACCAGTCAAAAGTGACTTTTCAGTCCAGCTTTACACAGATTTAAACAAATACAAAAACAGGTTTATGTATATATTACTATTTTTGTAAGATGAAGTTTTCTCTTGCTTTTTTCATTAATGTAGTTAAACAGGTACCTGTAGCTAACTCTGAAAGAAGCTGATGTTCTTATCCTTAATCACTAAACTTTAATGAGTCAGTCCTTTTTATTAACCAGGGGAAACATCGAATCTGAAAATGTAGGCAGGTATTTAACTGCCTGGACTAATGCTTATGTTACTTTACTAATTGTTTAACTAGGTAATTGTTTGCTAACTTGCATAAGAACTTGATAAACTAATGGCATATCACGGCTGCGTCTGTAAGTTTATTGTGGAGGCTGTCTGCACCCTAGTAATTAGAACTTAGTTAGTGCAGCTTTAAAAGAATATTACTTATTAGATTAGATACTGCTTTGTATTTACTCACTCTCATGGTTCCATATTTGGATCCATATTAACTGTTGCCTTAGCAACAGCTATTTCTGGGGTCTAACTGCACGCCAAACCATCAAACAGAAGATGAACAACACTGCCAAGAAAAACAAACTAATCTTGATAATGTGATGCAACCAAACGCAATTCGATGCAAATGCAAGTCGAACCGAACAAACTCATCCATGTAATATGCTCCTGGGCGTTGTTCCTGTTGTGAGTACAGGTCAAGTGTAAGAACTTTTTGAGAGACAAGCTCCGTAGTCCTTGACATTAACAATTTATTATTCATTCACTGTATTCAGTGTCTGTAAGTGTGCAAGAGGACATTCACCCCTGAATATGTTCTGTGCCAGATGCTTTTGCAAAGAGCACTTGAAATTGAATTTCAATAGATTTGCATTGGCATTCACTCGGCTCGCATGTCCTTGGGTAGAGCATCGCCCACCACCCCGAGAAAAAAGAGCTCAGCACCTGCTTACAACTATGCGTTCACATTTCCTTGGTCTTCCTTTCACAGTTTCATCAATACTTGCTGCCTCCAGCTATTCAAAAGCTTCACAGATAAATGGAGCAGGCAGACAATCACTAACCACCTATGAAAGTACACACGTCCTTCACTAAATGAATGGAGGTTAATTAAACGCTGTCACTGGCTTTGAGAGAGCGAGAGAGAGAGAAATAAAGATGTAGAGAGGTTAAGAAGTAAATAGGAAGTATGGGAAGAGCAGACAGCAGGGCAGGTAAGGAGAGGAACTGGATTAGAGACAAAGAGTCACAACAAGCTATACTCTAAAGCTAGACAGAAAAAAGGAGATGAGACAGACAGAGAGGGTGAATGACTGAGATAGTGAAGTAGAGAGAGATAGGGAGGCAGCTGGAGTGAAACACGCCAGGCAAAAAAAAGGATTAAACATAGAAAGACAGAACAGAATAAGAGAGAGTCAGTGTGATGTAAAAGTGGTGAAAAGTCTGTGTAAGAGAGAGAACAATGGAGATAGCAGGAGAAAAAGATTTCGATGGCAGAGGAGCAGAAGTGGAGGGAAAAGCAGCAAAAGGTATTAACTCTCAATGAAGAGAAAGTAAGAAAACAATTCACTCTGTCCACAGTTGCAAAGGTAACCTTGAGAGGAGGTCTTGCGTGGGAGCTTTCTCACTTTCTGATTGGCCGTCCATAGCAGCAGCTTTGATTTAGAGCCTATTAACTGTAAGACACCATCCATCCTGCACTCGGTGACAGCAGTTACATTTGCTAAAACAATATGTTAGGAGGTGAGATGATGGGGGGCACTGCACGAACGAGAGGGGGAGAACGACCATCTCCATCTCCATAAACGCACTCAATTTTCTTGATTGGCCTGTCACATGGACACACGTGATGTGCCAAGCAAAGAGGGCTGGACGAGAGTCAGCAGCGGCTTTTATCGCTGAATAGAGTGCTTGAGGTCAATCTGTTGGCACAACACGATGGATGGCTAGCAAACGGCTGTGTTCTTTTTTTTCACATTTGTGAATTTGTGCATTACTACTCAATCAATCACAGTCATACCTGAATAGGGTGGACGGTTTTATAATAAAGTAATATAATATAATATCATTTTGCATTATATTTGGACAAGAAAAGCATAAAAAGCGAGGTCTCTTAGTTCCTGCAGTCACTCAACTGTCAGAGATGGAGCTACTTCAGAAATCTTGTTTGAAGTCAGAACTCCATATTTTAGAGGAGGTTATAACAACTTAACAAATTCACTAAAAAGTTTAACTTATCCTTAAGTAATCTCAACTCAAGACATTACAGAATGTAACAATATAGCTATAAATTATAAAGGAAACCCAACAATGGCCAATACTTGGCCAGCACTTGGCAAGAGTGAAGAGGGAAAAACTTCATTTAACAAAAATAAAAAACTCCAGCAGGACCAGGATCAGGCCATCTGCCTTGACCGAATGGGGTGAGTGGAAAGTGGAAAGAGAATAGAACTAAAATGGTAGGAGCAGTAACTGCACACAAGAAATATACAGCAGACAGGGACAGGAGAGGTACAAGAATCATATAACCTTTGCAATAACATATAGAATATAAAATAAATAGAATATACTATAGTCGCTATTTTAGCTAAGGATTAGTATGATAACACTGCTATTTACCTCCATATTCACACAGTCAAGGCTAATTTAAATGACTTGAGCTTTGAAGGTTAATAAACTGAATTCTGTCGCAATGCTGAGTTAAACTCAAAATGTTTAATCTCATGGCAGTGATACGGGAGAAGAAGAAATCTTCATCTAGGAAACAACAATATGTTGAAATATAATACTAAAAACTAGACTGTCAAACTATTGGTGGCACTTGAAGAAATGTCAGTGGTTTTCTGTGAATGTCTTTACAAGATTTCATTCCAATGTAATGTTTTTTGAGATATTTTAGTGCTTCACTGCTTTTAAGGCTACTGCTGTTTATTCTGATGCAGCAAATGCACAGTGATAGTACATTATGTCCCCATTGTTGTATCATTGAAGGTCACAACAGTTCAGATATTTTACTTATTCCCATTATTGTAAATCCTAGTCACAAATATGTAAATAGGGAATAGCACCCGATCTCTCTCTGCTTGCATAGCGTGTAGTTTTTACTAGGGAGCGTCCTCACTATCTGTGTTACAGCAATGCACCAAGGTCTGAGAGTAGGGAGATAACACTGCCATTGCCTTTGGATGTCCCACAAAGACATCCAAATCTGTGCCATTCCACCAGCAGCGTCTATTTCTCTCCCTTTATCTCTTTCTCTTTCTGCTTCTCGACTATCCAGCCCTTCCCCTACCGGCTCACTTACTCAAGCAGATGGTTTTCAACAAATGGCAGAGGGACGAGCCTTGCCAAAACACTGTCTGATATTCCTCAGTAGCTAGTTCCCTCATGGACAGATATGGCAGTCGGAGGGAAAAGAGCTGTCCCTGCTGGCCAAACAGAGTCCCACTCAGCAAATAATGTTCACTGTTGGTCTTGGTTCCTTGTGGGTGGAGAAAGGTGTCAAAGGACGTTACAGGAAGCCTCATGGTTCAACAGGTTTGGAGGGATTTCAATCACTGTAAAAGCCTCTAACAAGTCCTTAAAGTTAATTTTTGGAAGTCTATGATGCTGTGAATCTTTAATTGTCTCTTTGTGTTATTTACTTGAGCTATGCTTTTTTCTTGAGCGGGCACAGAGACTTGCTGCATTAATTTCTTTTTGATTTATTACACAAATTACTTTTACACAGTGTAACCTTTATAATTCATAAAAAGTATTTAAAGTGGTGATATTACTTGTATTGCTTTTTTATCTATTTCATGATTCTGAAATGTTTTAAACTCATTTTACGCACTTAGATTTTTAATTAGTTGATTATTCATTCAGAATAATGAGCCAAAAGTGTTCAAATAGCTTAATTTCTTCACAGCTCAGGTATTGAGTATTTTTAAATTCTACTTAATGAAGCCCTGAGATTTAAGTCTGTTGGCACATTGGTCTGTTGCAGGTCGTATTGCACGAGGCTGCTTGGGAAATTTTAGAACACCTTGTTTTTTTTAATAGTCTCTTTACTTTTTGTCATTCAAAAGAAAACATGCAATAAATGAGAAAGGAATGGCATGTCACCTTGCTCCTTTATTGTTGCAACATTTTGGGGCAATGGTTATTTTCACAGCTGCTTTTACATCAACAAAATTCTCAGACAAAATGTATTTCTTTGAAGTGAATTAGCAGCTCATAGTTTCCTTTCAGAGTCATGAACTACAGATATACTTTCTTAAATGAAAGCCCTTTTTGGTATTGTTTAAACTTACCAAATTGGACAATCATTCTTAAATAAACACGCTTAGAAAGATCCAAAACAAATATGCAAAATGTCACTGCCAATTTGGGTAGGAGAAGGAGCCAATTAAGATGACTGAGTGGGAAGAATCCCACTAGGAAGAAACAAGAGTGGAAATCTTCATTCTGAGAGCATAGTCATTGTCTAATACCAGACACACACTGTGATCAATCACTGTAAATGCTTAGAAACCTGCTACCTAACCTAGAACAATACACATCAAATAAGAAAAGGGTAGAGAAGAGAGGTGTGTGTGTATAATTGCAAGGTGTGTGAATGTATGTTATTGTTTTCTCCTGTCAATTTGCACACAATACTTCTTGCACATTGAACACATGACAACCTGACAATTCCCACTGTTCCATGTTCCATCCAATTTAACAACAACCAAAGATCGCGCTGTGCAAACATCAACCAGCCACTGAATTACTGCAGCCAGTGTGTGCATGTTTTGTTTTTATATGTGACAATAAAATGTTCTGAGCTCTCTTTGATTTAGCGTGAATTAAATGAAGGCTGGTGCATTTCCACCCTAACAGCTGTCTTGTTTTTGTGCAGGGAGCATCAATGGGATTTTGCTCTTAATTCCAGATCTCATTAATCTGTGGAGGATTTCCCTCCACACATGAATCAATGAAACATCATCATTCATCACTCGTCACTCTGTGACCGTTATGTGCAGGCCAAAGGTCAAAACATTGAATTACAAGTAGCAGAAAGAGCTATCAGAGCTTTATGAAAGGCTGACCTTAAGTTCTGAAATACATGACTTGCCACATATTCCTAAATTCTATTAAATATGTTTCTGTATATGTTAATATACTGCTGTATGCATTTTAATGTAAAGCACACACGGCTTGTTTACCTACTATTTGCAGTATTTATGCCTATACTGTAAAAAAGAATCTTAAATATCTAGAACCTTTGCTGATGTAAAGGCAGGTATAGCACAAAGCATAAACACTTGCCAGTAAAAGTCCTGAATTCAAAATAAAATTCATTTTAAAGCAGCAAACGACTTATTAGTCATCCCATCTGGAAGAAACAGCAGTAAGGAAACTTCTCCCATGTGGTATCTGAAGGATTCTGACTGAGCTGAGCTGCAATACTGTTATTTACACTAGATGGGACTGTCTGGATGATGGTGAAACTGTCTGTGTTGGTTGACATTTCAAATGGGTCACAGAGGTGAGGTGTGTGACAGTCATAATGTGAATATGTTTGCCTGAGTGTGTATGTGTATGATTCATCTGGGTGTATGGGGCAGCGATGATCCCAGCAGTTAGGGGGGCCCAGGGGCTCGGGGCTCATCCCAGCAGTGATTGGGTTTTGGAGCGGGCTGCGCTCTTCAGTCAGAGCCAATTGGCCTGCTGCCACCTTGTGACATTAAAAAGACAGCAGCGGCAATCAAATCCTTCTGTGCTCACAACTGATATGCTTGGACACAAACACACACTTAAAGCTCATGGGCGATAAAACCTCATTCTATGTGCAGCCTTGCCTTTTTGAATCAGTTAGATTAAGCATTCAAAATTACCCTAGACATGTCATTGTGATATGATAGCTTTCTCTTCTTCCTTGTCACTCTCCTGTTGTGTGTTTATTACATCTAGTAGTAGGGTGTTGCAACAAGTTCTGTCACATCCTGCAATTTCAAGCCTCGCTTCAAAATGATAAGAAGTCTAATCAGTGTGAGTAATTGAAAACACTTGTGTGGGTGTGCTGAGCCACTTGTTTTATTGGTTAAGTAGTTTGCAGCCAACTGTGTAGACTCATCTGTTGTTGTAAAGTTATAATTGACAAAAAAGACTTGGTCGAATCGGTTTTATTGAATCCTGCTCTTATAGAATTGCAGAACAATATGTGTGTGGCCCAAGACTGAAGTAATTTTTCCTCTGTGATATACAGTAGTGCTCCATTGTCTCCAAAATCAATTAAAAACACATCAATGAGCTACACTGTTGAACTGGCTGATACCCACATGTTGGCCTGGGGCCTCATTTATAAAAGAGTGAGCAGAATCCATACCTAAAGTTTACATGTGCACAAAAGAGAGAAAAGAAGAAAAAGGAATAGGTCAAAAGACAAGAAGGTTGTTTGTTTGTTTTTCGTAATTGACAAGAGAATGTGCATGTTTGGTAAAACTCAGAGTCTCCGATAATTAACAATGAATGGTCAATAAAAATCCCCTATAAATATTTATATGTTGTTTCTGTAAAGAACAGAGGTAGTATTGCACTCTTTCTTTGAGGGGCTGATGGCTGCAGCAGCTGTTAATGCATCAAACAGGACAATCCCCAATTTAAACAAAGTGGTCCATTTGGAGGTGGATGCCATAAACCCTTTAATGCGCACCACCAAAATGTTCAAAGTCTACTATTTATGATGATTGCAGGAGGGGAATGTGTTATCAGGTGAGTTGAATAAGAAGGCAAAGTGTATCAGGCAGCCATCTCCAGTGTGGTGATGCTGCAAGTGGAGCCACAGTGATGAGTTCACTGAACACACAAAAGAGTGAATTAAAAATGCATTTGATCATATTCTTAGTACAGACGTAGTAATAAATCTACAACTGTTCTGTTGTTTAGTCTTATATGGAACTGTATACAACAGATGATGTCTTCAGGTGAAGTAGTGGAACTCAATGAAATCAGGATATTCAGAGTTAATATTAGAAAAAAGTGAGCCAGACCTTCAGAGTTTGCCAACTGACACATTGTGGTGTTGTTTCTGGCATTTCAGCTACACGGTGGCGCTCTCCAGGTGGTACTGGAGTGCGAGCATCCTAGGGCTGGACCATCTTCTCTAAGCTCTGAGGCTCTGGGTAGTGATGAGCCAATACCAGGTTTAATTATAGACACATGAATTGTAAGTGTAAATGGTTATGGTTTAAGTTACTGTATGTTTGTGGAATACTTAGTATTTTACAAAACACAATAGAAAACTAAACTTGTGAGAAGAATTGTTACAAAATACAGCATATTGACTTTCTGTACATGTCTGATCAGTCTCCGTCAACTTTGTTTTTACTCTCAACCCTATTTTGTGAGCTTCCAATGGCTTTAAATGAGGCCCCTGATGCACTACTGATGCACAATCACTAGAGAACCAAATAGATAATAATCTGCACTTTAGAAATACTCCCCATTAAGTGCACAGTTTACTCTCTACTCTTACATTCAGTGTTCAGGATGTTTTGAGAGATTACTCAAACCTTTTATAAAATGGTAACTATATATTTGTAACCTATTTTTAAAGGCTCACACAATAAATAGTCATAATTCAGGGTGGGGCTGAGTGCCAATGACAGACCAGGAGCAAGAGGTAAACTGACAATGAATACTGCAAACCTTATTCCCTACACTTTATTGAGGTTGAGGCAGAAACCTTATATTATGTATAGACATTTATCTCAAAATTCAGACAGAGAAAAGAAGTAAATGAGAAAAGGCTTACTGTGCAAATATATATTGAACTATTTAATATTATCTATGCATTTATCTAAATTTGGTAACTGCAGTACGATAAATAATGTGAGTTAGTCAAATAACACATTCTAGGATATGCAGTACATTAAAAACAAAATCCTGTTGCATTCCTTGTCTCTTTCTAATTCCTCTATTGAACACAATATCATTTTGTATTTCACATTTCCCATATGGATGCTATGAAAAACACCCAAGCAGTTTTCTTTTTGAGCAATCCTGACGGAGAATTTCTAAAGTAGGGCATTTCAAAACCAGACAACAATGGAAGACGTCTCTCTGCCTGCAGTCCTCTACAATGCTGAGATGAATAATGGCATTATCTCAACACACTGAACTATACTGATTGTTCAATTTAGAGACAATCACACAGTCTGTCACTTCTCCACTACTTGACCCTCTGTCTAATTCTGTCCTAAACACATGCGCGCATGTAGCAAAATAGGCCTTCATCCTGACCGTGCTATGAAGATGGGATGGAGAAAAAAGGGGCCCTTTTTTCTGTTAAAGAAGTCAGCGTTCAAATACACACACAGACATCCACCTGCACACATGCACACACAGACTTACACAAAGGCAGGGCTAGTATCCCCCTGAGTTTTCCCTACTGCTGCTTCTATGAAAAATTTAGACAGAAGTGATCTCATCGGCTATTTTGAGCCCATCTCTGACCTAGGAATGTTTTAAAGAGCTAGTCTCTGTCGCTGCTTTTTGTGATGCTTGTATTTATGTTTGAAAATACCCAAAAAAATGAAGTGTGTGTGGATGTGGGTACATAAAAACTATATGTTTGACTGTGTATCTCTATGTCTTTCTGTTTTACAATTTCCCTGCTGTGTTCAATACATAAAATTA
Organism: Anabas testudineus; assembly: GCF_900324465.2. NCBI lineage: Eukaryota > Metazoa > Chordata > Actinopteri > Anabantiformes > Anabantidae > Anabas > Anabas testudineus. The sequence continues at coordinate 17,657,014 of NC_046615.1, forward strand.
CCTCTAAGTTGGGCTTCTCATCCCATCTCACAGGCACTGCTGTATTGAAACTTGTGTAGAATTGAAAGCAGGCGATTTCACTTGTGTTTCTGTACATTTACTTGCAGCCACAAAATGATGTATCTATTATTTGAACACAAACATTCTCTCATCTATTCGCAGGATCTTCAATGCTTCGGCAAGATGGTTCTTTTATTTTCCACACAGGACAAACACACACAATCATACAGTATATAGTAAGTGAGTTATAGAGAGACACAAAAATCAATTGCTTTTGAGAGAACTCCATCAGCAAACGGAGTCAATTTCAGGTTTCTCTGTGTAGACTCTGATGCAAACACTCACAACAAACAGGCCATCCAATTTTATAGTAAGACTCAGGCTGTTCTTGAAATGAACACTCTTAGTCTGTAAGTGTTGATGTTGGAGTCAAAGGCCTATCTACTTGTACTTAGTGTCACATTGGTAATTGTGACAGACTCCTCTATTCTTATTTCTACAACAATGAACTGATGAAAATGTTTGAGGAGCCAGGATATTACACATGTGATAATGATGGAAAAACGTAACCAAGTAGAAACAAGAATAAATAATGTTTTCTGGTTGTTGTTTAGAGTAATAAAATGCTAATGCCTGAGAGGAACATGAATGGCTTTATGTTAGGAGTAAAATATTTCTCATTTTATCATCATGTTTGACACATTAATAAAATAAATGTTAACTTTTATTCAGTATTCCCAACTCTAAGGAAACTGTGGTCAAAGTACACCGAACACAGCGCTGAAGAAGCATTTCAATTGTTTAAACACGCATACATTTTTCTTTTGAGGGTAGTGTAATAAGATGTGTTACACTACACTACACTAACACTGACATATTACAACTTTATGAAGTTGTTATTTTTGCAAACAGCTGCCTTTTCACAAATCCAGCAGACAGAGCAACAAGTTGGGTTGTGGCCATCTGATAGTCTGATAATGTAAGTTAGTCTTCACATTGCTCTAATGTATGGCTGGTAAAGTCCTTCCCAAGAAGCCTAACCTTGTATATCTGTCACTGGCTCTTATCAAAGCTTTTTCTCTTGAAAAACGCTGCCTCCTGTGACCAAAATCAGACTGATGACAGCAGGATGAATGAATTTAAACAGGGGAGCCAGAGAAGCACGTAAATGAGCTCAAAGATGCTAAAATGCTCCATGGAGCCAGAGAAGAATGCAGAGTCAGGAGAAATGCTATCATGTATATTCCACATGGTCATTTAATTAATTGTTAATATGGGTCCAACAAGCAGTTATTTTTAATATAATTTATTTGCCAATTATTTTGAAAATTAATCTGTCTGATTGTTTGTTTGGTATAAATAATGTCCAATATTGTTGGACATACTTAAAAACCCAAACGTATTCAGATAACTATCACACAACACATATTCAATATGAGAAGCTGAAACCAGTGCATTAATGATATGTGTGTTTAAAAGTGAATCAGAATTAATCCAATTAGTTTACAATGTTTTGCCATCTGTAATTCAGTGCAGTGTAAAAAGCTGAAGTTTTCTGCTTGACTGCACTTTTATCACATAATTATCTGATTATTATAATTAGTACAATTGTTAGAACAATGTACTTTTAAAGTGCTTTTTGTGAAATAGGAGTATAAAGCAGCATCAAATATAAATACTTAAGTCCAAGTACTTCTGAATTGTACCTTATATCATGCCAGAGGAAATATTGCACCAATATTTGAGTCATGTTTTCAAAAAGACCGTGGTTACACACTATTATTGTCCTTTTGACCACAACCTACCACCCACACCACCACTTTCCATTAATTTAAGACAGATAGTATCTTTAATTATGCAGATTCTCTCAGACTATTTAATTACCTGGACAACTGCTCACATCTGCAAACTAATGTGAGTGAGATCCGTAGAAGCTGTGAACTACTGTTCTTTCATTTAGTACCCTGGTTACAATAACAAAAAGCTCTGCAGCACAATTGACACTTTAGCTTCATCTTGACAGAAAGGGAATCTAGAAAAAAAAACAGGCCAAAGCATATACTCACAAATGCAAACTGCACGCACACACACTCAATATAGAAAGAGAACATCAAGAAGGCTGTATATATTGACAGGGCAGCTGTCAAGGTCATATGCAGATGAATATGAGGAACTTTGATGCCAGGATGGCTAATTATTACCAGTGGTGCACAGGGGCAGCGGTTGTGACATGATGTTTACTACATATTTCAGCGAACGATAGCACTGGACGTGATAAAGTCATCATTTTTTAATGATGCATGTGGTAAAAATCAGTCAAGATGTAAGATGAGGAATTCAGCCGAAGCACCATGTATTGAGGGAGCGAATGTTTGAACTCTGCAACATGAAATGACCTGTGCTATGACGTATAGAGCATGTTTTTCAATCCTTTAATGTGGAACATTCAAAAGGCAATCAAGTAAAACACTGTCTGTTTATATAAGAGAGCATATAATAAATGATATAATAAATCCATTTTACCTAGAAGTGCAACATGGCTGGAGACATCTGAGCCTCAGAGTGCAGTCAGTAATGAATGGCCTTGCTGATGATAGATGGCCTAACTTTAATTGCTGCCGCAGCCGAGTGACAGTGAATACATACATACATAAAGATGCTCAGCATGTTTTTATATCACAAATTAATCAGCTAAGCGAGAACACAAACATAAGTCTCTCAGAATGCACACTGCGATGCTGTTATTGTGTGTTGTGGACAACAATAATGAGAGGATTACAGCCTCCAATCACAGAAGGATTACGCGATAAAAGCATGATTTCAACACACTGTTTTTATGGGTATTTAGCAAATGTCTACATTATTTTGCAATGCGTGCTGTATGCATTTCCATTTTTTAACAATTATTTTTTTGTTTAAATTTTAATCAAAAGAACAAAAACAGCCCAGATGTATAAACAAGGTATTAAAGTTTTGTAAGCTGACACGAGGGAATTCTGTGTCAAGACGACAGAGTAATGTGACGCATTCATTAAAATAAAAACACGGGAACAAAGAAATAGAAAATTGATCTAATGTCTTGTGCCTATTGTGCTGGATTATCTACCCTAGGCCTGAGGCAAGTTGCATTTATATTGCTCCACAATATAAAAAGAAGAAAACACTTTCTTTTAAAAGAGAATAAGCCATGACATATCCAACTATGCTAACTGAGAGGTAGCAGAAACAGCTGGCATAATAACAAATAAATAAATACTTTTTATGTTAAACATCACTTTTAATATTTATCTAATGGCAAATGCATGGGTACAGGATCAGTGTATAGACAGATTCATCTCACTTTGTCACATCATGTCAAACGTGTTATTTCTAGTGGGGAATTGTTTTACAGTTGAGATATGTATAAAATGTGTCTGTGTGCTTATTTCACAAAACTAAATTGCTTTAGGTTGAGACCGAACAATGAAAGCAGTCTAACAACTGTACATTCTGTGAAAACTGTTAAAAAAGCAAACACTGAATTGATACGACTTTGATGTCGCAAATAATCATGACCCCATTTAGGCAGCACCAAGTGCATTCACAAAAACCAACCACATATCCACTCTCGTGGGTGGGTAAACTTCAGCTAAAAGTCATGGTTTGTTATTCAGAGCCATGCCTTACCTTCACAGTAGGCATTATCATCTCGCAGTGGGCGGAAGCCATCCTTACAAACACAGCAGTCTCCTGCCTCCAGGTTCACGCAGTCGGAGTGCTCTATGCAGCTGTGGCCCTCTGAGCAGAAGTCATGACCTGCGGGACACATGGAGAGGAAAAGGTTGAGCTCCAGAGGAGGGAAGAGGAAAGGAGTGATGGAGGTATACAGGACCACTGCAAAGGTTATTGCCAAAACCTTTTCTCAGACTATCCAGACTCTGGCTTTCCCAAATATACTAGAGCAGCTAACTAGAAGCTACAATCTCTCACTGTCACATTGGTTATGATCATCAAAAAACAATGGTGATACCATAAATATGTTTGACTTAAAAGTACAAATAGCTAAAACCAAGACAGTAAAATTCAAGACATGATGCTATTTATTGAGTGTTTGCCCATTTCTTACAAATCACACATACTTTGTATCATTGTTTTTTTTACGCCAGTTAATCAACTAAAGTCCATTAATGCGTCTTGCACTGAAAAGGTTGTGCCAATTCTGAAATCTACACAAACAAAACAGATGCTACATCACAACCGCAAGTTGATTTTCATAGTGGCTGCCTGGAGGCTGGAAGTCAATCGAAGACCTTGTGGTTTTGAAAAACTGTCAGTAATTTAATTGCTGTCCACTTTTTCCACTGTCTATTACTGACAGTGTACAGAGAGTCTTTTTATTCCTTGCAAATGTACTCCTCTTATCTAGACATAATACGGGAAATAATACTAAAAATAATGCTATATTGGTACATTTAGATTTTCTCCATACCTCTGCAGATTTTACAGCATCTGTCACTCAAGGCGATCTGCTCCGACTCTGGACAGCTGAGTTCGGGACAAGGCTCACTGGGGACCACTCGGTGCATGGTCCTGTCCTGTTGTGGGTAGAGAGAAAATCCTCATAAGCTACTTTCTGTGTCCACTCTGCCCCCTTCATTTGCTAAGGCCTTGAATGTAATTATTGAGGTAATTATTCATCTATTGTATTTCCTCTCCCACTCTCCCTGCTCCCTGTGTGTTCATTACAAACCAATTACTCATTGGTCAATAGCAGCTTTTCCCAAACTACTAGAAGGAAAAAGGTTTTCTCCTTCTCTCCTTCTGTTATCCTCGGTGATTTACATCATGATTCACGCTGCATTTTTATGATGCAAACAGTAAATCAATCTTCTGGATTATCCCTGCATGTGTGTTTAGTCAGAGTATAAAACCTGATTAGGGGGTTCCTTTCCCAGTGAGCCTTTGGCACATCTCTCTAATGATGTCATCCATGACTGATACTAATTGAGAGTCATTAACACCAGACACTGTTGGACCTACTCATTCTATGTGAAATGCACATATTTTATTTACAGATAAACGTATCTGTCTCCATGCAGTGTCGTGACCTCTGCTCCTACATTGGTCGAGAATGCCATAAAATCCTGCAGTAAACTTCTGCCTCAAAGTCAACTTTCCAAACTAGTCTCACCATCTACTTCTTCTGCTATCCGCCATCCAAACTTACACCCCCCCTGCAGCCAGCAGGCAGACAGAAGATCAGAGGCATGACAAGCAGCTGTCAGGGGAAGCCTGCAGGAGTCTGCAGCAGTGGGCTGACTGACAGCACTCCCCGTCCCCATTTCTTTGATCTGCCTGGGACTGCCAGTCAGTTAACTGGGACTACAGATGGGCCAGGTGTGGGCAAGCAAGCCAGACAGCTGTCTGAAGCTGCAGATTCTAATGGAGCTTTGCAAAATTCATGGAGGAGCTGGTTGATGTGATAGAGTTGGGTGATTAAAAACTTCAAATCACTTTTTTGTGATTGATTGGGGATGCCTGGCATAATCTTATCAAGTGAATTGCTCCCAAAAGTGAACGACCCACCCATCTGGTGCGTCAGGCAGACAAAAGCAAACACTCTGACTAATTGGAAAATTAAAATCATTTGGGACCACTGTGGTATCTGATGATTGGTTGTGAAGAATGGCTGTGGCATCCTATGATTGACAGGTGCACTGCTTTGGCCTCCAAACATAAACTCAATTAGTACGATATGGAGCGGACAATCTTGCATGCTGGCTCATGGAGACTTGATTTATCCTCACAGGGTGGGCCAAAGTAACTGAGGAATGAATATTTAGGAAGCTGTCATGCACTGCAACATGAAAATTAATAGAGCTGATGTAATGGATATATGAGTTATTGTGGTGCGGCGATGGAGTTTGATAAAATGATTTCAAATAAATGTGTGTTTTTACTGTCTATGTGTGTGTGTGTGTGTGTGTGTGTGTGTGTTGACATGACTTACTCTGCATTCAAATAGCAGGCACCTGCCAGAGGAGTCACGCACAGCTTTCTGATCCCCCTCTACCAGCTCTCTTCCACCAAACAGGCAGACAGCTGGTAGTAGACACAGAAACATTATGAGCATACATACGAACACATACAAAAAAGACACACACATAAAATCACACTGCTCTCTTGAAAACCAGTATCTTCAAGAGTGTTCAAGTTCAAGCGAGCCTACCTGTGGATGAGCTGTTGAGTTTTCATTTGAAAAATGAAGACTTGTGTGATAAAATGTTTCACTTTCTGATGTTGTTAAAACAAGTGATAATGTCAAATGCATCGTATAATGTCTTCAATTCCCAAACAATCCGCAAGAAAAGCAAACTAATTAATTGACTTGTAACCTAAATAATAAACTAATGAATGTTTTCTACAGATGATCTACATAAAATGCTACAGTTTAATCACACTGGGGATCAGTTGTGTTCATAAACACTAATAGAACTCCAGGGATGCTACATAACAGTGCTTTTATTTTCAACTTTTGTTAAAGTGCTCAGGTAAATTGAGTAAAGCCAAATCAAGCATGTCAAACCCAATTAGGCAATGCTACCGAGGCAGAGATGAAATAATTACCGTGTGAAAAGAGCAAGCGTTCCTCAATGCAACACTAAGTAGGACCCGTTACACATACACTAATAATCACATAGGCTGAATGTGTGCGTTTGATGAGCAGTTGGGGGTCAGACAGATTCAGACTAATATGAGAAAGAGAAATGATTGACACTGCAGGTCAGGCCCTATCACAAAGCAGTGTACCATGAAAGGGAAGGACTTCTGAAAAAGCCATTTAACGTTCTACTTGACAGACCATCAAAAAAAATGAATAAAAAAAATAAAAAACAGGCTCAGAACTCCTCCCTGTAAGGCCTCGTGCTGTGAGATAAGGCTTTAATTTGGAGAGCGAACCATGTCTTTGTAGTAGGAAACCTTGCGGCACTCTTCTCTCCAAAGCAGGAGCATGCGTAATTAGCTATGTGTTTGTCTACCTTGTTGAGATAAGTGAGCATGCGGGTGTTGACTTTAAGGGGATTACCTGCTACATGTTTATATTTGTGTAACGCAGCGGCAGATTCCGACTCATACTTTAAACCCATGTGTTGCAGCCTCGACCCTTGGGTTAGTGGAAATGATGCAGACGCAAGCTGATTAGAATCAAAGACCGAGTGTTTCTTGCTGATGAAGAGTTAAATTTTGTCTATTATTTACTTTGCAAGGGAAGCAGGAGCATCGGCAGCAGTGTGTGGGAGTGTGTGGTGAGAAAGTTCTCAGATCAAGTCAGCTTGCACAAGATGTGGACTGAGAGCTGCAAAGATATACTATACATACATTAAGCACGTTGTGTGCTACATTTTTATTATTTATGTGTGGTGTGTAACCTTTACAATAACATCAGTTACTAGAAACACTCCTACACACTATAAATACCAAACTATGCTTATTTAATGCACCCTCTAGATTTTGTTCTATACATCGACAGGGAACTCTTTCTGCTTTGTAAAAGCAAACACATCACATCTCTTTAGGTTTCATTTAGGTTAATATCTGAAGAATGCAGGGTGAGAAGAGCTAATATTCTTTAAAATCCATTTTTATTGAAAGGGGAATTGAGAGAATATGAGATGCAGAGTGCTGCACTAAAAAGGCTAATAAGAGTTCATTGCTGAACTCAAAGTCTTGTTGGGGGGGGGTGCAGACCGACCTTCTATGTAGATGTGTGATGAAACAGAATTATTTATCCAGCAAGAACGTAACAGTTCTCAAAAGTTGAAACACTGACATTTAAGAAGACACTATTGCCAGTGAGTGTTTCCTCTTCACTTTGCTCACTGCATCAACATATTTGCCAAAAATAGGAACTACTTCACATCACATGCACCGATCCCAGATTTACTGGCTCATGTCTATGTGACTGGTGGCCATCTGTGTTTTGAAGCCAGCTAGCGGATAACTGATTGGTGCATGTATATACAAAAGGATGGAACCATCTCAAGAGGCATGTTAGGAGGTAGCTTAGCAACACAGCAGAGCCCTGGTCAATTGTCAGGCAGCCCTTGTGGAGGCGTGATGTTTACTCTAAATCTGGTGGTGGTTGGAACTTGTTTTGCTATTTGCGTGTTTGTGCGCAATTGTGTCCATGATTGTATGAGTGTAGGAGGGTGACAAGGTTAAGGGTACTCCACTCACGCTGGCACTCCTTGCAGCAGGCACCCTTTACGTAGGCAGGCGCTGTTCCCGCTGGGCACTGAGGGGGAGGGCAGGATATGGCCTCACATTGCACCGTGCCGTTCTGGTAGGAAGAGAGAAACGAAGCACGTTGTTTAAAGTATGACTAGTGTGGGTCAAGCAATACTGGAAAATTCACTATTAATATTAATATATATTACCAATTATTTTGTGTTTATTGTGAAATACATACTGTACATTGTGAAATTTAAATTGTTAGTCAGCGATCACCTGACTAACTTACAGTAGATTTCCGTTCTATTGTCATTTCTCCAGCTGAGCCAGTAATTAACATTGCTTCCACGGATGAAAGCTCTGTGACAGAAACATCTATGAACCTGATCCACATAATTGATAACATCTTAATGCAAGACCTTTGAATTTTAAAGGTCACAACTAATTGCTACACATAAGGTAAGGAACATATCCCATCTAATTCCTTAATTGCAGCCCAGGAATGGCAACACAGGGTTCCTGGTGAATGAAGCGATTTCATTGGATGAGTGGGCAGAACAAATCCCTGATGATAATTATCATCTGTCAGGAGCAATTAGGTGCAATGCACTGAGAGATATGTGATTTCCTATTTTTTGCATGTTGGGTATTGGTGCGCGAAGGCATTGGATTGGCTGGTTGTTCCAAAACTGAGTAGACTGACAGGGGGTGAAATTTGTCTGTTGATGTGGTACAAGCCCCAGATCTCCAATCGTTTCTAATTCTCTTTTTGGAAATTATTCACACTTTATGCAGCGCAAAGTAGACCCTTGAGAAAATTGAGCATCACTAAGCACTGCTGTTGATGTGTCTAATCCTGAGTACTGTGGAGGTTTTCAATACGCTATCTTTTCTTGGGTAACTGGGGCAACCCTCCTCGTAATGTAAGGATATAATGAAAATACAAGCTCTAGACAGTGGGGCCACTGCACTCTGCACCTCAAGCCCACCCAAACACGGAATTAAAGAGCATCGAAACAAAAGCTACTACTTACAATGAGAGCACTCAATATGTGTGCACATGTAGAAAAACACAAACAAACTGATGAAAACAAACACAACCCAGCGATACAGACTTGAAAGATAACATATTCTCTTCCGTCCCCTCTTTCTCTAAATTGAATGCACTCCTTGGGTCTTCATTACTGTAACACACACACACATATACCCATGTATTTATTATACACACGCACAGACATACACTCAGTCAAGCACCAGTGTGAGCAGCCCCACCGTGCACGTGCAGTTCCTGCAGCCATCTGTCCAGCCCTCGTCCTCCCTGTAGACGACCCCCTTGACGCTGCAGGTTCTCTCACAATAGCAGCCATCCAGCCCATTCATCTTCTCCTCTGCCCTGGACAGCTGCTCACGCCAACCCCCAAAGAACAAAAGGCAAGAAGGAGAGAAGAAGAGAAGAAGAGAGTCAGCCTCGGTGTGTGTCTATATTCACACTTAGAAAGCAGAGTTTCAAAAGCAAACCCATGTCATCACAAAGGTAAGTCATTAGACATCATTAACACCTTTTAGACACACGGTGTCTGCCACAGAGCAGAAAGGACAACAATGCCCTGACCGCCTGTTGCAATGAATGTCAATGACCGAAGCACACTGACAAGTGGAAATTTCATGCTGTAGCACAATTTGCAATTTAAAACAGCACTTTCTGTTTTTTTGTAGATAAGATAATTCTCCAATTGTGACTAAATGTCAAATTAAGACAAATTATAATGCATTACATTACCTTGCTGGATGTTTTAGCAAGGATATCCTGCAGTTCCATGATTTTTTGCACCAGTCCATGGAAATCATTGCAAGTTGGGCATGCTGAGATACAAGAGATGATAAAATTTAGTACATGAATGTATAGTTTCCCACCATTATGACCATCAATGATAACCGCAAAGTAAGACCAATACAGTTACAGAAACTGTGCACAAGAATTGAAAGAATTGAGGAAATTGATCTAACAATTATAGAAAAATACATCTTTAATATTAGATGGACCACCTAATACAATAATCATCAATCATCATCAATAATAAACAATCTTTCTACCTTAGTATTGTCTGAGGTATGCCACCCTTCTAGACATTTACTGAGAAGATATTGACTGTAAACAAGTAAGCAGTGTCCTCTGACAACGTCTAGACACATGGGGGACATGTTATCTGTGTGAAAATCATTTAAAAGCATGAGCTGCGTGTGTGTTCCCCCTGTTAGCGGGAGAAACATTGTGTCTGCAACAAACTGCTGCTCCAACAAAGGCATAGTGAAGGGCATCACCTACCAAAATGGATTATGATTAAATCATGATTACCATCTTTCCTTCTCACAGATGTCATAAGAATTGAAATAGATCTTCAATAACATGAAATTTGTTGAGGTCTGATGTGGCAGAAACTATATTAAACTTATATTGGAAAGACTATGGCTTTGTGTGTAATCAAGTATAACAAATTAAAGTCCAGAATTGATATATATATATATATATATATATATATATATATATATATATATATATATATATATATATATATATATAAAATTAAACACTGTATAAAATGCTTCATTACACTTTAAACAAAGTGATGAATTAGAAGACTGCACTCACTTCTGTTCAGATCTGGGCACTGTGAGATGTAACCCTGTGGCATCACCAGGATCTCCACATCCTGCATCACTCCCTGCACACACAGACACACAACAAACTTTTTGATGAAGAATAACACCTTAAAGAATGTGGACAGGCAATGAAGCATGTTAATGTGTAGTAAGTGAATAAGGACCCAGAGGCGTGATGATGTTTAAGCGTGCTCATCGTGCATTTTCCACATGAGATAACACAGAACCCAAAAATACGCAGGACATGAAAACACAAAACTCACAGACTTGTTTATGGGAGCTTCAAACACAGAACTGAAAACAGTGAAACAGCAGTTAATCTCAGAGGCACGTGCAAATTTATTTTTCAATCTAGGGAATGAGAAACATAGAAGTTAGTAGTGAGGGAATATGCCTCCCAGGTTCTTGCTCAGATGAATCATCTCATAACCGGACACCAACAGGAAGTTAAGCGAGCAAATGATGTGGGAGTTTCAGTAGGTAGATGGAATCTTTATTTTCTGCTCCAATCTCCTCTGATAAGCATAAATAGTAGATACAAATTCAGTTTGATTCATAAGTCCCAATTGATAGCCTACGTCCTGTGTCCAAACACACACACACACAGATACTCTGTCGCCATGGTAACCTGATCTATTTCATTTCTTGAGTGCATTTATTTCCCTTACAGAAGTGAAGCAGTGCAACTTAGGAGAAATTGTTTTTTAAATTGTCTTGCCACTTCAATTTACTGGCCATAAATTTAAAATCCTGCGGAAATGATCGGCTGATTTTTCATGGCAATGTGCTGAAATAGAAGCAGATACAGGGGTCTCTCGAAGTTGTAATGAAACCATAAAACTACACATTTATCTGCAGTCATCTTCCACATTTCACATCCCACCTCTGCAGCAAACTTCTTTTGAACTGTAATAATACTGAACTTTTACTACCTCCACCTTCCTAAGCATGTGTATTATTCTAAGCAAATATACTTAAATGTAAAAAATGGGTGAGATTAAGTTACTGAGGTTCAGATTTAAATCAAATGCTCTAGAGTGATGCCTCTTGAGTGGTCGTTGGCTGTCAATGATCTAACTGATAAATTCTACTTTAATTACATACTTGTGAAAGTAAACTGCAGACATCCAAAAATATTTCCTTTGATATCCTATCATCCATTCACTAACACTGCATTACAGGCAGAGTTAGCTATTTGGCTCAAAGGTTGTCTTTTTTTTTGTTGTGTTTTTTTTTTTTTTTTTTTGCTTGTTTGTTTTTTGACAAATGTTTGGTACAGAAGTGATGTAACAAGGGAAAATGAACATTTAGCACAAGATAATCTTCTGTTTTTATTTCACAGTCTTAAATGAGATTGAAAGGAAGATCCTGTGTTGTTCAGCCAGTTGCCAGACTTTGCTTTGCACCTTCTGGCAAGTGAAAAAGCATTTTAAATTTCCCCCACTGATTCCCTCTGTGTTAGTGACACTATTTGCTGCAGCATGCATGCAGTAACACATGGGATGTCGATAGTTTCCCCATCTGTACTGGAAATTTGTGACTAACAGCAAGTAGAAGAGTTCGAGCTGAATCACTTCTAATGCAATCTAGTTATATTAATTTTAGACAAATATACAAGAAGAAGACAGAAAAAGAAATGCCATGTAAACGTGACTGTGAAATTAAACCTAATTTTCTTGTTTAAATAGCTGCTGTGTCTTTTTATTTTTGGGATTGCCTAAATTAAAAGCTAATTGTTACAGCCTTTTAAATTTGGATGAATAACAATTGCTACATTAGCATACAAATCAACTACAAATGATGTATCACTGATGAAATTCAAAAATTGCACCACTAGATAAGTTAGAAACAAAAGATAAAGCTGTCTTACAATGTGTGCAGACTATGAAGATGATATTTATTGTGTTGTGAAGCAGACACTGATTTCTTTTTCTTTTAATAATTACTTTAACCATTGAAGCTAAGGCTGTAATTTTCTCATCTTTAGCTGACACCTAAGTACAGGCAGACAGACATAGACTGTATCCGTGCGTGTGCATGTGTGTCTTAATGAACCAGGGTATTTCATAAGGAGACCTCCCTTCCTAGCAACCAATCAAGGGTTTAGAGAGTGGTGAGAAGAGATGCTGCTACTTGACAAGATTGGTGGGTGACCTCGATGGCTTCTTTCATCTACCAATTAACACAGAGGAAATTCAACAGCCATGCCACAATGTGCAAAGCATTAACACACACACACACACACACAAACACACACACACACACACACACACACACACACACACACACACACACACTTACTCACTCACCACACCATCAAACAAAAAGCAGGTCACGGGCAGACTGATTAAAATAGTTATAGTTGCTGGTAAGCTGACATTTTGCCCCAACTTGTCTCCCCAGGTGGGAAATTTGGGAGTGCGGTCCAGTCTGGGAGAGGAAATATATGTCTGTCTGATAAACAATACCATAGACTGGGCTTAATGAGCATAGTCCAGAGGCTATTTAATGATTTCTTCCAAATCAGCGTTGTGGGGGTTGCTGAGATAATTGCACTGGGCTTAGCGAAGGGAAAGGGAACAAACAATGACAGAAAAACTCCTAGGGTAAGCAGAGCAACCCTCAAATTAAAATGGTAAGCCTTGAGAAATGCACACAATTAAATCCAACAGCTATAATAAATAAAACTAAACAAGACAAACAAAGAGGGCAAAGATGCAGCATAAATCAAGATTGAGTATTGGGTGAAATGCTGGTGCTACTGCTGAGATGAATTACTTGCCACTGTGAATCATTTGTCGCTTATTAATATCACAGATCAGGACAGGCATACACATTCATATTCTAAAAGGAAAGTTTGCACAGCAGTGTTTACCTTGAAGAAGCCATGAGCTGCGTTTCTCTGTCCCAGCCAGAAAGAAGCACCTTCAGGTATGTCCATGTAAGGGGCTTCCACCACCCGCTCGTAGATCCTGTAAAATACATTCAGAACAGTTTCTCTCTGTTTGGGGAGTAGTGCAGATGGTGTTTAAACTCTGATTCTACCTCTGATAAAGAGGCAAATTCACTAATGTCAAGCACCTAATGAAGGAGGTGTTTGCTGAAGTGTATTAGTATCCTAACATATTTTGAGCGGAATAAACAGCTAAGAACACTACTTAACACCATATAATTTTGTAACTGTGTAAAATAATTTTACTTCACTGTCACAACTATTATATATTAATTCCCAACATCTTACCTGTTACAGTCAACATGAAGTATGACATGCGAGGCACTGATGGCCACAGAGACTTTATGCCACTGGTCATCAGCCAGGCTGTACGGGAACACCTCAGTGTGGGCCTGCTGGCCCTTTGTTCGATAATGAAGACGCACTTCACTACGCTGACCGCTGCTCTCTAGCTCCAAGAACCTGCAGAATAAATGTACCATCAGCCAGCTTATAGCAACAGCCACATAATGACAATTCCTCTAAGAATTTACACCCCCAGCATTGCATAGGAGGTATTGTTGCACTAAAGTCCCATTACTGGAAGGAAATCTTTATTTCTGTTCACACAAAAGCCTGCACACATCCCCAAAGTGTCTAAACTATCAGCAGAGTGCTGGGGGATAAACACGTCACTCATTTCCAAGCAGTGCACTCACATCTCTCCAGATTTGCAACACCATTTAGAATTTAATCATATCAGTAGTCAAGCATAATGGTGCTATATGGTTGTTAAGTGCAACATCAGCAACACACAACAATGGTCGACATGTAGAGGTTCAACTCTTTCCACAGGAGTATTAGTATTCTAGCAGAATCTGCTTCTCCACACCACTGAGTTTCAACCAGCTTAGTGACATTAATGGAAAGAGCTGGCGATACACAGCCATCACCTCTGCATTTAAAGACAGATTTATTTAAACTACAGTCATTTGCTGAAAACATTACTCAAAAGAAAAATGGACATTCATGCATGTGTAGCAATGAAACTGATTTATCTGCAGCCACATCTAATAGATTTACTCTCGCCCAGCCATGCATGCACATCCATCCTGGCTCCCTAAATGTACCAGCAAACACTTCTGATGCTGAATTAGTCCTTGCCATGTTTCCAAATGAAGCCATGCAGCGCTGCTTTGTTGCATATGAATGTGTGGGAAAGCTAATCAGCAGCGAGGAAAGTCATTAACATCCCTGTGAGCTCTCTTCTCAGGACTGACTTTAATGTACAAACTGTTCAATCAACACATTATGTGCAATTCAGATTGCTGTTCTGATCATCCAACGGCTGAGCTACCACAAACTAATGGAAAACATTAGCATGCTAACTGCAGATAGTGTCTCATCAGTTTTCGATCCACGATTACAGACTCAATGTTTGGATCGTTGATGGACTGTGAATAATACGTTGGCATAGAGGGTGATTTGCTTTGTTTACTCGACTGGCGGGTAAAACATCTAAATGCTCATCAAATACAAATATTCAAGTTTCAATTGACGTATTACAGAATGCTGATATGAGAAAACAAAGGGATACTAAATTTATGAAACAACTTTAATTATGATTTGTTAGAGCTTTACAAACAGCTTTAATATAATACTCCATGTGACAGTTCTAGGCTCTTCGGCTTTTATTTATATCCCAATAAAAAAAAATTGGTTATATGTTGAATGAAGAACATGGAAAATATATCTGCTCTATGTCTCGAATGTAAATCCTATTCTAACAGATTAAAACATGACGAATGAGCGGATCATACCTGTGCTCAGAATGATGGATAGAGAGGATGACCCCAGAGTTGAGGTGATCCTGTTTCAGGGTCACCAGCACAGTAAACTCATTCTTCCCTCTCAGCTTCTGCATCATTTGCTCTGAAACCTCAATGGGAGCCTTCACTTCCCTGGAGGACCCTGAGAGGAAAGAGAAATAATAAATATCACGGTATCAATAAATCATGAGGACTAACCTTAAACTCTTACAACATTATAAAAATACATTTTACCAAGACTTTTGCTAAATATTTTGATGACACGGATAAGCTGACATTGGATAAGCAATGAGTTACATATAAAACACATGGAAACAAAACTTGGATTAAGATTATATATTGCTCAAAACCAAAATATACAGATCCTAGAAGAAAGAATTCATTTTTTCTATTAACATCTACACAATATGATGTAACAAAGATGTTTCCCAATTCCTCATATCTGGAAATATTAGATATACTGAAACCTGTTTTACCTCTAGACATCTTTAAAAACATTATGTTTGTCAAATTGAGGCACAAGCAAATGAGCCAGCAGAGCTTTTTGAAGCTTAAGTGCTTTCAAGATGACGTCAGGTCATCCACATTTGAAGTCATCTACATGTTAACATTATTAGATGACAACTAATGCTTCCAAATATTGTACCAAACATACTCTATGTGAGCTTATATCAGTCACCCTAAAAATGAGATCAATCAATCAAACACTCCTTAGTTTGGTGTAGTACTAGTGATATGAATTTGAGGATTTGGGAAGAATGGCTTTTGGAACCGGTGCGGGTGGGAGGGCATTTTCTGTGTAGTTAGATCATCAGCTCCTCTTCCCACCAGTGTGCCCCTTTCCTACTCTCAAGCTCTACACAGACGTCTATGCCACTTTAATGGAGGCATCAATAAATTATGACATTTCTCAGAAGCAATCACATCAAAGAGTTCACTTCCAGCTACGAGACGCATGCAAGATGCCCTGGCACACTTAAGCGCTCCAGGAAGCTAGCATGGCGGCTTTTCCTAAGTGTATTAACATTACTTCCAGCTGGTGGGAGTAGCCAATTATCACAATACTATGTGAAACAGCAAGTAACACCATGACGAAGACTGGCTTATTCAAAGATAATATATAAAAACAGTATGCTAAAAACATACCTGTTTTCATCCTTCGCTCTTCCTACCTATTACCTTCAGTCTGCACTTAACATGCTGGCATCACCCTCTTCCTGAGGTAGGCTTTTCAGCCCATCAGGGACATATTTGAGTCATTTCCGTCTAAAATAAAAATGATCACTAGCTTTGTCGTGCAGCTGAAATCATGCATAGGACACAGTTTCATGCATTTTGCATTGGCAGTGGAGTATCATTCCAGTGTCACTGGCTGAGGTGGGACAGATGGTGCAATGACAGTAACAGTTCTGCTTAGCAGTAATCTGCTGCCGCCAACAGATCCCACTTAATAGCTCAAATCCAAATGAGCAGAGTTAACAATGATCTCAGACATTATTTTTATGTTGACATGTGGTTTGATTCAAAGTATTGAAATGTAATTTGAGTTACAACATGGTGTCTAATTTTTTTGAGTAATATAGAATTTTCATAGGAAAATTCAAGCTAAACGGGATTTACAACTGATGCTGAACATGCCATGTGTTGAACAGTGGGTCCAACGACATTTCAATCATTGGTAAAATGAGCGCAGTGGGAGCAGGTGTCAGGGCGGGGTCCGTACTGAGAAAAGGGTTGATGAGGCAGGGGGGATGGTGAGAACTGAGGAACCTCTACCACTGGGCTGCTCCACAGCTTGGTTGCCATTAGCTCTTTATAGTTTGAGGGAAGGGGCTGCTTGAAATAGGACTGTGGGGGTTTGGAGGGTGGGAGGCCTCCTCTCATTTGGTTAGAGTGATGAAGTTTTATAGAGATGCCTGCGTGATCTCAACGCTTTTAACAGGCACCAAACATCTCTGCTTTCCTAAAAACATACACGAAAGAGATGAGTTTGTGCTGAGATGAAAAGCTTTCCCTACTGCCAAATCAATGTGGCCCTGCTGAGGGGGCCTTTGGTCGATTATCTATTGGCAGGCGCCCGGATGGGGCAGCCACCTGCTCCTAACGACTACTCTGATGTGAGATACTGACACAAAATAGCTTAAAAATGATGATCTAACAGATAAAATTCCAATCAGCACATTTTCAGCGCAATAACATAGCTCTTGTCATCTATCCTGTTTGTTGACAGGCTATGAGGACCAGCTGATTGTGAGAAAACTGTGTTTTGAGAAAGAGTTTTGACTGAGACTAGAGATCTCCAAAAGCCTCAGGCTCAATAGCATCCCTTGGAAGCGCAGCTTTGGGCTACAGCCTAATCTTATCTCCCGGGTACATTGTGCTTTAGTGGTTACACTCAGGCCATGATTTCCATCCTTCAGCTTTGCGTCTAATCTTAAACTGTCTAATGTGGTCTTATTTTGTCTGACCCCTAATACACACATAGCTGTAATCCTCCCATACTCCCATCACTGCATTCTCATGGAAGTATATTAGTAGTGCTGCTCCAATCACTTTCTCACACATTTCATATTTAGCAGAGGTGCCCTGCAGCACAGCTTGAGAGTCCAGATAGACGTTGCTTTGCTACAATCCTTTCCCCACACACTTCTATTAATTCTACCTGTATTTACAGAATAGCTGGTTTTGGACTGGAAGGAGGTACTGGAGAGAGGATTTCCAGCAGAAGGATCATACTCTGAACAGGCAGGAACACATTTTTATGTTCATTATATGTTTGGCTTCTAATTTAATTAATTCCCAGAGGAAATTGCAACTAAAAACAGTATTAGCGATAGATATGAAGATCATAGCCACTTTTGTATATGAATAATGAGGACTTTCAGTTTTTGGTCTCTAGTGGATCGCTAGAACAAAATAACACCTCCTACATCTTTGCAACAACTCTTTAACAACAGCTTGCAAATAAGCTATCTCTCCATCAGTTACACGCGAGCAAACCATGAGATGCACTAAACACATAGAGCCAAGAGAGGTCAGAATAAACACTGTGATTCAATCAGCAGAGGACGGACACAAGGCTAGGATAAAGCAAGTAAAAATGTACTGTATTTTTATTACACAATGTTTTCTATTTGAAAAATAACATATTTCAAACAACACATTGTATCTGCCGGACTGAACACAGAGGGATGTGTGTGGGAGGGTTAAGCAAAAGAATCTCTCTCCAGAGGGATTAAAGTAATGATAAACTCTCCACCAGCAGCAAACTCCAAACCCTTCATTACTGTCAACACACACACGTGTGTCTGCAAGCACATACGCAAACAGGTGCAGAAGGCACCACGTACAGACACGGAAATAAAATAACAGAGACATTTTGGCTAGCCTACAGCTCCACACACACATTCAATACAAAAAGAGACAGCGACAAATGTATGCAGAAACACAAGCTACCACAAAGATAAATGAGTGCAAAAGCACATATACACTGAGACACAGACCAACCACCAAAAGCTGGTTGTTACAGCTCCTGAATATTCCGCTACACTCAGTCAATCTGCATTCGCCAGCCCATCTCCCCCCACTGTGTCTCCACTCTCCTGGAACAAATACTAAACCGAGCCAAGGGCACCTCCAGTGCTGCTTTGGCCAGCAATTTCTGCTCAATTGTTAGATCGCCTCCTCAGTGATGGCCTGGCTGACATTCACACATACACAGAGCTAATGACAGCCTTCCAGCCACCCAACTGTACAGCCGTCCTAGGGGGACAGAAATACCTCTCCCCGCGGTCACCGGTGCTCCAGTGTGGAAGTTCAGGTTCGCGTCACAAAACAGTAAGTAAAGCTTTGATAATAGGGAAGTGGAGATAATATTAGTGAACAGTTTGGAAAAGCTGAGTAACTTTTTAGGTGGTGCAGCAAAACAAAAAACTACAATAAATATTAGATGAGAACCTATCTACTGCTGACAAAGCAAGGTTATGTAAATTGATTCAGGCAAATGACTTGATGTGACATTCTCGCTTTGTTTAGATTGTTTTTAAATACATAAAAAAGTGTGTGCATTTTAAAGATTGTTCTGTCACTGAGTCCTAAAAGTCTTCTTCTAAAAGAAAAGAAATTATTAAAACAACAAAAGAAATATTGCAACTGACTGGAAATCTATGAAAATTGATGTTTGCATGGTGAAACAGAGACAAATAAGTTCACATTGTACTGCCTTCACTCATGACAGCCTTCTGCTTGGCTCTTAATTTCTCACATTTATCACAATACAGTACTTAAATGTGTGTGTGTACAGTGAAATAGTTAATGGTCACTGTACTCATTCCTCCAAATAGTGTAACTAAACCCTGTAATACATATTTACATAGATTGTGGATTTAGTTTTGCATCTATTAAAGTTAAATCACCTAAGAAAGGGATCTCTTTGAAGTGTGTACAGCAGGAGGAACAAAAAGAGCAACCAGTAACCCTTTCAAACTTACATATAGGCATGACAGTCGTTTTTATTATAAAATTTGTTCTCTCTCTCTGAACTCTGTTCACCATCAGAGTGAAAAAAAGCTTGATATCATATTTCAAGGTTTTAAGTAAGAGTTTTAAGCAACTTAACTTGAATTTCTGGGCTGTCGTTGCTAAGTTGATATTTTGGAGGAGAAGAAGAGAAAATAACCACAGTGATTATTTTAGCTGAAATTTGGAAAATACCAGATTCACTAAAAATCTTGCAGCTTGGAAGATGAAAGCTGTGGACTTCTCCTGGCAGGTAGGGTCTGACAATAGACATTAATGAGTAGAATCTTAACCACAAGTCAGAGTATTTCAGGCTCTGCTTCACAGATTTTAGGGCCTCTTTTTTAATTTCTCTCTTGCAATTCATCCAATTTATGCAGGTGAAATCTCAAATCACTCAAGTACTTTGTAAGTCTTTTTATTAGTTCTAACACAAAGTTCAGTGCTAAACTTTTGTGCTAGTTTTAAAGGTTCTTGAGTATTGAATTGACATTTTTAATATGCCAAGTACATATTTATTTGCAGGAAATTAGCACAGTTCTCTATGAGCTTGTTTCTGTAACAGAAGTTTGTGCAGTGTAATGGGGAACTACAATGAAACAGCTGTAAGGTGTGTGTGAAAAAAAGGGCATGCAAGTTTAGAATGAGTGTTACACTAACCTATTTTGTCAGTGCTGATTACATTATTGATTGCCGTAGGTAAATTCCCATTTTGCTTTCTTGTCCTTTATTTAAATATGCAGTTAGCTACAGAATGGCATCTGGACTAAAAAGGCTCTGAACGTGCTCAATACAATTCAACAGAGAGCACTGAAGATGCTCGTCTATACAGCAGCTTCAATCTAGTCTCTACAGTTGGAAGACTAAGCCGTGCTCCCACCATGGCATTACATCCTCATACAGCAGAGCGCATTACTCCACTGTATTATAGTAAGTAGCTGAAACACGCAGCTAGACACAATAGGAATTATTCAAACAGCTACACACATTAAAGCACACACAGTCCCTCTGTCCTCTTGAACACATGCACTAGAAACGCACACAAAGTGTCGCTGCATTATAAATGAGTCGCTTCCATCCTGTTACACTTCAGTGTCCCTGCAGTCAGGGACATAATCACCACAACACACACAAGAAACACCTCACTCGCAGTGTTCAAACAGTCTGAGCAAGAACATGCTTCTGAGACAGACAGGATTCACACACAGATACAATTTCAGGGGAGTATTATGATGCAGCTAAAAGGATGCTTCTAGCAATTGTGCTGTTTACACTTCGAATGAGTTTGGTCCGTATGTTTGTAAGAGCAGAAGAAGAGACCGTGGGTGTATGTGTGTTGGGGGAAGGGAGTGCATCTGGGTGTGGCCCATGTGCTTCTTTAGAGACAGATATCTAGATATCTAGATATTAAAAAGTGTGGGGGAAGTGCAGCTGTGTAGCTGAGGATCACCTGGCATCAGGACACGGGAGGAGCGCAGCCTTGAGGCTTTTCTCCCTCTTTATTATGCACGTCTCTGAGGTCCACCTCTCCTAATGCCATGCAATGTAGCACTGACAGCTACCTTCAAAAGCATCAGCAGGGGTGCGCTAAACAGCACCTCCCCACACATAATGCTCACTGCTCTCCTCTTTCTTTCTCAGACACAAAAAAAGCGTACTTTGGAAGACATGCAAAGCTACAGCGGCTCAGCAATATTCAAACCGCAATTACTTCTTCACATATTTACAATTCTATACTGTGAATTACTCTCCTTCCGCTCCTGCTCCTTTAGCTTTCAGCAGCTACCCCTCCTCTTGCCTCCACCCAGCATCCAGAGATAACAGCCTCCCCTTCGGGCAGGCAGTGGAGGGGACAGCCATGGATATGTTATGCCTGCTATCTAATGAGCGTCGGAATGTCACCGTGGGCCTGTCTGCTGGTCCCAGCCAGCCAAGCATCCATACATGTGGAATCAGCTCAGTCTATCAAACAGCTGGCAGACAGCTCTGCTCCCTATTTCTCCCTCTGCCTCTTTCTATCTCAGCTTCACTCTCTCTATCTCCCTCTCTCCGCATCTCTACAGTACTGTGTGTGCCTCTGCCTGTCTATTTCTGATCACAAACAAACAGAGACCCAGGTCTGCTTTGCCGATACACCTCTCCCTGCCTCCTCCTCACCCAACATCATTGACTTAACATAGGCATCCCAAATGAATGATGGAGGAAAGCTCTGCCATAAATAACACGCCACCTGCTCCGCCTGGTAACTGAATGTACTTAGCAAAGGTAATGTGAGGGAATAAGGGCATAATGACGAAGGGGTGCCGGTTGCGGAAAAGTCATGTTTTTCATTTTTTGACAAAAACTGTGGGCGCTACTTTCTATAAGTGTCTTTGTTTCCCTCAGTCTCTCTCTCTTCAACTCTTCATTACAGTCTCTCTCCATCCCTCTCACTACCTGCCTGGATAAAGCACTTCTGAGTTTTGTCTGCACAGAGGACATCAAATGGCCTGCCTTCGCAGAGATGCTGGAGTTGCTGCTCTATGCAGAAGTGCTGCTGTCTCAGCGGCTGTGCATGGAGATTAGAAGATATCAGCAAGGAGGAGGGAAGAAGAGAAACGCCGACAAATGATTGTGGTTTCTCTGTCCCAAAACAACATTGTGACTTTGGTACATTATGTGATCCGTGTTGCAATCCTCCTTGTGAAGATATGAATGCTGCCCCGTCTTTGGTTTTGCCAGTGATCTAGGGAGCCAAAAGCAATTTCCTCTGTTGCCACTTTTGGCTACGTTTTGTTAGACATCTCCATCCGAGTGATGAAGCTGTTAACAGGCTCATTTGAATAGTAATGACATGTCTCACTTTAAATGACAATGATGTAACAATGCCTAAACAGTGTATGTAAAAGTCAATCATGACCAAAGCTTTGACAACTCCATTTTGCATAGTGCCATTTGCTAAATGCCATAGATAACACGTTTAGCCTACACACTGCCTTACAACTCACAACATGAACATCTGACTCACTTTTCTACTCGTTGTACTGGTTACACACTCCAGAAGATAACTGGGTAACTTCTAGCATGGGGCCCATTTACCCATCAGACTCACATCATGCATGTCTGTGAATGCAGGGTTTTTGTCCCTGCCTAATCTGATTATGCTCAGTCTTTCTGTGATTCTTTACATGATCTCCCGTCTCCCCTTCTGTTCACCCTACTCAGCCCACTTTTTCACGAAGACTGCCTATTGTTGAAGCAGGTGGCGGTCTGATGGCCCCCATGCTCAGCCCTGATACAGAGGAAAACTGAAAATCCACCATATGTTGCTCCTGACAGTCTTATACAGAGTCCTGCTATGTCCTGTCAGAATTACATACTTACAGGCTACAGCACTGTCAGATAATCTGACATAATAAAAAAAAAAGCTCCACATCAGGCATCTGAGTAGAAAAGCTGATCTACAGTATGGATTACTGGGATGTATCCTGTTTTATGAAGTTCAAAACAAACATAAAAAACACAGCAACATTTGTGATGCTCAGTTTTCCTTCAGAGCAGACTGGTCAGCACAAGTTTAGATGCAGATCACTTTATATAGACACATTTTATTTCTCATTTATGGACAAAAACACAAGGAGTGTGTGTTACTGTACCTTGGAAGTGGAAAGCTCTAGACTCGCTGTGGAAGCCCTGGACCTGAGTAACTCCATCAAAGCCTTCTCCAAGGGTTAATTCATCAAACACGCTGATGCGCAGAGCAGGGTCAACCCCAAAACCTACAACTAATTTGCAAACACAAAAACAGTATTGTCTGCATTATAAGCAGCCAAGGACAACAGTGATGCTACTACATATTCCTGCTAGTATCTGGGGAAAAGATGGGAGGTTATAGGAGTACATGTAAGCTAATTAAACACGTAGGTGTGATGCTTTACAAGAAAAGAATATGTGGCAAATCACTCTATACAACACATTTAATTCTGTATATCTTCTTATGGGCTACATGTTGCAAGAGATGGTTACTGTACAACCAGTGACAGCCCAGTGTCCTACCTGAGGAGGCGCAAAATATGCCGAGAACCAGAAATAGCTGTAATAATCCCATGGTGAATGTATTTCAAAAAATTAGTCCATGTTTTGTCCACTTCCGAGAGGCAGTATTGTTCAATCACATGCGAATGATGTATCACCCTCGCACAGAACAGACTATTACCAATCCCAAATGCTGCGCGGAGGCATAATCACAACTTTAGATGTCCCAATGATGCAAAAAGCAATTCCGGATAGAAGAAAAACAATGTGTAACAAGGTATAAATTATTCCATGTAACGCCAGGTCTACTCCAGCAGCACCCTTCGCGACACAGGTGGGCGACAGAGGATGCACAAAGCGAGCTGCCGCTGCCTCTCTCCAGCTCGACAGACGCTCCTACGGCAACGTGAATGAGAGCTGCGGCCGCTGGAGGAGCGTAGAGAGAGGGGGAAGCACAAGAAACTGTCTAGGAAGGAGAGAGGGAAAGAAAAAGAGGGACAATGAAGCCCCCTTGTGGCCTCACACGAAACAACCCCTTGGTAAAAACCAAAACTGGTGTTGATTACAACCACGCCTATTGCCAAGAGAAGAAAGGGTGTAGAGCGCACCTGAAGACCTGATGCCACTAATGAATCCATCAGAATATTCCTGGAAATAATAGGTGTAATTTGAAGATGTTAAATTAGTTCATGTGATTAATTGCAGGGAATTGCAAAAACATTGCTGTGTGTGTGCACAGAAGGTCAACAGGAGATACAGAGGTGGGGCATTAATAAATTAAGAGTAAAGAAATAAAGTAATAATAAACATTAGCTTTATAATAAGTAGTTATTTTGATTAGCCCACATATCCTGCCTGGAAGTCAACATCTACTTTTACACATAACTTACTTCTATACCTATAATTTGTATTAATATAAGTTAGAATTAGATGTAGTGTCATTTTATTATGTTAAATCAGCTCAAACAAAGCAAGTGAAAACTATGTTTAACGTTTTCAGTATGTGTGTATAACATAAGATACAAGATACGTGGCTGCATTAAAAGTTAAGGCAAGTTTGATTGAGGTGGCATCTCCAGGTAGAACAGGCACACAACCCCACAACTGTGATGTCGTCACATTCTTGCATCATTCAATTCTGAATGGTCCATTTGAAATTACTAAATCAATTACTAAATTGATTTACCATTAGTTACTGTAACTAAGTAAGGGTTGTTGATAGCTAACTCACAGACAAAATCACTGATTTTAGTTGTAAATAAATAATTGTGTCATGAATAAAAGTGTAAATTGGTGTAAGCTTGTCTGGGAAGGTGTTGGGATGGCATTATAAGCAGCTGGTGAGTGACGTTGCGAGGCTCGTTTTAGTTTGCTGTACTGTAGATGGCCTCTTTTTGCTCCCGTTGCAGTGTCAGTGCTTCAATTAGTTAAGTCATCCTGTGAAGTTAAAGTTTGGCTTTTCGGCAGCTGGTATGAAAATGAATTTAATTGAAGTGCTTGGCGATGTGTGTGTGTGACTCCACTTTGTTTTGTCGCACTTTTTTTTATGTTTATTCGTCTAGCATCTTCTCTATCCATGGGACCAATTATCATTTTGAAACACAACTGTTTTATCAGCAGCCATGCTACACTAGTGATGATTTTTCTTAAGGGTGATAAATCGTTACATTTTCCCTGAATCCTAATAAACTTCCTGCCAGATGGACATGAATCTAAGTCTCTTCATAGAGGCTTGTTCAGAGGCAATCCCAAGTCCATAACAAACTCCAGCCAATCCCTGGATCGCAGGGAAAGTCTTTTGTTGGCTGTGTTGATCTGCTGAAGTAGGTTGGCAAGTCGAGGCCTGCAAATATGACTGTAGGGACAGTTCCAGATCCTGTGTGGTGCTCAGCTGCTTCCTAAGGACTCAAGATTAACTCCACCATATTTGTTATATTAATATGCCTGCTCCTCAAAACAGTTTTCACTAATGCCACAACATGTTTTGTTTTAATTAAGATTCATGCAAAACAGATGTATTTTAACAAATAGACTCATATCTGTCTGCGGTTCAGAGAGCTTGTTCATAGGTCCACAGTGTGCGCCTAATGGGTGGCTATTGTTGGTAAAACAAAGGCAGGCGATGGCTCTCAAAGCAGTGTGTCACATCTGCTGTGTGAGAGGGCCTCCAACCCTCTATTCATTATTAATAATACTCGATTTCTTCTGGGTCCAGACACAGGAAATGTAATTACTTTGTATTGCCCACAAGTTGTCATTTCCTGAAGTGCCATCAGGAAAATAAGAGTCATTAAAGCATTCGCCTAGCCAAGAATGAAAAGTAATAAACGCACACTGTGACAACACACACCTCTCCAGAAGTGCATACACACACCAGTCTCTCAAGGCAAGGGCAGAGGAGCACTAAACGTCCTTCCATTCTTCTTAAAATGATTCAGATAGGTAAAGCACAACAAAACTCCAAGAAGCTTTTTGATTTTGGTCCTAACTGCACCATATACTAACATACTAATACCATTAACAATTTGGAATTGGTTGTAGTAGCTGTGTCAGTATTTGAATGAACTGCAGAAAAAAACTAACCTTGCATGTTTCACATTTCACAAATTATATTAAAAAGGCACCCACTAAAGATTCATTACATACGTTTATATAACAATTTTCTGATTCCTTAGTATGAGCTATATGAAGCTGAAACATTTACATTTAGTTATCTGCCAGTTGCTTTTATGCAGGGTGATTTGAAAGTAAGGAACACACATTCAATATGTAACAGGTGCAAAAACACTTGTCTTCCCAGCCAGAGCTTCAATAAAACACATCAGCATCAACGTAGGGTCTACAGTGATTGTCCCCACTAAGTTTGCTAAGAACTAGAGGGGTTGATCACTAGAGGGGTGATCATCTCCTCCGTCTCAAAGCCATGCAGATTTGCCCTTTTCGTCAGAAAAATCAGACCCTACCTTTAGGACTATTTAACACAACTCATTGTGCAGGCTCTGGTCATATCTTAGCTTGACTGCTGCAATGTCTTACTGATGAGGTTACCAGCTGCACTATTAAACAACTTATGATGATCCAAGATGCAGTTGCACGTCTCTTTCTTCATCAGCCAAAAGGACACCACTTTTCAGATAGCTTATATATATATATATATATATATATATATATATATATATATATATATATACACACCACTTTTCAGATAGCTTATATATACTGTATATATATATATGTACCTCACTTCGTTTCAGACAAAAGCATCTGCCAAATAATTAAATGTAAACGTATATAATTTGTTAATTTGCATCTTAAAACATTGAAATCTGCTTCTCTGATAAAGGTACTTAAAACAACTGCAAAGGCAAAAAACAAACCTTAAATTTTTAGTGGTTGCTCTTATACGTTTCTGACAAACTTACAAAATTGTAAGATTCCATATATCTGACTGTACCCCTCAATTACATACTTTAAATAAGTGTCTCACAGATAAATAAATAAAATCACGTTTCCAAAGAGGAAACACACGTTCAATAAGATCATTTTAAAGCACTTCATCCATCTGATTGTCTATTCATCAAAATGCAGATGTTCTCATTCTATCAGTGCCATCTAGTGTTCGCACAACGTAAACTGCATTGACAGTATCGCAGTATAGTAGTAGCAGTACTGGGGTCAGGCAGACAGTGTCACCCTTGTCTAGGACTAAATGCATGACAACCATACCACAGAGTATAGAAAGAAGAATTGGACAATATCTACTCTAAAGAGAGACGGTAATACACAGTTTTACTCATGGTAATAGGCAGAAAATACAAACCCAGTTGTTCTGTCATCATACAAAATCTACATATAGTAAAACAGATGCTACATCATGGTAACATGGCTCTGTCCCAATTGTTTAGATATATATTATATTCCTAGCATCAATTTCAAAATAACCTCATTTTTTCTTATGTTATATTATCTGAGTTTAAGCATTTGATATGGTTTCTGTGTTCTACTATGAATACTATATGGGTTTATGAGAACTGCAAATCATGCTTTCTGTTTTTATGTAGATTTTGAACAGCACTGTACCTTGTATTTTACTTATTTTATTTTTGAAGAATAGGATTAATAATAATAATAACAATAACTTTTGGTGACAGCAGTTAACAGTCTTCAAATGGCAGTGAAGCAAATGAGGCAAATGAGGAATTTTACACTGATAAGCCTTTAGTGTTGGATAAAATGTAGTCTTTTAATCTGACTCGGGCTCATTCACAATAATTGCTGAGCACAGTGATAATGTAAAATAATAATAATGATATAAAATAAAAAATAAAAGTTCTCCTATTAAATATTCATCCACCAAGTTAAAGCAGGAGCACCAGCAATTCAGGAACTAAATACAGTCTCTTTCAGACTAGATTTCCTCAAAATCTTACAACTTATATGGTAAACATTTTACTACTACTTAAATTTAACTACAACACTTTCCTAACTACTGCCTCCCTGCCCCTCCACCAGCACTGGGTAGGCTTACGTCACTCCTACAAAAGCTCCATTTTCTTAGTGCAGAGTAAAAGAATAAGCTGTCGTACCAACAGCCATCTGCTCTTGAGACTATTTCTGGACAGACAGGGCGCTGAAACAAAAATAAAAGATGCATTTTTAAATGTAACCTAAACTCTTCAACACATCTGAACATGGTTTTACGTGTGTTGATCTTTTATGGACTGTTCATGCAGTGGCTCCACACAGCCACTCCCACTCCTCCTGGATCCTACTGTGAATGTGTGCAGTGAGCTGGCTCATTGGGCTCTCATAGTGAATGGCCCGCAGCCTTTCACTCAGCATACAGAAGCTCATTAGAACTCTATAGACACACAATTGTGATGCTCACATTAGAAACTTCCTCCTCTGGGGCACAGACACCACACACAAAGTGCCAGTTTGCTGCTAAGCTAAGCGCATTGTCTTCCTGATTCATAGAGCCTGGCCCACCATTCATGATATTAAGTTCGAGTGGTGGAATATCAATTGCGTGTGCAATGGGCCGGTATCTTTTTAAGAGCTTTAGTGTGGTTAAAAAAGAGAGAAAAAGATCTCAGCCAGTCTGCAGAGTGCTAGCTTTCAACAGGACTATTGTGAGGATTTTGAATGAAGGGACCCCTGGTTTTTCCCTCCATTTCTAAAAAGAGATGGACATCAAATAAATTCACATGAACTTGCTTCAGGGTGTTTCCAAGACCCACCGTTTAAGAATAGCCTAATTATACCTCCCTCTCCTGGAGAGCTCTATTGGAATCTGGCTAATTACGAAGTGGTGAATCTTAATGACGATACGCTCTTAGCAATGCCTTTTAAAGTCGTGTGAGATTGGTTCAATCTACAATGTCAATGACCACAGAGAAATATAAGATTTTAACAGGGATGCACAATGACCCAAGAAGCGTCATCAGCTCTGAGGTTGCTTGTAATGACTTTTAAACACGCCACAGAGTTTAATTTGTTGCTCACATTATAATTTAGGAGAGAGAGGAACTGTGACCATTCATTTTCTAAACGTTTTATAAATATCTACACCTTGAGTGTATTTAGTTATAAACAAAAACTGTTAACAGTAGCACTCGGGGGTTTCCTCTTGTTTTCTCTGTGTGTGGCATATAATCAAATGACTCCACCAAACAAAAAGGCTTATGGGACTATCACAGCCCCAGGTCTATGTGGAGCTTGTTAGCACACACTCACTAAAAGGAAAGTAGATATTGCACACAGACTTGCTAACACTCATCATGTGACAGAGCACTAGCCTTCTCCACCAGTCTGAGGAATAAAACCTCAAATTTGATTACAAGCAACCTTTGGCTCCCTGGCCATAACACAATAGGCCGAGCTGTCTGGGCCAATTTCCATGCTCAGCATGAGGTATCTACACGCGCAGACTGCAGCTCGCTGCCACCCTTACCCCCCTCCACCAGTGTGGATATGCCTGTTTACTGTGCTTAAACTCCGGGTCCCTCTTGTTGGACTCTCTATTATGATGGTGAAGATCATTAGTTGCAGTGTGAAAGGTTACACAAGCCCCTCATTGGACGTGTTTGTATCAAAACATCACTACATGCTTGTGTGTGTTGTGTGTTACCATTTGTATTTTACAGTTGCAACCTTCCAATATGCAGCATATGCCCCCACTGCACTGAAGGCTGTTCACTAAATAAATATTTTGGTGGTGGTTTGAGTTTACTGCCTGTGAGGTCAGATATCCATCTCTCAATACTTAACGAGAAATGAATCTTAATCTCCTAATCTTTAAATGTAACATAACTTTTTTGACCAGCGGGCAAACTAAATAACTCAGAGTTGATCAAATGTAACAGTAAGGAAATTATTAGGGCTCTTCAATGACACCAACAGATTAATGAAGGAAATTCAGTTTCTGTTCAGTGAAGCACTGGATTCAGGGAAAGATTACATTTTATAAAATGTTCTAGTTTCCTTTTAACAATTTCAAAACAATGCTAAAACAGAACTATTAATAATCCTATTAATCCAATTATACAGAAGTGAGGAAATACAAAGTAACTAAACTTAAATTATACAGATAATTCAAGTCACTTAGTTAGGCAGTGTACTGTAACACTGAGTGGTCATTAACTGCTTTTTTTATTTTTTTTTTAAGAAAATACTGCCTTTTTTATATCGGCTCCATACGAAAAATCCTCTTATAATATGATCACATTATTCTGTCCAACCATATAATTCACACTAGCATTACCTGTTTTTGAGTCATTTTGCAATTAAGAAAGCCCCTACAGAGAAATGTTTCTGAAACACGGAAAAAAAAGCACATTGCAAATCAACTGCTCAGTCGTTTGTATAAGACACAATGAAGCTCTGAGGGAGGCTGGAGAAAAGAGAAAACTATTTACTACTGGAGAGGACTGTTTGGTGCATGTTAAACTTTGGCCAGCAGTTCATTGTCTCTGGTGTCTATCATTTAATAGGCTAGTTGACATAATGAATGAGCCAGACCCACCTTCTGCCACTCCAGAAAGGACCCCAGTCTTATCTGAATTGAGAAGCACATTAGAGCCTCTCAGCCAATCACAGCACAGCCCTGTTGCAAGTGCAGGCCCGAAAGAGGAAGAGCAGAGAACTTTTGTTTTCTTCAGAGTTTAATGAAGTTGGCCTGGTCACTCAAGAAGGGATTAAAGGAGAATTTAGTGTCACTGAGCTGTGACTGCTGAAGTGGGAACTCAAGTGTTCGGGTCACTGTGTGAACAGGATGGTCTCAGTTCAGAGCTGCGGTGGAAGGAATATGGCTGGCTCTCCTCCTGCTTTACCGGGTTTCGGGAGCTCTGGAAAGAGTTTTCTTATTGACAATTTGCTGCAGTCACAGACATCCTCTACCCATTCAGAGGGGACAGCAGGTGGATACCTGAGACGAGCAGTATGTGAACGCCCTAGGAGATTTTGGGGCCCCGAGCATGGAGCCTACCAAGGCCAGGCACAGAGTGTTCAGCAGGTGAAAGATTTAGGAGGACCACTATTACCACACTCAGGTAAATTGACTGTTTTATGCAAGTTGAAATTTGGAACAAAAGCTAATATATTTGGATTATGCCAAGTGTTTTTAATGGTTGGGTCTATAAAGTTAAAAACATGGACAGGAATTCAAGTTCATCTTTTTTCAATGCACAAATATCTAACACTTACATCCCAAATATGCAAAGGATAAATACTGTTTAACTTTAATTATGTGAATCTTTGTAAGAGATGTCAGAGTTTTTATATTACACACTGCCACTAATCAATAAATGTATTTAAGTCATATAAATAATTTTATCAACAATTACTTAAACACTGAAATCTCCCAGCTTGCACAGTAAAGAAAAATGTTTTAATATAGGAAATTACCTACAATATGTTTTCAAATGTTAATGAAAGTCAATATAAGCCATCAAAAGATATGATGGGGAAGTCTCCATTTTTCATAGTTAAAACTTGAGGAATGTGTTTTTTAATGTTGTGTAATGTATTTTAGAATTTTAACAAGATCAGAAATCTTAACCTTGGTAAGAAATAACAGTGCTGTAATGCTGTAAACATGTACACGCTTTAGAAATATGTGATTTTCTAACCCCTAACAAATCATTTCTGCCTTAGTTTCCAAATAAACCTAGATGATAACGCATCTATATATTGAATCTCCTAAAGCTTACCATTGTACGTAAATGAGATAAATTGAAACTAACAGATGTATGACAGGATTCAGAATGCCCTGGCAGTGAGCAAGGTGTAGACCCTTGTCAATCAGATGTGTCACACCTGGTTATCACATGAATGTGTCTGACTGTCCCTGTCTATCTTTGCAGGTGTGCTGAGCAGTGTTTTCCTGCAGAGCCCACAGTATCTACTGGCATGCTGTGGTGGGTCCAGCCCCCCTCCTGTCTTCTCCAGTAAGTGTTTTATGCCTCATCAGCAATGCCTCAGCTACTCTCTAAGCATTAGCAGCAGGGTCTCCCATGCACTCCACAGCTAATTACTGATGCAATGCCAAAGAGCTAATTCTCCGCTCAACTCTGCACAGCTCTATTCATAACCATTCACGGCTGTTTAGGATGGAGAAAAAGGGTGGGTTGCAAGGCTTTTAATAGTCCCCGGGGCCCCCTATTTTGTACTTGCAAATACAGACTTTAACTAGCGCAAATATGCAGAGCTAATAAACATCTTGTCTTCTGTCATATTAAGATTATAATTACCAGGTGTGGATTGTTACTGTTGAGTAGGCAGATTGTTTCAAAATCCTCTAGCACATTTATAAGTTTGGTTGTGAATACAAACTGTTTGAAATTAAATTTTTAGGCTTTTTATGCATGACATTTAAAACATCTAGGAAAGCTACTCAACTGCATCTGAAATTCTTTTTCCATGGATTTTCTAAATTGCTTGAAATTGCAGTTTTAATGCATATTTTAAAAACTACTGCAGTGTACTCTAGTATTACAGAATTAAACACTAGCAGCTGTCTTTTTTGGCATTGTCCCAAAGCAATGGGAAGTTATTAGTTTCTGCATCCTATGATGCCTGCCAAGAAATGTGAAAAATAACATAAATCAGAAAGCCCTCATCCCACAGGTCCCTTGAGTCTTCTTAGTAGGTTGACACTTTCCCACAGTGCCCAACAACACAACAATGCCAAGTCTGGCCGTGACCAATTGGCACATTCACTCCACCATCCACACGCGACCTCACAGCAATTTTTCACTGCAGAATTGAACTCCGCTAAGCACAAAAAGCTTGCCCATTTCTCTGCAGAAGAGGGCTGAACCAGGAACATCCCCCAGCCATTGTGTGCCTAAAGAGCTTGCTTCACCGACCCCCCCGCTTTTCTTCTGTCCTTCAACTCTCATTCCTGACCATTAGAGACCTCTTGACTAGGACATAAAGCATTCAATGAAAGTGACTTTTATAGACTTATTCGAGCTCATCTTCACATACAAACTGCCTTCATACCTGCAAGTGAAAAGATTTAGTATTGGGCCTATTGTTGGTGTCCAACAGGGCTCTATCGTTGGCCCACTAGGGTAGACACACACGTTGCCCAGGAATGACCTGGTAATCAGCTATTCAAATGAAAGC
Organism: Anabas testudineus; assembly: GCF_900324465.2. Lineage (NCBI taxonomy): Eukaryota > Metazoa > Chordata > Actinopteri > Anabantiformes > Anabantidae > Anabas > Anabas testudineus. The sequence goes on from NC_046615.1 coordinate 17,690,809, forward strand.
TATTGAGTCCCGAAAGAGAAGTGAGAACCATGTCCAAACCTGTTATGTGCTCCCTAGAGGTGGTCTATGTGCAGATTTGTCGTACAGATTAAATGGATTGGATAAATTGTTCCACTTGACTTTTGCTGTGCATGCACCTGCGGTTGAAGCAGCGTGGGATTGCTCCTCACAGGTCACCAAATCCCTTTTTCTCAATTGAAATGGCCTTTCTATTCTGTTTAGTCACCCCCAGTTTGTAAAATCAGACAAATAGAAAGAGAGAAATTAAAAGTGAGTAATAAAGTGAGTGTGACAAAAACAGGCATAATCTTGGTTTGAACAAGTAGGCAGTGTGGCAGTGATTGGTAAAATGTACATATTGAAAGTGGATTGAGTCAGATTTTTAAGTTATAATACAAATTATGAAAATCATGAATGAGCTTCACAAATTATCCAGGCAGGTTGAAAAATCTCAATTCACCACACCTCTGTATTCCCCAGGCTTTGCCTCAACTTGTTTTCATATGGAGTTACACTTTACTTTATAACTGTGACTATCTAAATGTGGACTAGAGAGAAACAATCTACAGTAGCACTGACAACAAAAGAACAATTATCTAAATAACACTCAAAATATCTGCATAGTCAACATAATGACAATAATTTATTTTTTCATTCATATTTCAGAGGCAGCAAATATTCGAATGTGGTCTGCAGATATAAGTCCTAAATCACGCAGAGGAATCCTCAGGAGGGCTGTGTTCTCTGAAGAACAACGAAAAGAGCTGGAGAGAACCTTCCGTAGGCAGAAATATATCAGTAAGACTGACCGCAACAAACTGGCAGCTGATCTCAGTCTTAAGGAGTCACAGGTAACAATTAATTCATGTTATTTTTTAAAAGGCATTAGACAGAATGCAAGAGCAAAACCCCTCGCCTTCAGAATGAAAGTAAATCCTGCTGAGTGAAAATAGTATTTACATGGTGTAGCTCCTAGGCATAAATATCACTGCAAATAAGGAACATTGCACTTGTGCTTTTTTGCTAAATGCTTACAGCAGCATTACGAGCTCCGCTGACTCACTGAGTAGAGGAATGTTTGCTCATCATATAATCAAAACAACAAATATGATCCTCATTGTGGCTTTAGGGGAATAGCCACAAAACTCAGATTTTTTTGCTTGAAACTGAATGCCTGAAGAAGATATAATGGCAGTGCATCTAACAGTTGTTGAGACATATTAAGTGTTGAACAGACGTGCTACACAAATTGAACTTCTACTCTCCTGGTGCTGCAGGTTAAGATCTGGTTCCAGAATCGCCGAATGAAATGGAGAAACTGCAAGGAGAAGGAGATTCATAGCACCCGCTCCCCAATGAATGAGCTTGTGGCACAAGGTCTTGCTCAGGAAGAAGAAGAACCATCACAGAACCAGAATGCAGAATCAGAGAGATCACCACCACAGAAGAGTGTTAGCAACACATGAGCTGTAATGGTTGAAAAGCCTGGGACTTTCTTACTTCTACAAAAGGCTACAGTACTGAGTGGGTGTTTAAAAGTATGTGGATGGAATATGCTGTCTGAAAACTAACACTCTTAATATTAACTTTTCTTTCAGTGCACATAGCTTTGGTTGCATCATAAATGTAATTAGGTTCAGCTGCATGGTCAATCATCCTATTGCGTTTAACTTGCTCCAGTAAGCAATTTCATGGTTATTACACTGCCGAGTCTTTCCAGGAAAGATTACCACTCTGCGATTGTAATTGCAATCAGATAAAGGCGCAATTGAGTCAGTTAATTTACTGCATTTATGTATTATGTTGTTTTGATGTCTTCCATATTTTGGTATTTTTGGCTTTACACTAATATTTTGTCCATAATACAAATCATTTTTAATTTCAAATTTCACTTGGTATATTTTGTAAATATTTTTTCATGATCTTGAATCCATAGATCAGCTGTAAATAAAGTGCTTCAATGAATCCTGATTGCACCATGTTTAATTATCTAGGACACTAATAATGCAAGAGGCTGACTCCCAAATCCACACATTACAAAGAACATAAGTGTGCACACAATAAGAAAATGACATGTAGTTAAAAGTTAATGAGAAACAAAGACACTCTAAAGTGTTACATACCACATGATCTACAAGCTCAGCAATCACAAGTGGATTCTTACTTGCTCAGTCATGTTTCGCTGCTGCTGCACCACATCACTGATCTCTAGTGTGTTTTAGTGAATCTTCATTTTAAACTTGAGATATGTCTCCTCACTTCAGGATCACCTCTGTCAGTTGCTCTTGCTGTTGATAAAAACAGTTATCTTTAATAACTTGTTGTAAAATGCAACTTATCGCCAGGCATTATGTAAAATTTGTCTTATTATATCTGTCAAATGCATTGACATCCCTTATGTGAATGCACAGCCATGACATGTTAGCAACATGAGCACTCACTTGTAGTTTTTGTGCTGTTTCCTTGTCGCATCACATTCACATGCTCTGTGTGGCACTCCTGTGCTGAAAAAGAAAATATTGCACGATATTACAGCTCAAAAAAAGCCAACTCAAACGAGAGTAATTGATGATGAATGGTTGGTGAATGATGATGAATGGTGATTGAGGAGGGGCGATCCATGTCAGACCTGAATAGAAGAATTCACTAAGACTTTGAGGCAGATTGAGGCAGTGTTAAACCTCTTGAAAGGCTACATGAAAAGGTACAACAGTGAAAGGATGGCAAATCGATTTGGGGAAAATTTTATCAAACTATTTAAAAGTTTTATTTTATAAATGTGTCATCTGACCTTTTGTCATGGTTTCTTTCTTGTGGCACCAGATGAAAGGTTGTTCTTTTGCTGCCAGTTATTCATGTGGAGGCTAACTGATTCAAGAGCATGGCTAAAGAATTTTTTTTATCCTTTTTACAGGATAAAACATGATTTTCACTTTGCACATATAGTAGGTTTTTCTTGCTTTAGCTGCAAAATTAAAATTAAAAATTGTTACCTATAAATAGTACCAAACAGTACCGGCCTAATTGTCTCTAAAGGGAAGAGATGTACCATAAAATAAAACTCATACATTGGAGAGAATTAGCTCATTAAGAAAATTAAAATAAATGGTGAATGCTTAATAGTTTGAAAATTTTTTTAAACATTATACAACATAAAAATGAATAGTATCACAAAAAAGTAATGAATAATCCAGCTGTTCAGCAACCCTAATTAGGACGGTTCAGGGTGGTAGTGAATACAAGGCTATTCAAATGTAAAGTGGGTAATTTATCTTCTCATTAGCGCTCCATAGTACAATCAATACGACAAGCCGTCTACTGTGAATACAGTCATGACTCATCCCAACAGTTCGACTTCTCTTCAAGAGCCACCATCCCCATCTTGCAAGGACCAATTTGTAAATGCAATGCAAAGACTTGTTAAATTACGTTTCCAAGCAAAAAGAGGTAAAAATCCCCATTGTCATGAAATTCTCCTCTGTGTGTTTAATCACACATTATCTCTGAACACTTTCCAGTAAAGGATGAAAGGGCATTGTGCCAAAATGACAAAGTAGAGTTGTAGTTGTCTGTAAGTGTGCCACCTTGTGGAGAAGTAAGTCAAGAGTAAAAAGGGAACAAATTTGGAAGGCCTACTCATTACTTCTGCTATATGAATAATATATTGTTATACTGTTATATCAAATATGTGATTTGCACTTCGCAAATACCCAGCAAGTATAGTTTCAAAGAGACATGTTTTATTTTCATCTTTTTCCACATAAAACACATAAAAAGATGCCATAAATACACCAATATTCTTATAGGAAATATAATCTACAAGCAATTTACATTTATTAGTACTATATACAGGTTTGAGTGCATTCTATTACTGTGTGCTGTCAGAGCAGATATGAGATAGTGAGCTGAGGAAAGCAAAGGGTGCTTATATCTTAGTCCAGCTTTGTTTTTAAATCCATTTGGCTTACTTAGGAATTCTCATTGACACCCAATGCCAACAAACTCTTCAGCTTAAAATACCTCATTCATTTTGTCTATCATGTTTTAAAGTGTGGAATCATACAAGGGGTGTTTGTATGTGATTCTACACTTCAAACACACATTCAATGGTCCAGTTTTTACAAGTATCAGACCATTCAACACCTGTGGTGTTTCCACTTGCGAGTGGCCACTGCAATGTTTGCATCTTTTTTGTGCCAAGGGAAGAGACGGGCGAGTGCGAGAGTACCATCAGGCTGCACAAAACCAGTCAGCACAAAAAGCTGTGACCGTCCAGGACGCACAAGGACATTGGCACATCTAAGGTTGATGAGGAGCCACTGCTGGAGTAGATGCTGGGTGTCGTAGGGCAGCAGAGGTCCCTGGCGAATAAACTCCACCCTGCCCTCAACCTCAAATTCTGGCTCCCCCATGGGTAGACGGCGGCGATGAATCTTGGCAGTCACAGCTGTGCAGAAGAGAGAAAAAAATTAATCATCTTGTTTTGAAAATTTAAGATAGTAAACCAAACATAATTACAAATTAACAAGCCATGACTTTCTGAAATAATTTTGAAACTTACCAAAGTCATGGTGGCAAAAAGCATCCAGGACTGTTTTCATTGCAGGACCCTCTTCCATGGAAGGACAATTCTGGCAGGCAGGTTTAGGCAGATCTGTAATAAAAAGTAAACATAATTTAATGTGGCAACAGGCAACCTAAAAGAGGACACAAATTGCAGTCTACTATGGATTGGAGAGGGACCTTACCTTTGGCAAAGTGGCTAAACTTTTCATAGGGAGAAATGCACATGTCATCTTCAGCAGGGAAACGGTCACAGTCAAGAGCCTCAGGCCATGGATGACCCTGGCAGGCAAGCACTGGGGCACAGCTGTCCCTCACTGCTACACACAGACTACGGCAGGGCTGGACAAAACTGAGATAAAAAAAAAAGGCCAAATGTTAAAAACAATGAACTGGAAAATATTAAACAATGATGAATAATATTGTTCTTACTTTCTTTTAGCAAAGGGGATGTTTTTTTAACTTTGTGGAAAGGTAAGTATGTCAGACATAAAAGACAGTAAAACAAAGAAGTAGAAATGTAAAATCTCCTTACGTGTCAAGACAGACGGGCGCAATGAGGGAGCAGAGGAAGGCCCGAGCTTGAGGATGGCAGCCTGTCTGCAATAGGGGCCTCCAGTCCTCTGAACGTGGCACCACCTCGCCTTCCAGGTTGCTGTGGCCCAAAAAGTTGGGCAGTCGCATTTCTGAGTATCCAACATCTTTGCAGACTTTCATCTGGTTGGGAATGGCAACGCATCGAGTGGACTGGCCTATGTCAAAAGCCATTGAAGAATATGCCATTGCTAGGAGAGTCATATAGAAGATTACTGCCATATTGACGTGTTTAAAAAAAAAATCCACACGGCAGACAAACAGGCTTGTATGGATGCTGTCTGTTGTGACAAGGCTGTCCTTGAATGGCTTAACAGCTGCTGCTGCTTGCTTTATATACAGCAAGGTCAGCCAGCCCATCAGTCTGTAAGTCTGTTATCAACTACCTATCAAAGACGTAGAGACGATGTGTTTGGAGACAACGGCTTGTTTTGTGGTGACTGCAGACAGAGGGGGGGGTCAATAAGCAGATGAAGGGTGTGTGTGAGTGTGAGCAGGGAGGAGGGCAATCACAACCCAGCTTTCGCCAAGTGAAATCCAGTCAGTTTGAATCTGCTTTATTTGCTTTTATTGTGCAAAAAAGAGATGTGAACACCTAATATAAAGCACTCAAAAACTTTGAAACTATATAACACGTGGCTGAGAAGTGCTGCTACTTGGTCTTTTTTTTAATATCTGAAGTGTTTCAATTAGTCACACACTCAAGGTGAAAAATAAAATGGCATTTTTTTTATTTATTGATATGTTAAGTAACCGTTAAATTTCTGAAAGATGCTTTGTTGAGTGGCACAAACTATCTGTGAAAGTTGAACCAATGAGATTCCTGTAGACAGACAGGCAGTCTCCTTCATACTGCTAGACTCTTTCATGTATTCTTGACTCCTAATTGGAGGGTTTCATCAGCAGCAAGCCTCCAGTTCTCATTAACAAGAAGCATCTCTCCTGGCTCACCTGGCTTTGATCTGCCAATAACACATATTCAGATGCACATACAAAATACTATTAGTATTTAGTACTACTAACCCAGCTCTGTTGCTTTATTGTTTGTCTGTGTTATGCACAATAAAACACTAAAATCTATTATACAGTCTAGAATGTGTAGATGCAATTTCCGTGTGATGCTTCAGATTATATTTCTCCTGAGGACATACATATATTTTATCTAGACATGACAGGACAAAAAAACATCTGTCCTTTGAACTGGGACATCTTTAATATATTGCTGCAATGTAAAGAATTTAAACATGCTTTATCTCAAAGCTAATTTATAGTCTAAGTAACTACTGTGCTGTCAGGCAGACACACAGTCACAATGTGCCAACATCCTATTCAAGAACAAAAAAAAAGAGATTTTTTCCCCCACATGCAGATTACGGGCAAAGACATAAGTGCTAATTTTTCTCGTTCTCTCCGTCTCATGTATATCAGCCTCTTAATCCAACAATAGAACTACATTACAGCGTCATGTTAGTTGTTTGGATCTTGTCTGTCTCCAGATTTAGATGTATATCTGGGGCAGATGCCTCTAGGCCTGCTGGACACTTCCCTCATGAATCAGAGGTCTCTATCCAACCCAGCCTGCCATGGTCATTGTAGCTTTAGACCCATCCATCGGCCCCAGCTCAGCCAAGTTTTACAGCCTGATCTGATGAGTGGAGCCTGGTTCCAGTTTGGGTAGACGAGTGCAGCAGTAAGGGGGACTAACTGAGCAATTAGAGTCACAGACCAATTTGGGAGAACAATAGGTGCACACATTTAACAAGCTCCCCCTGCCAGGAGCCCGGCAGGGGTCTGTTGTTGAGCCTAATGGCTGCCCTGTAGACACTGTGTCTGTCTTGTTAATGTGTTGCTTGCCCCTGCTTCAGTTAATGAGAAGGTGATAGAGTATGAGCTGAATGGCAGGACACCTGTCTATGAAACAGACCTCCAGTAGTTTTTAAAGAGGACATTAAAATCTTAAAAACTAAAAAAGTTGGTCGTAAGTCATCAACCCTTCAAGGTAGAGATCTGCTGTATCTTGCTAAACACTGAATCCGAACATAATACATTGCTCTACAGATTTAAACACACTGAAGTAAGCTTAGTTGCTAGTGCACATCATTAAGCTCCATTTAAATGGTTATGACAGATTTATTTGTTCGCAACAAATCTACCTAAATATGTTGCATGTCCTATTTTAACAATGTCAGCTTTTAAAAGGCAGGCACTTCATCCTTTTATGTTTTTTGCACTTTGTAATTAAGTTCTTCTGCTTCAGCTTTGAGCTTCAAAGTCGGAGATCTCCAGCTACAATTTAGATCCACAGGTCTTGAAAGGTAACGATATAAAAGCCACTCAAAACTGATTATGGCTTTCAGCTATAATTTACAGATCAACTCTCCTACTCAAAAAGTGAAACTAGTAGGAAATACAGAAGTAAAAACATAATTTTGCAAGTCATTAGTCATGCCCTCGTCAAGCTACGTTCAAACCGAGCATGTACTTGGCCCAGTCCTGCCATTTGGGGAAGAAAAAAATAAATCTCAATCACTGATTGTTAAAGTGAGCCAGACTGCAGGCAAAATGACCAGTATCGCTGTATATGCACAATAAAAAAGAAAAACACTTGCAGAGCTCAATTATAAGTTGTGACTCTCAAAACGCCGCTCTGAAGCTGAGCAGCAAAGAACATTAAAATGGCAAATAATTAAATAACTTAATGTGAGCAAGTTGGCACAAGTGACTAACGCACCATGCTAGGTTTACAGGAATATGAAGGAGAACTTTCAGATAAAACTTAGATTTTGAAGTTCTAAAATCAGTTGAAAGTAAAATGCAAGTTCTGTTTGTGGAGTTTCACATTCACAGTACAGTCTTCATGGCAGAGTGAGACAAACACCTGAGACATACATCAAAGACAGAAGCACGTTTGTGAAAATAAGGAGGGGGGGACTGGGTGTCTGAGCTGGGCTCCCTTGTAGCACAGCGAACTCAGATAAAAGCTGTCTCCTCCATGAGCATAAGAGACTCATTAACTTAAGAGATTGAACCCCCATTTGACTCTTTTCTTTCCTCCTATTCTTCCCTGCCCCCCTCCTCTCCATCCTGCTGGGCTCCAGTAGGACTGACAGTCCCTGTGCAGACTGTCAGTAGCACTCAATTGTCACATCAAGTCTCCGGGCCTTGTGGGCAGACGCTGCCACGCCGAGGTGTGCAGACAACTTGCCCCCAGAAACTGCAGACATCTGTGGCTCGCCTCAGTATGCTTACCTATGGCTATGCAGGCAACACACTAAAAGTTAAAGTGTTGTCTTTTGTGATTGTCCTTTCTCAGCAAAGAACAAATGAGAAATTGTGCTGTTAAAAACAGACCAATGCCATTTAAATTCTTTTACTTGCACCCAATAGCCCCACTAGGACACAAGTCACATTAATTCACTCAAAAATCTGTGATCATAACCACAGTCAAGCACATCAGTTTAATAATCACAGGACAGAAGTGTGCAGTAGACAAGCAAACATTTTTATTTATACCCGAGTGGATTTGCATTTAGCTTTCATAGAAAAAAAACATTTCTCTATTCAAACAAATACACTTAACAGTGATTAAGAAAGCTACAGTTCACATTGTGAGCAGTCAAGACAAGGAAAAAACCTAGATTATGATAAGACAGTCAGGCTGACAGAGCTGAGGTATACCATCTATGATTCCTCTGTCCTCTTATGCACATCTTTGCTCTTCTGCAGCTCTGTGGGAGAAAAATAAAGTTGGGTTCAAAGGCTGGCTTTTAGGAAAAATTTAGCTGCTAGTTCTTTTTTTTTGTTATCTGTCATCCAGTACAGTATAAAAAAATATTTATTAAAAAGTTTTATTTAAAAATAAAATAACGCTAAACTAAAAAGCAGCTTCGTTAAATTTTACCATAACACAAATGGGATAAAAGTCAGTATTTATACTGCTTAATTTATTGTGTATGTGTCTAATTTAATGACGTTACATTTCAATCATTAACCTGGACAATGAATTGACAGCAATGCTGAGGCATGAATTACCTTCATATTATATGGCAAATATGACCTGTAGCCATATAATGACTATCAAATATGAGAAAAGAATGTATGATGGTTATGCGTTTAGTTTACATACATCTGAGTATCTCTTAGGGAGGGAGGAGGGTCACAGCCCAGATATGCCCCATTGATAAAAGAGTACTCCAGCAGAGCCCTGAAGCATGGATCCTGGAAAGACATTTAAAAGTAATTAATAGTCAGAATTCATAAACAAACATAGACAATAACATATTTTGCAATATCAGATTAAATTAAAAGTCTTGTCACTTACTCTAATGAGAATGTGGGGATTTCCAACAATCAGGAGCAGGGCTTTGGGGCGAGTGACAGCCACATTGAAGCGTTTGGGGTTTGACAAAAAGCCGAGCGCGCTCTGCAAATCATCGCTCGGTAGTGATTCATTAGAGCGCACCTACATTAAAAAATAATTAAATTAACTGCATAAGACACAACAGGAACAAAGCTATTGGAAGGTTATGGCTGATGCCAATGCTCCACAGACTCTGATAAAGCATAATGTGATGTCTTAATTGTAGTAAAAGTGCCATTTTGGGTGTTTCATTTCCTTATGTCTGCCTTAATATGCAACTCCATCATTAGTAATGATCAAAATCTATTTCTTTATCTGTAAAGATATCTGTATGGAATTTAAATTTAATTAAAGAATCTTGCTCAAATCATTTAATGATACGAAGTCAAACAACAGCAATGACTTAAAGAGGAAAAAGTCCAAACTGAAAAGATCAATATTCTGAAACATCGTACAATTCTACAATTTCTTTATTTTTTTAAACTCTTGACTCTTAAGACTTTTGACTAAGTCTTCAGCTTCTTCTGTGCTCCCAGGATTAGTCTGCTGCACGAAATCTATCAGAGTAGCTGAAGCATCTTAACCAAAGGTTTAAAAAAAAAAAACTAAACAAAAAAAAAAAAAAAACTAAACATTTTATATCCCCAAAAACTCACTGATTTACAACAAAGAAGAAGATCTAGATGGAATTTTGACAGACATCAACACAAATGTGCTTTATTAAAATGAACAATGGATTAAAGTAGATACCATTTTCGTTTTTTGCCTACCGTAGATAATATGATGACCAGAAACTCTTGTCCCTGGAATTCCTCCACAGAGCCCACTTTGATGTCAGACAGGCCAACTTTGCCAAGTAGCACTCTAATCTTCTCACACTGAAAAACACAAAAACGACTTCACAGTCTACAGTATGTAAACCTGATTACTTATAAGTTTAAAAGCAGTTTAAGCTTCCTTTTAGTTGAATTTATGCAGCCTTACTTGTTTCTTGTAGGGGGCAATAATGCCAATCTCAGAGGCGTCAACAGGGTTGTAGAGCTTCTTGGCCAACTGGCAACAGTACAGCATGACCTGTACAGCTTCCACTGGGTTGAACCATGATGGATTGTTGCCTTCTCTTATTTCTGTGCCCTAAAGCAGAGCAAAATCACTGAAATAAATGTGCGAGCCAAATATCTAAGTAAAGAAGAGTGTCCTAGCAAATAGTCTACCAAACAATTTACCTTCTTGCTTTTGTTATAATACATTTTATATTTATATACAATTATTTACTGTGGTTTCAGGTTTCCATCCATTATCATTAAATTTTTTTTGCACTCATGTTGGTCCATCTCACTGCACCGAAAAGTCCTTGTTTACAGTTGTTAGTGTGTATTAAATTGCTCCCATGGGACAAATAGTGTTTTATAAATTAAACTGAACTATATATCATTAGACTGCAGAGATGCAACTAACTTAATCTATGATACAAGAAATAATAACAGGAAGTGTTTTTTTTTTTTTTTAATATAAGTTTTCATTACCCTGACACCGTGAAAAAGAAGAGGGAAGCCTTTCTTTGGCAGATTTTTCCACTGGCACAGAGAGTGTGTTATTGCTCTGGGGGCCTTAAAACACAGTTCCCCCTGGTAGAAAAGTTTGGAGGGCAGTGTGAGCAAGGCCTCATGAGAGCGGTAGTTGTAGATCAACTTAGTCACCTGTAGCAATACAAACAGCAGCATTTATCAATGTATAACAATTCCATATTAAAGATTTTAAATACACTGTGTCCAGATATATTTAGAACCTCAGTGCACCAACCAGCTTAGGATTGTACCCCCACTCATGTCTGGAGTACAACGGGTTTGCCATTAGCCGCTCCAACAAAGACATCCCCAAACCGAAGGCAATGGCGAGTTTGGACTTCACTATTGGACCCAACTGACGGGGGTCTCCGGCCAACACTATCTAAGCAGGTGAGAACAAAACAAACAAAAAAGTTATTTAATAATTATTGAATCAAGAAAGATCAGACAAGTTGTAAATTATTTTTAAGACTCGTTTTTATTTTAACCCTTTAATGCAAAATAAAATTGTTGTAATTATTTTAAACCAACTGAACCAAATATTAATAATTAGGATAGAGGCACAGCACTGCACACCTCTAAAAATACTGTTCTAGCGCCATGAAATGGTGTCCATTAGGATCTGTGCAGTCAGTGTGAGTGTATTGTTCTGACCTGTCCATCTCTCTCTGATACAAGGCTAATGGGGATGAGGGACTCTGGTTCAGTGGCCTGGCCAGCTTCATCCAGGAACACATGAGTAAAATGTCCCACTCTGAGGAATAACAAATCCAAACATAAGATTAAGCTGAGTGTAAAGTGGGAGAGAAAGCATTAACCTCCACCATGTGCGACAGCTCAGGCCTTACTGTAGTCCGATATTATGGAACATGCCAGCACTTGAGCATGTGCTGATAACAATCCTGTGAAAAGAGGCATGACGGATGTCCTCTCCTGCCTTCGAGTATGATCTCAGCACTTCTGGAATGGACTAGGAAAAAACATTTAGATTTAAATGATCAGATCATTCAGGAGAATGTATATTTTTTTATTATGATCATACGGGTAAAGTAAGTCTGTCCCAAATAACTGCACAGTGATTCTCTTTCCCCTGATGCTGTTCAGTACCTCATCCTGCCTACAGGATGCATTGACGCGGGCCATACTTGCAGCATGCAGGAAACCACTATTATGTAGGCGAATGCAGATGAGGTCAGCAGCACTGTTGGAAGGAGTACATACAAGTACCCGACTGCTAGGAAGAAAGTGGTAAATCTGGAGGTAGAAAGATTTTGGGAAATCAGTCAAGCAGCACCAGAATGGAAATGAGCTTGATAAGCATAAGACATAATGCTGACATTTTCAAACAAGAGAAGACAAATCTGACGAAGCCTATAGGTTGTTGACAAGTTTTAAATCAATACCAATATTCTCAAGGCAATGTTTAGCTACACTAACAGGTCTTTATTTAATCATAAAGCAAATCAAACCTGTGATTAGACAGTATATTCTAGAGGGCTAATGTGTATGCACCTGTAGTATAGATTCTATGAGGGTGATCGTTTTTCCAGTGCCTGGAGGTCCAAACAGGACATAGGGAATGGGCCGACACTCTCCAGCCAGGATTCTCTTCACCGCCTCTCGCTGAGGGGGGTTCAGATCAGGGTTAAAAAACTGCCCTTTGGTGGGAATGGGTTTTGAAGGCAGTCTACCATCTAGAAGCAATTTTACATGCGTTGCCGTTATCAAAGTTTTTTAATATATATTAGCAAAGCTGGTGCAAAACTGAAAATCAAATACCTGAAACTTTAGTCTGTGTGGCCTTTGACTTCATGTCAATGGAAATGCTTGACACTGCCCCGTTTAGCATGGCTGGAGCCTGGTTTTCATATTGAATTAAACTTAATTAAAAATGTAGACTTTATGACATTATTGTATATTATTTTTCTTCCCCATACCTCACCTCACTGTTGATTATTTTGTTTTGGTCTGGCTCATCGATCCACTTCCCTGTCCACTGAGGTTTCTGAAGGGTCACTCTAGATGGGAAGAGAACTGCACAACACCATGAAAAATCTCTTTGCTCACTGTGGCAAAGGATGAGAGAAAAACAAACAGCACCCTCTGGAGCCCATTTTGTGCCAGTGTCAATCAGTGTCCTTTACAGTGCACTACTGCTAATTATCAGTTTAAATCTCATCTCAACTGGAGTTCACCAAGTATACGATATATTTCAACACACTCTTTTAAACACCTTGTTAGGCTTACATCGTTTCATAATTGCTACGTATGAAAATTATCATCCCACAGTGTCAGAAAAGATACATATGCTGTGAAGCAATTTGAATAAAGTCCCTGCTTACTCTCCCCAAAGTGTTTCGTTTGTTCAAGTGCATTGTGGCATCGCCTCATAGTCAATCTGGAAATCCAAGCAAACAAAATATTCAGTGTCTATCAACAGAGGTACTGAAACACAATTTGTCCACAACACATTATTCATTATTTTTACCTGTTGTAGGAGAATTCAACATCAAGTGGCTCTCCAAGGTAGTTGCGCTGAAACTCAGAGTTCACTCTCAAACTCACATCCTCGTCGTTAATCTGTGCCAATGCAGAACATCAGATTTAAAAGAGCATTTATGTTTAATTGTGCAGAATATAAAAGATGATTCGGGGTATAGAAAATATCTGTACCTCTGTGACATAACTAATATACTCCATTACCACGTCATGACTCTGTGGTTTCTTCAACACTATTCTGTCACCTGTAGAGGAGGCTTGTCAAGACTTGTAAACATGACAAAAAAAGAACAAAAAAAACATAGCAATAGTTCATCAGTTATGAAATAAGAATTTTACTCACCTACATTAAGACTAGGTCTTCCCTCAGACAATCCCATGACCTCAAGGTGCAGGTAGACAGCTCCTTTACGGAGAAGAGCTCCATAGATTGTGAATTCCCTCAGTTCCCTTTCTGCATGTAGCTCTTCCAGCCAGAGAAGGGTTGAGAACCGTGCTTGCATGTTTGATGGTGTTAACACCTCAGAAAAAGACAGCAGGTGACGGAAAATGTGATATTTCAGATGTTGCTTTGAGTCAAACACATAGAACAGCAGCCTACAGAGCCATATTTGATGCAATGTGGGCCATTTCAATAACAAGTGGTCTAATAAATATTATACATCCCCTTGCAATGATCTAAGGCTAGTATCTCTGAGGGGGTTCACCTACTGTAGACCAACAAGTCATTTTCTGTAAAACCCCCCTTTAAAACATGTTTTTAACAATACATGGACAACAACTGTAAAGAAACATTTGACTATGTTGATAAGCCTCATATTGTATTACTGCAACAACTATAGGAAATTAGGAAAAGATACTTATAAAAAACAGAGACATGCATACATAGAATCAGTTCACAAGACACAGTGTGGCTTCTTGAATTGAAAAATAAATGTAAGCTCCTAGTAGAAATTACTAGGAGGTTTAATACACTCTGCTACCGCAGAAGCAGCTCTAATCCACTTCTTCACCTTATTGGCCTTATTCTACTGGACAAGCTAAACTTCATCTGGAGCAACCTCACCTCGCCTAAGCATGGCTGAACCACCAGCACATCACTCTGTGCCTCCACACAGTCTCTTAGAGCATGGGGCACTGGGTAATTAGGCAGGAAGTTTGGCAGTCTGCGCTTAGTAAGCCTGTTAGTGGAAAAGGCCATGTCAAACAAGAGGCGATATAAATAATTCAATTTGTTTAAATAACATTTGTCTCAGAGTACAAGATTCTTAGTCATCCCAGCAATACTCCACAATAAAACTATGAATTAAAAGAAGCTTAGGTTGGACAGAGCAATTGGGATATTAATAAATAATATACAAACATTTAAAGTGGACATATTACACTTAATTTAGGGTTTATATTTAATTCTTGGGCTCCATTGATAAAGGATTATAGGATTTTCAAGTTAAAGTGAACTGGCCAGACTGAGAACTGGGTGTTGACTACCATCCAGCATACAAACATCTCATCTCAGGCTTTGGGCCTCTGAATATGTGTAGCATGGGCACCCAGTTTAAGTTTTGCCTGGGACACAGAAAACAACTACATTTTGTGAAATTCTGACAACTGCAAAAACTTTTGCATGCAAAAATGAAGAAAATGAATTTAAACATAAAATTTATATAAAATGGAAAGCAGTAACAAAACACAGAGGTAGGAAGCACATTAAAAGCTGTATGTTCTTCCTTCTCCTTCCTCAACAGAATAATTTTCATACCTAGGTGTGTCTTTTGGAGCAGAGACAGTGATTACGTGAGTAGGTATTGTCTGAACTGGACAAGCATCACTGGGAGTGTAGGGCATAGTGGGCTGCAGCAGATTCTCCTCTTCACTGCCCACTGTGACCTCCAGGCGCCTCCCGATGGTGAAAGTAGAGAAGTGCAGCAACAGCAGCTCTGCACAGCTTCCCAGGCTCCTGCACAATTTCCCACATATGCAATTTACACAACATACTGCAGTGCCTCACTGAGACACTTTACACCCGAGTAAGAAGAGGTTAGACAGGAGATCCAGACAGGGATCAAACCAAACATTTTCATTTCCACATTCACCATTTTGATCCATTACTTCTATAATTAATTCTATTATTAATACTTCTTCCACTACAATACATAAAATAAAAAGTAACTTACTTTGCTTGGCAGGCTACTATAACAGACAGCCTCTCTCCTGGTGAAATATCCAGCTCTCTTTCCTCCTTTCTTACACCAGGGAAATGGGTTTTCTCCTTCAACACTTCACAGTATTCTTTTTGTCCCTCTTTCGCATCATTGACTTGTTTTTCTGAAGAGTCTAAAAGGTTTTCAGACTCTGAGTTGTTTCCTTGCAAATGCCGTTTATCTCTGAGTGGTGCAGGCCCTTTGACAGCAACCAGGGTGAACTGTTCAACTGAATCCCAGCCAGCAAAATCACAGCATTTTAACCTGTGGGTCTCTGAACCTTTATTCCTGTAAGAAGAAAAAGATGACAATGATACGGTACATTATATATTTTCCACTATTAATGGAATGGTAATTGGCTCTGTAAGAGGTGTTACACAGTCCTCATTTTCTCTCACATCTGAATAATTTTTAATCACAGGTACAAAGAAAAAATCTCACTGAACATTATTACTATTATTAATATTATTATTATTAACAGCCACTAATAATAGAAACTATATTTCTATTTTAACTGTTTGAGATTAGTGCTTTAATCTAGTTTTATAATGGGTATCTGGATAGTTTTTCCTTCTTTGGTCACTCACTGTATCCAGAGCACCAGTTCTTGCCTCTCCCCCATCATCAGATCTCCAAACTGACCATAGTCTGTTACATCCAACCCTCCTTTGTTTTCCAAGATTCTTTGGAGTTCGGCCTCTGGAAGAACTATAGTAGAAACCTTTGCACTGCAAGCGGAATAACCAAAAGAAAGACTGCTCATTATCTCAATATTATAGAGTCAGTAAATCCTAAAAAAAAAAAAAAAAAAAAAAAAATGTTTGCACTGTGCACATAAATATGTAGATTTATGCTGGAAGTAAAAACTACTTTTTTGAATTTCTGTCTATCACTTTCTTTAATTACCTACAGCAGTTTTCTACTATTCCCTGACATCTATGTTGTCGATGGGTCAGTGTTTCACTATCAGGTAACACCAACCTCCCTTTAACCCCCTCTCTTCTCCCCTGAAGGACCTGCTGCTGCAGTACATGCACAGCTGTAACTCTGCTCCCTCCTTTTCTTATATATTTTGAATGGAATCGAATAGACAGAAACCTAGAATCTATAGTGCCCCTTTAAGTTTAAGTGTCAAGTCATTTCATATTGAAAAATATACTACATATTCAGTTCCAAATTTTAAATCTGATATACAACAGTAAACAAAGTACCATTACAATGCATTTGTTAACTAGTTTTTGGTAAAAGAGGCAGGTGAATGAATAATAAAAATAATCGTTACTTGTATCCCTATGAAGATGCAAGACCAAACACTTTGTTTAATACCTCTTAACACAGGGTGCCATGCACAGGGCCCTCCAAGAATAGAACGACTGACTGCTTTCCACCATTACCAGGTTGACAAGGTGTCCTGGCAAAGGCTGGTAGTTTGCAGGCAGCAGCAGAGAGTCCAAGCTGAAAAACACACTGTCCTCCACAACTCCACTGTTCCCAAACATGCTAGTTACACAAACCTGGTGAATGAGGATTATTCATAGGAGTGATGAAAGAAACCAGTCATTAGATACATAGATACATTAAACAGTTAGTTTTTTTTTAATAGAAATCCTTTATAATGTCAAGACCTTTTACAATTGTATAGCCTTATACTTTCAATAAGGGAAATTACCTGATCTAAGCGGCAATAGCGTAAAGGGGCTACCGAATGTGCATGGGTGGTCCAGTGGGTGGGATTGATAGTATACTTTGCTTGGACCCAGTCTCCTTTCATTGGCTCATAACCTAGAGGAGAGAAGGGAAATATAGACAAAGAATGGCAACAGGTGGTGAATCTACAGTCAGCCTTTAGCTGACTGGTAGTAAATTTGGTGTGAATGTGAGTTTGCATAAGCTACTCTCAGTCTGACAAGTAACTAATAAACTGTAAAAATATTTTAAGTGGACTTTAAAATCTGTCAAAAATTCAATCAGAGACCAAATAACTACTGGGGGTGTTGGCAGCAGAAGTAGCTTAAGCAAAGTTTCATGGGGGTCAAGAGCAATGTGCAGTGAGCAGCAGTACCTTCCCAAAGACTGTAGCGTGGGAAGTATGTGGTTTGGTTTATGTAGCCGCCATCTCCATTAAATGATGTGACTGTGCCAATGAGAGGCCGCAGCTGCATGCTGTCAGTTTCTAGAGAGGTTCTTCCCCCATCCTCCCAATCCTCTGCACTCTTCTCCACCTAAATGATGGGATTAAATGGTGCAAGTCTGAAAATTGTCACTATAATTCCCTATTTGTAATGTGCTAATTTCATGTGTTTATTTTTAACTGAAACAATGAAAGAGAGGGAGAACAATGTTAAAATACAAACAAACAAACAAAAAAAACACCACAAAGTTGTGCACCAACTTCTGGATTGTGGCATTTGATAAGCAGGGAAGAGGAGGGAGAAAATGTATTAATTATTACATATACATTCATTTTAACACACACACACACACACACACACACACACACACACACACACACACACACACACACACACACACACACACACAGGGGTGTGGCAAAACTTCTTGACACAAGATAAATCAAAGCGTATGATGCAAATTCAGGCTGCTGTCATGTACAAGTTTCTCACCCTTAAGGCTTTCCACCCCCTTTGGGCACCATCTCGCACTGCTATGCAGTTCACGAGGTCGCCTTCTTTCAGTGGCACTCCGCCCAACACTTCCTTATTAGTGAAGTAGATTGCGTCGTCTATCATACCATAGTCAAGACACAGCTGGGTCACCACACTGCCCCGCAGGTGGCGGATGTTCTCCATGCCTGACCAACAAAAACCACATAATTGTGCTTATAGACACCCGACAATACACAACGATTAAGCTAACCAGGGCTATACTTACAAATACAGCATTTACCTGGTGTATTGTAAGTGTCTTCTCCATCCACCTCTACTGTCCTCCACAATGGAGAAACCAGCTTTGATAGCACACACCGCACAGCTGTAAGCATTTCTGCACAATGGTAGCTCAAGTAGCTAACGTTAGCTATCCACGCTAAGAAAACACAACAGTGCAGTTTTTAGACATTACAGCCACTCCTGTAGCATTTTTAGTGTTGTTACTGGCCATTGTTTTGTTTTTATCATCTTTAAATCGCGGGAAGCTGATGTTAGCTCATTAGCTAGCTAAGTAAATTAGCTAAGCTAACTCACATTCACAGTTAATGTTAGCTAAAAGCTGCCACAAACAATACTGTAAAAGTAATTAATTATGGAAATAGTTCACAACACCTTTATGGATAAATGGTGAATTCTTTTTTAAATTACCGTTTTCAACACAAAATACTAAACTAAAATTCACGTGTCGGGGTCACGGACGGTTGGATTTGAGACCTCTCCGCTGTCTCGGCGTCGGGAACGCGTACGCGCGCGGGAGAGCTGGGTCGTGGTTATGAGGAGTGGCGTTGTTACGGAAGATTTGGTCAACTGCAGAATTTAAGGCCCGTTTCCCATAATTCACCGCCAAGAAACCCCATTTCAGAACCGTAGGGAAAGTTGAAATAGATTCACATCTGTCTAAATTCACTTTGGATTTGGAAAAAGTTTACGTTAAAAACTTTAATGCGTATTTTACGTGTTGTCAAGGTATCTGTTCATCTTCAAGTTGTAGTCAAAGAGGTGTCAGCCTTAATCAGGGCGGAAATGCCTAATTCACGTGGTGTCCTGTAGGGTATTTCAAAGCTGTCAAATTACAATTTGGATTTTGGCGTGCACAAAGTCGGAAATCTTTTATTCTGATTACTCTAAATAAAAAGAGCAGATCAACTTTCTTGAAATGCATGTTTAATACAAGATGAGATTCAAAATGTATTTCTGTTGTTTCTACAGTGTCAGAAAATGATAATTTCCTCAATGCAAAGTGACATCTTTACATTTCTTGTAATTTCAAAGGACGTACTTGGTATTTTGCTGACAATTTACAAAACGGACAAATATCATTATGTTGATAGACCAGTCTAATAATCAACTACTCGCTGCAGTTCTGATATCATAAGTAGTTGCACAACCCTTTGAGTATTACTGTGTGTGGATATTATAATGAATACTTTATTGACTTACCTCCTGCCTCTTCGTGCACATGACCTGTGTTTGGAACTTCACGTATCTTTCTATATGAAGAAGATTGAAAAATATTAGTGAGCTTTTGTACCAGGAGGAGAAATATCTACTGTTTTAACACAGTGCAGAGTACACTCTACCTGGTAACAGTGCCCTCTGTTTCTTTACTTAGACTAATTCATGACAAACTCAACTGATGAGTCAGTCTGCAGATGTGAACTGAAGACAGAGCTGAAATGTTTCACTGCCATTTTCTTGCCACCTTTTAGGCACACTGCAGAAGAGACAACTCTTTAAGTCATTCATATTTCACTGTAAGACCAGACCTTATTTAGACTCAAGCTGGGGATGGCATGCATACTAACCACAAGCAACCAGTGTGTTACTGGACAAACCTTTTAAATATAATAGCATCGCTGCCATGTTAGATCCCCCTGGCCTCATGAGTCTCATTAATGTTGTTTTTAAACGACTAAAAACACCAGTGGTCCACATATTTCAAATGTCCACATGTAAACAGTTTCAGTAATTGCAACTTAAAATTGGAAGTTTACATCAGGCAGTGCTGCCAAGGGTACGACACGCAGTAAATCACAGACCACACACTTGTCATATTTTGTGCCTCTGCAGCTTTGGTGTCATGTCTTCCAAAGCTTTAATAAATATTGGGGACTCTAATGTTAAGCATGTGCTGTGAAGGCATATTTTGCTGTTAAATCTTAGTATAACTGAACACAGTGACACAAACATACAGTTCAATGCTTGACTCACTTATTCTCTCTCAGGCTTTGGTGTAGTGATTCTTCTCATCCTCTGTGGCTTCTGTTTGTACCTGTTACTCTATGTTTAAAACTTATTGCTAGTATAGCCAAAACATTCTTACATATTGTTGTCTGCATGTTTCTCTAAACGGCCAGCCAGTAATCCAGGTGTTTCTGTTTGTTTGTTTGTTTGACAGGGTTAATATCTATAGACTACAAAATGTTAGAATCAACCTTCCTACATATTGTATGTCCTATGTCAGTAAAAACCAAAGTCTTCAAACTGCTTGAGATGAATAAACCATCAGGATCAGTGTCATCAAAATGGTTTATTTAATATTTCATGAAACTCTCATTCGGACATAGAACCTACAGGACATATTATTAAGGACGCATACATTTGTTCAATTATAATGGATATTATTTGTTATTTGCTATGGCTTAAAGACAGCATAGATTGTTAGAAAATATTGATCAGTGCAACAGCAAGTTAATAATCAAACCCCATTTATGATCTTGTCATAAAGGATGAAGTTGAGAATGTTTTTAGATTTTTAGCTTCTGCCAGTGGATCTTAGTAAACTGTCCTTCCTGATGCTGATATGATCCTCCTGTCACCACAAGAGGGCAGTGGTGGAACTTTTTTTTTTACACAAGACAACACATCTCAGCTGCAGAGTGCAAATGAGGCCAAAGGAAGAATCAGATCAGGTACTCAAAGTCTGTAGTGCTATAACTGGACACCCTACTTACTTTAGAAATATAAAGAATGCTCAGAAATGATTCAAGCTATTGTGGGGAACATAATGGAAAAAACAGACTCCCTGCTTAATCAGCTCATGTTGGACCTGGGTCTGGGCCTCCCCCCCTCTATTATTAGCAACTAGAATGCACAAATACATCAAAAAGTACCAGTACAGTCAAGACATGACTGTTAGAAGTTCGGCCACCATCTCTCATTCACATGATTTGAAACTTTCTTATGTTATTTAACACATGTTCTTAATTTAGGGCAGCACAGTGGTGTAGTGGTACCACTGTCGACCCACAGCAAGGAGGACTTGGGTTTGAATGTACGGGTCGTCCGGGTGCCTTTCTGTGTGGAGTTTGCATGTTCTCTGTGTGTGTCTGCATGGGTTTTAGGTTCACTGGTGGCTCTAAATTGGCCATACGTGTGAATGACTGTCTGTCTCTAACTCTACAGTGTCAGCCAGTCACAGCTGGGATGAAATTTTATTTCACAAAGAACAGAAGGTCAACATTAGCCTGTTATTATTATTATAAATGAATCCTCTTCAAATATATCTGTTTTTTCCTGTTAATGATCCATCACAGACATTTTGTTTACAGTAGTCTGGACTGTATAGTGCAGACCACATGAAAAAAATGGGTTTAATTAGATAATCCCTTCTGAGATTCATCTCCATTCTCTTTGAATATGGAAACCAGATGTAAATAAGAATTCATTTGGCATGAAGTATGTATATAAAACTCAGAGGAAGTGTAGAAACATTGCAACAGCAACCAGAGCCAATATTACTTCCACGTCTGTTATTCATCATATTAGAATAAATGCGCAACATTGTACTTTGAAACAGTGCTTACCTAAAATGTCTTTCGTCGACGAGTGTATATTTTGACATATTTATCTGTTTCTGCTTGGCAATGGTTTATTCTTTTCCTTCACTGAAACAGACAAAACTTCCGACAAACATTAAAACTATAATACAGCAGCTGTTGTTATCTATGACAATCAGGCTGTACACAGAAATAACAACCAGTCAGCATCATTATGAAAACTGCCAAATCCAACGCTCCACACTAGAACAGTCATAGACCATATACTGTATATTACACAATCCTTGTGTTATTTAGATTTTTGTTTTTCTTTTCCATTTGAACAGGTTGAGGTAGTGCAGGAAGAGAGGTATAAGGTTTCTCACCGCGTTCTCTGGAGGTAATTGCTATTTTCAAAGCTGTGGAAACTGGAATTTAAATATTATTTGTATATTTTAACCATACAACAAAATCTGGAGTGGATCATTGTCGGACCACCGGACATGAGTAAGCTTGTCTATGTTGCAATCCAACGTTGTTGCCACTTCAAGTCTTATGCTCTTCCTGGCATTAAGTACTTGTTGTGCACATTCGTAGCATATTAAATGTTATCATCTTTCTGCATTCAACTCCTGCTTACATTCTTTGTGTCAATGCTGACTAATTAAAGTATTCTCTCAATGTTTATTCCCTACTATACTATGAATAAAATGTACTTAAAGCATACTTGGAGAAACAAAAACAGCCAAGCAAATGGGATGATGTATTTCTGCAGGACAACCCAGAAGTTAGCATCATCATGGTTTGGTGGACAAAAAAAAAACAACAAATGTGTGTTTTTCCATTAGTTTTTGGATAATTGCAGAAAATAAACTTACAAATAAACTTAACTTTTATGGGTTTTGAAGCGTACACACAGTTGCCAGAAGTTAAAAGCTACTGTTACAGCTAGAAACAAACTACACCACGGTTGTGTCATTACAGTGTCACCACCACAGCGTGCCTAGCTTTTCCTCTCTTGATCTTGATAAATCTACAAGTTGGATAGACTGGCTTAGACTGACTGTGTGCAAATATAAACACAATGAGGCTTGACCTGGTGACATTTGATGTTCTAGACAACCTCAACAGTCTGACTTAGCTACTTGCTGGCAATGACCTTTTTAACAATGACATATTTTACGACATAGAATAAAAGGTGAGAGTCTCTCATGATTGTATCAGCCGCAGACCTTACTGGAAATACCTACTGACAGCAGGAGGAGGGAAATCACAGGTGCAAAAATGCTGATTTCCAGGTTATAGGACTCACTACCATGGCACTCTGCATGACTGAAAACAAAACGTCTTAATGAAGGTAATAAGTAGAGAATTGAACGGGTGGGTAATTGAGACCAGTAGACAAAGATTAATGACAATGGGGAGAGGAGGTGGGGGGCGGGGGGCATCCTGCACACCAGGACTCTCGGCTACGCCCCTGATCAGAGGCAGTCATATCAGAGATGTGAGAGGGGAAGACAGCACAAAGAGAGAGCGCAAGAAAAAAGACAGGGAAGGAGGAGGAGGTCTGCGTAAACTCCGCCTCCGGTCTCAGATCCTCTCGCATTCCTTATTCACAGCCCCTCACGTTGAGGTTTGAGAGAGAAAGGGGAGAAACAAGAAGAGCACACGAGGAAGAAGGAGAAGGGGAGCAGCAGAGCGACCATGGCAATATCCACAACGTCTCAGCCCGAGACAGTGTCCGATCCCAGCGCACCTCTAGCACGGTCGAGCACGGCACGGAGCACGCAGTCGCGCAATAGACAGAGTCCAGATGAATGAGGAGCTACACCTGGGCCGTGGACAAAATGAGGGTCATCTTCATCCAAAACGCCGGTTTCGTCGCAGCTTTCTCGCCTTTTAGATGTGGCTCGGTGATGTTGGCAGCGTTTAGGACGACAGATAATGTGAACGAACCAGAGTTAACCCCAGACAGACCGTGCCAGGCATTTGAGGAGTGAGGATCATTTCGGCTTTTCTGTTTCGTTTTATTCAGATAGAGTTTGCACGTTCATTGTAGCCAGTGTATCCTATTTAAATGTACAAATGTGTTCAGCTTCAGGCATGTAGCCTGCTGTCCAGACTGAATGCATATCCTATTACAATATTGGCACTAAAGATAATTGTTATCCAGTTATGTAGGACTATGTATCAGATTAATATAGACTGATAATGTCATTTTAGACTTCTTGTCATTAATCCGCTAGTAGATTGATTATATAGCTATAATAACATGAATAGGTAGGAGGACACGTCTCTGTCCACTTTGATCAAACACAGTTGATCAACTAAGACAATCTGGAAATGTTAGTTTCCACGTTATAATATGAGAAGTAGGCTACTCTTTATTCCTTGTAATTTATTAATTTATTATTACTATTATTAGGCCTATAAGTATTATATTATCAATTTGTTTTAAGTAGGTAGTTTGAATATTTAACAGTGGGAAGGTTGTCTGAAAACCTCCCTAGTGAGATGGAAACCGCTTATTTATCGCCCCACCGGGGGGCAACGCGTCCCGAGGCCCGGAAAAGCCTAACCTCGGCGGGCAACCTCTCCCCTTCGCCTCCATCTCCACCCCTACCTGCCGGCCACTCATCCGAAGAGACCCCGGCAAGCAGTGATGGACGGAGAAACTCGGGCGTGAAGAAGCACCATCACAAGCACAACCTGAAACACCGCTACGAGCTGCTGGAGACGCTGGGAAGAGGCACCTATGGCAAAGTGAAGAAGGCCATCGAGCGGCACTCCGGCAGAGAGGTGAGACCCTTCAGACAGGTTGGAGACGCGAGTAGTGTTTGACATCATGATGCGATCGGTTGGTTCCTGATACTTTTCTAACGCCCTCCAGTTGTCACTGCCAAAAACGAGCGCTTTGTTGCACTCAGAGGCGTGTGCACATCCATCCTCCGCTGGGAATTCCCCCCAAGCTCAAAAACACCCATGAGGGTTGGGAGTTGTGGTTGCACACGCCTCGTCCTATGCAGGGCCTCACGACCGGATGCTAGAGTGCAAATCCGGCTACTGACAGACAGACGGGATTTCAGTGACCCCCGTGATCATCATGAAAACCAGCCAACAGCCCCCCAGAGATATTAACAAGGCCCACTCACACTCTCCAGCGTTGTAGACATTTTGTTTGTCTTTTACTGTGTGGGTGTGAGTGAGTTTTGCATGGGTCAGCCTACTTTCATTTTCTTTATAATAAAAAAAAAAAAGAGTTACTGGATAACTTTGTAAACCCACCATCTGCTGTTATGTCCTCACAGACCTGCACAGCTCTCCTGATATTTCCATGTGTGGCAGCATTTGCCCCTGTGCCCGGTTCTGGAAGGACATGAGGAATTCTTTCCATGTGCTGAGAGTGCCAGGGGGAAACTTAGTATAGGTCAACAATGTCCCCCAAGGATAGGGGAACCATAAACCCTCCAACTGGGCATACTCTCTCTTGTCCAGTCCCACTTGGCACTTTGTCCATTGTTCAGTATGTTTTTCTATTCGTTATTGCCATGGTAGCAACTCCAATGTGAACTATTTTACTTTCACTTGCACTGCAGAATTACCCAATACACATGCTGGAAAGGTCAAAGTACTTTATCTTGACATGAGTGAGACTTAGTGAGATACTGTTTCCCTAAGATAACTCTGTTTGGCTCAAATTGTTAACTACAGATGATGTATTAAAAACTTTTTTGAATATAATTGGACCCACTGTGTGCCCAAAAATAGACTCACAAAAAGTGGTACTTTGTAGGTCATCACTCAATACACTAATTTCTTATACTCTTCTACCATTCAGACTCAAAATAGCAGGTCAGTAAAGTACAGGACTCCCTTTGCATCACTGTTTCGTGTGGGTGTTTGTATATCTTAGGGAACTCCTTGGAGAAGCAGCACGTCGACACATGGAGTGCCAGCAGAGCATGATTGTGGGCCACCTCACAGGCCACGTGTGTCTCAAACTGCGTTGCTAGAGTTGTCTTGACCTCTTGACATAGAGTAAGTCCCTTGTGTCCACATGGGAGATACAGCAGACTGTTATGTTGTCATCATGACTGCCTGTATGTGTTCCTGGTTCATTTCACAAACCAAATGAGGAGCGAGATAGCGGGAGACGGAGTGAGAAAGTTTTGTGTCTGACTGTGTATGCACATGTTTGTAATGAACTGAGGCTTCCTGAGGAAGATTGATGAGATACGGGCATATTCAACGTGTCAGCGAAAGTGGAGCTGCCATATGTTGTACTGCTACAAGAAGTGCAGTTGATAATTTGGGGATGCAATGCCCGAGCTCGTATGTTTGTGTATGCCTCTAAAAGATGGGTTTGAATACTCTTGAGGGAGATAAAAGGAAACTGTGTATGTGTCAATGTCTCATATGTCGTCTAGATGATAGTCGTGAAAAGCCTGTGGTGACAGACAGGCCTAAAATGGGCAGTGACACATGCAATGCTATCGATAGCAGGAAATGAGTTTGGGGGGAAGAAGATATACTGTGTAGGGGATCCATCAGAGATAGGAGGGGAGGCAGTCAGCACAGAGACACGGGAAAGCCCACCACCATAACAAGAGAGGGACAGCCTCAGTTAAAGGGGTTAGAGAGTCATATTAATATGAGCTTAAAGCACCAGATTACATCATTGCCCAACAATGGATTCACTGGGGAGGTACGCGAAAGGGGAAAACACTGACATTCCTTAGTTATATGTGGTGATGTTGATGAAGTATTATGAT
This sequence comes from Anabas testudineus, assembly GCF_900324465.2. NCBI lineage: Eukaryota > Metazoa > Chordata > Actinopteri > Anabantiformes > Anabantidae > Anabas > Anabas testudineus. The sequence continues at coordinate 17,717,793 of NC_046615.1, forward strand.
TCCCGGCTGTGTTTGAGAATATAGTTCTCTGGAAAACTGACAGGTTTCTCCCTCCCTCCCACTCACACACTTTCTCTCTCTCTCTGTCTTTCTCCCCCTAACTCTGACTCAGACACATAGTCAACACAACAGATGATCATGATATTTAGAAAACGCAGGGATGAGTGAGCTTGTGATGAATACTTCATCTATTTTAAAGACCTGAGAAAGTGCAGGAAGATGTCAGGCTCCAGTGAAGCAAAACATGGGCCTTCACTTCAAACAAGCCCCGTTACGAACAAGGAGAGAGGCCCAGATGAGGTCGGCCCCATACCTGGCACGGACCAGCCTGCGCAGCAGTGCAGTCCCTGTTTACTGTGAGTGACAGTAATAGGGATCCACTTAAGGACAAGCATAGCTGTGTCAGCCAGCCTGGCCAGCTGGCAAGTGGCTGATCTAGTCTTGTTTAATGATCCACATCGGGGTCAGGGCAGGGGAACATGAGGAGATACACAGAAGATACCTGGCTTTGTCTCAAGCCCACTGTGGGAGAGCTGGCTCAGTCAGTGAGTTTGCATACAATGTGGAGTTAAGATTGTGGATGTTAAGATTAATTTCTGCTCTGTTAGGAGGAAAAAACATTTTTTTTGTCGGGAGCAGTCAGACAGAGACATTTAACTCGTGTTTGCGTGCAGCTTTTGCAGGTCATTAATCAATTGTTGCCAAAATTAATGACTTCCTGACTTAATTCCTACAATAAATCCTGGATGACTCACTGTTAAACACTGAAGTCCAAATGTTAGTCACGTTTTGTGGATCAGTGATAAAATGTAGATGATTCTGATGAGGTAAAGGAAAACATCAGTGTTAAGACACAAACAACTTTTACCAATTATGAACACAGCAAGTGGACCCCCTGGACCCTGGCCTGTTTTTATGGTATCATTTCTTTAAATTCAGTGTAATCAAGCATGCTCTGGAAGAGAACTGTTCCGGTTTGGGGTTATTTTTATTGATGTACACGGTAATTAGCTTGGCACTCGCTACTGCCTGTGGTTTCTGCTGCATGGAATAAAGCTGGGCTCCTCCAAATACTGCTGCTTAGTTGGAGAGGACAAAAGTTTAAACTAACAGAATCCGGAGCAAACAGACTCTATACAGGCCTGATCAAAGCAATCCCAGGATTCAATCCAGAATGTTTAGGCTACAATTATAGTGACATGTGCTAGACTGTGTACTCTCGATTGGTTTATTTGGAGAAGTCCACTAACCTCTTATTTAAGGAGTGCATAGGCTAGAGATCTGAATGCATCCAGTTGCGGTTGCCTCTTACCCTGGTGGCATTGCCATGACAGTTAAAAATTGTCAAATCAAGTGTACTTGTTGAATGTCCTCTAGCAGACCCATTGGCAAGGGAAGTAGACTGGATCACTTCCTCAGGCCCTGCTCATTCTCCTGATTCCACCACAAAACTCCCAGCGAGCCAGATTTTCAGGCTATTTCAAAAGTAGGCCATTAGCTGGTCTTAATCAGAATGACTAAAAATAAGAACGCCGGTAGCGAGTCTTCTCAAGGACCTTTTGACACAAGAGGAAACGCAGCAGTGGAGGAGCACTCTAACCTGTAGACGTCTCTACCTTTCTGCAGAAAGGAAGAACACCATACTCACCTACAACGATACACATAGTTCTCATTAGATCAGCGGATAGCAGTGTTGTTTGACCATTAAGTCAGTCCGCCTTTTTGGTGTGGATCAAAATATCTCAAAACATTCAGTGGCAAAGGAAACCTCAATGTTTAACCATGTGAATCCGCCTTATAATCTCTTTGTTAAAGAAGGGTTTGGGCCTCACCCAAAACAGTGACTAAACCTGGTTAAATGCAGACCCGTGCCCTAAAATAATCATCTAGCTGTCATGTTACCAAGGCTTGGACTCCTGAGAGGGGAGATAAATGAGGTTGATGAAGTACTTAAAGTTTATAAGAAAAAGAGATGGAGCAGTAGGCTATATACTAAGGTGATTCACATGTTTTTACTGACACAGAAAGGTGTCACATGGATTGCAGTATGAACTGTGCAAGAGGCCTGGACATTTATTGTACACTGTTAAGATTATTTATTTACCAATTTTCTTCTTTTCAACAAATATTTGTGCAATCATTTTAAGTAAGATAAAGAAAAACTGTTAGACATGATCCACCTAACCTGCTGTCTCTAGTGCTTGAAAATCTACATTTTGTGTTGCTGTAGGTAACATGCTCTGATCACGTTGTCTTCTTTTGTTTCCAGGTGGCTATCAAGTCTATTCGGAAGGAGAAGATCAAGGATGAGCAAGACATGGTTCACATACGGCGAGAGATTGAGATCATGTCATCCCTCCGCCACCCACACATCATCTCTATATACGAAGGTGAGGGTCTGCTGCATTTCTGTCATGCACGCACACGACAAATCCTATAGATTAATTTGACTTGAAGACACAAACAAAAACACACATGTCCAACTTTCACCGCTCCCTCATCTTATTCAGCACTTGTGGCCAAGCTGCAGGATTGCCATGTTATGACATGCAGATGTCATAATAAGACCTGGAGTGAAGCTCTGGGATGTTATTCATCTTCTCTGGTCTGTCTGGCTGCCTGGGCCAGCAGAAGTCTGGATCTCCAAATGTGTGTGTGTGTTTGCACGTGTGTTGAAACTTTGTGTGTATTAGAGGGGTGGTATTCTAAGGGATTGCCTTTCCCACATCTGAGAGGTCTCATCCCTTGTCTTTTCTGGTCTTGATCTCAGGGCCAGACATCTGCTGATACTTAAGAGGCAACTGCAGCTGGGAACCAGACCATATTTCAGTATGTGTATGTGTCTGCACATAAGTGTGTCGGCATAGGTTCTTGTCTATTTGTGTGTGTGTATAGGCAGAGACACTGGATTGACCTCAGTCACCCAGGCCTGCACCCCGTCTGACACCAGTCCACTGCTATGCAGGGGGAGAAATGGTCTTAAGCCTTCCCTAGAGCAATGTCAACATCTATCTACCCCAGGAAGCAACTCTCTAAATTTCAAAGTCTTCAAGGAAACACACATATTTACTTCCTCCTTTTTTGATATGAGCCCTTTTGAATCACCTTAACCTTAGTAGAAGAAAGATTAGAATTAACAGTGGATGTAAAGACTGAACAATTCCTATTGAATTATTTCAATGTATTGCTGGTAATAAATTGTCTCATATGATGAAGCCCAAAAGCCCATGTTCAAGCAATTAAAGTCACAAGTGTGTTCGAGATGGAACGATATGATTTGTGACTTGTGACTATGCTTATGTGTTAACCAGAAAACAGCTTCAGTGCCTTTTCATGACAGTTGACCTGGTACAATGGCAACTAATGTGCCACTGCCCAAAATTCAAAGTCCCCAGGTTGTTATCAGCAATGTGTGTATGCAACAAACATCGCTGTTTGTCATGGGAACGTGCTAGTAGTCAGCTGAAGGACTGAAGTGCAGCCAGGTTTATGTGTTTTCTAGGAGAATGATTAAAAGAGCACCTAGTTTTATGAACTCAGAGGAGCCTGTCTTGTGTTTCTATGCGCAGCCTATTCCACCAACAAACTCAACCGGAATCACTGCTCTTGCTCTATGACTCTTCGATTCTTCTTAAACCCAACATTTACTGTTGTGGCCTGGCCTCCACCCAGCCTTGCTTTAGAGATATATAGGAGGCCCCCTGATTTGTGTATCCGGCAACACCCTCTTCAACAGCCCCTGCTAACTGCCTTGTGTGAAGCAAAGCTGAACCAGATGTGCGTGTGACGATTGATTTTTACCACTCCCTCGCATTCTGCATCCATCAGCATGCTGTACGGGGCATTTAAAAGCGGATTTTGCTCTTCGCTCCTCAGGCATAACTATTTACCGTAGTCCTCCCCTTTTAAAACAAATAGTCAACCCTGAAGAATGCTGTAAATGCACTAATTGATACATGCAAATAAAATTGTACTTAGAACCAAGCCCGGTTAGCTATTGCCCCTGCCTTCTTCATGCTAAGCTAATTGGCTGCTGGTTGTAGCTTTGCATTTTCCAAACAAATTTATGAGTGGTGTCACTCTTCTCTTTATGTCTCAGCATGAAAACAAACTGTTTTTCCCAAACTTTAAAATTAGGAGTGAAAAGGGAAATGGGGAAGACATGTAAAGTCAGAGCAGACGATAAACCATTCACCCTGCTGTGAATGAACAGCCACAATTGTTATTGTGGTCATTATACTGCATTCTCTAAGGGTGACATATGCCTAGATAGTAATTTAATGTCATCTTCTGTAATTATAGTTAAGTCCAGTAAATAAGACTAATCCAGGAAAAAGAAACTATTACCTCAACATTAAAATACCTAACACCCAAAAAGTATACGCTTAGAGTTCAATTTATTAGTTTATTGTCTGTAGTGAATAGTATTCCTACTGTCTTGTGTATTACACTTAGTAATAATACTCTGTTTATTTCCCCCAGTGTAAGTTAGCAACAACCTACATCATCACTGTAGGCAATAGGACAATAGGTGCTAATTAGTCAAATGTGAGGGCCTGACCTTTGAACAAAGTCCAATGAGTGACAGCAAGGCCGTAGTGGTGATTGACGTACCCAACAGGTTGTAACAAACCTAAGTTATGTAAGCCAGGTAATTACTTCAACACCAGGAGTCAAAGGTAAATGGGAGTGCAAGCTGAGAATCGGCTCTACATGCACAACCCCACCATGGATCAGTGCGAATGTTACCCCAGGTCACCACTCGGGCCACCAATCAGAGGGCTGGATCGACTCTGCCCTCCTGGGTGCTTGGCTTATATCCCTTCTGTTACTTCCCAAGCAGCCAGACTGTCACAATCAGGGAGCATTAACATCACTCAGCAACTGTGTGTTTTTGTAGAGGATTATATCTTTAAAAGGATCCTTGGAGAGAGGGGTCCTTATGAGGAAAGTAATGTGACAAACAATGAAGTTGCTCTGTCAAGGGTGCAGAAAGCGGAGGGCCTCACCCTTGGTGACCCTCCTGTGTGGGAAAATCAACCCACACAATACGTTGCAACATGGCTGACAGTGTTGTTATCATCTCCTCAGTGTTCCCCCTGTTTTTCTCTCTCTCTCTCTCTCTCCTTCTCCCTCTTCCTAACCATTTTCATTCCCTTCATGCCAAGGCACAGGCAGAGCACTGTTGCCAAGTTGAAATTATACACTAGAAGGCTAAATACTGACACAGAATGATATGTTTGATGAGCTACAGTTGGATAGAAATGTCTTACAGTAATACCACTGTAATAACGTTGCTTTCTCCCATCACCAGATGTGAAACAAGTCACTGTAAATTTTAATCATGCTGTTGTCACTTCTAAAAGGTGGACTGAAACTAAATCATCTGCGGTTGCTGCTAAACCTTATTCTTTATTTGTTAAAGTCAGCATCTGTCTGGTGTAAAAGCATGATTACACTATATATAGTAAACAAAAACAAACATGGTGGAAGAACAGTGGACATGGAAACTATTTATCACCAACACACAGACATATGTTAGAATAAGTGGAGTTTTAATGATAACCTTTAAAAGAAATTAATACAAATTGATCCCAGTTCTTCTTTTTCTCAGCTGTAAGAAGGGGATGTTCCACCTAGTTGCCATAATAAACTGTTGTGCAATAATTTATGTGACAGTTTCCAGTTGGGAAAGTATATGAGTGCTGTGAAATAGGGTGACACAAGTGTGATGTGTCTAGTGTTGTGGACACTCTGTCTGCAAAGCTAACCCTTTGTTTCTTTAATCTGGTTCCTGCTTTCTCTCCCTTGCTCCACTCACCCTGGTCTCTGAAGAGTGGGCCTGATTGAATTAATAACCCCTCCCTGCAATGTTGTGAAGGAGCCAAACACATGAGGTGGGGTTTAAGTGACGTAACCCTGGGAGAGGTGTAGAGATATACTGCATTGTGCTCCTCTAGATTTGGGATTTCTACATTAACATGAAATGGGCTGAACCGGTTCATGCTGAATTTTACAGAACCATGTCCACTTGTGAGTTTTAACATGATAGTATGAACCAGGAGTTACATTATAATCTGTCCCCCCATCTCCCCTAATATAAGTATCTTAGGTATTAATGGACTCCCAATTGTTTTCTTATTATCTCTCAGTGTTTGAGAACAAAGACAAGATCGTGATCGTGATGGAGTACGCCAGCAAGGGTGAGCTGTACGACTACATCAGTGAGCGCCGGCGCCTGAGCGAGCGAGAGACACGACACTTCTTCAGACAGATAGTCTCTGCTGTGCATCACTGCCACAAGGTGAGAAAACCCATACTATACATAGAGGAATCTCTCTTTGTCTCTAACACGCATTCTCAGAGCTTGGTTTCCAGGCTTATTATTACATTAACCATGCATCTCCAAAGTCAGCCATATAGCCAGTTAATCTGCAGGCCCCTACACAGTATGATTGTCTTGGCACGCTGGTGTTAGAGAGTCATCTGTTTCTGAGTGAAGATGAAACACAGGCCAGTTTAATTCAGGCTTACACTCCGATTACAGTGCAACAAACAGGCCCTGGATTAATTCTGGCCTCATCTGTTGATGCACTGATGGATGTCCCAAGATACCCACAAAGCCTTTCCCCAGAGATTTAGCTCCAGTCACACCCATGTCAACCCCTGTTCCACACCTCACTAACTCTGATCACACCCCCAAGGTCCCTAGGTCTGTTTGAATGGGCTCTACTCTTGTTATACTCCTCGCAGATGGAGATACAGATGATGTCATGCCCCTCAGATAGGAGAGTCCCAGACAGCCCTGAATGATGAATCATCACTACCATGCACAACCTCCCACCGGGTGGGGTGGTCATTCATACAGGGTTGGTTATTATAGGCTCATGTTTATGTGACACATGCGAGTCGATTTAAAAAAGAAAATCATAGCAGATGTCAGCATGAATACCTCAGAAGGGACAAGACCAATTAAAGAGTACTAGACCAACAGGCTGCATTGATTTCCCCCGAGAGCCACAAGCAGGCTTTGTCAGAGTAAATCATTGCCTAATACAATGGACTGTTTATTACTTGGATTCAGCTTGCATAAATAATACATTGACTGATACATCAATCTGTTTTTACTCATTGTCTCACAGAATGGAGTGGTGCACAGGGATCTGAAACTGGAAAATGTGCTACTGGATGAAAACTGTAATATTAAGGTACGTTTTCCTCCCGATATATGATGTCTTACCCATCATGTTGCCATATTAACTCAAATTATCTCTGTATAACAGATTAACTTTATATGGCTAGAGCAAAATTCACATTTATTCCTGCTTCCACAGATTGCTGACTTTGGACTGTCGAACCTCTTCCATAAGGACAAGCTGTTGCAAACCTTCTGTGGCAGCCCTCTCTATGCTTCACCAGAGATTGTTAATGGGAGACCGTACCGTGGCCCAGAGGTGAGGACCAGTGAATCCAACTGTGACAAAAAAACCCCAGCTGTTTGTGTGGGAACTTAATTTTCAGGACATGTATCCATGTATCAGTGTTTATTGTACACCTTAGCTGTTCGGTTTGGTGTGAACCTCCATTATCGCATATGTTATGCAGCTTACGTCACCCATTATCTCACTACTCATCATCATTACAAAGGTCAAACACAACATGGTGGTTAGGCTTTATTTTCTGGTTCTTTGATGGGATTAATATCAGTCTCCAGTCAAAGGGGAGTCTCTTTTGCAACTCCACAGTGGGTCTGCTCAGATACTCTCTGCAGCCCTCCCCTGTCCTCCTTTTCCTACAATGTCTGGGTCCTTTGAAGTAAAAAACTGGAGGATAGTTTTTGCTCACTTTCTCTCCAGCGAAATGGGATCAGAATGCACTCCACAGCCTCAAAAATGGCGCTCATGGTCAATGTCAAATAGTTTTGGTGAAAGAGAGTGAAAATGTCTCTCCGAAGCCACTTATCTGGCAATTCCAGAGTCACTCTGAAGGGCGTTGCCTCTGAAATGGCATCAGTTCCATAAAACAAAGCAAGAGCGGGAGAAAAAAAGAGCATTTTTAGCTATTCAAGTTCAACCATTCAATTTAGCGTAATTCACTATAATTTACTTGAGAGTGCTAAAAACTACAGCAGTCCAATTGCAATTGAAATTACAGAACCCTGGTTGGGGTGAGGCCACAAATTACAGCAAACACAGGCAACAAAAATAGAACACAACAATAGTGCGTGCCCTGTCTCGACCAATGGCTACTGGAGAAACGTTCTTGAAGTGGGTCCCGAGCCGTAGAGGAAATACACCAGCTTCTTAACTGGTCTTATCTGATTTCCTCTTCCTAGATTATATCTGAAAGCTTCAGCTATCCCCATCCCAAGCACATTCCTCATCTCATCTCATCCTCCACCTAAATAGAGCTACACATACACACACACTAAGACAGGTCATCTTCTGACCGCTGACTGGCCGCATGTCTCCAACGCATCTTCAGGAGCCAGGATATCACAACTCTGTCATCTCTGCTGGACTCATTACCCCTTTCACTCCCACCACTTTCCCCTTGGCTCTGCACCTCCACATGCCCCAGACACAAAGTCTTATGTAACCGCTTACTTAGAAAGCCACATTGCATTAGGTTGGTGGTCAGAAAATGCTTGCTTCTGCCTGACGGAGTAGGACAGAGAGGAGGGAGGATTTATCTGTGCAAAAAAAAAAAACATTTCCCACCAGAGTACTGGTGTTTGTCATTTTCTTGTGTGCTGGACAAGCACTGCAGTGTCACAAGCTCTTTAACAGAGAAATATTTGTTTGATGGTAGTTTAAAAAAGACATCGGGGTCTATATCAATGCCAAAGTAAACTCTAGTAAACTAGAACGTAACTCGAAGTTCTGCTGTGATGTTGAGCAGAGCTGAGCTCATTTCACAACATTCATTTCAATGCCATGAATCACTAATCAAAACAGGACTAGGAAGACTGAATTTCCATTGCATAATACAGATCTAACACACCTCAACGTTTAGTTTAGTTTAGTTTGTTTGCTGCATACGATATGCACTTCTTATGAGATGCAGTGCATGTTCTGTGTATGATTTAATGCACTAGTTTATGAAGAACTTTTTGTTTTTACCAGGTGGACAGCTGGGCTTTGGGGGTTCTGCTGTATACCCTGGTCTACGGGACCATGCCATTCGACGGGGGAGACCACAGAAACCTCATTCGCCAGATTAGCAACGGCGAGTACAAAGAGCCCACTCAGTCCTCAGGTACTGCGGGAACTTTTGCTTGAGTTTTTGTCACGCTAGGAAAACAAACCTGATTATATTAGAAAAAATGGTACTGGACTGTCATAAACTATATTTACTAAATCCACTGCAGCTGGACCACAGGATCAGTGCAGACCACCACCGTCAGAAACAGAAACCACTGACTTACTCTCTATAAATTGAACACAAATTTGAAAAAAATATTCAAGTCTTGAAGATGCTGGTCCATAAACTAGAGATTGGACTATGGCTCAAAATGCTCTCTACTACAATATGCCTAATTTATTACTTGTTTAACTATTTAGACACTAGAATAATTAAAAACTATGGTGGTTTACACCAAAATAACAGGAAAATGATTGCTAAACTAAAGCCATTTTCACATATAGACAATTGGGGAGAACATTGTGCAGAGGTACTTTCAGACATGTTGTACAAAAGGGCTCACAGGATAAAGTTCAGGTAGACTCGGACTCTAACAATTGCGTTCTCATATGCCGCTCCGGGTAATGCCTAGATATGTTCAGGGTTCCAGTGCATGTCTGAAAGCATCTTCTAAATAGAGAAACATATTTTTACATACAACCTTAATTATTATACTGTTTAACAAACAAAGATTATTAACCAAATTAACCATGGCTCATTCAAACTTTTTAATTTAAATATTTTCAGGAAGTGCTTGCAGTGTCAAACTCAGACTCCATTCTCAATTGGATGCTCTATAATATTTGTTGGTATCAAACAGGCAGAGTTTCTGTGTCAACTGGTGGTAGTATGAGGTAGTTTACAGATTGTTATTGTTCTGCATTTTGCTAGATGCCCGTGGGCTGATCCGGTGGATGCTGATGGTGAACCCTGAGCGGCGGGCCACAGTGGAGGACATAGCCAATCACTGGTGGGTAAACTGGGGCTGGAAGAACAGTGTGTGTGACTGTGAGACTCAACGTGACCATGGAGGCTCACCCATGCTGGCCCGCTTCATCGACTGGCAGAACCGCACTGAGCCACGTGGTTCTGGAGTCAAAGCTGCAGCCATGCCCCAACTTCTGCGCCAGAGGCCCAAAAAATGCAAGAAAGAAAATGTTGAGGCAGGACAAACCAACTGTGGAGCAGAGGACAAACCAGGTCTGAAAAGACCTAAGGGAATCCTGAAGACCAGGGTGACTGGGGAGCAGCAGTCAGTGAGTCTGGATGAAGTGGAGTTGGGCCAGTCAGCGCTGCCTCAACAAGCTGAAGGGGGAGAGGATGCCTCAAGTCCAGATCGAGAGGAAGAGGAGCCAACTCTGGGAGGAGGCTCGCCAGCTAAGATGGTGCCTTCACTGCCCAAGAAAGGCATTTTGAAGAACAACCAACAGCGGGAATCAGGGTACTACTCCTCTCCAGAGCGTAGTGAGTCTTCCGAGCTTTTAGGAGGTACCAGTATGTCTCTGCTAGCCACATCCCCGCCCAAGAGAATAATGGGGAGAAAGGGTATCTTGAAGCGAAATGGCAAGTACTCCACCTACAGCGGGCCTCCCTCCGCAGCAGCTGGAGTTCTCGGTGAGCCTCCTCCCTCAACTGACTCTGGTCTGTCCCGCAGTCAGAGTCGGCCCTCCAGCATAGTTGGGGAGGACAGCTCTGTCCTGTCCCTGTCGCCCAGCTCCCTAAGCGGGGCTGAGTGGCATCCCTCCACCACCCACCTGCGCCCAAATATCAGGGCCTGTGTGTCGGCTGAAAACCTGCTGCAGCTTGCCAACTTCAAGGGCTTCCAAGCAGCCCCGCCACTCCAAGGACCCAAGTTCAGTCGTGGCCCTAAAATGAAAGGCTCTCCTGGGGACAATGGCAGCTTCTCCTTGCTGGGAGACCTGGAGGACATGACTCAGGTGTACCAGCAAGCCCTGGACATCAGCAGCAACCTCACCTAACAGACGAGTGGAAAAGAGAGAAGAAGAGGGAATTAAATATTACTGTGTATGTGTGTGTGTGTGTGTGTGTGTGTCAGTGTGTGCACAGATAGAAATGGGTGGCATTAACGACCAGTGTGTTACTGGGATACACCTTTTGGAAAATTGTTGCTTTTCAAATGGGGATAAATCTTGGTTGAAATTATATATGTATGCATACACATACACACACAGATGTACACACTTAGGTGCACATCTCTGACCAGCGGAAATTGAGTTAGGCTTTTGTGAACAGGAGTGAGAATGAGCTGGCACGATAAAATGCCACCCAGTCTGCTTTCTGGCCCGCCCATAGACTTTGCTGTGTTCAACATGTTTACATATTCAGCAAGAAGGCAAGTTAGAATCACAAACGCAGCAACCAGAATCTGGTTGGTTCTCCCTGTACACCACCCATTTTGAGTTTGAGTTTACAAAAGCACCTTAAAACTCACACAGAGCACATGCTTTTGTGATCTTTGCTTCCTTTAAAAAGAGAAACAAACCAGGGTCTTGTTCCAAAAATAACTGACATTGCTGATTATTTATTAATATTTTTCATTGCTTTTAGTTTTAAATGAAAAACTGGTGGGTGCTGGCTATTACTGGAAGAGTCCAAAGCTCCTTGTCTCCAACTCTTTGTGTGGAACTGACATATATAATTATGTTACTCAGTGATGAGAAACATATACATACTCAGCATATATAACTATGTCTGCACATGTAAAACATGCAGACAATTATAGCTTCATAAAAGCGTATGTCCTATATATGTGTATGATACTAGAGAATATGTAGGAAGTGCCTTTTTTGATTCATAATAAAAATTATGTATGTCATTTCCTTAAAGTGGAGGGAAAAGCCAGGCCAACCTTTCACCAGTTGTGCTTTTTTGATGTTATTTGTGAATGTGGAGAGACCCGGGGCCTTCAGCGCACAACTGACTAACTTAACTTGTTTAGGGTTCAATTTGCGACAGTGAACTCTAACAGTCTCTTGCCTCCTATGCTAATATTTTCACAAGTAGAAGCACACACAGATATGCCAGCATCTACAGGCAACCTCAGAAAGGCCTTCTCTGTGTTCTTTGTCAGTGTTTAAGCCCATGGTTTGGTTTGTCAGCAGTTTAGGTGGCTTGGTTGAACACAGTTTTGCTGGCAGCGCTAGAGGTCTGGAGGGACTCACCTAGTGGACATTTAGTGAAGAGAGATGGTGCAGACACCATCTCACAGTCCTGGAATGTGCCTGGCTCACTTGACTTTGGCTGTTTCACATTTTTCGAGGCTACCTGATAAAATAGGTTGTTTAGTGACAGATTCATTGTGGTGTTTTTTTCTTTTTTTTTTGCCAAAGACATGTAAGGTGTTTCCCATTGTTTGACTAGTTAATATCTTACCCAAAGCTCTGCAAAGAGCTTAGTAAGGTGGTTTGTTTTAGCCTGCTGATGACACAGCAAATTCCTCAGACAATGGCTGGAGACGTGTTGGTGCTAGAGATCTCTATCAGCGCTATCCCGACTCAGCACAGGTGGGATCTGCGGTCTGTGCTCAGCCCTCCAGCTGTGTATACTAGTCCATTATGTCAACCAAGCACAATTAGTCAGCTATTGTTTTCATTTGTTAGTTTGAGAGAGGCAGCATGCGGAGATTTATAGCTAGGGGGAGAAGAAAAGAGTGTGAAAGAGTGATGCATGGAACGGTGCTAAGATTAGATAGGACTTTCCTGTAATACACAGTGGAGGTCACACAGTTTGATTTATTTTTTGAAGGATCTGTAACGTAGACTAGTGAGAGTAAAGAAAGTGAGTAGAAAGAGTAGATGGAAAGTTTTTGTTTTATACCAAAGATGTGATGAAGCTTTGACATAGTGGAAGGACTGAGTCTGGGAGAAAGGAAAACTTAAAGATAAAGACTTTGCTTTGACTTTGGAATTTGGTGATTAAACTCATCCCTACATTGGCTTTACCTTGCATTTTCTTTAGTTTTCCTTTAGAGGTTTTATGTGAGATGCTGGAGGTTGAGGATACATCTTGCCTTTAGGGTCTATGTTGGACATGTGTTTGATGTGGCCTTAGAAAGCATTACACTTTGCAGCAGCAGCAGCAGCAGCAGCAAAAGACAAGGGGGAAAGTGACTGACATCATCCAAAATATCAAATGACGTAGATGGAAAATCATGCAGTAGGTTACTCAGAAAAAGATTACATGTTGAATGTTTTCAGTGGTCTCCTTGTGCGAAAGAAAAGGTCCTGGGTATCGATTCAAATGAAAGACCTTTTGCGTATTATATTGCATTTTATTGCCTTTTGTATTGCATTTTATTGTCAACTGGATTCACAGTGAGAAAATTATACTATGTTAGTATTTTGTTTTATTATTCTTCTGTTTTTGATTTTCCAAAATATAAGAAACTTTATATTGCTTTATGCTATGGCAGAAAAATACTTCCTTCTTCGAAGGTATTAGTATTAAAACGTTAAACAGCCAAATATGATCTGAAATTGGTTTAATGTCATTTTTCTTCTGTTTTTGTACTCCTGTGGGTTAGAAAAGCCCCAACAAGGCTAAATAAAGATATTTGCTAATATACAATATCTGTAGCTGACCCTGACAAAATTGAACTGTCACCTACCAAAGCAGGAGATGTCCAAAAAGTAAAAGTGCTGGAAAAGAATCAGGGGAAAATGGAAATAAAGCAATGGAAAGAATCTGATGATGAAACTTTAACTCTGCCAAACTGGAAATAACTGGTGCATATCTGTTAGTTAGCAGAAAGTCTAATCATAGGAAAACTTGACTGGATATTGTTATGACACTAATAATAAATTAGTATTATTATGTTATTTAAGTATTATTTTTGTTATGGCTTAGTATGATGGTTGGCTATTGCCACAGTTTTGGTTTTATTTTTTTTGTCTGTTGGTGATCCTGGACTGCCATAGGTGGATTAAGTTGCTTGCCTTTGGTATTTTATTTTTATTTTTTTATTTTTATTTTTATTTTTTTTTTTTGATAATGACAATTATTATCAATGTGTTTTTATACTTGTATTTATTGGTGATCAAGCCATTTAATTTGGTGTCAAAGTACTCCACGTCCATGCTTCGGCCTGCTTTGGATACTGCACACACAAAAATGAATCATTCAAAATAGAGTGGGATCATCTCATGGTGGAGGAGCCAGTGGTCAAGCGTGTATTCTAAGATTAACCAATTAAGAACAGTTCTGCCAATCCTGTAAAATGTCTTATTTCATCCATTCAGGTGTATTTCTACTCAACAAAATGCCTCTGTTGTACTGTATGAACTCAAATAAATGGATCTTGAAAGTTACATGTTGTCTTTATGCTTTCTGTTTGTTGTCCACAAGCTGCTCTATCAGTGAAACAGTCCGGTCAAATGAAACTGTATTTCAGCATTCATACATGAGTCTCAGGGGCACCATTAATGAGGTAAATGACATTCACAGGAAAAATATTCCAACATTGTCATCTCTAACACCACCTAGCTACTTTCCTGTTATCTGTTCCCAGAGGTCAACCGTTACTTCCAAACGTCCCAGGGGTTAGACTAAAGATAGCACTACAAATCTTTTATTCAGTAAGGACACATGTGAAATAAAATATTATTGGAGAGATGTCCTCATTTCCTTTCCTTTTTAAAAATGTGCGACCCAAAAACCTAGATGGAATCACAAAGGAGATCAGCTCTGGTGATCCAGATTGCAAACTGTCCTATTTTCACTCTCACCTTTAACATTTATTCAGGTTAAATAATAAATGGGGACAGAATTTTGGGGTTGCAATATCACTTTAAAACGAAACTGGTCATTTTGACTAAATTTGAAATGATTTGTTAGAACCCCATGGCCTGTTTACAACAACTGGTCTATTTGAAGCTGAGATACCATAACAATAGGCGAGTTTAGTACATTAAAATGAGCATGTTTCCTATCCAATGTTTCCTATTAATAAGTTTAAACTTAATGGATGTTAAAGTGGTCCTCCACCTAAAATCTACTTTTAAGCATTACAAGTAATTCTATGTGGGCTCGAAAGGTGGCTGTAAAATACTATTGTCCTTTGCAGCTTCACAGCGGTTCTGTTTAAATTGACGTTGGTTACAATGACTTCCTATACTAACCCGTTTTTACAGTGGAAACAGAAATCAAAACATCCACAGAAAGATTTCGAATCACTTCTGCAGAAATATCCACTTATACACCGTCCGTTGTTATGCTTGTTATGATCCAAATGTTCATATTTCTTTCAAAATGTGGTTAACTGCACAACTTTTATTTCATTCCTCACATACAGTACAAGTCTGTCAAGCTCATCAGTGGTCACTCACATTGGTTTGTACATTTTGGAGTGCCCACCTCAATGTTGCTGTCTTAAGGTTGTTGATTTGTCCATTAAATAATTTTTTTAGATATGTGTCAATAAAGTAGAGAAGAAATGCATGAACTATGTGCACCATGTCTGATTCAGGAAATCAGGCCAGTCAATGACTGATCCAGGATTTAGCAATGAAAGAGCCCGTGGCAGCTTCTATAATGTGCACAACTTCTGAGTTTGACACAGCCATGTGTCTGACGACTGAGATGTACCTGAGGACAAGTGCATCTAGCCATACCTAGACAAACTTCAAATGATTTATGATGCATTCATTTTGCACTGCCAGATCTACACTGTTGGCTCACAGCGTATATTAGTTTTAGTTGATTCATGTTAACATAGTTACAGTGACAGAAAGTAAAGCAACGTACTGTACTGAAGGATTCATTATAAACACATAATTTCTCAGTAAAACGCAGTCCCAAGCTATATCTGCAGCATGACAACTTTCTTGCACTTCAAAGGTGTTCCTCTTCCCATTCTTCTCCTTAGACTTCTACAATATGAGACCTGCACTCTTTGAGCTTGACATTCCTTTAATAGAGACAAATGGCAACTCTGGTACTGTGACATTGGAAATTTGGGTCCTTATTTCATGTTGAAATCTGCTCACTATTGGAAAATAAGAGTCTAAAAGTGTCTAAACACTCAAAAGAAAAGGACCTCTGTTCTCACTTGGATGTCCTTTGAATGTAGTGTTTCTGGGAAATAAGCTCTGAATGGTCGATTGACAGACAGTTGCAATCAAGGAAACTGCGCCACTGACCAATCCCTACCAAGAGTATCCTGCCAATTACATAACACTGCACCTTAATGAGATGACACATGCCAAAACCAACCTGTAAGTAGTGGCTCTTGACTAAAGCGGGAAATAGAGTGAAACATAAAATAAATAATCAGAGCAGTTATGTGACAAAAGTGTTGATATTGCATCTTCGTTGCATAGTATTGTGTTGTTGGACCCGGCACACCTGCTGGTAATTATTTCAAAAAAGTAGACAGTCTGTTTTGTTCTCTGGAAAGAGCAATTTTTGTATCATTAGAAAACTGACAGAATCAAACAAACAGCAGCAGACAACATGGAGCAGAGAACACAGTTCATGTCTGGCTCAGGGAAGAAACAAGAAAGACTGTTTTTAGGACTTACTCAGTTGATTGTCAAGGGAGAACATTGCTGCTGCTGGGTTAATTTGATCCACATTTTGCAGGGGGGCGGGGGGTGGGGGGTGGCTGGAAGTGCTGCAGTCTTTCGGGGCCCTGGTACTGATGAGTCGGACAGCACCCGCAGCTCGTGTTGGCCAGACACAAGCAGCAGCAGAGGAGAACATCAAATACGTCTACAGATTTAGATTTCCTCAGTCACACATTGAAACTCTTATCCCAAGACTAAGATTGGTCTTTATAAGCTTGTCTGAGCTACAAAAGCAGCATTTAAACCTTCTATTTATAAATCCCTTCTGCATCAGTATTCATTTTTGTCACACTGACAGTGAACTATAGAAAATTGCATCAATCATCATCTAAAGAGATTATTTCTTGTGGGAAGTTTCCTGAAAAAGAGCAAGATTGTTATCCTTGGAACAACCACAGGTCTCTTTTTGTCCTAATGCAAATTCCAGTCAAAGGATATGTACAGTAATACTACAAGTCAAGGACAAACATGAGCAATTACTGTATGCAACAATGTAAATTCTCAGATGCAAAAGTCAATGCAGATGGTGTAATAGAGAAAAAAATGAAAAATTCTTTTGAGACTTCAATGGCTGCACTCGTGACACTGATATGATCTGAGTTTCAAAGGGATTTTTTATGTCTTCAGAACAATTTCTGGTTCACTTTTTGACCCTTAAATAAAGTCCAGCTGCTAGACTCTCTGAACTATTCCCTCCTTTACGCTGTTCCCTCCATCTGCAGAAGGTGAGCATGTTTGCCCCTGGAGGTGGAGTGTGGGGGTTTATTGGTGGAGACAGCATACCCAACTGCACATTCAAAATGCCAAAACCAAAGACCCTTCCCCCAAAACCATTGAGTACTTTAGCATGACCCCAACTCTCTGCCTTACAGATATGGAAGTCTGCATAATCTTTGAGGATATAACTTTACTTTTAGTTTGAAAAACAGACTTGAAAAGAGGCCTCTCCCTTCGCAGCCCCCTTGAGCTGCATTGGAAAAAAGCTGTCACACTCAGAAGGATTTGGGAGAATTTGCATGTGCTTCAAGTCAGTACATAACTCCTTTTGTCTCTAGAAGAAACAGCTTTGTAGGAAGCAATAGGGGGATATTCTGCAAATTGAGCAAAAAGGAGGCTTTGGCGAGGTCAGTGCTGCCTTGGCGTGTCTGGCTGCTGTTGCAGGCAGGATGTTCCACAGTGAAGGTTTAGGGTGGCTGTTGTAAACTGAGCTGCCCGTTCATTGCAGGAAAAATAAACACAGGGCTGAGCCTGAAGAAAGTCCTGAGTACAGTGGAGCGTGTGTTCCCTCTGTTAGCTGACACATTGCTTTAGAATTAACATGGGGCCAAGTGAATGGGGCCACTTTTCATGCTTTTGTACATTCACATATACAGAAATGCATGAGCACGTTCACAGGTGCACATTTTTATAAGTTCTCTTTCATTCTTTCTAACTCTCTCGGAAAGCACTCACACAGGTTCCTAACTCATATCCCTGCAGGACTCCTTTTCCTCTGCGCCGCTGTGATAACATTGTGACTGGATATGGAATGGAATAAACCACACTCCTTTCCTGCTCAGCTTCCACTCCTCTATCATTCATCCTCCATCCAGTGGCCCCCTCCACACACCCAGCTCTCCATCCCTCTCCTGTCCAGATGACTATTTTTAGCGGCAGCGCTGCTATTCTGGAATTTGTTGCTGACTGGCTGCTGCTGGGTGTCTGGGCGGCGATCTCTTCTGGAATGTCTGGCCCTCTCTCAAACCACTCCAAAGTCCCAGCGCAGGGCGGACGGCTCAGCGCTCTGATTACAACTTTTAGCTGGAGCTGGAGCTCATTCCTCCAGCAGAAACACAAAGGTGGAGCAAGAAGAGAAAAAGTTTCTCTTCCCTATACCTACACTACAAAGGTACTTTCAAGTATGACAGACCTTTGTATCCATTCATCTGCGCATGTAGTGTGTGTGCTTACCTATGCACCTTTACAAATAGATGAGAAGCTCAATACCATTCTCATATTGTTCCAGTAAATAAAAGGTTAGTGCTAGCAGCCACTTAGTTTAGCACGTACACTGGAAATGAGTCATTCTCATTCATTTACTGGCTCCTCTAAAGATCTCTAATTAACATATCATATTATTTTTGGACCTGTTATCATGCAATAGGTAGTTACTCCAAAAAGACTTAAAGTCAGGAAATAATTCTGTCATTTGTCCTTTTTAACAAAACAAGTAACTTGGTAAATTTTCCTACCTTTGGACTGAGGTTTGCTACTTATCCCAGTTTCCAGTCTTTGTTTTCCATATTTTGCAGACATGGGAATTGTTATCCTTCTCCACCAGAACTAGACAGAAAGCAAATAAGTGTGTTTTTTAAGATTCAAACTATTCCACTAAGGTATGGGTAGGGGATGGGACTAGGCATGTCATGGTTATGGTTAAACTTTGGTTAAGACTCCAGGAAATTAATGTCAGTGAAAGCAATACTGCTTGCTTACATGTTTTGGTGTGTTTTTCTGTGTGTGTGCTTGTGTGTGTGGTCCATGAAAAGAAAATAAGCAGCACTAATGGGAAGTTTTTCCTGTCTTGGATCAGGCTTTAGGGGTTTCAAAGCAAAATTGTTTGCAGTGGAGGGAACTCCATCCAAGCCCACCTGTTGCTCATGATTGCCGAGATCCGCATGAGCTGGGCCTTGTCGAGAGACATACTACAGAATGCCATTCAGTAACATCAATAGATCAGGCAGGCCCGTTCATTCCACAAAATGAACCAAGCAGACATGATGCACTACAACGCAACAAGTATTTTACAAGCATGCCTAAAGTGCTAAGTGATGAAGTTGGCAGTGCTGCTCACGTTTCTTCTATCTATCACACAAACATTCAGAAAAAGACAGAGCTATATTTAGGACAATACAACTGGTTGTTATTCTAGTAAATCACTGTTGTGTAGATGATTTCCCGCAGGCCCACAATCTGAATCCGCAGGGTGTATTTTACATACGTCTCCATCATATTTAATGATATCAGCCATTCCCTTCCAAATGGATAAGAGAGCTCATCCTGTGTGAGGGAGATTTCCTCCAGGCCAAGTGATTACGGCACGAAAAGGAGGGTGTAAAAATAACACAACGGTGCACAGTCGAGTCTTTCAAAGCACGTTTTCATGCACCTTTTGCTTTCTCAGGAGCCAAGCAGAGGAAATGCTTCTGTGCCATGTAGCCCTTTCACTGCAAATCAGTGAACTCAGCATCCTGTTGATCCACGAGCTACTGATAAGATTTCCCATCACAAAACATCTTGTTCTTGTTAACAGTAGGATGTACACAAGCAAGTATAAAAAGTGAACATTCAGCAGTGTGAGCGTGGATGCAGCTAATTGGCCTTGGCTCCCAAAAAGGGGTTGTGGGTTTAGCGCCAGTATGGTGGAGCTGATTCTAGGCCATGGAGAGGGAAGAATGGAGACTGGGAGGAAGCCCATCAGACACTGTGGCCAAGTCATCAAACCAACTGACCAGTCAGGTAATTAAACAGCCTTCAGCACTCGGAATGAGAGCTGTGTCTCTCCGGAGTGTGAAAGGCTGAGACGAAAGCTGGGAAGCGAAGTTGCTCTTGGCTAAAACTCAGAGATGCGCGGCCTGGTTGCTCCGGAATCAGATCCCATGGCCGCAGGGTTTTAGCACTGCTGGTTTTAGCGCATCCTTCAATTTGGTTTCTGTTTCAGAGATTTTTTTTTCTTTTACCACCCCCCCACCCCAATTCACTCATAGCTTTAAGTACAAATACAGCAGAAAGGACTGGATGGATGGATGTTTCCCCAGCTGGCTTACATTCCTCTGGTTTCCACTTGTGTCTGCTTCTCCTTTTTTATGGGTCAGTGTTTCTGTGATTAAAGTTTCTTTCCTTTTCCCCCCTCCCCTTGCTTTTCCTCTCTCTTTCCATTCATTGCTATTTTCCTCTCTTCCTTTTTTGCCTATTCGTTTTTCGTGTGAATTTAAACAGTCCCCTGAAAGTGACCGAGTAATCTTCTGTCCAGTTTTGTCCCATGCTGAAGTAATTTCAAGATCAAAATAAAAAGGAAACCTTCATTGTTTTATCCTGTAAACATTTTCATTTGAATACTTAGTCTAGCAGTTAATTTACTTTTAACATTGTCTGCATGCAATTCGATGGCATCCTCACACTGTATTGTAACATCATTATCACACTTTCTCACAGTCTGCCACCCTTTTTATGTTTGCCAGCTCACTGGTCATCCTCAAACTGACAGTACAGTGATTGATACGACCATGGGTGTGGACTCCTTCCCCTGCTTCCCCTTCTTCCGTCACTCTCCAGAAGTGGGTGTTTCACACGGAGGGGGGGGGGGGGGGGGGGTTTGATGAGACTCCAAGTGTGAGCTGAATGATTCTAGATGTTCAAAGCAGTGACTAAACAGTAGTCAAAATACAGAGTAATATCCAGGTATGTGCATTTTGATAGGTCTGGTTCCAGCCAAGTAGCTTGTTTCCTTGCAGCAATTTCGCCAGCAGCTGGAGTTGTGTGTGAACAGAAGAGCCAAACACACATTTATTCTAGGAATTCAAACCTAAAATGAGATTTGAGTTCATCATTACTCTGTAGAGAGTGGTCTATGATTATGGTCAGTACAACTACTGTACATATGACCACATATCACCAGTAATGATTTGTTTATCCACCTTTGAACCTTTACCACATACAGATAACCTGCTAATAACATCCCAATGACCCCTGGGTCCACATTAATCCCTGTCAGGGTGGTCCATCTACCGTTGTCTCTCTTGAAAAACTTCCCAGGAGTATGTGGGGCCTGACATTTGCTATCCTATTACTGCCCACCTAAGAGACAGCTGCGCACATAAAACAACGTGAGACACACGGTAATGAAGTGTTAACCACTGAGGTAATCGCTCTAGGAGCAGCGACCCTTTCCCCTTCCTTTCTCATCCTCTTACCCTTGGTTCTTCTTTTCCATCCCTCCCTCTTTATGTGCTCTTACAATAGAGTGTCGCTGACAAGAGATTCCTTCAGATAAATGAAAATGTGTTTTTATCCCAAGCATGCTTGTGGGAATGGAGACAACTATGAGGAGGTTTTGCGGTTCTTCTCATGATGAGGGGCTTAAAAGCAGCCTCAGGGGGATGAATACATGCTTCTTGGATTGATTTAAGGAAGGAGGAACATCCTAGACAGTTATCAAGGTCTGCATTGCCTGCCAAGACAAGGGGTAAGGAAATTCTTTTGCGAAGGGATGAGTTTTAAATATAAGTGACTGCTTTGCAACCACAGGTGAGTCCCGTTTGATGCTTAGTTAAGGTGACACTTGGATGGGAGTGCTGTGCTTTTCCTCCCAGGCAAAGATACAAATCTCCCTTTGGCAGCTGTGGTTGTTGGGGTGGGGGGTGGCTGTTTGAGTGTCTTGTCTTAACATGGCAGATGGGCTGGTGAGTTGTTCCTGAAAGATTTCCTTTATGAGTGATGGCCATCTGGGCCATTTCTCGGTATGTGTGTGTGTAAGCATGTGTATGCTTCTCCTTTTTTCCATTCTTTTTCTTCTTGTTCCTAAATAGCACTGAAATGTTGAAAGAAAACAAATGAAAAGATAGTGCTTTGAAAATGGATCTGTCCCAGCAGCCTTCCACCTCCCCCTCAAGTCTGACCCCCTCCTCCCTCCACTTGTGCAGGCTTGACGAAAGAGTATACCTCTTTTCGTCGCACGCAATGGTGAGCGGGGAGGTTTGGGGGTAAAATTAAAAGGAAAAAGTTGTGAGGAGGAGAAAGTGATGTTAGGGGAAGTTGCATTTGATGCGGCTAATGATAAAAAAATGTTGAGTACCTGGAGCAAAGTTGATGAACTGAGACAGAATAGATGGAGAAGTTGTATGGAGGAGAGAGAGAAAAGGGGTTATTAGGGGCTTCAAAATTGAAGAGTTGAGCAAGGGGCAATGGATGAATGAGCGATGGAGAGCATAGCTGTGGCTTGCCAGAAACTTGAAATATGTGGAAACGAAGGGGTGGTCAAAAAGGAGAAAGTAAGATGTTTAATCCAAAAAGTCTTAAGTATGCAATGATAGATTTACATTACCATTATTGGAAATGTAGATTCAAATATTAAATGAGCTCAAAAAATCTAAAAGTACAGCATCATACATCCCGTAACATCATTTTATATTTATAAGTAGTGATAGCAAACAAGTCAACATTTTTATTCCCAGCAGGCGACTTTCACATTCATTTGGATTGACTAACAAAGCAATAGTTTGACATTCCTTCCTTTGCTATGCTGAATATGACAACAATCATCTGGCACATAACCCTGTCACTTTTGTGTGCTGTTGTTACGCTTGGTTTTTCAAGATTAAACAAACAACATGTAAGTGGCCGAGCTTCAGAGGTGCTGGTAGGTGGATGTTATAACATTTGGACAGAGCCTCACCAGTCTTTGTGTGAAGCCGACCAGATGCTGCAGTAAATTCATAAATCACACAATCTTCTCATCTAACAAAATACTTAGGTAGATGAGAAGAAAGTATATTTCCCAAACATTACCTTAAATTCAATATTCACTCTCTTCATAGCTCTTTGTGAGAAAAACTCCAGAAATAAATGTTGAGTTCATGTTTGATTTACTTTTTGAATTGATCATTATCCATCTGCATTTAGCACTGGCCAGGTGTAGAGCACTGTGGGGTTTCCCAAATTGTTTTCCTGAAAACAGCTGCTTGTTGCTGCTGAAAACAGCCGAGGACAGGGGAATTTTCAGGCCATAAAACCAAAACAACGAGCTAAAAAAGGCTATCTGCTTGTATATTTCTCGTTCAACTCCTCCCAAAAAAATCACTTCTATAAAACCAAAGTACAATCACACATTTACAACATCCAGTTATTTTTTCCACTAAAGTATCCAGTTTTGTGACTAAAGCATTACTGAAGTATGTTATTACTGGGTTTAGGCGTTAAAAACTCATGGTAAAGCTTAGAGAAAGACTGTGGGCTGTCTTAATATCAAAACATTTAATGCCACACACGTTTTTATTCAACTTTTAACAACCATAAACTTTTCCCACCATAGACAAGAGTCTGTGATCAATAAGTCTCCAGCTTCACAGTGCTGAACATTATTAGGCTGCCATCCACCCTAACCACATCTTTTGTGATTCACTTTCTATCAATAAATGTAGCACACACTCATTAGAAAAACACACTACATCAGAACATGATCATAACACGAATACGCCACAAAAATGTAATCTTGTCTGTAGTTAACTTTTTGAGCAAAGCTACAATAAACACTTCTTACATTTTACATATCCTCATTCCATACTGTAGGTGTAAGACTAAAGTTATAAGCTGTTATGTCTTTAAAGGAATAATTTGCATTCTTTGGGAAAAAAAAAGAAAACAATGCATCAATTCCATGCAAATTATTTCACTTGCATTTTTTCCATGAGTCTTTGTTCAGGATCCAACCATTCATAACAGAAGACTTCAATGAGCGAGTGAGTTGCCATAACTTGTTCCTCTGACCACTGAAACCATTTACACCAAGGCATTTAGAACCTGACAACTTCAAAGACAGTAACACACACACACCCCTCCCACACGTCTTCTACTCAAAACACAAATCTTTCATACACTAATGATACGCTGTAACGATGAGCTATGCACTGAGCAGGGTGGGAAAGATTAGCGAACTGACAGACATTCCTAGCAGCTGATGTCAACACACTATGACAAAATATGCTCAATATGATGTTACAAACCAAAATATGAGCCGCTTAGAATTGAGAGCTGATATGTTTGGATGAGGGTGGTCCCCAACTGGCTGACCTGGGGGTCAAAATCAGAACTCCTGAGGTACAAATTCCTGGTCCAAAGAGAACCCCATAAAGGTGAGAGGTGGACCGGGATGTCTTTGTTGCTAGACTCTAAACTAGCTTATAGACTGATTCACAGACCCACTGACCACAAGGGCACATGCCAGACATTCTACCCTCAGACAGCGATGTCCTGGTGAGTTTACGCAGGACAGATGTCCTCTTCACAACCTGTGTGGCAGTGGAGGGTGTGAGAGTTTAAACAGGGAATCTTTTGAGATTATTGTTCTTTTCCCACTTTCAGACTGTGGTTTTACTCTGGTGAATGACCCTGTATGAGTCCCTGTGAAGCTCATCTATCTAAAAGCCGCCAGAAGTTTATTTAGACTCTGAAATTTGGACCAGGATAAAATAACTTCAGATCCTGCAGACCTTAGAGCTTGTAGTTTCAAGGTCGGGTCATCTGAGCTATCGAGTCCAAGCCCTCCTGTCAGAAAAACAGTCATCCTGATGCAGTGTCCTTGAATAGGACACAAGAAGCAGAACTAGAATACTTCCAGCTAAATTGCATGTATATCCACAGTATGTTTGTCTCAGGACCTCCAAATGCTTCTGGTATCTAGCCATGCAATTTGGTTTTATTTGCCCATGTTTTGAAATATGATTCTTCAAAATCTCTGCCTCCATTCAAAACAATGTAAGAGAATGGAAATTCAGTTGTGATGGTTTCAACAGCAATCCCACAGACATGTCTTTCCAGAAATAATGTCCCAGTTATTCTGGATAATCTACAAACCTCACAATCAACAGTTTTCCACTGGACCTACTTTATACTGAGAAATTATCCCCACAAAAGCTGTAGACTGTAGATTATTCAGAGCAGTGCAATAGTAGCATAATAGCAGTGCAGAAATACTGTCAGATGATTTCCACTTGTAATGTCAAATGAAGGACTGTATATATAGATGCCCTCACCTCCTCACACTAAGTGTATTTGAAGCCACTGAATTAAAATTAATAATTAATGTTATCTCTTCCTGGTAAAGACTTACCAGTATCTCAGTATTATTAACTCTGTAAAAATCCCCTGAATAAATAAATACAAAATAAAATGGAAGTAGTGGGAATTATAATAACAGTAGTGGGTTGAAATATGCTAAGTCAATTACTTTTTCCTTGTCTTAACCCTTATAATTTAAATCGGGTCAGCCCTCACAGAACTTTGATTGAGTTCCACCAGGTGCACACACATTTAGACATGGTATTTTCCTTCATCTAATTCACATCCTGTAATACTGTAGCTGTTTTATCTGGAATTTTCTCTGAATAATGCAGCTGCATAAACAGGAAAAGCAATTTGTGTGCATGCGATGCTAAGCGCCAAGGCTTCCTCTGACACATTTCGCTTTCAGCGAAATGTCAGCGACAAGTTAGACTTTTATTTCTGATCCAGGTTCCCACCTCCACAGAGAAACGTTTCATTTATGAAGGAAACTATACAAAGATGATCTCACTCCAATTAACCTGTGCCTTCTGTGGATGGAGATAGTAGCTTTGTGCGGCACGTGTGATGAAATACAAGCTTAACATCCCTAGTGTAAACACAGCAATTATTAGTGGGATTTCTGAATAGAGCTTTCTGCAATGACAGTGTACAAAGGGTTTTGTCTCAGTGGTTGTGTGTGTTTGACTTCCCTTTCCACACACATGATTTGTCTTTCAGTCAAGCACAAACGTGAGTGGAGCGGCTACGTCCTGTGAAAACGGCAGAACAACTGAAGGGTTTAAATGGGAGCCCACTGACCCACATAAACAAGCACTCTCATTCATGGCCTCTGTTACTCCCTCATTGCTGAGGCCTGACTCACAAACATTCAAACTCTACTGCAGTTCCCCACCACCACCACCACCTCCCGTCTTCCCTCCCAATCAGATCTGCACCAAACACTTCAACCTCTCCCACACAATCCAGAGAAGTTCTCTCTCGTATCGTCTCCTCACTTTAACAGTCTGTATCTACTGTTTTAACTCTGACACTGTACACACAGTTGAGGATACATGAGCGCAGACACACACACACACACATACATGTATGCACACTCAGTCTCTCCTTCAAACACACACAAACACCCCAGGAGACAGACGGAGAGAGAAGAGGTCAACATAACTCTTCTGTCAAGAATGCAGAAGAAGTTTATGTTGCCATTGGAAAGGAAGAGAGGCATCTTGTGTGAGCCCAGATGAGCAATTATCCTTTTGCACATAGAGACAAGAAATAACCTTTTTTCTGGGAACATGCCTCCCACCAATATTTCTCCTAGCAGCCGCAAGAGTACAGTAACATTTGCACTAAATGGGCAAATGGGCAAACTTTGATCTGTCACTTGGTAGGAATGTGTTATTTTTACTGTGACTATTTTTACCTCCACTTATTTCCATGGCGCCAAGTAATAACATTTTGTTTGGACACATAAAAGTGCAACCAGAAAAAGTTCTTGAGGGATTGGTTTTCAGATGTTATTGCACTTTGCATGCATCCAAAGGCCATTGTGCATGGTGGATATTGCATTTTAAATCATGAGCACTGGTGCTGATTTGTTTTATGGTCCCATCTTACTAAGATGTGGTGGTATAACATATAGTCATGACATTATAAACTGTGTAAATGAGACGTTATAGGCTAACAAGATAGAAAAAATAGTAACAGATAGTAACTTCAGTCTCTTTAAAGAGGTTCACACAACTTTTTAGCTGTGGGTTCTGAGGTTGTGTAAAGCAAGCTTCTATACTAACCAATTACTCTTGTATCAAGAAACATTCAGTGCTGTAAATTTAACTAGGTCCAACTGTTTCGCTCTCTTACAGTGTATACCATGCAATCCAATGTACAGATACACACCCACCCACTACTGTACACACAAAGTCTAGCACCAACAAGCGATCCTTCCCCTACTTCTACAGTGTTTGCAGTTGGATTCTCACATTTATATCAGTGATGATGTCCCTCTCAACATTTCAGCAGCTGGTCTGTTTATGTGGTCCTTGTCTGTGGCAGGTTGGCACGTTTTCCTTTCTAATCACTGTTTACATCTTGTAATCTCTTTCTCTCTGTCTCCCTGTGTGTGTGTTTGTGTTTATCCTGTCCTCTACACCGTCCTCTTGGCCTCTGCCAAAGATTAATTGAATTGTTTTCTGGCATCTAAACTCACAATGGGCAATGAAAGGAATGCAAGTGTTTACAGTTGGTTTCTCCAGTTGACAACTCAGACAGACCTAATGTGCTGCTTCGCTGCCACGATCCCCGGAAAGAAAGAAAACAAAGAAGCAGGAATGCATGTTATTCTAATAGGCTTTATCATAAAAAAGCTCTCACATTCCACTTTTGCCTTGTTTGCATAGGTAGTTTATTATTTATATTGCAAATGTAATGCTAAATTTGAGCATTTGTGTTAACAGTTGTTGTGATATACTGATTATATTTTCTACACTACAACCTCACACAACCTTTTCTTTAAAAAAAACATTCCAAAAATTCTAGATGAAATGCTAAGATTCCAAACACTGATAGCTACTGAAAGTATTTCGTTATCATTACTTTCTGTTTGGCTCGTTGAAGATGCATTACCATTTTGCCTCCTTTTCCGTCTCTGTCTCTGTTCCCTTTAACTATGTTTTAAGTTTTAAGGATGGTTGGCAGACAGAGCTTATTGTAGAAAGAACCCCCCCACCCCCCCCCCCTAGACAGGATGGGAGCCCTTATTTACTTTGCAGATAAGAATTGTGGGTAATGAAGGGAGTGAGGCATGTTGGCTTGTTTTCGGGAAGCTTCTGGGATGTCTATGATAAGAACATAATTTGGAAATGGTGGTGTTTCCAGACAGTTGATTGACAATAGCATGCATGATGGCATGTGTGTTCATTAGAATGTATTTGAAAATAGATAACATATGAAACAATAATACTTACATTAGATAAAAGGGTACAGTTTGGTCATAAGTCCAAGTGTAGCCTATTACGGAGTTGTAGCTATATTTTTCAAAAAAAGGTGAGTAGTGTTATTATGAATTTTAAACCGCCAGAGTTTATCGTGCACTTTAATTCCATTATTATTCCATTTCATTATGTTGCAAGGCTCAATAGATTAAACATTTTTGACCCTTACAAAACCCACAGAAAAAGAAACTGATATTGGTATGGACTTGCCCCTACTCCTGCCTATATTTGCTTTGGAACCACACAGACAAAAGGCAGAAAAATAAAAAAAAATAAATGCATGGCAAGTATAAAGTATTTCCCTAATACGAACATAATCTTTTCACTGGTCCGCTGGTCAATACTGAACTATAGAAAACACTATTTACACAGTGTAACATTACATCTGTGTGGATAAAGAGAGAGCAAACATGTTTTATGAGCACCATCTGTAATATGAATAGTATCATTGTCACACTCTATTTTTCAAAAATCACACTAAAGCCTAATTCTACCTAGTGCATCACGCTGTGACCGCTGATGGTGATCTAATTTAAACAAATTAGACATTTTCAGAAGTTATACTTACTAAGAATTGGATTAAAAATATTGTTTTTGTCCTGTGGAACTGCTTATTTATTTATCCAGATGGCCCTGCAGTAACCAGACATCTTTTCGCCCATTAATATCAGCATAAGCAACAAGCAGCTTGGTAACTGGTATAATAACTGTACCTAGATACAGCTAAAAGTGTGATGATTGAAAAGGTGTTACCCACTGTAGGAGCGATTTTGAAAAAGTCCACCTGATACATGAGATGATGCCTTCATGGTAAGCATATTTAACCCTTCCTGAAGTTGCTTTATCATGCAAGTGTCATGAAATTGTCATTGTAGATGAACCAGTCACTGCCAAAAATTGTACTATTTGATATTGATATTCTCTGACTGGTTAGAAGGACACGCCTTGATCATAAGCAACATCTTCATCATCCACTGCAACATGTAGTGTTTAAGTGTTACAGCTGATTTATGTTTGTACTTTTTATATTTAGTTTGATCTACAACCTATCCAAGTGCTCTCTGACGACTGCAGACGTTCCCATGGCGAGTTGGAACGACTGCGTTATAAAATCACAAGTTTGTATTTTCTTAGGCCAACTGTCATCCAACTGTGCAAACACACTGTATGTGGACAAAACCAGAAACGAGCACGTCATCTTCACAGCAGTGTACACAAAAAAACATCCCTTTAATCTTTTCAGAGAGGAGAAAAGGAATGCATTTATTGGTGAGACATGTCTATGCCAGCCAAGCAAGGCCGAGCTGATATGTTAAGTATGTCAAGTGAGAATTATAGCAGTGTGTGATTATTGTAATTATGAAGTTCAGGGTAGATTGCACTCTATTCATCATCACATCTTTCACACACTGAATGAATCAACACATGAACGACTGGGGGTTGGGTAGAGGTCCAGCCAAGGTGTCTTGGTTATTTTTAAACTTATTTTCCATCCACTCCAGTCTCCAAATATATGATATCTGCACCCCACAGATCCAACATCGTGACTGATTCCTGTGGTTTGTTTTTCCAGTTGCTGTCTCCTCCCCTTTCTATCATTCCCATTCATATTTACGCTTCTCGCTTCAGTTGCTGTTGGCATTTGTCGTAGGCATATCCATCACCAAAATGCATGCAAACACCAGATTCCTCAATGGAAATGGGATGAAAACAAGGCCTTCCAGCATTCCCAAACATCCTGCTCAAGTCCAGTGGACTTCTGGCTCTCAACTGCAGTTGGTTATTCATGTGCATGTTGAAAGACAAGATGAGCGAGTGAGATGAAGACACCTGTGAAGGCAGGAGTTGTAGAGATCCATGGCGTGACTATCTTCACAGTGAGTTTGTTATCACAGCCGAAAAATACGGTTCATTTCTGCTTTCTCTAAAAAACAACACACACTCTCTCTCACACACACACTCACAAGGTGCATGTTAGATAAACAGAGAGCGGGAGAAGGGCAGAGCAAGAGAGTGAGAGGTTTATCATGTGCTGACTTTTCTGAGAAAAAAAAAAGCTGTTTCCATTTCATTAAAGGTCCAGTGTGCCCTTGCACAGGGTAAAGAACCAATTTGGCCAGCAGTATTTCATTAACATCAAAGAAGTGAGTCAGGTGCACAGCAGTTTCAACTCGTGTTGTACAACAAATTAGCAATTAGCTCATTCTTGAGCTTTGGCATCATCGTCCTCACCATCGTCTCTGGTTATATTTAGCTTACGTAACAGTGTCCTCTCTCTGCAGCATGGCATGCCGGCTTTGTTTGGATGCTTTAGCAGTGAGTATGTGAGTGAAACTGACCTTGTGAATGTTTATATCCTGTAGTGTTTACATGTTTACAAGTGTGTGTTTACGAGATAGTGGCTGTGATCATTCACTAGATTAACAATAGAGAAGGCAGGGTTTTTTTTTTTCACATGCTTTTCCTAAAGCCAATGATACATGGGGTAACTTTTTGAGCAGTTTTTAATTGGCAACTGACTAAATGGAGCTAGCTCAGCATCTAAAGGCAGAACCAGCTGATATTTTACTGGCTCTTGTAACCAGAAATATATCAGCAGGGGTTTGCAAATGTTGCTGATCAACACCAGTTGTGCCTTTGTTACCTCGAAGGCTGCATAGTTTTTCAGGCTTTAAAACGCGGTGGATTTGCTGGAGACACAGGCCTCTTGGACTGTTTAATTTCCCTCGCAATCTAAGCAAATGCAGTTTTCTTTGTGGGGGGAAAGTTTAGGCGATAATAATTATATACATTCCTCAGTGCAAACCAGTTGAATTCTTATTCCTGGAAAAGCACAGGTGCAACCAATAACAAAATATGAAAAATAATGACGGCTGCATTACATTTCGGTGTGCCAGAAAGCCATGCCAGCAAGACAGCGTGCACAGCAACAAGGCCCTGGCACTAGAATAATGGAATGCAGTCATAGTTACTGTGATTAGTTAAACCTGTGTCCACTGCAAGAAACATTTCACTGCATTGTATTTGTTGGACAGGTGAGTTTGTTGAGCTAACTTAACTACTTACATAGCACCACATCGTCAGGAATAAACGTGTAGAGATAGATACAGATACGGATGTTAATCACAGTAAGATGTTTGATATTTATTTCCGTGACTAGTTTAGTCTGATACAATTCCCACTGGCTAACTCTGTTCCTATTGTCAGTATGAAAAAAAAAACAGCCTACTCAGCCAACATTATGCTAATGATTAAAAGAAGCTGAAAAGTGGAAACCAACACGAAGCAGGTAGGTGGGCCATGTGCAAAATGTTTCTCAATTACATCTCACCATTACTGAACCACAGCATTTCAAACAGAGCTGCAAGCTGGTTTAAAATGTTGCTTAGCGCTGGCAGGAAATTGGAAACAGCCAAAAAATAATATTTTTCCGACATTAAGGATGATGGATTACAATTTATCTCAAACAAAGGGTCTGTAAATCCTTTATCCTATGAAAACTATTCCAAATATACCCTTTAATCAATTCGATGAAAGATTAACTACCTTGCACGAGCTCATGTTGAGTTCTGTCTGTACAATTATCATGTGTTCAAATGAAGTCAGCTTATTATGGAAGGCAGATGTTCATTTAGCTGACACTGCTAATTGCCACTCTCCTCCTGTGTGTGTGTGTGTTTGTGAGTGAGTGTATATGTGTGTGAATACACTCAAAACACACAGCAGGCAAAAATCCCAAAGAAAGCCAGAAGTGATTCAATCTGACTCCAGGCCATCTGTCTCTGCCAGGAGAAATGATAGAGGGAGCAGTGATAAATTATTTCTCTGCTTGTGATCTTCGGGGCAGCATTCTTCCCTTTCCACAAGCATATGTGACCCCTGTCTTCCTTTTTTTAATATACTGCCTTCCTCTCTTTGCATGTTTTATCCTCTTCCAAATGTACCAGCTCCACAGCCTTGTTCTTCTGTGGTCGGGTCTTCGTGTTGTGTCGTGTGGCTGTCTTTCAGATGTCTCCCCGCGGCCTCCATAAGCAGCAGATGGGTATAACGGGATCCGTGAGCATTTTCGAGCTCCATAACCAAAATCATGTGATGATGTGACACCCAAGGGACGACAAAGGGAAAGTCTGATCTCATACCCTTTCCACATAAGTCACCTCCCTTGTTTAGGCCGTGGAAGTCTGGAATAAAAAAAAAAAAAAAAAAAAGCAGATGCTCAAACAATTTAATGTGGAGTTTTATAAAGAATTAGGGATGAGAATTTTCTGTGGTGGCTGCACCCTTAAGCCAGACCCACACTGGTTTCACATTGCCAGACCTGTCTCCACGCTGCAATTACACTGTGCCAGTGCCGGAGAAAGAACCCACCATCGGTGGTAATGTAAATGCAAATACAATGGTTTCTTACAGCTAATTTGCATAACAAGTCTGTAACTTCTAGACTGAAATTAATATGATTAATTAAAATGATTAATTAAAAATGGTTATTAATAACAATTGTTTCAGTCCAGAGGTTATCTAATTATTATTCATATAGAGTTGAGAGTTATTTTCCACTGCATCAAAACAGGCCGGCACTGTAACAGATGCAGTTTAATGGCACTGCCAGATGTCACATCACCACCTTACTACAACCCTACAATTTTATTTGATGCTAATTCTTTAGGTAGTGGAACATAATTAATGTTTCTGCAGTGGCCACACTAAGTAGGTTTCCATAAAACACAAGTGAAGGCTAGCAGCTAAATCTTCCACATTAACAGTGGTGATAAACCCAGCCAGCAACTGCAATATAATACAGCCAGATGGAGGGAGAAAGACAGACCGCTTGGGTGTCTAAGTGTTACCATAGTGCGGTGGGCTTACAATTAAGGTTTTCTGTGTGAAGCTCATCCTTCTAACCAGTGTGAGAAGACAACTTGTTCATGCTACACTGTTAAGTTAATACAGGTCATACTGAACTTAACAGCCCCACATTTTATGGCTCCCTCAGCACATTGGCTCTCTTCTATATTCCAGCTTTAACTCCTACATCTCTGTGTCCTTGACGTCCTGGCTTATTTTCTCTTTCTTGATTTGGCTACCACCCCTGTACACACATGAGGTCATTCCATCTTTGATGTGAAGCTGTTTGGCATTGCCACTTTTGAGTAGGAGCCATACTGCCTTTGACTGTTGTTTTGATGTAAGTGATGGAGCAGAGTTTATGTAGCAGCTGTCTGCTGCCATCTTCCTCCAGCTCCATCACAGCTGGTTCTCAGCTTCCCCTGCGGCTTTCTCCTTAACTCTGACACCTGTGTTTGACTCATCTGACAGGTAAATCACGACTACAACCCTGCAAAGCTTGCGCTGAACTACTCAATCTACTGTTCCCCACCAAGCCCACATATCCTTGCTCTATGTCTTTCACCACCAGCCTATGATGGCCAGGACCAACGATCATACCAGTGATGAAATGGTCTGTCTCCGCATACAAGCAGCCTGACTGGAAAAATTAATTAGACCAGGGGAGATGGGGGTGCAAGTAGGGGAAGGTTAGGTGTGGGTATGCATGACTTTCGTCTGTAAAAGCAGCCAGAAAAGCTATGTTTACACAGGGGGAACAGAAAAACATACATGTCCATTGACAAGTGTACTTTCATGTGATATACCGTTGGCTTAATGAGTAAAATAAGTGATTGTGTGTGTGAAAAAGCTGCACACCATCAAGTTGAGGCACCATCAGCAGCTGTGAGTTAAACATAAATCCACATGCATGCTAGACTTGCACATAAACACACATATACACACACAAACCATTGACACATGTCCTGACTCGAGGGTCAGCGCTTTAGAGAAGCAGAAAAGGTCATCTTTTACACCTGCACACATTGTAGACCAGCTCTTGCCTTCTTTATCATCTGGTCAACTCCATTAGTATTAATGGCTGACATACACTAACCTTGCCTTTCTTTGGACATGAACACAGTGAGGGGGTGAACAAGTCTGTGTTCTACACTGAAGATGGGATGTCAGAGGGTCTATGCGTGCAAAGCCTCCATTCATCACTGTCAGTAGCCTTGTGTTGTCTGGCCAACCCCCAAAAAAGCTCAGGGATGAACCATTGACTCCTGTAAAAGGGGTTTCCACTTAGCCATGCCTCAATAAAAAGGGCCAGTGCACTTAGTGTGCTGTTAATTACCCCACTTCAAGTAAAGCAAAAGCCTTGTTAACATAATATAATGGACTCTGTCACCACTTCTTCTGGGTAACTGGGTTGTTGTCAGCCCAAGAGGTTTAGATACATATTTCAAAAAGGTCTTGTGAAAACAACTAATTGTTTTTTTTTACAGTATCCATCTTAATCTTTCTTGTTGTATTGTATTTTGAAGCTCATAACTTTATGTTTGTTAATCATTCGTTTTTATCTTGTCAGGAAATATTAGTAGAGACCTTCTGTTGAAATTTAAACACTACATATCACTGTCTTTTTGGGCTTAAACACAACCTATAGATTTATTATAGGTTATGGTCAGTGCTTTGCTACATACTAAGACTAGCATGATAACATGCTCTAAATGGCAATTTTAACCTTATATGTAGCAAAGTTTAATTGTTAATTGTTTAATTGCCTCTGTGCCGGCAATAACCAGGGCTTAATGTTTTCAGGTTGTCTGTTCATCCATTCACACAGCAGATTCCTGTGAACATGATGTCTAGTGAGTGCTTGGAGGGAATTCCTTTAAATTTGCTCCATACTGATGAACTCTTGTTGACCAAATGTCAAAGGTCAAGGTCACATTTACTTCATGTTCATCCAGTTCTTTTTGTGAATGTGAGGTCTTAGAACCCCTTAAAGGGAATTTCCTCAGATTAGGCACAAATTGTCACTTGGGGTCAAGGATGAACTTATTAGATTTTGGTGGTCAAAGGTCAAATGTCAAGGTAACTATGACCTCATGTATGTTCCATTCTCTTTGAAGCTATGCCTCAGAAGTGCCTGAAAAGAATTTCATCGTATCTGACACAAACATCCGCTTGGACTCATAGATAAACGTGTATAAATATGAGTTGTGTGTCAACTACAACATCACTAGTTAGTGGAGGCATACGACTGCCATACGCTAATTCTAGTTAGCATATCTTAACTCTCACAGTATTTGGTCGTAAGAAGGAGAAAATAAATGGAAAAGGTCTGACCCAAATCTGTCTTTTAGAAGTCATATAAGCACACAAACAAAAACTTGTGTCCAGACGAGAAGTGTGCCCGGAGCTTAGAATATCTGGCCTAGTTTTGAACTGGCCCTCTAAAAAATGAGTGCACATCTCTCAAGGGCTGCTGGTAAAAATGTTTGTTGGTCTATTTGGACTCAAATGTGTTCGTGTGTGAGTGTATGAGCGTGTGCCAGGGCTGTAGTTAGGTCTACCATTGTTTGAGGCCATGACAGGTCCAAATCTGAGTAAAAAATGGTCTTAGTCCAGGTCTAAGGGAGATCAAGAGTAAAACAGTAAGACAGATGAAACATTTTGTAACTCTAGTTCTAATTTCTGTGATTCATTTAAAGTTTAAAAACACTGTAGGATCATAGTATTTTATTTAATGTTATGCTCAACATAAAAAACACTTAACTCAGTTGGGTCCTATTAATATAGAGTATTGGGCGTCTCTAATGGCCAAGTCAGAGACAAGTCTGAGCCAAGTACGAAAGATTCAGAGACAACAGAAAAATGAGCGTTACAGCCCTGGTATGTAAGTGCACCTTTGTGGTTCTCCACATGACTTTGAAACAGATATTGCTGGTCTAGAGAGGAAGCAGGCAGACAAAGCCTTCTGCTCAGTTTGATAGTGAGGTGAATGATGTAGCAGCTAGTGAGCCAGTGCTAGTGAAAAATGCAAGAGTCAAATTGAATTACCTTAAGTGGACCAGACTCAATATGAGCGGGTCTGTTTCAAATTGGGTCTGTTTTCAACTCACAAAACACCCATTTTACCTCAGTAAATGTAACATGAACTCTGCGGCAGTGCCACTGAGATTAAGACTTTTGCAGACAAAGAAGGCTATCAACAGTTAATGTCCATAACTCAACGCAGCAGTGTCACTGTAGATGGCAAATTATGACCAACTGTCAATGCCTTATTTTCTGAGGATGAGGATTTCCTGTGATTGCTGTCTTATTGGAAAATAACTTGAGTAAAATTTCACTTTGAACTTCACAACAACTAACTTGTCAATGTCCTGCAGTGACAGCGATTTCTGCATGAACAAGAGCTTTCAATAATCAATATGCTAAAATATTACCTTTAGGAAGCGAAGGAAGCCCAGACAGCCAAGAGCCAGACAGCCTAGGCCAAGCTAATATCCGCTTGCTGTTGATCTGCCAGCTTCAACTGTGAGGTTCATCTTTCTCCCACATGTACTGTATCACAGCTAAGCCTATTTGTCTAATTTTAGTTGTCCACTCTTTGAGTGAAACACTCGCATCTTTTGTCAATGAAGACTTTTACAGAGAGTACATCTGGGAAAGAGAGAGATATGAATTACATAATGAGATCAAGGGCCAGAGTGTTTTTGTGACCCAGTTTAACGAGTAGTAAGTTGACACTATCTGAGAACCATCATGCACTTTGACAGGTCCAAATGAATGCGCCATTTCTCTAATGTGGAACAGGGATGGGGGTTTCGGATACTTCAAATGTTTCAAATTCAGAAAAAAACAGTGACCTCCCTCCAGAGAACTGTGAAAATAAATCCCCAGTCACACACTCCAGCCACAGGAAAAGAGAAAAATGGGCCCTGTCTGCACAGCCCAGTCGCTCGCTTTCTCACCAACACGTGAGGAAAAGTGGAAAAGTATGTGACGCTTTGTTCACATTATGTTGCATGTTTTCTTATGTGTTTCATGTTTGTGTGCATGGATTGCATGTGTAAAATGTGCTGCAGGCCCAATTTTTGCTGCATATATATATTTTCTGATTTATGGCGTGTGTGTGTATGTGTGTGTATAACATGCTATATGTGTGTGTACAATAAAAATTGCATTTGTGTGTGAGAGTGAATTGTGCAGAGGGTCTGTTTTCTCCATTTTCTTTCCCTCTCTTGCATCTTGTACTCTGTATCATCTCCACTGTCAGTCTGCCCACTAGGCCAGTGTCTCTGGATCTCAGCCATGAAGAGGCCACTTTCTGGCTCCAGTGGTGTGTGCTGAAAAATCCCTACTTGAACTCAGCAGACCCTTCAGTTTCATGAGAATTCAGCTTCTGGCTAAAGGGTTGCAGGTTTGAATCTCTGCACTTACTGTTAAAGGCAACATAGCAGTCATATGTATCATGCAGCACAATAGATTAACTCACACCAATTAAATTTCAGCGCTGATTCCAGAAGACGTTCCTTCTTATTCACAGTCAAGACGAGGGCATAATTACATTGCATCTGGTACCACTATGGATTCTCAGCAGTTGTCTGAAAATGTTTAGGACGTTTCAAATTTCCCTGTCCTCGTCAAAATCTAAAATCAGCCTCTGCAAAGACATTTAAATTTCAGCTTGTGGCAAATGGAGCTATTTGGAGAACGTGAACTTGTTACCAAGTTCAGCTATTGCTCTTCATGAGAACATTCAATGCTTTTTTATTCCAGACAAATTGTTGTTTGTAAAAAAAATTTAAAAAGCTGCTTTGGTTTCTCATTTCAAAGATCTTCCTTTTTTTTATCCTGTTTTATTTCTACTTTAGTTTTATTTTGTATTGTACTCAAAACAAGATGCAGGGGGAATGAGTGAACTAAACTGAAAAAAGATACCTGCTCTCACTTTCTGGAACAATAAATACTAATGATGTTACGGTCAACAACTGTTTTCTTCCCAGCGTGAACTGGAATATTAACTGTGTAGTAACTACCACATGCAAAACTAAAACAAAAGGATTCAGTGGCCTCTTGTAGGACACATGCATATCGCTGTAACAGCATGCACAGCAGACTTTCACTGGAAGAAAGAAAGTTCACAGCACAAACTTCAACCCTCATAACTTTGTTTGTTTGTCAGCACATGTCACCCTGTCTGTGAGTTTTCCTACAGAGACAAGGAAACCATAAAACTGTGAAGTGCTTCTCTTCCTTCCTTTGGACACATTTTTCTTTTGGTGGGGCTTTTGTAGCACACGGAGCAGGCAGTGGCGTCAGTGGCAGGAGGAGGCTGATGGAGAGGGCCACCTGAACAAACCCAGTGTGGAACTCGGCAGTCAGGACTACCAGGCCCAGCCAGATTTATGACCCTCCACCCTATTTTCCCACACAGAGGCCCCTCTCTGGAGCTCCTGGATGTATTGGACCCTGTCTACTTTTTGTCACCTCTCTCCAGCTCACCTTCCTCTCCTTTTCCGGTTTCACTCTACCATTGCTCTTTTTTATGTCCATCCATCTTTTCCGCCTCTCATTTCTCTATCTTGGTATATCTTTTTCTATTTCTCCGCCTCCATCTCTCCCAGACATCCTGACCAGCTGTTCATCCAGACAGGGTGTCAACAGCTGTCTGTGCAAGACTGAGTTGCAGCTCTAGAGGTAGGTTTCATAGCCTGCAGTGTGGAGCTGTTTCCCAACACCTCTGTCTCCTCTGTTCACAGCATCTGTGACCTGAGCATGACCTTGACACTAAACTACATGTTTTCTCCAAAACCATACACGGCACATGTAAGTATTCCAGAGGAGGTAACATTGCAGATGCACTGGATAAATATGTACAGAATATATAGTTATACAGAAGCACAACATGAATAAAAAGCATGTTGCCAGCAGCTCTATAAAAGAAAGCATGGCTTTGAGGGTGTAGCATTTACAGTACAGTAAACACACAGGGGATAAAGTGCTCTCAGACTTTCTTCCTATTCTCCACCCAGGAACAGTGACACCTTGGCAAACGCTACACACTGCCTTGAGTAAAAAATCAAACCACTGACTACAGACATTCATTAAATGGGCAGAGAAATTTCCCCAGACAAGGGTAAACTCTGTTACAACACCCCATGAGACAAGGGGTAATAAAACCAAATGAAGTGTGCAGCAAATTAGCCCCTGCTTTGCTGCAGATATTGTAATAATTAATCCAGTCCCTGCATGCTTTTCTGCTGTGGTATTCTGCCCTGTTGGCCAAGTGAGTCTCAGATGAGGGACTTAAGGAAGTCTCAATTCACCTTTTTACCAGAAAAAAAGGAGATGTTAACCTATACCTTCATACATATTTGCTTGCATAGGTTAGTTTTCATAATTTTAGGAGAAAATGTCATCGGAAAAGTTTACATAGCTTCTTTCATGTTATTCTTTTGAGGTCCAGGGTAATTGTTGCGATAGGTCAAAAATAACATTCCTCTCTGCTTCAGCAAAGGAAGACTTTGATTACTGGAGGCAGCAGTTTAAAACACTTGAAGCAACATCATATTAAACTGCAAATGAACTCAAACATACTGCAGTCTCAGTGTTGGCCAAATGTTATGACTCTTCTAAGCCCCGGGTAGCATGGTTTATTACTTATGGGGGGTCTTTAGTGTTTCTTGGTTGGTTATTACAGTAAACTATGCTGCCATCCATGCTACATGGCAGAGACCTGAAACCTTGGAGATGGACGTGTTTACTCTGCAGTTAATCACCATGTCTGATGCGGCCTCTCTGGACGTGTGAGAGGGGGAAATGCCGGCTAAATGTAGTCACCACGATCTAATGAGGTGGTTTAGCTGCAGCAGCGTGCCTTTAGCCATACTCTGTAATTCTGAGACAGCAACTCCACAGTTCCCCTGGCCAGCCTGCGTCACAAGTGCGTTTGTCCATATTCGCCATGTAGCCCACAACCCTGCGAAACATGTTGAATGGCTGCTGAGGAGACCAGGGTCCAATGGGGCCGTCAATCAATGTGGAGTGTGTGGTTTGAAAATTGGGAGAATGGGGAGAGCATGGAATGGTTACGGAGAAAAAGGAATTACAGTTAGACCAATTTTCATGGGGCAAGCATCAGACTTCTGAAAGCAAAAAGAGTGTAAAATCTGTTGTGCACACACACACATTTTAGATCTCTCACATACAGAAAGCACTGTAACAGGCCGTTCTCCTCCTCTCTGTCCTCGTGGCACAGCAGTGCTGTTCTTGGAAGCGCTTGGTGCTTTAGCTCCACTCCTTGCTAATGGTTAAACAGCATGCCCATGCCATGCTCGCTAATGACAGGCTAGGCTTATTCCACTGAAGTGGCGCTTTTCAGAGTCAACGGCAGAGAGCACCTCCCAAGTCAGCTGAGGTGCCGTGAGGACACTGTCTACATGCACAAGATTGCACACATATTAACAAACATATTAGTATTAACAAACACTCAAATGAAAAGCTGCCCAAAAGCCTCAGAGTTTGGTTCAAAACATATATCTTCTTCAAATATCTCTCTGATAAAGCTCTAGACAGGTGTAATCTTTCAGATTAAACTCTGCTTCATCATGAATGACATATCATGATGTTATCTCTCGTTTTGAGAGCCTTTGATAGACTTTGCCTGGACTTTATTAAACCATTAAAATATCTAAGTCACAGGATGAACTGTCTCACATGTTCTGTATATCTCACTCAAACATGCAGCAAAATGCAAGTAAATCCCTCTCAGATTCATAAGATTTTCTGGCACTGAGTTGTAGACCAACTACCCTCCCTTCACTGAGCAATCAGCAGATTATGGCAAGTGTGTGTCTTTGTTTGCCTGTAAAAACAGGAGGACCAGAATTCTCTGTTTGACTTGGCATTTGTGCAGCCATATTATTAGGACAGTACCAAGTTGACTTGGCATGTACACCACATGTGCACCACTTTTTTCCTCAAAGTTTCCAGGGAGACAGCTAAAATGTAAGAGGAGCTCCACCTATTCCCACTGAGAGATCTTGTAGAGGGACAGAAATCTGCAAATGTCATGCACATCATTCATTATTTCCTGCATGCAAAGCATATTTGTTTGTACATAAATATGTCTGCAAGCAAAAAAAAATCACCTTTTTCACATTTCTGTCTGTGTGGACATGCATCTAAAGGTATGCATTCACTCAAATACTCTGACTCTTGCCCTGACACACATTCTCCACATGCCCCACGGCAAACCCACATCCACACTTTCTCAGCAGAAAAGGTGGGAGCAAAAAGAATGCATCTTTTCATTGAGACTGGCGCTGCATGAATATTTCAAACAGGCAACATGATTCCTCAGTGGTACCAGACACAAAGGAGAGGTCTCTGGGGGAGCTCGGGGGTGGAGGGACCAGAAGTGAAATCTTAGATTGGGACTTCCAGGCACCACCTGCTTGCAGTGACAGACACACACAGTGCCCTGCAGCTTAGGTGGTGACAGAGGTCCTGTTAAACCCAATCTGTCCATGTCTGTGTGTGTCTGTGCCAGGTATGCCACTGGAGCTCACTTTGCTGCGGAAAACCATAACTACAAGCACAGGCCTGTGTTTGCATTGTTGATTGTGTGTGTGTGTGTGGATGGAGAGGATGGGTGTGCCTGTGGACATACCAGGCATTCCAAGTCTGCAATAAAGCCAAAATGAAGGTGGGGGATAAAGTTGGGATGTGTTGAGTGATACCTGGGCAGCAGGAAAATGAGAAGGTGGGACAGAGAGGCGGTGAGGTGCCGAAACTCCTTTAGGTGGGAAAAGTGGGGAAATATTAAGTTGGAGTGACGACTCTGCCTCATTTTGTGGTCAGGCCAACAGTATTTAGGCCGTGCTCCAATTTTGACTCAGAAATAGACAAATATGCCCTCAAAAGCGTGTGAAGCAATATGAATTCTACCCCAGTTCTTCACACTTCTGTTCTTTATAGAAAGTTTATTTATATAGCTCCAAATCACAAACAAAAAAATCTCAAGACACTTTCCATAGTAAAGTTAAGACTTTATAGAATTAAAAAGAAAACATACACAAGTATCTACATAGAAAACCCAGCAAATCCCCTTTGAGCACACATTAGGCAGCAGAGGAGAGGAAAAGTTCCAGCAGAACCAAACTGAACCAAAGGGTGGGCGGCCATTTGCCTCGACCTTCAGTGAGAACTTGAGCGGTTTGGTCCATGTTGCAGTGATTGAATGTGTCTCAAACATTTCTGTCAAACGATACTGATTCCTGTACTGTTTTACTGCCAACACACTGTCATCTCGTTACTTTACATGTTCATGGTGGCGACCTGTCACGTTGGTATGATATCTCCACATTTGTTTGGGTTTAAAAACCTTTCCAATGTGCTACTTAAGGCACTGGCAAACCACAGACCATGAGAGATCCAAAGCAGATAGCACATACATGGTTTAAAAAGTACATGTTCTTTTCAAACACGGGGAACAAAATGTTCCTACAGTCATACTGCAAAAAAGGAAATGCTGTGTCTTGACAATTCTCTACAGCAGCACTCTGAGGTCATTTTAAAACCAGTGTCTGCTGATGAAATGTATGATAAAAAGGTTGGATACGTGAGCAACTAGAACAAAAAGTCTTCTCAGATTGTTTCATCTGAATAAATTTAGAAAGCCAAAGAGGTACAGTTGTGTCCTGTGGCAACTTTATTGATGTTGTACTCTGTTCTGTTCAAAGCCGGGCTTTGAACTAAATGTTAACATGAGCATGCATGAACATGCACTAGGCATTGTTGGAAGAGCCCCAAAGTAATTAGGATACATCGTCTGGGAGACATAAATATCAGCGCGAAGTTCGGTGTCAATCCATCAAGTAGATGGAGATGAACATGCAGTGTGTCAGGCTAAGTGATAAATGTGTCTAGCCATAAAACCAGAAAGGACATTTTATGTGTAAGAGCCTTCTGATAACTTCAGTATTTAGTTCATTTTTCTGGGCAACATCTTTGGTTTTCTAGTGTGCAGAGAATGGCTGAGGGCATGGCTCATTTAGCCACAACAGTGAAACAATTAAAACCAATTAAAAGGCCTTTAGTAAACCAATAGACTCCCCACTGAGAGAGGCCCTGTAACATGACACAGAAGAAGAATGCAGGAGACAGGAGGTCCAGGCCACAGACACAATGTGGTCCTCAGGGGTCACAAGGGGACAATTTTATACAGTCTCCAAATCAAACTCCACTGAGATGAGAAGAAGCTTCTGACAGATATAAACTTATAAGTTGTGTAACCTCTGTTTATGCATCTTTTAACTGTTTTACCTGTTGTTTCTCTTAATTTTTCCCCCCTTAGTGGAATTTTCTGGTGTGGAAAAACAGACTCCATTGTTCTTTCAGTGCAGTCTCTCCCTCTCACGCACTCTCTGCTCTGTTGTGGCAAAGACATGGAGTTGTGCTGAAACCCAAAATAAGCCTGCAGCTTTAATAGCGGAGCAATTTTAAAGCTGTGTAATAATAACTCAGTGCTCACAGTCAATGGCAGACTGCTTCAGTTTGAGTCTTCTGACATCTGGATACTCTTCAGATAGTCTCCCGA
Organism: Anabas testudineus; assembly: GCF_900324465.2. Lineage (NCBI taxonomy): Eukaryota > Metazoa > Chordata > Actinopteri > Anabantiformes > Anabantidae > Anabas > Anabas testudineus. Next base: position 17,761,805 of record NC_046615.1, read on the forward strand.
TCATGGCATGGTCAATTCAGTTTGAGGCTGTGTTTCAAAAGACCACAGAAGAGGCCTTTGTCTTGTACTTTGACAGACTTTCAGGCAACATGGGAACGGGGCTGCTATTTTACTCCTAAGGTATGTCCTTCTGAATTCAGAGTTATTTCTGCCTCTAAACAGCCTAATGCAATCCAGATTGTTGCTTCACTGAGGAAAAGCTTTATCCCATGATTACCAACAACTGACCAGTTGATTTGAGGCCTCCTTTAACATGGTGTACTGAATGTGTAGCTGCTTATCTTGTGCCTGTGGTTTTTACTGTGTATTTCTCTGTGTGTGTGTGTGTGTGTGTGTGTGTGTGTGTGTGTGTGTGTGTGTGTGTGTGTGTGTGTGTGTGTGTGTGTGTGTGTGTGTGTGTTTAGGTTCAATATCTCCCACATTAATAAATCACATAAGGCTGGCAGATCCTGTTGGGCCCCAAGTTTTGAAGAATGGATTGGTACTCAAGACAAGCACTAATTGAGCCACTGAGAGGGTGTTTGGATTAGAAAAGGCCTATACATTGTACAGATGGGGCTCATTTTTTACATTTTAGTCATTTTGACACTTTCATATATAGCGACTTACACGTGAGATACAAGGTACAAGGCCAAGGTAAGTGTAAGGAGGTCTGCATAAAGACCCCTACTGGGGGCCACAGCTGGAGGCAGCGATCTTACCACTACCACTACATTATCCAGCCGACTCAACCCAAGTATGTGTGTGTGCATGTTCTTATAAATGCAGTTTTACCTTTCTGTACTTACCGTCTTAAGACTCATCCAAATTTATGCCAGGCTGCACGTGGAAACAGGAATTCAAAGCCACAAAGGTCACGTGATGAACGGTTTTAAGGCTTAAACTTGGATCACTGACTTTGGTAGCTGGAAGTTTTTAACCCGGATACCTTCAGATTGACTGCCATAAAAAAAACTGTCTTGAAAGGTGAAGGGAGGCAATAGAGTAATTGTACTGTACTGGCTTGAGATTAAGTGCTTGTGTACAAAGGGATTCCAGAAATGCCAGGGAAGATGGAGACTGCCCACGGCCAGGTAGCTCTCTAAAACATCCTCCCTGCTTATCATGTAGCCGTTCACAGCTGGCATACAGCTGCTTCTTTGCATTACTCGGTCTTAAACCACTGGCACCGGTACTTATCCCAGTCTAATATAAAATATATGAGCCCAGCAGGCCTGCAGATAACAGGGAAGATAAATCTGAAAGTTGGTTTTCCCTTTTATCTTAAATACATTCTATCACTGCTGACTTGTGGTATCTCCTCTGAGAGTTTCAAAGAGCAAAACTGCAAAATATGAGACAATCTTCTGAGAACATATCCACTTTAGTTTGACTTCATATGTACATACCGTGGCAAGAAAAAGTATGTGAACTAAATAATAACAAATATAATGTGAGTAAAATAATAATTAAATGAGAACAACCATAAAAAACCTCACCGTGCGAGTGGAAAATGTATGTGAACCCTTTAACCTAAATGGAGTCAGGTGATTGCACAGGTTAAGAAAATTATTTTTGAGGATGTGGGCTAGAGCTACTTTTTGAGTTTGCCCCCCTCAAGAAGAATACGCTTATGTGAACCAGGCCTTGATGTTTTATACATGCAAACCAGCAAAAAAGGAAACCCAAGTATGGAAACACAATCGTGGCGTCAAAAGAGAGAATGATTTATTAACAAAAATATATAGAACTTAAAACCACAGCACAAGGTGGCAAAAAAGCAACAGCAATAGATCTAAATGAAACGAAAAGGGAAAAACAGAAAATGTTCACTAGGAGGACACATACTGACAAACAACTAATAAAGAAGAGCAAATAAAATCACTGCAAAGCAGGAGTAAACTAATAATGCTAAATCTAACTAGGAACAAAAAGGAAAGACAGAAGAAATCACTCCTAATGCAGGAAGCTAGAAACTTGGAAAGGATACAAACAAGAAAACCACTGCAGAGCAGGGAGCTAACAATTACCTATGAACTGTTCTGGCAAAGAAAAAGCAAAAAGTTTTTTCTTTTTGGAAAGTAACATTTATTTCATTATAAAATGTTATTTTCCACTAAGCACTTCTTTTCTGTCTCTGACCCCACAAGTGTGCCAATATAAAGTGTGCCTGTTTGCCTAGAGAATAAAGAAACAAGATGCATCATGTTTGTTAGTGTACAGGTGCTTGTAGGAGTCCTTTTTTTAACTCACACAGATACTGTTAGATGTTTCCACCCTTGCTCTTCATGCATAATGCGCCCTATATCGTGTTCAGACAGAGAGACAGTTTCCCCATGCATGTGTGGATTCACCCCAAACAACCAACTCCAGTTGTACAGACATTACCTGTATGTACTGTAGAGATGGATGCAGAAACTGTGTGTTTGAGTAGCATCTTCAGCTCTGACTAATCTCAGTACTCACCAGAAGCTCTATCATTCTTTTCCTTCAGTCTGTATATTCTTATTAAAGATGCAGCGATAAGATTGAGAGGGATCAAATAGCAGAAATGGAACGGTATTTATAATTGTGTTTATGTCCATTCATCCATCATGCTAACTCCTTGTCCTCTCAAGGGTTGTGGGAGTGCTGGAGCCTAAACCAGCTGTCCACTGTCCAAAGTCATGCAGTTTTGTTAACTGGGGACTCCATAGGTGTGAATGTGAGTGTGTGAATATGTCAGTATACACTCCCCTCCAAAAGTATTGGAACAGTGAGGCCAGTCCTTTACTTATGTTGTAGACTGCAAACATTTGGGTTTGACATTAAAAGATGACTATGAGACAAAAGATCAACATTTCACATTTCATTTCCAGGTGTTTACGTCTCGAGCCGTTAAAAAAAAACAACACCCATTTTTTATGTGAGCAAAAGTATTGGCACATGTGACTGATGGGTGTGTTTTGTTGCCCACATGTGACCTATTACATTAATTATTCAAACAATAAATAGAACTGAATGTCTGTGGCTCAGTTCCAGATTTGGGTTTTGCCTATTCAGACTGCATTTATAGTTAGTTAGAGAGCTGTCTATGGGAGAAGATCGAGAATCAATCAGAGCCATTGCCATAAGCATTGGCCATAGCCAGTTTAACCATTTGGGATGTCCTGAAGAGAGATCACTGGTGTACTAAGTAACAGAAGTCAAATAGGTAGACTAAGAAAAACAGCAGCAGTTGAAGACAGAAACATTGTGAGAGCTGTAGAAAGACCTTAAAACAACTGTGACATCAGCAACAACCTCCAGAGGGCAGGAGTGAAGGTATCACAATCAACTGTTGTTGTGGACATGAACAAAAGTACAGAGACTACACCAGAAGATGAAAACCTCCTATTAGTAAGAAGAATAGGAACGTGAGGTCGGAATTTGCCTAAAAGAACAGAAATGAGCCTCAAAAATTCTGGGACGAAGTTTTATAGACTGATGAAACAAAGATTAACCTTTATCAAATTGATGAAAAGGCTGAAGTTTGGAGAAAGAACGGATCTGCTCATGATCCCAAAACACGCAAGCTCATCTGGGAAACACAGTGGAGATACAGTAATACTATGGTTTGGGCTGCATGGCCTCCTCTGGGACAGGCTCAATAATCTTCATTGATATGTAACACATGATGGCAGCAGCAAAATGAACTCAGAAGTCTATGGAAACATTTTGTACTTCATACAGTTTGGTGATGTCAGTAGGTCACAGGCTTGATGAAGTTATTGCATGCAAAGGTTTTGCAACCAAACATTGAGTCTTATTCATTTTAATCTATGCTAAGTGTATCTGTCCCAATACTTTTGCTCTTGTAAAAAATGGTTGGATTCAAGCAAAAGGTGCTATCTGAAAATGAAAAGCTGAAATGCTAATCTTTCGTCATATTCATCTTTCGATGTTAAACCCAAATGTTGTCAGTCTACAGCAAAATGAAGGAACTGGCCTCACTTTTCCAATACTTTTGGAGTGCAGTGTCTGTCTGTGACTTGTCAAGGGTGTAACTCATTTACATTTCATCAACAGTTTGGACAGTGCTACTCCTAATTGTCTTTTAATTTGTATAATCACCTGAAAATGTTTTAGAATGAACCTTTTATATGGACAAAAACAAAACCACTACTGCAAAGAGGGACAGTGAACGGAATCTATGACCAATAGCTTTACATACTAAATAGGTTAGCTAAATTCGATTTCTAGTAAAGCCCAGCCACCTTCCACTACAGAACTAAATTAGAAGATCATCAATGTATATGTTGGAAATACAACAGAGTAAAAAAGAGTACTTTACATACACTGAAGTATAATATTTACATATGCTATATACAGACATGCATGTAAAAATACACAATGTGCCTCCTCTAAGAAAAGTACCCAAAACGTCTTGAAATGATCTATTTCCTTTTAATGTGAACTAGAAATCCTATCTCTCATCTGTTTTTAAGGCAGCAACTGTTTACAGATTCTTACTTTTGCTAGACATTACTTTTGGCTGCAAACCCTGACCATGAATTGTGTATTATAATCCCGTCGCTTTTGTGTTAATTTTCTTTTCTTTTCCTTGTAATTAGTGATATTTACTTTAAGTGCTCACAATGATTTGTCTGCTGAGTGAGTTGAGGTCCTCTGAGTGTTTGACTGTAAATATTAATAACAAACAGGCTTTTATCATTGGGACTACTACCCCGGCAGAAGAAAACATTCCATTAACATCAGAAACGCTTCCTACTTTTTTAACTCTTAAGAGATCGAACCAAGCGCCTCCTGTTCCGCAGCCTGTTAGCGTGCGATTCCTTGATCCCACTGTAACATGAAGCCCGTGTAGCGAGGCAGACCACATGGAGAGTGCGATGTTGTGAGGTGAGGTATTTTTCGACTGGGAGATGGATGTGTAATGCATTCCAGACACTTGGGCCGCACACGGCTTTCTCCCCTGCTACCTATAGGCATCAATCCTCTCCGCTTTCGCTAGAACAATAAACCCACTGAGTCTGAGGAAGAACTCATTTCAGACCCAAAATCACAACTACCTCTTCTGTCGCTTCCTGAGGCCTGTGGAGAACCATCCCAATATAGTCCTTTGGCTCAAAGCTGGTCTCTAAACACTAAACATCTTTTCTGACCCATAAACCTCAACCCTCTGACCTAAAATTTAAGACCTGGCACGCATGTCCAAAGAGTTAAGACCCAGGATGTTTCACTGTTGACCTTCAGCTCACCAACGAAGCCAAGCATTACACTAAATCTTTTACCCATCCCAAACAAGTTTCAGTGATTTTCCAACATGTGACCTCCTGGATGATCACCTCAAATAAAGATGTTTCTGGTAATTCTCCTACACAAAGGTCTAAGCTGAGGTTTAACTAAGTTACATAACTGGGATGATACTCATGTTTCTCTCTTCAATGGGGCCCAGATGGAAGACAGTGTGTTTCAAAAAACAAATCTGCGTCCTTCGCAACCATTCTTTCCTCCCTCATTTCCCTCTTTCTTCTTCTTCCCTCTATCCTTTAAAGCCTTGTTTTCACCCTGTTGCTTCATGATGGGACCTTCATTTAATAGGAATGCATGGGTGAAAGCGTGTTTTCATGCATGATGTCTGTGTGTTTCAGCTTCCTAAATGTTGTCCCAATGTTCTCTCCTCTTTCATTCTCCAATTCTTTTGTTTTAATTCCACTTTTCCAAGGAATCTGATCCTGTAGACCTTCAGACACGTGAGAGCCAATGGTGCATTCCTCCCACCAAGGCTGGAGAGCTTTGAACTGAGCTGCATGAAATCGAGTCAACAAGGCCAAGCTGAACTGGGCTGGATTAAACTTGCATTTTACTTGTGTATTAAGAAATCAGTGTAACCACACTGTATGTTCTTTTGCATGAGGAGTTACAATTCTAAATATGATGCCATTTTTTTATTTATCCTATGCTTGCTTTGCCATTTGGGGTAGAGAAAACAAGTTGTGCATTTGCAGCAATTATGGAGCAACATTAGCATTCATTTGTCTTGTGTTTCTAGTTACTTTAAGTCCAATAGTTACTAATTTTACCTCTGTTTTTTGTCTCAACCAGCTTTTTGTGTCTCTATGAGAAAAATGTGGCTCCTTAGCCACTAAATCGTTTCTAACACTACCTGTGCTCATCACATTCTCTCTCCCTGTGAAAACAGCAGTCTGGAGCCAAAAACAACTCTTTGGGAACAGTGAGAGTGAATGAAAACACTAAATTTGTGGGCCAGACAGCTGAACAAAGCCAAGGGGAACAGCAGATTCACGTGATAACTCTGTAGCTTCATGGCTAGGAATGACCGTCTACATGTTGTTAATATACAATCAATTATAGCCAAGTGTCTTTCAGGGTAAGTCCAACTCTGTTAAGTCATTTAAGACCACGTGATGGTTTTGGTCTGTCAAAATGAATCTCAAATCAAGACTCTACCTCTTTAAGATCATAGTAACCAACCGTCTCAGCTTGTGACCTTGCAGCCACTCGTCACATGGTGAAAAGCAGAGAGAATCTGCCTCCTAGTGTCATTTCAAAACCAAACTGAGAGAGCTTAAACTATAGTATTTCACATGAAGGAGGCAATGATTAAATTAAAGTCTAAAATAATTTTCCCTTAATTAAAACTGTACCTTGGTTCCTCTGAGATTTGTCTCAAAATCTGCATCACCCAAGGCGTTAACAGCCACACGTCCAGACACAGGTCTTCATCGTCACATTAAACGTCTTTTATCCAATGGTTTGAAATCACATGGGTGTCATGTATGTATAAACATGTTTTATTACAATTTGTATGTTTTAAAAATCATACTGTAAGTGTGAGTTTATTTGTGTAGTTTTAGTTGACAGTGACACAAACTTTGGATAAGAAGTGTTTTGAGTTTCCTTCTTCCTTCTTGTTGAGGCTGGCCTAGAAACATTAATGCCACACTAGGCCAGGTCATGCTAACTGCCCCATTACTCAGTCCACTACCTCTGGGACTTTGTCCTTTTTTTAGTTTTGAAAACTTCATTCCCAAGTCTCATTTATTGACCTATTTTTGTGGTGGTGTACAGAAGATATATGGAACAGTCTGTTTTGGAGGCCAGGGCGAAGTGAGCGGTGGGGGTGGAGTAGACTTTATCGGTGCATAGTTGTGTGTATGTTCAAGGAGTAGCCTTTTACCTCTCTGGATCTGTGCTGCCTTTGTCTTTGCAGAGGAGAACATAAATCAGCATAAGTCCAGCAAGATATCAACAGTGATCAAAACCTTAAAATGAAGAAAGAAACAGAGGGCGTTGCGAGTAGAAAGTAGAAGTTCTGCAGAAGGATTTGACTCAGTTACTAAATCTTCAGCTTCATGAGTGAGAGCCAACTGACAATCTGCAGTTCCACCCGCATGTGTATGTGAGTGCATGTGAGGCAGGATTTATGTTGAATCTACATCATGTTCAGCTCATGAGTCTGGCAGGCAGCATGGAGATGGAGCGAGGGCGAGACTAAGATGAAGTAAGAGAGGGAAGAAGAATAGGATGCAGCCCCCCTTTCTCAGGCTTAACTGTAATCAGCTCCACAACGGAAAACACAGACAGGGCCCATCAGGAAAAACCTTCAGTATGAATGTTTTGTTACACAAAAATACAGAGCAAAAGAATTTGGGCTCATGGTCCTGACTTCTACTTTGTGCTTTACTTCTCTGAAATGAGTCTTATGTCTTTAACCTGCACAGACTAAGTGCTCATGTTTACACTTAACACCAATCTATTACCATACATTTTATAAAGATCTGTGGTGTAATTTCAAATCAAATCATGCTTTCTAAGTCAAACTTTATTTGTATAGAGCATTTTAAACAAGTTACACGTGACTAGGAAACTAATAAAACCAACTGTAAATAATTTACAATAAACAGTGTATACAAAACATGAAGGCTAAAGATATTGATTTCTGCTACTCTAGGACAGACTGCAGAGCTGAAGAGCTGCAGACAGGTCATGAGTATAGCTATAGCTTACATCTATAACAATCAAATGGCACTGTCCATAAAGGTATTATGAAATACACAATCATTTTTATCTACCACTCAACGACTGCTGTGTATTCACTCTTCACAGCATGAGCTAAGATGTAATGCATCATAGAGAGATGGTTTGAGCCTGTAATCTCTCATCTACAACAACAGTTCAGAGCTGTGAATAAGGTGATGATGGTTATCAGTCACACACACACACACACACACACACACACACACACACGTCCTGACAAGTGTAGATCTTGTACCCCGGCGGGTATCAGATGCTGTCACTGTGCCATTACAATAAGAGTTTTCAAAGTAGGCTAAAGCATTCTTAGGAACTGATTCAGAAGTGTAAAAACATTATAAAACATGGAAATAACTAGTCTGCAGAGTGTTACTTGGACAGAGGAGCGAATCAGGAGCCTTTAAATCAATTTAAGACCTGAACAGGGATGGGACAGATGTGTGCTGCTTCCCAGGTGCACCTCCACAGGCCATGTAGCTCCAGTAATCAGCACTCAAGGGTGGTAATGACAGGGTGCTGTTGTCAGAGAGCTGTACAAACACACACACACACACACACACACACAGACATACAGAAGCACAAACAGTTCACTCAAAGGGACATTTGCACGCACACAGTGAAACTCAGCCCGTTATATCACAACAGGCATTTTGTTTTCTCAACCTTTCAGCACGTTCTGTCGCTCGCTATCGTCAGTTCTTGCTCAGACATTTTCACACCTCCGCTTGGCTCTCTCAGCTAATATCTTACAGGTCAGCACATATGCAGTGAACTCAAACAGCAGCTGCGTGGTTATATAGGCAGCTCCTAAACCTGTTGACCTCTAGTCAGTAGGGGTCAGATCACAGGTCTAACAACAGGACTCCAAACCACATGGCTCTTAATGGCATAAAACATCAGCACAGTGCTTTGTCACATTTAATTGTGTACTAAAAAACTTCTTACTTTCAGCTAGAACACATGGCGTAGAAGTTGTAATAGCATAATGTCTATAAAGCTGAAAACATTTCTTTGAGATAGTATATTATTGATAAAACCAAGTGAGGGTCGTGTTGTTGCAGCATATGGGAACACGCTTAATGTTTTTCAGGACGACATAAATACTTGAGCTTCAAGTTACAGAAGGCTTTGGAAAATGAGGTTAGTCCAGATGTGGTGACACACTGCCCTTCTCAACATCCAGTTTTCGGGAAGTGGCACCATACTGTTGCATTCACTTAGAAGATGGAAGGAGGCAAGGAAGTCTAAGAAGCTTCAGCTCAGAAAGTGGAAACTAACCTAGCCTGTTCATGTTAAAACTGAAGTCCCGTAATTTGTGTCATCCCACATTACAGGAAGGAGGCAGCCTATGTATCATTATCTGTACTTTCATACTCTAAGTCATGGTAATGCCAAATGACCAGACTGCTAAAACACGTGTAGTCCTGTAACGTCAGGAGCCCTCAGAGTAATGGAAGCGGTGCTCAAATAACAAATGGAACTAATAAAAATCTGAAAGGTAAATAACATTAACACCACACACATTACCTTTGTTGTGAGAATCAAAGACAAGATTGATTTAAGAGATTTGTGGAAGGCTACATGAATCAAACGCAGCTTACGGTCTAGTCAAGGCTTATTGACAGATGAAATGAGTATCTGTCACCTGTGTGCTCTTATCTGAAGCTGTTGTTAGTCTGACGGAGGGGGTGGGGCTCCACGTCTGTCATGAGTTACAGGTATGTGAAGACATGCAGCTGTTGTCTGCCCCAAGTTTCTGTTAGCAGGGTGTGGTAACGATGCTGGAAAGTTGTGTCCTAAGTTTAAAAAGCGAAGACACCAAGATACCAGATAACCATACGCCACACAGAGCACACAGTGCCTTTTTTTTTACCCTCAAAATTTCCCTAACGGTGACGTCACAGGTGTAGTGAAGCAAACAGTGAGCGGATCTGGCCTCTGGTCTGGCCAGGATGTCATTACGACATACCAGCATCACCGCATGCTATTTTTAACTCTGTCCTTTCACAGTGAGACCACAGTCACAGCCAACAAGCCTGGCTTCATGTGTTTGTATACATCTAGTTAGTTGCCTACTGGAGGCAGTGACTGTCAATCAGCATGTGTCAGACCCATCTTATATATGCTACTGATTACAAGCCTTGTCAGAGCTTATTCTACAGTGGTGCTCACTGAGATACTGTCAGCTGGTGGAGAATTCAGTCTGGAGATATGACCACAGTGACCCTGCTGACTGTAAACACACACCAAGCCTAATCCTCTTGGCCTCCTTCAGCTCCACAGCAAACAGGACCCCTGACATAAGAGGTGAGCTGAGGAAATAATGAGTTGACCATGGTGGACATACCAAGCAAGTGTGACTGAGAAATCTATATAATAAATAAATATATTTATGATTAGAAAGTTATATAAAAGATAATGTAACAAGAAATTACAACTACTGTGTATTATCCACATCTATAGATTTCCAATCATGTACAAACACTATGAAAAACATGCCATATTATATTATTTTATAATATATAGTTTTTAGCAAAATAAGATAAACAAACTGGAACATTCTGGTTTGGTGTTAGTTCATTTTATTGAATCTACATTAAAATATTATTAAGAACAATAATGGTTTATATTGCAAAAAATTACATTTAAAATAATTTTTAAAAAACGTATTACTAATTTGGACAACAGAAATTTAATGAATAATTATTATTAGGATGCTATAGTGATAATATTCCACTAAGACATAGTAAAATGTAATGTGACATTATTTGTCTACTTCTGATCTTATACTTTAATTAAAAGGGAGAGGATTTGAACGGGTTAGGACTTAATTAAGACACGGAAAACTAAATTACCAGTCAAACCAAAAGTAAAGTAGGGCATGTGTAGCAGACATCGAGGTGTGTTGTCCTCCACACTCCCCTTCATGCGGACATGGCCTCAGCAGCCCTCAGTGCCACAACACCACCAGATTGGCCTGTTTGATGCAACATTACCTTCTAAGTTCTGCTACCACCACCTCTGCTGCTGAGCCTCATACAGAAAAAAACTGTTCCTGTCTCCAGACAAAGGAGACCTGTCAGCAACACTCATCCTCTTTTCTCATCCTGTTACATCGATACCAAGCACAACCCGGGCAGGATTAATGACCTGCAGTGCAGGGAAGAAACGTCAGATGCCAAGCAATTGTGTTTGTATAGACTGTGGGTTCCGCTCAAGGGAAGTTATGGGTGGCAGGAGGAGGAGGAGAGAGGTGAGAGGATGTGGAGAGGACAGTAGTGGCTTGGCATAATCCGCTGTGGGCGAGCACGTCAGCCCTCGTTGGCTGGCTAATGGAGAACATCATGCTATATATCCGTGCATTGCCGGGTTTTTATAGAGTGAGAGTAAAAGAGAGTGATTATTATGGCTCCTGGAATAGCATAATTAGAGAGAAAAGGCTCCCTGTGTCAGTCTGTGTGTGTGTAGGAGTGTTGTTTTTCTCTTCCTCTGGGGGATAAAGCAGTATAGCATCCCAAGTACGAGTATGTAGTGCTGGTATACTGATACTTTTAGCAAGTCAGGTAGATATTTGAAAGGTGTGCGCCAAGGCCCAAGGACAAAACTGACATGATGCCAATACTGAGAATCATTATTATTCAGTTGGAGCCGGCCACTTGATAACTGTAAAGTTTACTTTTAGCAAAGAAACCAAATGACTCTAAATGCTCACCAGTTGCTAATTTTGTCAGTCTACCACTTGCAACTGTGCAGCTAGTGATTTCATTTCCTGATGCCGCATTCGGGCTGTTCCACTGATGGTCAGTCAGTGGCAGTGACTGAATTGAAGCTAGTTGTAAAAAAATGTAAAAAGAGGAAGAAGACTGTTAAAGTGCTGAGTAAAATTGATTGTAAACATTTTCTTATTCAGTAGAGTATTACAGTTAAGCAGATGATCTTTTCCTACAACTATTTCTATTCATAAAATAGCCCCTATAAAACCTCAATAAAGCTGAATAGTTAGTGATTCTGATGTCTTTATGTTGAATTCTAGTAATTTCCACTCTGGCTCCAGGAAAAAAATTAAGCAACAGATATCTCAACACCTAGACACTACTTGAACCTTTGAGTTTATTTTGTTAAGCTCTAAAAAGCCTAAATGTCTTGAGCTGATATTGACGTCTAATGATAAATTAAGATCTCTGGGTTTGTCATGTTAGAGTTTCTGTCTGTAAACGCAGGAAACATTATATCAACAACTCTCAAACAAAAAATACTTGAGGCCTTGATTAAAATTAGTCCATTATGTAAACACCAGACCTATGGAGCAACCTAATCATCACATCTCAATGTGGATTTGATGGTGGTTAAACACACATCAAGGCTGCGTTCAGGAAATAGGAAGTGAACACTTATTACGGTCTTGAACGGCAAATTGATTTTCTCCTAGGAACAAAAGCATAATCGTACTGTTTCCAAATTTAGTGCCCCACCATTTCCGTTTACAAAGAGCAGATTAAATGCTTACCGCACTGCACATACGCACCCCCACACGTGTGCACATGTGCTGTAACACACACTGTGAGCTAATTGCATACATGCACCCATGTGTTCGCACTCACACAAACTAATGTGCTTTACTGTCAGCTTGACTTGATTAGCTGTAGCTGTGTATGAAGCTGCCCTGCTGGTGAAAGACAAGGAGCTGGATCTGTCACTGCTGCACTGGCATTACAAGTCTGACAGTTTACACAACAATGGGGCACTCAAGTTGGTCTTCATTACAGGGATTAGAAGCCTAATCTAAAACACTGTTCAAGTCTCTCATCCCAAACCCTAAACAGCCTCTCTAGGGGGGCCCTTCCCTCCTACACCAACCATAACATCTAAGACTTCAAACGCTCCATCTGTAACCCCAACCTCTGGGTGCTATCCCCTCTCTCATCGACCCCTATCTCAGAGCGAGGGGTTACAGAGGTTGATGGACCCCATGTGATGGCGCAGCTGTGGAATGATTTATTACCAGGTTAATTGTTGGGTGAGAGGGACTTGTACCCATGGGCTGCTAGCACTGGTCTGATTACAGGTTCACCTGCTATCGGATTGTAGCATACAGTTCATTAACTTCTTAATGGGGGCTCGTGCCTCCCTCTCTGGACAAGTTTAGAGTCCAGCAAGTAGTGGGTGTGCTGCTCTAGTGAAGTAATTATGGGTAATTTGTTTAACTGACCAGCTGCACGGTGTCTGTCCACCATAAAGTTTTGTTGAACAGGTCATCAAGTGTTGAACGGTCTTTTGATGACTGTGACTCTGAAGAGTCTGGCACAAAGTGCAGGGTGAAGTACACTGTACAGTGTAAGTGTTGTACTTATGAAACCTGAAAATGGCAGATATGGGGAAACCAGACACTACTTTGATATATGGTATTAGAGCTGCAACAATAAGCATAAATGGTTGAAATGCACAAATTAGTCAGTAGAAGTCCAAGTACTGCTCTAAGAAAACTATGTATTTTAAAATACTGTCAAACTTGACATTGTTTATTCTATGTAAATATAGTAAATAAACATGCTGTGTTAATTCATGCACAGCTTTAAGGACAGAACAACTGCAAAAACTAACTTAAGAATTCATCTTCTACTTAGCAGCATTAAAAATCATACTCTCAGTGAAACTAAACTTCGAAATGTTTTGTGTAAAACATATATTGTAAACACATCTGTGCTGTAATCTGCAAACAAACATTCAAATGTGAAGTTTTGCTGTTGATGTCACAACTTCAACTTCGTTTGTTTTCACTATTTTTAACATACAGTTACTTATTGATTACGGTTAATCATAAAAGTAATTTATCAATAATTTACTAGTAATGAAAACAATCATCACTTGCAGCCGTGGCTGTGATGTAGAGGAACTGCACGTAACACGCACACAGACAGTTAGAAACCTGGATACTGTTATGATCATGTATACAGGGATATGAATAACCAGGATTCATGTAAACATCATACCCCAAATAAGATCCAAACAAGGATACAAATGTACATGTAAACATTCATTCTTTCCTTGATACCACATGGTTTGAAGTATTGGTTCACCCTCATTTCCAAAAAAAAAGATTTTTCTTTACTTGTGTGGCCATGCAAATGGTTTTTGGTTTTATGTGCTGGCGTTTGAGCTTTCTATCATAACTGTTCCAAAATTATGATTGAAAGAAAGTTTGCAAACCAATGTTTGCAGTTTGTTCTCCCAGCTAAAAAGTCATGCGCCCCCTAAATAATTTTTCATCCAAACTTACAAAATACTGTTGCTGTCCTATATGTAAATGCAAACATATCGTCACCTTTGTGTCTCAGTCTGAATCTTTAAACATCAATAAAATCCGCAAACATCCCTTTCGATGTCCAATGTCAAGAGGAACTACTGTGTATTGGAATCCTGAGAGAATTTGAGAGACCTTGTAAAACCAAAATTGAGGCAGTTGAAGAGAGCCGTGGCAGGCTGGGCATAGACTGAAGGGTTCAGAATGACAATTATTATAATCAGTTCAAAACCTAATAGACCACAATCTTCTGTTTCCTGATATCAGCTACAATCAGTAATCAACCAACAGCAATCAAAAACACATTACAGACAGAACCTTTTTTTCAAACTTCTGTCCATCTTTAAACAAAATTGACCTAAACTACTGGAGGTTTAAGGCTCTGAAAACAAACAAATAAAGAAAATTAATGTTCCTTTCCTGCTTGTTAGCCTCTAAATGGTCTGAAGTGAAAACTTTCAGTTAATTTTAGTTTTTAACATAGGAAAAATTGGGTCATGTGGAATCTCTGAGGTGGAGGTGGAGACAGAGGTGCCCATGCACATGATGGAAAATCAGCTGCCACATTTTTTACAGTGTTATTGGATTGGTCTTGGCATAGTTTTCCAAACACCACCCTGGAATCTATACCTTTTTATTATTTCCCATAATGTGAGTATTGGCGGTAGCACACAGAAAAAGGTATTCCTCTGAAACCATGTGAACTGTGAAGTAATCACGCAAATACGTCCTTGTTAGAGTCCAGTTGACATTCGTTGGGCTTTTACCCAAGCTAAAAATATGTCTCCTTTTCTTTCATCTGTCCTCCCTTTCATTTTGCATGTGAGAGGTTTACTGGGTGCCGCTGGTCCATGGCCTAACTGAGGCCTAAAGCTCCCCTCCTGTAAAGTACTATGATGCCAAACATCCTCTGATTTACAGCCTGGAGCACACGCCATGCCTTCGCTCCTATGGGCTATAAAAGGCAAATGAGAGTGAGATGTCCAGATCAAATCTTACTTGCTATATTAACCTGCATTCTTTCCAATAGTGTAGTATGGCTGCATGAACAGACTGCAACCACATGCTGAAAAGTGACAAACCTTCCAGGCCCCAGTAGAGAGCTCACGTGAAGAGCAGCTGCAGGGTTGGGATGGTGATCTGATAAAATCAGCTGCTGACCTGCTCTTGTATACTGTATATAGAGCAGTTAATCACACTCCTCTTCTTGGCTCCATGGCCTTGTCTGGCCTCAAATCATATTAAATATTTCCTCAGGAACACATGGGGACCTGAATGGCAAAAGGTCAAAGACATAAGATTCTTGTTTTGTTTTAGGATCAAATACAAACACAACCAGACTTGAAAAAGAGTGTAAAGCCATGCTCCAGCTTTGTAAGCTGACACAGTTCTGCACATTTCACTGAAAACCACAAATTTAAACCTGAGTGTGGAGCCACATGACCGTCACATGATCTGGATACATCGTCTGTGAACCATGAATCTATGTCCAAATTCATCATAGTAATTGTATACTTTAGTGGCTCTGTGAAAACTTTGACCTGTTGGTTGTGATAGATTTCAAGTCACAGGATTATCCATGTCACTGAACTGAATCATCTGGGGAGCATGAATGTTTCCACAAAATGTCTTGGCAATCCATCAAATGGTTATTGGGACACAGAGTGCACCATGGTGGTGCACTGACTGACAGACCAGCAGTCGTTGCTGCTAGCACAGCAAAACAATCACAGGCCTAGAAATCTAAAATAAGACTAAAGGGGAAAAAAGAATCAAGGGATGTTTCTATCAGGTTCTTGTAATGCTTTGAAGTACTGCACACCAACCAGCGTGAGTAGGCCCCTGTTGAAGATGCCGCCAGGACCCTCGACTGCTTTTACCCCACCCGTTCCCTCAGGATTAGCTTTGCTATGATTTAGTGCTGTTTCTCACTGGCCTCTGGAATGCGACAGATGACGGATCTATTTTCCTACATTGTTTCACCTGCTCTAAATGGAACCACATGCAGCACAGGACCGCCTCTCCTTTGTCTGTAATTGGAAGCACATGCACTCTGAAGCCAAGAGTAAAAGAAGTAAAGAAGCCGCCACAACTGACAAGGCTCACCCGGCCCCACCCCCGCATCACCTTCCCCGGGTCTTGGGTGCCACAGTTTGGTCTAGGCCAAGTGCAAGGCCATGATGCAGAACCACTTATTGAACTAAGTGACCTGACGTTGCATGTCAAATTCAGTTCAACCAGACGACTGTATTGTGTGTCCTCTGAGTCTTTCAAGCCCTCGGACTGAAATTTGAGTGACAGTTGAGAGTCTGCTGAGGAAGGAGGCCTTGACATTTAGTCTGACATGCTTTGAGAACACAAGCAGTACTGTACTGTTAATTCGTCACGGTCTGTGATGTCTGGACGCAACAGGCCATGGACGCAGGGCATGAGGGTCGCTAAATCTTACAGCTCTGCCTTGCACCAGAGCAAAATTGCATAAGGGAAGAATGTATGATATTTCTAAACTTCATCAGTCACGTTACTTTAACATATCTGTCAGTGATGTGTGGAAGGTATTTTGCTAGACATCCAGAGGGAGAGAAACAGAAATCTCCACAGTCAAAACAGTGCATGGCTTGTTAGCAGTGCCGTAACCAGCACGTACTGGGGTGTGTGTAACTATAAGCATGAGTTTGAGACTGATCACTGATCACATCACTAGTTAAAAAATTTAATTCCAAGTTGAAAATGTACAATGTATGCAGTGGGTGTTTTAGATATATTTAAATGCCTGAATCAATCTATAACATACCACCAGGATTCTCCCCAAATTCCAGATTCCTAGAAAATTGCAGATGACATGATTGAGGTGAGATAGATGAGAGATACGTGAGATAGAGGCTTTTATGTTCTCTACACTCCAAGTCAATTTGGAACCGTAGAGCTGATTTGAACTCCTAATTAACTATTAAGTCCGGGGGTACGTATGTCTGTAAATATTTTTGTAAATTTACTTGGCAGCAAAGCCTGTCATTCCTCTTTTCTTCTCAGTACAAAGTTAAAAGGCCACGTAAGTAATTACCAGGTATGCTGGGCCCACATAGCACAGGTTTTCAGGTTTCAGCCTCATTATATTAGAAACCATAAAGTGGTGTCCATGATTGAGCCTGACATCAGCTGTAAACTCATCAGGGTGAGAGGGTGGGCCTCTAAGTGGCCTGAATGCCATGGAAAAATTGGCAAGGTTATTTTTTTTTCCCATCAAACCAGTGATTAGCACCCCGTTGCAGTTAGTGAGCTCGATTATGGACTCCGGCGCCAAAGATTCGTGCAACCCTCTGCCTTCTCAAGTCAAGTGGTGATGACTGTGAGAGCTGTTAGCTGGTTTCAACCATTTTATCAGCAGCTTTAGAGACCTTAAGGTTAGGAGCAGGACATGTGTCTCACCTTTTGTGGATATTGACAAAATGTGCTGTCTGTATGAGTTGGTGGCTTCAAAGTTGAAGCTTGGTCTGTACTGCAGTGACATCTACTGGTCTTAAGCAGAGTTACAGCTGTATCTTCATGAGGGAAGCTGTTTATTGAGGGGTTTTTTTTTCTCTACCAGAAAACACAATGTACAGTACATAAATAATAAATGTTTATGCTTGTTGTGGAGTGGTGACTATAAGGAAAATTCAGTCAAGTGAGTGAAAAAATAAATGAGTAATAAAAATTGGAATATGAAACTGGCATGAGAAAAGATTCACTATTAATCAGTTTGTACTAGTTGTTTTTATCTTCTGCTATTCAGGGCACCATAACATTTGGTAATATCATGTGTCCTGTAAGCCCATGTATGAGATTTGTATTTGCATTATATAGACATTAACCCGAATCACCACATGGCTGTTTGAGTGGAGCTGCTCAGTGCTTATATAAATACAGGAAGTGTGCTATTAAGGCTGCTGTTATTCACTCCAACAGCAACAGTTTACAGTTGCAATATATTCAAAGATCCTAGCTGTCAATGGATTAGAGGCAGATTGTCAATCTACCTCAGCACCTGACATATAAAGACAAACAGAGACAACAGGTTCATACCCATGGGAAATTTAGAATTACCAATTAATCTGACACATCAATGTCTTTGGACTGTGGGAGGAACAGCACCTGGTACATTAAAACCTAAGCGCTAATTCAACAGTGTTAATCCGTAAACCACAGTGCTGCCCTAATTTTAAAGATAACTATGAAATCTTCAGTGAAATTGATGAGTTAGAGTAAGTCTTTGATTATTTGCTCTAACACTGTTTTTAATTAATTTAACCGTTTTGTTTTCCAATCTTATGATGTTATCAACCATTTGAATAAGTGAACTAGGTTTGAGATGAAGCAGAGACGACAACAGAGAGGAGCGGATCAGAGAAAACGTCAGTGTTGACTAAAGGTTTCAGCTGTAGAAAGAACAGGTGTGATCTTGTGTTGAAACAGCTGTGCAGATGATCTGATTAAGAACTTGCTCTCAATCACGTAGGTCTCTCAGTTCACACACAGCCAGATATTTGTTTGTTTGAAGCAGAGAGAAACACTGCTCACTTCACTGGAGAGTCGAGTGCATGTAGTGGAAACTATAGTTTACTTAATGAAGAGTGAAAGCAAGTCGGTGGCTTTCCTATTGCAATACAACCTATATATATATATATATATATATATATATATATATATATTATATATATATATATATATATATATATATATATATATATATATATATATATATATATATATATATATATATATATATATATATATATATATATATATATATATATGTACTGTAATGTGAGTTTATTATATACGACTCTCCCTTCCTCTGTGACTTATTAGTGAAGCTCAGTTCTGCACACTATGACATGAGCAGTCTATAAGGGTCCTTTCCAGTAGGCTACCGACTGCATAATGTGATGAGGGATCACTGGAGAGTCTCAAGTTGTTTCTGTGAAATGAAACAGGACACAGTAAAGTCAATCTGCTCCTCCTTCCCATTCCTCCAAGCTCTCCCAGTTCAGTCAATTACTGACATGGAGCAGTGATTGATCATGTTGCAGGTGCACTGTACGCCATTCATCTATTCACTAATGACCAATGTTTTCATTTTGACGTGCTTTAGCTTTCAAAACTTTTGTTTACAAATGTATTTATAACGATATTCAGACCTTTCATTTAGGATGGTGTTTACTCCTCCTTGGCAGCCATAACAGCTCCTCACATCTGGATTTAGGCAATTTGTCCTATTCCCCCTGACAGATCGAATAGATTGGATGGGAAGGATCTTCCATCTTCAGCTGACTTCAGCATTGCCTTGACTGTATGCTTCTGGTTATTATCATGCTGGAAGGTAAACTCTCATCTCATGCACCCTGGAGCAGGTTTTCCTCAAGGACTTCGCTGTATTTAGCTGCATTCATCATGGAAGTCATACACATTTTACTTAAAGTGGCTTCCATCTAGCCTCTCAACCATAAAGGCATGACTGATGCAGTGCTTCCAGCAGGTTTTCCTACCTTTGACCTGCAGTACGACCTTTAACAAAGAGACCTCCTTTTATAAACTCTGATCTATGTCTGGCCACATTTGTATCACAGAGGTCCACAGAGTGCTGCTTAGACATCATGGCTTGATTTTTGTCTTGACAATTAGACTACAGGTCTGTGCCTTTCTAAACACTGTCCAATAGGTTCAATTTGTCACAGGTGAATTCCATAGGTGAGTTATAATCACATCTCAAGGAAAAATTAAAGCAAACTGGAATTTGGATGCCAAATCAAAGGGTCATAATACTTTTGTTAATGACAGAGCGGACTTTTAATGACTTGGCAACACGTTTCATTGTGGGTTATCTAATGGAGACTGATGGGGAGTCATTTATTGTAATACATGCAAAATGTGAAGGGGTCTGAGTACTTTGAAAGCGTCTATAATCCCTCAAGTCTGTAATTACAACAGGTTGAAAGACTTCAATAACCACCATAATCAACAAACACGGATGTGTGCAGACAATATAAAAATCTTTAATCATAAATAATTGAATCAAGTGATCATGGATGAGTTGCACAAAAGCAGTCAACAGTTTTCATCTTGTTGTCAGCGTCACTGATGAATGTGAGTATTAGGTAATTAATGGGTTAACATTCATGATGAGTAATTTGTGAATGAAAGACTTACAGAAAACACGAGAGCGAAAGAGCTGGTAAAACTTGATTTTCAGTGTATAACTGAACATTAACCAACTGTCACTTCTTTAATCACACATCATACAAGTCAACAGCATAAAGAGACACTGGCTGTTCCTTTTTAATGAGTGTTCCAGGTCTTTTCCTGTGTGTAAATAGGCGTGTAAATAATTAAAACAATTCACAGCTGTGGATTCTATAACGTTGACGAAACCTGGAGGGTCTTAAATTTCCAAACATTAAATGAATTATTTAACAGTTTGAGGAAAATAGTTTTATTTGCTATCTTGCAGAGAACTGATTTCAAACCATTCTCGTCTCGCGATTAATGTGAACATGGAGGCTGCAGCCAGTTAGTTACAATAGTTCAACATCGGCAAATAAAAATGGGGGAAACTGGTTCATCTCCCTGCCAACACCTCTACAGCTCACTAATTAACAAACTATATCTGTTTTGTTTCGTATGTACAAGTGTGAAGCAGCAAGTTAATTTTTTTGCCGGGGGATGTGGCAGACTCCTTCTACAGCGAGCACAGTAATTTCTTAGAGTCACTGTGACATTGCCAGGCAACCAGAATAGTATGACACGTTCATTAGTGAATTTTAGAGGTGTTGGAAGGTGATAGACAGTCTTTCTGCTATGCTATTAATTTGTGTATAGATGTGAGAGTGACTTCAGTCTCATAAAACTCTCAATAAGAAATCAACTGAGCATATTTATCCCAAATGATCCCATTTATCCTGTTCAAACAAAATGCTGTGCTGCACAGATTTACAGCCATGCAACGATGTGCTACAGCAGCATTTTAACAAAGAAGACATTATGTTGGACTGTATTATTCATCCACATTCTGCCCTCTTGTCATTGTTGGACTAATTGAATAGGGCAAAGGCAATGACATTCATCGTATACAGGAGCAACTACCGGAAAGGGCAAAGTGGGGCTGATAAAAGTGGGAGAGACAGGTGGAACAACACGTGGTAAAAGCCAAAGATCTCAAGCAGGGGAACTGAAATAGCAGGACGAAGGAAAAGGATCACCTAAAATCTGCAGCTCTATTTTATAATGTTGCTGTTAACTACACAGTACATGGAGCAGCTCACTATCTGCTGGATATTCTATCTCTACTTCAGGTGAACAGTTACGTTTTACCTCTTGTGACTGAAAGCCCATGGCAAAACTTGGCAGCTACTGCATCCTCAAGAAACCAGACACAAACAGTAAACAGATTTTGTTAAGGCATTGTGAAATACATCCCTATCTTTATGAGGCTATTCAGTCAAAACCACACAAACAGTTGGATGAAGCATTTTGTGTAGCATGGAGTGTTAAAAGTTGGCCTATTTCCACCCTTATCTTAGAGGATGTTGTACATTCATTAGAAGAGAGTGTCGTCAAGGTTCTGGCAGACAAATGACCTTGGCCCCTAATGCCCTCCCATGTTTAATATGTTTATTATGGGGACACTTGAGTGTTTGGTGAGATCCCATATTCTTCTTATTGACAACAAATCCTGAACCTCTAAGGCCAACAATACATGTATCAATCGAACAAGTATTGTCTGTGTATCCAAAGCCTTATGTAGCTAATTCATGTATTTTATTATTATCAATTTATTGTTAATTTCTTGTCTGTCCCATTCACAAAACCCTGCTGCTGAAAAAACACATCTGAGTTCAGTAAAAACTAGCAGCTGTTTCAGGAAATGATTTAGCCGTTTGAAAAAACTCTAGCTTCTATTTGTGTCATGTTTTGTTTGCCACAGTCTGGGTAGAAAAATTGGGGAATAATAAATAAGGGACCTAGTAATACGATTTTAGAAAAATACTGTTGGATTGTGAGTGTTTTCATTGGATTTGTTGACAAAAGGAAAAATATACAATAAATACCAGCCTCATCATTTAAAATCATCCATGTTACACAACATTTAGCGTAAGTCTGACACATAATGTATAAAATATTCCTTTGTTCACTATTTTTTGCAACTGAAAATCATTCAAATGCAAATTTTTTGCTGTTACACAAATCGGTAGATCACATTTATGTTGTGAGGTACGAACAAACTGTGTGACAATTTCTGATTCTTCTTGAGAAAAGTGATAAGAGCTGTGTGAATTACCCAGGAGCTCTTCAGGGTTAAAAACAATATGCTGCATGACTGTGCGAGAGTGAGAGTAAAAAGTCAGACAGACTAAGATAGAAATCCTCGATCATGAGTCATAAGCTGATGTTACATAGTCAGTCTGGATCACAAATGACAACACCAGATACAACCTGGCTGATGCACCCAGAAAATTTAGGGACACTGATGGAAATTGATATAAACACCACAGACCTAATTAACAGTGGTTATTAGCATTTAGAAGTAAAATCAGTGTTTCTTGGTCCCTGATTGAAATAAACGTTATGCTGAGATGTTCTGTGACGCATTAACCAAATTGCATTCGCTGCTTTCTGTGAAACTCTTACTCGTCTCTTTAACTCTGCATCTTTGTTACACAGTAAATTATTGATGGTATGTTAGAGAAATAAGTGAGGAGTGATTATTATTGCAGACACTTATTGGGAATGTGTTTAAGTCCCAGGCAGTCAGTTAATCAGTTAGTTGGCTGGGTTCTCTGTCTCCTCCTGAGAAAGAAAGAGAACGCTCGAAGATGACTTTTGCAATGCCCGCTCCAGCCTCCCACAGCTGCAAGTCCCAGAGTGGGTGCTTGTCCAGTTTGAAGTCCATCTATTTTCTTTTGCAAAGTGAAGGGTGATGGTAGATGTATGTATGTACGTAGATCTCCACTGTGCATCACTAAGCCACTCATGATTTCATGATGCAGCGTCCTCAGATCCTCCCTCAGTGACAGTGTTAAAGCCTGAGAGTTTATTCAGTGAGTGGTGATCGGAGCACTTACATGCTCTCAGCTTCCTATGTGAGTGTCTTCTATTGGTGAATGAATATGCAGGATCTTGTAGAGATAGAGCAAAAAGTCATTCACTCTCATGAGCACTGGCTTTCATTTACTTTTAAAGAAAGACATTTTATCCGTGAATACCTGTGTTGTGTTTTCTTCAATAGCTGCTAGTCTGCAAAAGAGAGAGAACATAGAATCAGTCTCCAGTTATTTATACGGACAATTCTTTGAAGTATGTCGGTGCCTTGTTCCTGTTTCAAAGTCAAGAACTGTGCTCAAAAAACGCCCACACACTCACTCCAGCAGTGTTAAATATGAGACCTCAGTGGAACAAAAGAGCCGATGTTTGTGCCAGAGGACACAAAAACAAATCAACGCAATATTATATTTAACCTCCATGGGCATTAGGACAAATTCAACAAGACTGGTCAAGATATTAACTGGTCACATTACAAAACACATCTCAGAGGTTATATTGGTTTTCTATTGACATTTCTCTTTTGCTTACAAGAAGTAAGTTGGTGCCACTGTAACAATATTAGATCACAGAGAGAATAAATCAGTAAACATCCTAATACAAAAAACCAAAGGTAAATAGAAATAATTTAAATACACTTTGCCGTAGTCAGTAGAACAATATCTTCATATCTTTCATAGCTGTTATTATAAAGAGACTGCTTCTCATTAAGAGTAACTTCATAATAAAGGTCAAATAAACCAAAGGTGCTGCAGACGACATGTGGTTTCACAGGGTGGTGCCTCAGGGTGCCAGAGGTTCCACAATAATACATCCCCATACACACCCACTTAACAGTGTATTGGTTTCTAGGTGATGATTTCTACCTTTACGCGTGGACTTCGCTTGACTGGTGGCCACGGTCGACAGGTCTGCTGGTAGACCCACATATACGCCGCCGTAATTCCTGAGAGGAGAGGAGAGGAGAGGAGAGGAGAGGAGAGGAGAAGAGGTTTCAGACTTACTATTTGATTCATATCTTAAATTTTCTTGTCTGAGTTCTGCATCTTAGTTTTAAATGTCAGGATTAAATTGTTAGAAGGGAATGTCATCCATGGGTTTATTGTGATCTCTTTGGCTGGATGAAAGACAATTTTGAGCCTGAACAGCTTTTAAAGACAAAACTGAGTTCCTCTTCAATGCCACTTTGTTTAATTTTTTACTGGACTTTAGCTAGATTTGTTTTAAATATGAGAAGCCACTTCTCTATGTAATGTTTGTCCATCCTCATCAAAACAGATAACTAGACTGCTTTGTTAGAGAGCACTGATAATAAGAATAAATAAGAGTAAATAAATTTTAATAATCAGAATTTAGAATAAATATCTTTTTGGTTTGTGATAGTAAGAGGATTACTGCTGTTAATCCATTATTACAGTTACCATTTACATCTATGGTCTTTCTAAGTAAAGGGAATAGCAGCAAGTAACATGAAACTGTAAAATACACATAGTAAAAATAGAAAATGTTTTAGAAAACATTAGTGAAGTACCTTCTTTTCTCATCTTCTGCCAAGGGATCTTCTGTCCTGATTGAGAGAAGAAGCACAGGTCAGGTCAGCTCTTTGGAGCACAGACAACCAAAAAATATCACAAAGAAACAAACTAATGAGAAGCAGTAAACACTGGACTGCGCATGAGCATTCGCTCTGCTGCAAAGCACTGTGAATATTGTTTTTTACCTTTTTGGTAGTTCTGAACATTTAATGTTCTGAACAGTTAATTTGTGCGTCAGGTCTTGAAGCTGGATAATGAGTTATCAGTTTCTGAGTGACCTCAGATTTTTTCCCATTGTTGTTGTTTGACTGACATGAAACCATATGCGCATTTTTAGCAGTTTAAGCAAAACAAAGACATGAATTCCATTATTATTCCTGCGTGTGTGTGTGTGTCTGTGTGGTTGAGCCCTAGAAAGCAGTGATTAGCTTTAGTGAGTCTATAGTGTGCTGCTGTCAGCTCTCATGGGTCGTATGCTGACTGCCCAGATGGTTATCAAGGAGCCTACACACACACACCACATACACACACACACACACACACACACACACACACACACACACACACACACACACACACACACACACACACACACACACACACAATGATTCCAGGAAATGCTTTGGAAATGCTGCACCTCCCTAAGCATTGATAAATGCTAACAGTAAAGCACAACCTGTGCTCTATAGGACACTATGACTCACTACAAGTCTCCATTCAACTACACACATTCACTCGCACACACCAACGGAACAAACTTCTGTCAGACCAGATTTGTACTGCAAGTTGTGAAGAAAAAAATGATTAAACATGTGAAATTAAATATAACTACTTAAAGCAATGTTTAGCAGTTTGTTTGTTTTTTATTATCTACTGTATGGGCAGTGTACAGCACATGGTGTGCTGGCTTCTTTCTGCTGTATTAGTGATTGAGATAGATCAAATACATGCAGCACACAATTTTGCATGAAAAAAATAATGCCTAATCTTGTACAGATTGCATCTAAATTAATATTCATAACAATAATTATCTATATAAAACAATTATTTGTGTTGAGTACCTTATAATTAAACAACATATGGGAAAATATGCAGGTATTTTTTATCATAGGTTTTTTTCATACTGCACTGATCTTAATCAAAAAATTTCAAGCCAAATAAATAAAATAGATAGTGGTGTGAAGTTCCAGCCCTGTGTATTCTGAAATTTTGATTTGATTACAAATTGTTTTATTTTTTAGTGAAAACCACTTCATGGTTTTAATTAGTCTTGCCATTAATGTAATTTACAGCTGTAAAACACCGGTGTGGACATAAATACTCTGTCAGAAACACATCTAGTACAGTATGTATACTACAGTATGTGGGTAGATACAACATATAAAGCTCTTTTTTATGGTCTACTGTGTGATGTGAATGTACAAAGCCTAAAGACCACAGACAATGAGCTCCATGTATAATTGAAGTGTTTCTAAAATCACTTCTGTACTTACACATCTTTGGAGGCTTCTGCTGGACCTGAAAACAAATGAAAAGATAAGATTTAATTTATCTTCGCTGAAGTATTAGAGGAGGTGTGTTATCTCATTAAGAATTAATTCCTGTGTATTTAGATAATACATAATTCATCCCACTTCTCTTCGCTGACTTGTCTAGCAGCTCTCAGTCCATTATCTCAGTGCATGTCACAAAAATCAATTAGTTTAACAGTTGAGATGACACTGGTAACACTCTTGATGTGAATGACCAAAGTGAAGGTGTGGAGCCTTGAAAAGCAGTGAATTAAAGAGATGTGGAGGTGGCAGTGCTGCAGAGGGAGGTGAGAGATGTTCATGGGTCGCTGGTCCTAATCAAGACCCTACATCGAGAACACTGGTTTAAAAAAGTCCTGTTGGCATAAAGAATGTGTCTAGTGAACATGTTGACAATAGTGTGGAGTGTGCAGTGTAGTGCACCCTGTAGTGAGTCGAACTAATGCATTGATGCACAACTGCAATTATACACATGCAAACTATTTGATTTTTAGGGAAATGTGCTTATTCAATGTCACACTCTTAGGCATCTGTTAAGCAGCCTGTGACTTAGCTCAACACAAACAGTGGAAACAGAGGGTAAACAGCTAGCCTGGCTCTGTCTAAAGGGAATACTAAAGTAATTTGACTAAACTAATCAACTCCTACATGAGTTACTCGTGAATTTAACATGGTGGCTGATGGTGATGTCTTTGCAGAACTGACATCATTGTATTCAAGTACGTTTGAGTGCAAAATATATACAATACAAAGGCCACTTCCACTTTCTACAGTGCACAGTTGCCTTTTCAGATGACCCAGCTTGTAAAAGGACATGAAGTTCCTCAATTCCAAGTGACACCTGTTGCGCTGTTCCCAATTTGCCGCTTTTATGGACCAACAACAGCTTATTCTTTGCGGAACCACAGGTAGTCTACTGAACTTGATTTGAATTGAAATGAGATCATAATACACTCCCAAGGAGGATAATCTAACTGCCACCTTGAACATACAGCATCGCATCAACAACAGTAGGGGGAACAAAACGCTCCGTTCTGCTCGTCAGTCATCATTTTATGCCACACATTGTGTTAATGTAGAAATGTACTTTTAAAAGACCGTTATGAGAATGACATATAAAAGTAGGAAATTGGAGAATGCACATGTGAATTATGTCCTTATAATAGGCATGGAGGGCTTTATCCACGGTAAATGTTTGAGTCTGCTGAAATGACACAGGAGCCCATTCAGCTGCCTGACAAAAGCTCATTCATATCCAAGACTAGAGATGAGCAATGTGATACAGGGTTCACCGAGGTGGTCATTAGAGTTTGTAAGACCACGGATTGACATTCTTGCATGACTTTACTTTAAAGATTACTGGACGGGATTTGGATACTGCCTGCGAACAGAAAAACTAAAACTAAAGGTGACACACTAGTATTAAAAAGTTGCACTCTAATGTAGCTGTCAGCATTTGTAAGAACACATTTAACTGTTCAATCGTCACAGTTAAATGAGTGCAGCCACTGGTCCATATTTGTCAAAGTGACAGGATGTCACACGTCCTTGACATTGTCCTGAATATCTGCTGACCTCCAAAAAGGAGCAGAGGAATGTGTAAGGCTTTTCACACAAACGCAGCTGCTGTCCTTCATAGACAAAAAATCCACATTCAAAAACAACAAAACCAGACACCTACTTAAATGTTCATGTAACCTCGAAGTAGATGTAAATCAAAGCAAAAGGCAACACTGGGACACATTTCCCAGTAGCTGTCTGTGGCTCTGTTAACATGCCTGGCAAGCACTGATTAGGTACCTGCAAGCACACATTTACAAAAGAACAAAACACACACCATACTGCTTTAATGGGCAGTGATGGTGAGGTAATCCTGCAGATACTTCAATCCAATTATTACCTCAATTTGACCGTGGTGCCCAGAGATTTGCACATTAAAAGTTAAAACAGGTATTGTATGAGTCTGAATCAACTGAGAGAGCTGTGTTATTTGAGAGCAAGCCGCAAGTCTTAGAAAGGAAAACATGCAATAGAGAATTTTCTCCATTCAAACACGTCTTCCAGCCTTTATGAATGAAACCTGGCCACTGATGGAGTATTTCAAAGCTGCCTGCTTACAAGTACAACCAGCAACAGTCAAGTGAGGAGACACAAATGTTACTGAAACTGTCTTTTATTCTCAAAATCCATGGAAACGAGCACGAACATGCCAAGAGACTGACAAACAACAACAGACAAAAAACAAATGACCCTTGGAAGGTTTCCTTTTCTACTGATGTAGACATTAACATGTCAATTACAGCGCAGTACATTCCTGAGGCTTCTTTGCTGTCTCACTCTAAAATATGGGAGACCCTTCAACATCGACCCACCACCAGTGGCTTTAAGTTACCACTGTATGTACACGCACATACACACGCACGCGCACACACACACACACACACACACACATTTACTAACTACAGAGTGGGAGACAGTACGCTGCAAAATGATGAACAGAGGGGAGGAAATAGAAATAATTTTACGATCATTTCAGGACACAAACATACTTGACGATCTGATGCTGTCTGTGTTTTTATGAATGACATCAAGGCATTGAGAGTCCCCATGCACACAAAGATGGACACACACTGACTGCAAGGGTAACCCTGACACACTTCATTTACATTCAAAACACCCTCTCCCCTTGGTGCAGATACAGTGAAACCCTCTCCCTTACACCCTTACCCATTATTATGCTCACATTCACACACACACACACACACATATATATGTACAGTTGCATACACACATTCCTGAAACACTCACCCCCTCCTGAGGTGCTGGTGGCTGAGGAATTGCCACATCCCATTTTGCATGGATGGAGCCACTGTCCAAGCAGATCGGAAACGCTTGACAAGAAGAAGGAGGAGGAGGAGAAGGAGGAAGGAAGAGAGATCCAGAACACACTGGGTGAAGAGGAGAAAGTGAGGAAGAGACAGATAAAAGAAGAGACAGTAAGAGGGAAGGTCAACGTAATGTCTCACAGGGATCTCCTGTGGTCGTGTCCCCCTCCCCTCACTCCAGTCTCGCGTCTGGCCTCTCTGCGATGCCACGGAGAGCTGAGAGTGAAGTGAAAGCATGGAGAGAGAGGTTTTTATACACACACACACACACTGTGAGAGAGGGGAGAGGGAGAGAGATGCTATGCCCTCGCGTGATTTGCTCTTTTCCTCCACCCTGACACGGTTGCCTGGGAAACCGGGGGAAAAGAGGCGGAGGATGGGGTGAAACACAGCCAATAGGAAGCTTCCTTTTTATATAAACGTGGAAAAAAATGAAATGCTTTTAAGGAGCATCAACACATCAGGCTGTGTGTGTAACATCCTGTAAAATCCCCAAATTGTCTTTGTGTGTTAAAAACATAGAGGAGCTTTATTCACGCTTGTTCTGTGACTGGGACACAAATATCACTCATGGCTCACTTGCCTCAGCTGTTGACAATCAATGAAAGCGAGAAGCTGGAAAAGAGTCTTTTCATGAAATCATGAGGTCAGTTTATAGCTCACAATAAAACTCAAGAGATCTTTTTATGTTTTCTCTCTCTTTTCAGTCGCTCCACTGTTTTTTGTGCTTTGACAAGACTGGTGCAGTCATATAAGAGGAATTTAGTCAGCACGGTGCATTACATTAGCACCATCCACCAGCGAGACGAATTCTCACATTCAGTCAATGGTGTTATTTTATGATGTCTGTGTGGCTGAGAGACCACTTTTTTAAAATCCTCCAGACAAATATTAATAGGGTAAACAGGTCCTAATAAACTATTACATCAGAAAGCTTTTTTTTTTTTAGGCACATTAAAGAAAAGGTTTTATATTTAGGTAAATGCATACAGTATTTCTAACATGAAAAGAGTAATACTTTTAAATCTCTCAGTTAGCAGCAGCTAAGATAAACTAATTAGCATCTGAAAGCAAAGACCAAGTGTATTTCACTTGGTGAACATGGTAAACATTATAATGTCTAAAACTGCAATCAGCAGATTCCTGACATTAGCATTCACCTCAAAACACAGCTATGAGTGTTAAGTCCAGCTGCTGTCATAACTGTGCTTTTAGTCTTTTAATATCACCTGATGCAACCTGCAACCATTAAATGTCTTTTTTGCCCACACACGGAAAGTACAAATAGTAGATTAGCAGTAATTAACTTGTAAGAAAGGGTAATTTAATGTACTGTTCCGGTCACAAGTACTTGCTCCCCAGAAGGAACAACTCTGCTCCGCTTTCTCCGGAGAGTGTGTTTTCTTGATCAGCTGAATCACTGCTGAGTTTAATCCAGGTTAGTTCCACTGACATTAAGCGTCTCTTTTTATAGGCCACTTTAAGCTGAGCAAGCAAACACAATTAATTATCGAAGTCACTACTGAGATACTGAGGCGCTTTGTCTGATTCGGAGTCACAACTTCACCAATTAAACCACACAAGTCCACTGAGGGGGAACAAATGTGCTCAGGCTACCTGGGATCTTCACAAGGAAAAACTGCTTGTCATGGCTTGCCTACATTTCCAAGACACTACACAACAAGATGATTAGGTCAGTAAACAGCAACTAAGACTTAAAATGTCTTGGACAAAAAAGGAGATGTTGCACATTGTGTTTTGTCCAGTGTTTGAGGATTTATGTAGTTTCATTACTTTCATTTAATTTTACAGTTTTTTAAAGTTTATGCAGGTTAAAGATTTGTTTGCTTACTTCACCTGTGTGTCATGTGTGTCAGTAAGCCACACGCCACATGTACTTTGCCTTTAATAGAAGTTAAAACAATGAGAAAAATCATAAACTCTCTGATAGAGACTTGAAAGTAGCTATAATTGTTATTCCGTGTTATAGTACAGCTATATTAAAACAATATGTTATTGATGTAATTGTTTATAATTTCCAAAACACTTGTATACTGTATTATTTTTTGTTTCAAGGCACCTGGTTTTGTTTTATCACAGCAAAATATCAATTCATACATACAAAAAACTGCTATAACATCATCTCTGAAAAAGTCCCAAATTTCAAACTCATTATAAACATATTCATTCAGTACAAAGAAAACAGAGTTACAGTAGATGTGTGTTGTACTCTAGATTTGATTGATAGAGACAGTATAGGCCCCTCGTACTCAACAGGACAATGGACAGAAAGACAGGCCCTTAACAAAATTTCACTCCAACCTGAGCCAGACTGATTTCAAGTGGCACACTGCTATTACGTCTGCTCTCTGTTCTCAGGCTGGTTGTCAAAGGAAGGAAAAGTGGAATTTTTTAAAACTAGAAACATACATAGACAATATTTCGACTAATGGCGAAAGAGTGCACTTAAAGATGAGTGGACAGAAACATTTGTTCATTCTGTCTCGGAAAAAGCCAGTAGGAGTAACGTTTAACAAAGTAGCAGGTCACTGTAAAGAGATGTGTTTTATGCTCGCAGGATGTTTTTATCATAATAATTTTTTGTTTAATCCAACTCTCCTTTATTCCTGATCTTGTGGAAACTGTGCACACAAGCTTTAGTATCTAACTTTAGTTAATATCATAGTAATTTAATTATTAGTGCTTTATTTCATACTCTGGAGTTGTCTAAATCATTTTCAAATCAGACAAGACTTTAGTTACACCCACCACTAACAAGCCATCCACTAGTGGAGGTGCTTAATAAAATCGTATGAAAATCAAAGAGGAAGCTTGACATTAGAGGTGATCAGTCAGAGTACCTGATAAATGGAGAGCACAAGAGCATAAACCACCGACTTTATCATCCAAAGATGAGATCAGTCAAGAAAAGGTTTGTTTTTTTCCGGATGTGCAGCCTCTGCAGGAAGTTTCAGGTAATTAGAGAGACGGTAGTTCCAACTATACTCAGGACATCTCCTGCTCTGCCTGTAATTTAGCAATTATGACTGAGATGCAAGAGATATGAGCTGGATGATGATTACACATAGAAGTTTTTAGTAAGTTTTTAAAATGTATATAGTACTTAGAATAGAATAGTTCCCCGATGTTCTGCTCACAACAAAATTTAATGATATCATATTTTACTCAATTTCAACCCACAAGATAATTAATTTTATAGACTAAATTGTTTATTATCCAAGTGAAGAAATAACTGACAATAATTACACCTCTAATGTATTAATCTACATAAGTGGCAAAATACATTATATGGCTATCTAACAGAACTGTGTTGAAATCAGAGCTTGTTAAGGAAAATGCATTATAAGATGGATCAGAACTTTTTCTGTTCCCCATAATTATCTCCATGATGGCCTTATATTTTATTATGGCAATTATTTTTGAAAGAGTGTTTCATTCTCTAATGATGATATGCCATTTTACAGTTTTATAAGCTCAATTTTCAGGCACATGTCAGCAATATAAACTCCAGTTCACTTTACTTGAGTGTTCCCATTAGGTAGTACTTTACTCTTCTATGTTGCAGAGGGACATTGAAGCCCCCATTTTACTCCAAATTTGATTGATTTAGTTGTTGTTCTGATTTCATTTTATATAAAAAGGTAAATTCATCTCATCAATATAGTGTATTACTTTTAAACTGCAACTGTATATTAAATGAATCTATTAGTAATTAGTATAATAAATAAATTAAAATGGAAGGTGCAAACTGTCTTCATAATTTATGAGTACATTTCAATAGTAATGTTCTGTACTTTTAAATAGTTCATATTCTGGATGCAGAAGAGTCAGACAAAAGAGTAGGAACACATGCTGGACCAAATTCATAGAGAGCTTCTACCCATGCATGCTGGTTGCAGAGAGTATAAAGGCTTGTGTGAAATACTTCCACCCCCTCCAACTGTCACAAAGACTCAACACATAAACTCCACAGCTGCACTGCCGCATACAATGACATGTAATGTTTTCTTTTTTCTAATACAGTACTCTGTGAAATATTTTACTGAAATATCTTAAACTATTGTGCTTTTTTACAATTTGTTACTTACAACTGCTGTGTTTCTAAAGTACTATACTAAGTCAACACTCCAAACCTGCAGTACTGTTTTGTTGTTGTTTTTTTATAGTACAGTGCCATGAATTCATTATTTACCTCTGTCAAATAGCCCTATTAGCACTGCTCTTTTTATTATAATAGTATCTAGTCAATTACTCTATGATCGCTGCCCTTTATAGTTTATAGTTCTATGATTTATTCTATGATTTAAGGCCTTATCCTTGGACAAATGGTACTAAGCTTTATCTCTCCCTAATATCCATATACTGTACATACTCACACTGCTACATATACTGTACTTACATGTATATATTTTATTTATTACTGAACTGTTTATACTGTCAGGTTTCATAGCCTATTTATCTCGGACTGTGCCAGTTTAGTCTTTCGTCTCCTTTGGTCAGACTGTCTTTCTGACACTCTAGTATTTAAGCTGTTGTAAAAATGCAATCTCCCCATTGTGGGACTAATAAAGGTTTTCTTATCTTATCTTATCTCATCTTATCTTATCTTATCTTATCTTATCTTATCTTTTTTAAGTTTATTCTGAAATGACCATCTGCAATCCTTCCTGTGACCACGTGGTGTCACTGTCCACACTTGAATTGTAAATTGTTAGTTGGCTGCATCTTTATCTCATCTCTACCTCTACTTTAGTTATAAACGCAAACCGTCCATCAGAGTTGTGCTATGAGACGAACCACATCCGTGGACTCTAAGCTAATTAAATGTAAAATTACACAAACATCTACTTTAGTTGAGCTGCAGCTGTTTTTAGTGGTAGTTTGTTGATCTTAAGGCGTCTGGATGATGTCATACTGGGCCCGCCTCCAACTCCTACGTGTGCTTCTCAGCCTGCGCAAAGACTTGTGGGAAACGGAGTCCACGCTCTGAAGAATTCAAGCTCCCATTCCCTTCTCCTCCATCGCTAGCAAGATGCCGGCCGTACATCACAAACTGCTCCTTGAGGACGCTTTGCAGGACAGTCCTCAGGTAGGCCTGTGTAGGTTTTTATGTTTAAAGAGTGCGTCGTCACGTAGAAAAACGTGATGAAGGCTCAGGTTGTGTTAGCGCGTTAGCCCCGACAGGATCCTATTCCTGTTTCCACTGCTCGATGACAGCTCTCAATTGACACATTGCTATAGGAAATATAATCCTCCATGAGGAGTGGCTGCACTCTCCTACTGTAAACAGTGCTCTAGTTTATGCAGCATGTCATAATTATCGGCGTTTGTGTTCATCTGTTGTATTTATAAAGCTACCACAGCCACAGAGCTGTCCCCGTATTATCAGCCGTGATATCCTGTATACATGTAGACTCCGTAGGACCATATAGCTCAGATATACCTACTCTCTTGCAACAGATTTAATTCCCAGTATCGTTTATTTTTTACATGTTTGGGACTCGACTCTGTTCTGGAGTGAAATTAGGCCTGATTGCCAGGATGTGGGAGGGTTTCCATTATCGGACTCCCTTGGAATTAGTCAATAGGCTGAAACAGGGCAGTGGTAGCTGTCAGCAAATGCAATATGTTGTCTGAAATGCAATCTGAAAGTTGTTTACCAAGTCCTCGGCATGATGCACGAATATTAATGACTATGAAGTGAAATACAGCGAGAGGTTTTGTTATAATTCCGTAAATGTCTGTTGCTTCACTCTTTCCCTAAACAACACTGACCTGAGACTTGAGAGTTTTGCAACCCCACTGCAACCCATGCTCCTTATGCTTTTGTCCTTCATAATACAGGCTCTTCAAATAAGATATGATGCTTGGCTACAGTGCAATGTCAGCACAAGCAAGTTGATAATGATTTTTTTTTTTTTTCTAAGACAAAAGTCAACTTAAGTGAACTGTAAACAGACTTTAACCAATAGGTGTGTTCCTCTCTGCTATATCTGCCTTGCTGCACCTTTTTATGGAAAAGACTACACCCAAACAGGATTTTCCTATTTTGCATAGGTATCCTGCAGTAAAATCATTTAGCTTCACTTTAAAGCTGCAATTGGTATGTCTATATATATGTTGCACATTTATTTATTTCCCTCTGTGCCTTATGTCCACTTTGAGCTTCCAGCAATGTTGTACTAAATATCTGTTGTTCATGGCAGGTTCCTGATAAACTTGGTGCAAATATTTGTTTTATGGGTGCAGTGTGTAGTATACTGTGAATTTAACACAACAATCAAACCTAGTTCTAATTGAATTGTGATGGGTTGCAAATAATGATTTTTATTAATATTAATAGGCACATCATTTTCAGACACAAATCCAGGAACCAGAGAATGTCTGACTTTTTTATTAATTTACCTAATCTTCAAATGTTATATTTTGCAGACTCGCTCCTTGCTTAGCGTGTTTGAGGAGGATGCTGGGATGCTTACAGACTACACTAACCAGCTGCTCCAATCGATGCAGCGGGTGTTTGGAGCTCAGGTACTAAAGAAAACACAAACACCCACACATTCACTCTGTTTTCTTAGCCGTTTGTGACTCAGCCATAAGATTTTACAGGTATAATTTTATTTGCCTGGGTGAAGTTGAGTTCGGGTTGAACATTTGGAGCCAGACAAGGATATTACAAACTCATATATTAGCCAACTTTTGCACTGAGGTGTCTTGTAGAAACAACTGAGATACCTTTTACCTTGAAATTTCGAAAGAGCATGTGAAACAAAATAATGGGCTGTGTGATCCTGCTAATAAGCTCAGAAACCTTTAACCAATTTTGTAACCTAATTGTTCCAATTTGTGCCTTTAAGCAGATATGCTCTGTACAGTTTACTCCGCAGTACATACTGAGCAACATGCTGAAACAATGCAGTCACAATGTTCTTCATTTTTCTTGCTGAACACAGACCTTTTCTGAGCCAGTAATAGTTCACTGATAGAGTTGGCATTTATATGACCCATCCATTTCTGCTTTTTCAGAGAACCCTGATTCACCCGTTGTCCTTTGACTTGCTTCTAATGTTTTATGATGTGCAGGGGCTGAAAAGCAAATGAAAAATGTAGCAGCAAGGGACAAATCCTCAATAATCCAGTTTCTTAAAATTTCTTTTTCATTCTCTGTGTTGTTCAACAGAGTGAGATGGGATTGGCCACAGAGCAGCTCTCAAAGCAGCTTCTGGAATACGAGAAAAAAGTGAGTACCAGTACCACAGCAAGTCTATTAAACAATGCTGGTAATAAAAGATGCGTGTTGACCACATTCTGGATTGCAGAGTGGATGTTGGATATAAAAAAAAAATCTGCAATGTCCTGTAATGAATGCACTTTTTAGCTTTCAACAAGGCTTA
Organism: Anabas testudineus; assembly: GCF_900324465.2. Lineage (NCBI taxonomy): Eukaryota > Metazoa > Chordata > Actinopteri > Anabantiformes > Anabantidae > Anabas > Anabas testudineus. Next base: position 17,798,570 of record NC_046615.1, read on the forward strand.
AAACTCAGCATCTTAGCATGGGGTTTATTAGCATCTTTGGCCTGGTTCCATGAAAGTGATGTGCCAAATTTCCTGGTGGAACAGGGTATTTTTCACAGTTTTTAGCCCTTAATATATGCTGATTTATGTTTTCTCATGGTTTATACTTGTTTGCCTTCACTTTCTAGAATTTTGCCCTTGGAAAAGGCGATGAAGAGGTAATCACCACTCTGCAGAGCTTCGCCAAAACTGTGGGAGAGGTAAGGCCTGTGTTGACAGCATAGTTTTGTATGTATATTTGTGTGTGTGTGTGTGTGTGTGTGTTTATGTGTTTATTCTTAGTGCAAGAGATTGATGATAAACTGCTGCAGAGTCCGTAGTTGGTTTTTTTACATCATCTTACAAAGAATAGTACACCTGCGCTCCCCTGTCATTTTGGTGAAATGCATTTAATTAAAACACTCCTCCCTGTAAGACCAGAACTGTTTGCATAGTGATGCAAAGGAATGGAAGTGACGCCTATTGCATGGATGGATGGATGGGGACAAGCGTCAGTGGGTAAAATGATAGATCAAAGAGGGTTGTGCAGGCTCAGGTATATACACAAAGCAGATGGGCCTGTCACTTTCAGCCATAGGAGTCCACGAGCCTGCCCAGTCAGCACTCAGCACGATTCAGAACACATGCACACACATATAAAGTATGCTCAGACAACACAAGTTGATTGTTTGTTTGACCTTTACCACATCGTGCACAGAGGAGAACTCCTTTCACCGGGAGAATTAGGCCTAATACTGCACCTAATCCTGCGAACTTTAGCACTTGCAAAATCATTCAAAGTAACCTGGATGGCAGCTTGTTAAATGTTGCAGTGTAGCATGCTGATAAGAATAAAGGATTATTGTGGGATTTGCTTCTGTGTGATATGTGGTCCTGTGTTCAATGTCAGAGTAAACAGCAGGTTTTATAATTCTATTTGCAAAATGTACTGTTCCAGAATATGGGCTTTTTATGATGTAGAAAAGGCTTTGTCTGCAGTTATGCACCCGTTTCACTGATTTCCAGCTTGCTGCAGGAATAACTGGCAGCAAATGTCATTGTACATATTAAAATAAATTGAAATCCCTCAAGATGTTTGGCAAAAGTACATCTTCTGTTTGTGTCCTTGTGCAGGCCTTGATATTTCAGTGTAATCTGTTTTTGTCTTGTCCAGCTGAACTCTCTCCACTCGGAGCTAGCCAACCAGATGGCTGACAGCATGGTCTTCCCCTTGATCCAGTTCCGGGAGAAAGACCTCACAGGTAGAAACACATGCACACACAAGCACAAAAGGTATTCTCGTAATTTCTTTTTGATAAGTTATCCCAGGTAATACATTTGTTTTAAATATTGAAGTAATGAGCTTTTTTGTTAATATCTAGTTTAAATCAAAACTACATAGAGGATCCAGCTTGTACAACCACCTCTCAACAGTTTAACTAGCAAAAGCAATAGCACAGTTTTAATGTGTGAATCTATTATAGATTTTGTAACACAATTTGCTGCACATTGAATTTTGCAGAGATAAGCACGCTGAAGGAAATATTTGGCATTGCCACTGACGGTAAGAACATGCATTAACAGATTTTAAAAAACAGCTATGGCCTGTAGTTACTACCTCATCCTCATGTCTATTCTTTCCTTTCCCACAGAGCATGAGGCAGCTATGGTCAAGTACAGCCGATTGCCCAAGAAGAAGGAGAATGAGAAGGTAGTGTGACTCTCTCTTCCTTTTCCTTTATTGATCGAATGCTGTAGGAGCAGTACAGTAATGTTCTGTTAATGCACTGGGAGTGTTTTACAGCATAATTATGTCAAATACAAATAGATTAAGAAAAATGTAATATTTCACATTTTCAGGCTTCACTTTTGTTGCTGTACTACTCTGCTATTTGCCTCTATTTGCCTTGCCAACATGTCTTAAGTGTTTTGCTTACTTCAGTGTGTGAGACAGGAAAAGTCTTAGCATATACAATAGATGACTGTGTGTGCAGAGCTAGAGATAGTCAGTTTACATTGGACAAATGTTTGGACATACCCTCTAATCTGTTATCATTATTAATCAGTATTAATTCATTTTAAAGACACTATGAAATAACACATGAAATTGTGTAGTAATCAAAAAGTGTTAAACAGAGCAACACACAGGTGTGTATATCGGCGTACGTTGCTCAGTATATACTAATATATGTCTGTAACCCTTTCCTCTCTGGACAGCTCAAGGCAGACTTGGTGAAGGAAGTGGCCTACACCAGAAGGAAGCAGCACCAGGCCTCACTACAGTATTACTGCGCCCTCAATGCCCTGCAATATCGCAAGAGAGTAGCTATGCTCGAGCCAATGCTAGGCTACACACAGGCACAGGTAGTGAGCAGCTGTTGACCTAGAAACTGGGTCAGACATCATTATCCTATCAGTATTTAAATTCAGTATTCAAAGCACAGAAGTGATTTCCTCATTGGAATTGATTAGTGTAGTACTCTAACAAACAAACTAAAGAACAGGATTTTAATTGCCAACTGTGAATTGGCAATTTTAGTAAGTTCATCATCATAGCAAAAAATATCAAACATTAGCTATTTTCAACTACACATAGTTGCAACATATGGCAGCAGGCTAATATCTTTGGGTTTTGAACTATTGGCTAAATACCACAAGTATCTGAACACATCATGTTGTTATGTGACAGGTATTTTTACACTATTTTCTGACACTTTACAGACAAAATAAGATCAGATTAATTGATAATGAAAATTTGATTTGTTATTAGACTGTCCTAGTGGTAATATTTCTGCTCTCTATGTGAGAGACTGGGGTTTGAATCCTGGCTGTGACCTACCTCCATTATGGGGCTTTAGGCAAGACCTCCTTGCTTACTCTGCCTTAGCCCTGTACTTCTTGCTTGTTGCTTTGGATAAAAGTGTCTGCAAAATTACTAAATGTAAATGCTGCCCTACATTTGCAATTGACTATTACTTCTTATCTCTCAGATCAGCTTCTTCAAGAAAGGCATTGAGCTGGTTTCAAAGAAGATGGACAGCTTTCTCAACTCTGTGTCCAAAATGACACAAAGGTACAGACCCTCACATTAACATTCATTTTCACAGGGACATGGACAGGACATGTGATGATCCATGGACACTGTGCTAAAAAATAGTAATTTTCCAAGAGTTCTACATTTAAATTGTCCATTGCTGTAATACCTATATTTTAATTCTAAATTCACAGAAAAAAATTAAATTCTGTGAGTCAGTTTCATTTTGCCTGCATTAAAACTTTTCTCTTGTCTAGTATCCAGGCTCAGCTGGACGTGGAGGCAGAGGCCATGCGTGTGTCCCAGAGGGAGCTTCTGTCTGTAGAGGACACTGTCTATATGCCAGACAAGGATGCTGAACCTGTCAATCGCACGCTTATCCAGAAGGCTGGCTATCTCAACATAAGAAAGTAAGTTTAATTAAAGTCAGTCTAAGATTTAGGGGACATTTTCTGTTCCTGTAGCAAGCTTTTGAAAAATGCAATGGTGAACATGATAAACAAGTGTCTGGACACATTTTGCACCACAGCCACCAGGTGGTGGTAATGTGATGGTAGTGTTAATTATGTGACATTTCAAACACTGTTGAGAATTCAGTCTGGTACAATAGATGGTTCAATCAATACATTGCAGCTGCAGTCCATTATGAATGTCTAAATAATCAAACCTAACAGATTTTTTGTTCTTGCTAAGGTTGCTGAAACTATGAATGAATACAGTAAACAAAAAGTCTGTCACAGCAGACAAGCCAGGTCAGGTAACATGTTGACAGTGTGCGCTGTCAGCTCATTGCAGAGTGGATGTATGAGAAGGGAAACTTCCTTGATGGCTTCAGGGGGTAGAACTGCAGCGTAGCCCGCAATGTGATTCAGTGAAATGTCAGAGCTGTCAAACTGTGTCTCTCCCTCATATACATCGAAAGTCTTTGACAAATGTCAGTGACACCAGAGAAAAGGTTTCACAGAATGCCATTCTGTTTAATGACACACGGTGCCAGCAGCTTCAAACGCTTGTCAAATGGAACTGAGTCCAGAGAACATTTGCTTTTTCTAATGGTTCTCAATATTAAGGGTGTGAGTCACCCACAGCAGCGTGAGGCATGCACATTGATATTAACCAAAGAATATTTATTGGGGAAGGTTTTCTAAACAGGATGTACAAGAAGAATGATACAGATACGCCATTTTAAAGTGAGTCAGACTTATAGATGTGGAAGTGTCTGAAACGTTTGAAATTGTGATAGTGCTACTATCACCGATGACTCATGAGTAATTCATGATGAAGAAAGCTTTAGGTTTGTTGTAATTAAGTTGTTTTTAAAATACTAAAGGCCTAAAATGTTTCCGCTCTGGTACCTTTGTGGACATTTTTACTAATAAGGCTATCCTTATATGACCAGAACATGTTTTTGCATTGTTATTATGAGAATAAAATTAAATGTACAGCATAATAAAATTCCCACAATAGTAAGGGCTCTAAATAATTTCTGAAGCAATTAATGAAACTACAGCACAGTCACAAATTTTAGAAGCCTTAATATATATTTTTAAATAATTAATTAAATATTTTTTAATGAATGTGGAAAAAAAATCTAAATGTGCTAAATAAATAAAGTCACAACTTCTAATCAAAACAAAGATGGCTGCCACCGCGGCAGTGTCGGGTCCTGCCTGCTATCAGCTAGTTCGTTAGCAAACATGTTTAAAACAAAAAAAAAAAAAAGAAAGAAAGAAAGAAAAGTGCTTCAAGTGAGATTTTTTTTCTCCGCTATGAATTGTGGTGACTGGATTTGACTTTGTATTTTTCTCTAAACATCACCACTTGGTTTGTTTAGCTAGTTTGTACCTGAGCGTTGAGGTTAGCCGTGCAGCTAATAGTCTAGTTAAATGATTAGCGCTAACGTTACGCTAATGTTAGCCACACAAAGGTGAGATTTGTGCTTTGTTTTATGTGTTTTTAAACATCGTAGTTTACTTTTATATGAGAACGACTTTGTTTTGTGTGGCTCAAAACTGTTTTCTCGATGTTGATACAAGAGAGACGCCAACTAATTGTCTGTGCTCGGGAAGGGGAAGCCGATTAACGTTAGCTTCATAGCGGCGTGTGCTATGATTCCGCTAGCATTAAAGTTAGCATGGTGCTGGCTTTTTGCTACTCAGTACTTTTTAAAGAAAATGCATAACATTATGTTTACATTTGTTTTTGATTTGCTACATTTTCATAATATAGGGGGAAATGGACGTAAGCCAGGTGTAAACCTTTCTAGGACATCCAGCCTTGAGAACAGCTGTTTTTTAGTTAGATTCTCAATATCCCACACTGTAACACTGGTTCTTTTTATTTTGTTCTCCAGTAAAACCGGACTGGTGACCACAGCCTGGGATCGACTGTACTTCTTCACCCAGGGAGGAAACCTAATGTGTCAGCCCCGTGGGGCGGTGGCAGGGGGCATGGTGCTGGACCTGGACAACAGCTCTGTGATGGCCGTGGACTGTGAGGACAGACGCTACTGTTTTCAGATAACCTCCCCCTCTGGCAAAACGTAATGTCTGCTTTTCAATGAGAGTAATGGACATTACAGTTGGGTGTATTTTATTTATTCCTTTTATTGCTTTGATGATTCCAGGTCAATGATTCTACAAGCTGAGAGCAAAAGGGAGTATGAAGAAGTAAGTGTGAAAGCAGAACATATCTTCTGCTACAAGTATCCATCATACAACTATGGAGGACCTGTCGAGGCCGATCTGTGTGGTTAATATTTAGTTTAGTGCTTGAACCCATCTGACTGGCCTGTCACAGCTGATGTCAGTCAATTGATTTCAAGAGATTTACATCTGAGGTAGTTGAAGCCTTAATGTGTTTTGTTTTGTTTTTCTTAGTGGATTTGCACTGTGAACAACATCTCCAGACAGATCTACCTTACGGACAACCCAGAGGTAAAGCTTTCATTTTAGAAGATATCTAAGAATAAAACTCACTAGAAGTCATTTCATTGAATGCTATTGATTAAACTCTCAGTTCATTATTTTGTAATTTGTTCTGGCGCATATTTATTGTTTTACCACTTTAATGACTAACAGACAATATTGGAAACATATTCTCTGTTCAAGAGAACATTAAAAAAAAATTATAGTTTTCACAGTGTTACCACATAGACACTCCACCCCCGCTTTTCTCTGAAGTGTGTCACAGCTGTTGTTGTCTTGACTGCTTTTCAGTCCCTGTGTTTTGCATATTTGCAGGAGATTTGCCTCTATGTACTTGTACTTCAGATTCTCCAGAGACAAACAGATTATATCTGTGTCCAACTGTGCTCTCTGTCTCACTTAATTATTTTTTCAACATGATATTGAGATTACCATGTAAGTCATAGAGATTTCAGATCATCAGTTTGTGTCACCACTGACAGGTATAGTGCAAACTAACTGCAAATTACATGCCTGTCATCTCTCTGGGGCCTTTTTCAAACACTATGGACTATACTCCCTATATTTTGTTCTTGTGTCCAGTTGTTGTGAAAGTTATCAGAAGGGAAATCTTCTCTCCAGACTCTCCTGTGTGGATCTTTATGCACAAATGAATCAATTTGCCCAAATTTGAATACAAGTCAAATACTTAAGATGTTGTTTTCTCTACGTACATCTGCACAACTCAGTGGAGTGAAGAAACGTCCATACTTCAATTAATCCCTGATATAAGATTCTTTGCTCGAGTATAGTTTGAATCACAACTTATGAGCTAATGGCATTTTATTTATTTCCTTTTTCAGTTTTACATCTGTTTTTCAACTTGCATCTCAAATTATTTTATCCAAAAGCAGATTTGCTAGTTCTCGCCTTATGCAGCAAAATAAAATTTCCTACACCTAAACCTGACCCTTCATGATACATGATACTCTGTGATCAGGAATATTAAAACTGTTTTTGTGAGTTTACTGGTGAATAGACCCTTCAGAGCAGCCTAAGGATGCAACAACATAGAGAATTGGTCACAGAGTTTTGTGATGTTTTAAATATTTCAGAAATACAGTGAGGGTCCAAAACACTGACATCACTCGTTAAAATCCTATTTTGTATTTGTTTCGAATCTGTACAAAAAATGTTTATACAGACTGTTGGGTCCCACTGTCTTATGAAATACTGTGTTCACCTGCTGGTTAAGAGGTGCTGCATTGTCACCGTTTCCCTGTTGTTAGGCTGTGGCCATCCGACTGAACCAATCTGCCATCCAAGCTGTCACCCCCATCACCAGTTTTGAGAAGAGACAAGAAGGCTCACCCAACCCTGACAGGTCAGGCATGTTGCTTTTATAAGTTACAGACAACACAACTTCTCCTGAAATTTATAATCAGCTGCAGCCATTGTTTTGGTTTGGTTTTATCTTTTCAGTATTTAAAATTCTAGTTTGTCTTTACGTCTCTGGGACAATGAAAACAAGACATCTTCTCTACACCTCTTGTGTTTTCAGAACTTAAAAGTCTTTAGCAGCCTATATGGGAAGTTGAAGGTTTACCATATTGTGAGCCTGAGTGTGCATGATAGTGCTTTATATCTAGTGTAATGTTAGTAATGTGATGTTATGTAATTTATGAATATAATTTGAACATTATTGATTTCAACAATTGTAAAAAGCACTAAACACAAAGTTACTATACAAAGTTCAGTTACAGACAAACTGAGATTTGCACCAGATGGTAGTGGTATATGAAAAGTGAAGGCAACATAAATATTTGTACAAAATGTCATGGCAGCCCATCTGGTAGTTCAGTTTGGAAACCTAGCACACAACACAACAGATAAGTGGTTGTCTGAAGCATAATCTTTTAAAATTTGTCTGTCTTAATCCTGCAGAGCAAAGCCAGGAGGAATTAATGCAACCAGTGGCGGTTCCCAGAAGACGGGGTCTGCTCCGGAACCAGAGGATCTCATAGCTCCTGGGACACCCATTCAGTTTGATATCATGCTGCCAGCCTCTGAGTTTCTGGACCAGAACAGAGCTGGGGGGAGGTAAGGGAGCGAGTAGGACCGGCAGTTTGTGTGGGTGCATGTTTGTGACAGACAGGGATGAGGCAGTGGTGGGTGATGATGCATATTTCTTGAAGGTTGGCTTCATAGTATTTATTATATATTTTCTATGAACCTGAATGCTTCTTATTGCCTCAGTGCATGGCTTAATTGTTTTTTTTTGTTGTTGTTGTTTTTTATATTTTACTGGTTTATGTTCTCTTCCTGACAGACGCACAAATCCATTTGGAGAAACGGATGATGACTGTTCCTCAGGAAGTGACGGTAACATTTCATCTTCCAAATGCAACAAAAGAGTCCACTTTTTTTTTTTTTTTAAAGTACTGTCTGAGTTTAGCTTTCTTTTAGTTTAACTTTTGTTTTCAGTCCTTGTGTTTATGCTGTTGACATGTTTGCACATTTCCACAGATTCCCTCCTGCAGCAGGTATTTGCTGTACGCTTCCTGGGCTCCATGGCAGTTCGCTGTGGTAACAATCAAGAGGTCATCTATGAGGCCATGAGGCAGGTGCTGGCTGCTCGAGCCATTCACAACATCTTCAGGACCACAGAGTCCCACCTCATGATCACCAGCAGTAGCCTCAGGTAAGATTTATCAGAGATTACATTAATTTTACATTAATACCACCCCTGAAAACAGACAACTGATTGGACTTTGATGTTGATGCATTTATCAAATTCCTGGCAGTGTAGATAAAAAAAAACAAATACATTAAAATTAAATGGCGCTTAAATTAGCTTTTATACCAAAAATCAGTGTTTCTAATGGTGTCACTGGGCATGTGGTCTGACAGTACGGTAGGTTTAAAATATGCAAAACTAAAATCTTGTTTTTTGTTTTAGTAATGCTTTTGGGTCTCTTCCCTAACAGCTATGCTTAATATATTCTTATAATCATCCAATAGTTTTAATATTGTCTGTCATTAATTTCATAACTGTTAAAAATTGACACATTCACAGCTATATGTAGGGCTGAGTAATAAAACATTTAAGTATCTATTGGAAAATACAGTAGGTTTTGCTGAATCATTTTAAGACAGAAAGTCGTAGCAAACTCATTCCATCCATGTTTTGAGAGATAACTAAAAAAGACAATGAAAATAGAAATAGCACTGCACAAACCAGTCATGAGGTCAGCAGAGTTACAGCCACATCAGGTCAGACACAGCACACAGTGTAGTCAAGAGTGGGAGTGAGATAAGAGAAAATGATGACGGGACGATTTTTTCATGTTACTTTACATTAAAATGTAATCTTTAAACTTGACAGAAATAGTGACATGACTTATATGGTGATATACAAACTAATTTATTGTGACCAGTATTTTTTTCCATATCGTCCAGCCCTTGTTATATGCCAGCAGGAAATCTTTGTTTTTGTTCACAAGGAATAGTATTGTGACAGCCTCTGAGTATAAAAGTAAAGTGAAAAGCTTCTTTACGCTTTTCTTTCTTTAGAAGCTAAAGTTGAACCTTGTCATTAGAAGCTTATAAAGACTCATCAAAGCATAAATTATTGTATAGCCCATGTGTGTGCAGTTTGCTGTGACAAAATGTGACTCTGCATTCACTCATACAAAGTACAAGTACTATTACTGTGTTTTTATTTTACTATAAAGGTTTGTTTTGTTATGATAATAGGTTGATTGACCCGCAGACTCAAGTTACAAGAATAAGTGTAAGTATCACAAAATATTTAGTCAGTAGAGTGAGTTGTTTTATTTATTCATTTTATTCCAACTCACCTGTCGCAACACTTGGCATTTCTCAGTTCCAGCTTGGAGAAGTCTGTCAGTTTGTAGCCCACCAAGAGAACGGGAGACTGATGGGATTTGTGGTAGAGAGCAAAGACTGGAGTGACGGAGATGAGGAGGGAGAGTCCTCATTTAGCGCCTTCATATTTGAGAGCAACACTGAAGGCGAAAAGGTTCATACAACAAACACTAGTGTTTTATTCAAGGAGAGGAAACGTGTTGAGTGATAAACAAATGTATAATGAAGTTTCGCTTTTGTCTTTATTCACAGATATGTTACACCATTAGCTTGGCAAAGGACATTACAGAAGCCAAAAAGGTAACGGAAATATACTGAAAACAGCATTTAAATTCAGACCCCATGACTAGTTGTTTACTTTTAAAAGCAAAGTATGGAACTGGCACAGAAAAATGATGACTTATCTTATAATGATCTCCTGTAAGACAGAAATATAGTCACACTGCTCGAGGTGGAGTCGTACTGGAGTGTTTCTGATGTTTTAGCTACAATCATTAGCTAACAAACCTCAATAATAAAAGAATTATCACCTCTCTGACACGTTTCTCAAAAAGTGAGAGATTATAATTTTGTAAAAAAAAAAAAAAAAAAAAAAGTATTCGTAGCAGAGCTGCTGTATTTGCATGAGATTCTACGGGTGTACCTAATAAAATTGCATTGATTTGATGGTTGTAATGTCACATTAACGCATTTTAAGTGGCTAAACAGAAGAGACTGAGCAAAACATAAAATTCTCTAAATCGTTTGTGATAATTAGAAACACAACTACTACTGGAAGATGGTTAACACTTTCCACTCCATACCGTAAACAGTATAAGAGTGACGGGACTTAATTCAGAAGTAGATTATATATGCCTCAAGGAGTTTAAACAAAAAAATAGAAACAGTAAAACAAATCCTTATTCAGCAATGTTATTTTATTTATCATTTTCATTTATATGATATCTCATGTCATTCTCACAAGGACCCAGAGGCTCTGGCCCAGCTGATGAAGAACATGCCACTAACTAACGATGGCAAGTTCCTGCTGTTGGAGCCAGAGGCGGACAACACAACAAATGGAGCTGGACAGGAAGACCTGGAGTCTGAGGCCTAGTCCCGGTGACCACCAAAAAAAAACAAGACCAGAGCCACAATCCGGTTTTTACCCAGGAACAAAGGCATTCTGTGGATGAAAGTCTCCTCATGACCTGCTAGTCCCAACTCCGGTACTGTAACACCCATAATAGAGACAGTAGTTACTTCCACTGACCCTGTATTACAACATTTTCAGTTTTTTGAAGTGATAAAAGCAGAAGATATATACAAGGGATAAACTGGACTTAAAAGCATATCTCATGGGTGTTCCATTAGTCTCCTTTTTCATGGTCAGACTGTAGCATGGGTCTTTGATTTGGAGTCTTAACACCACTGTCGGTGGTACTCTCATCATAAGAGACACATTAATCACCTTTCACCGTCTTTTAATGTCCCCAGCCATCTAAACAGAAGGTTGTGAATCATTTGCTTCTCTTTAGGTTTCCTATATATATAGATATGTTAGGTTGACATAGTTTGAAGTCTGAGTTTATTGAAGTTTAAGTTTATTCTTTTACTTTAACTTGTATGTAAGGATCTCCTACTACTCCTCCTGCTAGCATTTATTTCTTTTTTTTAGTAATGCACAAACAAGTTATTGCACTTCAAAGGTTTAAATCTGTAAAAACCTAGTACCTGCAGAAGCCCTACTTTAGCAATCTGAAGGATCAGCTACTTTTAAGACAAGACTTTAAAAATATAATAAAATCATGTCAGTTTTATCTGCACAAAAGTGGCTTGCAATGCTTGTTATCGTTAGTCGGTGGACACAGTAGGCAGGAGTGATTAGACTAAATGCCTTTATTCAGTCAGCACTCCTGTCACTGAGGTTACACAGACTTGGCATCCTGACTATGTTAAGCGTTCACACTACATTAAATTAATGTCATGTTTGACAAAACCTTCCTCTGACTGTATAAGATGAGTCTTAAGATAATCAGTATGCCAGCAAGGTACTCCCTGAACAGTCTGAATATACTTTAGTGAAATTTAAAAACTACTTTGCACTCTATTTCTTAAAAGCCTGTGTAAATATGATCTGTCTAAGTGTCTATATGATGTTTAATCAGAGTCAGCTGCATTAAAAGCTTACCGAATCAATATGCTAGATCTGACGCAGTGCATGATTAAATTATGGCTCTCTCTCTCATTCCCTTTGCAGAAAATTAAAACCACTACACTAAGCTGTAATGCTAAAAAAAAAAAAATCCACTGAAATGTTAAGTAAAGCATGTAGGCAGACCTCAGTGGAGTATTGTGTACTCACTGAAAAGCAATTCACTCTTTCCTCATACATTCGATTGATCTACAGATCCCAGTGCAATTATGTTTAATTTCAGACCAATCGAGCTGTAACACTGATCTCAATGGACAGTGCAAGCCGATGATGCACTATGTGAATATGACATGGTTTGTACTATGTAATGCAGAGAATCATGTGAAAGCCACTGACCTGATGTTGATCGTGAAGGTTATGTTGCATTAATTAGTGCATTAGCATATCTTTTTTTTTTTTTTTTTTTTTTTTTTTACTTGTCAGAGCTCTTAGCAGAAACATAAAATGAGGACGAACTGGACATTTTGTGTCACTCTTTTGGTAAAGTAATTAGCATTTATAATTACATTTTAAATTGTTATAATTATAAAAATGATGTAATAATTTGATGTTTAAGGAAATTGACTTATTTACTCATTGTGCACCTGATGGAACAGATGCATCTAGCCATAGTGTAGGGCTTTCAAAGAATATTCTAAATATATTTTAATAAGATTTAAAAATTTATATTGGACTTCGGAGGGGAACAAATAGCTGTGCTATAACGTCTGTCTGCTTATCGAGTGTTAACATGGACCTGGGCTGCTGCAGTGAATGCACTGCAAGAAAGACGGCTTCACCTTCGCTGATTGGAAATTAAATGCAGGTCAAGTTGAAATGAGCGAATAATCAAACAACCGCCGTGTGGTAATGACTGCAGAGAGTTCACCACCCAATTAGGCTACAGAGGAAGTGATTTGCCCTCCTAGTAATCCAAAAGCCCCAATTCGTAAAAGCTTATGCATATGTAAGCTACAGCGAGCCTACTGCTCAAACACTAGCAACCTGTGGAAACATACAGCTTAATTATTTTTCTGTTTCATGTCAAGTATGATTTAGTTGTTGTTAACAGGATAGGAGGGCTGAATCAATTCTATATATTGTAACCTAATTAACCCAAACCTTACTTATTAAGTAGTAATGTCTACTACTGTAGTGAGTAAAGCGCAAAATAGATATTCAAATAGTTTGTTCTTTGGGGATTTTTAAAGCAGAAATATTTATAATTTTTGTCCAGTTTTGACAGCACTGCTACTGTTTACTGTGCTGAGTGCTTCCAAAATATGTGTGACCTACACTTTACAGGAGACACACATGGAGCATCAGAACAGCTGCTGCTAGACGGTGTTAGATGAGACAGTCACAGTTGATAAATGTATCATACTGGTGAAAGTGTAACCGCCAGCAGAAATCAGGAAACTACCTTGGCTCTTTGAAATGGTAACAACTCTGTCTACTTACATCTCAAATGCTCCCCAGTTATTATTTTGGGTGTCTGACTATTTCTTGGCTGCAACCAGTAAGAGTGGGTAGCACCAGCAGTTTTCAAGTTCAAATCAAGCTTGGTTATTATGTGTTTACAAAGGAAAAACTGACACATAACCAAATGAAAGAGAGCTGCATTACACCAAACAATTTCCCTGCCACAAAAAGAAAAACACTTTGTAAGGCCTACGAATAGCTGGTGCAACCCACCCTCCAAGCCAAGAAATAGTCCGGCACATAACCCACTGTTTTTGCGCTTCTGCACATTTTTGAGCTAACAAGATGATGTGTTAATTGGCGAGCTGGTACTGTAGTTTTCTTTTTTTAACCACTTCATGGTAGCCAAGCTAGCTGTTGACTGCCTTTTAGCTTTTAGGACAGACCTAAATGTGGTATCAATCTTCCTATCTAACTCCCCAGAAAGCAAACAAGAACATTTCACACAACGTCCAACGTCTGATTTAGGTCTGTCAACAAGTTCTTTCTCTTGCCTGATGACAGGTCTTAGGCACTAGAAATTCCTCATCATTCTTTCAGTGATTGCGATACTTTAGTATTTTACTTGGTTGCTTTTACTTTAGTTTACACAATTAATAAAACTACAGGACAAGCTCAGTTCATCCCTCTCGAAGTGCCTTCGATCTTTTTTCCTCTCTTGATGATTGTGGCATATCTGCTGCAGCCCATTACACTTGTTACAGATATGCATTAAGTAATGTGCTGTCAGGAAAAATCTGGTACTCATGGTGTAGAAAATACATTTGCGTAATATAGCTAAGACTGCATTTTCAAACCTCACGCTTTATCTTTTTGTAAATGGCTGAAGTTGACAGAATCCATTACTATAAGGCTTTGGCCTGAATATGTCCCAGTTTTCCGAAACTATAGTTAACAAGCAATTTTTAATAAGTTAAAAAAATCTTACACAGGTAAATGCTGCATCATAAAATAACTGAAATAGGCTCCAAAGGATAGATCATTTATTTAACAAAAGCATTATCCTTCTGCATTTACATTTAATTTATAAGCACTTAAAATCTACATAGGCACAAATGTACATGTGAAACCTTATAGTAGGAATTAGGATTAAGAGGCCTAATTGGATAAATTACATACTTCTGCATTTTACACAATTGTAGAAGCACACAGGCACAAAGTTCAAATCCATACCTTAATACATACAGCAGACGTGGGACTGTTGTTTTTTTTGACACTGAAATGAATGAAAATCTGATCATCTGTCTTATACATGGGTTCTGTTCATGTAAACACTTAATGTAGACCACAATGGTGCATTGGATGTAATTTAACAAACTGCCTGTCTGATGAAATAGAAACATTGAGCTTATGCAAAACTTACACTTATCAGCACACAGCTCAAGAGTCTTTGTAGTAGTTGTTGAAGTTGATGCGAAGAAGGAAATCCTCTAAATGAGGCTGGTAGCCTCTGTTGACAAGCTTAGTCACCACTGAAACACAAAAAGACTTTTGTTAATTGTGCTTAATCACCACCACATACAGCACTTTGAATTACCGCTGCTTTTGAAAAGTGCAACATAAATAAAACTTCAGTAACAAAATTACTCCGGTGCTGTAGTCTAATACCACTGAGGTACTTGTACTTGGGCACAAGTACATCTTAGGCAATTTTATACTTTGGCTATTTAATATATATTCTGTGTTTTGATCCGCTGCATTTACAACTTTAGTTACTTTGCAGATTAAAATAATATATACCAAACATAATAATTAAAAAAAAGAACTGGATGAACATGAGTAGACTGTGAACTTGACCTTTGACTTATGGCCACCAAAATCTAATCAGTTCAATACTGGGTACAAGTCAACATTTGTGAAAGATTTGAAGAATTCCCTACAAGTGCTCCTTAGATGTCACATTAACAAACATTTATTAACAAACAATTATCAATAGATACCTCGAAAAGATAATGCCTCTGTCCCTGACTATCACCAGTTATCAATCTACTAATTCAGTTACTCAACCAGATCACGTGACACACTTTCAAGGAATTTCAGACTGCACTCGACTGGATCAAAACTCAGCAGGCTGTGCACTGTGCTATTAGCATGTATGATTGCAGTGAAAATGAAACTTAGAGAGTCAGCCAACATTTACAGCTAGCCTGTGCATAAAAGTGGTTTCAATATTCACACTTGCCTTTTATGTGCATTAAGAGACAGAAACAAATGTAACCTGCTGTGTATGATAGTCACGTTTAGACTTAAAACATAGATTATTTTTCATGCCACACTGGTTCTTGACGACCTTTATCCTAAACTAAAATTGAAAATGAAACTACAACGAAATGGAAAATACTAAATAAAAACAAACAAGTGAAACTGCCAGTGGAACTAACTGAAAGTCTAAAATTAACTAAATTCATAAATATTATCAAAATAAAAACTACTTACTTGTACAGTAAGAAAATAGAAAACTACTCTCACAACCAATAACTCTGTCTCTTACATGTAGATACGATTAATTTCAAAACTAACTTTCTCAAACTGATCTGGTTATTTTGTTGACCCGTTTTCAACTTAGTGTGAAGTGGATGCTTTTATCCTAATCGTTAAACTGAGATGAAACTGGATCGTTGTTATCAAACTGCTCCATAAAAACATTAATAAATCTTAAAAATAAGGGATCAGAATTGCTACACTTTGATCCTTTTTACAGAGTTTAAATGCAGATAAATGAAACAGCATAGACTCATTAAATCTTACCTTTGAAAAGGAAGTGAGAATAATACTTGAAGGTGTTGTACGACTGCTGCATAGCGACAAAGCTGGGGTGCACTGCCTCCCCCTGCTGGCTGTCCCAAGGCTGTGCGATCAGCTGGGCCCGAAATTTGAGGATCAGACTGAAGATGCTGTGGATGATGTTCATGACGGGAGCCGCTTTCTCTGTCAGCAAACCCCTACAGAGGTGAGAGAGTGCAAAGTTAAACTTTTTTTCTTCTTCTTTTTTTTAAATTTAATTAACATGACAGGAAACTTTGCAATGACTCTACAGACAAGCTGAAATTTTACACAGAAGTGTGTGATAGTGACAACCCCTCCTAATGAGATTAAATCATTCATTGAGTTCAAGAGTTAGATCCAGCAGGAATTTTAATGAACTTGTTACAAGGAGGTTGAATAAATTTTATATGAAATTATGGCTGCACAGTGCCACTTCAAGTTAGTGTGCATGTACAGAGCCTAAAGAAATGATTTTATTTCTGCTTTTTCTGCATTTTAGGAGAAGCCTGAAAGTGAGAGTTTTACACTTTCCAGTAAGATCTTCAAGTACATGCAGTTTAAGTCTTTGTGTATGTGAAAGTTGTGCCCAGAGGTGCTAAAAGAGTTGAAATTGATTTTATGGTTCCAACTTCTAAATAGGGAATATTTTACATGTTACTTGTTAATATATATTAAACAGTTAATTGGACAGAACAAGACATTTGATAACGTGACATTTTACAGACCAATACAGGCGTCAGTTCAGACCATCTTTATGAAATTTGTTTGTATTAATATATACACAAGAACATATATTAAATCAAGCTAAAGCTTCTTGTAGAGAGCTGCCTTCCAACTGTGGCACATGTTAGTAAAAACCATGTATTCAGGAGTGATGAGTTTTAGTGTACAGCATGTACTTTTTGGTTTCCATCTAATTAACAAGGTTATCTGCGCCTGCTCTCACAAGCTAAAACTCTCCGTCCCTGGAGCTGTGATCACTCAAAGTGCTGAAAAACAGTTTGTTTAAAATGGATTACATTGAAGGGGAGACAAGGACATATGGTCTTGTTTCAAATTGTCTCCTTCTGCGAGAAATTGAAGAATGTATTTTAATATCATTTTGTGCATACAGATGACAGCGTGCATTAGGTTGGGAGGAGGTGTTATACAGCAATGAATAGTAGAAAATACACGTGCAGTTTCAGCCCTCACCTAAAGATGGCTCTGTTGAGGTAGTCTGCATGAGTGCGGTGGATGGCGTCCAGGTCGCTGGCAGTGGCCAGTTTGGCTGTGAACTCGCTCCAGGACACTTGGAGGATCTGGTTGGCGATGTATCCCTGTATCACCTTGACAAAATGCTGCATCTCGTGTCTGTATAGCTGCAGCTGGCGGAACTGCACAGAGCGACCTGCACCTTTCACCAGCGCTGAGGGGAAACAAAGATGGAAGAAAGAATGACATTTGCTGGTTATAGACTTACAAAATGTAAGATCTGCTGCTTTTATATAACTGTAAAGTCAATACCTCTCTCTTTTTAAACTGCCTGATTAAAAACAAACTTTGAAATCTCTGTGCTCTGGGAAAATGTTAATCAGTGATGAAAATGATTTGAATGATGAACATCTTGAGCCAAGCCCTGTATTGCATTCTACATTTGTCCCATGTGATCAGAAATATTAATGGTATAATTGCTGAGGTTTACATTCCTCTGATATCTTAATATTTTGTTTTTCCCCACCAGGATTAAACATTTATGTAGTCTGTACACAAACGGTCACTGATCAATAGGCTTTAACCCAGTGAAGCACATAGTTTTACTATCCCACTGGTATGACATGTGCTTTGTATAAATAAAACATAAAGGAATCACAACACTGGCCTCTATGAATATTTCATAAACAATTGAAGCACAACAGGAAGATTCTTAGCTTGTCCTATTCAAAGGTAAGGTGGACTCTGAGCTGAACTTGGATCAAGAGCTCCCACCTCCTCTCACCTGTTCTCTTGAGGTGAAACCAGACATCACGGAGGCTCCACACCATGTGTTTGAGCTGCAGCAGGAACGAGAACAGACGGTTGTACTTGTTCATGCAGTTGTCCGTGATGATGATATTCAGCGGCCAGTCCACCTGGGAGAGGACATGAAGGCAAAGAGACAAAGGTGTGACAGTGAGTATGTGTAAAAGAAAGCAAAGGTAAGTGGAACAGGAGTCAAGAAAAACAGGTGAAGGAAGAGTGATTGGTGTGGGAAGGGAAGGAAATAGGTGTGAGTGCAGGGATGTTGATAGAGGAGGTGAGAGGATTGTGAAGGAAAGAAAGTGGTGAGAGATTGGGAAGTGGAAGAGAAATGGAGAAACATGGTGAGAGAGCAGAAAACACAAGAAGAAAGAGAAGGAAGGAGAATTGGAGAGAACTGGAACAGCCATGAGACATGGGGCTGACAAAAGAGTGAACAAGAAGTGAGGACAATATGTGCAGCATTAGTCACTGTGCATGTCATCAGAAAGACCTAACTCGAATCAATCTACGAGGTTCAACCATTTAAGTGCGTGATAAACTCATTTTCCATACCCAGAGTAGTTTGTCAAAACATGACAGGCTGTCACACTCAAGCTGCCACTCATGCCGAGACAAGCGCACCCATGCAAGACTACACATTCTGCACTTACTCCATTAAAACACGCTGCCTCACCTTGTAGCGTAGCTCTAAACAGTTGAGAGAGTCGGGCGCATGTGGGTGGAAGGTCTCTGGGAGAAAGCGAAGGGCAAAGGTGAAGTTCCCAGCCAGGGGAGTGTCCCCATGTAAGCTGTACTGCAGAGCTTTGCTGAGGATGGAGTTCAGGACCAGGGGGGTGAGCAGCTCACCAGGCGTTTGCCCGCTGGCCAGCTGGATGGAGTAGTCACAGGACAAGTACATACACAAAGGTCAAATATGGCTAAAGTGTCATTTCAAATGCTATCAAGACCTGAACACTGGCAGGTTTTCATTCCAAACAAACATTACAGCTTATCTACCTTTTGTGGTTGAAGGTGTGCTAATCAGTAAAATGAGCTGCTGTAGTGTTTGGCTGGAACAAAAACCTTCCGTCTCATGAGCCTCGAGAGACACGTACAGAAATGTTTGTGCAGAACAGCATCAAGGTGTTAGCAAAACCTGTGCTGGTTCCTTCGCGCCAGGAAGCTTTGGCTTAACATTAGTCTGTACGTTTGGCAATGATGCATCATGTGCTGCAAAAAAGACAGCTTGTAAAGTGTATAACCTTCTAAAGTTAATCTTGTTAACATAGTACCTAATAGTTTACATGCCCAGCAGCAATGGAGCAACACTTTACAACTGCATAGATAACATTCACTGTCCTTTTAGCTCTGTTTTGCTCTCAACCTCTCAATCACTGCGTGTACAAGGTTAGTGAAGACTGCTCCTCTTAGATGTGTTTCACAAGTTCAAAACAAACAAACAAAAAAAACACTAGCACTGTAAAAAAAAAAAAAAAGGAAGAAAATCTTTATCTAGAATGTAATAAACTGAAGAAAAACACTACACATCACCCAATTATGAATGTGCCAGGAACACTGGCAATCACCTTCTCAAAGAGCAGATCACTGAGGGACTGTGCAAACTCGCCATCCTCCATCAGCAGGAAGTGGCGCAACGCCTCAAAGTGTCTTTCCACCCCCAGCTCCACAAAGAAGTAGTCCACCACTGCCTTGTTCACCAAAGATACACTGGGAATGGAAGGTGGATAAGAGAATGACCAAGATAAGGAGAGAAAAGTTTTGACACAAGAATCAGGACTTTAAATGGTGCCGACTTGCAAATTTGATACCGGTTGTGGGGATGATAAACATCAGCTCTGCAGTGAGCTCAGGGAATATATCTTGGTATGGGTGTGGGTGTTTTTTTTCTCCATTTTCTGGACGACTTCCTCTGTCCCATTACTTTAAAATATTCCTAAGCAATTCACATTTATATAAGAGCTGGGTTTAGGGTAGGTTCTTTTTCACTAAAAAGTCAGCAGGTAAGAGATAAAAATAGAGGTGAAAATCTCCACTGTGTCACCCGAGCATTGGAATAAAAATGTGTTAATAAAAATTTTGAGTTATGAATTTCAGCTCTAAATATATTGTGCCCCAATGTGTGCAGAAACAGATGAGAGAGCCATTTCTTTACACCCGTGAGCTAGACTGCATAGTGTGCATAGACATTGTAGGTAAAGACTGACAAGCCTGTGTGAATTTCAAACTAAAAAAAGAATCCTACAAAGATGGAAGGTAATAGGAATTTAAATTATTTCTGTAGTGTAGAATATGTGTGCAGCTACAGTTTAAGTTGCCTGAAAAAGCAAAAATAAAAAAAGAGATTCATGAAAAACCTCACACACCTGCATTTCTCTAAACCAACCATTTGGTTTTATAGGAAAAATAAGCATATGTATTTCTCAGGCATGCCAAACAACCTAGAAATCTACTGCCTGATACCAAAAAGACTGTCTCCTCTTGCAGTATTCAGCCAGACACTTACTGTGTGATGAGCGGGGCAGTGACAGAGTGTTTTATCAGAACTGGCAGAGAAACCATCTCGCTGAGTTGGACAGCAGTGGTGTCTGTAGCTCTGCGGAGCATGGGGTCCATCGGAAGGCCCCATGGGCCCCGAGTTACCTGCTTCAGCAGCTGACATTCGGGGGACGAAGCTTTGTAAAAGTGAGATGACAAACATATTGCTAAATAAACATCACTGCAGAAAATTACTGGGTCAAATATCTCAAAGAAAACATTTTAAATATTTCATAAACATATCAAACGTATTAAACATATTCAAAAGTCCTCTATTAAACTTTCTTAAATGTTGATGTCGGTTTTTGTTACTCAAATTATCTACAGCTCTAAAACTAAAGCCTTAAACTGACTTTAGACTTCATCCTTAGACTTAACACAATCAACAAAAACAAAGAAGCTTTACGATAGATTAAAAAAAAAAACATTAGCTAATTTGCAAGTTGTTAAGTTATTTTGTCCACACTTCTCTATAATTCTACTAACACTCCCTAAATAATTAGGGCTCCTGACTTTGATCAGCGGTGTGGAAGATGTATTTGGCTGAGTAGATTCTGATTGATTTCACAGAGACCGTGGAAGCCGGCATGAATAACAGCAGCATGACTGAACTACAAACACAAAGTGAAAAAGACAGGATATTACTTCAACGAGCCGTGATGCATCCCAGCCAAACGGAAACCAGACTTAATATGTTTATGAAATATCACTGCTTTTTATGCAACCTCTGTGCCTGCTGATGGAGTAAATATTTAACAGCCTCTGGAAATGCATCACTCATGTACATGTAAAAAAAAACACTTATTTTAATTTACATCAAGTAAGCTCCACTGTAAAGTGCATCATTTCATTCCTCTGTAATTTCAACTTTTCAAAAGACATTTCACTACCCATAACTTACAGTAATTTCAGGTATACCAGGAAGTGAAAAGGCTGCAAATACTGTAGAAGTGAACATATGTACACATGCTCCAATAAAAATACATTTCAGATCAACTAAGAACTACTTAAGGTCTAAAACTATTGAATCAGTCTCATGTTTTCAACTAACCCATCAAGTTGTAGCAGTCTTCATAGTGTTCCACCTGGTACTGAGCAGACAAAGCCAACAGGTATTCCTTCTCAGATCTTTCTCCGGGGGACATACTAAAGCTGGCTGCCCAGGACCCCATGGCCTCAAACAGCTGCTCACCTGGACTCTCCGACTTGGCACCTAAAAGAACATAGTAAAGACAGTATTGACTGACATCTTAATTTGTAAGGCACTATTCTTAACCCAGGAGAATCAGAGCAATAAGCTAAAAGTATTTATCTTCCAGTTTAGAACTGGATGTTGAGATTTTATGCAAAGAGCGAGTGGAGAAAAAATGTAACTGGCACAGATATAGACCAGTTACATATTAGTAACTATAGATGAAATGATTACTTCATTAACCACCAAGTTATTGACTGACCAAAAGACAATTATTAAATTATTAACTGATAATGAAAATAATGAACTGAAAATTATAAAATTATTTAACTTCAACACTAACTGTTATAAGTGTAATAAGTAAGGTACGATTTTGTAGAATGTATTGTAACCTCACCTTGACCATCGTCAGTGGCCCCTGTTTTCTGCTGATCTCCACCTTTGCGCTTAACCACACACCCAATTCCAAGTGAAGAATCTGATGAGTGGCCAAAAGCACTTCCTGGTATTGCAGGTGGTTGTGGCTCTGTCCCCAACACCACACAGCCTACACCCAGTGTTGAATCAGAGGAGTGGCCGTACGTGCTGCCTGGTAGCTGCGATTTAAGTGGTTCGGCTTTGGAAACTATGCATCCAATGCCTAAACTTGAGCGCGATGAATGTCCGTAAGCACTGCCAGGTAGAGGAGAACGCTTGGGTTCATCTCCTGAGACTACACATCCAATCCTTAATGTGGAGTCGGAGGAGTGACCATAAGAGCTTCCGGGCAAAGGCGACAAAGCTGGTTCAGCTCCAGAAACCACACAGCCTGGCTGCAGTGTGCAGTCTGAAGCATGCCCATGCTTACTCCAACGAGTTGTTGCTTCAGGTACGTTAGACACAAATTCACCCACTTTTATATTAGCATCTGACGAGTGACCATGGATGCTAGGAGTGGGAAGTGGTGCAACTACATCTGGAACAAGCTCCCCAACTTTGATGTGGGCATCTGAGGCATGACCATGAACATTTGGAGTAGGAAGAGAAGCGACAAATTCTGAAACATTTTCGCCAACTTTAATGTGAGCATCAGAAGAGTGACCATGAACACTAGAGGAAGGTAGAGGGGCATCAACTTCTGAAACATGCTCTCCAATCTTTATGTGAGAATCTGAAGCATGGCCGTGAACGTTAGGTGAAGGCAAAGGAGCAGTTACCTCTGATACAAACTGTCCAACCTTTATGTGAGCATCAGAGGAGTGTCCCTGGGTGCTGTGTGAAGGTTGAGGAGGAACAACAACATCTCCAACAACCTTTAGGGGTTCTTGGGAGACATGACTGTGAATTTTTGAAGAAACATATTCACCAGCTTTTTCTTGAGAGTCTGAGGTGTTGTCTTGAGTGCCTGCCTCAAGAGGTTTAACCGCACCGCCATGAGTCACTACTTTTTGGTCACCATTATTAAGGCCTTGTTCTTGTGTAGTACAAGGGGCAGTATCAACAGCACCAACTTCTTTACTAGGGTCAACAGATTTACTTTCTGAAATCCCCATTTCAGTCTGTTCTAGCCTGGATGCACCATCTTCTTGCTTGTGGTCTGGGTTTGAGCCACTCGTGTTTACTGGCTGCACTGAGCCTTGAGAGGGATGTCTGTCAACCCTGGCTTTAGATGTATTTCGGGGCTCCTCTGGGGTGTATTCGCCTGGAGTAAAGCTGGATTTGGAGGCATGACCAAAGGGGCTGGCTTTGGGGACATTCTCCTGGACTTCAGAAATATTCTTTCCTATGGGTATGTGAGAGTAAGAGGGGTGGCTTTGAATCATGTCAGACTGGACTGCAGGTCCCCAGCGAGGCCGGGGCTGCACAGAGGCTTGGCCAGTGATACCTTCAAGTGGACTAAAGGGGGCACTGAAATCGTAGTCAACTAATTGCACTGTAAGACAGGCTTGGGGTAGGTCAGAACCAATGTCTTGTAGGGCTATATCCACCTCCTGACTGTCAGGATTTGGAGACTTAG
The DNA here is from genome assembly GCF_900324465.2 of Anabas testudineus. Taxonomy (NCBI): domain Eukaryota; kingdom Metazoa; phylum Chordata; class Actinopteri; order Anabantiformes; family Anabantidae; genus Anabas; species Anabas testudineus. Next base: position 17,822,561 of record NC_046615.1, read on the forward strand.
GGAGAAAATCATTTATATCAATGTTCTCAGAGATGAGAGCAGGAACTGCTGTGAGGGTGGTGACAGAGGTGGAGGTCTGGTCAGGTGGTGTTTCTTGAGTCTCTTGAGCATGCTGCTGTTCAGATGAATTAGTGGGAGATTCCTGTAAGAGATTATATTTATTTGAGGACCATAAATGTGGAACAAATGGGATTTAATATTCAAGAACCAGTGTGGTGCCATACCGGTGCTGGTTGTGGTACAGTCTGTTGAGCTGAGTGAACAGGTGGCAACACTTCTGCAGGAGGTCTCTCCTGGCCTAAGGGATATTTCTCTAGTATTGCCTGGAAACAAGCCGCAAGAGCTTGTAAATTTACTTCTATTACCTTAAATAAACATTTCTCTTTAATATTTAGCTTGTCATTTAAATGATTTTTATGATGATTTCTTTTTCTTAACAACCTGAATCTGCTGCCTGTCATGCATGAAGAACTGAGCACGGGCTGCATCGAGTCTCATTCTCTGCACTCTCCACATGGCCCGTCTCTCTCTGCAGGCTGCTTCCTCTGACAGACGGCTGTACTGAGCAATAAGCTCCTTTCTACAATTTTAATGCAAAAGCAAAAGAAAATTATTTACTTGAGAGTCTCATACAGAGCATATGGCGTTACAGGCATGTCTAGGAAAGTATTAATATCACAGTAGAGCTGCAACTAACAACTATTGACCAAAACCCAAATATGTTTAGTGTAGAAACATAGACCAATAATAACAACAATAACAATAAATCCATTAACTAAATAATGGCTCATATGGAATTGCAGTAAAATTCTACTATGGCATTCGGTGGTCATATGTTTATATGTATCCAAGTTGAATATCTCATAAGTAGATATAGCTACAGCAATATTAACTTATCTTCCTAAATACAGACAGTCTGATGTAGATTAGCCAACAAGTCAGATACTTCACACCATACTATATATAGTATTCCTAATTTGAATAATGAATAATTTATATTTAAATTTGAGTGCAAATCATTCAGCAATCAGTGTTGTTGCTACAGTACCTGCCCTTTCATGCACAAGTACTTCTGAGAACCTCTGATGCATTGCCCTGCCATATTACCTGTGGGTGAATATTAGCTTTTGAGGTCTGTGATGGGTTTTGAATTTGATTTTGAGCCATTTCCTTAGAATATTATCAACCACTTTAATGACCTGTAATCAATCAAGTCAGCAAAAGGTCGTAAAATGTACTTTACCCTGATAAAAAGCTAGTTTTTTTACACCTTACATGGAACAATTTCTTAGCACATCCCAAATAAATCAGGTTAACACTGCAACGGAGGTGACGTAAATGGGGTAAGCTGGTTGGTTGGAAAGCCAGATGATAGCTGAATACTTCAGCTTAGATAAACTCTGATCCCAACATGTCAAGCAAAGTCACAGCTTTGAGGTGCCGTATGGAAATCCGCACCATGTTCGTATTACAGGCTCTGATAACGTTTAATCATCCTACAACATCACAGTTCTCTCAAATGCATGGAGAAGGTCCAGCAGCAAGTATCCCACACAGATGGAGTTGATGTCCCACCATGTTTGCTCAAAATTAGTTAATTTATTCTAGATCCAATAAAATCCCAACAGACATTAATCAATCATCACCAAAATGTTTACATCTTTTGTAGCAGGTGGAAAAATGGTCAGACCTGGCTCTCTGTTCCAGCTGCTCCTCCAGGGCTTGTAGTCTCTTTTCTCTGTCTCTCAGCTCTCTGGCAAAGCTGAAGTCATCTTCCTCCTGTTTCTTCTTGGCTGCATTTCGCCACTAGTGACAAACACACACAGACACACCATTGCTTTCAGATTCTAAAATTGTACAGTACCACAAATGCTGAAGCTGAAATGTATTAATCCATATTTTTTTCTAAGTGCCTGATTTAACACGTGATAATGCATTTTCCCAATTTGATTACTAATAAATATAAGAAACTGACTGTTTTCTTTTAGTCTTTCTTCATCCATCACGTCAAATCTCACACACACACACACACACACACACACACACACACACACTTTACTACCTCTTGTTCCTGTTCCAGGTGCTGCTTCAGCTCCTCAAAACGCTCCCTCTTCTTGGCCTCTTCAGCCAGACGTTGTGACACCTGGCGCCCTACAGCAGGCAAGGGAGAGAACAGTGGGCTGCTTATCCCCACCCCTCCGACATAGAAAAGTACATAGCATCTTTGTCTCTGTCACATGCACATACACACAAAACAACTTTACCATCTGCTTCACACAAACAGGCACAAATATGCTTATGCCAAGACACACATAGTGCATTCAGGGCAGACATTCCCTGACTCAACACCCACCCCTCCCAAACTTTGCCACACTTTTGAAGTAATAAATGCTGTGAGGAGTTTGCTAAACTGTGCGAGAGATGATTAGATTTCACAGCCCGTAGTACTGGAAGCCATTCAAAGCATTCCTCACTGCAATTGCCCCTGTGCATCTCTGCTGATCTCCTGAGAGAAATGAAAGGAGCTGAAGAAAGCGCTGGTAGTCAAGAGTCAGCAAGGAAGTGTGGGTTATACTCAGAGCTGAGCCATTTGTTAAAGGTGTACTCAGCAATGTACATCAAGCATTATATAAATTACACTTGCAGTTGTGTGTTTGTAAGTGCAGCACTAACCGCGGATGCTCTCCAGGGTTTTGGCTGCTGACTCTCTGACCTGATTGATCAGCTCCTGGCGTGCCCTCTCTGTTCGCAGGGCCTAACAATAGACAGACAAGAAGTCATCATTAACAAAGATCTATCCTTCTGCCCTGTAGCTCACCTCTCTTCCACCAACCCCTGCCAGTCAGCACAAGCTATATAGGCCACACACAACCAGGGTGTTGCACTTAATCATGCAGTGTGCAAGCCTCAGACTTCAGCTGCGCCATTTTAATGACTCGCTTCTGAAATTCTCAGTGCTTGAGGCTAAGTGTCACAATCATGGGATCAATTTATGTAGACAAAGACACTCCTCTCTCTTTCTCTGTCTGTCTTAAGGGACAATACCTGTGTAATGACTTGTCTTACTGCAGGTTTGCCTTTCTTTCCAGAAGTGCAGGCTTCCCTTGATTTTAAAACTCTATTAATGTCAGCTAGCAGTGACAAAATGGTGTCTATAATAAAGCAATACACCATGAATGGTGAAATTCACTGCATATAAAACACATTCTTACATCTTTTGTTAAGTAAAATTAATCATAGTTAATGGAAGACATAGCTGAGGAGCAATAATAACTAAAGCGCAAACCTTAATAAAAACTATGGAAAGAAATATACGTAAAAAAATATTTGTGTGTCTCAGTACTTGCTCCTCCCTGCTGATGGCGCTGTGTTTAGCAATCCTCTCCATCCGTCCACGGTATACTGCACAGTCCCTTTCGATCTCCTCTACCTCCTGGAGGGAGAAGGTGACAGCAATGCGAGGCATCGGTAGCTCCGACCAACAGATGTAGTGCTGTGGACGCAAATAGTGAGCCATTAAAATTCCAGTCATTCAATAACATCTATCTCAGCACGATAATTTCATAACTAAGTTACTTTACTACGAACTGAAACTAATTATTACACATACAACAAAAAACAAACTGGCAATGAATCTAGGATCAGATGCAATAAATGTGTAGAAAGTTATGTCTCCTTAAGTATAGATGAATTCAGCTACATTTTCTGCATCGCTTTTACATCAACCCATGTAAAATACACAAATAGACAAATTAGAAATAGATACTGAAGTTCCTAGTGAATTAAGTATAATATTAGTATCATTAGGAATATTTAATTAGTTTATCGTTGTTGTTGTTGTTTTTTCTTGTTTATTTTGAGCCCATTATTTATAGTTGGTGAGATATTGTGTTCATAAGAACAGATTGACAGTCTACCCTACCTTTATACTTTACTGTATTCATGGCAATCATGCAGTTTCTCCAACATTGATGTAAATTGGTATACGGAGAAACTCTGTGGTTACAGAATGCTAATTAATCAGGAGCACAGGCCCTGTGGTTCAGGTCAGGTAGGTCAGGTATTAAAAACATTATGTGCTAGTTAATCAGCAGGCGAGTCACAGCGAAGTGAGAACATTCAATATAATTAGGTTACATTAAAACGCCAAGATTTTCTCTGGCACATTAAGCGTCATGCCGTGTGAGGAGTCCATCCAGATACAAGTAAAACTCTTATGCTTAGGGTTTTAGCAGGGTCTTTACAGGCTCCAGTGCTGAGAATGACAGGGCAACTCAAAATAAACCTCATGTCATCATCATATATTGGCATCGCCATACAATAAAATATATTATTTATTGCACGTATCACAAAGATCTGAAACCACTTATTAATTGCTAGGAAATAGAAAAGGGAACCAATTTGATAACTGATTAATCAGTTATGTAATTATTAATCAAAAACGACCTAAGTTCTGAATGTTCCACCCCTTAAATGTGACAATTTACTGCTCCCCTTGTCTTGCCTGAACAGCTTTGCTTTTTATTTTGTCAGGCCAACAGTCTTAAACCCAATTTGGAGACTTCACCTTGGGTTCTGAGAAAACTGTGATGGACATTTTCCATTATATTCTGATAATAAAAAGCTTGATAATAAATCGAAAAGAAAAAAAATTAAGCTGCAGCTAACTGACTGTAAGTTACTGCTGCAACTAAGAGTTCATTTCATTACCAAATAATGTAGCAATTATTTTATATTATTGTCATATATAAGACCACATCTCAAACTCCAAAGTAATGTCTTCAAATGTATGTGCGAAACCTAAAGTTCTGTTTACAGTAATATAGAACATAGTAAATCACATTTTGAAACCTAGAAGTAGGAAATAGAAGATATTTTTACATAACAAATTTAATTAATAGATAATTAAACTAGCAGCAGATTACGTTTGTCTTTTCATTCATTGATACGTCATGATAGCTCTGTCACAAAGAAAGAAAATGTATACAACAATAATTTTAAAGCACAAATCCATCTTCCATACATCTGTAATGACAGAAAACAGTTCTAAGTTCAAATGTCTCCAATAAAGGATAAAAACACCTGTGCTGCAATAACACTAGAGACTGATAACAATTTACAGGAACCTGTGTCCACATATATCACAGTATTGAGTATTTGTCCCACCACCTGCAGGCAGTATGGATTTTCAAATGGGTTGAATCATTGTTGTTGAAGGTGCATAATTTGTGGAGTATATGTAGCTATTGGTTGATGTCAGAGCTGATGTGTGCAGCTCTAAGAAAATAACACACACTGAATAGCTGGTAACTCCAAGAAAAAAATCTAATATGCCAGAATATTCTTAAGGAGTAACATTCTGTATGATTCATTTATATAATTATATTATATCTTTATTCAACGTTAAGCTGTATAAAAAGCCACAAACCTGTGGGCAGCAGATCTTGAGGAGGTTGATGGTCTTTCCGCAGACGTACACATCATTGGCAATGTGTCTCAGGAATAAGGGAACACAATCCTCCACATCCTTTGAGATCAAAGTGTAGCCCTGAACCCAGAAATGTTTGTCTGCAGAAATAAAAAAAATCATAGTTACATGTTGTTCTAGACCAGGACGTTTTAGCAGTACAGAAAGTAATAGTGGTGGGGTAATACTCAGCCTACACTGGGCCTAAAACTTTTCCTTGTTAGTATGACTTACGGGGCATGACAAAACTCTGGCCGCTTGAATTAACACTTGGAAATTGTTAGCGCTTAGCTCAGTGATCCTAAGCAAAAAGCGTAAGAGAACATGAATGCACTGAGCTTCCAGAGCTCTTTACAGAAAGCCTGCGGCCTGCCAAGAAAGCTTAGTCGCTGATTGCTTCCCTGCCTGATGGACTTTGAGGAGAACAATGACATTTGTGTGTCCGCAAAATGCAGGAACGAGAAGTGCAGAGGTTCAATGTGGGAGTTGATGAGGTGTAGCAGATGAGCAAATGAACCTCTTAGCCAGACAAAGGCGAGGTGATGGTGTGACCTTGCATGGGGTGTTGCATGACATACAATATTTGGACAGGCTATAATGATTCATATAAAACCATATTTATGAAGCACTGTCAAAATGAAGCAGTTACACTGTGTACTTGTTTGGGGATTAAGAATTTAATGATCAATATCTTTATATTGTTTTTATAGATTACTCTGCTGATTAGGTTCCCTCGGTCTATAATGTATAAGAAAACAATCATTTCGTCATGAAATCCAGTGGACTGTTTTACGTGACAAAAGCCTAGAGGTATTAAGCTTGCTATCAGATGTTTCATAAATGTGAGAAGCAGGTGTCAGCCAATGTTGCGACATTTGTGCTGGAAAAATGTGTGAAGCAATTATGAAAAAAAGTGTCGATTTAGTTAATCTGTAAACTAATTCATAGATTGTTTATAACGTAAAATATCAAAATATTATTATTTTGCTCCTATGAGTGAGTTCATATAGAACCTCTTTATTTAAGGTTTATTACTGAACTAGAACTGCAACAAATAGTCCACTTGATAAGATAAGTTAAGCTTAATGCTGGTAATTCAGGTATAATGCTGAAAAGAAAATTCATTAGCAACTATTTCGATAATTGATTCATTATTCAGAAATATTTTTGTTAAGCAACATTTGATTTGAACATTTGAACCCACTGCTAAATGATAATTTTGCTTTATTATTTATGTTTTGTACACACTGTTTAATCTTGAACAATAAACATAACCCGTAGCAACTGTTAATAAAAATAATTGTTAGCGGCAGCTCTAATTGCAACCCAGTCAAATTTTGACTTCAGCTATAATAAATCTATAAAATTAAGGTTAAATACTAAAAATCATAAAATCTTGTGGCTGTAAAAAACTACACCCACTGGCCACTTAATTATAATAAAATATAATATATTTAATATAAAATATATTAAAAGGTGTTTCCAGTGTTTTGGCCACCCTTTTACATAAATGAGGGAGACTCTTAATATAATGCACACATGAGATTAAATAGAACAAGGCAATGAAGAGCAGCATGAGCAAGGCAACATAACTAACAGAAGAGAAAATAGGTCTGGCAATTCCTGTTGAGCACAGATGGTTCTGTGCTCCTCTTGTCTCAACTTTACTCTGCTCTCCTTAAGGAGGCAACTCATTAATTGGAAAAAAAAAACTAATTCAGCCAATCCACAATTGTCAAGGACAATTACAAGAGAATAAATAAGAAAAAAATAATAATTTACTCCAGAAAGTGTTCTTTTAGCCAGCATGTATCAACTGAAAAGACTAAAGGAACATTATTTGTGTTTGTCCCTGTGGCTAAGTGAGCGGAGATGACTCTGGTCCCCACAGCTGTGGTAGCTGATTCTGTTTCTCACTGATTATCATCCAATAACTTCATGACATCCTTTACAGACACAAGGACAAATCCAACCGGGCAATAAAGGCTGTAATGAAATCTATTTTTTTCCCCCCTTCTAGACAATCTGTCTGGCAGACTTTTCATTTTCAGAACCTGCTGACTGAAACCAAAGTGTTTGTGCTACAGTATGTGTGTGTGTGGGTGTGTGTGTGTTGTCTCACCTCTGAAGCTGAGGTACTCCTCATTGACCTGGATCATGAATTCTCCATAAACATCACGAAATACGCCACTATACACCCAGTCAGACACAAACCTAAGATGAAACACAGCAAAAGTAGTAAGACACAGTCCTCTGGAAAAAACTCATCATCAAATCATTGAAGCAAAAACGTGTTCTTGGTTGAAGTGATTTTTTTCCAGTATGAAGAGCATGCTGACTCACCGTGTGTAAGGTTCACAGCTGCTCTTCAGCAGCGACAGCAGGACTGGGTAGTTCTCATTGCTGCAGTTATTCTGTGCTTCATTGTACAGGTAGGATAGCAGTTTAACACCCTGAGGAGAGCCACACGGCACTGAGCTGACATCCCATCTGATAGGCTAAACACAGCAGTGATGCTTGACATATTGCAGTTTGCAGATAAAAGAGCACTCACCACAGGGAAGGTAGCCTGGCCTGCACCCAAAGGACCATCTAAACAGCACAGTTCTGACAGGTACCTTAGATTAAAAGAAAGAGTTTTTTTGATCTGACTATATTTGCATCAGGGTCATCTCTGCCAGGACATGACTGTACTGTCGACTGAGCTGAGTTCAATAGTGTGAAGTTAACACTTGCAGAAAATAACCTTCTAACCTCACCTAAGTTGGCGGCCAACTTTACGGAAGAGGAAGCCAATAGTCAACAGGCTGAGGGTGGGTGGAGTGCTAAGGACACACGCCCTGTAGTAATGCAGGTATTTCCTCAGACCACCTGTAAACGCCTTCAAGAGACACAATTATTACTTTGTAAGATAAATTTCGTTATAAAACATCATATTATACAATTTAATACAGACCTTACATAACAGACAATAAAGTATATAATACTGGTGATTCCCAGGTTTAAGTATTCAAATATGTTGATGTGCAGTATTTCTGTGAGCCATCTCCCTTTTTTATTTTAGACTGAACTGTCCATGAAGTTAAACTTCTATATCAGGGGTCACTAACAGGCGGGCCACGGTCCGGATCCAGACCCAGACCCAGTAGCTGTCCCCTACGGACCCGGAGCTACAGATAAAACCGAACGTTTTGATTCAAAATCTAGCGGGACACCTTAATTTTGACCGGCACGGCTATTTCGATCTTTACGGTATTTATTTAGTGGACGCGAGAACGCATTGGCCAATTGAATGCGAGTTAAGCCATCCCACGTGACTTCACTTCGCCAATCGATTCTGTGGATCACAGGCGGTAAATTTTGCAACTCAACAGTAGATGAGAGAAAGTTCAAGGTTGGAAAGAAATTAATAAAGGAAGACGATGATAATAGAGAGACAGAGAGGAGAGAGACAACAGAGAGGAGAGAGATACAGACGACAGAGAGGAGAGAGATACAGACGACACAGACGACAGAGAGGAGAGAGATACAGACGACACAGACTCCAGAGAGGAGAGAGATACAGACGACACAGACGACAGAGAGGAGAGAGATACAGACGACACAAACGACAGAGAGGAGAGAGGGAAAGATACAGACGACAGAGAGGAGAGAGGGAAAGATACAGACGACAGAGAGGAGAGAGGAAAAGATACAGACGACAGAGAGGAGAGATACAGACGACAGAGAGGAGAGAGGAGAGATACAGACGACAGAGAGGAGAGAGGAGAGATACAGACGACAGAGAGGAGAGAGGGAGAGATACAGACGACAGAGAGGAGAGATAAAGACGACAGAGAGGCAAAAGTTGATAAAGGGACGATGAGACTGAAAAAGAATCCAGAATGGAAAGACTCCTTTCTCTTCATATTACCCACTGGGAGCACTAAACCATTGTGTCTGATATGTTCAGAATTAAAAGAGCCAATGTCAAACAGCATTATGAGACAAAACACAAAGGTTTTGAACACACATACCCACTCAAATCTGAAGTGGGATCACAGAAAGTTGCTAGTCTCAGAGCCCAGTATGACCAGTCCACCACGATCTTGAGCCACATGCTCAGTTTGATGTTACATAACAATACATTTTAAAATTTCAGTTGAATACCTCTGTTCTATATCAAGAAAATATACAAATGAACTTTTGATGTTCTTCATCTGGTGTCACTTTACCTGCAATATAATTAACCTATACAGCACACGAGTAAAGAAATGAGTAGAAATCACATTAATGAAGAATATACCGACATACCTGAAAGACTAGGCCCTTCTTGTCTGCACTCTGCAGAGAGAAGCGACTAAGCCTCAAGTAGTATGTACCATATTGGGCCAGCTCCCCCAAGAGGCGAGACACACTTTCCGGGGAAGCTCCTGACACGCACACACCAGGTCTGACATCAAACTGAACACTCTGGGAAAGAGATCACACGTTTACAGATCGTGGGAAAAATACAGTTAATATGTGTACTATCTAATAACAGCCAATAAAATGGCCTTGCAGCAAAGACTGTCTTTGTAATGCCAGAAATACTGAATTCTTGTCACAGGTGTCAGACAGTCACCTCCCTGGTGATTTTTGAGGCCATGGTTGGAGGAGGCATAATATTAGACTGCAATATATAATAGTCGTTTGTTTGTTATGTTTTTGTCCTTCCCACAGTTCTTTTATTAGAACTGGATACAATGATCTTGATGACTCCCTTCTGGGAGGGCAAAAATAACATAAGACAATATTTTGCACCACCTCCACTGCCTCAAAGATTACAGCTGAGTTTAATAAACACTTCTCAGACCATCTAAACAAAGTTTGACATCACAAAAGTAGAACTTAATGCGTGAATATTGCCTTAAACTACATAACATTGTAAAGTTGTTCATGATCTTACAGCCACCACCTCAATATTTGTGATAAAAGTTGGATAGGGAGACAACAAAAGTGGCGGGAGTGAGTAGAGGAATTAGTATTCAAGTCATGTTGTTAAAAAAAAAAAATTATATATATATATATATATATAAAATCTTCTGGAAACAATAAAATTTAATGGGAAACAATAAAGCAGCAGAAGAGATCTCCTGAAGTTTTATTTTTGGTATTAGGAATTAATTTCTGTGTCATTTAATGTATTGTGTCAAGCTACTGACTTGAACTTTTTAGTTTTTTTTCTTTTCATTGTCTCAAGGTAATGCACTTTTATAACTCAGCTGAGATTGTTTTCTCACACGTGCACAAATTGCCCATTGATTCTCTTCAGAGTCTCCTTTCCTTTGTTTTTTAGTAATTGCATGCTGTCTCTGTGCTTTTATCACCAGTCTAAAACGGAGCACTAAAACAACATAGCAGTGGCATTTTATTGCATTTAAGAGACTAATAAATGAAGATGATGAAATGCACCTGATTAAGAGGGAAGGTTGTGGACGCCACTCCAATCAGCACGTTGAGGAGGTCGGATACAAGTTGTGTCTGAGAGTCCAGGGGAAGCAGAAGGATAGGAGAGGGTGTACTACTGCTCACCACTCTCATCTCCCCCTCCCACAAACGATAGAGCTGGTCAAAAGCCTCCCTGCCTCCTTCAGTTAGATAGAGAGACTCCCTTTTCCCTGGTGGGCTAGTGGTAGAAACAGATTGGCATTTGATGTTTTGTTCCAGAAATAGAGATTAAAACTGAAAACGTAACCACAATTTCAACAGAAATTTAATGTTCAGGGATTTTGATCATCTGTAAATCATATAAGACATTTATTAAGCAAATACACCAAATGTCTGCAAGTGACATAAGTCTGTTCAACAGATCATTGATAGGTACCATGGAGGTGAAATTAGTAATTCAGTCATTCATCATTGTTGTAATAACTTTACTCTGACATGTCACTTACCATCCAACAGACTCCCAACAGCGGCGTCTTCCAGGCTCAAATGTGCGAAGAGCCTCCCATATGTCAATGTCTGGAATGGGGCTGGGCTCTGACTGAGAGTCTGGGGTCAAGTTGGAGGCTGACTGGAAGCCCTCATCCTCCGACTGATCTAAACAGGGAGGTACCTGCACACACAACCAAAAAGATAATAGTGATAATAACAAACCTGGGATTTAAATTTAAATCAAATAATTGCTAAAATATAAAGCATCTAATTCAGTGTAAAACTAATGTGCTTTAACTTACATACTGTGCTAAACTAAACCATGGTCTCTTACCCTGATGGCTAGCCCAGTTACATCAATATTACTGGGAACAGGGGGCAGGTCCAGTCTTATGTCTATGTCTGAAGTGCGAGTATGCTGCAGTGCTCCAAACAGTGTCATCCTGGTCTCCTTCTCAAATCTTTCTTCTGTTTCCAATTTAGTCCTCAGCGCGAGGAGTCCTGTGCCTGGAGGGGCATCCATCAGCCTCTGAGTTCCCCACAAACTCTCCAAAGTCCCCCATTCCTGGCCACACACCAGTCCCCACGCATGGGCCTCTAGCCTCTGGAGCTCCTCACTCTGGTAGCCCCAGGGTTGAGGCCTCCGTAACACAGGCCGCTCTCGTCTCATGTAGTCCATGCTGAAAGAGGTAGGGGGAGGAGGTGCTGAACCAGCGAGCTGCACCAGAAGCTCAAGGACTGCATCTACTTCCTTAAGGCCAGATGATGCTCCCTCTGACAATCTCTCCAGCTGTTCCTCCAGCCTTTCCGCTTCCTCTCTGCAGCCTGCCACCCTCAAGTCAAAACATATCATCAGTACTTTGTTTCTGGGCGGCGTGTTAGCTGTGGCACTTGGTCCCGAGGCAGACCCTTTGGTGCCATCTTGAAACAGCTTGGACAGGAGGGCACCATAGGCACGCTTCTTCAGAGCTCTGCGGAACCCTTCTCGTGAGACTCCTCCCAGGGCACGGCGCTTCCATGATACTCCAGACAAGCTGCAGTCACACAGGGCACCCAGCAGCTCAGTGATGCTGCTGCTGTTGCAGCTGCGTTTCATAGGGTCGTTAGGACTCGAGTACATGGTGCCGCTGTTCAATCAGCCTGTACGAGTGACACAAATGGGGTTAGTGGGTAATTCCACAAGAACAAATTAAAGCAGATGTTTAGCTGGACAATAACAGAGAATAAGTTTATTCACAATTCCAACAATCTTTAAGCCAGACTTCACATGATAATTGTTTGTTTACTGTTAAACTGTAAACAAAACATAAACTAGCCGGTAAATAAACTGCACCACAGCCAGCTAACGGTAATTGGCTAAGACAACATTTAGCTAGGTTAGCAAGATCACAATGCGTATTTAATCAACAGCCCGACAGCACATCGACCTAAATCGATGCATATTTAATTAACAAACCCTCTCGAGATGGTTTATTACGGAAGTTTCAATCTTGTATCCACTCCAAATGACTGCGTCCCGTACATGCTAACGTTTGTTATTAGCAAGCTACTCCTGATCAGTTCCTTTCCGACCTAAATTATGCAGCAGGCATATAGAGCGACGTGTGCTGACCATCTAAGCGGCTTTAAGAGTGTCTATATTATTCTGTCATTTCTTCTTGCAGCGTATTAATTTCAGTTAATATGCTGTGATGTTGATGTAGATAGCTAAAAACTAGCTGGTAGCTTCATTCATCTTCCATCATCTGTCGCGGGGATACGACAAAATAAGCATCACCCCCACTTGAATGTAATTGGACAATAGGCTGTTTACCCTGCGGTGATTGGCTAAAAATGTTGCAGGAGACACGCTGATTGGTTACTTATGTACGTCAATCACATGATAGGAAGTGTCATTCGCCACCGCGCTTTGTTGCATTCACGTGTAAAGTGGAAAAAGGTAAATAGCAGCTTCCAAAGGTGTGTGTCCGTTCTTGACTGTATCACGTATTTAAAATCGGGCGCCAAAGGAAATTTGTTCACTTTAACTTAATATTGCGCCTTAGGAGTATTTGTTAATATCAAATGGGAAGCTTCCCCAGATTCCCTCGTCTAGTTTCCACCATATGTTTCAATAGGTTATATTTTACCCTATCCCTTATATTGTTGCCCTGTCAGCAAGTTTTATTTTGGCCAGTATAGACAGTAGATTTATGTTGGACCAACAGTAATTATTTTAGTGTATCTGTGAATGAGACAGATTTGGGGAAATATGAACTTATTATTAATTTATAAATCATCGTCCCACAGCGCAGACCTTACAAACAGGTAGCCTGTAATCTGCTGTTTTCATGCAGTGAATCATTTGGGGTGGTGATCTAGTTTTTAATATTTTAGACACTAAGCAACACGTATTTCTAATACTGCTTATCACATGGGAGCAATATTAAGTGCTTGTAAATTGTGTGTTGTGAATTTCCGTGTGTTTATCTGTGCTTACACTGTAAGGTAGGGCTGGAACTGGTAAAACAAGGGAATATTGCAGCAGAACTGTATTAGAGCCACAAAACTGTAGTTTTCTACAACAGCAAAAAAATCCTTATGGATAAAGGACTGCAGAGTAAGTTTTTTCATCTTGAGTTTCTGTCCCCTCTGCAAATGCTACCATCCCCTCCTTACTCTACACGTTTAATATTAATTAAACATGCAGACTTTAACCCAGTTTGTGGAATTGTTTTTAATACACTACAGGTTGCTAAACATAGCTGAAGCCAAAGTGCACAAATTTATTATCTTACCAGAATATATTGCACATACGCATCATTAGACACAGATACAATTTTCTATCATTTTAATATTTGTGGCTTGTAACTGGGCACATCCCACAGAACCAAATGTTTTCTCCAGAAAAGTCTGCCTGGACTCGCCCCTCAGCTCATTAAACTCACTCATTAACAAAGCAACTACAGCTGTTTTTACCATGTGCTTATAGAGCCAGTCACTCTGGTTTAAAAAGAGTTTAAAATGAAACTACTTATAAAAACATACAGGTCTAAGCCTGTTAGAATGAAACTAATCTAACATGATAATTTAATTAGCTCTCTGGTTATCGCTAAGCTTAGAGAGCCCTACAACCAGTAGTTGCTGGATGTTAAATTATTCACCAGAACATCAGTTTGAAATAACAACACACCATCATTGTTTTTTTTCACCAAGTTCTCCTCCTTATGTTCTCTCAAGGCAGAGGAAATCAAAGCCAAATCTCATTAGAAGGTTTTAAACACATGGAGGTGAAACACAACCTGCTGGTATCTCCTGCTGAAGGAGAGGCTGCCTGTTGTATGTGTAGCATATGAACCAGACAGAAGCAAGATGCAGATTTTAACCCAATTTCTTGTTAGAAACACTCCAAAAAGACTTAGAATAATATTTATTATTATTCTCTAATATTCTTGGTGTGCAGTATCAATTTCTAGACATCGAAGAGTGTAATTACTTAGAGATCCCATCATGAGTGCACAGCAGATAATTTTCACTCACAAAATGAATGAATTAATAGAAATAATAAGTACAATTCCTTTGATTTTCCACCGGGCTAGTGCACAAGATGCAGTGCTTGTGATAATCAAGTGTAATCACTCATGCTTTGGCTGCAGCCCTTGAAGTTGCTCTATCTGTTGCCTGCATCAATGATCTGTTCACTTAGACCGCCTGCACGGGCCCCTGGACTGTCTTTGATATCCCCACCCCTGCATTGGGGTTGTTAAGCAGTCAGATGAAGTAATTTTGCCTTTCATCTTTCTTTTTTCCAATTTCATTCTTAGCTGTCATTACTTAATTAATGTTTTCGCAGCAATTTTTCAACCTTCACTGCCAGTGACAGAGATGCTGCTCGGCTATTTACATTATCAGCTCATTTCACGAAGCCAGATATTGGCTTTTAGTTTGTATTCTGAGCCATGTGACAGGAACCTGATGTGGCATTTGGGGAAAAGCATCAGCCATCATAGGGTATGCTGCATAAAAAGATAGATGCTATCAAAAAATCATTTGAGGTCATAACATGCAAGAATATTTGATAAGAATAAAGTTCAAGCACTTGGCCTTCTCTTTCATAAAGTGATTGCTTGGTTTGCATAAGAGATTATTTTCATAAATCCCCCCCATTACTCTTGCATGTGTATATGCCCCTTAGAGAATCTAAGGTCCTGTAATGAGCTGCAGAAAAACCAAACACTTAAGCGCAAAGATTCAGTTCACTTCAACAAAGACTTGGCTACCTGTGGTAAGTGTTACTCCATCACCCAAGGTGATTGTAACTCATGCAATATGCATGGGAGGTGAGTGTTCAATTGAAGCAAATCAATATTCTAAAAGTGAAAGAAACACAGGAGATATGAAGGGCGTATATGTCTCTGAGTTTATTCATGGAGGAGTGTATGATGAAACCTGTGGGTAACTAACTGCTCCGTCCACACACAACCTTTGTAAAATTAAGTTCATCCAGTACAACCAGATCAGGTACAAGATCGAGAATCTTCTGAGCTGCCTTGGATGGAGGAAAACATCGGCTTCCATTATTGGTCTTGTACAGAAAATGGAGTGTCCCAGTTTCTTTTATCAATACAGCACATTCACAAGTTTCAAAATGGAAAAAAGTCTCGACAACTGCACAAACAGTTTTTTTTTTCTCTTTTGTTTTTTGTCCCAGGACTCAATGCATAGGATTATACAGTTAGAATACAGTATTTCAACATGTTTTACAAAGATTTAAATGGTATAGGAAACAAGAAATAAAAATAACTGCACAGCAGTAAGAAAGGTCATTTGCCGAGTATAGATAGTCATTTATCGTACACATTGTGGAATAGCTTAGAAACACATGGCAAAAAAAATTAACACCACTGGAACAATTTTGCGCTATATTCAATCTACATGAGGATGCCTTTTGACTTCAGACTAATTTCAGAATGCCAAACATTTTCAAGGGAAACCCAAATCACATTGGCCACTGCTTTACGTTTATTTGTTTTGGCTTTTTGCCTTAGCCACCAAAGTGCTACTAAGCACACACCACAGACACCCAAATGAAATGCACACATCAAAATTGCAACCATAACAGAAATCATACTGAAATGTCTTCAGCCTATTGGCACGCAAATGGCTGCAGCAGGGTATCTTGCATTTTAGACAGCACACATAATATCACAAGTCCAAATACATTGCTTTGTCTATAGCACTATCATCATCATAATCACCTAGGTTACAAATAGAATAATTTAGAAACAATATACTGTATATGTATCATCCTATTCAATAAGGCACATTTTTGGTTAAAGAAAGGCTCTGAAAGAAGCTTCTTGCATCAACTCTGTCAGCAGTAAACAACAGCGGAGACGAGGATGGAGTCTGCAGTCGGCACGCAATTAAGATCAAAAGCCTCCCCTGCTGATTCCATTATACAGAGTGCCACTCTGCACTGCGCTGAGTGGGCAGTGCCAAGTGCTGTTGGTCGGGATGCCAGGGTGCCATGCTGAGAAAGCAGGCAGGCAGGCAGGCTTGAGGTCTGTGCAAACCTCTCTCTATCCAAGGCAGGAATCATTAACATTCTGGGGTCTCTGGAGCTCATTATGCTCTGTCAACTACACACATCCATGATCAGATACAGGGAGTACAATTAAATCATCTGTCAACAGCAAAACCTACAATTTAGAGGGGCGCTTAATGGCCCAAGAAATATCAAACCCTCATTTCTATCCTGTCAACACCTCGGCTCTGACAATGACATATCAATATTTCAATTACTATAACAATTATATATGTGATTGAACCTGACCTCCTCAACATCATAGAACACTAAAACCACTGTAATTTAGTTGAAAACATAGCATTTAAGTACCAACTGCGTCTCTGGCAGATTATTAACATTATATGCAATAGGCTATTTCATAACTTTAGAGGCAGAACGCTTGATGGTTATTTCAAACATTAAAAGGGTAATACTAAAATAATGGCAATGAAAATCAATGGACACTTAATGCATAAATAAATTTGGAAAATGCTCTAACATATTGCTGAATTGCTACTGTATGTGAATACATTTCATAAGCAAATGAGACTACTAAATGTGGCTCATGGTGTTCTGGCATTATTGCAGGGCTAATATGAGTGACACAGCTCCATGGTAGAATAAAGTTGCTTCTTGCTGACACTTACAAAAAAGAGAAAGTCCATTCATCATAAAGAAAAAATATCTGAAAACAGTCATTAACTGAAAGGTGTTAAACAATTTCTGAAATGTCCTTCTGTGCTTTAGTTGAAGTGGAATGTATCATGGCACTGTACAATAAAGGGAGACAGACTGTGCTATTATCGATTTCTACAAGCACAAGTGGCACTCCAGCTTGAAGCAGATTTGAGGGAATGTAACTTAAATATTTCTGAAATTACTGGTGACCTGTCAGTCATCTGAGCCTGTTCATCGCTAGAATAACCAGTGTCCTTATGAGGACCCTTTGGTCTCTTGTCAAAAAGCTCGATGAGAGTGTAGGCTCCAGTGTGTCACTGGATATGTGGAATTAAAATGACAGAAAGCAGGCGTCACATCGCCCTCACGCCTGACATTAGGCATCCTGTGTGTGCACACACATACGCTCCCACACATTCACACTCTTACAAGCCACACAAATGCACACTCAAGTTTAGCAACGCACACTCTTGTTCACGTGTTGAACTTCACACAGACATCTACGCACACACAGGCTAATAAAAACACTAACCACAATGTGATCCATTTAAAAAGATAAGATTTTTCCTTATAAAGCTTTCCGCATAAAGACTGCACGATAAAAAAAATATATAATACAATTCTTAAAACCTTTTCTACACAGAAAGAAATTGAACATCTGATTATCTCCCGTGCCAGTGCTCCACAGAGGGGCTTAATTCTCAAGACAGCGGTCTTCCACGCTACATTGTGGGAGGCAATATTCAGTGAAGCATGAGTGAGCGCGCAGACCTTTAAGGTTTGGCAAGTGAGCTTTAAGGCGTACCTATGACAGTGTAACCCATGATTTTCTTTCTCTTTGTGCTCTATCTGCATTTCATTAGTCCTTGTTACTCTGCAGCACAGAAAATTGTCCCAGGGCCACAAGTCCCTTCTCACCTTTTCTTATTTCCATGTGTAATTCTCTGAAAATAAAAAAAATAGAACTAAGCCCCTGTAGTCACTTGGCAGTATCCTATCATTCCCCTCCCTCTTCCTCCCTCCTTCCACTCGGTGTGTTAGAGATCAGTCACTTTGTTTTCCAGGGCGGCTGCTATCTGCTGGAGCCGCAGGGTCAGCTGTTTACTCTGGGCAGCTGGGTCCTCGTCTAGGGATGCAATGATCTGAAACAGGGAATGAAGGTGAGAAGGACAGAAATGGAGGAGAATTAGGTAAAAGAGGAAAGTGGGAAAAGTGAGATGGTGGGGTACAGGGATGAGTACAGGACAAAGAGGAGGAAAAAGGGAGGAGAATGGGAGTGGAGGATGGCGTTATTTGACATGAACAGTCATATAAGCTGTTATTGTTTGTGAGCCCCACTTAGGGGAGACTGACAGCCCCATTTGTTTATCCAACTTGTTCATTAGGTTTTGTTTATCCCCTTTTCGTGACCTCAAGTGGCAATGCACAATGGACGTTTAAAAATCAATTCCCAGAGCAATTTTCCAATTCACATCCCACAGAAATGCTTTCAATTAAAATTTCATACAATCACACTTCTGGCATATCAAGAGTGAAGTGAGAAAAAAATGAAAAGCAATAATATAGTGGGCAGTAGTGCATTCAGTGGAATGGCCTCCTTTGGGTGTGATAGGAAAGAAAAGGGCCTCTTACCCCATCATAGTATTTGCTGGCGTACTGGTAAAGCTGATGCAGAGCCACTTGTGTGTTCAGTCTATCTGTGTGAGACTGGAGAACATAAAAGACAATTTAAAGGTTAACTAGGAAATGTAGCTAAACCATGAAAGAGCTAAGACTTTAATGAGCAATCAGCTTTTTTGTTTCCACGTTAGAAAAACAACTCTGCTTACAACAGGAAAAAAAAATCTCAGCTCTGAAAACAAACCATTAGGTATTAAAGTCATAATCTGTAAAAATGTAATGAGATGGTTGTCGTTTTTCCAGCAATAATCATTTCATGTATTTATAGTTAGTATGCACAGGTATATATAACGTTTTTTCATGTTTGTGGTGAATGTGGCATTGTTGCATTGAATTCAAACTGTCTTCCTATGAGCAACGAATCTGCAGAATCATGTGCAATATGTAATCCAGTGTCATAGTTTTATTTTATCTCACTGATATCGGTCTCATTGTTAACTGTTTACTTTCTTAAATTCATGTCACAGTTGTATTTAAAGAACACTCAAAACTTGGTAACTACATTACCCACAATGCAACTCATCACTTAAGTATTTAGGTTTAAGTGTAGGGTGCTTTATGCTGGTAGCGGTTAAGGTAGCCTTGGTCTACTACGATCAAGCATGAGATGAAAAAGGGGCCTCAGAAATCTGTTAAACCACAATTGTCGCATTTTGTTACCACGTTTCCATCACAGCCAAGTGTAAATTATTTTTTGCAATATTTCAAGTTTTTAAGATAAAAACAACTCAATGGAAACACTTTGACAGGCGACAGCATGCACAACACCACTTATTCAGCAAGGTAACCAACTCCTGTTACCTGCTGTCTGAAAAACTACTCACACCATGTGTACGCTGGATAGATATTATTGTTGAATGTGAATTTGTTTTGCTGCCCTGTCAACAGATAAACCAGTTCATCTTCTGTCTTACTGCTGGCTAAGTTGCTCTGCTAGTATTTGTTGTAGTAGAGTACTTTTGTGAAACTCACACCTTAGTTGCTAGATGGAAATCTTCAGGATTGAAACTTGAACATTAAGGTGAAATAAACAACAAAGACAATAACAGCTGTTTCTCACCCGTGACACTTCTGCCAGATGAGTGTTCATGTCTTGGTCACTGACAGGCACCATTTTCCTGACGCCCTTGTAGTAACTACACACACACACACAAACACAGACAGTGGTCAAGAGATGGTCATCACCACATTATCTGACAAATGTTTTACAAGAAGCATTTTCAACAGAGACGATAACAACAGAGTGAAAGGAAATTGTAAAGTGCTGTCAAGACTTACTCGTCCACCATCTTCTTATAGGTGGAGATTTCCTTTGCATAGAGTAGTTTGTTACTTGGGGAGTCCTAGAGATAACAGACAAAACAATGGTGCTTTAGACTGATTGATCTTTGACCTTTCTGTTCTCACTACCTTCTACTTCTCATGCGCTCCACTTTATTCTCATCTTCTTCATCTTTTCTCCCCTCTTCCCTCTTGCTCTTATACCTCACTCCTTGCCCCCTCTCCACTACCTCCTCTTCTCTCCCGCTTCCACTCACCCGGCTGAGTTTGTGCTCGCTCTTCGTGCAAGCATCCATGAAGGTCTGGGCGATGACAGAGAGCGAGGCATCGACCATTTCAGACACGTGGACATCGAAGATGAAGTGGGGATTCTTGAGGATGTTTACCCAGAACCGCAGAGGAAGGCTGCATGGGGAAAAAAGGGCAAGAAAACGTTTTTTCGTCATGGTTATTATTGCTTCACAATGTGGGAAAATCTCATCTATTGAGTCAGGGAGGCATTTCACGTGCAAGAGCACTTGCCTGAGGTGCAATTGAGTACAGCACAAGATAATAACAGGGATGGAGAAAAGCCTTTCTTGTAGGTGCCAGTTTATTCAGAACAATACCCTCCGCTGTCACTTTATATTACTATTTCATATGACACTGACCTCTGTGAGAATTATTGCTGTTCAATGAAAATGAAATGAAAATGAAAAAACAGCAGAAGACTTTTTTCTTAATAACAAAAGGGACCTAGCTGAGCAACCATCAGTGATGCTTGTCTTCTCCAACAAATAGTGATTAGAATTGCTAAGGTAACAGCAAAACTTTGACCTTTCAAACTCCCGTGTAGCCTAACAACCTAAAGCACCGACTACACCATGTAATGCTCGACTACTCTTGCTAATTTCCCTTCTGAACAGGAAAACACAAGCTCCTTATGCTTCTTTCCAACCTCATGTCAGCGCTTGATTTCAAAAGAATATCCCAAAATACGGTAGTTTCCAAAAAAACTCTCCTCCCTCACTGGTGCGAATGCCCCGCCATCTGAGAAATGAAATGAACACCGTGTAAAATTCATACTGGTTTGGTAATATCTCAGGGGAAGGCTGCGGTGAGAATACAATAGAAGCATAAAAATAGCAATGTTGCTATAATCACAGAATTAAATTAGCTTGGGACATAATTACCATGTTTGTTTGTTGTTATGCCTCATACACACATTCATATTTAATACATAGCCCTCAGTTGATTTGATAAACAGAACGGGTGGATGCAGACTGTGGTGTGGAGTGTAGTAAGTAATTAAATTGCTCATCTCCTGTCCTTGTGTGGGTGCTCTCTTGCCAGCCTTACGTCAATCACTTGCATCTACATGCAACACGTCGTCTTGTATGCTTGAGCCTTAGCCGACGTGACACTAATTTATGCACTTAAATGTCACATGGGAGCAGGGGGATTGCAAATGCAAACTAAGTGAGCTGAAATTGTCTATTTGTATGCAGCTCTTTCTTGGGTAAGTAAGTTTTTATTTCTTGGAGACTTACTGTATCTCAGGGGGTGGGATTTGTGGTGCTGGTCACAGTCAGACAGTAAACGCTTGTGTGTATTTTCTCAGTTACAATCAGTGGTGGAAAGTATCCAGGTACATTGAAGTACTGTAGATAGTTAGGTGCTTGCAGCCTACTTGACTAATTTAATAATAATATAGATTTTAAATATTTGTGGTATGTTTACACCATGTTATTGGTATATTTATTAATACTCTTTTACCACTGATTATTGCACATACAAATTAAACTTTGAGACTGACCATGTACTGTTGGCAAGCGTGCAGTACTTTTACCTATTAGTCTTCCAGATATGGATGGTCTCCTCATCCACATTGTGTTTCAGCGCCTGCTCATCCAGGAAGTCAAAGAAATATTTGACAGCCGGTGGCACCACTGCCACAGAGCAAAGCACACCTCGGAAGAAGTCATCCACAAACTGCTGCAGTGTTCCCTGAAAGGAGCCACAAATAATGTGAGACAGGGCAGAGATAGAGAGCAGAGACAAAAATATCAAAACCCTGAGACATAGCCATTTGCAGTCAATGCGAGGGGAAGATATTCAGGCTTTTTGGGAAGTATTTTACCATTTTCTGACCTATTCAAACCTAAACGCCATGAATTAAGTTAGCCTTTCAACTGAAAACCTTTCCTGGAAGAGCAGAAATTGCCATTTGCTTGAATCAGAAAATTAGGTAACTACTTAACAATTGTCTGATTGAATAAACGATTCTGTCTTTGTACCTTGACAGAAAGGAGACGCGTTAGATAGATTTCTGTAATGGCTTTGGTCATCGACTTGTCCTTTATGCTTCCTCGTTTAGATTTGATCTCATCCAGTTCATCTGTCGGCCTCACCAAGTGAAACACCTTGTCATCTTCCAACAGAGCATTTCCTATCAGGGAGAAACAACACTTTAAAATTTCTTGCAATAATTCCAGTGCTTATTCATTCATACACTGCCTTACAGAACATTTTCAGATGATGAAAATTGGGAGGTTGTTTGTCATCTGAATTTGAATTCAGAGAGAATATCCAAGCTGAAATGCTAAACAATCAACTATTCTGAAATGCACATAAAAAGGCTGAAGATAAAAGTGCATATTATTTCTGCATATTCTCAAAGTGTGCTAAAACAACATGTATTAGCATGTTAAATGAGAGCAGGGATGTTGACAAAGGCCCTGGGGAAAAGAAACAAAGGCAAGTATTATATTGTCAAATACACATATGATCTGTGGGAGTTTCAACTAACGTAGCAGTGTATGTGGCACAAAGAGACAGACTTACGTTCTTCATGGTTTTCCTGGTTCTGGTCATAGTTCTGCTGAGTGTGGACCACTCTGGACAAGACTAACGTGGCATTATCACGAACCTGGAATGCACATAACAGAAAGCAGGTTTGCAATTGATTTGCACTCACCTCGCACACCTTGAATTTAAGAGGTACTGTGACTGAGGTCAGCAGTCTTTTTTAGTGCTACCAGAACTAATTTATGATCAATGCAACTGAGTGGACAGCAGCCGTGAGTCTCTATTTGGGTATTTACAGGCCATTTTCTTTTAATTCAACTCATTAGTGACCCCACAATACTGTGATTAGCACTATTCTGACACAACAGGCGAATCTAAGGGCAACAACTGCAAGACATCAGTGTGAAGAATGAATTGAAGAGGAGTGCCTTTGAAAGGATTTAAGTGGCCAAAAAGCAGGACAAGTAGGGGATATTTGTGAGTGACCTTTACTTTTCCAGGATCAATACTGTGCCAAGAAGATTTAATGGTGTTCTGTCGCCACTGAGCTACGATAGCAAAACCAAGGCAGTGACGGTGAGAAATTTAATGTTTTTGTTAAACTGATGAAGGCTAACAATGACAGAAAATATACGGTACTTTGTTGTGTATTTGATTTGTGGATCTAAAGATGTTTGTGTAACTTTTAAATCTTGCTCACATTCCAAAGGTTGCAGGTGCTGCGAGTAGCACTTTCAGCAGAAAACTTTGCTTTTACATTCTTGTAGCTGTTCAATAGTTAACAGCTTCCAAGCAAAATAAAGTACAGACAGAGGAAATATACACAATAAATCATTCCTCACAGTCTAAGATTTTTATTTAAAATAATGTGCGACTTGCTTGATGGACTAGAAATAAAGAGGTGCATAAAAGGCTTTGAAGGACCACTTCACCAATTACCAATACTGTCCTTGAGTGCATGTCGCACAATGGCATCCTTATATACTGTTCACGATAAATGTATCACAACCTTTGTGTCTTACAACAGGATTTTCAGTCACAAATGGCAGTAAGAAATAATAGCAGATAACAATAGTTTCGTAGTTGTATCAAAGTTTGTGTTTTTTTTATTCTTCCAATCGTAATTGTCTTAGTTTTAAGGTCTAGTTTGGTGGATGTTTTCTGAAAAACAACTATGGCTGTGTCACTCCCTCGCTCACTCATTCACTACTCAATACAACAATCACTAAATAGTTTACTCTATAGTGACAAGAAAATTGAGATTTTGGACACAAATCATTGTCATTTTATCGCCTCTCAGAGGTGTAGGGTCACACACGACTGTAATTTCCTCCATAAAAAAGCACGTTTAGTGCCAGTGTAGTGCCAGACTCGTGCAACATTTATTCACATCTCCACACTGATTAGGGATAAATATAAATGAAAAGGTTTATGAAAATAAAACTACGAGAAAATCAATTAAAAAAAGAAATCATATGGTGTGCGCTGGTATATTCAAGTCAGAAAATCTGCGGCAGACATAGATTACATACACACCACTGTGACACAAGATAGAAAGCTCAGCCTCTTACTGAAATGGCATGAAAATAGTCAACATCCACATGCCAACATGCAGCTTTTTACTTCACCACCGCCTCCTCACATCCCTTGCTATTTCCAGTCTTCATTTTTTAATATGTTGCATCACGGCAACAAATATTGTCAGTACTCACGTTGTAGTGTGCCAGAGTGTTGACGCGTTTCCATCTGCCCTCTTTCTGGGATGTCAAATCCAGATCTGACAAGATCTGCCCTGTTGAGCCTGGACGCCACTCTGTGGCGAAGGTAGGAGGAGAAAGTCAGTCAAACGTAAATTTATATCTGCTAGGTGGAGGTGTGTGTTGCAATATTTGGCAACTTGTCACCACAATACAAGGTATATTTTATTTAATTCAATACCAATTGCATTTATTTCATCATGGGCCACTGTTGCCCTGAGGTTATCCTGTAATAATGTGGTCTTAAATAAATCCATCTCGCTGTCTGGCCAGCTCTCACTCCAGGGATTTAGTGACGCACTTGAGTTAATTAGAGGTGAAGAAATACTAGATGTGAATAATTTAAATCTAATTCTAAACTGTGATTTTTCACCCCAACATTGTCAATTTAGGAAACTCTAACACCACAGCAGACCTGAGCTTAACGCCATCTGCAACATGTGATTCCTTTACAAGAACAGTCCCACCAAACATAAGGAGGTTATGTTTCTGATTCACCATGAAAGAAGACGGATCTCTGCTTATCTAAAATGTATAAAGGAATGAGATCTACACCATGCGTGGGAATAAAAATTGCTTTGATGTCGGAAAATGTCTATAGAGCTTTAGCCTTTCAAGTCCGTCCCAAAGGTTTCTGAATAGAGTAATGAGAAAAACTTTGGTTAGGGATGAAGGTTTTCTTCATGTTGATGACAGTGAATAACTCCACAACATCAGCGAAGCATTTTTTTTCCCAACCACAAACATATCGTCAAAATGGATCTATTAAATTAGTTAAAACGAAATAAATCATCAATTATTTATTTTCTGGAAATTGCATTCTGATTTAATTATGGATGTATTTCAGTCGGGACTGAAATAGCTTCTACATTCTGACAAGCTTGCCACTCCCTCTAACGATTACATGATTCGTCATTATTAGATATTTTCTGCTTTTACTCTTCCTCCACTTCGGTGGCCCTCATTTACTCACCCAGTGTTACACTGTCGACCTTGGGCCTCAGGGAGTATGGCAGGTTCCTGTACACCTGCTCTATGATCTTCTCCTTCACCTGCGAGATGGTGTCACAGTTCAGCACCTTGACAGGCGTCACATCTGGACCCTCGCCATGCACCAGCACTTGCAAGGTCTGGAAAACACAAACACACATTATGGTGCTAGCATGCACACCTAAGTACACACATGACAAATATGCAGAAATATTCCAACATGGTCAGAGCACCCACCCACAAATGCACACCAACACACACCAAGTCCCTGTCTGGATGTTGCTGCCATGGCAACTGAGCTTTTCTGAGCACACGCATATACACTGTAGTGACACCTGACAGGACTCCTGTCACCTTGGCCAGCTAATGACCAAGGCTCTGTGGGAGCAAACTCTGACCCACCTCACCTCCCACAGTCAGTCAGTCTGTCAGAAATAACTGACCACTAGACAGATTCAAACAGAGGGGCAAGAAATCCAATTGCTGAGGCAACCTCATAAACCCATGTGGATTTTAAAGTGGATGGGACAAGCACAGTGTGAATTAAAGCCAGTAGAAAACAGTGTCTCTGCTCTTGCTCATTGCATTTTTTTTCCTCCTCCTGTAATTCAATCACAGAATGCGATCCATCACGGCAGGAGATGTGTAACTCAGGCTAATTTGATAATTGCCCTTGACAATGCCATTACCCATGGGTCTTTTTATTTGCACTGACTTTAACAGAAAACAGCTGTGTTCATATTAGCTTCCATTATTGAAACACGATACTAAAGAGGGACTCCCGAAAACTGCCCTAATGGATCCAGAGCAGGTGCAGGTTGGAAGGTCAAGGATCGCTTGCGGAGGTGGCCTGTACTCTGTACTTGTACTAACATATAGTACTTTCACCTAAGCCATGGATTTTACTGCTGTATTGAAAAGTGTTGTGTATCTTGTTTGTGAGCTGAGAATACTGACACTGAAAATGGATGTCACACAAAAGTGGGCAGACGCCTGTGTTTTTTTTTTTTTGTGGTTGCCATGGCAACCGTTGTGTGTGTTTCTGTGTGTGTCCTGTTTGTCTATTTGTGCATGTCTGTGTTGCTCACCAGGCACAAAATACCATGCAATCTCAAAGCGGTGTGTGCAGCTTTTCTGACTGTGGAGTTTGTATGCTTGATTGTGTGTGTGTTCGTGTGTGTGTGTTCGTGTGTGTGTGTGTTTGTGTGTGTGTGTCTGTCCATCTCACCAGGACAGAGTACTCTACATCGTCGCCCAACAGGCCTGTGTCGTTGAGAGTGTACTTGGCTTTCTTCAATCTGGCGTCCACGGGCCCCTTCTCAATCTGGTGCTTGATGGCGCGGAACAGTTTGTACAAGGGTTCGCCTGCAGAGTCCTGATACACACACAAACACACAGACACACAGTTGTCACAGATGTTGTCAAGCTAATTGTGGTGATTAGCAGTTTAGAAGACAGATAAATGAACATTATCGATACAGAAATATACTAATGAAACAAATATAGAAGTCCATAAACAGAGCCCATGTTTTATAGCTGTTACACGTCATCATACACATTTTCTGTGATAAGGTTCATTCCCTGCTAAATGAATTAGGGGGGAATTATGTATGCTAGGACTGCTTTAGCATATAGTTATAGAAAGTTATACTTTTCGGGCCTTATTTCAATCTTATTACTTTAATAATGAAACATTAGAAAACAGGGAAATGTTAGAAACATCAAAAGTTTAGTGTTGCTTGAAACAACAATCTATTATCAAAATATCTATTAATTATTATCAATAATTTTCTGCTGCTATAATGATTTATTAACTAATCACTGAATCTCTGGTTATCATAATTCATGTCACACATTTATAATCCTATGTTACCTTCAAAAACTGGTAAAGGCAGATAGACATCCAGTTGCACAGCATCCTTTCCACGACTGTCTCTGACCTGGAAAACACATTAGTTTAATATCTTTATGAGAATCGAGTTGAATCACTTGAGTGGATTGATGCTGTGTGTTAAGCAGGGAAGAGGAAATATTTAATTATTACAGGGTGAGGTAAGCTTTTTCATGATGCTGCTTAAATTCTAAACCTACAGTAAAAGCCTGTCACTGATTTGCATTGTTTTGTGTGAACTCACGTGGGAGATTCAGAATTTGTCTTTACATATTTTCAATATGTTTATGTTCTTATTATGTTTTATGTTCAAGCGAGTGCACTATGTTTGATTTAGTTGCAAGACAAATTTCACCTTGAGGACAATAAAGCTGTCTAATTAAATAAAATCAACATGAAAGAGAGTTACTCCTATTATAAATGGTTTTCCTTGCATCTTCTTGAACATTTTAAAATGTTCCTTAAGTCAGTGCTGACACAAAATGTCAACAAGAGAAATTTCTGCTCTGCCTGTCAATGACATGATATTTTAATACAAAACTCAAGTCATTGGTCATTTGACAGATCACCCATCCTACTGTCAAATATCCCCCCATGGTGCCCATTGTTAGCTGTTAGCATGCCTAATTAGATGTCTTGTATATAAGGGGTCTGTGTTGGCACAATGGCCTAATCAGCATAATGAGCCTCTCCATTGGGAGATAATTAAGATGTGTACTTGCATAACAGCCAGTCACAGTGTGCCTAGCCACTGCAGATCACATAACCCCCTCCCAGCCGTGATGAGCGACTGTACTGTCAGACAAATAGGTCCTGCTGAGGAGGGGCAGACACCCATCAGTGGCTGATTTGACCTTGACATGATCATTACAATGAAGACAAGGTGAAAAAACAAAGAGTGCTAAAAATGGAGATTCTTTTCTTAAATTTAATTCCATTAAATTTGTCAGTTAAATGTTTGTAGACAATAATACAACAAAGAAATGAGATATTGCCAAGGGAAGAGAATATGTGGAGTCAATATTTCCTAATATCAGAGAGAAACATCCACAATATTTGGCAGGTTCCTTAAAATACAAATTAATTTTGCAATAGTGAATTATACAGTGATTTTAGGCCAAACACAACCTCATTTAATTTTTTAATCATTCATTTTAAAATTAATTATTTATTACAAAATAACATAATTTCATAATATAATAGATGATTACATTTCTTGGTGAAAAGGGCTGTTAGGAAAACAGAATTTGGGTCATGCTAAATGATGAAGGTGGTTTACACTCCTAAAGCAGTTTGCAAAAAGACTATTTAATTTGATTTAGGGCAAAAAGGAACAAAAGAAATTTGTAGGCTGCATCCCGTTGGTCAAGAGCAACAGGACAGGAAGAGGAAGGAGGAACAGCTGAAGTAGAATCAACCAGCACATTGTGGTTGGACTCCAACAAGGAAAATAAACAGAAGGAGAAACAGAAGGAGGAGGACTGGAATAGATCAAGCAGCAGTCTGGCTCTCAATAGTGGACTACAGTATTCAGTGTAAAATTCGACTGAAAACATGGCAACAGAATGAAACAGTGCACCACATCTTGAAAGGAATCCCAGTCCTCCTAATCTGGCTGATAATATCAGGGCCAGGGTTTAGTTCTGGGGTAATTTAATAGTGCTGGGAAAGAACAAGACTGCACAATCTAAAGAGCAAAAGTCGTCAGCCAAGTGTCTGCAGCTACATTAGGGGCTCTGTGGGATGTATTAAAGTGCGAGTTCAATTAAGAAGCTACAGTGCTCAAACGCTCCCAGCAACAATGTTAACATGGTTACTCTTAGCAGGTATAATGTTTACCGTGACTGCCTGATTAATTTAGCATTTTAGCATGCTAACATTTGCTGATTAGTATTGAAGTATATCTGAGTCTGTTGGGAATGTCGATCATGATACTGAGGATAATTATGGTGACTACACTTTGGGGCAACTTGGATGGCTCTGCAAAATTAAATTACTACAGTTCATCCTGAGAGCAACATAGAACATCTCACTGGGATAGTAAGAAGCAGAAATGTCAATATTATCATGGCACTGGAGGAAAAGTCAGGATCACTAAAACTATTTGGATTATTCCTCTGTGAATTATGACAAATTCTGCATCATAGCATCTTGTGTATGTTGAAATATTTCCTTGTATTATTAAAAAACGACCTTTTGGTGGCATTAACAAAAGATCAGGGGATCACCAAAGTAAATAGGATTCATCCTGTGGGTAACATGAATGTCTTTTGGCAATTCTTTCAGACATCTATTTCACCCAGGTCCAGAGTGGTGCACCACAGGCTGACACTGACATCTCTCGAGTCACTCTGCTGGTGTAGCTACAAGGCATCCACGTTACCCAGCTGACACAATGTTGTGCAGCTAGTTTTCCTTTGAGCCCTTAAACATGGCACTGACATTTGTGCATTGTGACTGCACCTGTATCTGCCAAACAACAGGACTGAGTTGATTCTTCACTTACCTGCGCAGCATGAGTTTAGGGTTCTTGCTGTTGACGTAGTCATTCATCAGTTCGAGCAGCAGTGTTCTCATAATGTCAGTGTAGTATTCCAGTTTTCCATGCAGAGCCACTGTCAGCAGGGAGGCAAAATACACCTTGGCCCTGGCGTTAAAGTCATGACTGCGCTCCAGGGTACGGATAAACTACAAACACACCACCACACACAGACGCACACAAAGATAAACAGGCAAATGACAAGCGAAATTAATGAGGAAGCCCACACACACAGAAGCGAATCCAACATAATATGCTTTTAAATGATCAAAATACTAATGCTTGTGAAAACAATAATTATCAAGGTAAATTCAGTTATGCCCTGTAAAATATTGTGGCTCAGAGAAGATACCAATTAGTGGAAGAGGAATCACCCACACATATGCAATTAACACCTCAGAGGCCGTTTCTGTGCCAGCAGTATTGTATTATTAGTAATCTTCACACGTCTCCCTCTGCTGCTACTCACTTCTCATACTGTACTTACTGAAACATTACACAGTTCCCAATTCAAGGGGAGGACAGTCTGAATTTAAAGCAGATGCAAAGGATATTGTAGTATGCTGACTGTGGTTGAGGCAGTAAATTAAGGTAAATGTTTACCTGGCTGGTTTGATTTTACCATGTTATTGCTATTGGAAAAATAAAACCGATAACAAATTTAACCTGCTCCCTTTTCAAAGCATAATTAGTTATTGTATATGTTTGATGGCTCTTTGCCATAAAACTCTAATGTTGTCCAGACACTGTTAAATCACAAAAAAGAGCTGCATTGAGATATCTACTGAATGGGAGTCTAGTTTCTGAGTGGCTCTACATCAGAGAGACAATACTTCTTAACTTCACAGATGACAAGGTTTATGCCGCTTGGCTAAGCTAAGAGGATTTTGTTAAAAATAAATTGTCAGCCACAGTCTATAAATCATGGTATACTGTGTGCTATATAACGTGTGCACCAAACAAATACAGAAATGTGACTAAAATATAAGTACCTCAAATGATGATCAAATACGTTTAATCATATGATAATGAAATATCATACGAATATTTAGAGCCACAGTAAATGCTATTGCCAGAATGCTAACGTGCTCACACATAATGAGTGTTCACCATGTTCAACCTCTTGGTTTACAGTGTTAACAAACTAGCATATGTTTAATTAGCAGTGAACACGAAGTACTGTTTAGGTTACTGGGATTGGCAATAGTTCTGCAAAATGTTGGTTGTAAACCAAATATTTTGACCTGATTATACGAGAGGAAAAGTCGGAGGATTTTCAAAGTTTTTACAAAGTGTCTCTCAGACAATCCATCTAATAGTAAATATTTCACTAAGAAGCACAAATATGAATCAAATAAAAACTACAGGGTCACTATATACACACATCT
The DNA here is from genome assembly GCF_900324465.2 of Anabas testudineus. NCBI lineage: Eukaryota > Metazoa > Chordata > Actinopteri > Anabantiformes > Anabantidae > Anabas > Anabas testudineus. The sequence continues at coordinate 17,854,465 of NC_046615.1, forward strand.
GTGAACCATAACTGTCTACGTAACAGGAACCAAAGGGATGGGCATCGAAATGAGTTTTAAAAGCATCTAGAATCAGTCACTTTGAGAAGTGCTTACGCCGCACCTCTTTAAACTATATGTGCCTATATTAAGTATATTTACATTAATGAGGAAGGTCTTGGAGTTCAGCAGGTTGGAGAACTGGTTGAGCGCCTGGGTCACTACGGCCCGTCGAGCCTCTGGGATGTCTAGTCTCCCTGTGATCATCACATCATTGGCCCCATCCTTAGAGGGCAAGAAGAAGACCCGGTCTGTGTAAGTCTTGTAGTCCAAGAAAGGGATTCTTCCCTCGCTCAGATCATTGGTGTGGTCCTCCATCTCGATCATGAGGTCTGTGAGAGAGAGAAACAAGAAAATGTCACCTGGTTTCTTTTTAATAAGTAGCTTTTGTCATTTGCGTGCACAGCTCGTCTGTCTCAATCAGCATGTCGTGAGAGACGGAAAGGACCATTGTCTGGAAAATTACTTCAGCTGTGAAATATTGTTTTCTTTTACTGTCGCTGTGAAACTGTCCCTCATAATTATGGTAACAATGTTAAGAAGAAGAATTCATTTAATTCACTGCATTACAATAAATCAAAAAATATATAATCAGAGCAATGAAGCATTTCATTACTTTATAGCTTGTCAGAAACATGGATCCTTTGAGGGGCATTAGCAATAATTCCCAGCTTTTGCACAGCTGCACTGGTTGTACCTGTGAATTCTTTCTTGCAGCGATCTCGTACGCTTTCCTCCAGATTCTCGAGCTGGTGCTTCACTTTCTCATACTCCCTCTCTGCCTGCTGGCTCTTTCTCCTTAACAGGTAAAAAGACAGACAAACAACACAGGTGTCATTCAAGCAGGCATGCTAAATAAAAAAATACTGCCACAGATTCGGATTCAAAGGCTACAAAAATTGGCTATCACAGATATATCAGATTGGTTTATGTTATGTTAGTTATTTATATTTATTAAGAGCCATGAAGAAACAACACAATGTATTGCAGTTTCTATATTTTTTAAAAGTTACAAAACATTTAGAGATACTTCTCATGTCTCCAAGCTCACTGATGGACTTGAAAAGAAAAGTATTTGTCAGTGGGCTGGAAATAAAACTAAAATATCTCTTCTCTTAGAATAATGGTTGGCATTAAATTGTAAAACGGACCCAGGAAACTATAATGTTTATTTATAAGGCTTAACCTTTTCATATTTTGACTTGTTAACAAACTCTTCCTCTAATCACTGAGTAGATAATGCTCACTAAATAATAGAAAACAAGCTATCACACCAGCCCTCCAGCAATTTGAATCAACAAGACTTTAGTGAACTGTAAACCTTAATGATCTGAAATGAAGCTATGTAATAAAGGATCATGAGTAGGTTGCAGCCTATGTGTGGTGCACAGACATCCCACTACAGCTTGTTAGTTTTTAGATGGATATCGTTAGCTGTGCTGATTCTGCACCGAGGATCTAAACTGTGATCAGCTCTTATGTTCTGCAGATTTTAAAAATCACCCCAAAACATATTTCAATATTTTTAATAAGTTCACCAAACTCCAAAGAGATGCCCAAGTCTACATTCATGAATATTTAACAAAAACACAAAAGAGTTTAAGAGTTCAAAAAAATTATCATCTAAAGCTGCCAGGTGAAATGTTTTGTATTGAATTCTAATGCTCTTCTCTTAGAGATTCCATGCCCACTTTAAGCTCTTAAAAATAAAATGTAATGTTGTTTTAACAACTTCATACTTCATGCGTTTTTCTAATTTTATGAGATTTCCTGATGTTTAAGATGTCTGCTACAGAACATTATGCATTATTTCTGCTTTGGGGTCTCAATATAATAATTTTTTATGTCTACGACTGGTACTTTTTATGCAGCATTACTTATCTCTGTTGCTAAATCAGTCCATTTGGATTCATATTATTTTAGTTTTTCTAGAAATGTGTTTATTTGACAATGGAGTTAGAACCACTGGACCTTTAGTCAACCCCAAACACACAAGTAACGTCCCCTTCATCATCACTGTATGTGCAGTTCTAGTTTTTTGTTGAACTGTTACCACTTCACAACAATTTAATACATGTGGGGTATGTCAAGACAATTTCAACACAAGCCAAAAAAGCCAAAAAGCCTGAGACTGGGAACCATTGCTTAAAAACACTTAATGTTTCTCAATTAAGTTGGATGTTTTTTTCTTGCCAAGTAGCCACCTGTGCTAGAAAACTGTAAAAATAACCACTAAATAACCCCACTAGTGATTATAGACAACTATAGACATTATTTATCGGGCTGTGTTTAGACAAATGTTTCTACAGCTACATCTGAGCTTAAAAAAGCCCACAGAATCACTATTTTTATTATGGTGAAGTTAGCCTAAAATAGCTTAACTTACCTGTAGCAGTACACGGAGATAGCGATGATGAGCAGCATAGGCACAATGACAGCGGGGATGATGATGTAGAGCGACAAATCATTCTTCTGCTCGTATTGCACCGAGCCCACCACCCACTCCCCTTTTCCAAACTTGATCTGTGCAGAAACACAAAGGGGGAATCTTATTATCTGCACAAGCTCTTCTCGCATTTTAGCCAGACATTTATTCAGGTAGAAGTCAATAGTGTCCAACTGTGCTGAAAAGGAAAAAGTGGAGGAGAATCTACATAATTGCCCACAGTTCTGCTAAAGCAGCTGCAGGACGTCTTTGTATTTTTTAAAGTGCCGGGGCTATATCCAAGTTGGTGGACCAACACTAACTGAACTAATGAATAACTGTATTGAGTTTGACACTGTATAATCAAGCCTTCTCTATGAAAGTATCCTGTACTATTGATAGTCTGGTGATGTCACTTCTTTATGCAGCACACAGCCACAGCACTGAAACAATAGATCACTTAGAGGAATTACCCAGAGGAGCATTCATCACAATTGTAGCTAAGCTATAATTAAATGTAATTATAAGGGCCTGTAGCTACATGAAAATTGTTCAACGAGTTAGAAAATGGGGTCTTAAGTAGCACAGAGGACACGCCTAGAAAAGAACAGTAAAGATTCATGATGCATGCCAGGTCTCAGCTAGTGTTAGTGTACAGGATGTGTGTACAGTGATGGAAGGTACATCAATACATTTACTTAAGTACTCTACTCAAGGTAATCCTTCAATAGTTTACAGTTACAAAACATATGAAGAATTAATAAAATATTACTATATACACTGCCTGGCCAAAAAAACAAGTCACCACCTGGATTTCACCAAGCAAATAGTTCGATTGGATATTAATGAAGTGATTCATATTTTTCAGCTGGCAACACAATGAGGTCATCACACTACCTGAATGTACTGAATGACCCATTTTTTTCCATCTATAGATTTTTTTTTATTTCTTAATTTGTGAAAGCACAGACTTAATTTTCACGCATGATCTAGCCATCACAGAGTCCAGGACTTTAACCTCATTGAGAATCTTCGGGGTTTACTGGAGAAGATTTTAAACAACAGTCCAATACAAAATGAGAAATGAATGCAACGACTGAAATAAATGTGGTGACGTTGCACAAGCTCATGCCACAGTGAACGTGTGCTGTAATCAAAGCAAAAGAAACAGTGTAGGACTTTTGTTTTGGCTAAGCAGTGTAGATTTAACAACGTGATTAGCAATGACTTTGAAACTACTACTTTGATATTATGTGCCTAAGTCATTTAAATATTTTTCATTTAAAAATAAAACTTTCACGGTTTCGTTTTTTCAAATCTGAAGATTTCTCGTTTTTCTTTTAATTAATTTGATTTATTATTAATAAGTTGGGGGTATACATTATGAAGGCTAATTGCTTATAACCATTACTCCATTAGTCTACAACCATTAGTCTTAATACTTCCTCCACCACTGTGTGTCTATTCCTTTTTTGATCTGACCATTAGATCCAGGAGCTCTGGTCGGGTGTCCCTGCGGTGCCGTCTGGAGCGAGCCCGGGGTGTGGTCGATGGTGGGTCCAGGAACAGCTTCTCATCCTGAAGTGTGTTGACCACACAGAGAACATCGCCCACAAACGCTTGAGCCTCTTTGGCTGTCATAGCTTTGGAGAATCCTCGACCCTGCAGTGGAAGACCGACTATAATGCTTAAAGTGTTGTGACTAAACAACATAGGGAGAATTAATTACTGCATTTATAAACCATCAAGCATGTGGATAATACAAAGAGTATTAAAAAATTATTGTAAGCACTTTCATTAGTAAGGGATGGAAAGTTTATAGCTTTACTGCTCCACCATGAGTGCCAAAATTAATTAAAAAGATTAAGATTATAAATATAAATATAAAATGTCAATGTAAGCACATTTCTAAGTGCTTTCTTACGTAGGACACTTTAGGCACAGATTCAGTCAATGCAACAATCTAGGCATTACAACATACACATAATGACTCGACAGCACACTTCTGTAACCACAGATATGCTTTTGGCTACTCTAATGCACACTAGAATAAATTAGCTTAGGCAAAAGGGAATCGAAGTAACTGGAAAAGTTTCAGACCTATTTTTTGCAATTGCTTTTCCCATCTGATTTGAATAAAGTGTGTTTACCCGAAGACAACTTAAAGACTACAGAAGCCCACAGATGACATGGAGCAGTTACTGGTAAGAGTTACTTTGATAATCAATTAGTTGTTTATTAATTTTCGATATGACTACACTGATAAACTGTATATCTTTTGGATTAATGAGGAGTGTCAGGCAAAACAACCAATTTGAACACATCACCTCAGGAAACTATGGTGGGATTATATAATTGTTTAGACTTTTAAAGACCAAGTGACTTCACAAAATCAAAAAATCATGTGGAATTAATGGATAATGAAACTACAGAGAAAAACTTTTTTCCAATTAGTTGATAAACTCAAATAAAACTTTACTAATTGTCATGAGAAAGCTTATTACAAGTAATAGAGTCTTGTATATTACAATACAATGCAGGGTAAGCGTAAGATGGTTTTGCTTAAGGACCCCTAATGGAGGTAGGCCTCAGCTGGGATTCGAACCCCGGTCGCCCGCATGGAGGGCAGCCATGTTCCCACAACACTATATAGCCAGTTTATCTGTTTATAAGTGTGTAATTAAACACATGTTTGCTAATTGCAGCAACTAATGTACATTTGCCTCAGTTCATTTAACTTCCAAAAACAATCACGCCACTGAGCGAAAATAACAAATGTGCTGTTATTTGCATAATTCTTCTATGCAGCGAAATGCAACTGTTATACAAGCAGCTAAAAAGTGAAAATGTGGTGCAGCAACTGCAATTCAGCATCTTTTTCCATTTTTGTCCTCAAGTCAGATAATAACATCATTTGTCTTAATTCACTCACACAAAGGAGGCTGAGTTCAGCTCGGTCATGCTTTAACTGCAGCAGTAAACGAAGCTGTATGGTCTGTACTCACGGTGACGATGATGATGCTGGCCTCTGTGATGACCTTCTTTGTCAGCTCGTGGAAGGTGGGGTCAGGGTGGTAGTCAAAGGGCTTTAATTCCCTTTTCCAGTTGTCCAGCTGGATGTATGTTTTAAAGTGCTGGTTAAGGGAGTCGTTTAGTGTTGGAGATCGAAACTGAAGGGCTGTGTCGTTCTTCTCGTGGGCGAACTGAAAATGTTGAGGGGAGGGTAAAATGTCACAATGTGACTCAAACAACCAAACAGTGACATTAAATGAAAAGAGGCAAGAAAAGACATGAACGAGAATATAATACCATAATGCAGGGTAGGATTAGAGATAAAAAAAAAAAAAAGCAAGCGGTGGGTGTCGAGGGATTTTTTAAAAGAGACAATGAATTAAGGTTTTTGTTCTGCGAGGGTTTTGGGAGGTGGTGTCATGGGGGAAAAAAAGCCTGGTTTTGTACAAGAGTAAGGTACAAAGTATGTGCTTCTTTTCAGTCATTCTATTAAAATCACTATCTGCCATCGTAGAATTGCAGCCTGAAATGAATCACAACTCATGTTGAGTCATTCCTCCTCTGGTTTTGTTTATTTGTGCGTGATTAACTGGACTGATGGTGATATTTCTGTCAGTCTTTGATTGCTTTCATACATAGTTGACAATACTGTGTGTGACAGCTAAACCATATACTCCTACACAAAGTCCAAGTCTTTCAAAAGGACAAGGTAAAAGGCGTAGGCCACATTGAGTAATGCCTTAAAAAGTCACGCAGACCTACTACAATCTTGCGTAATTTACAGTATCTATGTAAAAATGGGTTGCACCAGATATCTGTGAATAAATCACCAAGTTTGTATATAAAGTGAGAAGAGGCTTTCAACAACAACTAGCAGGTTTCAAACTAGCAATTAACAAAACCATGGTGCACCATTAAATCTAGCTCAAGAGTGTCTTAGCTACATAGACCAAAATGTTGGTGCAGTGTTTGCTAAACTTCATCCATCCTCTCTTTACTTTTCCTTTCCCAGTTAGATCTGCCTAATGTAATGCAGGAAAACTCTATGAGGCTGTGCAGGTATGATTAAATGCCAACATGCTCACGATGTTAAAGCTGATGACCTTAAGCCATACAGCTAAGTTAGAAGAATGAAAACAAGAGATTCAAAATGATCCCAAGAGTAAAAAATTACAAAAAAGACTAATAACTTATAACTAAAGATATTTTCCTAAGGGATCTGTCTGACACTTTGTCAGCCCTGAGGCCCAACAGCTAAACAACCACATCACCAGAATTGATAAAGCAGTGTGTGGAGGAGTTGAAGCAGCACGTGCGCCTCTGGAGTTGGACAAATGGAGAGCTTAACCACTGGAGTTGGAAACCTGTGTGGCCACCCCTGAGGTTGATCTTAGCCAGAACTTGCACAGACTGCAGGAGCAGTTGGAGGACAGTCAGCTGGAGAGTGACAGACTGCAGGGGGAGCTGCAGCATGCTCTACTCTAACTTGACAAAAATGTCAGGAACTTCATTGAAAAGCAGAGTGAGCATGACACCATTCTGCACCAGGTCAAGCAGTTTTTCATAGATGAGACAGTAGAGTGGGACCAAACTATCCAGAAACTGGAGATTGACCCGAAGCTGGTCTCAATCCAATCAAAGAAGGAAAAATATATGATCAACACAATGATGGAGATAAATGAGAAGCTTTGGGAGAATAAAGGGAACTGTTGTACACGGCCAAGATTTCACATACACCTTTGCAAAGTCCAACGTCAGGTTACTACAGCTCACTGGACATCTTAGATGTATGGCAGTGGATGGCACCGAAACATCTGTCTCCACATACCAGTGTTCAGAGCAGGGAAACCTGAATCTCACCTTCCCACGGGTTCCTCCAAACCCACAAATCCCAGAACATAGCAGTGACCAATATTAATAATAAAGCCAAACCGGCCAAGGCAGATGGCCGTCCACTCTGAGTCCATTTCTGCTGGAGGTTTCTTCCCAAAAAGGGATTTTGCCTAGTGCTTGCTCAAGGGGGATTTGTCATGTTTTTCTCTATAATAAAATAAGGTCTTTTCCTTACTATTGTGATAGCACTATATAATTTAAGTCAACTGAATTGAATAATGTGATATTTTATCATAAATTACTTATAAAACTGTGTGATACTTTTGTATCATACTTCAGCTTTTCAGACAAACCAGTGTTCCTTGCTAATTTGGCAATTTAAATTGCCTTTCATGGAAACTAGTGTTTCTTTCAAATTCTGCATTTTAATTGGAACCAGTGTTTTATTTTTCCTGATTTGGCAATTTAATTGGGAATTAATTAGGTTTTTTCACATGTAAAATCTGGGACAATTTTGGCCCACTAGAAGAGGAAATTCAAGACATGAAAACTTTCCAAATTGCTCTGAAAAGCTGAAGTGTGCTGTGAAGAGTACACACTTAAACTTATCAGAGGAACCAATGTTTTTTACTAATTTGGCAAACAAATTGGTAATTCATTAATCAGTATTTCCATAGGTAAAAACTGCAGGGAATTCTGTCCACTAGAAGAAATTCAAGACAATAAATGAACAAAAGGTCAATTACAAAATTACATAGTTCATTTTACTTTAATAGATTTATCTGACAACTATAGTTACTAGTTGCTCTTAAGAACAATTTAGATTATAAAAATTTAATATAAGCATGCAGCACTGCTACCAATTCTCTACTCTAAGTAAGTTGGTGAAGTTCAAACAAACAAACAAAAAAAAAAAATCAGGTGCAACAGACTAAAGGAAAAACCACACACCACTGCCTGAAGTCACTAGACTGACCTGCAAATTAATCAACATGTTTTACTACAAGTCAGCTGCCATAATAACTCCAAATATTTGGGTCTAGTTCAGTAGCTGGACTTAAACCAAGAGAAGCTTATGAGGCTGACCAGCCAAGGCCTTTGAGATAACACTTTACATCTGCTGCTAGGTTGTGGCAGCCAGAAGTCTTGTCAAAATTCTCCTGTCCCCGGGTACCAAATACCAAGGACTTGGCCAGAAGTGAAGTGGTGAAGAGCACCATAGTCACATAATCTTCTGTAACCTTAATGCCGGTATTAAATTTAGCCCTTTAAATGAAATGAACAAAATTGCTGCTGCTTAACACTGGCCAGCACACTGGAGGACAGGCAACGGCAAGCTACTCTGCACACCTCCTTCAAGTTCTCTGGCACAGTCAGCCCTACTTGATTAAGCTGGACAAGGAATAGTTATATTTTGGTGAGGGTGAAACAGTGGTGCTGCTATCTGCAATCCTACAGGTTTAAAGGATTTATAGGCAAAGAAGTGAGATGAAGTAATACTGGCTTATGGAATCTCACTGATGTGTGGAAGCAAAGAGAAGAAGAGAGATGTGTGTTTTTTTTTGTGTGTGTGTGTGTGTGTGTGTGTGTGTGTGTGCCCACTCAAACAGCTGAAATGCTTCACAGAGTGTGAATGAATCACCGCTGTAGTCGTGGGCTCCTGAGATGTGGGGAGATCGATGGACAGTACTGCAGCTGTGTGTGTATCTGTGTGTGGGGTAGGGGGGGAGTTGGCAGCTGGAAAAGTTGAAAAATCTCTGAGACAAAGAGTTAAAAAAAAGAGCAACAGAAATAGTGATGGGAGTATAGAGATGGTGATGGTTAGAAGTGGATGATCATCCGTGCTGACGAAAACATGAAGAGGAAGTGGTGATAGGATAATAGGGAAGTAGAAACCTCAAAAGCTGTCACGTTGTCTCCCTGGACCTTCATAACAGCAGTCTGGATCAGGTCAAAGCCAGAGCCGGTCACCAAAATGTTTCTCCCACCACTAAAACACACACACACACACACAAACATATGTATATAAGCACACACAGAAAGCATGTAAACCCAAATTTCTCCATGAATTAGTCATAAAATATAATCAGACAATAAGTGAAATATAGAGAAAGACAATGTATACAAAACAAAAACTACACTATTTTGTATTATTGAACACACCTAAAAAAACACAACAGTGCTGGTGTAAAACATAAGTGAACCATTGAAGTCAAAAGCTTTTTGAACCTCGTTTGGCATCAAATCTGTCTGTGCTACCCCAAAGGTGGATTTTCTTTGTTTGAAGTCATTCTGTAGTAGATTGAACTATTGCATCACTCTGCTTTCACTGAGCTGCAGTTGGCAGATGCCCACCCTGACATTATCTTTCAAGATATGCAGTTAACCTTGGAATTAATTTTCTACCCATCCAGCCTAGAGGCAGCAAAGGTACCACATGTCCTGATGCTACCTCACACACTACTTCATTTTAAGGGGGTTGTGTTCGTGTTGGTATGCAGTGCCTTTTTTTATACCATACTGTATGTGGGGCTGTGTGTTCTTCCCAAACAATTAACCTGACCCTAGTTTCATCAGTTCAAAAAACACTTTGCCAGTAGTGTTCTTTTTTTTCTTTTTTCTTTAGCAAACTTCAGGAAAATGGTGATGGAGAGGGTCTAAGGTGTCCTTCCATGGACACCATGTTCCATGGTGGACTGATAAATACAGTTGCTACCTAACTTTAAGCATTTATTGCTACTCTTTGGGTCCTTTTTTGACCTTTGTCGACATTATGCATTGTGCTTTTGAAACAGTTTGACTGTGGGCGGCTTTCACATTATTATCATTTGTTCCTATTCTTGGTAGTAAGCCCTCTGTGACATCTTTTTGTAATGCATGGTTCACATTAGAAGATGCTCTTTGTGACCAGCAAACTAGAAAAATGTTTTATTAAGTGTTGCATACTATACGTCAGATGTCCTCTAATCCACACATCCAATAGTATTTTATTGGCTGGACTCATTGCTAACTCACGACTTTTGTTGATTAGACTTTAGGGTTCTAACCTACACTGTGAATTCTTGAATTATTCATTCAGTATGGTCAAATCAATATAATGATTTGTGTGTCATTAGTTAAAATGACCAAATTTTAGGGGTTCAAAAGGATCCCTAAATATGAGTATAGACGTATCTCGGCACAAAAAGACAGACTCAAAGGCAGACAGATACATTTCTTAAATTTAACTTGGGGTAATTTTTCACTGGAGATGAAAACAAATTAGTTTAGCCTGCAAGCACCTGTGTGTTTTTCCAGTCTGTATGTCTAATCAGACTGTGCACCATACTGCTCTCAGTTGCACAAGAAAATCAACATAACCATCTAATGCATCAATTTTGAGCAATCATCAAGCCGTTTGTTATAACATCAAAGACATAAAATTTGTATCCCCTTCAGCCAATCAAAACTAAGTACAGAAAATATTCAGCCCACGCAGACATGCTCAGCAACTCTAGGAGGACAAAAAAAAAAAAAAAAAAAAACTCTTAAAAACAAAAGGGTTCTTTACATTAATAATATCTACTGTGGTTTAGACAGACAGAGGCTTGCAGGGCAAAGAATAAGGCAGGTTCCTTTTAAGATTACTATTCCATTTGACCTTGTCATAAATGTCAACTTTGCAGTTTTCGTCCTGCTTTTCTTTGCTTCTCTATTTTAAAAACAGATGTGTGTTGAGGTATTTGAGGTACTCAAAGGGAAATGTCATGCTACAACGGACAAAAATAGCACTTTGATTAGAGTTAAAAGCCCTTCAAGTCACTACAATAAACTCACCAGACAAAGCTTCCTTTGGGCTCGTGGTCCAGAATCGTGGGGTTTTCCATGAATTGGAAGGCACTTGGGATGGATGTGGTGGTACTCTTTCCATACTTCATTGTGACAGTGAGAGGGTCAGAGGGCACCTTATCTGCTCGGTATTCTCCTGTCCTGCAGGTGATCACTGGTCCAAACTGCTCCCTGCCAAGACAAGGACAGCTCTAACTCAGTTCTGGCTGGCTAGAAGAGTGGAGATCACCAAGGTCACTGTGCAGAGGAAGCAACGCGGCAGGAGTGTGACAGCTTGTTAAATTCCATCTTTGCTGCTTCTCTAACTCGTTATTTTTCCGTTACCTCCGCCTAAAATGTCACCATGAACCAGTTTTTACAGAGCAACCGTGGTCACAACAGTACAGGCAAATGGTGAGAGAAAAGAAAATCCTTCTTATGACACCAAAGTTAAGGTCAATTCCATTTTCAGTTTAGAAATGTAAAAAAGAATATTTAAAAAATCTATTTATGGGCTTCAAAGTGTACTGTAGAATTTGCATAGAATACCCTGTGTGAATAACAAGTAGCACTTATCAAGCAAAGACACTGAATTTAAACAGAATTGGTCTTTGGCATGAATGACAATTATTGAGAAAAGAATTCCTTACACAGTGCACTCAACACCTCCGATGGTAACCTGGACATCCTCCCGACTGCCAGTGTCCAGAAATTTCCCAGTAATTGTAATGAGGGTGCCCCCAGCTTTAGGACCTTTAGCAGGCTTCACTGCATCTGGAATCGGGTTCTGATGATGGGGAGGGGGTCACGAGATACAGAGTGAATACATACTCTCTTGCCACTGCAAGAATTTACACACACAAGCTTCAAAACACATACAAACACTTGATGCACAGAGCTATGTTGTACACACACACACACACACACACACACACACACACACACACACACACACACACACACTTTCTCTCACCCTGCTTAATCTCCCAGTCTCTATCAGAACTATTCACACACATTTACATACTCACACTCATACAAGCACCACATCTGCCTCAATTTGCTGAGCAAACAGTTAGGCGGAGCACTCCCCTGTGGGGAAGCTTTAGCGGAGCCAGTGATATGAAAAGCCAGTTAAATAGCTATGCTGAAGCCTGTTAAAGTATTAGAGAAAAAGAGGGGACTGCTGTACTGCACAGCATCTTGTTAAAGGGGAATGCATACGAATTCTGGATTATCATACAATGCATTGCCATTGTAATATGACAGCATCTAGGCGCTTAATTTGACAATACACTGGGATGTTGCATTTAAACATTTAATTTAACTGGCATGCCCTTGGTGAAAGGGTTCTCCGAAGGAAACTGAACATTTCATAGATGCTATAAAACAAAATCAGCTGAACGCATTAGGGTATGTCTGTTTTGGGGTCAAAACTTGCATGTGGGAGAGTAAGAGAGAGCATTTACCCTGTAGGTGAAGTGCAAAAGGGATGTTCCTCTCTTCCCGCCTTTCAACTCCACCTCAACGGGGCCCCAGAGGTTTTCAGGGTCACCAGGGCCAATCTCACACACCACACTGAATAGGAAAACAGACACGAGGTTATCAATTTAAGGCTTTTTCCCCTCAATAGGCAGACTCATCGTTTTGATTTTAAATGTGTATGAACAATGGTGGTTGTTTCTTTTAAACCAATCAACATTGAATATATTCAAATAAGTTGTAAATAAGACAAAATAAAGCAGCCGTCACTGCAGTCGAGGATTTGAGGAACTGGATCCAGAGAATATTTGTCATTTTTACTGGGAAAATGACTTGATTACCAAAACAGATGCCGACTACTCAAAGAACTGACTCATCTCCTACTTCGCCAGTTCTGTGGAAGCACGTCTGAACAGAAGGATTTTTGGCAAATCCAAACATTTGTCCGTGCTGCTTCGACTTCCAGCCTTGAGCCGTTTCATTGAAAACAAACAGTCTCATGACACATACTGTATATAGGCAGATATATTTTTACTGCATCTTGTTTTAATTAGAGAAAGTAGGGACACTTAAACTTAAAAACCTAAATGGGTTTCACGTTGTAAACTGGGAAGACACACTAAACAAGTTCAGCTGTTGTGTGTGTAATGTTGTTATGAAGCAGTTATGAATGTAGTATGATTTCTAATGCCAGATTGGTTGGCTCTGTAGGCTCAGAAATTGAGCCCTCTGGGAATTTTCCACATTGCAATGCCTGGAGTTTACTGGGAATTGTGTGATAAACCAAACACATTCAAGTCTGCTGCAGTCCTAAGGGAAAAATGTGTTGCTGATGAAAGAGGTCAGCAGAAAATGGCAAGTCTCATTCTGGCTAACAGGTGGGTCACAAGTAGACTAATAAAAACAACAACAGTCGTGTCAAAGAATGAAATACTGCAGTGGAACAAATGTAAAAACTAAAACAAGTGAGAAACAGTGTGTAAAAGAAGGGACGGGGCAAGTAAAAATGAAAACAGCAGTGGATGTGTTAGCCTCCAAAAGTGGATGATTTAAAGGTGAAAAACATCCCATCTGGTCTCATAAATCCCGGTTTATGCCTCATCATGCAGATGGTGGGACAAGAATCTGCCATAAACAGTCTTTTATAGGCCATTTGTATGAAGTGAACATTTTTACTTATTGTTAATTCGAGCACTTTTTAAAGCAGTACCCACACTATGAAGCATAGTTTGGATGAGGTCAAAGTGTGAGAGCTCCTGCAGTATGAATGCACCACTAAAAACATATGTGGCAAACGTGTGATCAAGTCAGTGTGCTATATTTACACACTGAAAATACGACAATAGACTCTGACTCTGAATTCGAAGGGGGGGTAACAACCATTATGAGTCATTTAACTGACTGAGTGGCCATAGACAGTATTTCCCACATGGTTTCATTTAAAAAACTGTTTGAGGACACTTTTGTTGTGATTCATGTTGCAGAGGTTTTGTTTTCATTCTTTCCCAAGTCATTAATCTTCTCATTACTCCAAACCCCCAAACTAGCTATTACTAGTTTGAAAGTAAAATTCATTGTTGCATTAGCATTAAAAATATAATAATAGGGGCCATTTTTCTACAGAACTAGTACTTTTACCTTTTACGGAATTACATCTGTTTACCGTTAATACATTGCTCCAGTGGTACTTTTACTGAAATAAGGATGTGAATACTTTTCTTCCCCCCCGACTGGCATTCCTCTTTTAAAAGAGTGATTCTGTTTCTAAATTAAGGAGTGTCGGGAGACTTTCAGATCAATACAGTGGCATAATGAGCTAATTAAAATATACACCCAGGTCACCTCGAGGAAAGACAAAGCACTCCTTAGCTGAAAAGACATGACCAAAACTGTCTGTACACAGTTTGGCCAACACCATACAATATACACACATTTTTAATGTCGCTCATACTTATGCATAAATACATCAACTATTACCTTGTAGAGACAGAGTACTTCTCCTCCTGATGTTTACAGGGTGCTCCAACTACTGTGATGCTTTTTATGTCTTCCTTGTGGATGCCGAGGTTAGAGCCACGGATCGTGATGGAGATGCCTCCCTTCAGGGGGCCAAAATGAGGGATGATCTGGATGGGAAAATACAACATATGGGGGTTGGTTGGGTGTTTATAGGAAGAAGGGATTGGAAATGGATTTAAATAGATTAGTTGTGTCGTAAGAACACACAACAGATTTATACAATCTGGTTAAGTCTGCTGCAAAGTTGTAGCTAAAGTGTTTAATATTCAAGACCATGTTGGAGAATAACATCCGTAGTGTATGACTCAGGTCTGGATGCTTACGTGTGGCTGAAACTGGATTTGTGAGCCACATACTCGCTGCTTGAGAATAATCTCAATAAAAAACACATTACAACGTATCAGGTGGTGTGTTTTTTTTTTTGTTTGTTTGTTTTTTGCCAAACACATTTTAGTGAATTAAAGCCAATGGTATTCTCTTGTGGAAAAGTTTTACTCTGTTTTGAATTTAATAAGAAATAAAGCTACAAAAAGATCATTTCAAAGTGAAACATAAACATGATCTAAGTATAAAAATGCAGTAACAGTAGATAAGATAAGATTTATTACGTTCTTTTTGTATATTTTACAGACTTATAATAATGCCAATAATGGCATGTTAGTTCAAAATGAAACAAGCACAATAAAAGTTCAACTCTTTGAAATAAATAGTTAAAAGCTTGTTACAAAGTGAGGTTACAAGCACTAACTTATTACAAGCATAGTTATAACCTATGTCACACTGACATTAACACAGTCACCGATTGATTTTTGTCAATGACAAATCAAGTACAAACAAGTGAGCAAACAAAGAATTAATCCAATCTAGAATCTGGATGTTGACTTGCAGATCAGGTCAACACACCCTCAATGAGAAACAGACTTTCAACTCATCCATCGACGAAAACAGAAGAAATCCAATGCTCCAAAACAAAATCCAATCACCAGTCAATGTCTATTCACCGCTAATCACAAGTATTGGAAACACATGATGTTCCCAGTTCAAATGTCAAAGTAAAGAGTTGATGACTATGTAAATACTCACATAAGAGATCTGGGGGGCAGGACACTCGATCTCGTAGGGATTCTCCAAGCCTTGGGTACTGCACAACTTCTCATACACACACGCCTTCTGCTTGGCGCACCACACACACCTGTATTTTGGGTCAGCGTTCTTACAGAGACTACAGTCCTCTCTGCCCATTGAGCAGTTGTATAGAGTCACTGTATGGGAAGTAATAAGAAGATAAAAAAAATATATAGTTAAATACAGTATATTACAATATTGTAATGTATACAGTGCAAATTCAAGGCTGCCATTTCCCTTCACTTCCTTTTATAATCTTTTTGTTGTGCTCACTAAAATCTTTCTCAGCATTGTTTTCTTACTCTTTAACCACCATAACCAGATGAGAGAAGAGAGCTGTCAAAAATATTGATTTTATAATCTGAGTCTGCCTCAGTTATTACCATGTGTGCTCAAGGCATCAAACTTTAAAGGGGAACACCACCGATTTTTCACATCAAAGTCTGTTTACAGGTCTTGTACTACTGTATATGTAAAAAAAAAAAAAACGTAAAAATAATCAAGTCTGTTGCTTAAAACGTTTAAATCATGAATCCCCAGGTTTAGACAACAAGTTTCACTCCTCATCCCCGCCTGAAGTTAGTAGTTCAAAGTTAAATTGCCTGCTATTATAAATAAGATTTTTAAAGCTGTCCATCATGGACCCAGTGAGTGCAATGTTAAATCACTCATGGACTCCCTGCATAAGTAGCGTCAGTGCTTAGCTTTTGCATCACAGGCTACAGACCGTCTCTGCCCTAACGTGTAGGTGGCGTTAGTCTGAGAAGAAGCCTCAGGGCTGGAATAAGTATCTTCACCTTCTCTCCATGTTTTTCAGACAAAAGAAAAAAAAACTAGGGCTAGTGCATTGATGATTATTTTTTGCAATACCTTTATTATAAAAAGTATTAGTAGCAGCAGTTTGATTTTAATGAGACCGAAGGCAAGGGAACTCTAATATAGGTCTCACAGTCACTTTTTATTAATTCCTTTGAAAGCTTCATATTCTGTCAAAATGTGCTTGATGATACTGTAATTACCTAGTCATTTTCTGATTAATTTTCAATTGCAGATTAAAAGTAGCTTCCTCAAATATAATGGAGGCACCACACTGGGACTAGCAGTGCACCCTCGGGGCATTGTAAATAAGATCTCCACATTAAAATGTGCAAGCGTACCGTTCAGTATGCTGTCCATCTTCTTGCCCGACTCCTTGTCCTTCACGTAGAAAAGAACATTGGTCTCCGGTGACTTATCGTATGAAAACTAAGAAATTGGAAGAAAATTAATTATTAACACAGAATCCAGTGATTAATGGCACTTAAGCTCTTCTCAGCAAACAGTGTGGGCTGCTGCTCTCTCATGCCAAGTAAAAAAAGGCAAGAGAAAAAAAATTATACCCAGTCTGGCAGATTTTCAGCTGAAGAAATCAATGTTGGAAAAGAACATAGCTGGGGGCTAGGCACTGTTTGAGCTTCCCAATAACAGAATTCACAATGCGGATGGAGATAGAGCTAAAATAACTCTAGTGAGGAAAGTGTGTCCATTAGAGGGAGCTAGAGAATATCAAAGGGACTCTGAAAAACAGTTAAAGGGGGATCTGATTTATAAGACTGGAACATAAAGTCAGCTGTAGATAGAAAGTGTCCATATGGCCATCACAGAAAACATGAAATCAAGTGGTACTCCACAGTATATTTGACAATTTTAGAGTTGCTCTTAATTGCACTTTGTGAAACGAGTCCACAAATCAACCATAGTTCAAGAGTGTTGAGTGGAGGGAAAATCTGCCAGACGCTATTTGAACAAGCACAGTAAAAGGAGAATTAGCAGTTCAGTGTGAGCACTGAGACACAGTCGAGTTTCAAGTGTCGAACCACTATCAAAAACCCATACTCACAACAAATCCACTGAAGGTGTAGAACGGCCCTTCCTCAAAATTGACATCTTCCTCCACATTTCTCATCAGATCGGTGCCAATGGTGAAAGTGTGCCTCTGGAGAACCGGACAAACAACAAGAACCATGATGTGATCCATTTTATTGTTCTCTAATCTTCCTCTTTTTGTCTCTCTACAGAACAGGAAATGTAACAGACTACCTTGTCCATGCAGACTCCTCTAACCTCACTGTTACCACGCACAGACGGCTGGATGTTTTTTTTTTTATTTGTCACAACTTTGTGGCATGTGAAAAAACATTTACAAGTCACACCACTGTCACGATCTACAGCATCAGGCGCTCTGTCAGGCGGCATTATTGACCTCCTCTCATGCACATGTGGCCTCCACTATATTGGTAAAATGAGCACAAGTGCACGGACACCACTTAGTGCCACACACAGCTGACAGTGTGAACACTCATTCTCCAGTGGATTACAAAAACATGCAGAGGTAGCGAGTTTGAATAGAAACTACAAAGAATGGATTATAAAATGATTGAAATGTATTTGAATACAGTATCAGATATAATAATTCATATATCACCCTTGATACTGGATCCCCAATCTGGTCCATAGTCTCAAGAGGTGTTTTAAAAAAGCTCACAGCTTTCACAGAAATGCCTTCTATTCTGTGTCTGTGCCACTTTACCTGGTAGAGGTCCAAATTGATCCCCTCAAAGCTGATTCGAGTCTTGTAGCCCACAGGAATCAACACAGGGTCTGGATTCTCAAAATGAGGACACTTTGCTCCCTGAAAAAAAGATCAAAACAAATCAGATACACCCACTTTCTAGCATTTACATTTTAAATGTGCCAACCACTTAACGGACACCCTCATCTGTGGCGACTGATAAGTGTATCGCTGAAACATCTGCTGACTTGTAAATTGATATTCTCCACCCTACAACATTTGTCATGCAAGATGGTGGCAGCTGATACGAGGATTTGAGATTTTATTTTAATTTTCAGGAGGAATTTAGATCGTTCAGGCGTTGCATCGCATGTGGTGATTAGATGGGTCTTACTAAACTTTGGATAAACCTTTTCCAACATAAATACACTATAGGAGAAAAGAGTTTTTGACCTGCCGCTGATGTGTTAACCTTGGAGATGACAAACCTGGCGATGCTTGATGATGTGTTCACCCACAGTGTTGTCCATGTCGCTGCAGGTGTGGTCATGTACGTTCCACTGGCAGCCCCACTGACTGGACACACATGACATACACCTGAGAACACACACACATAATGATGAGAAAATGCTTTCCCAGACATAATTAGGCAGGAGCTCACACACACATAAAAGCACACATAAACAAAAACTGAAAACGTGCAAACTCATCAAAGAGCGTCCAACACAAAAATCCATGCTGCTGACAACAAAATGGATCTCTACAACTTCACATAAGCAAAGCTCGTTCATCACACATTCCTCGGCATGAAATAAATGAAGAAAAAAATAGGGAGGAGAAAAAAAAATGGTGAGATCGACTTTCATTTTTTGATTAATGAAAAGGAAACTGAGGCAATTTCCTGAGCTTGGTAATAAAAAGAGGAGAGAAAATGCAAGAGGTGCATTCAAAACGACCATGCATCACAATTTACACACAGAGCCTTGATCTCTCATCTGTTCACGCACGGTGATACATTTACATCAAGGTTGTCAGCTGATGCTGTGTTCAGTGTCACTGTGTATTTTCGGTGAGTGACAGAGCAGAACTGATAGATTAAGAGTCTGACTCACGGTGTGTTTTCGGATTTCCTCACTGTGGCAGCGCAGTTATAGAACTTAAACTCTTTCATGGCCAGCTCCACGGTCTCATTGACGAAAATCCTGATGGCCACAGCTACGAAGTCTGAGAGCACAGCAAGTTATGGGTTAAGATGGGCTTCATAAACAGTTTGGGGGGCATAAAAGCTTAACACAATATCTGACACATCTATAGTAGCTTATGATAGAATGCTATATGTGCATTTTACTACAGGAAGGACAACATTTTTTATTACAGAGCAAGACCTCAAATACCTTCATACTACTAATACTTATGTTTTAATTTGAAAAGTCCCAGCTATCCCCACATAAACCTGCTAGTGAACTCTGTGTTGGCTCCAAGCACCCATTAAGTCCAGACCTGCCAGTACTTGCAGGAAATTATTTAGCCAATGTGACAACCCATCTGACTAGCTAAACAACAGCCTGAAACAGCACAGCAAATAAACAATTTCTTGTGGAGAATTCTTTTTGCTTCTAAAAAGCGCTGTGTTATGTTTCAGAAATGTATTTTTATGATATTAGAGAAGGTGGACGCTATGAAACATTTACACAAAAACTGACTTATACACTGGAATTATATTAATTTGTGTTTTGTCACCATATTGAGCCTATTATAAAGTAACATTAACTAGGCTACTTGAACTTTTTCCTAACAAATCAAATTACTTATTCCCACTGACACGGGGAGAACATGTGATGTTTGTTTGGTACCAGTTTAATTCCCTATTTTTACCACTTGGTAATGCACCATTAGTTATAATGAGAACAACAGACATCCGCAGCCAAGGAGGGTTTATAATAATAGGTGTTGAAGGCCATACCTTGGTCCTCAGGTGTTTGGGGTATATGTGATGGGTTAGGCAGATTGCAGGAGACCTGACTGGACTCAGACATGGTGCCTTCACTCTGGAAAGACTGAATTATGCAGTGCAGACGGTCAGAGGGTCCGATGGTAGGAAGAGAGGGGATGTTGATCTTCACCTGGACAGAAAATAAAAAATAAAAATAAGTATAAACCACTGACAACTGTGGCGATCGTGGGTTGTTTGGCTGAATATAATTCAAACATCCCAATGTCACTTAAGTTACAATACAGAAGATGTTCCCTGTTGAAAGGCTGAGACTCAGTGAGGGTGAGAAAGGAGGAAATGTGATGCTGATGGAAATACAAAAGTGAGTCAGAAAAGGATAGAGAAGTAGTCAGGAAGCATAAGAAAGAGAAAAACAACTTGAGAGAGAAAACGCATAAGAGTGACTCTCCATCTTCAGGCTGTGAGTACAATCAACTAGGTCGGTTATAATAAGCTGGTTTGGAGTTTTCTGGATGGATCAATACAGTGCAGGAAGACCCAGAGCACGGGGTCTCTGATTCACAATGGAACCTGTTTATTACTCAGGCTGTGTATGTTTGTGTGACGTGCATGTAAGTGGGGTTGTGTACTGCAGAGCGCGAATAGAGAGAAAGCAATGCAGAGAACAAAGAGAGAGCGGGTGAGCGAGAATGAGTGAGAAGAGAATCAGTGCTCTACCTTCT
Organism: Anabas testudineus; assembly: GCF_900324465.2. NCBI lineage: Eukaryota > Metazoa > Chordata > Actinopteri > Anabantiformes > Anabantidae > Anabas > Anabas testudineus. The sequence goes on from NC_046615.1 coordinate 17,875,431, forward strand.
CAGTGTTTTTACAGGAAAGGTTCGCGGGAAAGAAGGAGACAATCTTGACACACTGCTGCTTGGGGCTCCACAGCCAGCCATTCTTCTCCTCTGCCCGTCGGCACTCAGACCTCCTGGTACACCTTCAGACGAAGGATGAACAACTCCCATCAGCTTCTGCTCCACATCCCCTAAATACTTTTACCAGGCCTTATAAAAAACAAAGTCTATGGATTCAAAGAGATTTTCAGTGTGCCTTTGTGAACGACAAACCTATGGCCCAATTGATTTAAATCAGGATCTGTGCAGATTTTCAAAATGAAGTTTGTTATATATATATATATATATATATATATATATATATATATGAAAAACATTAAATGCCAACTGCGGCAGCTGTTTTCGCAGCATAAAAATGACAAAATTTAGAGTTGAAAGCAGCTACATTTATAGTCAATTAGTTATTTTTAAGCATAATGTCACATATACCCAAGCACATATTTGCTGCTTTGTCTCTTAGATGCAGACTGGATACACATTTAGGTTACAGCATAATATAATAAAAACTGATAAAAAATATTGTTCATTTCAACATCTGACAATTTGCAATCTAATGTGATACAGTAATCAGATATGCTTTCATAATTACACTACACATCACGGGAGAAAGGGAAATTAAATACACAACATACAATAACAAGAAATTCCGCTTTTTGTTTGTTTTCAATCTGGTAAAGCACACAATCCAAAATACACACTGTGTTGAAGTGTCACACAATACAATGTATTAGATTTCAATGGCAAATACTGTATGACTGACATTGTTTAAGAAGTGGAAGTTAAGCGAGAAATGTAAACAGGCTTCTACTAACAATTATTTTTATTATTGACTCTATCTAATAAACCACTTTCTTCATTCAAGTACTCATTGTGTCTATGAAACGACAAAAAACACAGAAGGTGTTGACATTAAATGCCATGTTTCCACTAAGCACTGCAGCTTCAAATCCAAGTCCCTGTGAAATACATGATACACAATGCCCCTTGAATCCTTCAAACCCTGACAAATATAGGCTGATGAGAGTAAATTGCACATACTGCCTTCACTGCATGAGGCTGACAAACAGCTTTAATTCCTTACGGCTGCACGGACAACAGGAGATGGAATATAAACACAGAGGGATACTAAAAGTGTCTGCAATAAAACACGGAACAAATACCCCGCTGTGTTTTACAGATGGAATTTCATGTGTGGGTGTTTGTGTTAGTCTGGCGTTGTGCACATGCATTTCTAAGTGAATGCATGAGTTTGTATGTCCGTGTGTGTGTGTGTGTGTGTGTGTGTGTGTGTGTGTGTGTGTGTGTGTGTGTGTGATCCTCACCTGCCCTCCAGGACACACCAGCCACAGTAAGGGTCCTTCAGTTCCACGCAAGATTGGCAGTCTTTCTTTTGGAGGCACGTCTGCACTGGCACCTTGGTGATCTGGAGCATTACAACGTGAAATATGATCAAACAGGGCACCTTAGGGGAGACACTGCACAAAATGTGATGCATTTTAAGTAGAGACAGAAATGCTGCTTGGTTTGTTGCAGGTGGGCAGAGTGGGAGTAAAACAAGTCATGTCACAACACATGGTTTCTCATTTCTTCTGCACATGTTTAATTACTAAAACAATTTCTTCTGTCTACCCACTAAATGTGTTTTGTCCCCAGTGGCGGGAAGTACATTTACTTCTGAAATGTACTTCAGTATGCTCGTATGATTCATACAAAGTGCCTGTCTGATCCAAAATGACATCTAAACATTTATGGAGTGTTTCAGATGCTGCTTCCAATATTTTTTGTACTTTTCTGAAAGTGACAGTCATCTCAGACTCAGACCACAAAGCAGCTATTGGCCAGGTGTGCAGAAGGAAGAGTTTAAGCTTTGCTCTCATATAACTGTAAGATCATCTGTTCCAGACCAACGAATGGCTGCTCACATCTCCGAGTTGTTCAGTGATTTAAATATACAGTGGAGCAGAAAAGAATATACTGATACTGAATTGCAATTCAGTCTCTATCATGCTCCATATGATTCAATCATCTTATAATAATATTAGTAATGTCATGTATTTAATAATACAAAACACTAAAAGGAACAATTCTTCATAATGGCTAACCTTTAGATTTAAAGTAGTACTTTCCATACAAACCTTTACTTGGAATTAAATATTTTTAAATGTTGTATTTACTTCCACTTTCTATATTTTCCTCCAGCTTCCTCCTATACTGACTACACACTGCACTATAAACATGTCACATACAGTTAAAGACAAATGAGTCATTATGTGTTTGTGAAAGTCGTGTAATATGTGGATAGGTCACAGATTCATTGTCAAAAACTTGAGTCATCTACAGGGAAATGTATCAACTTCCCTTGTGGTAAAATCTCTGTTAGACAGTATTAGACTAATACTCTTTTCCTGTGTTATTAAGATTAAATTGTTGTAACAGGAGAAGGAGCTAGTGAAGAGAAACATTAGACCACATCTACACAGGGTGTGTTTCAGTCGTGTTCTTCTGACAGAGACAAAAAAAGATCTTCTATTTTTAATCAATACAGTTGTCGACAAAGGCGCTTTAATTCACACTTTACATGTGAATCAAAACCATCATAACCACAACCCAAAGCATTGTTCCGTAGGCTTCAAATCGATTTTATTTTTGGTTTTGTGTCTTTGTGTGCAGAATCTGTGCCTGAATGGTTGTGTGTATTCACGTTATGTACAGTTGGCTGCAAAAGTTTGTGCATGCATTGCAGGTCTTCTATGTGCAAAAACTGCTGCACAGCCTTTGGTGATCTATATGTGTATATATGATGAGAAAAGGGTTAAGACAAGCAAACCTTTTTCTCTGTGGTGATGTAGAGGTTGCTTTGGAGGAGGTCAAAGAAAAGGTTCTTGTTGACCTTCTCTCCTACGGTGTGACCAGGCATCTTGCTGTACACATATGGCTGTTCGGTCAGATGTACCTTTGCAGAAAACAAAAAGTTAACATCAGACATAAGGACCGAGTTGTCCTTCCCTGAGGTAAAATAATTTGAGAAAAAGATAGAAAAAAACAACACATCAGAGAACAACTTCACCTTGAAGACCTCTCCTTTGTTGTTGCCCAAAAAGGCGATTGTGTGATCGTTCTCCACAGCAACAGCCACGGCGGTCAGAAGACTCGACATAGTCAACACTGCATTTGCCTTTAAGGCAAATCGTGGCTTGCTGGCCAGAGGGGAAGGCAGAAAGTCTGCACCACAGGTGAAGTTTTTCAACAATTCTTTCTGTAAGGGATAAAATATGACACATCAACACATTATTACTGTATGACTTTTAGTTATATTATAATTTATTAAAACACTTATATATATAAGCAAGTTGGGGACAAAGTCAGTAACAGCTTCTGTTAATACTCATTCAGGAAAAAGTGACTCACACATAAAAATATACAGTATGTCCTGTGTTGCATTATCAGATAATTAGTTGATACCCAAACGTGTTGAACAGTGGCCTCCTTCATTTAAGGTTGTACTAATACATTATTGATGCATTGTTGATGTAGCCTCAAAACATGTATCTGCACTGTGTCTGTTGACAGTGTTCTTTAAAACCCAAATCTGTTCTGGTTAAAAAGACTAAAGCTGTGGACAAGACAGACCCAAATATCTGATTTAGCCAACAGGCTGCTTTTTCCTGCTATGTCTATACGGTTTTAATCTGAATGAGTTAAAGAAATTGGGAAAATAGATATGGGGGGAAGGAAAATATGGAGAATGAAGAGAAGAACAATACAATAAAGAATCTTCAAAACAATACGTGCATTATTGATTACAACAAAAGGGAATTCTTCTAAACAAATCCACGTCTCCCATTTGCTTCAGACAGACTTTTTAAAAAGGTTTAAAACTTAAAAACAAACAAAAACAAACACCACTTACTCCAATGTTTGATGTACAGAATTCCTCAGTTTTAGTTGTGTAGGGAATATGTACAGCAGGATAGCCGCCAATTTTTCCAGAGTCGCTGTAGCAGGCGCTGATAATATCCACCAGCCTCTCGTTGATAGAGCTGAGTGGGTACATACAGAGGGCAGAGTCGCTGTCATCATCGTCAGGACTCGCCACCATGAACAGAACTTTGCTCCATGAGACGACATTCCCATACGAACTTGATTCAGTCATGACCCGCGCAAGCTCTTTTCCTGGAGAAGCCACAAATGCAGCTTGAACTTTGTTGTATCTATTATTTGGACCACAGTTTAGCTGGAGCTCCGTGTGGGAATAGTAATGGTGGTCCTCTTCGCAAAGACGAGACACAAAGGTCAGGTTTTTGTTATCTGTACCATCGAGAGTCCGCGAGAAGAGGAAATAAACAAACCCATCCTCTTTGAAGGCATGGCGGAAGTCATGTAGGTATTTGGGAGCAAATGGTGTCGTCTGTACTGTAGAAGCTTCAATGATGCTCTCAAACACAACCCACTCCCGGAAGTCCTGAAGGATCCGTGTGCTGATGAGTTTTGTACTGTCCAGGGTTCCGTAGCCCTTCCCAACGAGAAACACACTAAAGTTCTGTCCATCTTTCGAGTAGCTGGACATGACAGCCACCACATTCACATTGTCCTCTATGCTCGCCACATAAGTCCTCTCTCCTTTGCTGTCACTGTAATACAGCTGCTGCTCCACATTGGTCAGATTCAGGAGAGAGCAGATGCCTCTGTAGCGGCTGCCGCAAACTATGAGTGAACCGTTGGACGGGTGGACCAACAGAAGCTTGTTTAGGTTGGGCATGGGCTTCGTATCCTGGCAGGCTGAAGCAGGAGGGGTACAGGTCCGGGCATCCTCTTTGGGACCCGTTTCAGCACGAGCTTCCATTTGGAGTGATGGTCCCAGCTGATAGATGGTGTTGACTGCTCCCAGGTAGATGCGACCGGTCCGGGGGTCCTGGACCACATTGTTGATGAAATTTTCGGACAGATACTCCAGGACTGGGGTGCTGCTCCTCGCCTCGTGGGCTTGTGAGGTCAAATGGCAGAAGAGGAAGAGGAGGAGAGAGACCCAGCTTTCCATCTCTGGAGAGAACAGAAGGAGAGACATGCTGTATAATGATGTTTAATGCACATATGTACAGTACATTAACAATGGAACTAGTCGTTACTGAAAAAAAGTCTCAATCAATCTGAATACATCAGCAGATTTCTTGATGAAAAGTCTTTGTTTTCAGCTTTGTTTAAGGTTGTGAGCTCCACAATTTATATCCAATTCACCTACATTATACTTGGGTGGAGGCAGGAATCTCAGTGACATATCATGACATATCTTTCTAAATACAAACAAACAGGCATACATTAGAAAATGTGTATCATATTAGGGTTTACTGAGTAAAGCTACTTGGAAAACTGCACAGAGCTGCAGCTGTTTGTGTATGACTCAACTCCCTGCTCCAGTTCTATAAAGGGCGTGTTATTTTGGATTTAATTGACTTAATATCAGAAATGATCACTGGTGAAAAAATAAAACTGCTCTGTGTGGGGGTGAATAAAGATTAAGGCCAAGAGCTAGATCTCACACCATACCACAGTAAAAGCCTATTTAAAAAGCTTGGATCCATTCCAACTTCATTTGCACATCCCCCCCCCCCCCCCCCTTCAACAACACCTCGAAGCAAGATGTGCTCAGGAAGTACACCGTTTTGTTTCAGGAAACATGATCACACGATATCCCTGTAAGATACAGACAGCGTCATGTACCGGTGAACAGCATGCGCCTGTGGAGTCCTTGCCCACTGCTGTTTGCCCAGGCTGTGGTAAATATGGAACTGCAGGTGGCTTTGAAGCAGCTATTGCCCACACAGCAAATGTGCATCTATGTTTCAACGTGGTTTCAAGCTCGCTTCCTCTCAACGGTATCCCGATTCTCATTCCATCTTGCCAGTCAGGTCCACAGGCACATTTGTCAAACTGAAACCCCTGATGAAACTTTCAAGAAGTCACCTGCCAGACCTGTGTTTTATGACATTAACCTGCCTTCCCTCACTGGACTAAGTGGGGAGACCACTGATTGCACATGTTGCCGGAGGGGGGGCGTCTGTTAATTTCAGTGACAACTCCCATTTGCATGTAAGTGCCCACTGCTCAATTTTCTGATTTTATTTTTCCTTTCCATTTATTGCCTCAGCCCCCCTCCCACAATCAATTTCACTGCGTAAATGTATCATGCCCTTTTCAATTCATAGCCTTAAATATTTCCATTAAAATTGAAATGGGGCAATAAAATCCCCGTCTGTGCTTATTCAGGACAGAAATGTGTGCAGTTGGTTTTCACAGCTTTAATTAAAAGGGAGGGGCAGTTGCTGTTTTGTCACGATTTAACTAAGGGGAGTCAACTAGGAAAAAAGGTTTACATACACACTACAGGGGTGGACACAATAAAAGGAACATCATGTGAAGAGTAATTTCAGCTCTAAAATAACGAATCTTCAATTACAAAGACATTTCCACTGGCAAAAGCTGAATGACAATACGAGCGTGTGTCAGCGTTAGGAGGCGCCACAATAACTCACTTTTATGTTTGACTTTTCAAGGAAGTGTCCCAAACTGCACGAGCTGCAAAATGTTTTTGCAGCCTCAAAATGGTGACAACATAAGCAAAATACCCTCAAACTGCACAAGAGAGGAGGTAAATTGCAAAATTGTTCACAGAGAGGGACAGAAAAATTGCCTTAAAAATGATCACAGAATTAAATGCACCTCTGCAAGACAGTCTCGGTGTAGTTACGTTTTCTCAGTAAAAAAGAGCTTCACAAAGCCTCTCTCTGGGCGTATTTAGGGCAGGACTGCCTTTTGGCAATTACTTGTAAGAAGTTAGGGCTAGAATGCAGATGGTCTTGTACTGAACCAAAAAACTCTCAGAAAAATTCTATTTAAGCTACAATAAGTTGAACGCTTGAATGCACTGCCTGTGATAACCGACAAGGTGCTAGTTTATTAAAATTTCTACCTATAGCTGTTCTCATTTTCAGTCCTTTGGTAAGTGCCGATTCCCGTTTCTGAGGCGTAAATGTAGATTTTATTATCATTACATCTCAGTTTGTGGTCACTTTGTTAGTTTTCACTCAGTAAATACTTGCAAAAAGCTGTTATGTGTTCAGGTTACGGGTTTAGGTAATTTGAAATGCCTCTTCACCTTTAACATGCATTTTTGCTATTTGTGGAAACATCTGGCAGGAGCATGCTGAGTACAGGTACTTCAGCAGCTTCTGTACATACTATATATGTAAATTAAAGCAATACTACAGTAGGTCTGCACATCTAGAAAAATGTCTGCTGACAGCTGTTTGCTTGATGCTGCAGAGAGAACAAGGAAGACTGTGCTGTCTAAATATTGAGTGTGATTGCAAATATGAACAGTAATTGAAGCATGACTGCCTCTCTGAATGCACTTCCACTGTGTGCCGTCCACTAAAAACCGCAATATACTGTACATATCAGTTCACTCAGCCACCACACAGACAGCACAGAGAGACTCAACAAAAGGTGGATTATGTCAGTGCTACTGTGACAGAGAATGACTTGATTCCGTTGACTTCTGATCAAACAAAGCTACTTTCTCAGACTGTGATGTACAAGGCAAGGACAATTGTCTTGGGGTGCTCATTTAGGTTTCAGAAAACTCCACTCACTTACATCCATGACTTCAAAGAGTCCTTTTCCTATTCATGCAAATCCTATAGCCAGGCCCCGATCAGAAAAAAAAAGTGTCACGCAAATTTCCCTCAGATGCTGCATTGTGGGTCAGTGCAAACGAAATTCTTAACATATTTCAAAAGGAGGCTGTTCTCTCCTAGGATGCCTCCTTCTGTCACTATCACTTTTCATCCCTTTTTCATGGCTTTAATCCTGAACGCCGGAATTAAAGAGGCTTCAAAGAGTTGAAGAGAGGCAGATGTCTGGTGGAGGTGACACAGGTGGAATGAGGCCCATTTCTCCCCAGACCAGCCCACCTCTCTTTTCTCAACAAGTCTCTAAGCTGCTGTGAGAGAACATGGCAACTGGGTATACCATCTAACACGTGGCTATTCTGAATAAATAAAAAGCTGCTAAATTTAGAGCTGGTGTGCTGCATCAGCCTGCAGCTAATGAAGCCTCCGATGGCCTGAGATAAATAATAATGAAACACAAAATGTGTTAATGAAGCTGGTGCATCTGAAAAATGTGATCGTGTGAATGACTGCTGCTTGATAGTCATCATTGAATTGACCTTAAATTACAAATCTCAACTCATCCTTCTGCACACTTCTGCAAGTAACAGGCTATATATTTTTATTGCAGAAGTTTAACACTGAATCTTTAAACTGAACCGTTATCGTCTCTGGTCGAATCTGTAGCTTTTAGCAGTGCACCTCACAGGGACTCACAGCTCAGCTGTGATACACACTATGTTACTTGCTTGTTTAAAAAAGAAAGACTGTAAACATGAGAAAATATCATAACACTGTGTCAATCACAAGGTAGTTCTTCACATATATACACCTCCAATGAAGCAGTTTCTCGTTTTTACAGTATTTGCAAACATACTATTTGTTTATGAGTAGCAAATGCTACAAATATTTACAAAGAACCTCAGAAATTTAGAATCTAATTCAAAGCATAACGAAAATTAATTTTTGGAGAAAGACTTGTTTTGCCAGTCATGTAGAGATGCAACAGGCAAAAAAATCTTCCTTACTAAATGGCTTTATCTGGATACATCAGCGGTTTAAATTGCCAATCCATTTGAAACAAATTTAACGCAAAATTAGTGCACGTGGACACCACCTGTTGTCATCGACTGTAGGGATGCTGTGAAATTCATGTTGCCCTTGTTTGACAATGTTGGAAATGAAACCCACTCGCCAAATTAAGGGGCGGGGATTGTGCTAATCATTCAATGTGTGCCAAGTTTGTTCAGTCTGACCTGGAATGCAAAAGAAACAAAAATGGACCAAAGGTTCAGGACTATATCACATTATCAGTACCGTCTAAAATACTTTATCTAGCAACAGACAACGCTTATGCACTACGGAAATAAAAATGTCAGAGTCAATGCAGAAGATTGCGGTGTTATCAACACTAATACGATCGTTTAGCTTAGAAGAAAAGTGACCGAACTGCACAGACATAATTTGATTTATTGAATTCTAACATCCTGCTTTTCTTTGTTTGCATGAAAAATAAACATAAAGAGAAAAACTGTTGAGGTAGTACACGCACAGACTTGAAAGTAGCACATAAAGGTGTGTTTCTTTGTTGACTTGCAGTCATCACACTCATGCACATGCTTCTTTTGTTGACAACTATAGCACCATCCCTTTCACCCTCCCTCAACAAGTTAGGACATGGCTGGACAGGAAAAGCAGCTCTCAGCAGAGGAAAATGAAAGATAATTGAAAAATGGCAGGTGTGCACACAAACACACACAGATTCATAAGCTTAGAGGTTCGTGCACAAGCGCAGCTTGAAGTGCTGACAAGGTAATCCTACTCTGACCACACACAGACACTCTTCTACTCAAACTGCCACGCTGTGTTTCTTTGACACAGGGGCACTAAAACCCAGCATGGCAGTCCGCACGCCTCCCGGCCAATCCTCCTGCAGCACAACACCCACATCTCCCTTTTCTAGGATGACACCTACCAGTAGAAAGTGTGCAATCGTGCCTGCACAAGGAAGCAAGAGATCAGGACGGAGAGAAGGGAAACGAGATGGGTGGGAAATGTGTGTGCAATGATTAAATAGATCACATACTCAAACACTTCTACAACTGCTGACCTGGCAGGTTTTGAACCAGCATGACTGCTTCCCTCATTCATTAAAACAGATATGGAAAGAAAACTGATATAATAAATAAAAAAACAGACACCCTACCTCGAAAACATAATAGGATATCACCACATACTGTGATCACTCATATTCAGCACTTTTTTTTTTTTATCAGAGAGCTGGCGTTGACAGATGCCAGGGTCTGACATTGACGTAGGGGGTTGTCTCCCCACTGAAGCTGCTTTCAGTGGCATACACTGATAAAAGTGAACTGCTATTAAATTACTTGCATGTCCCCAGAGGGCTCTGGACTGGGTAGAGAGGGGGGAAGGAGAGTTGAGCCAGGGGTTAATGCTCTGGAGCAAATCTTCCCATGTCTCTCGTAGCATGTAGAGTGCTGAAAAGGCCTGATAAAAAGTGTACAAGGCAACATGACAATGTAGGTTAGGAGGAGCTACACAAGGAGCCGGAAATGAGGGGCAGATCCTTGTCCTTTATTTTCCTTCAGTGGCAACGGGAAAATAAAGAATAAGGAAAGGCAGAACAAGCCGCATTGTTAAAGATGAAACATGAAGCAGGAGAGTGTGGAGAACTCGTTCTTTCTCTTCTCCTATCATGCTTTTTTTTTTTTTTTGACATGCAAACGCTCTTGTCCCAGCCTTACAGTGAAATTGTTTCACAAGCAGCAATAGGAGGCCTGTATGACGACGGCAATCCAATTTCCATATGAACAATTACCCTGCCGTCAGGGTTGGCAGTTCATTTATTTCAATTTGACTGACTGGGAGAACCACGCTCACCAAAGCAGCCAACCCAGCCATTGTATTCAGGGCACCAGGCACGGGTGGGGGATTGATGGGCCTGGTCCATTTCAGTGGGATCCAGCTGCTCTGGCCTAAATATGCTAACACCTTTAAAGTTGGCCCGTGACCCAAGGAGGGTGTGAATCACACTTGCTCTCCTATTAGTGTGGGTATGTCCTAGTTCTTACCTCTGTGTGCTTGTGTTTCTCATGTGTTTTCATGTGTCTGGCCTCTTGTGCATGTTTGTCGGTTGTGATGTATGACCATGAGTCGGGGGGTGGGTGGATAACCCATGCACACACACACACGCGCGCGCACCATCCGTTTAGGCACAGCATTTTTGCTCATTAGGACTGATAGGCTGTTTGTGCGTCTGTTTACCTCTCCGTCACCATTTTCAAGGCTCTTGCTATCTCCCCTCTGCCAGCTGGACACTTGAGCGCATAACCACAGGGACACACATACAAGCTACTTGAGCAGAGCACACATTTAACTGTGCAGGGACACACACAGACACACTAACTACTGGACTGTTCTGCCTTATACCTTTCTCTGCAGCCAACCTCAGTGTCTCTTATAATCTCTCAATCTCTGTTTGTCTCTCAAACAAACACACAAATGCATCCTCTCTGTGTCTGGACAGCAGCAGCTTGGACTAATCTCCCAATGCTAACTGGCCTCTCCCACCCCCAGCTGGATGTTGCAGCTCTCCAGCAGGACAGAGTGGCTGTTTGCTGTGTGGACACAGCTGGCGGATGTAGGGAACCTTATTAAATGGCCTGGTCTGACGGAGAAAAGCTACTTTCAGGAGCCAATGGCTCCTCCGACATCGCCTCAACATCCAGAAGGTTGCTAATACACACAAACAGTTGTAGGGGCAGGCATGCATACAGAGGCTCACTAATCAACTTGACTCACTCAGATGTGCTGAGATCCAACAATAACTGCATGTGAAAAATGTGTACCCACAGTAGAAATGCAAAATAAATTGATTGTTTAGTCTAGAAAGAAGTGCCCAAAATAATATTTTCCAACTGCTTGTTTTGTTTGAGTCCTGAAGCAAATGTTACTCAGTTTAAAATGACAAAGGTTGACATATGAAAAGCAAAGATTTTTGCTTGAGGAATGACTAAATCAACATTGATTGTTGATAAAATCTTTAACGATTAAAAGACTTGTGATTTCAGGACTAACTACAATTTGACACATTAGTTAACTGCTATAGGAATTTGTTATCTGTCAGACTTGAAGTCTCTTTTTAAGAACAGGTAATGTAGATTCAGTGTCTTGCTTAGGGGCACTTCAGCATTTTCAACATTCAATATTTACGAGAATAAAATCCCTGCTTTCTCTAGTTAAAGGCCAGCTTTTCAACTCTGTACACCACCTTGAGGCAATTCCCTGCTCCCAACGCACCCTCCACGTACATACAGCACACATTCACGTTCCAACACACATGCAGCCACAATTAAGAAGTCGGGCAGGCAGACTGACTGCTGGGAAGGAATCCATTACACACCTTATTGGTTATAATGATTTCACTTCACCAGCATAAACGCCAATGAGCCATGAAGGTATCTTGTAATGTGGTTTAGTCTCAGTGCCCAGCTTTCTTTGGTTTCAAGGGGAATACAGATCTTATGTTGACTGATAGCTCGTCTGCCCTCTTACAGGAATTCACATGAGCAGTGGACAAGGAGATGAAGCCAGTGTGTGTTTAAAGCAGCTCTGGCCTTAAAAGAATAGGTCAACATTTTGATAAATATGTCGCATTGTTTTCTTTCCAGGAGTGAGATAAGAAGAGTGACATCGATGTCGTGCCTGAGCGTGAATTAGAGTGAGGACATGTTTAACCTAACTTAGCATAAACAGAGCAAGTGGGGAAAAAACTGTTTCTGTTCAGTGTAGCACAAATACATCTACCCACCCTTCCAAAGCTCAGTAATTAGCATTTTATATCTTTGTTGCTTAATACAAACATGAAAAACAATGGCAGGTTGCTACTGTGATCCCACCTTAGCTGTAGTGTCGGTTGCCAGATACCTGTACATGAAACCAAAAAAGTAACTCCAGATTCTTATGAGTATGACAAAGAGTTGACTGTGACAATGAGAATCTACAGAATCATCTGTTGTGTGCAAGAAACAGTTCCAGCAAGTGACAATCCCTGAAACACCAGTTGGGTTTTTTACAAGTCTGCATTAAACACATTAAACGAATGAGATGCAACATGTTAATTAGTGAGCTTTACACGTGTTGGTAGGTGCATTTTTCAACTTGAATGGAGCCAAGTTTAGTGCACAGATATGCAAATGATATCAAATCTCTCATTTCACTCTTGGAAAGAAAGCAAATGAGCATATCCGCCTAAAAATGAGTACAAGCTGTGAGAGAAGACACCGCTCTGACTCCGTCCAGACTTGCAAGAGTTGAAAAAGCGAGAGGTAACCTCCGGAAAGGAGGTAGGAGGGATGAGAGATGATCAAGAGACGGAAAGACTGGAACAGAGAGGGGGGAAGGCAATCTCTCTCTCTCTCTCATTCTCTCTCACACACACACACGTTGCTGACTGAGTCTCAATAGCTCCTTTGTGCGTACTGGCAGGTGTCTGTCACTTGTCAAGATGAGTCAAAATGTGTGGATGGTGACAAAGTATTGTGATGGTGGGGATCTAAGCAATCGGCTGAGGCCCAGGAAGATTCCAGCTTTTGGTAATGACTAACAGCTATCAGGTAATGGCCCAAAGATTAGTCAGCTCTCCTCAGCATATGGAGAAAAGGTCACGTTTGGAGCTTTAAAGGTAATGGCTAAATGAGCTGCAAAAATACCTCATAAAATTAAATAGCTTTCAGCGAGAAGGAGTACTTTCCGCTGTTCATGCAGAAGGAAATAGACTGGGCTACTTTTTAATTAGTTGGATGATGAAAACTAATCACAGGAAGGGCAGACTCTGATAAAACGTATGTATGCCTCAACACAAAACCTCAATTCATAACACAAGAGCACCTTCTAACTTCCTCTATCTCACACAAATATTAATGAAAAGCCAAATTTGCTTGGACTACATCTGCCACTTCTACTTAGTGTCACACACTTCCACCAAATGTTCCTGATGCTATCAAAATCCCTCCATAACCCTCATCCCTTCATCCGCAGACCCTTGCAATCTTCATCCATCATCTATCGGTGCTGCTGCAGCCAGAGGGGAAAGAGCTGCTAAGCAGGGCCTGACTAATGGCTAAACAAACACCATTATCAGGCCTCGGTGGCCGAACGCTGAGCTACAGGAGCCCCATAGCAGCTGAGGCTCTTTAATACTTCATCCCCGCTGCCCTTAGCTGTTAGTGGTTGCTCTAAATGCTAGAATTTGTTGCACTGAACATCTACTAATGGGGGAATAAGCACAAAAACATGATTAAGGACGATGTTTGAGGTAAAGAGGAATGTCAAACATACATGCATGTGTGTGCACACTTCCAACAGAAACGGTGTCAAGAATGAACTGTATTAAGAGGGGGTACAGGGAAGTGCAGCGCACTCATCTTGGCCAATTCCCTCTCTAAAAAGGCTCAGGGAGAAGCTAATGAGCCTGTTACAGCCCCACAGTTCCCTTGATAAGTCTGCTGATTACGCCACATGTTCGGGCAAGAGGATTGCGTGCGTCTTTGCATGCATATTTGTATGTGTGTGTCACCTGACCCAAAGCAGTCGTCTGCTAATCGTATGTTCACAAGTCAAGAGCGCACGCTTTCTAATAAACACACTTTCACACACCACTGAGGCGCAATCCTTCCCTCTTGCACAGACTCCCTCGCCTACATACGCCGACAAAGTCACACCCATGATCACATTTCTCACACACATATACACTCACACACTCAATCAAGTGTGACTGAGTGAGCAAGCCACTCAATGAGAGTGGGTGATTAGGCCCTCGGAGACCAGGCCTGACCTTTCCCTCCACATCAAGTCCTCCATGCGCATGTGTGTTTTTATGAGTCAGTGGCTGTAAGCTCTTGGGCCTGCTCCACTTCACATCAAATGTCACTGACTTAAATGAGATGGCCAGACAGACAGGATGATGGAGGAGTGGAGAAGAGGGGGAGCAGGAGGAGGATGAGAGAAAAGAGGAAACGTGAGAAAGAGTGAAGAACAAAATAACTTTAAAAATCAAAGGACAGAGGAAGACTGAAAAGAGATAGCACTGTCACCGATCAATCTTCTGTCTTGTTTTTTTCCTCTTTGCATGAGAAACAGCAGAGCAGAGGTATTTTTAAATTCCTCGTTGGTTGTGGGAATTCAGCGCAGGCCCTTGTGGATACACAAACCTCCCCCTCCGACTGTCGAGATGGTTGATTCTGCACTTCCATGTTCTCTGAGCTCCGACAGACAGAAAGGCAGTCAGTCTGAGTCAGGCCTCTGGGGAGCAAGTGAGCAGAGGGGCAACTGAGGTTCTGTTTGTGAGTTTGTTGCACTATAATTGATTAGGACAGAGTTTGTAAGTAGGCAAAATATTAGGAATTTGAGCTATATGCCACTTCTTTAATTAACCTATTACAGGGAACTTAAAGAGGCCACCTTAAAGTGGAGGTTGTTTCAAAGAAACATTTATGAGTCTGTGGTGACCAGAATCATCTTCTTTTCTGTGGTCTTCTGGTGCAGTAGCATGAAGGTAGCAGACACTTACAGGCTGGACAAATTAATCAGAAGGGCAAGGGGCTGGACCCTGTACAGGTTGTGACTGAGTGGAGCTGTCCAAACTTCTCTCAATCCTGGATAATCCCTCTGACCCACTACACAGTGTCTTGGCTGGATAGAGGAGCAGATTCAGCTAGAAACTGATCAATATCAAGTGCTCCATAGAGCAGCAAAGGAGATCCTTTCTCCCAGTAGTCATTAAGCTATACAGTGACACCATCATTATAATCATAATCGATGTCATCACTGTCTATTGCATTCCACTCCTGACTATTACAGACCCTTTTTATCCATACTGAGACTATGTACGTTCTTATAGAGTAAGAACACAAATTTTAAAGAATTTTATATTTGTGTTGGTGAAAATATTATCAGTGTTACATTTAACATGAAATCTGACATGTAAATTCCTCTAACACACATTATTGTTGACAAACCAACAAAGCTTTCAGGTTTTTAAGCCCCAAGTTAGCCAAACCCGTTTGGAAGAGAACGTGAGGGAAAATGTTGAAATTAAAATTGTCTATAATAGTTTGATTTACTGCTATGTCTTTTGATTGATACTTGTTGTCCTGAGGTAATTAATTATTATTCCCTTACTACGACTTACTACAGGTCTGCCATTGTTTACTTATAGCTCTTCATGAAGTGAAGTGGTCTATTGACAGCCTGTTTTATCTCCTGACTTTGTAGTGTGGACACCACCATCAAATAGAAAGAGAGAGAGAGTAAACGTAAGTTGTGACAAAATGTAATTATCATTTAATATTAGGTTAAGTTGTGTGATGCTGGTGGGACAGTTTCCCATCTGTCTTGTCTTGCCCCTTTCCTTGTCTTTCACCTCCCATCATCGCCATAGATCTCAGAGGAGATAGTGAACTGGCATCCACTGCTGACGAGCGCCTGCAGACGTGTGGCGCGACGCCCAGGTTAATTAAGTCTGATATCGTAGAGATGATCGGTGGTGCTGCCACTCAGAGTGCCAGCCTCCACTGCTGTGTCCCTACTATGATCAACGCGGTGAGTCTGCTTGACAGGTAAAGAGGTGTTTGTGTGTGCAAGTGTGTGAAAAATAATGTGTTATTGTGTATGCCACCTGGTCATCACCTGAATCAAGGTTTCCAAAATGTTTCTGTTGTACACGATTGTGATTTATGTATGTTATGTTTTGTTTTACTGGATACACACAAAATATACATATATTGCATATTGTTTTTCACACTTCAGCATCACCTTTACACACACACACACACACACACACACACACACACACACACACACACACACACACACACATCGTAGCTAGAATAAACTTTGTTGGAAAACAGAAAAATAAAATAAAATAAAATCACAGTCCCCACATCCCGTCCAGACTACAGCCTTTTCACAGCCATGATTGCTCTGTTCCCCAGGAGGCTGCTATAAGGAGCTGGAGCTGCAGTGATTGTTGAATGCTTATTGGCATGAACAGCACGTAGAATCCCCCTCCACCCCTTCCCACTACTACTTGTATTCTGGAAAAATGGACTCTACATATTAGAAAAAATGGACTCTACCTATTACTGAGATGCTTAAAAGGCAGACACATTAAAGCTACCTGTACTATGGTTTAAAGGCTAAAGAATATTATTCCCTCAGCTCAGTATCAAAACCTTTATGCTGAGAGTTTCCATGTAAGCTATAGCAGCAGAGTGTAACTAATTACATTTACTCAAGTACTCTTAAGCATAATCCTTAGTTAAGTGTTTCCATTGCATTCTACTTTATACTTTAAAACCCCTCCGACCATGAGATATGATACCTACACACGCACTTTTCACTTGATGAATGACAATGATTACATTTTGTTATTGATTTAGTTTTTGATTAATTGCTTCGTCCTCCTCTGATCACCATTTCTAATCACATACAGATGCAAAAAGGTCAGAGGGAATTAGCCCCCAACCACCTAAAAATAAGCTGCTTTAATCAAGTTGCAGATGGCCTGATAAGCAGCAGGGTGGTATTACGGCCCCGTCGTGTGGCGTAGCTGAGGCGTGTCAGCGATAGCATCTGCGCCTCGTCTCTAAAGGTGCCACTGTGTCTTTCATGTCAGGTGAGTGCGGTGACATTCTGTCACATCTAGACTTCAGATGTGGTCGGGAGGAGGGGGCCAGACATCAAAGTGTGGATTTATGCTGGCAGGGGGCTAACACTGATGCACATAGCACGCGCCTGTTAAAAGACGTGGACACCCTCGTACACGCGCCCACATGCACCAGCCATGACTGGTGACAAGCATAAAGTTTGAGTGTGAGATAGTGCTGATGTCTGCCAGTGAAGCCTACAATTCAGCCTCTTTATCTCCTGAGCCTTCTGCTGATAATTACAGCCGTCCCTTCCCTCGGATTCGGTCACACCAAAGCTGCCAGTCTGTGCGGCTCAAGCCAGAGGAATTATCGCCCGGGCCATCGCAAAATGGAGCATGCCAAGGTCAGGCCCTGTGTTCAATTTCACTTCTGATTCCAGTCCACCTTTCTTTCTCCTCTACCACTTATCCACTCCTCCCACCCATCCCGCCCACGCTTTCACCATTGAATTTCACTCCAGGGCTAACCTCTATTTCCAGGACAACCAGCGCCTTGACACTCATTCATTTCCAATCCTGCAGAGTGGTCGGCTGAATGGAAATTGACGATTCAATTTTTGGAATGAAACTCAAGAGTCTTTTTGGAATAGACTCTCCCCTCTTGCCCTCCCTTCTCCTGCTGCTTGGGTGCCTGTCCTGCCACCTCTTCTGCCCCCCGCCACTCGCTATCTCCGTCCTGGTCTGCTGAGTACAGCCAATTTCTCTGCTTGTATGGAGACGTGGGCGAGATGGCTACTGCAAAGTGCAGCTTAAACGCCCTGTAGCTTCCACCGACTTCTCTCAGACACCTTTTCTCCATGCCTGCTCTTTCTCATCACTAAACTGCCGTCAAACAAGCAAACACTTAAAACCAAAGGGTTTATTCTCAGCATTGCTCCCAGCTGGATGTTGGGTGGCAATTTAAAAATGATCTATGCAAATGTAATTTCACTGTGTGTCATCCAACACAGCCAATTAATGAGTAAGCTTCTCCAACCCAACTATAAATTAACAAGGCTAGATATAATAGCTAGATTAATGTGTTTTCCTGGCACTTGCCTAATTGCAAGAAGACTCCGGTGGGGCTAGTGTGAGCTGCCTCATTTCTACGTGTGATAGAGTGAGTTAAGACAGAGAGGGATAAATGCCTGTATCAACTATTTATCATTTATATGAACTTTGTTGTCTCTGTTATTGTTCTTTAGTAAGGGTATTGCATGAGGAAAGTGATGGGGAAAGATATTTGTCTTTGTCTGAGAACTTGTACTTACTTCTGCAGAATTTACTAGCAGCAGTTGTTTGATTGAGTTTGGTCAGAAGGACAGCATTAGCTTCAGCCAGACTTAGGAATTTATTAATGGAAAACAAACCCATAAGTGGTCAGATGGGCATATGTGCATGAATGGCCTATCTGGTAATGAGAAATGAGAGCTGAGGGCAGAAAGAAAATGTGCAAGATGAAGAGAAAAGAGCAGCCTAAGAGGTAAAGGAGACAGATGAGTAACTGTCTGTCTTCGCCAGAGGAAAGAAAAAAAAGGAGTGAGAAAGACAGAAAACACGCTCCAGGATCCAAAACAGCACATCACCAACAAGGAAGCCTTTTGTTTTGCCCCTCTCAACCAATTGTTCTTTTCGCCAAGGGTGAGAACGCTAATCCGCTGTGGAAAGGGGAGTTGGGAGGATTTACTCTAAGTATCCTTATTAGTGGGAATTCACTGATATGGGGGGAGTGGGTAACGGCTGAGGCGAGAAGGTAGAGGGCAAAATGAACAAGGAGAAGAAGAGAGCGGCAGGAGGGGCATAGTGTATTCTGAATACACTGTAGGTACCATATGAATCTTTAATACAGGGCTTAATGGTGAGGGAGGTAAGAAGGGAGGAGTAGAGAATATAAAGAGAGTGAGGGAAAATGAAGAGGAGTCTCCGAGGAGGTTACTGAGCCCCCATATCACAACACTCCTGATAAGTGGCAGCCTCCCAGGATCAAACCTAATTCTCCACAGCTCCAACGTCACCACAGAGTCCCTTTCAGAGGCAGACGACATTAGCACAGGACAGACTTGCCTTTGTCTTCAAAAACAATTACAAATGGTCTTGATGTTCAGATAAAAATGGATAAAAGATCTTTCCAGGTGATAAAATTCTTAATTGCTTTTGTTAAACACATACCCTGCTAAAAGCTTGGCCATGGTACATTGTTTTAATTACATGCACAAGAGCCTAATTAGTTCTATCTGTTGTACCAGAGGCTAACGTGCACCCAATTAGACCCAAATCAAAAGGGTGGTACAGTCAGACGGGAGAAATGCGTGGTTCTTTGTTCTTGCACAGCATTCATCAAATAACAGAGGATAGGAAGGACGCCGCTTAACTTCCCAAGTTGCTGATGTCATGATCAACCCTGCTATCTTTAAACTAATTAAAAACATTTTCTTGTGTGTGCACTCAAGCAGGTGACTATCCTGTCAGTTTCTCAATCTCTTTGTCTCACGCACTGATGATAACCGCTAAAGTGGAAAAATTATTTGTGCAACGATAAAGACTAAACAACACATCTCACAGTTGTGGCATTCATGCAACAGTTTGTGGATTGACATTGGAAAAGTCTAAAGAGTCAGATTCACCAGCTGGTTCCAATAAAGAACAATAAAATTTGAGACCGACACCACATCACAACTACTGCTGCTTTTCCTGTAAAGAATGGATTATATTCTAATGGGGGAGTTTTGTGGGTGCTGCTGTTGCACTATGGTAACTAATTGTTAAACACGACCTCAGGGGAGATAAGATATAGCTTAGCAAGAAACATCTGACATGAGAGCTTAGAGGTAAAATTATTCAAGAACATCTACAAATGATTTCCCTAATGGCATGGCAAACAACATGGGTAAAAAAGAAACAGCAGATCCACCACTTTGGAAATACAACTACATCAAAGCCTTCTCCACATCCCCAGAAGAACAGCTCCTTCCCTCAGCAATTGGGCAAATGATCTCAGAAACTTCCACATCTATTGAGGTTCTTGCAGAAAACTTCCCCTGTGCAAATTTGCACCATTGAGAGAGCACATAATGGTCTCCTGGGTAGCACTATAGCAAAGTCGGGCGACAGTATTTCAGAGCATGTACCGTTTCATATCTGCATGTTTCCCTGTTAGCTGTTAACAACGTTGTAGGTATACTACTGTATACTTCACAGTCGCTCCCATCAGTCAGTAGAAAGCAACTAAAGTGCATCATGGAATTATATGTGGCTAAAATAGGTCCTGTAGCATTTTTCTCCAGTCAACATGCCCCAAGAGCATAGCTACATATGAAAATTTCAACACAGAGAGAAAGGACTTATCTGAACTCTTGTGCCTTGTTTATTGAAGCAGTGTGAAGTATGAGTTTTGATCAAGAGGTACAAATAAATAAGTAGCTGCACAGATGCACATGTAGGAGTGCAAAGGAGTTAATGCTAATAATAAATGGCATCTGGTAGAGTTGGACCATTTCCTTGATTGGTTCTATTCTACCTCTGCAGGAGACATGCTGGGCTTATGGCAATCCACATCCTGAATAGTGCCTGACAAGTCACATCTGAGTGGTGGGAGTGGATGGTGGGGGATGAGGTGAGGGGTGTAACTACTGATTGTTACCATGGCAATGGTAGACCAAGGATCAGAAGGTTAGATCACTTGGCGTGCAGCTCTCCATAGCTGCGTGAGGCCACACGTGGGAGATATTCCTGAGGTTTATAATCACTGTCAGCCTGCAGCTCAAGTGGTCTGTGCACACACACATATTTATGTGTGAGCATTTGTGCGTATGTGTGCAAGTGTGCTCCTATCTTCCTGGGAAACTCATCTGGCCTAAGCTTCCAACTGGCAGCGAAATCCTAAAATCCTACCTACCAGCTTTCTCATGAGTGACAATCTTCTCTCACTGGTCCCTTGTGGGTTCTTACTTTTGGAAGAATGAGGGAAAAAAAAAAAAAAAACAATATAAGAAAGCAGGATGTGTGATTCAAAGAGGAGATCATCTATGTAGAGAAAATAAAAACAGCCTGCTATGCTGCTGCAAAATAACCCAACATTGCCTATGTTTTCTGACTTCCCAATCAATAACATATATGTACACCAATAGCAGTTCTCAGTTATGCAACCATGCACCGAGGATCAAATCAATGCCAGCCTGCTTCAAAAAGCCTCATCATTTCACCCTGGTACACCCCACAAGTGCTCCTCTCATCAACTTATACACTGAATTTTCATTAGGAAGCACTTAATAGAGACAGGCACATTTGGAGTTTCTCTCTGGGTGGGTGGGTCGGGTCGATTAGGGCGAGTTAATCTCTATCACAACAAATAACATTGATTACAAATGCTAAAGGAAGGGTGTTCAAATTAAAGTGCAAAGAAGAATGCTGTTGGTGCATGACAAGTGGTGCAAGCGAGTAAAGGGAGATTGGTAGGGTGTTATATGTAAGAAAGGGTGTGTGTGAGACAGAAAGAGTGAAAGAGAGTATACACATGTGTGCAGCAGCAAACTGAACAGAGTAACCACAGTCATTCCTCTAGGAGTATCACATTCTCAGTGAGTCGGAGTGTCAGACCACTAACAGACACACTGGGCTGCTCTGGCGGGACACATGCATTCTCAGCCTTTAACATGCAAGGAGAAACAGGCACTGGCTCACGTTTCCTTGGCTGAGGTGAACATTAACAAAACAAATCAAACCAAACCCGCTATGACACTGCAGATGCTGAAAGTAATCTATGTTGAACACTTTGGGTGAAGAAGCATGTACTTGACAGACACAGTTCACTCAAGGGTCACAGTAGCTAAACCCAATACTGTGTTGCTACAGTAACTACTTGACAGTAGGGAAACTAAAATTATGCTCTTGCTGAGCACAAATTAGCAGTTTAATTTTACTTCTGTCTATAAAAAGAAACAAAATTTTAGTATGCTTCTTCCCATGAAATTTTACTTTTTATAACAAACGAAATTCTTCTTCTATTTATATAATTTACTTTTAAATAGACGGTTGTTCTGTACAAGTGGGAGAAAAAAAAAACACACCATGTTCTCGAGGGCAATGACCTTGAACAGCTTAATAGATCTTTTCTATGTTTGCTGCCTTGGTATGCTGTCTGGATATGTTTACAATGCAGCATGCTCAACATCACAAATCAGGGATTGCATGGCTGTTGTCAGGGATTACCGGTCTGCTCTTTGAGTTTTTCATTAAATTGCTTTATCGGAAAACAAAACAGAACAAAAAAAAAAACAAAAAACATCAGCCTGTGGCAGAAAAGACCATCTCATATACATCTGCAGGACACCCATTTATTTTTTATGTTTGTTTTTTTTTTTGTTAATTCTACCCTCATGAATAAAGAACTGCACAGAAAGAGCCACACAAGTGTTTATATTTTCTAGATGAGAGTCTGACACTTTGCAAGAAAGCATACATCAAGAAAAAGCTTACAACCACAGGGTGGACATCAAATCCAGTTTTTTTTTTTTTTTTTTAAGCTGTAATTTGTTTAATATCTAAGCTCTTTATCCTATATAGGGCTGCAGCGTGATTCAGTTTGACACCGTAGAGAGTGGAATCCTCTTACTTCCGTCTTTATGAGGTCAGCAGTGGAAATGGACAGAGTTCAGACAGATGGGGCCCGAGGGAATGAGGCAGGGAAAAGAGATAAAAATGGGGAGGAGCATCAAAGCAAGCAGGGGATGAAGGCAGGACAGGAATGGGTGGCGAGACAGAAATATGTAAAAATTAAGAGGCAAAGATAAGACACAATTAGAGTAAACTGGGAATAGAGGCTGAGGGAGATTAAAGGCACTCGCATGTTTCAACCAAAGTGCTTTCTGGATGTTTGAACAGTGTCTGAAACCCCCTCCTCCCACAGCTTTATAATGTTGGAATAAGAGGATGACTGTGTCTAACTATTTTTGCAAAACAGAAAATACAGAATTCACACCCACTTTGGACTGCTGTCAGGTTCTTCACATGACAACTGACTTCTTTCCAATGCATTAGACTGTGTCACACTATATATATTTCCCTTATATGCAATTCAACAATTTCAAAATGTTTTGCACTCTTGTGTTCCAGTCATCTAAGTAGTTAGAGAAAAAAACATTTTCGTTTTATGTGTCTCTGTAACAAGTTATGCACTGGCAATGGGGAGTTAAGAATTATCTGGGTTGTGTTTAACCACTCAGTGTTGAGATAATCAGCCACTTCCTTTCTGCTTGTAATCTAATGAGTAAATGATATGTGAAATGTCATCACATTTGTTTAAGGTTGTTCACACTGTCACAATCACCTGAGGAAGAACACTCACTTGTGATTGAAACATTGCCAGCTTCATGCAGGATCAAAGAAGTGGGAACAAAATACTGTATTAGAGTGTGGGTACTTTTTTCATTTTGACTGCACAGCTTATTGTTACAGAGCACCTGCAAAAACTTTATGGATGTGCGTGTCACGCCTCATGATTGCCTTTTCATATGTATAAATGATTGCAACAATATGAATGCCTTCGAGGAAAGACTGTCCGAAACTACCCGCCATTTGAATGATTGTCCCACCTTGCCCCTCTCTGTAATGGCAGGCTTTTAAACGCTGCATTCGAGTGTGGCTGTGTGGAACAGCTAGCAACATGTTTGCCTTCTGCCCAAGTTGGAAAAGATGTTAGACAAACTTGTTTATTTTGAGCATAACCTTCCTAAAGCCCTGAAAACATGGTTCTAAATTTTGTGCATATCTCAGTAATATTAAATATTCATAACTAAATAAGCAACAATCAAGTATGGGAACAAAAAGCATTAATTCAATACATTATTATAATAGTTTAACACTATGTAATTAGATGAGATCTAGCTGACATCTATTATAGTTTGCCCCCAACAAACTCTAACCCCCCTGTTAAACGACTAACTTGTTAACAAATTACAACCTACACTGAAGACGTGTATATGCTGAGGATGGTTGTAGTTCAGAGCTACTGTGCATCGCGAATAGTGTTTGTGTTCTTCTCTGTTTTTAGTTGTTAAGACAGCCTTGCTGGATTTTATCTGAAAAGGGGAAAACAACATTTCTTTTAATCAACAGAATTATAATCAACTAACTGTACTTAAAACTTTCCAAATGCAAAAAGTGTTTTTAGTCTTTAACAGCAAGAAGCAAAGTAAGGAGTAACAATGTTCTGGTCTAATGGGTCCTAATGTTTTGATTTCCTCCTTGCATTAGGTGACTAAGCGACAGATTTCCCATCACTCACAGAGTAATAGGAGTCCCACTTAGTTGCACCTGCTAACCAAGACCTCTCCTCCTTCAAGGCTTGACAGACTACACTTCCTCCCCTTTTCCCGCCTGGCCCGTTAACTCTGCTGCCCCTTGAACATTGATGTGGCCACTTTCTCCTGCCCAGGCCACGGGGTTCTCTGTAAAAATGACTAGTCGCCAAGTAGTGTCTGAAGTGAAGCTTTGATAAAAAAGGGCTTTTTTTCCACTTCACTGCTCAGATCTGCAGGAGCCAGTCTGCTCCAGAGGCTGCCCCCCTTACCACCACTTCAACCCTTCACCCTCCCCTGCATCTTTTAGAAATAAAGCAGGCAGGCAGACGGGCTCCTCTAGTTTCCATCCTCAGGGCGAGAACACGACCCTGACAACTATCTCCTCCCTGCGACAAGCAATCCCTCTACGCAGGGCTGCCCAAAGAAAAGTGTTGATGCTAACAAAATGCGTGACAGCCATTCACTTATGTTAACAGCCTGCGCACACAGAAGAGCAGCATCACTCCGTTTGAGTTGGGTTTTATTTTCAATCACCCACTCTAACATTTGAACTTTGCAGTCTGCAGGGAGAGTAGGACAGTTGACAGTGAGCCAGACATCACCCCACCACAAAGGGTTTGAACTCTTTGTCCTGCAGAGAGGAACTGGTGGGCAATCTGGGACAGGGGTAAAGGGGATTGGGCTGGGGGGAAGAGAGGGTTTTGCAAAAAGGCAGAAATTGAGGGGACTGAAAGGGCCCATCTATATCTTGTCCTGGCTGTCCAGGAGAGCTACAAAGAAATGCTGAGATAACAAGACAGCCAAGTTTGTTTCGCTGATTCTTAATTCACATTTCAAAACAACTAGGGGAAAGTTTGCTCGACTTAGAGAAACACCATGGAGTAATCAATGTCAGTGGAGCTTTGTGGATAGTGTGCTTACAGTATGTTGTGTTTCTGGGGAGCTCCACAGGGCTTACTACACGGCCTCCTCATGTTATTCAAAAACCAAGAGCAAAGACAGCAAATGGTTCTCAGAGGACAAAAGCCCCACAAACAAATTTGAGGTCAGAAATTGGAAGGCTGCAAGCAAGACTGAAGAAGTGGGATTAATCTCCCCAGTTTTGGTAAGCACAGCTCTAGGAGGAGTAAATTGTTAAAAGTCTACAGGGTTTTCCAGATGAGCGGTTACTCATCAACCAGATTTCTCTTTCAAACTAATCACTCCAGACAGATGATGCTTAAAGAAGCCCTGCACTTATTCCACACTGATCTTCTTTACTATCATTTAATATGGAGTAAGCTGACCTGCTAGTGCAGATAGCGTAGAGGAAATTCTCTTATAGGGCAAATAAATTGTCCAGCAGACCTAAACGTGCTGTCATCGTTGTGAAAAGGGCAATGACAGCTTGCATAGGCCATTCCACACCAGCACTTTTAATGCATGTTAAGAGGAGAGGACGGGACTAGCAAATTAAAATCCATATCAATTACTTCTCGTCTCCTGTGACTCGTAAAGGTAGAGTAGTGTTTTAAGGTAAAATATCAGCCATTAGGTCTACATCATCAAAAATGCATTAAGAGTAGTTCCAGGGCTACTAAAGACAGTTTGAGTGGAAGAGAGATTTATATACTGCAATTTCAGAAATCAAACAAAAAAAAAAAAAAAAAAAAAAAAAAAAGAAAGAAAGAAAGCCAGACACTCACATAAATCTAATCGATTTTTTTTCGAAAGAAACTCTTATTACCTTGCAGGTGTCAAAACTTGATTCATCACACACGGACATGATTTCAAAATCCCCTCTGGTACTGTTTTTTTATTTTTAAATAATCAAACGTCTAAATTTCTCAGAGACTACCCTTTTCTCCGTTTTTTCATCTTTCCAATCCCTCTAACCAAATACCGCATTCGACTGGCTTTTCTGGAGAGCTTCCACACAGACTCAATAAAGTCGTGTGTGCGTCTCTTGTATCACATCTAAGATAGCATATCACAATGAGTGGGCTGCAGGGCCTCCCTCATCCACAACAGATACTACTGTTGTTGTTTTTCCTTCTCGTTGGCAGTGACAGAGTGGAGCATTCCAAGTTTGCATCAAGCAAGTCTGAGCTTTTTGAGAATGCTGATTGCAACGCAGTGCCTTCTGCTTACGCAATCCGCAGAGACTGAGGCCTGTTACAAAAACACCACAGAAAAAAATGCACATGTCAATTGTTTTTTTCATCAGCTTAGACAGATGGTAGCCCAGCTAGCAACATGTCACTCTTAAAACGGCTGGTTTTGTTTTATTTTTCTTGGACTCTTGTTTACTGTTCTGCCTTGTTTCCAAAATGAAAACCAACATGGACTTCTTGACATAGACTCCCTCTGCATCAATGGTGGAAGCGCTTATGCATAAATAAAAGCACCAGTACCATAGTATAATACTACACTATTACATGAAGTAAAAGCCCTGCATGTAAAATTCTACTTAGCAGTAATATAATAACTTACCATTTGTACTTGTAAATGTAATTTCTATCACTGCTTGTAGTATCTCTAATTAATTTAATGTGGGGCACCTAAATTATGGAAATTTGACCATTTGGGCAAAGCCCAGTTTATAATAACCACATCTGTAGAAACTACTACAAATTACCAATGAGAGCAAGATTAGCTAGAATAATTGGTAATTCTTGCAAATGATAGCAAATTGGGTGTCTGTGCTTAATGAGAAGAGTAAAACAATAGTTTAGGGCAATTTAGGAGATTGAGGGAAGAGATCCATAAAGTCTTTGCAGTCAATTGACCCTGCACATTTCTAACCCGCACACATGACCGGCCACGGGTTCTTTCAAATCACCAATTCAACCAATTACACTTGCAGGGAAAGTGTTCACCACAAAAAAGAAAAAAAAAAATCTTACCCTCCACTTTCTCAGAATGGTATATTCAAGCCATCAGATACAGAACATATTTGAAAGAATACAGTGCGGCTGTGATGGAGAAACACAGAGGATAAAAAGTAAGTTCAAGTCAGCGCTATCTGGCTCCCTTTGATGAAGAGGAACAGTGGATTAGAAAGGATTCTCCAGAAGTTTCCACTTAATCCGCATAATATTTTAAAAACCCACCAGTAAACGTTAGAGCAAACTCAAACCTACTCCCAAGGTTAGATTAGACTACATGCTCCACACCAAGGTTTCCCCACTTTCGCAGACTACAGCTTTTTTGCCTTGGACTAAATTACTTCACAGTATTGGATCCATTACAACAGTAAAGCCTTCAGTTCAAAAATAGAAAAAAGAAACCATTTATCTTTGGTTCGGTCTCATTCCTTTACCTATGATGGATGCTGCTGCACTGAACCAAACAGGTCAACTTTCTACTGTGTGTGTGGAAGAGAGAAGAATCAGACAAAGAGTGACAGGAGAAACATTTCTCCAAGGGTGTTAACTATTTAGAACTGTGATATTTTCTACCTACAACAACCCTCCAGCCTCTTTTGAACTTCAAGTGTCACATCTCCAAGAACAATTTGAGACTGTGTTGAGACTTTGATTGTGTATGCCTGTGTGTACTTTTGTCCTCTGAGGCAGAGTATTATGTCTGTGGGGGTGGACTGATGAGACAGGCATGCAGACTCCGTTTTTGTGTCGTCAATCACCTTCACGTACAGTAAATGATTTTTCAACAAGCTGCAGGGTGATGGATAATCAGAATGAAAGGGTGGGCCGAGTGCCTTTCCTAGTTTTTCAGTGGACGGCAGAGGAAAGAGAAGGTCTGTACATCAGCGTGCTTTTGTTGTGCTGTGCACGTTTTTCCATTTGGGTGCTAACGTTAAACATAGCGCCCTGGGCCAAAGCTATGATGGATTCCCCCTCCTGGCAACTTCCCTTGTTTCAAAGAAGCAGACAGGATGACTGAGGGGGTGAGAGATGATGGGGGATGTCTAGGGACAGACGTCCCATGTCGAATGAGAAGCTGCCAAATGAAGCCTCCACAGCTCTTCATCAGGGTCGGTGGTCCTGGAGGGGTGGCTGCTCTAGGCAAAAGCAAAAAAACTGCGAGCCAGGCAACACATCTGTGCAGCTGGGTTCCCTCTATGGCATGAAGCATAAAACCCCTCCAGCAAGAAGAGGCATGCAAGTCTGGGACAAAGAGAAAGCTACAGTGGGAAATCAGACAGGGAGCTACTCAGAGACAGAGGGGAGTGTGGGGAATGTGTGGCTTCTGACTCCAGATATCGAAACCAAAACTTACTCTCCCTCTCAACGGCAACCACACTGAGCCAAAACCAAAAACAACCCTCCAATGGTGAAAGCACCAAAAGAGAAAAAAAATGGGGTGGCAGTTAGCTCAGTTGGTAGAGCAGTCTTCTGTAAACCCCAGTGGTTCAACTCCCGGTTCCTCCTGGCTACATGTTGGACAAGACACCGAAACCCCACAGTAGCACCGTCATCTACTACAGCTGTCCAAACAATAATCTCTCCAAGGGGATCAATAAAGTATGTCATTATTATTATTATCAAAATCAAGGCAAATCCCTATGGTAATTCTCCCACAGCAATCATTCTTCTTGTTTCTCTCCAGCTGTATCACTCACATGGTTTGTCTATATTTTCATTGAGGCATGATTAAGACCCACTGTTTATATTGTTGATCGTCAATTAAGATGATTCACCGTCAGCGGGAGGATTTTTTTGCTAGATGGTATTGTTGTTGCAGCATCTCTGTCTTACTGCTGATCTATCAGAAGAATTTATTCTGAACTCATGCAGCAGTTTGTGCTGACATTTACTTTACTTATGATGCTGTTTGCCTCCCCTCTCCAACCTTGTTCATCTCTACTTTGCAAGTGACACTTTCATTCTGCTGTCATCAAGCCTCTTCAAAAATACAGCACAATGTGGCAGAGCTGCTTTCCCAAACAATGCATTAAACATAAAAGCTAAACTGAAAGAAAGTTTCCCACACATGCTTTTGATGTTGATAGAATTTTCATGTAGACATTATCAGTAGACAAAGATGTGGGGAAAGAAAATATTTACTTAATCTTTCCTCTTCTTTTTTGAGAAACAGAAAATCTCACATGGTGCCAAAGCTAGCAGAGGCACAGTCCAAATGACCAAGACTAACTTGTGCCAATAAGGAAGCTGCAGCAAAATTCAAGTCTAGTGAGACTGTCCATAAGGTTATGTGTTGTATACAATGCACAGTCACAACCTATTTTTTATGTCTATTTGATGTTTACATTTCTTGAAGCAGATATTTCAAGACCTTAACCCAGCCAGAAATTGTGCTGACCTCATTTGTATAACCAATTTCAATAAATTAGTCTCATATTTTACAGCAGCCACATGCACCACTTTCTGCATATTGTTTTCATTTGCTCTGATCCGAGCCTCTCTGTCCTCCACATAATGCACTGATTTACTGGTAATTCCTTAGTGACAGGGTTTTTGTCATTGCAGCATAACTGCCAGCACCAACAATGTCAGCTCGTTTAATAAGCACAGAAATAATATGATGCAACATATGATTACAGAATGTTCTCCATAGCAATAACAACCTTACTTATTACACACATATGCAAGCCTTGTATAATATGTAGAGTGACCTTAAGCTTTATCATGGCAATCATGACCCTGTCCAGGATTTCCATTAAAGAATATCTGTCTCATTAGATTATGGAATGCAATCTGTGCAGGGCGAGATAAAGTGGTACCAGGTCACACTCAATATCTCATCATTATGTAACAACAGGGAGAGTGCCCATCGCTCACCATACACGTGCAAACACACACACACACACACACACACACACCCTCCAGATTACAGTTGAACTGGCAGCCTTCTCATCAATTTACAACATAAATACACACAAAACACAAACTGCAGCCACAGCAGATAGCAGTTGGGATTTAGAGAGAGTTGCTGATAATCAAAATGACCAAATCCAATTCTGAGTTTTCACACTGCCTTCAATTTCTACTTTTTCCATCTCATTACTGTGCACTTTGAATACAAATGTACAGGGTTCACACTGCCATGCAGCACTAATGATTTACAGCTATGGAAAGTAAATACACTAAGATACAAAGAGACTTCGGAGTATTATTTATGAACAGTCCCATGTACACTGTAGGCTAACTGCAGTTTCAATTGAAAACCTTATTTATGAGAACAATTTCCCAAACCGTGTCTGGAGGAAAACAGTAACGGCACTTAACATCTCTCTCCATCTTGAAAAAGAAAATGTCATGTAAATAGACGATTTCTCATGTGCTCACCATGAACAATTCTAGTCAAATGCTGCCCTGCAAATCACTTAATGTGGCAGGGAAATGGACATTTGTGCCTCATCTTACAGCGCCTCAGAGATGGAGTAGGAGATTGTCACTGTGTAATTCCACTTCTTGCTCTGTGCCAGTAAAACCCTCAGTCAAACATTTGAGCCATGATTTGGGATTGAAAAAAAAAAAAAAAAACCCGAACAAACAAGCCCCTATCTCTCAGCTTTTTAGCCATTTGTGGTGAAATTTTTTTTTAGCCTTAGAAATCCGTGAGAATGAGAAACAGAGAGGCAGAAATAGAGAGAGATGCTCCTTGAAATGCCAGTGGATTATTGGCAGCTTGCAAAATCCCATCAGAAAGGATGGGATAGTAAGAGATCTCTCTGTGTTACATGAAGAATAAGAGTTGGAGCACACTGTATAGCCATGTCCTGCTGTGTCACCCTCCTCGACACACTTCTTCTCATCTCTTCCCTCCCAGTGCCACGCCACTCCCAGGGAATTAACCCCACAGTCATTATGCTGGTGAGGGTCACTGGATCTGTGGCATGTGTGGAAACACCAGTAGCCGCCTTAGGCATCCTGCCTGCCTCCACACACACTCACATGGACATCCCAAACTGAGTAGTGTCAAGAACAATACATAGAGAATACCCACACACCCAGGCTTGTTGCCCAGTCACCAACCAGACTGCTTAATAAGGACAGCAAATACTCCCTGCAGCACTAAAGGCACAACAACAGAAGCCATGATATTCTCTCTGTAGCTGGAGTTTAACTGTCTCTGTGTCCAAGCAGAGGGCTGGAGGTTCAGAAGGCTAAATGCACATGCTCCATTTGAATTAGAGCTGGATTCACTGAGGTGACAGGGCTCGTTTTCAGCTGCAGCCACCAGGGAGAAGTCAGCCAGGCTATCTCCTAAACCAGCACCACATTGACGTGCCACAGGTAAACCACTGGTCCAAATAATGAGCGCAATGAGAGTAGGCAGGGGAAACAATGGCTCGAGGCAGCTGCTGTAAACCCTGGCATCACTTTTTAATTGGCACGGTTACGTTTGGTTGAAAGGGGGAGGAGTGGTCTTTTCTGTTGTGCTTAATCTGCAATGAGCCATCCTTTACACACAAACTACAGCGAGACCTTCCCACCTTTAACTTTGAAAATCAAGCAAATGGAAGAATAACCCATTTTAGCACTCTCCATGAAATGCCTTTCAATATACCGCCTGCCCAAAGCAATTCTCCCTCCTCCTACTTCGACTAAGGTGGCAAGATGAGCAAACAGACATTCAGGCACATACTCACCCCCCGGGGCATCATTATCCCAGACACAAGAGTTGCCGCCAAAAGTAATGGAGCTCTGGGTCTACCTGGCTCATGGCAGCTCCTACTTTCTTATATTGAAATGGAAGGAATAGGAGAGTTCTGAACAGTGTTTATAAAGAAATGCTTCCATGGGCTTTGCTGTGGGATTATGAGTGCTGGCCATGAGTCAGGATAAGTAGGGAGGGGTGAAGGGCAACAGTCCGGCTGTCTGTGTTTTTTTTTTTTTTAACCCATGTGCTGGCTAGTTCTGTACTGTACTGGGCTGGGTTATACTGGGTTGAGTTAGGAATTGCTGCCAGTTCCCAGAACACAAGGACCGCTTATTCTCTTGCCAATCACAACCAGATGTGCCCAGACTGGTTTTAAGGATTCTGATCCCTCACTCGCTTGTGCTTTCAGCTCTAAGCGAGTCATATGAGTAACTGCAGACACACCAAACCTGGTTGAGAAACATATTCTCACACACAGACATAATTACACGCACACTTGCTGACTGGCATGCACACAAACACAGCCTGGCCCAGGAACTGCAATCACAGGGACCCAAAAGGAATCCCAGAGCAGGAATAGGCTCCAATAACATGCTTTTCAATAGTGAGGAGCTTGTCTCATTCTCCCATTCCCCCAGGGCACGTAGTTTGAGGAGATTCAACCTGACATGACTGAGAGATTTACGAGGTGTAGATAGAAGCCTATTTTCACACAGATACCTGGCCCTATCAATGCAATGCCGAGGTCTATCAATTACAGACCAGACAGGTTTCTGCACTTGGAAAATTTTTCCACAGATTTCCTCTCTCTCAGTCCTAGAAAGCAGAAATGCATCATGGCACTCTCTGCTGAGGAGTGTGACTGTGGGTATATTTTAATATTTGAGTGCCACTGGAATGTTTTTCATTCAAACACAGTGTGAACACAAATTTATGCCCTCCAGCTACATAAGGCATTGATGCTAATGACAACAGCACGAGTACAGAGATCATTCTAGGTTGCAACTGTGCCGCTGCTGTTTGTGTGTAAATGAATCTATAGCTGCGAGAGGGTCATGTGTTGTGTATATAGACAGTCAGAGCTGATGTGCAATTAACTATTCATTACATAAATCTGATTAGGGAATTATTCTTCCACACAGGTTATGTGAATAAGCATTACACAGGGCCTTAACCTCTTTTCTGTTTTCTCGTGCTCCAGAGAATCTGGTCTCCCCTCTCTGTATCTTCTCTGCCATGGATCCACCTTCAGCAACATTATCAGCAAGTACCATCTGTTCCCTGCAGCAAGTCTAAAATTGAGCTGCTTGAAAGTCATCCGATATCGATCACAGCCACATTAATTTCATAACACCATATACAGCGTGTCACCATTTGTAATCACATCATGGGATCTATGCAGTCGGCCATGCCATTGCTCGTGACCTGCATTGAGTGTGACTGCTTGTAGGGACATGATGCTTAAACCTGAAATGACCTAACGTTTAATAATTAACAAGACCATGTGCAAAGATGTTACACTTTCACTTAAGTATTAATAGGTAACAGTTTTAGGTCATAGTGATAAAACTTGGATATGTTGAAACAAAAAGAGCCAAGAGCCCTGCTACCAAGTCACAGAGGCTGTGGAGTTAATTACCTATCAAAGTAGAAAAGCAGCAAACGAAGTAACATAAATACTGACCGTTTTCCTTGCTATTTTTCTCACTTTTCTCTTAAGCAAGATAACATACTCTTTAACACATTTGATAGTGCCCCTTAATAGATTTTTCCCACCTAAGAGAATAAATGACCTCACTTAAAAGAATTGTTATTCAACTGGTAACTCACCCTGAGAGAGTATCTTAGTTTGTCACAACACAGGTATTACAAGTATAAGGAGTGAACATTTTTGATCATTTGTGCTCGCAAATTAGCAAGCATTAACAATCATGCACATCAATAATTCATGCACCCAAATTAACAGAACAATAAGAACCCCAAGCAGTCCAATTAGATTGCCCTTGAAAAGGCAACACAGTGTTATGTGCGCACTGAGCAACCCAAGCTGGCAACCAAGTCAACAAGTGATAAAATGCAAAATGTGTCTGTGGTAGTCAAGTGTTTTTGACTTTGGACAGTGATCGTCTACAGGTTAGAGATGTAAAGGTTGCTAGTTAAATAAGGTGCCCTGCAGGGTTAAAGCTGGGTGGGCAGACACTGGTGCCCTTGAGCAAGGCCCTTAACCCCTTTTTGCTTAAGTGAGACTGCTAAGTGGTTAGCAGGTCAGACTGTGGTTGTACTGCGAGTTTCAGTTTCAAGGTATTCCTGAATAAAAGGGGTTCCCAGTGATGCTACACTGAAAAACGTAGAGTCTCTATTAATAGAAAAAGAAAGAAAAAAAGCAATCAACTACAATTATAAAGCAATTTTAGCCTTTTGAAATATTGTATCTTGTCATTAGTTCAAGTGTTGGTTAAGGGAGACATTTTACCAGATGGTGGCATAAGATGAAAGCTTAGTTAAAATGATTATAAATCATCCTCTTGGGACTGTGAAAATCCATACCAAATTTAATGGAAATCTGGCTCGAAGCTGTCACGGACAGGCAGGCACACTAGCTGACCACGCACGCCATCTTTAAGCTGTGCTGCTTGTATGACAAAAACTAATCAAAGAGCCAGCAAAACCCCACAAATGCATTAAACACAGAGGAGTCATTTATTGGTGTCTTGCAAATCCCTGAGGATTTCAACCATGACAAGCTCAATGTGTCAACAACAACTGCAGCTGGGCTTGAAGGTGCCACAGTGCAAACGAGACAGAGTACGATCCAATCAAATGTGTCTGTGGTGTTTAAGTGGTTTCTTCACATTTGTTAGACTGTATGTATATCTGCAAAACCACAAAGAGGCTCCTCAACTCGTTAGAAAGTTGTTTTGTTAAAATTACTGTCATCAAAACTAGAAGCTAATGTCAAACTCTATGAGGCAAAAGCTGGATAACAGCCCGTATCATGCAACTCCATTTCAAGTTTAGCTCAATCTGGGTCCTTGTTTATGATTCAATCAAGGAAGAAGCCTGTTGCAAGAAGCACAAAAGTCACAGTTGACATGAGGCAATCTCGCATCAAACAAACCAGACATGAGTGGCTAAACAAATCATTGTCAGCAACTCATAAGAACACTGACATTAAGTTAAATGAAAACACAGTGGGAGGATTGAGCTGAGCCAAGTCATCAGCATTCAATGTAAGAACACCACTTTTAGATGACAAAAATACATGGACCAATTTACAGCCAGATGCTAATAGCACATTAAGATCTAATCTCTGTGGGGTTACACGGGAAATGAAAGAGCATGGAGACTGGCTGCAGCAGAGGTGGGAGGGCACGAGCTGACTGGGAGTACACCAGAGAGGAGTGCATGCCCTACAGGCTCCTCTTTAGTACATGGTCCATTGTTGTTGACTGTATGGGTCGATACATCAGGTCAATAGATCATTAAGCAATCCCTATGCTCCCGAAATAACACAGGGATCAGAGTGGAGATAAGAGCCTGGATCAATGCTGGACGGACGACAGGCGGGAGCAGTTGATGGAGGCTGGAACAAGGATGCGGAGTGTGGGTCCTGTCAGGGCAGTGAGCTGACTGGGTCTGCCATGTGTCCTGAGGGCAAAACTGTTTAGGGGTGGCTCACCCAAAATCATAAAAATACATATTTTGTCATTTTAACTCTAGTGATGTCAAGCGATGCAGATGGTTTCATCTCCACTCTGATGGAGGTGAATGCATTAATGCTTGACATCTCAAGGGGTTTCATAAGCCACATTTGGACAGGATAAATAATACAGGGGGATGTGAATAATGACATGTGCCCCTCCTCTCTTATAATAAAAGCTGTTGTTCCAAACAGTGTTTTAGCCACTGGCAAATTACAGGAGCTTGTTCAATAATAGACAATGAAAAGCTGTGGGAATTTGACCATCACCTTTCATCTTTGGTTAACAGTAGTTCAAACAAAAACTGTGAGGTCTGTAAATTATCCAGAGTAATGGAGAATCTGTTTCTGGGAAGACACTCTGACTGCTGTTGAAATTTTAAAATGTAATTTTTCACTGCTGTGAGCACCACAAATAAATTTCCTTCATTTCAAGCTTGTTGGTGTAGCAGCAGAAATCTCAAAACCCAGACACACAAAACGATCTGCATGGCTAGAAACCACAATATGTTGGTGAGAAAATATGACTTATGGTCATTTGGGTAACCAACCTTTTAAGTGCTCATGTGAGCGTGGGTGGGCAGTAACGGTGACGACTCTGCCAGGATTTGACCATCTGTGTGTGTGTCTCAAGGTGGGGTACTTAGGAGAAGCACCTTAACAAAACATAGCAACCAAGAGGAATTGGCAGTTTGAAATGGATGAGGTTTTAGACCGGCAAATGGGAAAGCACAGCTGGATAGAAATCACATAATCCTTTTCTACTAGGGCTAGTGATGCGTTTATTGCCTTTTTAAAATTCACCAATACAGATCATTCTGTCTGGTTAACTCATTAACATCAGTAGTTATCTCGCGAGGCGCCTTAATGACGTACATCTTTCCCCCCACGCCTCAAGGCTAAAGCATGTGGCACTGGTTTTGAAAGATGTCTTCTATCAGATAAGGATGTAATTATACAAAACACAACACTATGTTGACTAATACCGTCATAAAGCACTTAATCGTACAGAGGCATTAGTATGCCCATCCTAATGCCTTTCTATATGGCAAATATCAATGTAAGCCCATTGTTATGACTGAGATCTATTCGTAATATGAGAGGTTCTTTTTAAAAGGTCAGCTCCTGGTGTTTATCAAATTCTCTCATAAAAACGGCTAAAAATTGATTCAGGATCACTGCAGCTTCAAACTCCTTTAGAATTGATTTTATACTTTATAATATATCAACATGTCTGTTCTGCTGTAAGGAACAGAGGCTCTATGTCTTTGTTCACTCTTTCCCATTATTATCCGTAAGAAGGACAAATATTAAAATAAACAGTGCAGGGGGTAAAGCCTGGGGTTGGTGCTTCCTGCCCCCTGCCTCATGCCGCCATGGGCTCTTCCTGCCTGGGTGTCAGGGCTAGGCCTGCCTGCTGGGGACCTGAGCAGTGCAGAGTGCAAAGGAAGGGGAGGGAAGAGGAGGAGTGGTGGAAAGCCATACCCAGATGCTCCACCCTAAAGAGGAACAGCATGTCAGCCCCGGTGGACATCTGTTTTCACAGGTGTGCTCACCCAATGTGATTAAGATTGGCGCTGCGCAGCCCCCGAGCAACGCTACACTGGTACGCCAACACTGTGGGTGCTGGGGCATGGGCGTGAGACACAAGGAACAGTTGTGTTATTTTGGGGCAGATGGAACTGATGATGAGAGTTTGAGTGAAAGAGGAAAGAGCAAATGGAGGAGAAAAAGGAAGGAGATGGACTAGGAGGAGTTACATGAGAAAGTTTATAAGGCTTATTTACTGCAAACAACTGTTTAGAGAAACACAGTTTCAGAAGAGTGGGATTATTCTGAGCACATGCAGATTATCCTCTGCTGTTTGATTAAAGAGAGAAGTAGACATCACATGAAAGGATTGGAGTAAGCTACACATGGGAGCAGTGCTTCATAAATACTTGTACAATCCAACGTGTTCTCACAAAGACTGGAGAGTCTGAAACCGACACCATTCACCTCCAGAGAGCCTATAGCACAGAGGTGGGCAGTGGTTTTGGCAGAACCAGCACGGCTGGTACCCAATGGTATAATGCACCTGCTTCCATGGCAACCAGAAGAGGGATTGCGTTCCCTTACACCAGCAGGCTACTTCATGCTTTAATGTAAAGCGACAACTTGCCGGAATTAATTTGTGTGTTGTCAAAAAATGTCCCCCAAACAGATTTAATTCAGAAAACAGAAAAAAAAGCAATTTTCTTTATTTATGTAGGCTCCCCCATACACCCCCACACCGCTGCTGCCACACCATAATTCTCCAGCGGTTTTTGAGAACTTTCACCCATTTCAAGTGATCTCACTCCTGGAGTAGTACGAGGCAGCGACAAGAAAATCTTTAACGAACGAGAAAGCAATTCTATTTCACAGCAGCGAGGAACTGAGGAGGAGGGGCGGGAGAGTCAGTCACCAGCTTCTAAAGAGAAATGGAAGCCTTGGATAAAAGCTGCTCACCCCAAGATATCTCCAAAGGGGAAAAAAAGAAAGGAGCAGACAGACTTAACACCAAACCATCCTGCTGTACGACTCATAAGCTTACCTCGCACTGACAACTGACAGGAAGAGTGCTACACTGGATGTAGCTTATTACCATTTGTAAATATCACTTTGCTTGTGCCCTAGAAGTTCTTAAACCTCTGTGTCTAACAGAGCAACAACATCTTTTACAGCTTAAATTATTTCACGAATACAATATAAATACAAACCAAGCACATACTTGTACTTGTACTTTCAATGTGGCTATCAAAGGTACTCAGTTCTCAGTACTCAATACATAAGTTACAGTACTGCCATGTAAAACCTGTTGCTGATGTGTGCTTAATGGAAATGTTTATTAGAATGAGATTGATAGATGTAACATACAGCAGGCAGTATAGAGTTAAGGTTGCTTGCTGTGATATCAAGCTGCTGGAAACAAACACAGGCTATTCAGGCTATTCCATTAGCCACTCTGGGATATATTACAAACCCTGATCATACAGCCAGTCCACAGCCCTGATTCCATTATCCATCCAATTGTGTGCACCCCCCTCCTGTCAATGAAGCAATGGCAGGCATCGCTCCCACAACTCTGCCCAGCTCCAATCTGCTCTCACTTCCCATCTCCTGGCGAGTATAACTCAGCGAGGGGTATGACTTCTCCTTGAAAAGCTAGATGTGAGAAATGTATATATTTGTAAGTGCTAATACTAAGCGGCACAGAATGTTGGGCCTGTACCAGACAGATGGTTCTGAGAGAGGCAGAAGATCAGAGAGATGCTCCCTCCCACCCTCTCTGTCCCAGTTCCTCTATTTCTCTGAGAGAAGGCACTATCACAGCTCCGCATGACACCAAGAAACTTCAGTGAACAAAAGTGGCCTTAATTCCCTCGATGGAAGAATCAGCTCACTCTAACATGGGTATCAAAGTAGTTCATCAATGAGAGAATGTTTTAAATTCCAACTCGCAGAAGCCTAAACGATGCTTTTGGAAGGGTTCATGGGGTGTAGGTGGACGAATAGAGACGAATAATAGAAAAGCAGGCGGATAAAGAAGACAAAACGACAAAGATGCTTAGAAACAGAATGAAGAAAGCCAGCAGGAAAGCCCTACTTCCTGCAGATCTTTAGCAGAGTGGCTAATGACGTAGAAATTCTTGCATATAACTGGTTTAAAGGCACAATTAGCCTTGCCCAGTGTGTCCTTCATAAAGCAACAGATTAACGGATATAATCAAAGGCCAATTGAACTTAATTTATGAAGCCAGAATTCTCTGGAGCAAAAGCTATAAAGTGTGAACAAAAGAAATGACTGACTCACTGTACATGCACTCTGTGAGTGTGTGTGTGCGTGCACATGTAGGAGGGATTGTTTCATTTTCACTGGGAGAAATTTTGTGTCTTTATTTGGCATACATCTGTTTTACACTTGGCTTGCTATGGCACTTCATAGGAGGCCAGGGTCAAATAAAGTGCACAGAGTTTAACAACACTCAGTTGAGACTAGACCAGGGGAACACAGGGCTACTCAGCAATTAAACACATACACTTTCCTGTACATAGATAGACAAGAAGCCACAAAGAGACAAAAACAAAGGCTGCAAAAACAGAAAAAAATGTGCTTTTGCTTCAATGGGCCAGGCAGTATGTGTGGGCTGTGTCAGCTATGCTTTCAACAGTGTACATTAAATGCCTGAGACACATGTACAAGAAGCGTCTCTGCCTAGTGCTCTGCTTCTGTCTTTCTATCTAAAACTCACACACAGGAATGTGCTACAATTCACCCACAGTGCAAATAATTCAATCAGGGTTGAAGGCGCCTTGGCACGACTGCTTCCACGCACAAAATATGTTCCAGGGCTGGTGAAAAGACAGGAGGGGTGCGGAGAAGCTGCATATCGATTTGCATTCTTATTGTTCAGATGGGATATAAAACTCCCTTTGTCTGCACGTGCTATTCTGACCTTTACAGGCCGCTGAAGAAGGCCAACTCTGCAAGGCCAAGAGGGAAATGCAGTCTGTTTTTCACTTAACACACAGCTCACAGATCGCAGACCTGGCATGGTGCGGCAGACACAGACTGTCTGCCGACCTGGGTGCTCTCTGCCCTGCCCGACCTTGGTACCACTGTGCCAATGAGGGTCCACAACACCCTGTCCTCGCCTAAAAAATAAAAACTCATACTCTCCCAGAGACACGGCTGGAAAACAAAAACGGGCTCAAGACACAGAGTTCATTAACAGATAAACGGCAGGAGGTGGGGGAAAAAAAAGAGAGAGATGGGAATAAACAAGCAAATGACAACGGACGGAAGATACCAGGAGAGGTTGGCAGCCGTCCATGAAAAAGACAGCTGGCAGCGACATCCTTCACAAACCTGGCGATGCAAGCGGCATGATGGAACCAACCTCCAGAGACACGGAGAGAGGAAGAAGGAAAGAGATGAGGGGGTTTGTGGCGGTAGATAACGTGGCTTTTCGTCTCCAGACTCCCGTGCTAATTAACACAGTTCCACATACAAGGCCCCCTGCCTGCCTCGCAGCCTGGCCTCAGTCTTCAGTGCTGACACAGAGGGACAGAGCATGAGGGGAAAATGTGTATGTGAATGTGCGTAAGGAAAGGCCGGGGGAGTGTGAGGGATGAAACAGGATGAAAGGTGAAGCAAGGTCTGGTGGCCTTGTCTGAAGGTGAGTCGGCTCCCCCGCCAGCATGATTCCTCTGGCAGAGAGAAAAGGGGGGGTTGAGGTGAAGATGAATGAGTCGGAGCACCGGGATGCTGATCAACAGCCGACTCGCTCACCGGCCATCTCACTCTGTCGCTCACCTCATCCAGAGGGAGCGAGTGAGTGAGAGAGAAGCGGCGAGGAGGCCAATGAGCCGGCACCGGTCCAGTCACAACACCACAGACACAAATCCTGGTTCTGTACCATTAGCTCCAGACTGTCATAAATCAAAGCCAGTCGGCAAGACAGAGGTAGAAAGCCAAACAGAGAAGTCAAAAAGCCACAGCTACACAGTGCTGTTCAGGCAGCAAGGCGGTGGGTGGGCAAACAGCAACCTTTGCACAGAGAAAGCATTTATAACAACACAAGACAAACCACACACATAATGGTCATTCGTTGGTAATTTGTGATCATATATTTAGTTACCTTGAACCTGAAACATTTTTATGTCTTTATTAAGTTGACAGAAGCATGATGGCTGAATATAAGGTTAGACAGAAGATTAACAACATGCAACAAAGAGAGTAATGCAGTCCTCCATCATCTCCTTTTCGGTCAAATGGCCCTTAAACAGCCTGGAGATGCGTTTTGGGTCAATGTCCTGTTAAGAAACAAATGATGCACAAACCAGATGGAACAACATGATGCTGCAGTATGGTGTGGTAGATATGCTGGTTAAATTTGCCTCGAATTCCTAATAAATCTCCACCTGGTGTCACCAGCAAAGCACTCCCACAC
The DNA here is from genome assembly GCF_900324465.2 of Anabas testudineus. Taxonomy (NCBI): domain Eukaryota; kingdom Metazoa; phylum Chordata; class Actinopteri; order Anabantiformes; family Anabantidae; genus Anabas; species Anabas testudineus. The sequence goes on from NC_046615.1 coordinate 17,917,388, forward strand.
TATCACACCTCTTCTTCCAATCTTCACAGCGGGAGCCAGACGTACAGACGCCATCCATTCACCTTCTCTGCACTTGACAAGAACGCAACGAGAGGAACCAAAAACTTCTAATTTGGACTCAGACTAAGATCAAATCACAGATTTTCACTAGTCTAAAGTCCGTTCCTTGTAACTCCAGGCAGAATCAGTTCTTCTCCTATTATTAGTCTCCCTTACTAGTGGTTCTGTTAGCACAGCCACCGACTTGCATAGTCGGTCCTCATAAGAGGCAGCTTCATCATTGTATGGACTGTGTGTTTGTTTTGTTTTTTTGTGACTAATAGAACTTGAATATTTCCAGTTTGACTAATCTTCAAGTGTTACAGTAATGATAGATGGTTGTTTCTCTTTATGTAGTCAGGCAGTTTTAACATGGATTATCCGCAGTCACTGAATAGGGCTCTTTGTTGTATACCAACACTAACCCAACATGACATAACTGATCCCCAAAAGTATTGAGAGACAAAATTCCACTAATTAAATTTTTTGACAAGTGACGGCCTTAAATAAAAACCAAGTACCTACCTCATTAAGCTGGTTAAGATATCAAAAGCATGCAAAGCTTTTGTTTTGAGTAAGACTTGCTGTTTACTACATAATACTACACCTTTTTATCATAGTTTATGTCGGCAGTGTCTATTACAAATTTACAAGACAGCAGAAACCAACTACTGAATGATAAGGTGTAACCAACCTTTTACCTAGTAACTACTGTCAGTCTTTTTCTGTTTGTTCTAACACAACAGAAAACATAAATTAAATTTTGATTTTGTTAAATGATCAGCAATGAAACTTAAGTGGTATTTAGCCCAAGTTTCAACAAACACATCAGAGTACAATCTGCCTTTCAATGCTTTTTTTTTTTTCTTCTACACAAAAGCTTGTAGTCCAGAGTCTGTACTTGTGTACCTTTTAAAAGCATCCATTAACACACTTGTGATTCTGTAGACCAGACATTTAGTCATTAGGATTTTGTCACTGTAAATTGTGACGCTCTATTGCAACATGTGGGTTAGTGTTTCCATTTGGTAATGCCATTACTGGAGCAAAAGCTTCATTAGCATTACTGCATGTAATAACCTCAATAAGGGATTTCCTAACCCAGATTTCAACCACACCCAAGCCAGACCTGCTGCTTTGACGTGCGCCCTGCTGGCAGATAAACAACACATCTGCCTCCCTGACTCCCTATTGTACATGTATATTGTATGAACTGCTCTAGAGAAGACAGATGTTATTTGTAGATTTGAGTGTGGGTAAGTAGTATAGTATAGAGCAGTAGTACAGTGGATGATTCCATGTAAGGCTCAACATTGGCAGAAACTGGCAGCAGGGCAACTCTTAGTCTTGCAGCAAGTTGTGGCAAGCGTGTGCCAGTCGTACCTCACACAGCACCACGCCACGGGGGGCTAAACACTTCTACACTGTGATCCAATTAATTTCATCTCCACACGCCGCAAATTTCTACATGCTATGAGCAAAAGGAGAAGAAATGGAGGTTTGAAGGGGGTGGAGGTGAGCAGTGAGGCAAATGGGAATAACTGAAAAAGAGGAAGTGGAAGGATGGGCAAGGGTTGGGAAATCTCAGAATTTCCCGTATCTTGCATTTGAGTTTCTGCACAGGGAGAAGAAAATGCAATTACACGTGCCCTCTCAGCCTTTTCAGGCAAGTGTGGAGTGTAGTTGTAAGGGGGTAGTGGAGGGGTTTGTGCCCTGTGGGGGCCAGCACTCCCATACACTATGCTAATAGACGCTTGTTCTGCATTCTAACAGGCATTTGGTGGCATGGTGCTGAGTGGGGATCAGCAGAGGGTGAGTGCAGAGCATCAGCAATGTAAGAAAGGGGTGTGGGTCCGTCGCCTGGTGCCTCCAGAGATAGCAGGAATAATGAAAAGACTCTGCTGGGACTTCAAAGTAAATGGTTGGTCATTTCCTGTGGTGATGGTTGATACCGGCCTACATGTTCAGGCAAAGCGCACGCACACACTTAGTCACACATTCCTGTCGTCAAAACCCCTGCCAATGAACACCACTTCCTTTGATGGCATAGCTGAGCCAAGAAGAAGGAGAAACACGTCTCTGGACGTGGAATAGATTTGAAAAGCTTTTGTGTGTGGCTGGCGGAACCATCTAAGCTTTAGCCATGGCCTGGGGGTCAACACTTATGCAATGCTGGTGTAATGCCAGAAACCAGCTGGTGATGTTAACCTTTTTTTTTTTTTTTTTTTTTTAACACTTTCATTTATACAGAATTTCCATGTTGGAAACTAGAAACAAGGCGACAGTAGATCAAAAAACAAAACAGCACACAATCAAACATCTAAAGATGTATTGTATATGTAATATACAGTACAATACACATTATTATAACAGAAATAACATTAATAATGCCAATTTTTTTTATAGGCGTTAGAGCTGCAGGTTTTTAGTTTTGTGCATGGTGGCTCACTGGGACACTTGAACACAGCAGATCCATCATCAATGTTCCAAGCTATGATTGTACTTTTTCCATAAAGAGTCTATTATATTACTTGTTTAACATTGAATTTCTGCAAATTCCCCATTTTTCTTCATTTTTGTTCAAAACACTTTCAATGACTTCCAAAATAAAGGCCAATTTTCCCCATTCAGTAGATTTTCAAGCCACTGCTTTTTCTTTGGAGGACTTTAATTATAGCTTCATCTCAGGCTATAAACAATATTTTAATCTCTTCAGCATTACCATCATACATTACAATAAAAATAGTTGATTGCATATCCACTATTGTCTTTTACAATTTACATTGTCTCTTGTTCAATTTCTGAAAATATAAATGAATATGATTATAGCCTCCAACACGGCTGTCGAGTGGATTTTGATTTATGATGCTATACTTTCGTTCTTCCAGCAGAAATGTTTTGCTGCTCATTGTCTAGTTGGCGGTAACATTTGCACAGTATTTACCATTCTTGCACATTTTGTACCATCATTACAATACTACATTTTGTATTTTTCTCTCACACATAAAACAAAAAAAAAAAACAAAAAAACACTCAACTATAAACGAAAACATCTGAACTGCAAACACTGATGGATGTGTGTGCTCTTCATAGGATCAATACAGACAGACAAGAAACACAATCTGAAGATTGCAAGACCGGCACGTTATGCAAACATAAAAAAGTCTGTAGTGTCCAGTGTCCAAAGGGCCAAGCACATTGCTTATCTTATCATGAACTGTAGTTCAGCTATGAAAGCCAGACTGCCCACCATAACTTTTGTGAGTGCAATATGAACCAAGAAGGACATTCGGGTATGTCTTTTGTGCAAGTAAAATGAGCGCACATTGTGAGACAGAGTGAACAAAAACACACATCTGGTTCCATTCAGGATTCCTGAAATTCTTGGCCTGCTTGATTCAGATTACATCCTGATCCCCCATGCTGGCTGCGCCAGAGCGGAGATAAACTTTACCACTCAACACAATGGCTGGCCTATTCCACATGTAACGGGGAGGATGTAGGTTGACAAGGGATAGAGGTGAAACTTGGCGCAGAGGAGTCTCAAACTGGAGACTCCTGAGAAGCCAGGTATGCTAATTTAGTGCTTCTCCCTTGTTGCAAACACTCACACAGTATGTTGAGCAGGAGGGAGCCCTACGGGATGGGAACAGTACAGGTTCTTCAGATGAAACAGCACCTTGAAATCCTAATTCTTCCTAAACCTTCCTGAGAAAAGGCCCAGCAGTACAGGGTCAGCTCTCAGTAGAGATTCAGACCAGAGAGACAGTTAGGAGGTCATGAGACTTAAAACCTCAAGAGTTTTAGTTAAGGTTACAGCGCAGTATATACAGGTCATATGTTATTTTCCAGATATTCAGTCAGATATCAAGCTAAACTAAACCATGCTTTGCAGTTTTGTTATGAGAGACCAAATGTGTAGCTCTTAAGAATAAAATGATCTTTGTTCCTAAATGAATAAACAAATTGGAATCAGTTTATTCTTCACACCAGTCTAGCTATAATTCCTGAACACCACCTTTTCTTTGCATTTCACAATGCCCCCACTTCAATTCTCTTATCTCCCCAAGTTTGAGCGAGTGATGTCTTCAGCCAAAATCACCTCGTCTACTCTGGTTCCCCAGGAGATGGAGTGCCAGTGATGTAGCCGATTCAATCAGCGAGATGTGAAGATCACAGACAATACGCTGCGGCCCCATTACCCCAGTACTCGGTTACCGCTAGCAACGCTTAGCTCGGGCCCCCACCTAATGGGCCATAATATCATTTTACGCCATGTTCCAGCTCTTTATACTAGCTCTAAACATAACTCTGTCGCCAAGGCACAATAAAAACAGATATATTTCTTTATTACTCCTCACGAAGCATATCACCAGATCTGAGCACCCCTAGAAAGGAAACTAATATCTACAGGAACCCGCTCTTTTCCGTGGCTCGTTTAGAGCGGACGCACAGTTGTTATTACATTGAGCTGCACTCTGCTGGCCTCACCTCCCCATGCCGTTCACTCAGAGTGTAATGGATGTTTTATTATAATCAAATGAATACAATATCTTCACCATAAATAGCCTACTTAAAAACCAATTTTCCCTGCCTTGCAATATGTTTGAATGTCCATCACGCCTCAAGCAACGAGGTGCCACATGTTTAATTCAGAACCAATGCAATTTGCGTGTTGTGTGCTCCTATATAGGTGAAAACAACAACTCATCTACCTTGAGTTTACACTTACCAATCTGCCCCCCTTCCACTCACCCAATAATCACACTCCTTCTCATGACTCTAAACTCATGCGAATCTCCGACAGGTTTATTACTTTGCATGATAGTAGGAAGAGAAAATGTCACTTGGGTACTCTGCTTTTGAGGCCATTCACTTTTGCCATCTCACAGGGCAAATGCTGTGCTATTAAGTCTCGGGCTAGTTGAACAAAATTTCACATCAGCCAGGGCAGGTTATTATCCGCAACTAGGAATCATCTCCTACACAGGGTATATGGTGCCATTGTCCTTTACCCTATATCTCACTGGCTCTGACCAGCCTATTTACACTATGGGGATCTGACAAGAGAAGAGCAAACACTTGGGCATGAACATGTGTGCTAGTGTGCTAGTGTGCTAGTGTGTGTGTGGCACGACAGAGCAGGAGGGGAGTTGGGGAATCCAATCTCTCACACAGAGGAGCAGAGACAGGCGGGCAGATACGCTCCAGGCCCAGAATAACCCAGGCGGTATCCATGAATGAAAGGACAGGATTACAGGGGTATTAGAAAACCTGCTGAGATGGTTGATAATGCTGTTTATGGCTGGGCGTCACACCGCTTGCAGGGAAAAAGTCAAACGGTTTTACTAATAAAAATATGGACAAGCTCTCCACTAGTCACCAAGCAGAAAATTCAAGGTCAGGCATCTAGTCCTCGTTTACAACTAAGGTGTGGTGTTATCTAACTGGCAGACATAAATTCAAGTACGTCAACATTTATGCCTTTGTTATTATAGTGGCTAAACCTTCTAAAAATTGAGACAGTAAACATAAGCCCCACTGGTTAAAAATGGGATTATTGTTGTGTCAACAACCCCCATGGATAATAGTAATTACTGCCCTTGCTGCAGCACCATCAGACTGAGGCAACTTTGCTAGTTGACAGCTTGGTCCTAATTACCAAGAACCACCAATTACTGGCTCCATTTCATTATTTATATTGCTCAGCACACTCAAATAAAAGAGACTTCAGTGACTCTTAGCAGTCACATCTCTGGCAGCTGCAGAGGATCATCCAAAGGACCTGCTGAATCATTCTCTTAGTTATTTTTTTCCTGACAATATAGTAGTCAGCAAGCAAACAGCGTTGTGAGTGCAAAGAAAACTGAGTGGAAACAGGAAAATTAAGCCAACAGGGGGCTGTCTTTACTTCCTTTATGCCAACCACAGGAAGTTATTTAGCTTGCAAAGGAAGAGCATTATCATTTCTTCTTTCCCCACTTGCTCCCTCTCATTTATCTGCCAACAAAGCTGCAGAATCAATTGTAATACATAGGCCCTGAAGGTTTTTACAGTTTGCATGTTGTATCTACATTCATATTTCATTCATTCCTCTGTGAGATCTATGTGAGAATAATTGACTTGTCTGCTGCCATGCAAAAGAGATGCCTCTAAAATAATAATAAAAAAAAACATAAAAAACAAAATTCTCGGTGAGTGTATTCAACCGTTCACACACACATTCTGATTTTCGCAGATGTTTCCCATCACCTTCTGCTGCCAAGCGGCATCCAGTGATGGCTGAGAGGAGGGGAGTGGGGGCTCTGGGTGGGGGTGTGAAATTCTGCTATTCCTGCTCCAGTGAATTTTGCAGAAACTTGGCAGATCATTGTGGAGATTTGTATGTCCGTGGATTTGACATGAAACTGTTTGAGAGGCTTGTCTGGAATCCGTCTCTCAACGTGCCTCCTTCAAAAGTGGGACTGACTGTTTAGCTTATGTTCCCATAAAGCCTGACGGCCACATTTCTCAGCCCCCAAGGGTGCAGATGGGCGATTAACTTGGCAGACAGGACTTATACCATCATCTGAGAGATAACCATTTCAAAACATTGTATTTGCTTAAAAAAAAAAAAAAAAGTATGCCTCTGAGTAAAGTGAAGCGCATAATCCTCAAATAGAGGAACCAAATAAAAAGCATCTGTATCATCTACCCAGATTTCTGCAATTGTACACCTTGTTGATGAACAAAGACTCTTTCCCTACTGTTGATTCAGGGAAAATTCAATGAATCACAAAGCCTGCTCAAACAGCAGCTCATGCTCAGTAAGCTATAAACCATGTAAAGCTATCACGTTCCAAAAGGACAAGCAGTCTCAAAAACACGAGTGAGTATGTACAAAAGGAATCTACCATGGCGATCCAAAGCGCTTAGCATTTTAATGACAGTTGCGCAGGGCAGGCCTTGTTCGCAGGGGCTAGAGTGGAGCAGTATATATGGCCCGGAGGCCGGATCTGTTCCAACTGTGCCCTGGCAAGAAAACGTTCAGCCCAGTCAGCCTCGACAGCTTGGATATTCACAGGGGGTGACGGAAAACTGGAGGGCTGCAGTACCGTGTTGGAGAAGGGGGAGCTCAGAAGAGGCGGGGAAGAGGCGATGAGTCAGAAACAAGGTGTTTTATATTATTTTTGGTACCACAAGGACATGGCATTTTCTGTGTTCAATGAGAAAACCAAACATAGACTGGTGATAAGGACCTCACGTCTGTGTTGGCCTGCGGTGATTGAGGCAGGTGCGTCTAGAAGGGCCCAGAAGCATTTTTAGCCACTATAACACATTCTTAAGGTGTGAGTTTATGCCAGCGCTGCAGTACCTCCTTTCAGTGATGAGGAATGTTTAAAGCCTAGAATTGAATTAGACATTTATCACCACAGAGGAAACTATACAGACTCTCTGGTTTATGTTTAGGACCACTGGGATGTTAACATGTGCATTGTTTTCACTATAACCTGTAGCAAGAGGGTTTGGATTACATGACATGTTGATACTTGACAAACCATTGTGGCAATTTCTGAGTTTTCATAGATCACAGGTATTAAAGTTAGGATCATAACTTTGATTTTGGGTGACAAATGAATTATTCACTCTCTTCTCCAGGGATGCATAATTAAATTCTGAGTCATTTTGAATATCACACAAAGGACTTTTGATGTTGGACAGCTTTCTCCTCACTTGATTAACCTGAACCAACTTCAAAAGTGCCACTGTTAGTGTATCGCCATCAGCAATATTCTAAACAAACGTGGAACCTTTTTTAAAAACAATATTTTCTATGAGCTTCCTCTTTGAAATATTACATTTCAAAAGGTATTAATACCCATTTAATGGTCTTGTTTACCTGTTTTGCTATATCCTTCAAAGAAACACATTTTAGGTGTTTACTAAAGCATACAAGTAAAGAGTGCAGAACCAAATCATTACCGCATTGATTAAAATTCAAAGTTACCAAAAGTAATGCAGCAGATAAAAAGATCAGCATTGCACAAGTGAAAAGAAGACTTGTAAAAGCCCCACCCTCACTGTCACAAAAAAAGGACAACAAAAAACATGAGATATCTTTGCTCATGTGCATCCTAATACATTCATCCCCAACTACCTCTTTGCTCCGGGGTTGTGCCAAGCTAAAGCCTCATGGGAGAAATGATTGACACCTCCAAATCCTTGTGGATACCAAAAGGCATGTAATTTCCATGACATTTACACAATCTTCTGAGATGGAAGATGTGTGAGAAGTGTGGGAACAACAAAGGGATAAAAAACAATGAACACAACTCCAAAAATAAGAAGTGTGAATTTTTAATGTGCTGTGTTTTGGGTCACAAGTGTAGCTTAGATACGTTAAGCAAAAGTATCTCTCCACCCAAGTTGTATTAATTCAGCACAGCCAGAACAACCACCTGGGGTAGCCTACATTTCAAATGAGCCATATTTTCTTTATCTTTTACACCAGCAGGCAAGCTGGCAGGCATGCAGTCCTGCAGGAAATGTGATGGAAAGTGGAGCACAAGAGTTGTGACCTAAGCAAACAGCTGATTATGAAGAAGATGAGCGAGAAAAGTAACTTGTCTGTCAAGCTAAGCACTTCACAGATGGACGAGCGTAGCACACCAAGAAAACAGCAAGTTCTGAATCTTTGGGTTTTAAAGTGCACCACAGAAACAGTTTAGCGGGAGGTGGTGAACACTGGGAAAGCCCAAATACACTATATCATCTCACACTATATCATGTGCAAGGACAAATTAATATTTCTCACTTCTTTTTTTTTATTCATCTACTGAAGTGAGTGAATCATGGTAAACGTAGTTCTTCCACTTGAATTAAGTATGAACAGAAGAAGGTTTTACAGCCGTCTATATAAAACTATTATAGCAGCAGTTAATTGCTGGAGATCTTCATTTAATGGGTATCTGAGAAAATATAATGAATTACAGCCTTTAATAAACAAGTCCAGAAACCTCCTGGTGTGCAAATAAAGTTTTCACAGAACATAACTTATTCTAAGTTATAACTAAGCTAAGAGTTGACTTGTAATTGGACCATTGTTTCCTGACACACAAATGCACAGTGTTGACCATTTACTAGCCAACAATGTTCCACTTCAATGAGCACAATAACAAAAAGTGTTCTCATTGGCGAACTGTGGCACTTGGGGCCTGTACCTTGTCTGAGTAACTCCCAGGTGAGTCAGTCAAATATCCACTAGCAGAGCTACTGCTTGACTCCCTTCACCCTATCTGCTAAGTCCTTTCCCTAGAGCTTGTGATCACTCTGCAGCCTCTACCTCTACTCTTGTGAAGACAGCCAAACAATGGGAGCCAGGAGTGCCTTAACTAGTAGAAAGTGGAGGAAGGACTAATTAGAGACCCCCTCATGCCCCCACGCCATCGCCTCCAACCCCTCCTGTTAACTCAGAGAAGTTGGCTGGAGCTAGGACTGTTGGACCCATTGTGAGAGAATCGGGCTGGAAGTTGTTTTTTCCTGGCTCCTGGCCAATGGGGGACTGCGGTAATTGCCCAAATCCCACTGTGGCAAGTGAGGAGAAAGATTGTGAGGGTGGTGCAAGCCAGGGAAAGTAAGAAAATGTTGGAACTAAGTGTGGGAATGACAGTCTAGCAATAAAAAATACAGAGGACAATGAGACATTTGCAGATTTAGAAAAATGAGGTACAAAAGATCAATGTTTATTAGAAGAAACAGTGCGTCAAGCAGGACAGGTGATTCAGATAAAACTCAGAGCCCGAGGATTTTTTGTGGCACGAAAATTAAACAGGAAGAAAGTAAACTGGACAAAACACTGGCAATGTAAGTGAAAACACAATGACCTCAGGTGCTACTCACTAGGGAGAGGTGGACAGGGCTGCAGTGAGCGTCTTGGCTGTTGGAGTGGAACAGAGCAGGGTGCAGCGGTGGCTGCACAGCGGGCCCTCACTGGATAGTTCAATCACAGGAAGCCTGAGCCCCAAGCAAACTTGGCCAATTAGCCGCACACTGCCACTGACCCCCAGCTTCATTAAGGGCCCAGGATCTGGATAAAGAGAATAGAGGGGGTGGATTAGGGAGAGAGATAGTCAAACATCAGCACTGGCTAGGGTTGAGAGGACACACATGAGCATTTGCACAGACACACACACCCTAGAGGTGAAGCTCAAGGTTATAGCTAAACACAATCAACTGTGAGAGCACCCAATGCCACACATGTACACACTTGCCAAATAACAATCCCTCCTGCCTGTGGCTTTACACTCACAGCAAAGGTGGTGGGAGGGTTGGAGCTGTAGAGGCCAGAGGGCAAAGCTTCCCCCTCTCTCCCACACCGGTGCAATGACAGCAACAGGTGTGGTGGCCAGCAGACATGCAATTACTAGGCTGAGAATCTGCTCTTTGTGACAGAGACAACGGCAGATCAGAGGGAAGATCAGAGCTACAGGGGGAGAGGAGAGGAGCGGAGTGGGAGGAGAGGTAAGAGACGAGGAGAAGAGAGGAAGATACAGACTACTGAAAGTCCCTGGAGGGGAGAAGGAGAGAGAGAGGGAGAGAGATTTCCAGTCGGTTCTTTTCATCACAAATCCCTTGCCGGCAGAGTGCAGGCGTGCAGAGCGAAAAAACAGATCAAAAACCAACACATACAGTAGCTATAACACACCTGTTGTTCTGGAGTTGAAATACAAATTTACACGCTTTGGTGGTGTGGAGAGACCTCACATACATGTGTGCACAACAGTGAAACAAAGACGAGAGAGAAACTGACAACATTGCATTTATATTCAGATTGGGTGGGGCTGTTTGAGGTGCTTTGGGACAGGTTGTGCTCAATGAGCCTTGACAACAGTGTTTGGTGTTTGTGTGTGTGTGTGTGTGTGTTTGTCTGCATTACTAGTGTGTATATCCACATGGGACCTCTGCTTGCATCAGCCTTGCGATGGAAACCTCACTAGTGGGGGTAGCAGCTTCATATGCGCTCTCCCTCTCCGATTACGGGCCTTCGATCAGCCTTCAGTAATGTTTGTGCACTGTGCCGCCAGTGTAGCAATAACTGCTGTCAGAAACCTTGCATGCTTGCGCAGAGAGGAGATACCGGCCCTTTATTTAAAACAAGCCAGGGATAAAAAGATCAATGGCCCAATTCACGGCATAAATTGGAGGGAAAAGTTCACAAACATGCTGAGAGATTATGAAAAGGAAATATGTGTGTGGATGGGGGGGAGCAAAGAGCGAGGGGGCATCTAGCTCATCTGGGTGATAGTGGCTTATTGATCGGTGGAGACACACAGCTCCCAGCCATTCATCACAGACCACTCAGGCCCTTAGATAACTCTTAGATAACTAACTATGATAGTGCTCTGCAGCTGAGCAGAAGCAACTGGCCGCATCCATTATCCTTCAAAGTAAAGCCACTAGCCTGGGAACAGGCATGGTGGGGCTGCTGGGTGACAAGTCGGAGAGGGGACTGGAATGGAAATGGAAAAGACCAAGCTTGTGGTTACGACCCTGTGGCCAAAGCTAGCGTACACAAAGGCAGGAGCTGCGGTTGAAGGGCCTAGTCTTTATGAGAAATGGTGCTCTGACAGCCAGAACAGAGATGAGAAACTGTCTGTTTGCACAGAGCGAGGAAAAAAAGTGACGGCACTATTGTTTCCACTTCTCTGCCAAACAGCATTAGCAAAGCTGTTTTATAGCAGATAGCACACAAACCATCCAAGCGACAGGCAACTATGAAAACTGCTGAGTGGCTCTGTCTGTATGTGTGTAAAGAGAATTCCCAGATTGGGCAGGTGGGGATCAGCTATAATGAGCCATGTAGGGAGAGAAGGATGGAAGGGGGGTCGGAGTGAGGCCAAAAAAAGAAAGGAGGAGACCAAAGAGCAAGGGAGAAAGACAGAGTGAGAGTGATGGAGATGGGCTCAGAGCCACAGACAAACCCCCAAAAGAGCAATTACAGGAGATCCAGAGAAGGTGTGGGCCCAGCCCCCAGGCATAGTTTCAAACAGCACAAAGCCCTGCCAGACATATACTCTCAGAAACACACAAACACACAGTCACAAACCTTAACGTAACACAAACTTCGAACAAACAAAAGACAAAGATGGAGAAAACAAAAGAAGATGTGTGAAAGGGGGAAGGAAACAAACATGCAGTGGAAGCAGTTTTAAACTGGGAAGATCTCCATCCCAACATCACCACACTACTTCCCCCTTCCACATGTTTTCACTGCTGCATTCTGTTCTGGTCGAAACCTGTACGCCCTAACAGCACAGACCGAAACTAAATCTAAAAGTCCAGGGCTGAGACCATTGTGCTCAAAACTTTCAAGTCAATTGTGCGCCGTGTTCTGAGTGCTAAACAACACTTAAACGTCTGGACAGCTGCACACCATGGTGCCTGTCACAAATTCGAGTCCAAAATGGTTTCTGAAGGCAACCATTTCTGCCCCCATCAGCACCCCCACCTCACTCATCATCTCCACCACTTAAAGGAGAATGACAGCCTTGAAAAAAACCTGCAAGAATGATAGAAGAAAAAGAAAGATGTGCAAACAGATAAGGAGGAAGGGAAATTAAATTAAGAGAAAAGTTCTCGCGCACCGGTATGCACCATTGATTTCCTATTCTCTTGGAAACATTTAATGAGCTTAAATAGGAGCCTCATTTGACACTGCCACAGTGACTTGGAGGAGCCTCCCAGTGAGAGGAAATCGTTCAGCGGCTGTGACGGCTACCAGAGGGGGGTGGCAAATGGAGAAGGGGGGAAAACGAGGAGAGATGGGCGAAAGTGAAGGTTTTAATTCCAAAGAAAGAGACGTGTGCAAGACAGATGTTGGATTATGCTCTGGAAATGGTCCATGGGTAGCAACATTTACCTAGCCCTCCACTAGGAGGAAAAAGGATGAAGGCTGACAGAGAGTACAGAGGAGAGGCAGACAGTTGAGGAGGCTAAAGGTGGTCTACATTCAGCCAAGCTGTCTAGTTATGAAGGTGCTTACCAGTCACAACAGCCATTCATTATAACCCAACAATGTCCAAACTGATTGACAGCTACAGCTCTACTGAAGTGTTTCACCTCATTACTTTCTGGATGACCTTCCTATGAGGTATTCAACAGATGCCTATTGCTTGGCAGCCATCTTGTTTTTCTACCCTCCCTGCTCTCTTTTCTCCCTCTATCGGCAGGAGAACTATTGTCACTTCAGAGAGCAAAGTCCAGAGGCGCCTCACTGCTCTCTGCCGCTGATGAGGGCCCCACTGGGAACCATCGGCAGCCGCTTTATGAAGCTGTCTGGCTGAGTGAATGGACTCAGCGTCCCTCCACCTTTTGCAGGCAATCATGATAATAAGAGTGTGGAGTCAGGCATGGTTGTACACTGGCACCACAGGAAGACTTTCCTTCACTTACTGCTGGGTGTGGTGGTGTGTGTTTGATTTTATCAGATCTAAAGTAATTGAACTAAGAATAACTAAAAGAACTAATGGCAAACAGAAATCAATCCAGAACAGTTTGTAAATAATCAGGACAAACACAGAAGAAGAAAAAGGAGATATATTAAAATTGCCACATTACATTGTTAGATAAAAAACATCCTTACATATAGCATGTCATTAGTAAGGTGAATCTGACAGTTTATGTTGATATACATTAGAGCTGTGTGAACCTGAAGTACCGAAACAATTTGTCAATTATTGAATTTAATTTAACTGACAGTGATTTCCATCACCAACTTATCATTTCATGACATAAAAGATTTACAGCTTTCCTCTGTATCTCATTCTTCTGAAATGCTGCCATTTTTCATTTTTAACTGTCGTTCTGACAAAAAGCTGGTCTTCGGAAACACACAATGGGTTTTGTCTAACCAATAAATTATTTGTTGCAGGCCACACAGATTTGACGAGATAATGTATGATCGTAGAGTTCATGTCAGCATAAATTTAAAAGACAGAAATATGTTATGGTTACTGATTGTAAGTCATAAAGACCGGGTAATGACTGTAGTAGAGTGTAGACTTGTGCTTATGTGTATGTAAACATGCTAATACATACGGTATGTGCATGCATAATTGCTGCAGCTCTGTGGTGCAGCATAAATATTTCAGGTCCTTATGTAAACTTTCAAACTCGGCTGAGCTTGTTCTGTGGTTTAAAGCAGCTTTCACATTCCACCAGTGTGCGTTTCTCATATTAGCAGGTCAGAAAGGAGTTCTTCAGTTCCTGACCCCATTTTTCCCCTAACTTTGGAAGAGCGACTAGATTGTACTACCTCTGGGCATCTCTTCAGACAGATGCATAGTAAGCAGTGCTGCAGCCAGTGTGGGTGTTTGGCACAACTTGCAGTAGTGCTGAGGCCATGATTCACTGGGCTTTCATGTGTGACTTGCAGCAAAAGTTGTGCTGAAGGAGTTTTTTTTTTTTTTTTTTTTTTTTTGCTTTTTGCTTTGAAACACTCATGATGCACTGGTGATTAATTAGGGAAAATAAAAACTGCATACAACAGTGCCCTTTTTTCGTCACATAAACATTGCCATGCACTCCCACACATACATAATCAATATAGGAACCGAACTGACTAAGAGCAGCATAAGGACAACAACTTAGAAAAAGTATGGGGGCTCATATTTTCAGCTGTCATTTCCAGCATTTTTTACTCTACATAGTGGAAGTGAGAAACACTTTTTCACTGGAGACGGTCTTTGCTTTGCATAGGACTTCACATGTTATCATCGACACAACAGTGTCCATTCTCTGGAATGGCCTATATATAAATTCTGCAGGCAAAAGGTTATTATGTTTGCAATATTTCATAATTGCACAACCACAGTGAAATTGGCTCTCCAAAATATATTTTGTCTCACTCTTTTCCATCTCTCTTTATCTCCCTCTCTTATCTGTTAGAGAGGGTGATTTTGACAGGCTGACTGTCTCTCCTGATGCAATAACCACCCTCCATTTGTATCTGAGGAGGGTGCATTAACTAGACAGCGTAATCAGGCAGCAAGCCTCACCAACCGACTGCTTTTTACCACTCTAAGCTATAAAAGCTCACCATTAGGCCACAATTAGTACAGCTCACTCAGGGAAAAATAACCCTTCAAAGACCTCAAGCCAGCAGAGCGAATGCGAGAAACAAGGACACTTTTGTCAAACTCCACTGATGCACTACACGCTCAGGAGAATTCATCTTATTGTAGTACAGTTAATGGTGATAAAAATACACTGCCAAGGGACAATGGTAGAATCCAAACTTCTATCACTAACGTGTTACAACAGATGTTTTCTGAATAAGGTGTGAAAGGTGCACTGTCTCTGCCACCAGACACAGACACCAGACAGTGCATTTTTCCTTTCAAATGGCAGCATGCAACAAAAAATGCTGTCTTAGCATAAGAGTATGCACTTTCCCTAGGCAGGGAGGTGAGTTTTGTTGAAGTACCCAAATGGTGAAGGTGCGCTTCAGGTGAATGTGTCCATCCAGCTGAGGATGCAGAGTCCCACAAGCCTGCAAAAACTAAGTTCAGTACGCACAAGCACAATCACTCTTTCAGGGCTTTGGAACAATAAAGAGAAATGCGTGTCCCTTTGGTCATTTGTGGCACGCTGGCAGTGGGCAGACGCAGATAAGAGTTTGGATCGGTGGAGGCTGACATGCTGTGATTATCTCCCGCTGCTGGAATTGACCGTCCATCAATCCAGACGACAGTGAGAACACGGCTCGGCCGACTCAATTGTTGCCAGAGACAGGATTTTTATGATTCAATGACCTCAAAAAAATTGGGAAAAGGTGTCAAGTGTTTCAAATGTGTTGTCAAACCATTACGTTTGTGTATTGTTATTTAGATTCACAAATATTTAAAAAAGAAGCAGGAAAGTGCAACAGTCTCACAGGTACAATAACAGGCACATATGTTCTCACTTTAAGTCTAAACACACACAGACTACACTCAGAGACTACCACCTGACTTTCCAGGGCTCCAGTCTGTCTTTCTGGCTCTCATCACCTTCCCCCTCAACTCATGCTGCGTGTTCTAGACCTGAAACCATAGTCCATAGACCAGAGTGAGCCACAGGAGAGATGGAGGAAAGGAGAGAGCGAGGAAAGAGAGTGGTAGAGAGAGGGAGAGCGTAAAGAAGCACATTCTTTCTGCTGAGCGCCATCTGGAAGTAGAAAGGTAGATAAACAATGACGTGAGCTGCATCCCATCTCTTTCCTAAAGCCTGAGCAGAGACACACTCACCACAATGCATGAGCACCATCGCCACCGATCCAATGCTTGGCGTGCTGCAAGCATTGTCAGGGATTGGGTCTTATCAATCGTTGGCCAGATACTGAGCAGAAGCGTGAGGCAAACAAAGGAAGGGGAGAGAACAAAAATGGAGGGGAGCTGCTAGCGACAATGAGAAACACAAATAAGATGATGGCTGGGAGCCACCCATCCACGCGGCCCGGACTGACTCTATTTAATCTGGTCAAGTCTGCCCCAAAATCAAAGCAATCTCCTCCAGTGAGCTGACAGAGGAAGGAATCAGACAGCCAATCCCACACAAAAAAGAAGTTGCTGTGGTATTGAATGAGGGAATATGGGGGTATGCAGCATTGTGCTCGCCATGCAGACTATTACAGCTGGGGAGCTCTACTTTATTTAAAAAAAAGTCCATTTGCATTCACTGAGCTTGCAAGAGGAGCTCGGGGGCAACGTTAGCTGCTGCTCCTGCTGCTTTTGAATTCCTCACCATATTTTTTAGGCCCTTCTGGCATGCAATATATTACAACAGTAGTAGAAATCTTTATTATCCCTTATGGGGAAATTGTCCTTGTAGTAAGTCAGAGATAATAACAAAAACAATATCCATACAATACAATTGCACAGAAGTTAAAGACTTATGAAGAGCAACAGCTGGCGCAACAGCTGCAGGGATGCTCCCTGTGGGTACTGCACCTCTTGGGGCCCCTCTATCCGGGAAGAGCACTTAGCTAGACCCGAGTTAGACTATAGAGTGAAACATACAAAGGCCACAGTGGGGATGACATGAAGAAATAGGACCAAATTGAAGAGACTTTGACAGCTACTCCTCCGGCACCAAGAAGAGCTGCACCTGTGTGCAACTCGGCTCTGCTCAGTTTAGTTTCTGTCTCTTCAGACTCCCCCACCCACTCAAACACAAACACACACACACACACACACACACACACACACACACACACACACACACACACACACACACACACACATACAACACACACACACACACAGCAACTCTTCAGTTCTGTTGGCACTGGCAGAAAAACAGGAGGGAGGGATCAGGTGGCTGGGGCAGGCAGACGGAAAGAGAAGGGCTAGGGAGGGGGCTGACAAATGAGTCTCGTCAGGTAACATTCACAGATGTGAAGGGATGGAGGGGAAGAAGAGCGAGGAGATAGGTTAAGGGAGGGGAGGGTGTCTGTCAGCTCATACTGGTTCATCAGCAAAAGTCTCCTGCCCTGATTAGAAATCATTGCATTCAGGAGAGGGAAGGACAGAGACGCTGTGAATGAGGAGGCATTTAGAATGGGTCTGTTTGCTCCAGAGGACCATTTACTGATTCTGATTGAGTAGACAACATATAGCCTGTGTTTGTCTGCCTGGGATATCTCTCACTATGATGACTCTGATCAAATGAGCAATCAGGAAAAGGCATACGAACAAATTTCTAGGCCCT
This sequence comes from Anabas testudineus, assembly GCF_900324465.2. Taxonomy (NCBI): domain Eukaryota; kingdom Metazoa; phylum Chordata; class Actinopteri; order Anabantiformes; family Anabantidae; genus Anabas; species Anabas testudineus. The sequence goes on from NC_046615.1 coordinate 17,935,154, forward strand.
GGAAGCACTCATTGGCATAAAAATGTGGATCAGACACATGACATAATAGTCCAATGACAAAAAAAAAAAATGAATAAAATGAAAACTGAGAAAATGGGGAGTAAATGAAAGAAGAGGAGCGACAGGGAGCCAAAATGTTCACAGCAGAGAGAATTTGTGTTTTCAACGTGCCCCAGCGTGCAGGGGAAATAACTCGTTCACAACCAGCTTCAGAAAATAAAAAGAACATAATCACTTTAAAGTGATTTTGGCCAAATGAATGCATGATCCTGAAGCTGTATTCAGACCTTGATAAATGCTCACTGTCTAGGCCGTTATTAAACACCAGAGAGACTGGTTGGTCCCTGTGCCAGGCAAAACTAATTAAAGCCAGGCAGATGTGTCTGGACAGTGGCATACCACACACACAACATTACACACTTGTGTACAAGCATGTGTAGAAGTGAACACACAGCGCACACACACGTATAACCTCTAAATGGGCTGTTAACCATGTCCACAGTGCAATCAGTGCCAGCTGATGAGCCATCACCGCGCTAACTAGACAAGGTAAACATGAAACAGCAACATCTCAGCTTCAATTTCTTCAAATTCAACTTTTGCGTGCTTGACTTTGGAAACTTTTTGTCTGCCAGCGGCCAGAGAGAGAAAAACGCCTTTCCCCTGGTGCCTTATTATCCTCACCAACACCAGGCAACACGTTTCTGTTCTGTATTCCCTACCTTCTCTGCTGCAGGTGATGATGAGAGTTAGAGCTAACAGCAACCAATTAATCTTTCATGGTGCACGTGTTCTTGCTTTTGTTAGGTCTGCTCCGTGAAATTGTATGAGACTGCAGCTGTACAATAGAGGGCTGGTGACGCTTTCATCCTCCTCTTCCTTCTTTCCACTTTTCATTCTAAAACAGCTGGGCTTTTCTTTTTCTTTTTTTTTTTTGCAAAAGCTATCATTACAGCAGCCTACAGGCACAAGAGCTGCACTCCAAATCACTGATGGGAGCCCAGTTTGCAGAGTCAGAGCTACAGATGAGATTGGGGATGTGAGAGCAAAGTAGGGAGGGATGACGGTTATTAGATGATAACAAACAGAGCCGCAAATCCACGCACACATACAAACACAGAAGTGCATGACATGAAGCAATACAAGCCCCTGTGTTTTATCTTCATTTAGACTGACTCTTCTCCTTGTAATCACACCAATCTCAGGTCACACACACCGGCAGCTCTCTCACAGCGTCTCAAAGACACATACACACAGTAGTGACTAATCACCCATCTGGAGCAGCCATTCCCAAGTCTGGATGACAAAGCACCCATGCTTACAAATATAGGCTAATGCCCTTCTCAACAAAAAGCTTAGGCTGCATTACAGTTAAACAGACAGGTCTACAGAAGGGGAGGGGGCGGCTTATGACCCGGCTCAGACAAGCATGGACAGGGAGGGAAGCAAGTGACATCACAGATAAGGGTGATGTACTTAAGCTAGCTGCTAGTGGCTACGTGGAGCTGACAAGTCGGTACGTGCATTTGATTTCAATAGCAGCTCAACAAGTCAAGGGCAAGGAGAGGGCAGAGCCAAAACAGTAGGAAAAGCCAGTTCAATGTGACTGGGCTGGTTTGTGAAGTGAGAAATCTGGTGTGACTTGCCCACGGGGCTTTGCTGAAACCCTCTCGTTGCTAAATATTAGGGAGGCAGCAGTGGCAGGTGCGAGGCATCCCCTCGCAGAGCAGCGCATGGGGTCGGGCTTATGCTGCGAGTGCCTCATCCACTGTGGACTGAACTGTTTCTCTAGCAGAAACTGGCTGCTGGCTGGCAGGATCCAGGTAAGTCTCTCTAGTAGTGAGAGGAGCTTGATGCAACCAAAGCCAGGTTCAGAATGTGGGGATAAGGTTGGATGAGAGCCAGGAGCCATTAGTGAGCAGAGCGCCTGACACAACAGGCAGAACACCACATTTTCAAAGGCGTAGAAGGACTTCAACGGATCCGTGGTGAAGAGTGCTCGGCAGCTGTTTTATTCAGGCTCTCTGATAACAACCCCCTGTCCAGATTGGCTATTGCAAACAGGGCAGACCAAAAGGCAGCACGAATACAAATCACTTCTTCGATAGTCTACACTGAGCTAAGCAAAAAGTAGTGCACTGACATTCTCTCATTCATTTCCTAGTTGATCAAGTCTCTTGTGGTGAAACGTGTGCTGCTTTAAGGAATTTGAATGTAGTGGCGTGCATTTAGATGAATGTGCACCCTTACAAAAGAGCATATGACAGTATGGTTAATAAGCAGAAAACACTTTAGCTATCAGGAAGAGCCAGCAGTATGAACAGACAAAGATCAAGCTAATGGCCCTAGCCATATCATTTACCGTACAGGCCTTAGTCAGACGAAGGATCACACACTGGCTCCAAAGACAGAGAAGATGGGACTTTCATTACTCAAGAGATAACATCCTAAGAATACTGTCTAAGAAATGAGTTCTTGCTTTCAACCCCCACCATGAATAAGCAAATAACTAGCACATCAATTATGAGTGTGGGAAATGAAAACTCTGGGTTATTTAATTGTCTTTTTCCACTTAGTGCTTGGATATAACAACCAAACAAAGCTTATGAGCAATGTGACTAACGGATGGAAGCACAGGCACTTAACCCCAACAGCACAGGCCTTTCATTTAGTTTGGGCTTTTGCAGAAATATCTTGCCAATGCAACTCTCATTTCAATTATAAATAAATGAAACAAAAAAAACATTTAAAATACTGTTGGGAAACCATCTGGTTGTGAATGGTGCTTGATGTTAATCGGTCACAGATTCAAGTGGACTATGCTATGTTGGCACACCTTTCACATAGTGACCGTTGCAATCACTAAAAACAACAACCCTTTACATCTGTGACTGTGGCTCAGTCCCATTATAAACCTATCACAGCCGCTACTGCCCCGTTATGCTTGCTGCACACAAAACCCATTGCTATAATTGGTTCCACTGCACCCCTTACCCACTCTGGACGGGCCAACCGGCAAATGCAAACAACTCTGTAGTAACGAGAAAAGAACCAAACTCCGGTCATGAGCTGAGTAGCAATCAGGCACGACAAATTATTTCCAAACAAGGAGAAGAAGTGAAAACACGAGAGCTGCTTGAATCAGACAAGAAAGAAATAAGAGATGAAATGGAAAAGAGAAGACATGAGGCGAAGCAAAATATTGTTCACTGCCTGCTACAGAAGGCTGAGAGTGATGGCAGTTTGGCTGTAGGCTGATGGCACAGCTCCAGACAACACACACTCCATCACCTCACACAAACAGACAGAAAGGTGTGGTTGCAAAGCAGATCTGCTGTTTCACAGCGACCGCAGTGAGGGCCACAACCATGTCATTACCCCAGCCAGCGATGAAGAGGAACTCCAGAGCATGGTATTCAGGAGACTCGCGGGAGAGTCAAGAGAGTGTTTGTGTTCTGGTGTTTGACAATGAGAGAAAGATAAACAGGGAAAAGTGAATGTGTATAAAAGTGTGACTGAACTAAATAGAGTTCTGTACTGAAGTTTTAGGCTCTGAAAGTAAAGTGAAAAACAAAGTAGTAGTAGCGTTCAGTCGACAGAAAAACCCCACTTTGTCATTAAAGCTGTTTTCCTAAGTACACGTCTTGCAGGTAGATGGTTCCAAGAATCCCGAAGAACCTGCCAAAGCTGGCTTTAGGCTGTCTGTCTGTCTTCTGTCATTTCATGTAACTCCACAACAGGATCAGGGCTCTGCAGGGGCCATAACATCTGACTCCTTGTTCTTCTTGTCCTCAAACATACCTGCAGTTCTTAATGACTCAATACAGTATGTTTGTGGTTGTAATTTCAACATGTAAAAAGTAGTGCATAAAGCCTTTGCCTATTACTGTATCTGTACTTTGAGGTCACTGTGTGCCAACAAGTCTTAGGTCTAGTTTAAACGAGCACCACTGAGATGTTTGTCATACCAGAGCGAGGATTGTGTCTGGACTTGGAGACCGAGACAAAATGTTGGCCGGCCTATAGGGCTGCCTGAATGACACGCTTTCCTCTCTCTTCAACAGAACATACTCATAGAATGACTTGCAATCTCTTGCTTCAAGGAAAAGGGGAAGTTCAGGGCCTCATTAATATGAAAAAGAACTCGCAAATGAGCACAGAGCACAGGAGTGGAAGTTATTTATGGACAAGAAGTGTGATTTATAAGCAAAAAGTAACTAATTATCACCAGCAAGAGACAATAGAAACTAACAATCAGTCATAATTGTTTCTCTGTGTGACATGACTGCAGATAAAGGAAAACTATAATTCATATTCTGAACTGACTTTTGTTAATTAAAGCACTGATTATTCTGCTAAACTGACTTAGACAACAGGAGGCGCAGCACTGCCCTTTAGAAAAGGCACTTACACAGCGTTAAACTGAATTCCTTTGAGGCCTCCGCTTTTGGCAGCAGACTGTCACCCAAGAGATCATGACATCCAATGAAATGTAAACAAACAAAAAAAAAGGAGTGTGGTTTGCATACAACACAATCCCCAAACCAAGCACTTTTATTTGTTTTCTCAAATAAATGTCAAGCTATATTAACTGACAGAGTTTGGGGGGGAGAGAAACTGGAAAGGGGAAACAGGGAGTTGAAGCCATACAGCAGTGTGTGGACTATCATCCTTCTCTGCTCTCGAGGCAAACTGATGCGAAAACTAACAGGTTTTATAAAAATCCTAACTCTGATCAATAGTAGAGCAACGAAAAAAGCCTAAAAAATTATCTAAATCTGTAGGTTTACACAAAAAGATCCTGTAATTACTACAGTGTCTCTGTGGACCTGAAGGTTTGTGGATTAGAAAGGTTGGACAATGAACAAAAGGGGACCTTGGCTTACCGAGAGCTAGATCTGGGCATACAAGGGAGGCAACTGAGGACAGCACGCTTAATGGAAGTGACAGTCAACAGATACATGCTAGTTCCATCCATTCGTAATCACTCCTGCCACCTCCTCCTCTGGCAGCCCCAGAAAATAAAAACTGAAAAAACAAAAACAACAAAAATACACACACACCCCTTCACCCATCTACTGATTACACACAATACACCCCAACATACCGAGAGCGAGGAAAGGGACATGAGGGGTGGAGTGGGGGGAGTGGATAGACAGGGAGTGCTGCCAGGGCCTACTTTTAGATAGCGTGGTTATCAGTGAGAAAAGGAGAATGAAAACAAAGAGGAAGTTTACTGGCGTTGTTTTATCTGGAAGGACATTAAACGGAGAGGCACACAGGGGACAAGACGGCAAGAGAAGAAAGAAAGACCATTCAGAAAAAAAGGAGAAAGTGTCCAAAGGCAGGCAACCTTCAGAAGCGTCCTGTCTTTCTAATTCACAGTCACACACACACAGATACAGACACACTATGCCCTTGGCTGAAAGTCATTCCTGGTTCATGGTCGCTGGCTTTGATAGGAGTCCGGGCCCTGGAACGAGTTACTAACGACCCAGAAAGCTGCTTGCCGGGCTATTGGTGCAGCTTGATATGCAGCGAGAGAGGCTGTCACTGGGATGGAAACTGAATGTGGCCTTTGATAAAACACTCAAAGAGGTTTAAAAACAGAACTGGAAGTAGGGAGCCCATTAGGGCCATGATAGAAAGTAGGGGAGATAGAGAGGACTAGACGACAAGGACTGAGGGTAATCCGTGGCCCCGTGTGCTGTCCTTGACCTTGTCAGATGAGGTTGAGGCCTGCGGTGAGAAAGAGCGTCGGACACAGCACCCCCCAGGTGTGGGCTGGAGAGAGATGAGAGGCATGCCGATGAGGATACCCCGCCCCACCGCCACCGCCGCCAAACACAGCACACAGGCAGCCTTCCGGGGCCCACTAATGAGAGGACTCAGCCGCTGACCTCTCCACAGGCTCTATACCTTTTAATGAGATCCATGTCGTTGATTCGTCTAGCCGCCAGGAGTGAGAGACAGATCATGCATAAGCTCAGACACACACGCATCAGCACGCGTCAACTTTGCCAACTACAGACAGACACTTTCACATTCACACACTGCTGTGAAGACACGAGAGGTGTACGACATTTGAAATAATGACCGCTCTGCAATGCACAATGGCCAAAGACTCTTCCCTGTACACACATACACAGGGGAAGTGGATACACAAACGTGGAGTAGAACAAGCACAGGCTGAGACCTAACAAAAGCCAACTAATCAGCACCAGAAACCCACACACAACTAAGCTCAGCCCAGCTCAAGGACAGAACACCCAACTTGTTAAGGGAGGTGCAGGTGAGATTGGAGCCAAACATGCTTGCTCACAGATACAGCTGAATTATTGATTAGCCAACAGATTGTGTTATGAGGAATTCATGGATTCATGTCTGGGCGGTCCAGCTCCCTGAGGCTGAAAGACAGACTGTTTGTGGACTCACTGTACATGTATACATTTATGTACTGTATTTGTATTTGTGTGTGTGTGTGTTGGAGAAGCAGGCTGCCCTGGTCGAAATCCGAATTATTTTCTGTGGGCGGAGTGGGTAGTGTGAGCTCGCACTCAGACAAGGCAGAGCAAACAGTGAATCGATCAAGCTGGCTGGGGTGATGCATACAGAAGGAAGGCCTCACCCTCGCTGCGCTGAGAGGGCTTTAACTGCTCACACACTGAGTGGCTTTTTCATTGGCACTCAGGCAACAGCACAATCCTCAGCTCTTAATACCGCCAATGGAAAGAGAGGAAATGGGATTTTTATTTGTCTGAGCTCAACGGGTGGTCTCCTGCTGCTGCTAATAATGCGCTGAAGTACCAGGCCTTGCTTAGCTTGGGTTATGTTACAAACATCAACAACAGCCAACATGAGGCACATGCCATTACACAAAGGTAGGACTGTATTCTTCCAGGAGGCTGTGGCACCTGAAAGGACACTTTGACCCAAAAAGCCATCAGCACTTCCTCAGTGGTAATCCGCCGCATGAGGAACTGGACAGCGTGACAAAACTTATTTTTGCACTCTTTTAGCTCAGTTCCTAAAATGATATCCGACTATGGTCAGGACATGCTGCTCTGTGCCAGAGATTTAGGACACATCACCATCACTCGCTCCTGAAATGCTAACCTACTGATAAGATAAAGCACCGTCACAGCTTTGAGGTCACATGCTGTGGAACCACAATCCTAACAGATGTTACATACACCCTAAGTCCAGGACTAAACAATGTGGTAAGACCTAACAAACATCCTGTAGATCACAACGCTGCAGAGATGGATGAAAAAACCAATCAACTTTAATCTGGTCTAATCCGATTTCCCATATAGGAAAAAAAAATGGCACTTTATTGCTTGAAATTACACTACATTTAATAATCTCGCTGGTTTTTGGTGATTAGGATTCGTTTTGTTTATATCTTATGTGCAGAACAGATGTGTGGTTTTTGCATGCAGCTCAGGGGGGATAATGTTTTGTTTTCAAGTCGGAAGGTGGAGAGACACATAAGGACCCAGCGGGACTAAAATGTGAGTTCATTTTTTCCATTACCCAAAGAGGAGACCAACTCCATATGACTAATTAAACAACAGGCACAGAGGAATGCGTGATGACATCTCGACAGCAGACAAAAACAGGGACTGAAAGTGAAACAGAACAGAACATAGTTAAAAATAAAAACAGTGGCTAAGGGAAGAGGAGGATGAGAGAAATGTCAGTGGAATTTTACTGTAGATCTCAACAGATAGGACAACGGAGAGAGGAGGACTTAATGGAGGACTGGAGTGGTGAATAAAGGGCTACTCTGGCCTGATCACGCCACCATTCAGCACCAGTCCACCAGTAAACAAGTGACACCATGCTGACATGGCCTTATACACCCCACTTTGCTTCAATCTGTTACTGGAAAGCTGCACACTTCTCCTCCATATCCAATTGACAAAGGCTGAGAGTGGAAAAGGAAAATGTCTCCTGGTGAGACTCGTGTGATTTGGGGATCCAATTTGGCAGCGTGTTTTCTGTAAACATTGTAACTGCAGCTTGTTTTCAGAGAGAGCACTAGTGAGCAGCATTAGGTTGTTCTGTGTGCAGTAAGGAAAGAGACGTGGTTTTATTAATAAGGTTCTCTAACACTGATCTACTCTGCCTAATGACAGTAATTAAAGAGGTCTGCTGCATAGAGGATCGGTGACGTGGGACAGACGTAGCTACAAACGAAGGAGGCAACCACAGGGTTGAGTTTAAAAACTTACAGCCTGAGCAAATAGGAGGCTGAGTGGTAAGTGAGCATGTGTTATGAGGGCTTGTAAATATTTAGGCATTCTTACAGTGGCATGTAGCTGTGACTCTGGAGTCATTTTTCCTAGGCCTGTCATTTGCTTTAGTTAGAGGCTATAAACCTGATGCGGCGCAACTGTAAACCTAGATCTGTGAAAATGTTGTGTCACAGGGTAAAAATAAAGCGTGCAAGAGGCACAAGTTATCTGCATGACTATCACATGGCTGACCAAGTTTGCACAGATTACACAAGAAAACTGAGAGGCTAGAAAGATGCAGATACCATGTCTATGTATGCGATGTGCTTACACCAGCATAAAACATCTAACAGCTTCCATTTTTCCAGAAAGTGTTGAGAGGGGGAATCCAAAACCGGGCAGCTCTGAGGCTGTCCAGATGAGTCACTGAGGAATAATGCATGTCATCACGCCTGCGTGAATAGAAGAATGAGGCTGGGGGGCAAGCACAGACACCCAAGACATAGAGCTATGATGACACCTCCACAGATCTGCATTTCAGAAGACAGCTCTGAGCCCCAGGCAGGTTTGAAGCACCAGGATTAATATCCACGTAGACTACAGAAACAGTGAGTAAGAAAAGACAAAGCCAGCTACAAAAAAAAAAAAGACATTTTTTAAAAGTTATAGAGCAAAAGAGAGCGAATAAAGAGAAACTGAATTCTGCTGACAACGGGAACAAGATTGCTAAGTGATGGAAAAATTACCAAAAACAAGAAGTACTTTTACATTGCTGCTGGCTCTTGTAAATCAACACCACGCTACAGAGGCATACACTGGTACAGGTCTGCCTCTAATCCACCAGTGTCCCACCTCAACAAGGTCAGAGCCAAGGTAAAAGGCCTGACTCATACCAGTAGCCTTCCAAAAAATTAAAAAAACAGTATGCGCAAAACATGACAAAGCTCACCCTCCAGACTATTTTTACAATTTTACCACATATTTGCCTTTTTGTGTGTTTTTATTGCACATTTTATTAGTTTTCTTTTCCCTGTCGAGTCTTTCTGCTGCTGCACTAACTGGTGGTTAATTTCTTCACAGAGATCAATAAAAAAATAAATAAAAAACAATCTTTCACCTTAGATAATCCCACCTCAACTACTATTTTAGTGACGGTGGTCACTGCAAAATGTCAGTCTCTAAGGTTATGACAGTACTTTTGGCATTACTACAGCTGGGATTACTGCCACAGTAAAATGGCCTGTCAGTTTACGGATGAGAAGCAACACAGCCAGTGGCATTTAACTAGATCCTCAGTAACTTTAACAACTGCTGTATGAACAGATTTTAATAGGTCCCTCTTGGATCACAGGCTACTGAAAGGCCACGATACCCACCTCATTTAACAGAGACAAGGACACGATACTGACAAAGAAATTCAATTTTCATAATGCCATTTCATTGTGAATTGTAATAAAGTCAGACATCCTATGTACTGTGTTGTTTCAGCTTGATAGAAAAAGTGAATTTAGATCTGGGTACTGTGGACATGGGAGCTCTCTGCGTCACCGTTTCTTTTCATCCATTCAAAAATAATTTTAAAGGCATAATGATCAACAGCATTTGAGGATTTATGGAGACCTGCAAGCTTCACACTGACAAGCACAGGTGTGAAGAACATCTCATCGTCCCACTGCAAACGATTGCCTGACTTCAAATTTTGATTCAGACAGACAACCAAGAGACAAACACCCAACCTCTAGCAGTGCTGCCACCCCCATGTCCACTTCCAGCTGTCAGTAGATTTCAGCAGATGCCAGCTATAATAAGGACAGCACATGTTCCTCAAGATCTAATGCTGCTATTGCTATTTTAGACCACATTCTGCCCACAGATATTATGGTACTGTTTTGAAATGACATTAAAATGAATCTCTGAAGACAATTCAATGGTCAACACATGTTCCAGCGATCAAGCTAAAATGAGGTTCAAATGCAAAACACCTGTTAAGATTTAACACTTATAATTATAAAGCTGGGACTCTAACACGCACACACAGCTGGCAGGTTACCTAGAAACATTTGTCGATATGTATGGATATACAAACAAACAGCTGTTTGTAGAAAAGTGGAAGTTCTGAAATATCTGACTAATTCAACTATAACAAAAGGACAATATTTACTGTCTGTGCACCCTTAGAGTCCAGCCTTTTATTTCTTATTAATAATGTGCATGTCCACCTTTATTTTTAATGACACTTTTGATCCTCCTCAGCATGAATGATAGCAATCTCGCACTAATCTCCAGAGATGTCTTATAAATGTCATCTCCTCTACTCCTTTTACACTCATACGGCCCCATATCAACACACTCCCACCTCTGTATTTCTTGGTCTGTGCAGTCCCTGTGGTAAAAACATGCTGGATCTGAACCGATCCAAACTAAATTATTTTGGTTTCATCTGACCAAATAACATGCTGCCAATATTCATCAGGCTTATTTTCGTGTTCTTTGGCAAAGTTTAGTCTTGTAGTTTGGAGTTATTTTTTGTAAGGCATGATTTTTTTGTGGACACTCTCCAGAGAGGTCAGTTCATGCTGTGTCCTTCACACAGTCTGATCAGTCACTCAAACACCAATTTCCACAGATAATACTAAACACGCCTGCTTTTCAATGCAGCGATGTGTAAATAGTGAATTGTGTACAGTGTAATTTTTCGAGGACGGCGGCTGCACCTTCTGTTGTTGGTTGTCTGGCTTTAATCACTGAAAACTGTGTGATGGTCACAGATACTGGAAATCAAGTGCTATTTATTTTGTAAACTGACTTTTATAGTGGTCCATGGTGTAGTAATTTTTGTTGCATCAACATACTGGTACTGGGGTGTGCATTTCCCAGTGTACTCTGACCTCTTTGTTTTAATTATGCAGATCAAATACTCAACACATCTACTACAATTTATACACTTTGGATGATTTAACATTTTTAAGATGTTGCACACGGGTGCTTTAAATGTACCATCCAGTTATACCTAGGTTGTTCAGACTGTGCAAGTGTGATACGTCCTAGCAGATCTGATAATATTTGATATAATTTATATTTTCTATAAAGTTACGGTTGCACCAGCCATCCATTTATGTCTTCCCCAGTTTGCCACCTCTCCCAGGTTGGTGTGACCTTCATGTCCAGCTGCTGCCAGTGCAGTGACCCTTCATGCATCTGTCACCCACCAGTCCTGGCTGAGATTCACATTAATATTTCATAATTAATCGCCCAGTGTGCATGCAAAGAAAAAAAAAGAAAGGAAGGCCAACACTCAACAGCAACTATCACATTAACATAAGGCAGCTGGACGTCATATTAGCTGTAAAACAGAGGTGATAATTAAAAATGATCTTGGTGGGAGTAAATTGGTCAGTTTGAGGATTAACTGGAAAATGACTCACATGGATAAAAATGAATTGCACCCTCTGGTGCCTTAGTTAGGATTAAACGGCACTCAACACAGAGCAACTCTCAGTCAAGAACAAAAAGTGGAGAGAAAATGCATTATAGGTGGAATAAGTGGCTCTACACAGTTTCCATTACTCCTTAGCTACTGTAAGCCTAAGTCCATTTCAAACTCAAATATCACTGAGAAAGATATATCAGCAAGCTGCTAAATCCTGCACAGGCACCCTCAATTTGCACAGAAATGAAGCGTCGACTCATCTTCAATATGTTAAAGTCGGAGAGATCAGTGAGTCGTCTCTTCATCATAAAGTAAGCGAGCTGGACTAAACATTGCCCGTTACATTACACTGATTGAAGCAGGCACGACCGACTTCCCTCTGAAGTGTTTAAATAGATAGCATTTTGATAGCAATACATGCTAGACTCAATTACCAAAGCAAAAAATAAATTAGCTTCTTGTTCTTTTTTCTCCTGCCAGCACAAGCCTTGAAAAGAAAGCATCTCACTAAGATTTCCCAGGATAGGAACCAAGGTGACCTGCTCCCTCTCATCATTGCTGATTGGTTTTCAGATACCTGGTCTTTGGTGTCAGGCTAAAACGCCTGGCTGAGCTGAATGAAAACTATTGCTAGTGGCCTGAGAAGGTATAGGCTGGCTGACGTGCCTTCAGTGAGCAGGTAGCATCAAAAGCCTCTACAATCCTATGTGTCTATGTCAGTCTGTCAGTTCAGCTGCCACGGGAAAGTGGTTGTGGGGAAGCAGACTGAGGCAGATGTCTGTATTGTGTATCCGTCACCGACGTTCAGTCCTCAGCTATGCAACCTCAAGGCTGCTGACAGCCAACATTGTCGTTGTTTCCCAAAATGCCTTTTGAACAGCAATGGAGATCATATTGTCCTCTGGATTGACTTTTTCAAATAGCTGCCTACCTTTCAAAACCTCACATCACATCACATCTCCCTGTCTGCTTTTTTTAATATAGGGATGTCTCAGTTCTCGTGCAGAACATCCTGCCCACAACCTCTCAACCGAGCAATTAAAGCAGCTCCCTACCCATGTGAATCATTTAGATCTTTCGGGAGTGTGAGGATGTTTACAATATTCATCATGTTCCTCTTACTCATACTTCAAGCAACGAGAGGATAGGGAAAATCATAGTGGTTAGAGGTAGAGGCAAGGAAGAGCAGTAGGGGGTACAGAGCACAAAGTAACCCAAGGTGTGTTGAGCGCATTGTGTGGTCGGATGTGGATATCGGATAAAAGACACTGGGGGCTAAGGAAGTATCACGCTTGTGTCAGAGGTAAAAAGTACACCTTGCTGAGCTGAACCTGAGCATGTTGGGGTTAAACCCGGGATTCCAGTGAACTAACTGCCCGGGGTGGTGGGTTGGTTGCAGGGATGAGGTAATATGAAGCTGCTATTTTCTGCCAGAAAGCCCAAAACATCGAAATAAGCATGAGAACTGGCATGATCACACCCTTTAGATCCATCATAAAACAACCTTTTTTGGGCTCTGAATTAAGCACATAAGAAAATGAGAAAAGTGTTGGGTGTAAGAGACGGTCCCGGCTTGGTCGGAAAACAAAGAAAACTGTTGAGGTGGTGGTTTAAGATGAGGCCATGAAGTCAGAGGGCAAAGGTAGCAGTTGTAAAACCCAGCAGAGATAAAATTCAGAAATCCATCACAGCATGATGTCCCTTCATCAAAAGGATAATCCTCAGACATGAAAAGACAAGCCTCTCTCCAATCTAAAGGAAATCTCTATTCCCCTGATTCTTCAGCCATCTAATGCCAAGCTGACACGCCCTTCACGCATCTGCCCACGCTCCCCTGAAGCCTACACTATGTGTACTTTAGATAAGCAAGAGGAACACAGTGATGCATATGGATTTTTCTCATGTGCAGTGAGCCTATTATACGACCCGTAAGTTTACAAAGTCCATTCTGAGGAGTAAGAAGTGTTGGTAAAACGGTATCCATGAATCAGCTTTGAATAAATGGGTCAATAAATAGGAGCAATGTGATCGTGATTAAGATTACATTCTGTTTTTAGTAGAGACAGAAATAAAAAAGAAGATTAACTTGTCATTTTAAATGAGCTACTTGCGATGAACTGATGGCATACATACGACTCGTATCAGTTTAGTGCTGGTTTTTGTGTTTGTGGGCTGCAGACAGGAGGCATGGGATTGCTTCTTGCTTATGAGGATTATGGTTTTATTTTCAAAATGAAAATGGCAGAAGTCAGTAATCCAAATGCAAAGGGAAACAAAAGGAGACTGGGGATAAGTTCAAATTCATTTAACCTCAAAAACATTGCAACACTGCCCAAACTGTGGCGCATGCTTCCAGGAGACGACGCAGTTTAAACCATCTGAGAAAACCATGTAGCTCTAAAAACGACTGGATGAACTTTAGCTTACCCAAAACAAGAAGGCGCTTGAGAACCGAGCGCACACCGGCCAATAATTCACTGCCTCTGTTTCTCAGTTGGTCAGAGGCTATTTTACTGGATCCAAAAATACTGACAGTGGATCTCACCACTAAAGTTTTATTTCCAAAGCCAGCGGCCTACTACTAAGAGAAAAAAGAAGGGAAATGCCTGCTCTGTTTGTTATTTCTCTGTTGTATTACAGGGTGTGAGCTTGCATTTGGCTTTTCAAGATTGTTTTGCAATTTTCCCAAACACTAACATGACCTGAATGAGAAATACCTCTTTGCCTTTTCCCTGAAAAGAACATCTATGATGAAGAAGTGTGGCGCGCTTGTCTTTTCACCCTTGCGAAGAGCAGGAGAAAACATTTATCACCACTCTCCTCGGCGTAGATAAGGTGTCTCTATTTATTCAGAGTGGAAGAGATAAACCCTGAATGAAGCTTTGTGGGGCAGCGAGAGAGAGCTGGTGGAAAGAGGGAACGGACAAGAAGCAGCTTGGTTTTCAATTCCCTCTGTGTGTCCATGTGAGCAGATGGCATCTATCGGAAAAGCATCCCCGCTTAGTGAGGAGACTGGAGACTGAACCCCTGCTCTCACCCCCTTCCGACCACCTCTACTACCGCCAGCCGTCGCCTTTCCTGCCTCCACGTGCCCCCCCCCCCCGCCTGAACTAATCCATTCCCACTATGAGACGATTGTATAATGCTATTAAATGAGAATTATCCCCAGGAGACGGAGCATCCTATGTACAGTAGGTCTGTGCACAAGGGAGCGGAAGATGGCAGGGACTGTGAATGAAAGGAAAATTTAGAGAGACAACAAGGCAGTACAGTGATCCGTTGAGGGCCGCACCAGGGACTGAGAGATACAGATTGACAGAACTGCATGGGAGATTCAACAGGGACATGAATAGTGCTTCTGTCTCCTTGTTCTCCAAAAAAAAAAAAAAAAAAAAGACAAGATGGAGAGCGAAAAAAGGGGAAGAGAGAAATAAAAACAGGAGGCAGAGCTCACTACTACTTCTGTCGTCTCAGCTGTTGATGTACAGCCCACTGTCCAGAGGTGAGGAACACAGTTCACAGGCTCATTCCTCACTGAAATTGCCTGTTTACGGGGACAGACGGCTCCTTGTGAGGTGACTGAACAGATGCTGTGGCTGCAATGTTCCTGAGATGAAATGCTTTAAGGAAGAGCATGTCTGCACAGGCTTTTCTTGTTGTTGTTCTTCAAACACACACAGCTGTTGAGTTGAACAGCACAACAAGTTTGCAGCCACACGGGCAACACCACAACTGACACATCTCATAATCACTGCACAATATAACTAACGTGGACAATTAAACTGCTCTGTGAAAGACACGTTTCGTTATTTACATGATGCTTTGGCTGCTCTCTTGTTGTCAGCATGTGTTGGCGGACTTCAGAGCTGCACGATAAACAGATAAATGACAGCGACATGAAAAGTGGAGTCCGACTCTTGGAGAGGAAGTAGCGGCGACTCTCTTTACGCTTCACGCTCCAACACCGCGTCGACAGGGCGGATAACAAGCCGTCCAAACTTAGCGCTCACATTTACCCGGGGCTGAAATTTAAACTGCAGCTAAACGCTGGAGGAAATAGTCCCAACCCCACTTTGAAGGGCTACAGCTGTTTCCCCGGAACTCACCTTGGAGGAAAAGGAGCGAAGAGGAGAGTTGCACAAACGCGAACAGTCCAGAAATCGACGAGCGACCCCCTGATGGATTTATTTAAAAAAAACAAATAAGTCCGAAAGCAAAGTTCACATTTTCCTCTCCTCACGCGTCCTGGGAGAGGTTGGAGAAAGGCACTATTCCGTAGAAACACAGCTCGCTGCTTGGTTGAGGGATTTGTCAATTCCTGCTGAAAGGCGACGCGGACAACTCCTCAACAAAAGACTCCGGGACTTTCTCCACGCCCAGGTGCCGAGTCACATGGTGTGTTTCAGGTGTGCGTGTCTCCGGGGGCCGTGGATCAGTTGGCAGCAACACACCTGTGGGATCCGCTCACGCGTTCGCATCGACTGTCATCGCGTCAGGAGGCTGAACTGAGGGAGAGGAGGACGGGAAAGGAGAGGAGAGGAAGGGAGGAGGGAGAGAGAAGCGCGCACTGAAGGAAAAGCCGACGTGACCGGGCGCGGAGAGGTGGTACTCCCCTCCCACTGCACTCGCTCGTCGCCGCCGTGCGCGGAGAGACCACAAGCTGCAAGAAGTGGAAGAGGGAGCGAGTTGTGTCGTCCGCTCGTCCGTCGCTCCGAGATATGTCGTCGGGCAGTGGGAGCAGTGGGAGCAGCCCCCCCCCCCCCCGCTGTGGTTACTGAAGTGTGGTTGGGATCCAACAGGGGGCTTCAGGGGCGGTTCCAGGTCAATCCAAGAAAGATAAGAAAGACAAGGCAAAGTCACATTAGTTTTAGTTTCACAAATCTTTGCGCGTCATCTACAGTGTGAACACGACATAGATGTTCCTCCTCCTTCACGTGGAGAGTCCTCAGCTACAGAGAGAAACTGAGTTATTTAAAGACTAGAAACAGCAGCTGATTCTGGACATTTACACCAAAATCATTACAGGGTTTTCCGCATGTAGGACAGGATCAGACCTGTTGTTAGTAATATGGTTCAGGATGTCCCTTCTAGTCATAGCAGTGTGGCACTGAGTCAGTATTACAAATACAAAACCAAAAAAAAAAAAAAACATAGGAGCTAACTGGAATTAAATTGTTGAACTTTAATTATTCAAACTGTTTCAACTCAGACGTGTCAAAATGCTCTCTGTAAAAAAAGACGCGTGTTCAGGATGTTAGAAATGAGGGTCATGAAGCTAAATAATTCCACTAAAACCACCCCGGTGAAGTGTCTGACACCAAAAAAATCCTTTATTTTGTTGTGTGTTTTGGTAAAGATACTACATTAACATTAAAACTATCCGAACTTGTCCACATGATGAAGTGTATTCATGCGTAATTGTAGAAAATCAACTCCTCCGCAGATCTAGCTTCACACAAACAATCCCGAGGACACGACCTGATGTCCAAGCAGCTACAGCTCTTTCATAGGCGGAGCTTGTGACAATAACAGAAAGAAAAAAAAAGTGGCTGTTGCAAACATCCCCCGCCATGTGCCTGTCCAGAAACAAGCTCATGTTTACTCTGGATAATCAACAGACAACACTGTGGACAGCTTTTACCATACACTGCTTTCGGAAGCATTTCCATTAGTGTTCCCCAGTGGAACCTGTTGACAGGGAGGTCTGACACTTAGAAAGACACATTCCTGCAGAAGTTTTCAAATATCACTTCCTGACCTTTTGTCACTGTGGTAGGGGGGCAGCAGAAGCTATCTGTAAGTTGAATACAACCTAACTGCGATACAGTTGAGTTTGTCCCTTTAAAGCTGATTATTATGTAAACTGACATCATCACCACGGTCATTGTCTCGTTTTTATGTGTTGTTGTTTGTGCTATTACAGTGACATGAAGTATTACGTACATTATATGATACCAGCCTTTTCCTGCACCTTTAAAATTCAGGTTTCATTTTAAATCGTGCAGTTTATCTAAAACCCCACCAAGGGACAATAACTGTAAATCCGCGTTATATCACTTTAAACTCACTAAAAAATTGACTGACTATAATGATGCTGATTGCACTTTCCCTGACAAATAAATGACTACATAAACATAAATAAACCATTGATATTTCATGCATATGAACACAGATTCGTGTGGAAAGGAAATTTGGGGACATTACTTGGTATAAAAATATTTTCAAAAGAAACAACTTCTCATTTATTTTATATTTCCCTTAGACTTATTGGACTTTATCCTTAGAAGATATGTATTAGCAGTCATTATACCACAAATTATTGGTGTGCCTGCTGCACCTTGGCTGCAGCATTGTTAATCACACGAAGTATCATTCTGCGGCTCTTAAATCTAGCAAAGATTTAGCAGTCTTTCATCGCCCTTTGAATATTTAGCAACCTTTAAATCAGCCATATAATGTGGGTTTCATTTTATTATGAACAAAGTCATATTCTTGAGACATTTGTGCATCAAGGGGCTAAGAACTGCTTTGATTGCAGATATGGGCCATATGTGTGTAAGCGCTACTCAACCTCAACTGGCCCTACCATCGCCCAAGAGGTTATATGAATAGCCTAGTTTTGCCTAATATCAAATAACACTGCAATTTGGCACACATGAGTTTTATGGCTCCATGTCATGCCTTGTTGTGTGGCTGGGTGTCAGTTTTGTGAGTGATTTATGGGCATGCAAATGAGGCTGTCTGTTTGGGGAGATGTGCTGCCTTTGCCCAGTGGGCCCTGGAGCGAAGACTGAGACTGCGTGGGTGTGAGTCAGTCCCTAACTGCTGACACAAGCACAGAGCTGGCAGAGATTCACAGAGCAAGATGGGGAGATGGCCTTCACAGGTCCTCACATTGACTGATGAGATCAAGAAGAAAGTAGGCCAAGCCAGACAAGTGTCAGGCAAACAGACACCCTGAGATGGAGTGAGAGAGACAAACACTCTCCAATCACAAATAGAGCTTGGAGAGTGGAAAGTAGTGGGGTAGAGCTGGGCTGTTTTGGGTCTGAGTTCAATATGTCCAAACCTGTTTGTCTAAAGAGTAATGAGGCTGCTGAGTCTTGGAACATGCTAGCCCAGGGGATGTTGGGAGCTGGGAAAGGCCAAGTCAAAGCTCTCTAAATTCACTAAAGTGGAATAGAAGTTCACTTTGTTCTACTAGATAGCCTGACTGTGATGACATTTTGATCAATGCGCCTATACCTTCCTGCAGCTCGCCTTTATGTTGCTCGAATAGTGATGATCTGTTATCATGCTGGTGTCAAACAGTACCATTTGTCATGCAGTGTCCCTCAGTTGGACCAGGCTCTAAAATGTTTAACTATTAACATATTATACAGCATAATTTATGACACAGCAATTCACTTGTCCATAATGATGTAGCGGTCCTGTCACATTCAAGGTTCATAGTTCAGTGTCTGTTTGCCACGTGGTTAGACCGCCCTCTGTGGGTGGCAGCTTGTATTGTTTCCTCAACTAACAAACCAGGGTCCCACTGTTTGGCAGTACAGAAACATTTGGAATATAAATGATTCATAAGAAGCTATAGATGCATGGGTACATGTTTTACCCCAGGCAGTTACAAAACCTAACCAAATGTTTATGTAACATTCAACTAATCTCTTTTTCATAGTAATGAATACTGTACCATACATCTACTATAATCTACTAGAAGCTGCACAAAAGGCACTTTTTTTTAAACTACGTAAAGAGTTAGCATTTTCCGAGATGTAAGTTTGAAGCCATTTTAAGGATATTGATATTGATTTTTCAATGCACCCATTAGCAAGTTCATTAGGACACTGAAGCATATCTGAGCATCATCAGTAAGTCGTCACTGACGCTATTACTGCAAAAGATCATGTATAGATAGTTATTACATGAACAAGTTACAGTTTAGGAGCTATTTTAGTCATTTGTCTACAGCTGACATTTGCAGGTGTGATGCATTAATTCCTCACCAATAAACATAAGACTTTCACAGATGAAGTCATGTTAATCATATGCCATTTGGTAAATGGCACTGGTCTTGGCTCTCATACAAAAACGCATTACAGTACCATCACTGCATTCATTTTTAATAACGCACTGGGAATTCTAATGCTGTGTTAGTTAATGTTCAGTAAAGAATGAGGAAAAATGTCACAGTCTTCTACACATTCTCACAAATGTACCATTGGTTGCAACTATATCGCCTGTACCCTATGAGCCTTGTTATTTCTTGTATCACCAGGTGAAGGTTGACACATTTACTGTAGTGACAGATCTAAAGATGCAGATAACAGATGGAGCAGTTACCAGACACAGGAAACTGTTGTGGTGGTGAATGATAAAGGTGTGAAGAAAGACACACAGCAAGACAGAGGAAGGTTATTTAAAGCTTAAGGAACACTGTGATTTGATTGGCTTCCTGACCTAGCTAAATGTGCTTCCAGCTGTCAATATGACTTATAGGTAATTATAGAAGGAGGGAGGGACGTGTACGAGACAGAGCTGTGGCTACTGTATGCAGAGCTCACATCGTCCGCAAAGGCATGTGCATCAGGTTTGGCATAAAACGGACAGACAGGCTTATGGTGCCACTCTGACTGATTCTGGGAATAACCGCAAGCTGGGAATAGCAGGGTGGCAGCAGTGTGTGGGCTGGCGTGAACAGTCTGCAAGCATGTGTGTGTGTGTGTGTGCATGTGTGTGTCAGAGAGAGACAGCATGTTTTAATCAAGATGGATGTTTTACTTAGATTGATTAAGAAAAATGCAGCTTGTATATTTTAGAGATACAAAACTTACATCATATAAATGTATCGGAATATGTGTGTTCTACATACTTATAGCTGTGTGGCATTTAGAAGATGTAAAACTCTGTCTTTGACCTTGAAGTTTAGGAAGAAGCTAAAAGGCATCATGACCGACATTCGTCTTCTCTTATCAGATGTCTCCTTACACTGGCTGAGCTGTCACTTTACCCAAGAAAAATGTCATTGTTTTCCTCTCTCTGCTCATAACACAATCTAATCACAGTTTACCCAGCTCATCCTGTATTGTCCAGGTGGCCCCACTCTGAGAGGGAACAGACGGACTCTCAGCATCAATAAATGTCCTTAACCAGGCTGATGTGATGTAGCGCAGATTACACAATGGCCTGTGTAAACCCAGATACACTTATGTGTAGACAAACGACTCCACACACCCACTTACATGCACACACATTTCCACAAAGTGTGCTTCATATCCATTCCTTATTGAGTCACTGATCAGTAATTCAAAGAGCTTTGTAAGTGTGTGTGTGTGGTGATAGGGAGAAAGCTGCTCTGTGTGGTCTAAGCTGGATCAGCCTCGTTGGCACAAACACAGTGTCTGGACTTAACTGACAAGCTTATGTTTCCTCAAAACAAAACAGTCTTACTTAACCGAGTATAGGCTTCTCGAAATGGTGGTAAATAGATCGTGGCCCAATTGACATTGACATTTTTCTCTCTTTTTTGAGCCCTGTGATTGATAGTTAAAGGGATAAATAGTTCTGCCCACTGAGCCCCTTTTGGATGGCATGGCATTATGTGGGCTGCCCAGCAGCCTGTGCTGAGTAGTAGAAACAGCTAAGCCATCTGTTACACTCTATTTTCATCTCTGTGCCTACCAATGGGGAGAGCCACAGCCCAAAGGGACTTCAGCTGCTCTCTCAGCATCCTATTTGTTCAACAGGTCCAGTCTAAGCCTTGTAGTGAGGGACCACCAAGCTACATTTCATTAATGGCATGGTGCAGGTGATTACAAAAACCCACACGTCGTTTGCCTGGACAGAGCAGGTGATAAAGGGGAGAGGACTAATACAAAAAAAGTAATCATGTGCCTTAGAGAATTAGAAGAGATTATTACTGTCACAGTTGTTAAAAGCCCATAACCCAATGTGTCCTTAAATGCTCTTTGAGCCAGGTTAAACGGATGAGCCTGTAAATTGAACTCTGTTTTCTTGTAATGCGTTTCTTGGGTCGGGAAAAGAAAAATGTGAGCTTTCCAGGTGAGGATGAAACAGAGGCTGGCAGGATTCATTTGAGATTACTTGGCGCAAACATGGTGTAATCCCCTTATCTGCGTACTTACCTGTCCCTGACAGTGATCCAAGCCTACTTCTATGAGCCTCATTGGCCTGACATTCTGGCAGGAGCAAATCCCTGTCTAATGTGTCAGCCCAGGCAGCTTTAACACCTGGCATGCCAATGCTTATCTGCTGAGCACCCAAAAGCACCTGTATTATCCCGCTGAAGCTTCACAACAAGTGAAAGGCCTTCTAATATCTACACAGTTTGTGTCATGCCACAAATGCACAGTGTGCAAAGTGCATATCATTATAAAAGGTTTATGACCTCATCAAAATACACGTACAGTATCAGACACCCCACATTTTGGCATCCTCTGACCTGGTGGCTGACTCCTGCAGTATTTTACAGCTGATGGATGTGGTTTATTATTT
Organism: Anabas testudineus; assembly: GCF_900324465.2. Taxonomy (NCBI): domain Eukaryota; kingdom Metazoa; phylum Chordata; class Actinopteri; order Anabantiformes; family Anabantidae; genus Anabas; species Anabas testudineus. Next base: position 17,957,336 of record NC_046615.1, read on the forward strand.
TTAAATGAATGAATGGTCTGGCCACTCTTACATTAGTGAGTTATATACTTGTTCAATAATCTTAGGACCTCCAACACAACTAATGATCACATATGATCAAGGATCAGGGTGAAATTCTGCATGTCTGTGCACAAAGGGGGGAAATATGACTCATGCAGCTAAATAACTGGAAACAAGTCACTGCTAACAACAGTGCAGCTCATACCTATTTAAAACTTTCTCAAGAACTGTAAATAGTCTCATGCTTACATAGATGACAGTCCATAATCATTTCTAAGTTGCTATTTATTTACTTTACTATTCATGGTTAGATCGATCTCTTCCCCTTCAAACATCACCCTAGAAATGAATAAATAAATGTCTGACAATGTTTCACTTTAAATTAGGTCAAAGCTAAAACCATTCACGCCTTAAAACTACATTTACATTTAATACATTTATCACTTTTATTTGTGTTTCACAACAGGCCGGGCAGCATCACTACTGAGCATCGGTGTACAGGTACTGACTGGGTAAAAGTTGGTTTGTGATCCTGGACGCAACAAATGTTGATTTTGATGTGTTGAGGACATATTTAACACTTGAACAGACTTTCTCAAGAAGCAGGTGAGAAAAGTCCAGTTTAGTAAGGTCTCATGTTGAGCTTGACACAGTAAAGCATCAATATATTTTAGACTACAGTTATAAATGTTGGGTGTTAGGTCACTTTGGCTGCGTCTGTTTCTCTATTAATTTTATTTGGTTGGTGATTAATGGCACTTCATACATACATAACATTAACTTTAATCACTTAGCAGATATATAACGTAAGCCACGCTTTTTTAACAAAGTAAAGTGCTTAACAAATGTTTAAATACTGTAAATACTTTACAAACACACCATGTGGCGAGTGTATAATGTTATGTTTATCTGAATAACTTGGGATTTTTTAATGAAATTGCTCATTTGGATTCTTTTCAAATCATTCTTGATGTTTATCCTTGTTTTTACTGACATCTAGTGATGTTTCAGTAGAATAGGAACCGGTCGGAGCTATGTTTAAATAATCTGGCGAATCGTTTAAAATCCCGTTCCTCTATTTGTCAAAACTTATAAGTATAACAGCTAGTTATAGTATAGTAGTAGTAGTAGCTATAACTAGTATTTAATCTGTATTATTGCTAGTTTCTCTGTCTCAGTCTATTTTATTTGAGTGCGTTTAAATCAACCCTCCCGAAGAGGACTTTGCGATTAGAAATGCAGTCATATCGGCCACCGTACACCGCTGTAAATTATTCTGGCATCGTTTTGTATTGAAATTAATACACGTGTTATAAAATAGTTATTTAGATGTTGTAAAACGACCACATCAGTGTCACTAATTATCTGCGTTGCCTGTGTGCAATGGGAAAATACGTTTATGTTTTTAAATGAGCTGGGGGTTGGACTAACGCTGCAATGAGATGCGTCGCTCAATCCCATGATGCATTGCTTCGCGGAGGAAAACGTGAAATTAAATTTAAACTTAAAACAATGAAACTACAGTCAGTCAGCAGCTCTGGAGGCTTCTGGGGATTCACTCTGGCTCGGGGCTAAAGCGTATGACTCTTTTTACGTGGAGGTTAATGCACCGTAACTAAAGTACGTATGCAGCGCAGTCACTCCACTGAGTGGCCCCGTCCCTCTCCAGCTTTGCGCAGTGGCAGTATCGTAGCCTATGAGGTTTATCCGAGGCGCGATTATTGCTAGTTGAAAACTTTACCCAATACCCCGCCTTGACGACTTGCAATACAGTCGGCAATGGCAATTTTTGACGGTCTCTAAGGAGACTGATAAACATGTTAAAAGAAAGGAAAATACTAATTAATAAGGAACATGTGAGAAGTACGCACTACAAAGTCTGCTTCCTATTAGGATGTACTAAAGTGTTAGTGACATTTATTAAAGTTTCATAACATGAACTGCAGAGAATCAGAGAAATAAAGTTAATTCTGATTTAATCCTCTGTTGTTTTTCCACCACCGCCCTCTTACTGAGCCAGTGAGGAGGGGCGTTCACAGACAACTACGGACAAATCATACTCGGCAACGTCTACCTCTTGTGACTGTGTCGTGTAAATAAACCGGATCGTTCGTGAACGTAACATCACTATTATGCACCAGGTATCTCAAATAAACAGTTTGCAGAATTATCAATTTCAGAATAATACGTGATTGGAAATACTGATGAAACAATGACAAAGTATAAATAGGCAGGAAATGCAAATGCTGAAATTGCATTTAAATAAACCCGATAAATTCTTTTGTAAAGCACAGAAATGATCCGTCCTATCTTCCTAATTACAAGTATTTAAGTATTTAACAACTTCAGACTAACTTGTTTACTTTCCAGTCGTATCACATCATGCACAGTAACACCCTGACAGAAGGACGTGCACATCTTGGAGGCTCAAGTAACGAAAGAGCAGTAAATCAGCTTTGCGCAGTGGCAGTATCGTAGCCTATGAGGTTTATCCGAGGCGCGATTATTGCTAGTTGAAAACTTTACCCAATACCCCGCCTTGACGACTTGAAATATAGTCGGCAATGGCAATTTTTGACGGTCTCTAAGGAGACTGATTCATATGTTAAAAGAAAGGAAAATATCTTATAAATAACATTCAAACAAGTCTGCTTGCCGATGGGTTGTGTTTGGTTTGGTATCTAAGTAAACTAATGCACATGTTAACATTAACTGAAATATCATAAAAGATGCATATACTTTTAAATGCAGAGGTGCTTGACTGATATACTTTCGTTCTATATCAAACTGCAGAGAATCAGAGAAATAAAGTTAATTCTGATTTATTCCTCTGTTGTTTTTCCACCACCGCCCTCTTACTGAGCCAGTGAGGAGGGGCGTTCACAGACAACTACGGACAAATCATACTCGGCAACGTCCACCTCTTGTGACTGTGTCGTGTAAATAAACCGGATCGTTCGTGAACGTAACATCACTATTATGCACCAGGTATCTCAAATAAACAGTTTGCAGAATTATCAATTTCAGAATAATACGTGATTGGAAATACTGATGAAACAATGACAAAGTATAAATAGGCAGGAAATGCAAATGCTGAAATTGCATTTAAATAAACCCGATAAATTCTTTTGTAAAACACAGAAATGATCCGTCCTATCTTTCTAATTACAAGTATTTAAGTATTTAACAACTTCAGACTAACTTGTTTACTTTCCAGTCGTATCACATCATGCACAGTAACACCCTGACAGAAGGACGTGCACATCTTGGAGGCTCAAGTAACGAAAGAGCAGTAAATCAGCTTTGCGCAGTGGCAGTATCGTAGCCTATGAGGTTTATCCGAGGCGCGATTATTGCTAGTTGAAAACTTTACCCAATACCCCGCCTTGACGACTTGAAATATAGTCGGCAATGGCAATTTTTGACGGTCTCTAGGGAGACTGATAAACATGTTAAAAGAAATAAAAATAATTCAAAAAGACAAATCAAACATTACATGTTTCCAGATCTGCTTCCAGTTTGGGTACTTATTCACATTTTAACATCTAAACAACATAGAGGAAATAACCCTTTTAATGTAGTTTTCCTATTGCAACGCGTTTTTAGAGTTTGTATTTTTATTTCAGTTTAACGACTAACATTGGTGTTACTAGTCTTGGGGCGCTAGGGACCTTAAACAATGACGGACCAGAGTCTACGTCATTTCCGTTTAACTTTTTTCTTTCTTTGTTCATTTTAGTTAATTTGAAGTTATGTGTGATTCTTTTGTTGGTTTATTCGTACGCAACTTTACTCGTATTGGACATATTGTTACATTGCATGTTACATGTAGAATAATCGTTTTCTATTTTCCCTTTTTCTCAGTAGGTTCTATACTGTTCTATACTGTACTATACTGTAATATCCCCATTTGTGGAAGTTTATTTATTACGTGTATTTAACTGCATTGCTTTCATGACTTATCCATGTTTGTGGATTTATATTACAAACATAGTTGAAACCACAGCCCCAGGTGAAACCGTAACAGACAGTTGTGCGGACGGGAGACACTCCTCTGTCGTTTGAGATGAGATGTCAGCTTTGCGCAGTGGCAGTATCGTAGCCTATGAGGTTTATCCGAGGCGCGATTATTGCTAGTTGAAAACTTTACCCAATACCCCGCCTTGACGACTTGAAATACAGTCGGCAATGGCAATTTTTGACGGTCTCTAAGGAGACTGATAATCATATGTTAAAAGAAAGTTAAACTGAGCTTCACAATCATTCACTGTGGTGTAGGTTTTCTTAGCTTTCCTTCCCCTGTTTTGATTAAAGGAGGTGAAGGTGAACTACATGTTATATATTAAATAATTGCCAAAATCAGTTAATGCAGATTCTAGCCGTGTATCCCGTATATAAAACCATCCCATCAAAAACAAATTGCATGTGTAGACTTGGTTCAGCAGCAAAGAGACTGAAGAACGTGTTTAAAATGAGTAATGGCAGCAAAACGTTTAATTTAGTGTCTCAGATTGCTTGTTTACTTAATCAATTCGTTTTCAACAGAACAATGAATCCCTGATGTTACTTGTTCTCTTTTTATGCGGTTCATTTTGTTTTTAATAGGTAACGTTACAGCTGGTCTCGACCCACATCATCTAGCGGCCCTCCTGTTGAGAAAGCGCACCGAACCAATACGGGACCAAATGTTATGGACTGAGGCTTTGCGGGAGGACCATCCTGAATTAACATTCATTGTGAAATCTTCTCTCTCCCGTCACACAAACGTGCAGCAGACCACGACACCTCATCTACTTCCTGTATTTACTTTTTTAGTTCCCGCGAGGGACACATCTGACCAATAAGCGGAGAGAACGTTCTCGCGTGATTTGACGTGACGCATTCTAGTACACTTGGAATTTTCCTGGTGTGAAAAGAAACCGAACTAAGACGAAGACGAGTTGACAAACTCATCCACCGATTCGGACCAAAGCAAAGGCACGAAGGTGTAAAAACAACTAGGAAAGTATTGGGGATAAATAATATGTACATGTTTTATCACTCGTATTTACAGTGCATTGTAACAAAATATGAATTCACAGTAGCTTGGCCACAGTGAAGTGTACTTGTCAGAACAGTAGAGGGCACTCTGAAACAGGAAGTGGGACTGGGACTGGGACTGGGGGGGGGACATGCTGTGAAGTATAAGAATGTTTACATTTAGTCATTTGGCAAAAGCGACTTAAAAGTGAGGTGATGACGTACTTTATTCACCCCCCCTTGGCGAAATTGTGGTTGGACAGCTGCCAGACAGTACATATCAGCTCCACTAAGGGGTTTCAGTGTCTTGTCCAAAGCCACCTCGACTAGTAGCCAGGAGGAACCAGGAATCAAACCATTGACCCTGGGGTCCACAGACGAAAGCTGAGCTACTGCCACCCAAAATATGCAGTTGTTTCTGTTTTTAAACCTTTAAAAATAAGGTAATGTGTTTTATGGAGGTAAACGATTTACATAGGAAGAGAGATATATAGAGATATTAAACAATTTGGTAATAAAATGGAAGTTGGAGTTTTCTGCAACATGATGGTGATTCCTGCATTGTGCGTTTGTGCTTAATAGCGATTGAAATGATCTTTTTAAAGTGAAAGTAACAGTTGAGCAGTGATGTTTTACCACCCCGTAGAGAACCATAATTGCAGCAATCTCTGATTAGAGGAAGCGTGGGTTTTAGGCAGTCATGGGGTGGAGTGTTTAATCAAGTCTGTGTTCTCATTAGACAGATCAGCTCAAAGCCTTTTGTCACCCTGTCATTACTCTCTTATAACCTTGCTGTCATGTAAACACACTTAATTTTCTCACTTTCTCACACTTTCCAGACTTGTAACTGTGACATATATGGCATTTCAATCAACCCTACCTTCAATATTGTGTATGATGTATAATATAAAGAGTATTTTGTTTAATTATAACAAAGTACAGGTTAAGTTATTGTACAATTATAATACAGTTGTGTATAATAATAGTAGTAGTGTGTATTCAGTTTTGCCCAAAAGTGTTTAAAATGTCATTACTTTTTTGGGTTTTAGTTCAGTCAGGGATGTCACGATACCAGACGTTTAATAGTCAGTACCAATTTAACTAAAATCCCTAGAACTCAATACCAATTTCGATAGCATGGCAAAATAACTATTTTATGGTGGAAATATGAAAACAACAACAACAATGCAATAAATAAACAGCTCTGGTATAAACCTGACTATATTATCAAGAGTTTTTTTTTTTTTTTTTTTTACATTGTAATGTTATGAGCAGCAAAGCACTAAGTTACCCTAAACAAGCTAATGTTAGCCTCTGTGGATATGATATGTGCAGTTTAACGACATGTTGTCAATATAAAATTAACAAATGACAGTCTCAGCTTGAATTGTTTGTACAGATCTGGAAATCTGTCTTTGAGATGCTTAACGTATTTCCTTCTTTGCTCCAAAAGCACTGAGACAACATTTTTATACCAGCTTTTGATAGTTTAGTCCTTGATTTATTCCCCATCTTCCCGCTCAAACACAAGTATCTTCGTACATGATATCTGGAATGTGTTTTCCATATACATTGCTGTGATTTGGTGGACTTTGTGACAGCTACTGAGGTGCTTAAGGTACCAGGGAAAACAAGTACTGTTACATTTTCAGTATGTTGGTATCATCATCTTTTTGACATCCCTGTAGTTAGGAATAACTGTTTTTAATGTATCACTCCACAACCTTGGTGCTGAAATTCTAGAAAAAAGGGATAATGCTTTCAGAGTAATGGTACCTTCAGTCGTTTTTATCAAAGGTACATCTAAGGCTTTGAAGAGTGAATCATATTTACATAATTTACTCAAGAGGGCTTCTGCGTTTCATCTTCATTTAGAATGAACCATGATGTTCTTGCTTGTTTGTGTTTTCAGGATGCACTCAGGCCACACTAAATGATGTTTCAACTAAAATGTTGCCTATGTGTGGTCCTCTTGACCAATGTGTCAAAAGAAAAGTTTTTTCTATTCGGATGTAATTATGGTACTCAAATATTTTCAGGCCAGAAGTTTTTTATGCTTTAAAGCAGATGACAGGAACTGACTTACAAACTATTGCCTTTGAAATTAATTTCTGACACATCAAGTGTTCTTGATGTGTCAGAAATTAAATGTTGAGATATGGCCTTGTTCTATGACTCTTTCATAAGGCTGCTTACATGCACAGATCTTGCTGAGCACATTTCAGCAGTAAATTTATCTAAACCATCAACATATCTCACAGACTCCATTCTAACTAGACTGGTCAAAGATGTTTTACCTTTGATCAGCATGTCCATATCAGATGTTTTTCACTTAAGCAAAATGATAAGGAAACAATCCCACAAATAAATTGATCTATTTATCTATTACACCAGACAAAACAAACTAGTCAAAGTTTAAGCATGCTTTAAAGACATAATCTGCTTCTAAAATTAGAAGTATGCTAATCCCAAACTCACCCTTAAAGCCTCCAGTCCAGTCCATTGCTTGTCATTAACACTGTATCTTCTTTCTTCAGTAGCTCTGGAGGTATCCTCAGCCTTGAAGCTGTATATTTCCAGTGTGCAGTTTCTGGCCCCATCAACCTGCCCGGTGTTTGTCTCTTTCTTGTTCTTTGCCTCTCTCCACTTTACACTCACCAGAGAGCGCCGAGGCAGATGGCCGCCCTTCATGAGCCTGGTTCTGCTGGAGGTTTCTTCTTTTAAAGGGAGGCTTTCATCTCCTCCATTAGTTTGTGATTCCTCAAGAGGGATTTGTTGGGTTTTCAATATAATTCTATATATTTGTATTAGTTTTTATATAATTATGTAAGGTTTAAACCTTTCTATGTAAACTGCCTTGAGACAATGTGGTGCTATATGAATAAACTCAGTTGAACTGAATTCTATGTAAGAAATTGCTGGAGAACTGCCAAGCATAAACAAATAAATTGCACAGCATCACAGGACTAGTTCCTAGGTAACCATGTGACAGTGCCGACAATTGCTATGGAAACCAGCGTATCCTCTTTCTCTTTCTCTCTCTTTATGGAAATGTGTGAGAATATTCCTTTTACTGTGAATTGCTTTTACTTTCCTAGTTTGACAGCTGGAGGAAGACACCATTACGTCATACAGAGTAATTTCCCCCCTTATGCTCTTCAAAAAATGTAGAATAAATCAGGTAAGAGATACATCCCAAATGTTTTGCACAGGGAAAATATGAACATTATTTAGTATATTATCATGCAAATAACTTTCCTGCTTTCAATCATGCACTACAAGTATAAGGGCATGTTCATGTCTTGAAAAGGTTTTAAAAGTTCTGATTTCAGTTTCCTAAAAAACAGAGTACGAGGGTATTACAATTTTTTTTTGTTTGTTATCTTAACTAACACTTATAACAAAATACCAAATACTGCTCAGACCTTTAACCTTATGTAAAAGTCCTCCATACGGCCTCTGGTTATCCATCAATTTTCACTGCTGTTTAATAATTGATAATTACTTAGCGTTGTGTCGTGTTAGTCATTATTTATGATTAGGAATTATTGTTACAGCTGAAATATTCTGAAAAAAAGGAATAAACATCACTAAATTCAAGCATTCAGTGAGTAGAATTATTTAAGGGCATGGTTACCACTGATATTTGTTATACTTAAACCAGTAAAGCAGGTGAAAAAGGTATTGAATTGCATTATATTATTATAAGTATTAGGTATTAAAAATGTCTTAAAAATATTAACCCTCCAGAAACCTTGATGATGATGATATTAAAACCATAATTAGCATTAACACTATTACATAAATTAAGACATTTGGAAGATTATAGAAAACAAAAGCTATTTTGATTAAAAGTTCTGTAAATCTTTTTGTTCAGTTAATTTACAGCCTGCTTTGCAGCAGGTTTTTTGTTTTGATCTCATTTGTCAAAAATCCAGTTGCAACTCCGAATGCAAGACCAGGCCTCTCTTCAAAGAGTAAAACATCACAGCATATTCTATTAAAAAAGCAGGTGCAAATCAAAAAGAGATGCTTTGAATTGCAGACAATTATGGACAACCCTGTTGCGTCATCTTTATGAGTGCCCTTCCCCTTTCCTTCGAGCAGATCAGAAAAACAAGCCTTTTATTCCTGGTACATCACATGAATGAACAAAAACCTTAAAAGTTATCAAGTTATTCATCACACCCAATTAAACTTGTTCTAGTCTTCTAATGCCATCTCTATTTGCCATGGTGTACAGGGCTGCCCCCAATTAGCTGCCTCCTGTGACACCCTGACACGTCATCTCATCGTGATTGTATTTCAGTTTCTATTAGTTTGAAAGCTCTTCAGGCAGAGGTGACTGGTCTTCTCCACTTTTTAATAATCCCTTTTTTGCTCTGTTTCCCATCCTTTTGATTGGTGTAAGGTGAGAAAGTATAGTTAGTCACATTTAGAAATCAAAGTGTCAAAATTATCATACAGCTTCAAAGCGATACTACATCAGACTGAATGCCCTGGCAACTGGTTACAGCACATACTAGATAAGTGTGTCCCTCCACCATGTTTCCTATCTACATCAACATAATACTGTTTAAAAGCTTTACATTTCCCCCATCTCCTAAAATGCAAGCAACATGTCTAATTTTTGATCAACCAAAAATGGCATCTGCATTTAGCTCAAACCTCTGACACTCAGTTACACAGTGGTCAGCTCCACAGCACCTTCCAACCTGAACAGCCTCATTCGTGTCTACAGTCCCTCTCACCTACTGTACTGTCACACTGCAAAAGGCCTCAAGCAAATCTTTTCACTTCAGTGGCCCAACGATGTAACGAGCTGCGCAACTCTGCAGATTCAGCAGCCTCATTCCCAGTATAAAAAATAATTAAGAAAACTGCTTCACAACTTCAAATGCACTTAAAAATCTACGCTACTCTCTCTACTTTTGTCATATGACTTATGTCTCATGACAAAACATTTCTTCTCTTGCTTTGTACTTCAATTGTACATCCTTTGGCTAAAAGCACTGAGCATGCTAGATGATTAACTGTAACTGTCTAAATGTATTGCAGTTTATCAAGCTTATGGCATGACTATGTTGTCATGTTGAACATTTAACAAATATGGAAATACTGAAAAAAAAAAACATTGCACAAATGAGTAAAATTTCACAGCCACCAAAAGTTTTTCTTAAATTTCCAACATTTTAAGAAAAAATACATTAAGATAAACCCATTATAAAGATGATGCAATTAGTTGCAGCCCTAGACACACTGGAGAAACAACATCAAAACTAAAATAATTGAATTCTACATTCGCCTCTGCATTACTGGATTGAAAAATGAAAGGTCTCTCTGTGTTATGTTACTGCGTATAGTGTCTCTGACTGCATTACCAGCAGTGCCACAGCTAAATCACAAGCACTTTATGTTTGTTCTTGTTGCCTCTTGTCCTAATTGCTTGCAGGAAGTGACATCTGCCTTAAGCCTAATGTTTTTTTTTTGAAAACACTTGACTGTCTTATTTCCCCAAGATTAAGACTTTGATGGTTAAAATATATTTATTTAGTCTGCAGCTGTTCTTTGGAACAAACTTCCTTTAGGCCTAAACTTAACCATATCACAGCACATTTATAACTTGATTCACACAATAAAGCATGTCATGCTGTTTGTTACACATGGAGAACAACGATGGAAAGTCTCTATGCTTCTTTTCTTTTTACTCCTTGTGATTTAACTGCTTTTGGTTGTATGAATCATCTAATAAAAACATTCTGTTTACTGATTCACTGCTCTGCAGTGCACACTGTGATTTAGTAAAAAACAAGTCACAAAATGTTTAATGTTTTTATGTTATGGACTGTCTATGGTCTAATCCCCAGATGCCATATTTTTGATTAATTATTGTTAATCTGGCCTAATCCTTTAAATTAGCTCCACAGTCTGAAAATAGATATTCACACAGTATAATTAGGATGTAACTAGGCGTTCTATAACTAACACCTCCATTTTATGTTGATGCAAGGCCTGCAACTTTGCATTGAAGGTTGTTTGAAAGTTCTACTTCATTTGGTTGTTAGAGAGGTTGGATTATAAGTCGGTACGCGTATGCCTGTGTGTGCATGCTCATGTATACAAGTGCAAGTATAATGGTTGTCAGAAAAGGGAACCCCAGCTCCTTCAACTATTAGGAACAGAGCCCTGGTAGCCCCCGGTAGCCTGAAGCTCTGAGAAATAGCTTTTTAAAAGGTACCAGTCTCCCCTGTTTCCTCAGTATCCAGGTGCTTTTAATTGGATTTCTTTGACAAGATTATTGCCTGCCCTTAAGGCCAAACTTGGATAGCATGTAGTTTTAACAAGTGTGCCTATATAGTCACTTCAATCATAAGTAAACTTCACAAAGAACTTTGATTTGATTGGAAATTACAATGGGAACAAATGTTAACCCAACTCGTGTAATCCTACATAAAGCGTAGCGACACTTAATCAAGTTATAAATTGTGATACCTCAAGTCTGACATCAGAACATACTGTTGTCATGTAATGCCAAGGCTTTGGAGAAACTAGAGACCCTGCTTTGCATGAATATTTCCAGAGCCACGTTGTACAAGTCCCTTCACTATGCGATGAATTAAAATCCTCAATGGTTAGACAGTATGAAAACATTTCTGTCCGGGGACAAATGCCCTCCAAAGTATCCTGACCTTCTTAAATTAAACTGACTTTAGAATGAGTGTGCGCTGAAGGAAGTGAGTTATACCAACCAGCACTTTCATTCCTTAGAAAATGGCTCTTTTACTAGCCTATTAAAACAGCATATCAGATCCAAGCCTGGCCAAAGCAATTAGTCAGAGGAAATGTCCCTCAGTCTAAACAGGGACACAAATTGATACAGACAAAGAATAAGATTCTATCATGCCAATTAGAAGGTTTTATTGTTTAACAGAATTAGAATTAATTGTACTGGGCTATGCTGTGCCTGTCAAAGGGAAAAGGCATCAGCAAGGATAATGAAATGCAGATTATTGTCTTATTGTTTGCACAATAGGTAATGGTCCAATTTTATTATGTGATTTCATTTTCAAATTGTGTTATATAAAAGATAATTATGCTATAACATGCTTATAGCCTAGTTAAAAAAATGGTTATGGAAAATTTCTTCCAATTGAAAAATGCATTTTTCCAGTGAAAATACTTTGAAAATGCTAACTTTGAAGGATCAAGGGCATTTATGATAGCAGAGTCAGTGAAATTTGTGACGTTTGTGAAGTGAAGTTGTGATGGACTGATTTTAGCTAATTTGAAACAGCAAACTGTAATTTTACCTCCATCACAACCATTAGCATGTAGTCTGCTCATGTAAAGACTGGAACTTGAATCCATGTATAAGTGCACTAAAAAAAGTCATCCTGTGAGAAATGAAGCACTCTGAATTTGAGACCTTATTTGAGAGTGCTTGGTCCTAGATGGTATTATTTCATGATACTGTGGAGAGGATCTGTGATAATGTAATGATAGTTTGAGTGATATAAAGTATGAAATGAGCCATAGGCTACTCTTCCTGGGGCTCAGCTGGGAATTTCTAACAATTTACAGGGTTTTGAGGTTGTGACATCAGGTGAGGAGGTTAGCACTGTTTCGTCACAATTAGAAGAACCTGGGTTCAAATCCAGACTTTCTGTGTGAAGTTTGCATGTTCTTTAGTCTCACCTAAATTACCTATGTCACCTGTCCAGTGTGTGCCCCCACTCTCAGCTGGGCTCCAGCACCCCTGTGATCTTCCACAGTAAAAGAAGCTAAAATAATTGATGGACATCAGATGGAAGTTTATTAGGGCACTACTTCTGACACCACTGTGTCATGTGCCTTATTCTCAGTCTTTGTCTCATCTGTTCTCGCCTTGCCACTTGTTATATAGACAGCTAAAAATGGGTTCTGGCATTTCTTTCACTTATCTAACACCATACTTTTTTGAAGGTGTTAAGTCACCACCCTGCTAAACCCAAGTATCAAGGGTGAAAAAGTTCTGAATTGGGTCAAATTCTACTAAAGCTGAAGTAGTAATCACTGATTGTAATTATATACAGTTACAGTTTATATATTTTTATACGCCAGTATAGTGACTGGTGGTGTTAATGGTGTAGTCAGTACAGATGGCAGGAATTCTGTGAGGGACTACTGTGCTGATAAATATAAAAAAAAAAACATAAAAAAAAGTTTACATAAGACATTATTCCCAACCTTATTTGTGGAAAACGAAGAAGAACTGATTGAAGTTACTTGATGTTATTGCCAAAGAGTACTTTGATAGTCCTGCCACCACTGTGCAGAGAGTTTTACTCTAAGGGGGAAGTCTTGGTCAAGGATGTGCTTGCCTTCTTTCACAAAAAGCAAACAAGGATATCTACATATTATAACTGTGTGATATTAGTTTTTTCAATTTGTATTATTCATTTATACAGTATCCACGGAAGTGCAAAGATTTAGAGCAGTTGCTTATAAAAAATACTGGTCTATTTTATATTAAGATCTTCTGTAGCTTCTCCAGTTCCTGCCTTGTTTAAATGGATCAGTTCTGAATCCAAAATATTCCCAAACAGGGAGTCCCATTTCCCCACCAGCACTTCCCATATTTCTCAGCTTGGCTGTCTGTCTATTTTTTCCTGTTCCTTATAACTGGTGGAGCGTGTAATGCATTATAATACATGATGTTATTAGAGTATGTCTGTGTCCATTTAACAGAAAACAGGCATATGTTGTTGATGGTACTGAAATCATACAGTACTTTTGGGATTTTAAACTAAACTAAAAAGGTGTATTAAACAGATTTAGTAAGGTTATATTAGAAACAATGAATAGCAAGGCAGTGATCTGCTCCTTATTCAGTTGGTTCAAAGGAAAATCCAGCAAGAAACAGAATAGTCCATAACATTTAATACTGATATAAGCATTCTTTTGTTGATGGCTTGGACATTAGGGTGATAAGTGTTTCACTATACAAAGTATATTATAATTTTTGTTCATCTTAAACACTGAGGATACATTATTCAAAATAAATGCACAATGTTCAATATAGCATGCCAAGTACCTTCCCACTGATGTAGTAGTTGCCACAGAATGCACAATTCATCTCTCCTTTAGTACAAATCAAATTACTGGCAGCTAAATGGTTCCCGTTATGGTCCAGCAGGTTTTGAAGCTGCCATATTTATTCTGAGATCACACATTGCATAGTCCTTTTGTAAACTACCGTGTGTCCACTCAGTTCAGTTTGCCAGAGATCAGTTTGTCAAATTCTAAACACATCTAATAATTAAATCATCTTATCACAAGCAAGCTGGACAGTTGACAAAGCTTTTGTTTTTTACAGTAGTTGTAGCAGTAGCAGATTTTACTCACTGGTAGCACCACCCTACTATCATGTGGCTGTGTTGTAAATTGTCAGGCTGCATCATGCTTCATTTTTATCTCCCACAGCAACATTTTTTATTCACTATTTGACAAATAAATAATGGGGAGTTTTGCTGCTCCTTATTGAATAGACATAATTTCATTCAACGGTATAGTAAGCTGCAGTGAAAAGTTTGCAGTAGTTTCTATGTGTATGTTCTTGAAAAGGAGACTAGACATTTTACCAACATGACAGTTTTACTCAATTCGTCTGTAAACGAGAGCTTGCTCGAAATTAGTTGAAACTCCTTCTCTACAGAAATTCGAAAATCACCAACAGGTTTGCCATTTAACTTTGCTGACTGACTCAGCATTGTTGGTGCCAGCTTGAACTATGGGGGGTGGAGACCAGTCGATGAAACTACCCGGTTTTGAATTTGCTGTACAATGCCCCTCAGTGTCAACAACACAAAGTCGGCCCTATCGCAAAGTGGATCTATTGACATATTCGAAACATCAATGCAGGAAACAGCATGCAGGAACAGGTCTTTTATTAGATTTCTGCTCTAACCTTCAACCTGTTCCTGTGTGAGTGGTTGTTATTTCCCAAAGAGCAGGCTGATCTGGAACTGTGTCCAGGTCTGGTAGGTCACAAACACCCACACACAGACCTGGGAGTGATGAGGCATCAGTACATGGTCAACATCCATGACAAATCTCCTGTCAGGCAGGTTCTCTTTCCACCTACTAAACACAATGGGGAAAAACGTTGAAGTAAGGCTCCAACATTTTACGATAGTAAAAAGCTACACAGAAAAAAAAGACTAGAGATGTTTTATTAATAACATGAACTGAAATCTTGAAATACAAACAACATTTATTAACCTAAAAATTATATTGTAGAACAATGAAAACAATCAAACCTCAAACTCACAACTTTATCCAACAGCTACTCTTGTTAAAAATTGTACAATATCAAATTTACAGCTTAGATTTGTATTTTTTTGCATGTATTAGTTTGGATATGGGTACTATTACTTTATCCTTAATCATTATTTTTATTAATATACAATGTAAAATAAAGTGTTTTAGAAATGTTAATGTCACACACAGTCTACATTTAATCATAGACCACAACAGTCTTTAAAAGCACATACACTAGTAGCTGCTGCTGCTGAACAAGCCTGTTATTAATAAATGTATCATCTCCTGGGTGTACTGAACTTTCTACTATATGAATCTTCATGCAATTCTCCATCTCAGCATACTGGTAGATGAATAAATGTATAGCTGTGAATGGGTTTATTATCTGTTGATTAACACGTACAGTCCTGTTCATACTGTTTAGGAATTTATCTGTATATCAAAATTATTTTACCTTTTCAATGTGTGGAGCTCCACAACCTAAAGCTTATGTAACGCCAGTGATGAGTAAAACCTATGGATGAAATCCATGCAGTTGGTAATAGTATGGTAAGAGATGGAGACTGTGAAGCAACACCATCTGGCTGTACATCTGTTCTTACTGTGTATTACTGTATTTTGTTGGAGTCTATATATTAAAATGCTTATTTTGTTATTTACTTGATAAAGAAACATGATATGAACAACAATTAGCATGGAATCAGTTTCATCTAGAGAGTCCATTCAGTAAATGATACAAACTTTTAAATCCAATATAGAAGCTACCCCCACTAGTAGATATGTTTGGACCATCACCATATTTCTGGTATTGAGTTTGAAAAGTAATTATGCCTTAATTGTGTGGTGTTCAATTAAACACTTAAGAAGCTTTTCAGGAGAATCCCATTTACTGGAAGAGGCAGTCTAAGTTGTACTAAATAATCTAGATCAATTACCAATGACAGGAAAGCACCAGAGATAAACTCCACTCACATTTTCTAATTCACCACCTTCTTCTATCTCTGCACACAGAGCAGGCAACTATTCAGGTTAATCTACAGTAGTCCTTTTATCACACAAGTGTGTCATTGTATCCTGGAATGCACCTTTGACAGAGCTGCTGAAGGTGCATACCGTACAACTGTGTCCTTGGTTTTAATGTGGCCTGGTCCTTTTGTCATCTGTCACTTTCCTCTCTCTGCTGTAAATGAAGCACTAAAAACAAAACAAAACAAAAAAACAGCAGCAGCCTAAATGTCAGCGAAGTGTGGTTGTGACTCAGAAATGCTGCAGGGTTGTATCCACAGTTTTCTTGAATAGTAATACTTTCTTATCTCTTCTACTACTGCAGCTTGTAGCAATGTTTTTTAAAGCTTACTCGATTAAAGCCAGTGAATAGCAGGAATACTGGTGTAAAATAGTCATTGTGCAGTTTTTACTGAAAATATCATAACGGTTTAATGAAGAGATTCACAAGACCTTTATAAATTCCTGATTATACTGATATTAAAATTACATTAGACCATGCTGTCATGCAAGCAAACACGTTTGTTAAGTTCTCTAGAGATAATACTTTGTGGGTACCATATCTAATTTCCTATAAATGTTATGCAGAATTTTCCAAGAATTGGCTGGTATTTATTTATAACTTCCTACAACATTTCCAATGGCCTGTGCTCTTGGTACACCTTCCTTCAAGTCCATATAGGTCGTTTGTCCCGACCCAGGCAGTCAGTTGATGAAACTACACAAAGGTGCCTTGGTTAGGTTTAGGTTTAGGCACTAAATACACATTGGTTAGAGTTAGTATGAGTGTGGAATTTCCGCCTTTACTGTTTTTTAAAACAGCAGCTGTAAGTGGGACCATTAATGTCAAAATTAGAGTCACATAATACATCCAATTAAGGGATTTCAGTCTGAACAGCATTTGTAACAACCTGCTGTGCTCAGAATCTGTCACTAGTTTGTGTAAACAGGACTGGCAGTGAGGAAATCAGTCAACATCACATACAGCTTTTCATCAGATTGAGGAAAAAGCAATTTAACCAGAAAAGGATGAATTGTTTGGTATCACACTAATGTGTTTCTGAGTGAGTGAATACTTTAAATGTCAATAGAAGCAGTGGCACAGAGAACGTTGAGCTCTGTGCCACTGATAAGACACACTGATAAGAAAACATGGGTTTGTGCAGAGCTTCAGTTTTAATATCCGATGTGAAAGCGAAGCAGAAACAGGAGATTAGCTGTTGTGTCGATTGAGTCGTCAACTCCCATTTAAACGCTTCCTCCAAACACCAGCCAGACCCTTACAGATAGACTGCAAGGAAGAGAAACAGGTTGATTCCACACAATCTGGATTTCAATCAAACACAGGTCCATGCTGCGACAGCCGTGTTAAAGTCAGTGGGTGCCATAAATGGCCTCCTCCAGAGACAGATTGCAAACTGTTAAATTTAGAGCACATCGCCGCGAATTCATCCCCTCTCTGTAAGTCACCAAAAATCACCCAAGTATGTTGTAATTATCAGACCCCACAGGAGCAATTTCCCCTTTTTTTGGACTGCAAGAGCTTTTACAAGAAACTTTATTCATTTTTAACTTCGCCTGCAGTTTGGCCACAGAACCCATGAAGCATTCTGGAACAAAGCGTTGCTACACCAGATGCACTGTTGTGTTAAACTGTCTGTTCTCGCAAAAGCTGCACTGATTCCAGAGTGTTTTTCCCCTGTTTTATGTAACAGTAAACTGAATATTATTTTAGATTGTCCTCTGTATCTTGGACAAGAGACTGGAAACATCACTGTAGAATTTAAGCATGACGACGAGAGTTATGACAAAAATGACTTTTCTCTCGGTACATGTGTTGAGATGTGCTGGACATGCAAACATGAGAAGTATGTTTTAATTCCTGTTTTGGGAGTGTTTTTAATTCCTGGGACTATCTGGTCCTGAAGGCCCACAAGCTAACTTCTCCAAGTAGCAATTCACTGATCTGAAACCGTCCCAAACAAAACCTCCACAATCTCTCTGCTCCATTCTCTGAAGCTCCCTCCTGCTTGTTTTGGCTGCCATCCACACAGCCATCTGAGCCACCAGCTCATTGACTAAGACCAAGGCTGACTCCCTCAGCCTGTAGCCTGGGGTGGTTGTCTGCCATCCATGCTGACATGCACAGCTCAGGCCAGCACTAAAGGGTGGATGAATAATGAAGGAGGATGGAAAGGAGATAGGAACCAGAGCTTCTCCATCTCCCCAAACAGTTTTACATGGAGCTTATGTCTTTCTTTTTGTCTATCTGAAAGTCCCACATCAACAGCCAGTGCTTCCAAGGAGTAAGAACAGAAATGTTTTGTTATGACATTAGGAGTTACTGTTAAAACAGTAAAATAGTTTGTGCATTTGTATTTATGAAAATCTTTATGGCTTTACTTCTAGCACTGATTTCTTGTTTCATCTATATGGAAAATACTCGTGGAAGCAGAAAACGTGCCAATAGCAGTTGCTAAGAAACTGCTGAAATGTTGGTGTCGGACAGTGATAATTATACTACTGGAATGTGATCACTTGTGAATGATTTATTCAGCATGTGATGGAGAGGCAAGAGCACAGGGAATGTTGCATCCCCCATGTGTCACAACCAAAGTAAACACAGTGATGAAAAGTCTGCTAATGGAGCCACTTGGAAGACCTCCGACATAGCCAAATGAAAGATAGCCGTGCCAGAAAGTGTGATATAAGTGTTATAATGATTTTGGCTGGATGAATTCGCAGTTGGAGAAAATGACAGCGTGTACATCAGGATTCAGCGAGAAATGCAGCGGACATTGTAACAGCTTGTTACCACAATGAGTACAACAGCTGTCTCAACTTGCCAAGTGAGAACTGAATGATTTCTCCTTTTTATTAAGGAATATTTGAATTGCTTGTCTCCTTCACTTTACCCATTCTTACAGTCAGCCCCCTTTGCTTTACCAATTCTATACCATATTTTCATTGCTTGTCAGTGGTCCTAAAGAATGAATTCAGTTATCATATTAATGCTTCCTTTACAAAAAAATACAGGTTGACTAGGGTCATTTCAGCTGCCCTAGACTTTACTCTGTGCTGTATTCAGACAAGAAGCAGTACAGTCAAAGAAAGCCAACTTACTTACAACCAGGGGAAATGTCTCAGTTGATTTATGACTTTGCATTAAAAGCGGGATCACAATGATTCTCACCAAACGCCACTGGGCTCTGAGCCCTTTCCAAACACAGATGACCTTGGCACTGTCTTCCCAAACTGCACTGAACACTGTATGTTTGTGTTGCAGTTTCAGAACAATTACTGAACAGAAAGTTGTCTGCAACTCTTTTTTGTTTACTTGGTGCTGTTGTCTATTAGCATCTAGTCAAGCCTTGATCACGTTTGAGGCAAATTGCCAACCCAGACGATCATGAGGAATCAACCACAGGACCACTGTGCTAATCTGATTGTCAATTTGTTTGGGAACATGCAACACAAAAGCTCAATGTTAAAATATTAACTTAAGAAATAATAGAGAATCATTTCCAATGTACACAGTATTCTGACTTGGTGATACAACACAGTGAAAAACAGAACTAAAAAGTAAAGAAAGAAGAAAAACTAGAATACTGAAGTAGTACATAAATAAGTAAAAATGTAACTTCAGTAAGAATATTTATATACATGCACAGAAAAGAAAGTATACTGACTGTTTAATGCACAGAGCCTGGTTAAATATACACTGCTGAAATTACTGAAATTAGAAATGTGTAATAATCATCAATGCATTATTTAACACACACAAAACAATAGCTAACCTGATTGACAGACAGGGCTTTTTCAAAGTTTGCCTGTCAAAGACCAAACGACCCTACACAGAAAATACAAAACAAATGGTTTTAGATTTTTTATAAATTTGCAAAAAGATGTTTTCACCTGTTAAAAAAAAAAAACAAGTTTATTTGTTTAAAATTAAATCTACAGTACTACAAAGTGTGCAAAAAAGCAAAGGAGTCTGAATACTTTATGAAGCCACTGTACGCTCACTGCCTACAACAGGGTCTCAAATGTCAAGATAAGAACCATATCAATTATTCATCTTTGTGTACAGCATTTTAATAGTTACTTTAGTGTACTCCCAGGCTCATCTTGGTGCTATGTTACCAAGAAGATGGAGGTTTTACATTTCACGAGACCACTGAACAGATGACTGCATATGACCTAATTTTAGCCAACAAAAAAACAGTTGCATTTTATTTTACGGGTTCAGGGGCTATTTACATGTTAATTTTTTTAATTATCATGTTTTTTTTTAAATTATTAGGGCTTTCCAAGAAAACTATTTGGCTCTAATTATAAGGTGGTATATAGAGTTAACTGGCAATATGTGTGACATAAAATATATCTTTTTGTGTCTTAAAACACTAAATTCACACGCACTCTTCTACTGTAGCTGAACTCATGCCAAACCACGTTCAACAGCAGAACTCCTGTGCACTCCAGTGGACTGGAGCACCCCTGTAGTCAGCTGTGAACACACTGTCCTTAGTCAGAGCAGACAGGCCTCACAGGCACTAGCTAGTTGACTGATGTGACACAACATACACTTGAGTACTGGCCTCTCTCCTCTGCTGTCAGTCATTTTATTTTTACCATCTCCTTCCAAATTTGCCAAGAACCTGAAGCCAACCAAAGCAGAGGAAAAGGGATTTACTTTTACTAAACTTACTTTAAAGGACACCCCTTTCAGACATGCATGAAAAGTAAACCAATGATCTTTTATGATTAAACTGTTTTCTACATCCATTTCCTTTCTCTGCCTCACTCACTTTTAGTGCTTGAATATTGATTTTAAAATGTGAACACCTTATGGCTGCTTCTGTATTTTTGTGGTTTACAAAAATACCTTTCCTTGGGTTTCACTGTTCACTTAGCCAGATTATTTTACCTCCAGGAAGATGGTATAATAACAGCGTTTGACATTTAGTTGTGTGTTTTTATAGCTGAAGCCTTTCACTTTCACTGTTTGCAAATGTCATGGATAACACACGCATGGGGAGGATTTTTGTGAATGGTTAAAAAAATAAGCCTTTATTTACTCCAGGCATACATCTTCAGATTTATCTGATGCCTGTCACATTCAGTGCACAAACGTCTTTTCAGTTTTATTTTTGATTGGCAACCATAGAAACTACAAACACGCTGTGTATTTCCTGCCCCGTTTGCCTTATTGCTAAAAAGATGGAGCAAACACAACGACAGAATTCTAATAAGACAAAGGAGAAAACAAGTGATAATTGGCAAAATGAAAACAATCGATCGATTATCCCTCTGGCTTTGGCCTTTTGTGAGTAAATGCAGCCAGCAGTAATGCAATAAAAGCTCTACCTATTTAGCTTAACGCTTGTGCAATACTGCATCGGTGCAGGTTATTAAATTTTAGATGGGTTGTGGTTTTTATTCCCTCTTTGAAAGGTTGGTGTATGTTTTTCAAATAAGTAATCAGAACCGGACAGACTGTATCTGGTTCTAATTCCCATTGTTGGCCTGCTATTGTCTCTAAAAATCAGAATTAGGTAGAACATTTGGACCAGAATAATAAGAATACTTGTCTGTCTTTTGCTCTTTCTTTAGAAAAAAGTCATTTGCACTTTGCAACTTATTCAGTCAAAACAACACTGAACTGTTAAATCAAAACACAAAAATGCTACAGTTTCCTGTATGAGTGATGCTGTCATGATAGATGAAGATGGAAAGATTATGTCCTTTATTGCACACTGAGGTTTATTCCTACAGATGGGTACACACACACACAAGGCAACACAGAAACATGTGCATGCCTATGGGCAGGACTCTACTGTCTGCAGTAATGATGCTGCATATGCAGATGCGAAAGGTCAGCCTCTGTCCTTTTGCCTCTCAGCTGGAGGAGCTGGAGGATATGTCCGTATGACCACTGGACACTAAGCAGACAGTTAGAAGCCCAGCATAGCCTTTCTTCACGTTAGCGCCAGATTCATCCTGGAAAAACTAAAAGTGTGTCTCTCTTCAATGCTTTGTTCTCTCTGGTTTGAGAAAACAATCCATGTGTTTTGTTCTGATTCAAGGTAACAGACAGCACATCTATAAGAAAGGTAACACATGTATCTGGGCATGGTTAAGAGTGCACCCTAAAGCAGGATCAGTAAGTTTTATATACTCAGGGGGCTTTAAATTTAGCTGCTGGCCATTTTCCTCCAAGGATGAATTCAGAACAACTTTCTAAACCTGTCAGTCATACTCTGAACTTACAGAAGCATCTATTTTTATTTTCTAAAAACTCCCAAAGCAGCTTAATAGGAACATTCTCCTGGTGCCCTGTGGTAATAAATGTGCTCTTGGTGCTTCACAGCCACACACTTCTCAGATTTAAGAACTTAACCAGGTGTTGCTGTAAAGAAGTGATTGCAGTGGAAACTTGTATGTGATAAGGATGAAAGATGAAGAATTTAGCATCTCATCTGAAAGATTCTGGAAGTACTGAAAACCAGCAGAGCACAGGGAAGGTGTTTAGTTTTACTCTTTAGCCTCCAAAATGAAAAAGTTTTGTTCTGATATTATATTTTATATCAAGTGTTAGCTCAAACCTTTTAATTCAAAGGTCAGTATTTACAACCATGCACACTG
Organism: Anabas testudineus; assembly: GCF_900324465.2. Classification (NCBI taxonomy): domain Eukaryota; kingdom Metazoa; phylum Chordata; class Actinopteri; order Anabantiformes; family Anabantidae; genus Anabas; species Anabas testudineus. The sequence continues at coordinate 17,980,304 of NC_046615.1, forward strand.
CAGGGATTCTGTGTTATGACCTTGTAACAGCATGTTATCTGTGACAGTAATTGATAAGTGTGTAGTACAGAGCAGACAGCTTTGGCACTGGCTTTGTCATTGTCCTGGTAGCTCACTCAAGATAATTAGCTGCGGGAAAGTGGAGAGTCTTGTCCCTTTCAAGCCTGTTTGTTGATCAAAGGCATTTGACAGAGTCACTAATCCCTTCTGACTGGCTAGAAAGTGCCGAGTGGCAGCTGACACACACAAGGACTTTAAACAAGGCACCACGGTTGGGCATCACTTGAGCTCATGTTTCTCGTTGTAAATCTGAGAAGTTGTCAAACTTTTGCCTATTCAAAACATAAGACTGGTGGTGGCATGAAGTCATATAAAAAATACCAAAATCAACTACGTTTCGGTCAATGCGTCAATATCAATACATTTATTTACCCTCACTGTGGCACCTAGTTTTATTTATTGAGGATATGAACCTTAAGCTAAAAATAAAAGCTGCAAAGTAATGAAACTTTTCTAAGTAAGTATTTCTGGAAGGAGAATTAGGTTGTTTTTTTTTTTTAAATACACACATTTTATTTTCTTTGGTTAAAAGTTGCTGAAAACATCCAAGTTTGATGGAGAAGATGTAAGAAAAAGAAGAGGGAGAAATTAAACTGTAATACCAACAAAGGGTATTTGGCACAAACTTATAACTATAAATAACACAGACCTGGCTGTCCAAAATGGGATTACAGATGCTGATGCACTACCTCCACAAAGAGTTACTTGTAAATTATCTTGCCTTTGTTCTGAGTTCATGCATTTTGTGCGCGTTTAAAGTTGTAAATCCATAGAATCGTAAAAGAAAAAAAGACTTAAATGATTAATTATTAAAATTAATTACTATTACTATTAATTACTTAACTTTAATAGGATCTTTTTACAAATACAATAAATGACTCTAAAGACCCCAAAAATGTGAAAAAAATAACTAAAACATTAGAAAGATTAAAAGAAATGCATACAGGTGCTAATTGTCTGTGAACGACTCCTTTAATGCACAGTAACTTTATTTATTATTTTTAGTAAAAACCTATTGATTGGTGCAGCTCCAATGAAATTAATGTAGATAAGTCAAGTAGCCTATTATGCCCAAAAGCAGATTTTCTAGACAGCCATTGATTAGATGTCATGCGGATGATATGTGATGGTTAAAATGACACTTTAAATAAAAGATTCCTGCTTTTGTTCTTTTCTGCAATTCAAATTCAAAATCCTCTACAGACTACAATAGCCAGTGTCTTCTGTGAAGCTCTTTTGCACTCCTTTGGTCTCTGTCTCTCTTCGTCACCTCCTTCCTTTGTGGTTTCAACAGAAGCTCTTGAGCTGACAACTTAAATGGGTCTTGTGGAGGACAACAAATACCATTTAAAATGGCAGCCTCTGTCACTGGGGAGTTCGCTGCACGCCTGCTGTTAGAGCCATTTGGGAAATTAACCGAACAGCCAGTTTTCTAAGAACAACTCGTGGACAACAGAACAAGGGCTCAGAAAGAGTTAAACCTGTGTTTAATTTCAAACTGAGAACGTTTCAGGTCAGTTTTAAGAGGCAGTCTTAGACTGACGGGCATGATTTAAAACTGTCAGGCTCCCTTAAGACTGAAGCTTTGGTCTGTGAAGCAAAAGGTTAATTTTTGTGAGTGGATTTGAAATGTTAATTAGGATCCTAACAATTAACCTCGATAGAGAATTATGGTTTTAACTGAGTGAGCTGTGACAAACTGTTGTGTTTAACTCTTTATTAAATAATTAGTGTGTATAAGTAGAACAATTGACATTTAAGCTATGCAAATGTGCATTTTCACAAATGTCAGGTATTTTGTTAATCTATTTTAATTTAGTTTTTTACTACTGCAATCAATTATCATTTATTGTTTTCAGTCAGTTGAAAAACTACAGTATTAAATTTAGCTCAAATGATAACAGTTGAAGCAACACCTTGTTAACATGCGTAATTTCCTGTTAGCGGAGCTCATAAATTAACTTCTATATGTAAAAACACTTTTTCATGGCTGTTTTTCTGTGAAACACAGAGGCTGGTCTGTGACTGACAGAGCAAAACCTGTGGAGTGGCAGCATATCGTTCCATGTTCCATCAGTGTCATGTCAGGACAACAGACTGGCAGCAGAAATGCTGCACGTCTCAATGGCACAGCTGCACTAATTGTTCAGTCAGCCAGGAATCCCTGCAAAGTAAATTAAATCTGGGTGTCAGAATTTTTCCTGATGAGCTTTTAGCAATGTAAACATGTTATACATGTTATTGCTAACAATAAAAATAAATGTTACTAAAAACATTTTTAAAATAAGATTTTAAACATTCTGGATTCTCCAATATTTTAATTTTTCAGCATTTCTCTGATATTTGGGGTTTGGACAGTTGGCTAAGCAACATTTTTAATTTAATAATTTTTAAGTATTTCCTGATATATTAAATACAGAAAGGCAAAACATCTTCTATAATGAAAATAAATGTTGGCTTCACCCCTATAAATCTATTTAGAACTTGTCTTTTCAGTGACTGAGTGGTCACTGGGAGGATCTCACCAAGCTGCTAAGAAAACATTACTCACTGCCAGCAACTGCATGATAAGATTACCAGGTGCCAGGTTTAAACCTTTTAAGCAAAAGCTGGGATTTCCAACATAGTTCAGTTATGATCATTTATTCAATACAAGAAGCTTAAAACGAAGAAATATTGTTCTCTCAGTGTGACAAATCAGGTCTAGATGTTTATAGGAAACTTAACTCATCTCTGCTATAAAAAATCTGACTTATTTATGTTGATTATAGGCTACCTTCACTGAGATGGGAGGGAGGCTCTGCTGGAGACTTTGTGTGGGAGGAAATAAGTTCTGATCGTATTGGTGCGCCTCCTATTAGTTCCCAGTAGAGGTCAGTGAAGGTCATGCATTACATAATGTCCCTCCAGGTCAAAATATATTAAATTGAAAAGGCTGAAAACATATTTTGCCTGTGTATGTTTGGTCTAAGCCTAACACCAGAGCTCACATTAAACAGTGTGGTGTAATGAAATCGCCTCGGGCACTGGAACGGTGTTCAAACTCCATATCTGCCAAAGCACACATGGGAGATCATTAAAAGTGAGAAGAGATGGAGTTCCATTTGCCAGCCACCTTACCAAAGTCTGAGACCATCTATGAGTTTGGCACGGCAGTCCTATCTCTTCTCTGTTTATTGCTCTATCTAAACACAAATGTCAGTAACTACGTGCTCTGACACAAACACAACTCTCAGTGGCCTGAACTGCCATTCTTTTCATGCCATGGCTGCTGTGAAAGGCGCCTCAGTCCAGGATTACACAGACACTCTAATGAACTTGCTTATAAACTGGTATTTCAATAACATTTCTGTTCCCAGAAACCTGAGTACATTTAAAGCTGCTGCAGGTTCACGAGGAATCTTAAAAAGCAATAAACAAAGACAGGGATAGCATGCAGATATGGGACCATTAAAAGTTTGGAGTTCATACACTGCACTGCCTATATTAAGTAGTGGTTACAATGAAATATTCCTGCCTCCTCATCACTATAGGCACCTGAATTTGGTCAACTGACTCCTGACTCACTGCTCGTCCCCTGGAATGAATGTGATGAGTGGGGAAGCTGACCTTTGAGTCATTCAAATAATTTATAGACATTGACTTTTTGCAGGAGGATGGGCCTTCTCTGCTGCTAATGTCTAAATCACCAAGCTCAGACTGGAGTTTCAGCCTTAGTGATTCAGCCAAATCAGCCTCTATTCACTTTATTCATACATTTCAGATGATGATGACCTGAGCAGAATTTTGCAGACATGAATAGTGCCATGCTGCTACTGCACAAAGTTGACTTTTATTATTACAGTGAATTTCTTTGCATAAAGGTCATTTTAACCCTGGATGAATCATATACATATTTGCAACCCAAAGCTTTTTCACATCTGTTCCTGGGTCTACAAAGTATTTCAATTGAATACACTGAACTATGGCTGTTGATTAACAGTCACATAATTTACTAATTTCAAAGCAAGTGCACAAAGAAGTGGCCTGAACACTATATAACCTTGGTTAGAAGAGATGTATGATGTGACCAGTAATTCTTAGCTGATTGACAGATTGTTTGCTGCCTGGTGAGTCTGTGTGCTAAAGTATATCTATGCTATGCTATATATCAAAATTACCAATGTTTGTCAGTTACAGTTTAAAAGCTTTGTTCAGCCGATTCTTCTGGCTCCTCCCAAATCGTGATGCAAAGATCTGATTTTGGCGACTGTCAAATGTGATTAGTTATTTGGCAGACTTACAAGTGAGGTAGAAAGCAAGCAAAAATATCTAAGCCAAGGAGAAGAACTATATTATTGGCAGTAAATTGATGCTAAAATACCCATTAGTGACTAATGTCTCTACATCACTTTGTCAAATAGCCAACAGTAACACACAACAGGTATTCTGCTCCTCACATCACATTTTATAAATACTCTTTGCTTCTCACAGTGATTCTTTAAAGCAAGAACTGATTTACCTGATTTCAAGGATTAAAAATGGGGATGTCTGTCTGCATAGTTAGCTACCTAGCTATACATCTACTGAAATTGGCCTCAGAGAAGCACTAATTTTCTACCTAATCACCTAATTTCTACCTATACCTAATGAAGCCAACCTGGAAAAATGCCACATTTTTAAATATGATAAAAGCATCTTTAAAGGGGAGTCTTGTCGGTCCATGTAAAACAAAAACAATTTATTAACCACTACCAGCTTATGTATGTGAAGAGTCTCAGGCACTGCAGCAGCATCTTGACTGTGAATGATAAATACAAATAGGTCACTCACTGATGATTAGCTAGGGGAAAAAAATGGCAGCTCATCATCAACATCATGTTATTCTTAAAATTACAGTACTACCTGTTGGCCCCTCTCACAGGTATACACATCAACCTGTCACCATGTGCTTTTTGTGCTCCCTTGGTGCAAAGGGCAATTGGCATTAAACAACCTTCTTAAATTAGGCCAACTTGACTTTGTTGGCAGGTTGTCACCAAAGGTCAAACTATTCCTTTTCTAAATGTGAAGCAGGGAAGCATTGGCAGGTATTAACATATTAATAATGTGCTGTTCTCCATATAAATAGGCCTGGTGGATAAGTTAATTCTCCCACCAGTTAAAGGTCAGTCACAGAGCAACTTGTCTTAGTAACATGAAAAGGAAAGAATACCAAAGACACTGAAGGAATGCAATACTTAGTCATCCTGTGAAATGTTTTTTACTCTTTCATTTTTTGGAGAGCATCCAGAGTGAAATAGTATGACATGCTTTAAAATGTCTAAATAATTGCTTAATATTCTTAATAATATTCCTTCACACCATTTGAATTATCCCAAGTACCATTTATTTACATGCCTGTGGCACATTCACTGGTCTGAGTGGTTTTTCATGCCCTGCTTCCACAGAAGCTAAAGCATGAAATACATTTTACATGAGCTGAAGCTAATCTGCAGCGGTCTGATTAGGTGCTAAAAACGGGAGTAATTCACCAGATAATGAATACAGCTCAATAAAAATGTTCTGCAAATGTCAATGATGACGCATAATCCCTCAATAACTGTCACTTTTTTTTCTTCTCCTTTCCTCCCATGGCTTTCAAGTCATCTCTTTGTACTTCCAAACTAAATAGATGAAGGGAATGAGTCCAGTAATACAAATATATACTGTATATGAAAATTTCATGTATCATGCAACAAACATGTTACTTTAGTCAACAACAGTGATCTCCCATCAATCTGCTACAAAATAAATGGAATAACCAAAGTGTTTTACAATCTGTACTGCTGTGTAATGGCAGGTTTCAGCTGACGCAAACAGCTTGACATCCGTCACTCAGACTAAGTTAGCAGCTTGCATGTTTCTCAGCCTTCCATGCTGGTTTCTAATATCTTAGCTTGCAGCCAAAAAAATAAAGTAGGAGAGGCAGAGCGTTCTTTCACACCTCTCTCTGACCAAAGATGGATTTCTAACATTTTAAAAGAAAAGAGGCATAAAGGAGAAAACCTCCGCGGGGAGTGAGCTGAAGGAGAACTGGCCAAGAAAAGGTCCAGGTTACACTCTGTTATCTTTCCGAACACTCTAGGACACACACTCTCCTCCAAGCAATGGTGGTGTGCCCATTGTCTGCTGGAGGCGAGGAACTCAGGTGACAATATGACAGTAGTTATTGTGCGTCGCTCCTGAGATGGATACTTTATGATGTATTGGCAAAGCAGTGGCAGCCTGTGGCACCGCAGGGCTGTCAGCACACTCCGTCGGCATGCCTTGGCAGGGCAGATGTGACATTTAGCTGGCCGCTGCCCTGCTGGTCCCTCCTTTGAGCTGGAAGAGATGATAATGACATGGCTCACTCTCCTAGTTGGAGAGGTGCCCCGTGTGCCCAATGTCACAGATAACCTTTAACATTTATGTAATAATGTTCGTCACTCTCATTAATCACAAGCTCACCTGATGAATTTCTTGCTTTCTACAATTGTTCAGCTCTTTGCTGCAGCTGGAAATCAATAATGAAATGTCAGCTTCTGTATTCTTGTTTGTATGCATGTGCTATTGTGTGTTTCACTATGGTGATGCAAGCTGCACAAGTTGAGTAGAAATTTAATCCACGCTTCATAACAAAGAAACAAAGAATACCAGAACAAAGACAGATAAGCTGCACTTTGAATTCACTTAGAACGAGAGAGAAGAAGCTCAGCATCAGCAGACGTGCTCATCTCATGTCACTGTGATGTGGCATCAGTTGCCATCCACTGTGACACGCTACACAAGACAAAACGATCAGTTGTCATCTCAACAGTTATTAGGCTCATATCATGTCGTCTGAACCTGGCATTAATGTTACTTAATTTAATATGAAGTGCTCATGGCTGCTTTTGCAGAAGCTTTAGTTAGCATAGAAACAACATGTGAGGCTGCTCTCAGGGACATTAATGAATCATAAGTGTTTAGGAGCAGTAACAGACTCAAGCGTCAAACCCTAACCTTCAAATTAAACAAATATGATTTATCTTAACATGTATTAAAGACACATCAATTACATTTGTGAAAGAATGTGGTTTTCAAGGACGAGCAAGCTGTTTTGCTATTTTCCAGTCTTTATGCAAAGCTAAACAAACCAGCTACTCACTGCAACAGATATTAAAAATGAGCCTACCACTTATTTACAGGGTTCACACATTTTTTTCCACTAGCACTATTAGGTTTTTATGGTTGTTCTCAATAAAGACATGGCATATCAGAATTTCTTTTATTATTTTAGGCACATTATATTTGCTAATACTCTTGACTTAGATGAAGATCAAATCAAATGTTTTCCAAAAGGTTCACATACTTTCTCTTGTCACTGTATAGGTTTTGTTCACCTATCTATATGAAAATAATGGCTGTGTTTTTAGTCTTCCATAATTTAAAGGTGCACAGTTGTTGTTCTCCCAGTTTTACAATTCTCTGCCAAGTAAACATTAAATGATATTAAAGCCTACTTCAATTTGTACCACTAGTGATTTGGAAACAAACAGGAAGATATTGTGGCCTCATTCGTCTTTTGCTGTAGAATCTGTGCTCCGTCAGTCGTCAGTCGGAGCCTACTCAGATCAGAGCGCCAGAAGATGAGTAGCTGACTCGCTGTATGAGTTTTGTGCTCCCTTGGCAGGAAGTGAAAGACGAAGAGGAGGTGGAGGGGTGGTGTTGAGGTTATATACAAAATAGCAGAACAAAGTTTAGTTGTGGAGGCAAAAAGGAACTCTACAAGCCGTGGGGTGGCTTTGAATCAGATTCAAGCCGTGCTATCAGAGAAGTCAAGCAGCTCATTATTACATGAAGTGCATATTAAAGGGGGATTATAGATGTGAAAGTGGGCTCAAATGCTAATCCTCTTCAACAGGTGCAGGAGTGTTGATTACGGGAATGCTATGAGTGGTTCAATGACTGTTTCCTCACTGCGCGGCAGATAGTCATCAAAAATCTCTGTTTTATTTAGATATTCAGTTATTGTTACGTGATATGTTCTCGGATTAGGTTTGCTACAAAACACACATAGCTTACAAACCATCATGCCTAAAAACGGTAGAAATTGCACAAATAAAATAGAATTGTGTTTATTGTGTTTTTGAAAGTATGGCTGAAAAAAGCAGTTTCATCAAACAACCATTGAGCTTTTCTGATGTTGCAGCAGCTCTTTAAATGCAGGAGTAAACGCTGATTCAGTGTGATTTTTAAAATAATCCTGTCATAAACATCTCCCAGATGTCTTCTCTGTTTGGTTATGTTCGCATGGGGAAAAAATTATTTCCAAAAATATTATGTGTCATCGTTGTGAGGTGATCAAAGCAGACCACAAGAGAAACAGGGAAACCTTTCCAGCAAGCTCAACGAGGGCAATCCTCTCCACTCTCTGGTTGTCATGGTAACTTATTAGACACTGGGAGGGTCTCAGTGGAAGCATGCACATTTTTCACTTGTCTTTTTGCACAATTAAATGCTGTACTTTTGTTTTGGTGCATGCTAGAAATATGTGCATATGTGAAATATTCTTTGCCAAAATTCCAACAAAGCAACACTGGTTGATTTCTCCCTCAAGGGACGGGCATGTAAATAAGACTTGTATGTCTCAGACAAGCTGTTTCTACATTACCAATCATGCCATTTCGGTGGGAGTGCTCTCAGAGCACAGCATGACAAATATTGCACAAGCTGCCAGATGGTGGCATTCGTGCCATAGGGCAAGCGCTGGCACAATGCAGTCATCCTTTGTCAGGGAGGGCGTTAAATACATGGAAAACTAGTGGGAACAATAATGATAAGTAGTACTAATGAATTATTTGTATTGTAATGCATCCAGGGTGCATATTAAAGAAAAGTAATACACTGAGAGTTTGTCTTGTCTTTGTCTTGTCTCACCAACTTAAATTTAAAAATTTAAAAGATAATTTTAACACCACAGAAGTCGTTCAAGTAGTTTATAGAAAGTACTTGAATATATATATATATTTTAGCAATATGGGCAATATAGGGAAAATATAACTAGTTAAGTCATGTGATGGAAGATTTAGAAATCAGTTCAGTCATTTTCAAACCACGATTTGCTAATTTTACAAACGAAATGTGGGAATTTGCTGCTTTTTTTAAAATCATATAATAAAAGTAAATTGAATATCTCAGACTCTTGGATAGATAGATAAAGGGAAGAGAAAATATAAGACATCTGTAAATAAAATGTCATTTTCATACCTTCAAATCTTTTTATATTTTAGTCTTTGTATGAGAAAAATGATTTCAAAGCTCTTAGAGATGCTGTTTTAACAAATCTGTTCTATAAAATACACCAGACTTAGTCTCCTATAAGAGAGATTAAATCAGGAGGCAGTGGAGAGTAGGTGGGGTGAGCCAGGTAGACACACACCTTCGCTAGTACCGACGCGACAGCTCTCTCTAATCTGTGAGAAACACAATAGGAATTTACAGAAGTCCGTCTCAACTCTGCCTGCTACTGTTGCATTATCTCATTTTGGACAGCTGGCTAGCGGCAGTGTGGTTGGCATGGTAACGTGCACGATTTCTGACAGTGAGAAATACGACACAGAGCAGTTTTATCATAAGGAGTTTCAAAGATATGAAGGAAACAAAAGAAGCATGAAGAGCAGTTCTCTTCCTGTAAGACTAATAACTGCAACTCGTGTTTGAAGGAGCCGAATGACGGGAATGCCTAGAAACTGTAAACTGCTCGTGACCCATGGAAAAGATGCATTTCAGAGCCGTATAACTATGTTTTACTATTCACTAACTGCTTCACTGTTTGTTTGCCAGGAGACTCTGAAGTCTGTGCCTCAACACAGCCACGAGGCACACTGCCTGCTTATTGGAAATAAAAATATACAAAAATGTTTTTTACAACCAAGAAATAAGAGTTCGCACAGATGGTTCGTATTTCCTGTTGCCTTTGAACTCTCAAAACCTTCCCCCGTTTTTCTTCGTTGTTTCTTTCCTTCCTCCTTCTGATTTGCAAACTAATGATGATTTGAAGTTTGATTCATAGACTGATTAAAAGTTCTTTTGGCAAACCCAGTTATCTATGTAATGTTGTAAAATATATGAATCAACGATACAGTATGTCTGCACACTAATGACCTTATGCAGCCTGAAACTTTTTTTGTTTTATTCCTTTTTGTCTCCATTTTATATCTTAGCTTCTGGTTGCTGGCTTCAGTACATAAAAGGAAAAATCCTGCTCCTGAAGTTTACACAGGCTGCTTTCTCAAATAACCCCACAAACACCACAAGTATATGTGGGGTTCTTAGGCCTGCAACTAAAAACATCTTAAGTCAAGTACTAGACCTAGATCCATTCATAGATTCATCACGGTGTAGTTGAAATTAGATATCACCACTTCTGGTGGAAGTTTAAACAGTCAAAGCAGCTATTGCTATAATGTTAGGTCACAATGTGCATATTTGTGTCCTGGTCTCATAAATCCCACTTCTCCTGCAAACTCTAGCAGCTCTATGTTCAATCTCTCGTTTCAGTTCAGTTGAGTGTCCTGTCGTGTCATGAATACAATGATCCAAATGGTTTAATAAAACTTTTAATTGTCCACCAGATGTCCTTCAACCTTACTTTTCCCCACTCACCAATACACCTGTTCTAATCCTCACCTGCCGGTTCACTGAGTTCTTAAGGTTTTGTCAACTTTCAATTTGTTTCTAGTCATCCTGCCACTTTTTTGTCCAGAGTCTGTCAGAACTTGCCTACCTGGTCACTTGCCTCCTGCACACCTTTGTTTTTATCTCATACTCTAAAAAAACACTTCAGTGTGCCAGCCTGCCCTGTGAGTTGTACTTTCCAATTGCCACTTTTTACCTTTAACAAATACTCTATAGCCTGATGTCAGTTCAGGAAGGTTTAGCTAGTGCTACTATTTTGAACACAATGAGCTATTATGTTAGATACTTAGATGTTAGATATTTTTGGTGTGGATAAAAGCTGCAAGTTGTCATGACAGCTACATTTAATAGATATGATGCAAACGAACCTGAGCCCAGTGACAGTACAACCTATTAGGAGTCTTCACTTGTATTTCTCTGTGGAAATCACAAATGTAGCAGAAAATCTGAGAAATATGTTGTGGGTGTAGGAGTACTGGGATCATGGTGATGGATGGAAGTAGTAGCACCAAGAGTAGCAGTGTGTCCACACCAAACGCGAGTACTGCTCCTACTGACTGTGAAAACTGAGCCAGGCTGTCTGCTGTAAGATGTTGATTAGTTGCTAATTTCACCTGGAGCAGAGCCACTAGTGATTAAAACATGGCAGAGAACGCTTTCAACCATTTAAAGATCTAACACTGAAAACAATTCCAAAAAATGAATTTGATAAGTGTTTTTTTTTTTATCACTGTAACCCTCTTTGTAGATAAATGTAACAATTGTTCACTTGACTTTAGCAACGTATGCTAATTATAATAATAATAATAATAATAATAACAAAAATAATAATAAATACTTGTTTAGGCCTTAAAGTTTTAAGTGTAGCTTTTTCTGCTTTTCTTTTATGTGCATGAGAAAACTGCTGCCAAGAATGCTGTATGGCATGGTACCAAAACATTTCAGCACTTCAAATTATCTGTCTTATGAGAAGTGCTAACAATTAACCTCTAATAGAGGAAACTTGAAGAATCTTGGGTTGAAGCAGTTAGAGTTGTAGTCACATCAGTTGTTAGCTTGCATAACCTCCTCATTTCTTATCATTAATGACAACATAATGTGATCCTAAAGGGCCTGCGGCAATTTATGTGAGGCACTGCCAGGTTACACTTCTGTATTTGTGTAAAGGATTTATCTCAGGACAAAAGCAGGGGATGAGTTGTGATGCAAAGAAATCAAAAGCTGCAAAAAACTAACAACAAACAATTAGTCAACTGACAAAAAACATCACAGTTACTTTGATAAATGATTTGTCATCATCTCCCTCTCTTTCTGCCATGCACGAGGAAGAGCACTGCTTGCACAACTAGCCAACAGCCGATTAGCCTTAGTTATGGGTTGGACACTATTATATGAGGTGTTATGAGTAGAAATACTGAATAGACTACAGGAACATGAGGGTAATTCTGCTGAATATGGCAAAATATATAATGAATTAGAATCATGCACTATATACCTTTAATGGATTCTATTGTGCAGAAACCAAATTAGACACATTTTATTATTCAGAGCACAGTCATTTTAAATTACCCACTGAATGACAAGTGGGGAGCTTTAGGTAACAAAATTTGTTCTTCTTTCTTTCATTTTCATTATCGGTACTTCTAATCAATAAGGTATTCATAGTATTAATCAGTAAAGAAAGAATTATTGTAAGAAGATAAAGCAAGTGATGCCCACTGGTTCACACAGGCTTCTAGATCAAGTCACATGTAAGCTTCTGTGACTTTACCCAGATGTGCATGACAGCTGCCTGAGATCTTCCATTATAAACAGCGTGGCGCAGGTGTCTGCCTTCTCCCTGATTCATCCTGGTAATCATCTCTCTGACTTGCTGCTATTTCCAGACTAATTGATGTCTGAAAAAGCAAATCCATCCAGGTCCTAGAATAGATCTGACTTCCACCCACTCTTCTCACAAGGAATCCAAAGTGGCATTTGTCCAGTGCCGCTACTCTCCTGTCAGTACAGGCACAACATACACATGGATGAGTCACTAAAGCCTCTGTTTATTTGTGTCACACACAGACACAAGGTCCCCCAGTGTGTTCAGCACCATGAAAATACCAACAGGCCTGTGCAATTGTTCTGAGATTCTGAGATTGAATGAGACGCACAACAATTTAAGAAGTACAACAAAGACAAAACTTTCCCACATGCTGTGAAAATGCTTTTGAGATTACGGCATGATTCATCAGGCAACCCGAATGAATGTCTATCTACATGAGGGCTTTCTCTGGGAACAGATGAAAGTGAATTAAAGGAGCAAAGGTGGGCTGGATAACAAGTGGCTTGCCTGACCCTACCTGCTGGCACTTTTGGGCTGTCTTCCCATAATATGCTCACCCGCTGGTCTCTCACCCCACCCCCAGCCTCTACCCCAGTCAGCTGCTGATCCCTCTTATTTCTTCCCATCTGCACCCTGAGTTACAATGGTCAAAAATGGAGCACTCAAATTACAGTCTCGTAGAGCTTAAAATAGCCAACAACTGTTGTGTGTCTGTGTGGAACAAGTGTGGATGGTCCTGTTTTTGCGTCAGCCCTGCCATGGCAACAAGGCTTTGCTAGTGAGTGCTCCCTTTCCTCTCCAAATGTTTCTTTTCATTATCATCAAAGAAAACTGTTCACACCAATGCTGCTAATTGCATTCTGTCTGTGGTGAGTTGTGTAATAATCGAGCATGCAGATTTAAGAAGTAAACATGTCGTACACAAGAGAAAGCAGAGACTGACATTATTATATCCGTGTTTTACTTGTTCCTCCCTCTCTTTTACATGTGCATAGTGATTATATTTACAAACCACTGTGTGTCAGTTATTACAGATGAGGGTTAATTGAGGTTGCGTGAAATTGAAATTCAGTATTAACGGAGACTGTTGCAATGACAAAGCACAGAAAGATGAAACAGTCCTTTTAATTATGACAGAATTATGAGAGGCATCACTTTAAAGTGGTAACATGCAGAATGAAAGCTGAAGTGTGTCAAATCAATTTTCTGCCAACTGTTGAACATCTAGTGATAAATTTCTGCTTCATCAGCCTGGAGAGACGTACAGTGTGACATGAAGGAAATGTTTGATGGATGTTTGTGCTATCAGAGGCATATTTAGACTTGATCTGATGCCCAGTGAAGAAAGACAAGTATAAAGTCCAGTGAATTCCAAGTCACTAAATATTTTTACAGCTATTGCACAGTGTGCTTTGTAACTGTTAAAAAGCCATTGAAGGCAGCGAGACTGAGCTAAAACAATAATTCTGAGAATGAGGAAACCAAAACTATGAGCTGAAAGATGCTATAAAGCTCTGTAGACTGCTGAGTAGTGTGGCACACATGGTTGGGTGCGTTTTTCAAATATTATTTACTTACTTACTGATTTTGGCATACATTTTCAACCAACACCTTGCCCTTAACACTTGCAAAAGCAGCTGATGATTTTACCAGTGAGAGGTCTCACTCTGTTTAGAAGGTTTATGAACTAAAGAGACACTCAATCTACTCGGATTGCTCAAAACCATGATACCTTTTACATCACATATATCTGGCTACACTTGGTGATGTTATATTAAAGCCCGATATTAAACACCGACAACAGCTTGTGTCTTTAAGACTGTATAAATTTACATAATAGAATCAATGTTAGTTAACAACAGCTGATCTGAGCTTTTTCACATTTTACCCAGAAACAGTGACGATTACAGCTGAATGACGAAACAACTACTCTGTGAACGATGCAGGTAATTTGTCACATTGACACACAATAAATTGGACTTGCAGGTTGTAGCTTAAGTGCACAAAAGTTGTTGAAAAAGACAGAAGTTTCCAGAAAGCTGACATCACTAAGACGATTATTGAGACAGATTGAGCGTCACCACTCAAATTCCCACAGATCAATGTACTGGACACCTAAGCTCCACTACAAATAAAACAACGTATGGCAAATACTGTTCACGCTTTGAAAGAAATTGACAAAAATGTGAGGGAATAGAGGGTTAGCAACAGCATCACAAGTGAACTGATTCATGACTGTGAATGGCGGAAACACTGACGCTAGCTTCAATTGGCCAAAGACTGTCAACTTGCCCAACATACATTTTACTGCCTTCACAAAATTTAGCGAGTGCTTATGTTAAATGTGAATAGATTTAAAGGAGACAGATTTGACAAGTGGATCAGATTTGGATTTGATAAACCTAGCATTAATGCTAATTCTGTGACCCCTTCCAAATAGCACATGTAGAAACCTTTATGAAATGTTGAAAATATGGATTTTAAGCATCATGAAGTAACTCCCTGTTGTATTTGTGTTCCTCTTTATAAATAGTTTTATAAGTTGTTCCCAAGTAGCAACTTGGGACCAACCCTGGCACATCTTACCACGAAAAAGAAGACCAACACATACCGCCAATACTGCAGCACTTCTACACGAGCTCAAGCTCCCTTACAATCTTCTCCTTGAGGGTAAAAAAGCCACAACAAAAACGCCTGTTCAGGCTAAGCTCAACGTGTAAGTCCAAGCCTGACCACCTCCCTCAGGCCCGGCTTTGGGAGGGGGCCCTGCCGTCCCACATCTGTCCTCTTTTGGCCACTTCATTAGAGACTTTGAATGATTTTTAATGAACAATTTGACACAGGAGACAACACCAGTAGTTACTGACCCCAGTAACAAAAGCTGCAAGGTCATGGAGACATGAAGATTCCTGTGCTATGATAGGTGCACTGATTTACAAAATAGGATTGCTTACTTACAATAAAAAATAAATAGAACAAATTGAGTAGAAAAAACACTCCACTGATTAAAGAACACACTGGAACACACTGTAAGTCTAATAAAAATAAAATACAGGCCTGACAAAATTGTCATTTCTGGGTCTATGTGACAGCAACTGCAAATTATCCACTTTGCATTTGCCATTCTCTTTTGTTGATCACTCTTGACTTCATCTGGTCATTAATTCAAAATATGCAGAATATTTTCAGTGAAGTTCACTGAATGCTGTAGATTTTCCAGAAAACGATTACATGATGACAGGGATGGTGTGGAGAAAATTACACTGGTGTAGGCTCATGCACCATATGGCAGCATTGATATCGCCCACCTTAACAAGCCCAATGGACAGCACTTAAAACCCAACAATTTACTGCAACAAAAGAAGGGCGTTTCTCAGTAAGTAAAATTATTTCAAATT
This sequence comes from Anabas testudineus, assembly GCF_900324465.2. NCBI lineage: Eukaryota > Metazoa > Chordata > Actinopteri > Anabantiformes > Anabantidae > Anabas > Anabas testudineus. Next base: position 17,996,273 of record NC_046615.1, read on the forward strand.
AAACACGTTATATTTATTTAATTTCCACCCAACTGCTTGTTTTCTGTGAAGCTTAAGGATGCATGCTGTCATCACTCATCTGCCATCGGCACTTCAGTGAGCAGTCAAACTGTGCTTGGTTTCTTTCTTCTTCCACTTCATCCACCATTCATGTGCACCTGTGCATGTGTGTGTAGGTTTATGTTACCAATACGTTAGGGAATTGGGGCTATTGCCAAAATCCCCTAGTTTACTCAGCAGTATGTGTGGGACTGATATTTATTGGGCCACTACTAATCAGTGCATCAATTGTGAAGATGAATTTACTTTAATTATTGTTATTTAATTAGTTACACTAATCATTTCATGTCCAGAAACTAAGGATGTCTGGAATAATTGTTTGGTCCCATAAGCTGCTTGAACATTAAAGGTCCTGATTCCAAATGATTAAGTTTAAGCATTTAAACAGTGGTACAGGATGAATGACATGTTAGAGTGGAAGAATGTGACCCCTGAGATTGATGTGACACAATCAGCTGACAGAAGATACAGAAAACACTGGCAGTTGTACGGTGGCGTTAAGAGCCATTCACACACATGAACAGTGGGACAGTGATAGCAGCAACTGATTGTGAAAGAAACTTGGCTGTGCAGCCCCCGCTGAGCTCTACGGACTCAAAAAGCACACAGCTATACTACAGCGATAAAGGTTCAACCTTATGCAAATATACACTGATGCAGCATGAATAACAGCAGAAATGGAAGCACGGGATTGTTTGCTACCCCACCCAGTATGGGAAGAAATTTTAGACAAAGAGAGGAAAAGCTGATCACTTGCTTCCCACTTGCTTAGCCACAGTGAAGAAGGTGTCTGTGCTCACTTAAGTTAAAAAACACAGATCTTTTTAGAGTGCAGAAGCTTTTTGTTTTTAGACTTCTTTTCTATTCTAGGGGACACCTGAGTAGTACCTGGAAGACAACGGCAGCTGTTCACACCAATGCTGCAACTGAAATTGATGCAGAAACCCATACAGTGTTTAACAAACAGACCATCTGCCTGGACGTTGTTTGAGTCTGAGCAATTGTTTGAAAACCGACTTTTATATGACAATTTATGGTATGAGATTTAGGTAACAAAACACTGAACCAAACTGTGTGTATGTTTTTATGTACATAATTGTGCCATTGATGTATTGTGTCTGTCCTGTTGCACTGTGGACACGAAACAAATACGTTTATTGTAATGGCAATAAAATACCTTTCTTTAACCAAAAGAAAATAAGAATCTGAAAAGCAGCGCGCTTTGTCAGCATGCAGTAGCTACTGCTCTGCATGCAGAAGGCTTCCAAGTGTTTGGTCAGAGCTTGTGTGTACTGTCTGTCTTGTGTCATGTTGAGATAATCTTTTGTGATTCATGACAAATCAAATTAGAATCACCTTGTCTGTTTTTTTCCCAAGGCTTTAGAGACTGCAAGGGAGTTTTTTTCTCTCATCTTCCTCCCACCAGTCACCAACGGACACATACACACTCACACAAAGACAAAACCCAGACCCTGAGGTGCATTGAGTCTGAAGAATTGACAGACAAAATCAAACAGTGATAACAGATGAAAGACAAGGCGCAATATGTCTGTTAGCGTGTGTGTGTGTGTGTGTATACGATCAAAGCTATCTTGTCTTTTCTCAAGGCGATCCCAAAAAAACTCAGTGTCACTGTTCGCTCAGCACCGGCTTGAGTGCGAGTACATTGCTATGATAAGAACTGCACTTTTCTTCAGAACCCAGGGTGACTAAAACGCAATACATCACACTCTAAATCTAAAATAGGAAAAAATAAATGTGTCAGACAGAGCAGATATAGTTTTAGGAGAAATGAGTAATCAGTATTTTGAGATTGATGTGATTCACACAGCATCACGTGCCACATTGGAGCATACTGTGACGAACTTTGGTTGGTTAGTTTCGTTTAGACACTTTAATGGCAGCCTTGCAGTTGGTCAATGATTAAAAAAAAGATGACTTTGAGATTCAGCATTTCTGATGCAATAAAACCCTGAGATCAATCAGTACCCTTCTCAGTAAGCTTCTTCACCAAATATTATGTGTATGCTGTGGTTACTTGGTTCAGCTACAGCTGCATGATGTGTAAAATGTAAATTCTTCAACAACATGCACAAAAAGAAATGCAGATGATAGGTGGTTAGGTAAGCCATTTTCATTGATCATTGATTTTATGTGAAAAATGACATCCTATGCAGTTCTGAAGCGGTTTGCATGACCGTCTCGTAGAGATTCTAGAAATCACATCTACAAAAAGTATAGGCTGAAAAAGACACAAATATGAACTCTAGGTGCATTTCAAATGTCTTATATGATAATTTCCCAATCCCTGCTTGACCTGGAAGTTGTTCATCATTCATATTTAATAACATTAAAAATACCTGTCTGTCAGAATGAAATATAATTTGATGCAATATACTCATAGTTTATCTTAAATATTTGGTTCAATAAATAAATGTTTGCTGTCATGATGCAAGGAAAAGATGCAAGTGAGAGCAACGATGCTTATAAGAGACGTGACATGAACCTTCTGTGATTGTTGAAGAGATTTTATCTCTTGCTACGAGCTGTGAGGTCCCCGATATCAAAGGTTTGGATTGTGGAGAATGCAGTTTCTCCTTCTCCTTTCTGGGGGAGCAAATGCAAGAAGAAATTTAAATTCCTGGCATAAATTCTGAGAAACACCTCATGCAGTCTTATGAATTGGATGAAAGCAAATGTATTCTGAGCTGTGAATTGAGATTGAAGGGAAGCTCAGTGCTGATATCTAGTTCTGATGGTGAGCGCTCACAGAACATTTATCATATACATGATAAACAGGATAATACATTTGCAACTACATTTTTATTTATGATTCTCTCAACCCTGTAGGGGAATCTCAAGACGCTCCACAGCTGATTCATTAAAGAGGTGAGAGGACCCCTGAACTCTACCGTGTTCACATAAATGTTGATAATTCAAATATTGTCTCAGCACAATGGAAGGACAAAGGTGACTCATATTTGCTGAGATACTACACGGAGCTTATATTGTGTCTCTGTTTGTGACATTTCTCAACAAATGTCGTTTTGCAGGTCTGTTTGGGGATATACCAGCTTGCCATCTGTCTTCCTCATTGGGAATACTGGATTCTAGACTTGCATTGCATTGCAACTGCAATTGGCAGTATGTGATTAGAATATACTGTACAGTGAATTGATTAACCACAGGATTGCTTGAATGACCTAAGACTACAGTGTCTGTTGGTGCTCTTCAACTTTTAACTAAACCTTTGAAAAATATAACTGTTCTAAGTACAAAGTATTAATTTTTGCACATCTAGGATTTTTAATAACATGTTTTATATTTACAGAATCATCATGATGCCATTTTAATAAAGTTTAATTAGTTTTTCCTGTACTCTGTGTTCTTTCCTGTTCTCTCTGTTCTTTTCCTTTGAGCTTATCAAAATTAAATAGCTCATCTCACCAATTACCTTTAAATTCATAATTCCTGCTTGGAAGATTTGACAGCTTTGTCTACGTTACTTCAGGACAACTACCAAGAGCAACATTTTAAAGTAATTTAGGAATGCAGCGTCAGGACAAATGTAGAGTGTCAGTGCAGGAAAGCTCTACAATGGTTGTTATTGATAGCTACTAGTCCTTTGTTCTATGTTTCTTTCCTTTGGGAGTTGGAAAAGCTGTGGTGGCAGGAGTTTGGTGAGCTCCTACAGTACTGGATGCTTCAGTACATAACATGCTTCTGTTGGTAAACTTTGAGCTTCCAGCTGACGACAGTACTTGTGTACTGCAAAAAAAAAGAAAACTGTCCTAAGCCTATGATAAGTATTTATAAGTTATAAAATAAATCCAAAATACTGTTAGCTTAGTAAAAATCTGAACAAATGAACTTCTACCTTCTCTACTCTAGTGTTTTACTGTGCTTACATTGTTGCACATCCTGTTGCAAAACATAAAAAATAAAAATTAAACCATAAGCCTGTTTCTAGCTTTCCACAGTACTAGCTTTTTCTGTCCTCAGGAAACAGTAGTTTTGAGGTTCTTAAACTCAGTATTACCATTTTCAGTTATGATATATGTCTCTATTTTTATAAGGGAGTTTTTGTACTTTATAGACCACTGCCTTTATTTGACTAGCTACATTTATATTTACGTGGCAGATTAATATTTTGGAATTATGCTCATCATAAAAAATATCAAGCATTAAGCAATTATAATTGAAATCCACCTCAACCTCAAATGCTAATATGCTGGTGTTTATTCTTTTCTGACCACACGGGCTGACAGGATATTTATATTTGTGTAGTCAACAAGGACAAACACATTTTTACTGCAGTGAAATGAAACCAAAGTTTCTCCTCTCTGATACACAACATGAACTTTAAAAGTGATCTGACTAGTCTCACTGCCAGAATTCAGTTTACACTGTGTCAGCACAGAAGGCAGCATTAAAACGTGTCTTGTTTATAAAGTTACGTAAAAGTGGGGCTGAAGTTCAGCTTAGCTCTTAGAAACACAGTTTCATTTGATTATATTTCCTGTAAATTCACGTGTGATAACCTTAGCATAAACTTCTTAGTACTTATTATTGCCCTGTCAGTTTTAATTGGTGCATCTTTTGCTAAATTGAAGTGACATGCACATTTGATGTGAGACACTTGTGTGTTTATGGCATTATACTGATGCAGACGAATTATGCAGATCAGTTAATTTTCCCTTGTCACTTCTGGTTGTAAAAACATTCCCAGCAGTACAAATTATTTAATAAGACAATCACAAAGCTTAGTAAAAATAGGAATTATGGAAGGCATAGTCCATGCCAAGTTTCAAAGGAACTGCCATGCAAATCAACTGTGACCGGAAACACTCACCTGACAGGTTTTTTACCTACTAATGCTTTTGTGCTTTAATGCTGAACTTGTACTCTTAGCAGAGTATTTGAACACTGTGGCGTCGCTCCTTTTAATTAAAATGCCTGTTTTTTTCTACATGTACTTTTTATTTTGCAGCTGGTTTTAACCCATCGTAAGTGTGCCAGTGTCACCAGTGTCACCAGTGAGAATTAACTGGTAACATGGCATGGAGTAGAAGCACTGTTGCTATGGTAACCTGTAGTTTAATGCACCTTGTGCACTGAATTAGAAGAGTGGTTAAACTGTTGACTGAAACTATGTTTGAGGTTTACCTGTTTCAGTTTTAACAGACACCTACAATCCAAACAGGAGCATTTCTGTAGTTGTTTACTGCAGCATTAAAAACACATTTCCTACTCAGATTAAAGGAGTTGGTATGGTAAGGATACTGGTATATTTGAACGCACTCGAAACTAGAAAGAAGCAGAAATTAGATTTTTGTGGACTACTCAAAATATTTCAGAATACAACTATTGCTAGTTAGTGACAGCGCACTTTAAGGAAATGACAACACAGAAATGACGCAGCGTTTGCAGAATTTGAATGATTAAAAAAACTCTATACTAAGAAATCTCTTTACTTGTAAACAAAGATATTGGTGATATTGTTTTCATCCTATTTGGAAATCAGTATTTGACTGAATAACCCAGATTTGCAGTCACTGCTTGTGTGTTTGTGTGTTTTAGCATGCTCGCCACCAGTTTTTCACACTCCACTTCAGCAAAAAAAAAAAAAAAAAAAAAAAAATCAAACAGGATTCAGAAGCAGAATTAGATGTGCTGGTGTAGGACTTTAACAGACACTGGTATGGAATGAATGCAGTGGTCTCTTTTTTTCCAGAGCTGTATGTAGAGTACACTATGCACAGGTGAAACACGCCCTCACACCATCGATTCAATGTTATCGATTCTTGTGAATCAATGGTCATGCATTATTCTTGTCATCTATACAGTCTGGTGTTTCATCACATGTGCTTTAGGCTGTTGAGTTGCAGTATCTTCCAATCTCTGTAGCTTAACATCCTCCCTCTAGAGTAGTGGAAAAAATCATTGCAGAGAAATAACACTGAAAAAAGCAACCTAGACACACACTCACTTGACTTGGACGCTTCATCAGTTGTTATCAAAGTTGCTTTGAGATTTCTCAATTTAGCCACTTACACAGAATAATTCTTTCTAACCACTCTAATTAAACTAAAGGGTATCTGCTCAGAGACCCTAGCAGTTCCAACAATGTGCAAATACTATGCTTATAAGATATTTGTTTTTTATAAATAGACCAGAACCAAATAAAAAAAAAAAAAAAAAACAGAACATAATGTGATTTACAGACTAACTAGAGCCTGGGGATAAGATAAGGGCTTTATATGTGCTGGATTAGTTCAATAGTTTACAACAGAAAGAGCAGCCACTATAAAGTAGGAGGATCCTGTGATGTCCTCTTACACTCTCAGGTCAGAGGTCGGCTCATCAGTCATGAAGAGTGTGCTCCCAAGAGCGCCACTCAAATCTCGAGGTCACCTGATTTTATGCAGCAAGACACACACACACAGGGTAGCTATCTAATCACTTTGTGCAATCATGTGAAATGTCTCTTATCATGGTTTATGATTAAAGGGCTTATTACTATTCTGTCTCTAATTAACAACACTTTCAGAAACAGAAAGAAGAAACTTTGGCACAGATTTCACTCTATTGTGTCTCTGTTCTGGTAATATATTTGTACCATTCTGGAGGTTTTGTGCTTTAATGAAGAACTTGTACTTCCAGCAGAGTATTTGAACACGGTGGTGTTGCTACTTTTAAGTACAGGACGTGTTTTTTGTAATACTAGATAGAAATATTATGTTACCATTATTATCCTAAAGGAACAATATGTACAGTAGGGATACAGCGGTTGTCCCACCCCCTCACCTCATCTCTCAAAGCTCATGTGAGTTGTCAGGTGAAGAACACTGAACATACATGAGCCACCACAAGGCAAAGGGAATATTAAGGAAACCTTTCCACTACCACGTATAGGTTATCTCAGTGAAACCAGCAGGGATGAGAAAACTGTTTTTTTCTAAACACTTAACCCTTTTCCAACTTGCTTTTATTAAAAATTATGTATAAACACATTTTATACTGAGCACTAATGACTGGGCAGGCTAGAAAAAATATTTAAGACATTTGGAAACATAATGTAAACCTAATTTTGGGGACCCTAAAATCAATGAGGTCTAATGTTTATCTTGGTATTTTTTTATAATGTAACCTGTAAGCAAACAAAATAATACAATTAACTACTCGCTCTTTATAAAGTTGCTACTATATGCAGCTGATATATAAAAACAGACTTTTGCTCATGTTAAGCTTTTTTAAAGTGTTGAAGGAAACTCTACCTTTCAAGTTGACTATTTGACTATGATTTACCAATTGTTGTTCATGGATGTCATTTAGAAAACAGTGAATAAACAGAAATGTTTGACTGATGTGATGCTTCACACAAAAGGAGGCTTTCCTTTGTTTTATATTATCAAAAATTCTGTGCACTGCCCACTTTGAGTGTTTAGGATTCGCAGTGGGTGAAAATGTCTTGTATAAGTGACTGTTATCCATAAATCTGTCAAGGAAATACCAGAACAGTGGCAGTGTTGTGGTTACAGAAGAAGTTTGAGAGATCTAGTCCCCACAGCAACTGAGCATCATGTGGCTGTGTTATATACAGCCTCATTTTAAGTTCCTTTGAGTAAGTATGTCTCTAAAAGCCTTAAATATAAACATCATATGAATAGTCCTGTGATGTGCCGCCAGTTGTTGTTGCTGTAGAAGGCCTGGTGGAGGACTTCCTTTAAAGCCTCAATGGACATTAATGTTTGTGTCAGAGAACTGGATACCATCTTCCTATCTCAACTGCTCGTCTCCAGTTTAGACACAGAAGGCTGATGCATTTATGAAAAGAAAAAAGAAGGATCAAAGCAGGGGACTCAGATATGCAAAACCTTCACTATTAGCAGAAACACGAGTGCAGGTGATACGTAGTTTTTATTTGAGCAGACTAGCACTATGGTAAATACTTCTTGAGGGTTTTCATTAGATTTTACATATACAGTAGCTTTCAGGTTTATTTCAATAAGTTGCAACTTTAGTTCTAGATGCAGTCTAAGCAATTTTAGCAGTGGTTGCAGTTTTAGCCACGTTAGCAGAGTAGTATTATGGAAGGAAATTCTACCAGCACCATGTTAACATTTGTGGTTTGAGTGAAATATCTAAATTATTGGATGGATTGCCGTGGGTTCTGGTAGACATGCCTCAGGATTAATCATAATCACTTTGGTATTTCCTCTAGGACCAGTTTAAAATTTCTTTGGATTATGATTAATACCTGTAAAGCTATAAACATCCCTATTAGCTAATTAGTAAATCTTAGTTTGCAAACACAAACAAATGCGAGGACATAATTTTAAAATCTTTTGGTTAACAAAAAGATTGTGAACAGTTATGTTAATTTCTTTTAATGTACACTAAAGTCTCTCTGGAAAAGGTAGAAAGCAGTGAGGCTTTCAACAAATAAGCAGAAACTGGAGATGAGCCCTTGCAAGGTTGGCAAGGATTTACAGCATTTCTGGGAAATGGAGAAAATGCTCAGGTCAGGAGGTTAGTTTGTGTTTCAGACCTCTACATGGCTTTAATATGTTTTACTCAACATGAAAGCAGACTACAAAGGCAGAGAGCAGTTCAAACAGTCTAAACAGGAATTTAAAGTATAATATTACTGCACATTAAAAAAAAGAAAAGAAAGTGCATTAAGTAATAACAAGAAATATATGAGGATCAGAGGAGGGTCAATGCTGCCTCTCTGTGATTAAAGCTTTATCAAAGAGTTGATTTTATCAAATGTTACCTCTGCTTGAGAGCACACCGGGTCGACAAGTCAGAGAACTGTGAATCACTGTCTGAGACACAAGGAGCCAGACGTCCAGGTGTGTGTGATTTGATTTGGGAAGCCATAACAAAAGCCTCTTGCCACAGAGATTTGCAGTTTAATGTTGCTGTTAAACATTTTTGCATTAATGCCAGAATGAGCTGAGCCGAGCTTAACTTATTGCCTTGGATGGTTTCTAACATGCTTCACTTTCTGGTTTTAATTTGCCGCAGCACATTACTAAATCTATCAAAAGGGTTGGCTTGGTACAGTAGCTTGAGCTATAAAAGCCTTATTATACGTGAAGCAGAAAGTTCTTGATGTACTACTCGGTATAAAAGATGGAGCCCAAAGGAGGCTTGGATATTTCCTTGCTTAAAATGTTACAGTAAAGTGCAAAATCTTTAAACACATGATTAACAACACAAAATGTAACTGCTTTACAGGAGCACAGAATTATATCCCCTATTTAATCTTTGCTTTAATCAGTGGCCATTCATGCAGCTTCTTAGGTACAGATTTTTCTTTCTCAGATAAAGTTGAGGAGAGCAGCCACTAATAACATCTCTGATTGTGAACAATACAGTTTAATGTTAAGTGTAGCTAATTCTTCCATCTCCTTGTTTAACTTGAGAGTCATTCTTTGTTATTGTCTGACTTTGTGATCGAAGTTAAAACCTGTCATAGGACACAAAAAAAAAAGTCACTGCTGCTCACAAGACGTTCCGCAGTCTTTCCAGCCTGCAGTCCTGAAGAGATGTTTTATTTAGTCAACAATGCAGAAAAGAAAAAAGGAGACAGAAACAATCCTGAGCCAGTGGGTCTGACTGAGAGAGGAATTGATCTCAGTGCTGAGAATCCCTGCATTGTTTTTCTCACTAATTATCTTGGTCCAAATCGACAGTGAAGTCATCAATCACTGTGAAAGACACGGTTGCTCTTGAGGTGAAAAGCTATTAGGCTTTGTACAAATAACGACTTAATTCCTAGAGAGGATTTTTGTAACAATGCATCATCTTTATTCACAAACACAAAAGACAGGGCTTTCTGAGAGCATGGTGTCTTTGCTGTGACAATGCCTACGACCATGATGAGACAAGCTTTATTAATTTGTTTAGGCCAAAAAGTGGAGTTTCACATCAGTAGCATAGCAGATAATCATATGAATTCATATTGAAAGCCTTTCCCTAAACTCTCATGCAAAATTTACATGGACCATGGTACAGTATCACTTCGACTGACGGCTGCTCTCCCAGCTGAGGCTTCGGAGTGAAGCACCATCATAGGTGACAGCGCTCGGAGGCTTTGTTGTTCAGCGATGAAAAGATATACTATCAACAGCTGTTAAATATTTAATTGAGCTGGGTCTTCTGACATTTCTCTGGGCCTTTTCAAATTCTGAATATATCTGTACAAAAAGATTTTAAGATCATTTGATTTATCTGACACTGCTAACCCAACTCTCAGGCTCAGGCTTATGATTTAGACAATGGGACTCTGGCATCCCGTCGCAACATCTCTCGCAAGTACTGCCTAACACTTTACGGCACCACATCATACACAGCAACAACAAACACAACAACAACAAAACTAAACTTGGAGGTGAAGTTCTGTCAATTCAGGGTAGCAACATGATAAGCTAACAAATCAGCTTAATAACCTCACAAACCTTTGGTTAGAGGAGGAGAGGCCTTGTGCTTTCCTGCTTTTTTCCAGCAGTGTGTTTTTGTTGTGTTAGGTTTTGACACTACATAATATTTGTACCTACATGATGATGATGGTGAAATGATGGTAGAATAGAAAAAGCACCATAGCTGACCAGAGAGTCTTGGCAACAAGATGAGAAATGCAAAAAAAATCAAAGCTTAAAAGCTATTTGAGTGTAGTGCCAGGACTGATTTGTCACTTCACATACAGCAGGAGACGACATTGATTAGACGTACCACTGATTCATACAAAACACATTGGAAGTATGACTCAAAACCTGTCAGAGAGCTCTTTTACTTTTTCCGCAGTGCCAAGTCAAAAAACAAAACAACTAAAACCAGGAAAAGTTGACGTGGAGGTTTTACTCATGACTTTACCAGAATCTCATAAAATGTATCCACCAAACAACAATTTGGTCTAAAAATGCTAGTTATAAGTTATATTCTGCAACAATGGAAGTTAATTTCTCTGTGTGTAAATATGAATTGAATCTTTGGTGTGGTGAGCAACACAGCTGCTTGGCTTAGAATAAGAAGTATTTGGAAAAAAGACCACAATAACTTTTGCCTGCTTGACCACATATTAGTGTTCACTTTGTTTTTAAAAAGGAAAAATAAATTCTTTTTCTAATATTTTTCAGATGGTCGATCAGTTTCTGAGTGAATCTTGTGATTGCTGATGTTAAATGACACCCCACTGCTTTCAAGATGGAGTTTACAGCTTTGCAACAAGCAGCACAACCTTAGAGGTAATTAGGAAGACACACTTAGGTGACTGGCAACAGCAGAAAGCTGATGCTGTCTTAGATTATGTAAATACTGTCTCAAACACTAGCTACAGTATAAATGCGATGTCCTTGGTGGAGGCATTATTTTCACACTTACACTTGAACAACAATTCATTGTGAGAGTTAGTACAAGTCAGAGCTCCTATGGGGAATTGGAACATGGCTAAATTCACTTTCCTTTACTTTTCTGACCTTTTTTAAAATTATACAAAACAAAAGCAAGAACTTCACATAAATGTCCAGAAGTGGCATTTTGTGATTGCTTGAGTCATTAGAAAGTAGCATAACGCACATTTCTAACTGCGGCATCAATTAAAGACCAGAGGACATGCAATGACTTGCAGGGATTTGCACAATTCCCCATGCTTCCTCTAACCTCTATCTAGTGCGCTTAAGCAGGGCCCCTGAGAAAAGCTCGACAACAACATTCACTCACTTTGCTGCCATGGGACTACACAGCAGCAAGACACTAATTCATAGCTGGGCTACATTTTGCATAAAAACCTAAATTCATTTTAAAATCGCCACTGCAAATTCTCTGCCATACAAAACAACCCAGCACCAGAAGCTAGCAGAGGTTGCAGAAGAGGAAAAGATCCTGGAGAGGAAAAAAGAAAGAAAGAAAGAAAAAAAAAAAACAGACAAGCCCTTTCAAAAAGTAATTTCCTTGCACTTGGACCATATACACAAAGCTAAGCTGAAATCTCATTTTCTGAAGACTGAAAGTCACATCTGTATCAAATACCCTCCAGGTTTAATAGTGGACCATGTAAGCTGATCCTCTACATTTATGGAGCCTCCTAAAAAGATTCAAAGAAATCTCCCAGAGTTTGGCTTAAAAGGAGGAAAGGCCACACCAGACAGAAAGAGTCCTATCATCTGAATCTCTCAGAGGATGGAGGAACATTTAACAGAAACAAGAAATGAGAATTGGAGTGGATCATTTTAATTCCACCTTGGAAGCTGCAGGTATGAGAGTGGTGATGAACGCCCTCCATGCTCATAGCAATCGTTATTATTAATGATTACAGCTGGGTGGAAGACAATTCAAGCAAGGAATGTGTCATAAATGCAACCGAAGACCTCAGCGTGGTCACGGACAAACTGTGTACTCTGCAGTCCAAAGACAGGGCACACACTTGAAGGCTTCCAATCTTTCCCTAGCTAAACAAATAATAACTGATCTACTTACAGTATGAAAGAGATCAGTATACTTGTGACTAAGTGCTTTTAGGGAACAATCCACAGTTTTCCTGCTTTGCATTCATTTATCATGACCTCATTTCCTGAGTACATTTCAAGCTTCTCAATATTTTATGAGAGTTTTGAGGGAAATGTACAGTATAATATTTACTATCTGGCACTGTGAGTGAATGTTCCATATAAAACAACAATCACAGCAGCTCTTTTTACCACAGCTCTTTTCTGCGACAAATGAAATTATCTTTTATGTTTTTTTCATTGTTTCATGTTTATGGATTTTGGTAAACATACAGGGAAAACGCAATATGATTTTTAGAAAGTGATTTACGGCAGCTATGTCACTTGCTAAGTGTTTGTATTTGCTCTGAATATGGGTCACAAAGAAAAATCGGCACAAAAGATGGCATGTGGATGAATGTGCTGTTTCGAAAATGACTAGTATGAGTTTTTACAGGTCTTTCCTCCCAGCACTCACAAAGCCCACATGCATACACACTCAGAGGATGCATTATATCGCTCCTCTGCATACCTCCTGGCTGAACATCATACAGCCCAATCCCCACACAACCTGCCTGAGGCCTCCGTGATGGGCCATCCTCCTTTCGACAGAAACTGGCCGTTATCGGAGCTCCCTCCTGCTGCTGCATGTGTGCTGGAGCACAACCCACCAGCCGAGACGGCACAATACCCACAGTGCACCATGGGAGCGCCTCTTGTTCGCCTGGTCAGCGAGCAAACATGCAGTATCAAGATGACATGGCCATATGTTCATACCCTTCATTTTCCCACTCTGAAGGAATTCTCTATCACTTCATCTGTGTTGTGACTGAGGGTTTCTGTCACTTTGCCTGTGGTGTGCATGTCTGTCTGTGTGATTCATGACATTTTGACACTTTATCAACATAATTGAGGAAGGTGTTGGACTGGCCCCTGAATCACCCTATAGTGATGTGTGTGTGACCGTATGGATCTGTGGCTTTATGTGCATATTGACCCAAGTATGTACCACACTCAGGGGAGACACTTAGGCTTTCTGGCTGCCATGTCACATCAGGAATGAGCACAGAAGCGGAGAAAGACAGAGTATCACAGTTTCAGCATGTTCCATACACACAGGCTGTGCAAGACCAATTCACCAGTGACAATACAGGGTTGTCTTTACACCTATGATCACTACAAAACCAGAAGCTGTCAGATTGTTATGGTATAGTGACGTGAAGCCCAGCAAACATTACCTCTGACCTTTTAATTATATTCTGACCCACTAATGCCCAGATGGAAAACATCTGGGCTGTGAAAAAAACAAACCAAACCAACATGCTTTTGACGGCACCAGCCACTGTCCTGCCTACTAAATGTTCTTAAGCAACGAGCTCCACATGATGATAATTTTCATTATCAATTAATCCATTACTTCAATTAACAGTTTAGTATATAAACTGTAAGATAATAGTGAGCAAATCATTTATTAAATGGAAAGTTTGACCACGTGTACCATATATGTGTTTTAGAAGTCAAATGAGAATATAATAACCTTTGGACAAGCAGAGGGGGGAGATTAACTCTGAGTGGATTGTTAATATATTTAAAGACAGAATTAAGAAGATTTTGTGTGCATAAGAGAGCAAGAGAGAGAAAGCATTGGAGAGGAGATTTATAAAAAAGAGAAAAAAAATCCAGGGTGCTTTCTCTCATGAGGGGACAGCACAGCACAACATAGAACTAACAGGAAGTCTTTTGCCTCAAGAGGAAACAAAGTGTTGTTACTGTAAAAGCAGCTGACCTTGTGGCTTCTGTTAGGAAGGAGGGCATTCCGAGGAAACAGAGAGACAGAGAGATAAACAGTTCATAGAGGATCACCCTCCTGTGCATACACACAAGCGCGCTCTACCTCCCTCTCTCGCTCACTCTCTCACTCCCCCACTTACTCAGTATCGTTTCATCTCTCTCTCTCTCTCGCTCTCTCTCTCTCTCTCTCTCTCAAACACTCTCCGTCGCTGTGCACTGACGGACGGGGATACACTGCCAAGGACGACTTAGGGGTGAGAAGAGTGTTTCTTTTCTGTTCTGGTGTGTTTTCCTTCACTTCCGCCTGGCTTCCCTCATGAGCTGTTAATTCCAGCCCCAGTCCCGGGGATGAGGAGGATCTATTTGTGAAGAAGACGCAAAACAAGGAACAGAGAACAAGGAGCAACAGGGTGGTTAATACTGCGAGCGGGAGTGAGCGAGAAGATCTTTTCTTTTTCTCCAGGCTTGAGCAAGGTTAGTGAGGAAAGCTGCTTATTGGTGAAACAAGCACTGCTGTTATTGTATTACCTCTATTATTTCTAACAAGACATTTCCTACTCAAAGCGTATCATTTTAATGTGCTTTCCATCCTTTAGTATATTTTAAGGCTTAATTTAAATGTCTTCACAGAGCAGTTTTCTAAATTAAGTTTTAAATTTAACTTAAATTTTTGATATTTCTTTGTCACACAGCAAGTCTCCAGGTTGGTTACTCCAGTTTCACACTAGGTCAACACTACCGTGTAATTTCCCAAAGGTATACAGTACAGTTCTCAGTTCTTTTGGCAATGTAGCAGAGAGTCAGCTGCTGAAAAAAGGCAAGGACAGCTCCTCAGCTGCTCCTCAGCTGTCACTTTACACAGGAGGCAATTAAGCGGGATTGGCAGCTGACGCTGCCGGTAACTTGGAAACAGGCGTGTGGGAGACGGATGGTGGCACACGATAGGATTTAGGGGAGAGAGGAGCAGAGGAGGAAGGAGATTCCCTTTGTTCATTCACACAAAAGCCTCCTCCTCTGTAAAAAAAAATAAAAAATAAAAAATCCTGCTCTTGCCTATGTGTCTGTGTGGAAACTGTCCCTGGGGCAGCAGTTGTAAGCTTTTATGATTCTGCGCGACAGTGAACATTGTTTGAGTTTGTGCGCTGTAAATGCGATGTGTATGGAAAGTGTGTTTGTGTATTCATGCATGTAAAGGGAAGGTACAGAGAGTCTCGAGTAGTGATTCTCTTAGGTGAGCCCTCATATTTAATTACCACAAGTAGAAGATATTATTCACACTTTTACACAAGCCAGACGAACGCAGAACAGCAAGAGCTAATAAAAACATCCTAGTCTTAAAATCGTCATCACCTTTCAAACACAGAGTTCTGGATGAGCTATTGTGCAATTTCTGTAATGAATGGATGAGCAGTTGTGTAATTTATGCCTCTAAGGACACTTCCTTTGTTCAGGCTGTATTTATTTACAGTTTATGATCGAAAAGAAAATTCTCCTTGAAACCAATATAGACCTCTTCTGCTCATTATTTGTCACAAAGCCTTCTTGCAGCAATTTGTCAATGTGGATATAAGATGAGTTAAGTGTGCCTGGAAGCGCTGAGGTTGGCCTCTGGCTCCTGGCAACAAAGGCCTGTGACGCAGGCTTAAGCAAACTGATTAACAGGGAAGTTTTTTTTTTAATTCACTGATGGGTGGGGGTGTATTAAAAAAGGACAGGAAAAGAGAATAGTGTGCTCGAAGTGTAAACACAGGTGGGCAGATGGTGGGGCAATTATTCTGGACTGTGTATGTTTTGACACAATAGGAGAGATATTGCATAAGCCTAAGCCTTGCTGTCCATTCGTTTTAGTGACAGTGAAGTGTTGGTCTACATTCACCAGGATGTGTTTATACAGAAACCTTTAAAGTAAAGAATTTGCTTTTAACAATATGAAAAAGAACCACTCAGTATGACATTAAAGCAGTGGCTCTCCTCACTTTATGTTTAGTCTGCACTTGATGTGTTTTTGTCACATAACTACCTCCAGAGGAGTGGCCGATAAGTGAGGACGGAACAGTTGGCTGTGACCATCGGTCATCAGTAGAGGAGTGTCACCTTGTCTCAGGTGCACACACCCACACAAAGCCTTAAAACTACCTCACAGGGAGAGTAGCTGGGTGACTTTCCTGACTAGGGGGACATTGCTAGGCTGTCAATGTGTTCTTGGGGCACACATTA
Source organism: Anabas testudineus (assembly GCF_900324465.2). Taxonomy (NCBI): domain Eukaryota; kingdom Metazoa; phylum Chordata; class Actinopteri; order Anabantiformes; family Anabantidae; genus Anabas; species Anabas testudineus. The sequence continues at coordinate 18,012,835 of NC_046615.1, forward strand.
ACTTGCACATACATTATACACAATCACACTCTAGCCTGGCATGTGCACGTAACCACAAATGCAGAATAAAACATACAGCTACCCTATAGCTCACATACAAACATACTCACACCAGGAGAGGCGGAGCAGGGAGATGCGTCGTGACCAGTGGCTTGGCAGAAACCCTGAAGGTGAAAATTTTGAGTGAGGAGCATTTCCAACTCAGAACAGATGATCAAACTAGTGTCAAAACTGCAGAGTCGCTAGCGGTGCCAGATGCAGACAATCTTTTGGCAGAGGAAGGGTTTTTGGTGCCTGAATCTCAAACATAAAAGTCAGAGGCACTGAGCTGAAATTAATATAACTGTGCTTATCGTCATCTCACGCATGGTGGTTCTTATCACGGTCCACATGAGGCAAGAAACTCGCAGCTATACTGAGCCTTTTACTGTTCAGCTATCAACACCACACACCTTATCCAGCTGTATATCTAGACACATCAGTGAGTGCAGACAGAGTAGGTCATTTAGGAGTGAGCACAAACTCAGACTATGTTGTCAGAGTCTATCTTTGGTCATGGTGAGATTGAAATGTGTCACCAGTTTATCACGTATATACAGCTACACAACAGTTTTACAATCTAATACTATTTTTAACTCTGTGATAATTCTTATATAAACAATTTATTTTTACCTCCCACCCGCTGAACTCTGAAACAGACATATATTCAGAACTGTTAAAAATTAAAAAAGCACAAAACACAGAAAAAGTGAATACAGATCAATGATAGATGGAAAAACACGTCCTCAAAGGTCAGAGGAGACTGCTTGAAGTAAAAGGTCACCTATGACTGAATGAACAATTAAACAAACAATGTAGGATGTTTCTCAGCCAAGTTTGAAGGCTGATGGGGTTTTTTTCTACCACTCTCTAAACTAATACTCCATTACTCCAACACATTGCAGCTGCAAACCATGTATGCACTTATTTGACATTCATAGATAAAATGGAGTTTACAGGTGGATAGGTCACATGAGCCCGTGCAGTGGGCTGGTGCAGGCCACAGTTTGTTGTTGTTGTTTTGTTTTTTTTAATTACCTTTTCCACTCATTTTAAACATAACTTTAAAATCTAAAATCCTGCTAATTAATTAATGAAAGTAAACAGCTTTGTTTACCTATAGGTAATGTTAAATGCCCACATATCTTTTAGAGCCCAAATTTGTTTTTAGAAAATTAAAATGAAACTTTGATATATTTGTTTAGGTTACAGCTAAAATCAGTACTTACACACTAATGACATATTAAAGCACATTATGAGCAACAATGTGCCAATTAAAAGGTTTATTCTCTGCGAGCACACAGAAAATTATCACACAAATCTTTTAAAGTGAGTTTTACAGTGCGTTTCAGATCATTTTTAAACTTCACTGATTTAATACACTTTCACTGACCAAACACAGAGCTGTATCAGAGACTGAAATGAAAGATAAAACTACTCAGTGACTGCCGATACATATTGCATATTAACTTAAAGGGTGATAAATGTCAATGCCATGTTTAGAAACTGTTTCTGTAAACTAATCTCACACCAGCACCTGTTTAGTGGACATATTTATAAACAGATCCAGAAATCTGAATATACTGCTACTGTGGAAGCTTCTTTAAGACACTGAAATATTTCTTCTATTATATACACTGACCATTTAAAAAAAAAGTCACCACATGGATTTAACTAAACAAATAGGTAAGAGTCTCCCATTTGGATAATTGCTGCATGGATGAATATGTTTCACCTGGTAACAAGTTATTTAACTCGCAGACAAGATGTTTATCTGTTTCAGAAGGGTCAAATTATTGGCATGGATCAAGTAAAGAAAACATCTAAGAAGACTGATGAAACTACTAAAACTGGGTTAAGTACTGTCCAATGGAAGAAGGTCATGTGGTCTGAGATTTACACTGTTCCAGAGTGATGGGCGCATCAGGGTAAGAAGAGAAGTGGGTGAAGTGATGCACCCATCATGTCTAGTGCCTACCATACAAGCCTGTGGGGGCAGTGCTATGATCTGGGGTTGCTGCAGTTGGTCAGGTCTAGGTTAAGCAACGTTATGTGTTTAAAGAATGAGGTCAGCTGACTACCTGAATATCCCGAATGACCAGGTTATTCCATCAATGGACTTTTCTTTCCTGATGGCACGGGCATATTCCAAGATGACAATGCTAGGATTCATCAGGCTCAAATTGTGAGTGGTTCAGGGAGCATGAGCATTATTTTCACACATGGATTGGCCACCACAGAGTCCAGACCTTAACCCCACTGAGGATCTTTGGGATGTGCTGGAGAAGACTTAGAAGATGCCGTAGTGAATGCATGCTGTAATCAAAGTTAAAGGCGGTCAAACGAATTATTAGAGTGGGTGACGTTTTGGGACGGGCAGTGTAAGTGCATGCTCTTTGGAGTGTCTCCTTTTGTTGTATTTGAAAATAGAGTTCTGAAACAATTTAACAATCCACAAAAAGCCTAATTTATGGCACAGACATATCTCTGTTTGCACATCTGAACAGAACAAATGCCTCAACATTTAGAGAGCAGAGGATTCCCCCATCTCAAAGCCAAACCCCCCCTCCCACCAAAAAAAATCATATTGAACAGTTTCCAACTGTGACTATAATGGTTTAATAACACAATAGCTGCCAAATAATTACATTCTCCAACCCTAAAATAAACAGCAGCATGTAGTCGCTCAGTATGCACAGAAGTGCCTTGTTTTCCAATCTGTGGTGCAGAAAACTGCATTCATTTGGTTTCTCTGGTCTGTCACTGTGACATCTCTCTCCTTAGAGTTCACTCCAAGTTCCCCTGCCCTGGGCTTGGCTCTGTGTGTGTGGGTGGTATATACAGTACATGTGCGCTTTCATTTGCATTGATCTCTACATGCATATGTATTTGTGTTCTTAGAAAGAGAAAGAGTTAGGAAGAGAGCAACAATGTTTACAGTATGCCTGCCTTTACAGACGTGTGGGTGAGATTGTAAGGGTGTGTGTCCATGTCTATATTCTTGTGAAAGTGTGTGAGCGAGTGAGGAAGAGAGAAAAGGACAGAAAAAGCCTGTCAGAAACAGGTCCCTTGATGAAGCCTCGACGTTTCCTTTGATGCTGCCTTCCTCCCCCCATATCAGATTCCACTGAACAGATGATAATCTAGCAGGAGGCTGTAGCACGACACACACAAACACATACACACACCCCTCTCCTCATCAGTTGTAACAGCTCTCCCTCCCTCCCTACGGCCCCTATTGTTCTTCCGTGCGGTAACCATTAGATGCCAAAGGCAGAAAACTGGCTAGCACTTTGTCCCATTATACTGTCAATGCTAATATCAGTAGCCCGCCCTTCATCATAACTCTATGCATCCTGACCCCTGTGGGTGCTATTGTAATACTTCCGTTCTCAACAGCCAAACAAGTCAGCACACAAACATTGAACATTTTACTCTGCTTGTTTGCAGCTGATAAAACAGCCTATTAAATGTTTTAGTATAGCTAAATGTCAACATACTGAGGTGCATTTATTTACACCTTCCTCCTCAACGTGTGTACAGTATGTACATTATTTTCAGCTTTGATGCCGTTTTTCTGAGCAGTGAGAGCTTTCTATTTGTGTCAAATGGGCACTTCCTAAGTCTGTGCAGCTACTGAAACGAGAGACCAAAGGAATAATCAAATAACAGACAAGCTGTTGAAACTCAGACACAAATTCACCCACTGGCTGTTTTGAATTTGAAAGTGTTGTTTGCTCTGTGTATGTGTGTGAATTTCTGGTCATCACAAAAGGGAAGAAAAATGACACTGATTCAGGAAATTGATTTTGACACCTTTACAGCTTCTGTAATATTGACTAAGACGAAACAGTTAATTCACCTGTGAATAATGGAACAAGGCGGAAAGAATAAATACTCTGGGAAATCAGATGTTGAGCAAATATTTACTGCAGTGGATTTATTATGCAAATACATTTCTATGTTTGTTGTTCATTTCCATACAAGTAATAATCTGCATTGGTATGTTAAAATCTTTTCAATGTAATCAGTTCCTTAACGGTTTGTAAAACTCTTAATTCAAGGAGGAAGGTCATGGGTCTTTTCCCAACCAGGAGAATACTGTTGAGGCGTTGAGATGTAAATCACTGCAACTTTGTCAATTTTGTCAGTTCTCATTATTTGGTTTGTCAGAGTCTGACCTCTGACCAAAGAATGTGGCCTCTTCGACTTGTGTTTATCACCTCCAATTGATTATTTCCACTGTATCACCTCATAGCTCAATGTTATATGTGTTTGGTAATGACTGCTCAAGGTAATTCCTGTCAATGCAGGAAAATAAATCCTAATGAGACAACATAGTAAAAGAATTAAACCAAGCTGAGCCCTATCTAAACTGCTAAAGATCATAAAGTTGTGCACAGACTACCACTTTAAATCTGGTTTGAAGTCACTTTAACCCAGCAATACAGTTTCTCTACTGTATGAGTTTTGTCATATAGAGGCAAATTTTATCTCACAAATCAAAATCAAAATAAATAAATAAATAAAAGTGCATGTAAAAACCACGTTAAATATGTGACACTGTTAAAATGTAGAAAGTCCTGTTTGAGAGGAAAAACTGTACAGCGGTCTATAAATATTAGATAAATATTTGTGCACTCATGGACATACAATTTTTTTATTTTATCTGTAGTAGAAATCCTTCTACCTTTATGAAGGTACCAGGTTTGACTCCTGGTGCTTCAGTCAACCAGTATAAAGAATACAAATTACAGTACTCTGCAGACCTAAAGTGACATGGAAGAAAATAGTTTATGGCTGTGTATAAAATCTAAATCCTATTTTTTAGTCAGCTTCAGAATAAAATCCCAACAGGAATCAGAAAAATAAAAGGCTCAAAGTAGAAACTCTGAACCCAAAGCAGACTAACAGGCATTTTTCAATTTTAAACAACTTCCATATAAAGCCATACATCTGACTAACCTCTTTTACTGGCGTGTTGTAGGGAGAGAGCAGATGTTAGTGACAGCTGAGATGCAAGAGTGGTGGATGAAGGGTTAAATGCCAGTGTCACACACTGGCTGTTGATTACAGACCCAGAAGTGAAGTGGAGCCTTGGTCGCTTTGGCTCAACCTTGCAATGTAGAGAAAAAATGCTTTTGTCACCAGATAAAAGGAGACTGTGTTGAAGTAACAGTGTAAATGCATCAACAGTGTCAACAAGAAGTGGCAAGCGAGAGGTGTGAAGGAACAGCTGGGCACACAACCTCTGGATCAGCATGCAAGATGCTCGCTTTATTCTTTTAATTAATTTTTAGGTGATATATCAGAACAGTCTGTTGGACTGTGCTGTCTCAACATTGATGTTCATTTCCTGAATAAAATATAAAATCTCAATCTTGAGCATTCATTCTTTAGATTTGAGCACAATGAGGTACATTTAAAAGCTCAGCAATCAGAAGCGAGACATTTGAGTTATTATAATAATAACAATATAATATTATTCTGTCTTAATGACTCTGGTAATTTTAGATATAATCACTGGAGTTGCAGTGGTCTATGATCGAGTCTTCAATGATAGTAAATTAAATATATTTGACTTTTGGATAGTTTTTTGTTTTATTTAGAGACTAATTGATTACAAATCTGTCTTTTTTTATGTGTTAGAGGATTTAAAATTACAAAGATCTTCAAAAAACATACATCTAAATATGAACAGCACAAAATCATGGTTATTCATCATACCTTGAATCAAACGTTCAAACAACACTTTGAAAGTCTACAGTAAGACTACCATACAGGAGTATGCATACAGACCACTGAGCCAGCAGCAGTCTGTGGCTTTTGTGCTTTTGTCAATTGGCCACAACCAAAAAGGGCACCTCTAAAGGGCTTGTACAGTCCACACCTCAGCAGGTCAGATCTGTTTTGGGTGGCACACAAATGACTAACAGCATATTAACCAGGAGTACTTTGGCCTCATCAGTGTATGTGCTCACTATACTGGCAGAGACTATGTGTTATATAAAGCCTTAATAAAATCCATGAGTCATTATGGGCTCAAATGACTATAATTTTTGATTCACCATATAATATAATGGCTCATTATAATCCTTCTGTCCAATAATAGCTAATAATTTTAATGGACATCATAACCCGGTCCAAATATTATCAGCCAATACCAGCAGGTAACTGTGCTATTGTTAATTTTGATAATCAAAAAAAAAAAAGTGTTACATAAATCAGCTCCATATAAGATTTTAATAGTGACTTCAGAGTATTTAACAGAAAGCTACAATATTAGAGCTTAGAGTTGAACTCACTGGCTTTCAGGGAGCATTAGAGGACATAATAGGAAGTTATTATTCACAGAAGGTCCGCCAAACTTATGCAAACCGAGGCGAGTTCACTCTCTGTGGGTCAAAACCAGGACAGTCTCATTAATGAGGTGCAATCCCACTACAATAGCCAGTCATCCAACACTTGCAATAATGATCGCTGGAACTGCTCACGTAACGGTTTCTTGCATTTTAAGGTTTTTCTAGCACTTGATATAAACTGGCTGCCAAAACACCATTAGAGTTTGGATGTGGAGCAGTGCGGAGTATTATCCGCTCTCATCTGAAGTATTCTTGGCAGTACAGTGTGAGGTTGTCTGTGACCACTGAGACCTCTAGGTGTCACAGAGCTTCCCAGGTCTCCACAGTGTATCCGTCATGGTTATTTCAGTTTCAAAGTGGAATGGGGTTTCATCTGGAGTGTCTTAAACCTCTTAAGACAGGCTTTTGTTCGGGGAGGTTATCTGAAGGCAAACTCAGACATCTACCGATTTCAGTGTGCCACTTTTGTATCCGACACACTTGTATAAGTCAATGTGGATTAGGAGTTTCCACTGTTATTTTTCACTAACAGTGGCTTTACATGAGTTACATCTTTGGGGCATGGATGTTTGGTCAATTTTTCCAGATTAGGTCAATTTCTCCATAAAGTTTATTTTATTGTTTTTTTGTTTTTTTTTTTAAACCTGTCATCCTTTGCTCAATGACCTTCCTGCAGACATTTTTATGTGATGGTTTCCTTGCTAGAAGCCAAAAGTTTAATAATTAATAATATAATAATAAATCACCCGGTGCCTTACGTTTATTTGGGATTATAATGTGGGTATAATATGAGACAACAGCAATCAACTCTACAATTGTTTCTTTAGCAATCTCCTGCCAATATGTTCTGGCATTTTATCCACACTGCCTGCAGCATTAATTTTGTCATTGAGTATAAATATCAGTTCTGTAGTCAGAAGGAGTATTTCTTATTGTACATTTATGAGTAGGGCAGTGAACGCAATGCACCAAATGTTAACCCTAAATTTTACAAGAACCACAACAATTTAGATTTGTGCTTCTTCAACTCATTATTTCATTAAATCTGTTAAGGTAATAGCTTGGATTACATGGGAAATATCCCCCCCCCCACACACTTTTGGTACAGTGTTGTCTCGCTATCACAGTGGTCTCTGTAAACCTAGAATATCAGTGCAGGCTATGTGAGGTCACAACAATAATCATCAAACTGCTGAGTTTTAGCTGCAGTTTTGTCATACATTACTGTCCCATGTCATAATTTTGTCTTTATTCTTTTTTGAAATTCCCACGAGGCTATTTGTCTATGGGTAGAAGCTATTTTAAATCCAGGGTCAGGCAAATGATGAGAGGGAACATTTCCAAGAGAAACCAACCAGAGCCCAGAGTGGGGTGTTAAAGCAAATCCAAACAAACAATGGTGGCTTGTGTCTGGGAGATACTGTCGTGTCTGTCTGCATCACAGACACCAAATAGTCCACGGGATATGTCTCCCAAACCCCGGAGCCAAAACAAGTCCAGTTATTCTGCATGAGTCACAGTCCCGCTACCAAAGAAAACAGAATTTCAGTGCCAAAGCGCTGATGCGTTGACAGATGAGGCTTCTGTGTAGCCTACAGGCAGCTCAGACCTTGAATGTATTGGGTGCTGCTGTGGAACAATTCCTGGAAGGCGTTCTGTGGCCTTGAAAGTGACTTAACTTCGACAGCTAATGTGTATCTGTGACATTTAGCAGTCAAATTCAACAACACTCAAATGTATAAGTCGCTTGATCAAAGCAAAACTCTGAATAGTAGCAGCTGTTCAAAACAGACTGCAATCCAGTCCTTACTGTATTCAGACTATTGATTGATCTGCGACCTTTTTAGATTAAGTAATAAATCATTTTGTTCATAAAGAGACACGACACAGTAAAAAAAGGACCATCACAAACACAAAAACAAAAACTAAAAACTAAAGACCAAGACTTTTTTTTTTTATTGTCTACCCTGTAACTTATTTTGCAGCAGTGTGCTACGTGGCACTATCAACACACTGACGCATCGAAGCAGCTTCTAAATGGACTGTGTGTTTTGTGAATTATTTTGTCTGTAACCAGAAAATGCTTGGTGTTTTTGCTTAATAGTAAAATATGCATTTCTAGTAGTAACAGTAAATTATCAACTGTTAGTTTAAGTGCAGTTGTCTAATAAGGGTTTTATAAATAGATTCATAAACTGTAGCATCAGGTGACCTGTAGTCATTCTTACTGCTTCGCATAGAATTAAGATCTTTGTACGTCTGCATTACGGTAGACAGGGCTGCACACCCCCAAATGAATTTGAGGCCTTGATTGTATAATGAATTCAACTTATTAGACTCTAGTATCTGTCTCATTAGCCGTCTCTCATGTGCTGCATGCATATATTTATTGCCAAGCAAAATTACTGATGAAAGAACTGCACTGTACTCTAATTTGGTCAAGAATAGCCTTTGAAATAAATCTCTAGGGTATTTTAAAACCTTTGAAAAGCACTAAGTCTTAAAAGAAAGGTCTATAAAGGTTATAGTTGTATACTAAAGAAAAGCTGAAAAAAAAAGAAACTCTTGTGATGCTGTTTCTGCCATTTTCTACCAGATATTACCAAATCTACTGTAAATGTAACAACAACAACAACAACAACGACGACGACAACAACAACAACAACAACGACAGTGACTTATTATTAGTGTTAGATCTGGGAAGGATTTTTAGACAGATGCGTATTATTTTCCAGTCTGCCTCTGTGATCCAAATTGATGCTGGATTATGGTGTCATGAGATAAAGTGAAGGAGACAGAGGCAGAATGGTTTCCATCAACACAACAATTTTCTACAGGTAGAAGCACAGGGAGCCCTCAGCAGATTTAAGTTTGATTATAGCTCTTCTCTCATCTTCTGCTCATGTTAAGGTAACAAAGCCATTACCAAGTCAAAAACAGAAACAGACCACCCATGCTGCAAGGTGGCTGCTGTGAACAACTGCTGAGCCTAACCATACCGGCCATCTCTCCACAACAGACTCTATAGCAACCCTGCTGTGTTATTCTCCATTTTCTTTTTTTTTTTAAGATCAACTGCATTCATTTCCTGTACACTACACTACGTGCTAATTACTAGATGTTACACTGTTCCCTGTGTCTTCTGTGACTGGGACATCTCCTAGGCAACATCAAGCCACCAAAGCAAAACATGCAGCTGCATCTGGGCTTTATTTAGAATACTTGATCTGGAAATTTTATTCAGGTGACTGATCGCATAAACTGAGGAAGAACTTCTGTTCATCAGTAAAATTTATGTTTAGTTTAGCAGTTTTCTCAGTTATAAGCAGTTCAAACCTTGACACCACTTCATCAGTTTGTAATGGAAAGATGCCTGGGCTGTGCCTTTTTGTTTTATAGCACAAACAGATCAAACATATATAAGAAACATGACTTTTTTTAAGTAGTGTTGGGGATAATCCTAGCTGTAGAAAGAGTGTTGTAGTTGCTTCTATCTAGTATGAGTTTGCAGGGCTTTGTGTACACATCTCAAACTGAAAGTCAAAGGAAAAGTTAAAGACAGTCACTCACCAGACGTTTGTTTCAGCTTAGTATATCAGTACCCACCAGCTTGTTATCTGCATACAACCAACTACTGTTAGTGTGTCACTTGGTTAGTTTTTTAGAATTTACATTTTTTGGGGAAATACCTGAAATGTTCCTCTCTGTCTTAGATGTCTGGAGTAGTATATCTGTCTTTGATTGACAGCAGCTGGCAGGCTGAGCTCTGGTAACAGCAAGAGAATCTTGTAATACGGCTAAAAGTCAGTAAACAGTGTTTTGTAAGCAGCTGAATTGACGAGTAGAGACCACACCAGTACCTAAAAGGACTAAAGTGATATTTGCAAGTAGGTTTATATGCTGTTTACTGCAGTTAACTAAATACATCTAAATAGCTGTCCAGTCTGACATAGCAGTGCACTTTGACAGTGAATGTTTGTTTGTGAATGTCATATAAAACACGCTACAGTGCAGGACAAGATGTGTTCATGTTTATCAGTTAGATAAGAAGGAGACTTTAACAGGGAAGCTAACGTGGGTTGTTGTTCAGAGTCTTTGGCTCTTGTTTTTGCAGCAATTGCCATTTGGCACTGACATTAGTGCTTTAGGTAAATATAGTTTAAAAAGTAATCTGTGAAAACTGTGAAAAAAGGTATTTATGTATGTAGTATGTATGTTACAAACGTAACTAAACCAAATAAGAGAAAAACTAATTTCATTCTTTTTGTGTGCATTTTATTTTTCAATATTTTTTATATTTTTGCAGTTTGCTGCTATACTATGCCAACTATCAGCCATTGTATTGTGCCTCAGGCCCATTGACAGTAGCACTGCACACAATCCAGGCCTCTGTGTCAATGACTATACTGTATAGCATCTCTAAATATCCCAATATGGGCACATACACTAATGAAGCATTGTAGGACTTCTGGGTGATGCTCTATCATCATCAAAAGTGAATGAAACCCAATTTATTATGATGACAGTCAGAGGGAGTATCAATTAGGCATAGGTCTCATTACAGCAGAATACTGATCACTATTTGGATGTAAGCCCATCAACAGACCCAGATATGAGATGCAGTCTCTTAGTGTGAAGTGGGAGTCTCATCTCTAAACTATACTTCAGTCCAGATTCTCATAAACTTGTGTTTCACTGTGATTCATAATGCATATTAACATGGATTAAGGTGCAGCGTGGTAACAGTGAGTGTTATTGTGTGCTCTGAGGAAAACACAAACCTAGTAATGAGACACACAGGGTGCATAAATAAATATACTACTATTATCCATAGGGGAAAGAATGGTTATGTGACTGGCAAAACATCAGGCATATGTTTCTCTTAAAAACAAAGTTTTGCTGTGGAGAAGGAGAGGGAGAGAATTTTAATGTCAAGTTTGTGTCTTTTTAGATAAAAAGACATAGCAGACAAAAATAAATAAATAATGATTTTAAGGAAGCATAATCACATGTCACAGACAGTTAGTGCCTGAACAAAAATAAGACTTGGACAAGACCATTCATGAGATAGGCCTTGCATATCACTGAGTGGAATCTGCAAATAGCCCAAAATCTTCCTGTGCACTTTCTCTCGTCAAACCTCTGACAGATTTAGGTCTCCTGCTGTGTTGTGATGAAAAGTGTGCTGTTAGATTACAGTGGCTGCTGCAGTAATTGGTCCGTTCATATTTTCTCCTACTTTTGAGCAAAACAGTGTGTAACATATAGACAAACAAGCTCAGTGTGCTTTTGGTTACCTCAGTAGTCTAATGGTTGTTGAGATATTTCCTCTCAGAACAGCACATACATTTACTCTGGGAATGGTAACACAAGAATGTCATGGTCTTTATGTATATTTTAGTTTGATCTCAGCCATAAACAGCAAGCAGCAAGACCTTCCATCTGGGATACATGAATGTTCAGTTGGGCACTATGTTCTATTTTCAGTCCCTGGGAGCTATGCATGTGCCATGTGCGTCTGTGCATTTACAGTACACATTCTGCTTCACTACAATCAGGCTCATTACGCAAACCTTTCAAATTTACTTTGCAAACAAGCTGAGCACTGTGGTGAAGTGAACCTTGCCCCTTTATAGTCCTGTATAACACAGGGAGTGATGCGACAATGATGTGACTACATGAGAAAATACTGGGGGGATGAAGAAGTAATGTAAAGGAATATAAAAAACCCTTGTAAAAGACCAGAGATGTAAAAAGAAAGAGGAGTCATTTGTGTGGGGATTTGAGAGTATGGGAATCCCTCGTAGTACTGCACATGTTGTCATCTGACAGTACACTGCAGCTCTCACCAGAGGTAAAAGAGGGGAAAAATATATAAAAGCGCCACTTTAACAAGCCTCCTGGGACCTCAGCTGCCTGGCTTTCTGAAGAAGAAAAAGCTTGTCTGATCTAAAATGACTCCAACAGAAACAGCGTACTGTGCTCCACATAAATGTACAGTACATACTCTGCCATACAGTACATAGGATCAGCCCTGTGTATAGGGCGGAGACCATTAGTCCTACATTGCATAAGTAACAGGTACTGGAACAGGGTAAAAGTGGCACAGAGAACGGAACTCTCCACAGTTTTTGCTCAACTTAGCAGTGATTTCCAATACATCTGTTTATCCCCAGAAGCTCAATTAAATAGGCACATGTTTTTTCGGTAAAGCTTGACTTAACATTCACATGGCTGCATATTTGCAAGCAGCTAGGGCCTACGTCTCAAATCAGAATAAAAACAAATATATCTTCCTAGAAGTGTAGTTCAGGCTGTCTTAAGTGAAAAGGTCTTAACGTGTCCACTATGTTCCAAGGAAAAGGGTCCATATTAAATCCAGTCTAATTGGGTCAGGTGGAATCTCATTGTATTGTTGTACAGTAGGTGTCAGGTCTGTGTCAAGATAGAGAGAAGGATCAGTGTGATCCGTGAACTGCTTGGAAAAATGACATGTACTCTGTTCCGACAGTGGCAGCTTGTTCTCTTGTAGTGCATCATGCTGCTGCCAGTGATGGCATCCCATCTCTTTTTAAATGTATATTTTGGATATGGTAATTATTTTCAGGCCTGTTTGGATCAATCTGCCTGTCTTTGCGTAAGTTTTATGGCAAAACAAGAACCTATGTATGCTGGCTTTGGCGTCTCTACAAGAATAACTGTGATCGATACAATATGTTTTTATAATATAATAATAAAAATCTTGGGATCTGCAAAGACCACTAATTCAGAGCTCTGCTTCTTTTGGAGCTTTCTGACACTGCTTTCTGATTGGCCAGACATGCCAATCACATTTGATAGGCTGCAATGCTAGAAAAATGAATTTAATAACTGATAATGAAAATAGCTGCATTTTTATTGGACTACTAAACTTGCTGTCCAAATAAGTTACATCAAACAAGACAATTTGTTTGTACAACTTACCACTGAAATGAAACAAAGTAGTGCCCCAAAACAAAACGTCTTCCAAAAGTAGATTTCAGCACCACACTTGGCATTAGCTACTTGACAGAAGTCAAAAAACAAATGTAAACCATGATGATGCAACATTAACTGGATGTGATTTGCCATTAAATTCTATTTCATCACAAGAAAAAAAAAAAAAAACTATATTTATGCCTTCCCACTTCCATCATCATCTTCAGTCGGCTTTTCAATAATTCAACACTTTTGCAGTACTTTTCAAGCTACCTGTGCAGAGAATACAGTATGTTCATGTGTGTTACAATGTACTGTAGACGTGCAGCTGAAGCAAGATAATTTTCTGAATCTGCAGTTGAAAATGATTCGTGTTATAAATATGGGAATATGGGTGGTGAAGATTTCATGGTTTCGAGGAGCGAATGTGTTTTCTAAACCAGTGATAAAAGCTCTAGTGTCACATTGCATGTGTAAAACAACTGCTAAATGCAAACCATTCAAACTGAGTTTGTAATAAATTACCATAATCATTGCCTTTAACTAATGCAGGGACAGGGGGCATTTATGTGCACTTTCATTGGGCACTATTACATGGATAAATCTGCCCGAAACAGAACAAAAACAAGCATAGCTAAGCGAAACGTGCTGCCGCCCCATTAATCACACTTTGCATCAGTGCAAGATTGGCTATGATTCAGCTTCAAATGGTAATTGCACAATGATACACAGGTAGAAGAAGAAGATTCATCACATCCCACATTGATCATTTACAAGACAAGTGCTCCTCAGCATTTCTGCAATCAAAACTTCTAGCTGTGCTGATGTAGCAAGTTTCTGTGTGATTTATTCAATATTTGGTAAAAACAACATGCTCTCTAAGAACACCATACTTCAAGTGCATTTGTAGCATTTTCTTTTTCTACCAAGCTTAGTCATATAATTACATATTTAATGGGTCTTAGATGTTGTTTTAATCTACTGGAAGTGCTGTTAGACTGATCCCACTTTAAACATTCATAAGAGAAATGCTGCTATTATCTACTAAGTACAGAGTTAGTAATTTTGAAAAGCAGGTGGAATCTGCTTGCACACAGATGGCTGCTGTTATACTGGCGAAGAGGAGCGACAGGAGAAATTAAAGAACCCGTTGAGAATATGTGTTTACACATGTCAACGATATTTGGAATGATGGAAGAAAAAAATCATACTAACACATCATCTGCCTAACAATACAAGTTCGGAGCTGTTGGGTGAGCTACAGCATGGTTAGAACCAATCACAAGAAGTAGCCATGAAGTACCTGCCATGCAAAAACATCTCTGCATCTACAAAACAAAAGCATATCTGCATATCTATGCATCTGGGTCATTACTTCTTCTACAGCATACTGTAGCTGTTGCTACTGTGGTCTTCCAAAGAAGGTTTCCATGTGTGTTTCTGCACTGTGAGGACTGAATGAAGCCAAACAAAACTTTTATTTGGTTGTTGCCCCCATCAGTTCTGATGAAGCCATGACGTGGATGACTGAGAATCTTCACACACATCTCTGGCATATTTGCTTGGAATATATAAACAATACATTATATAATAGATGCCAATTGTTTTTCTTAGATCATGCAGACTAATCAATCGCTTATAAACTGATAAACTGTTTTAGCTCATGTTTTCCTTATTAATGAAACATTATTCTGCTACGATATATACAGACGTGTTATGATCACATAATTCTCTAATCAAATGCTGAGAAACTGTTAAAAAATAAGTGTGGAATAAGCTTTAGCCTCAATGTTGCCAGAGTGCCAATTTCAATTAAAATGTAGTCCAAGCTATCATATCATGTAAACCTCAGGACAGATTTCGTGGGTGCTCACAGCCAGACAAGCTGTCCACACAGTAAGCTGGAAGTAGAAATCTAAATCAAATATCTTAATCTTTTCTCTCCCTGCTTGTCTTGTTCCCATCAGGAGTCCGCACTCCCAGCTGCAGTCATGTAAGAGGAGCTGTCAACAAGCAAAAGATGCCTGTGTCCAGCTAAAACTAAACAGTTCCCCCTTCTTCCTCCCTCCCACCTGCACCCTCCCTTTTTCCCATATGAGGACGAGAAGATGACTATCACCAGCCGGCAGTCCTTCAATGTCCTGACAGTCATCTTCCTCCTGCTGTCCACTGCAGGTCTGTAAGGTTTAAACTGTGCTTATCAGTGAGTCCGCCTGTCTGGTCCTAAAAAGTTTATATGTTTTTCATTACAGGAGCCTCCATCATGGTGTGCTCATATTAGGCATGCTAGCAGCTGTTTCTGCAAACTCAGGATGCCTCAAAATGTGGAATCTCAGTCTTTTACCAGTGCCGTGAATCAGCATACAAGTTTATAGTTAGAATGATATATGTGCTGACATCTGATGGCCAGAAGTAACGTCAAAGATGTTTAACATCAAGAATCATTTACTGCCAAGTCTTGGCAGGAAATGGTCTGAAACAGAAGGTGCTCTCTCAACAAGTTCTTTCACCATAAGACTCTAGATAAAGAGTATACATTATTCTTCAGTTATTAGTCATTATCAAATTACAATAAATAAGAAACTGCAGAAAGTCCTAATCAAGCAGACATCACTGTAATATTCTTATTGGTTAGAAGGGGGAGCCACATTTAAAAACCTTTAGAAGCAAACAGCTTTTCCCTGAGTTAGATTTTCTGAGTTTGACTTTACATTTGATACATTTTGGAAAGTACTGTTAGTAAAAAATAAAATCCATTAAATTATAACTATAATATATAATATATATTATGTACCTTCCCTATTGTCTAACATTTATACTGTAGACAAAACAGATAATCCAATATATGAATGCCTCTTGTGAGTCTACATGGCATCTACTGCAGTAAATCATTAATCCTGTAACTGATCACTGACTGGCTTTGTTGAAATTGTTTCAACAATTTCAACAAAGCCAACTTTTCCTCTCCCTCTCAGAACAGTCAACAAAATGCAGGTGTGACTGCACCTACAAATAAATAAATTATGTGTGAGCACTGTCTGATGTTCAGATGTTGCTTGTTGTTGGCTGCACTGAGGGAGAGCCATTGCTGTTTTGAAACTGCAGGTTGTAAATAAAACTGTGGCAAGGGCCAAGCTGTTAACTGTATCCTAAATTTCAAAAGGTGTCAATTAAAATAAGCAGGTGGGTGTGTTTACAGCTGTATCGTTTCCAGAAGCAGCTGTTGTTCATTTTAGAAGCCAGAGACTTCCCCTGAATGCTTCTCTTTTCAAACCTATAAGTCGTGCATCATTAGAGGATTTTATGGTCCACTTCCGATGTCAGGGGCCTCTGTTTCCTTATTGCCAGTTCATTAACTACAAATGAAGAGATTTCTTTCACTTTATAAGCCATGGTTGACTTCTAATTGTACAGCATCCTTCATTTTACCCCCTCTTCTTCTGAAATTTTGATTATTGAAGAAAGGCTGGCTGTCCGCACCGAGCTCATTATAACCTGAAAGAGCTCTCGCCTTTCAAATGCGGATCTATCCCTCTCCAAGATTAGTGAAAGACCATCTATCACCCAGCAGCACCCATCAAGTGGACCTTGAACAAAATCACAGCAAAAACACTCTTACTGACAACACTGCCAGATTTCAAGGCACCACTGATGATAGGAGATATAAAAGACAAATGACAGTAACAATACATTCATTTTAGAAGCACTATACATGAAGTGTCCCAAAATTGCTATTCAGTATCAACTGGACTTGTTTTAGGTTCTTGAAGATGTTTCGCCTTCTGGATAGAACATCAGAATACTGTACAAATACATCAGCCAATTAGTAACTACTGCTGTAGAAATGCCAAGGAAATGTTTGGTTGATGATTCATGTTTAATTGGCTGTCAAATGGTGGTCATCTAAATTAGGTTTTCCTAATTAATCCTAATTAAATTAAACAAAACATAAAGTACATGAAAGTTGACAGCATCAGTGCAAGAGAGTTTTACACTATAATGTTAAGTGCATAAATATATGTGTATAATCACAGTGTATTTCAGGCAGGGTGTCACATAAGAGTATCACTTTCGTTTCTGTGCATTTTTTACTGTATTATTACACAGTATTATTACACAGTACTACACAATTAACCAGTCTGTTTCAATGCAAAATACAACACTCAACTTTGGTTTTATTACTGGTAACAAAAAGGTAACAACTTATGCTTGAAAGCTGATACTGAATGGTTATAAGACTGCTGAAGAGTCTAATGTCCTTGTCCAATGTGATGTGGATTTTTATCAGCCATGTAAACTGACGCTGATTATATTTGGACCATTTTTCCGACAGATCGGTAATTTATTATTATCAGATGGAGTTTCTGCCCCTGCTGAAGTAAATTCCTGCAATTTCATTTTGAAGCAAAACCTTATTGGTTGCCAGATTCCCTAACAAAAACAACACAGTTTTTCTTCTAAAGCTGCAGGGATTTAAAGCACAGTTGCAGATGAATTCAAATAAGCCAGAGAACTATTTCTATCACGTATCTTTGCATATGGGACTCTGTCAAGCTGTAATAAATTCAGCTGAGAGAAAGACGTAGTGGTAATTATTAGGGTGTACTGTATTTTTACGCTTCGATGAAAATGTACAAGACTATTTGAGTCCATCTCTCTCCTTTTTACTTGTGTTCATTGTTTTTAGTCCTGTGAGGAAAATGTTTTCATACATGCTGTTTTCCTGAACTCAACCAAAACCATCATATACTGATTTGTAGCAATAACCAAATACCACAGTATATTTGGTCTTTCTATCCAGACAGACAGTCCTGCATGTTTGCTTAATCTTCTAACAAATTAGATGTACTTTTGTAATATTACTGCATTAATATTACTTTCCCAGGCTTCATCAATGCAACTTCTTGATTTGACTACAGTCTTGTAGACCTAAGCCATTATTAATTTTCATTCAACAGCAATTAACAATGTAAAATGTATCCCTTATTTCAATACAGGCTAAAAATATTGATATATTATTTATAGACAAAAGGAGACAATCCTTGTACAGAGCCACCAAAATAACCTAAATACTGCCTGACAATTTCTGAATGAATTTACATCTATCTTGTTGTCTTCCTCTACACTACAGCCCTCTCAGCTCATTACAGGGTGTGTGAACCCTACCTCGACCACAAGGGGCGTTACCACTTTGGCTTTCATTGTCCACGCCTCTCAGACAACAAAACCTACATGTTCTGCTGTCACCACAACAACACCGCCTTCAAATACTGCTGTAACGAGACTGAGTTCCAGATGGTCATGCAGATCAACCTCACCACCACCTCAGATGGATATGCACACAAGTGAGTAAAAAAATACCACTGTTTCACCAGTTTAAATGAGGTATCTGACTTGTTGGGAGTAAGTGGTTCCGTTTTCTTTTGTTTAGGTCAGTCTTTAGTAAGGTTTTTGGAAAAGTACAGAAAATGTTCAGATAAATGCAATACAATAAAATATGAAATGTTAAAATTAGGTTGCTATTTCACAACTTTACCAAGAGCCCACAGGATTGAGAGGGAAGTAGGAATGTTCCAAATATGCATTTAACTCCTGATCACAATTAAATTGCTTTGATAATGTTATTTCTAGTATACACTTCTTACAATTTCCTTCTTCCATCTGAGAGTTCTACTAGTCCTCCAAACCTGGTGAAAGGCCAAGTCGAGTTAAGAAACCTAATACTATTCCAGTTACAATGATATATCCTCACATTTGACATTGAATGTGAAAACAGATCCCAACTGATTTTATGTTGATTCATTGAATTTTTAACTGATTACCCCAGCCATGCAGCATCAGACATTTACCTCTACAGTATGTCTCAGAGTTCAGAAGTAATAAGCCAGAATGTTAAGTGGTCACATTGCTTTCCAGACAAAAAGTCAGACAGAATTTTCTACCAAACTACACAGAACTCACAATGTGTAGTTTTTGAAAACCCTTATAATACACAAACAGGACCAAAACAGAACTTTTTTGGCAGATGTAATTAGAGTGTGCTGGATGTGGAATTGAGTTTTATGCGAGCAGGTATGGTGGAGCAAACTGTTTCACAGATGTGACATTTCCTCAGATCAAATGAAAACAGCCAGTTACAGTCTGTAGACTCACAACCAGTTTGCTCCCTCGACAGTGCTGCACTCATTGACACCATTTGCCTCTTGCTCAGAGGGTTTGCTGACATTGATCCACCCACAGAGGCATTCAAAACCACCACAGACAGAAGCATATGCTGAAAGTAGTTGTTGTGTCATGAGTGGGATGACTCCGCACAATAGCTCACTAAAGCAGGTGTTAAGTGATGGGTATTATATCAAGTATCACTATGATACAGACCTTTGTTGTATTATAGAAAACTCAACATTAAAATAAAGCACATTTTCTAATGATATTAAGGGTGAACTCTGCCACACACACACATCAAGAAATTACAAATACTTTTATAGAGGACATGAATCTGAAACGCTCTTGTTTCATTTTAAGTAGGTTTACACTGGGTGAAGGACACAGAACAATGTTCAGAGGGAGCTCTGAGTGGGGGCTTTGGGTGACAAAACCATAGCTCTCTGGAATAATGCCCTCCCAGCATGCCTCTATCTCGGACAGTTCACATTGCCCTGCAGTTGGTCATGATATTTAATTTTAATGTCAGGTGGCCTGTTGGGCCACTCTTTCATCCTGGCTCAAGAGAAAATAACTGCAGGTTTAATATGGCCAAGTCACATAAACTCATAAACTCTAATTCTAATCTGTAGTCACAAAGACACTGTGAAAATTGCATTAGTTTAAAATTTCTGCAGTTCACAGTCTTTCTACATACTGTAGTTTCAAAGTAGGTAAAAATAATGTCATCAGAGAACATATTTTAAAAAACAAAACAAGAAAACATCTGGCAGATAATCAATTCTGTATGCTTTCCTTCTCCGGGAAAGCTGTGTTAAATATTGAATAACATTTGTTTTAGCTGTGTAGACATGATAAAGCCCTCCAAGGACTGTGCACATACTGTTTGCTTATACTCAGGTCAACTCAGAAATGGTCCCACATTGGCTCCCTCAAGTCACTCAGGAGGTGAGGAGCTAAATGTATTTAGGAGTACATGTAGATTTGATTGCAGTAGTAGTATCCACCTGCCGTATTTAACAGAGCAGCTGAGATGTCCAATTTTAGATCAACAATTCTGATTAATATCCCCAAGGCCACATCAATTACAGACAATAAATTCACGTGATTTACATAAATCCCAATTTTGAAGCACTATCCTGTATCATCCCCATCTCTTAATGTCAGAGTAATAGTTTTTATTCTGAATAGCATCAAGGTAGGGCTGTATCATTCTCAATTAATGTGACATTATCTTACTGTCATCAGTGTCATATGAAGAGAAACATCACTATCAGACATATTTAGTATTTCTTTTTGAGCAAATGCTACAAGCGAAACTTCTCAGGAAACCATTTCTTCTCATTTACCTTGTTCGACTTTATGGATGTGGGTGGACTAAAAGAAAGTTCAAATGTGCCCCACTTAAATCCAGCTGGATCATGTAATACATTAAGAAAATTTATGAGAGGTGAAAACTAGGAGATTTTCAGAGGCAACCTAAATTAAATGGATTAAAAAGTCTCATGTGCTAATGAAATCATTTGCCAGATTTAAGAACTATTTAAAAAGCAGCAAATGGAACAGATGGGTTTTTTTTCCCATAATATATTTAGGGTTTTTGTCAAGGGAGGATTTGATGAATGTCTTGGTCTTGCCACATGAACAGCAAACATTAACACCTGGCAGCTCTATTGTAGCTGTTGGGAGTTAAGGACTAAGCTTAAGGGTTTCTGGATAGCAGCTCTGACGATGTGCAGAGTGTTAATCATCCTAGATACTCTGTTAATATCCTTCTGTCTGTTGCAGTAATTATACAGCCCTGGTTGGCGTGTGGATCTATGGCTTCTTTGTCATGGTACTGCTGGCCCTGGACTTCCTCTACTACTCAGCCATAAACTACGAGTTGTGTCGAGTCTACCTGGAGAAATGGGGTCTGGGAGGACGCTGGCTGAAGAAGGCTCGAAGTCAGTGGCACAAGTCAATGCCAGAGGAGAGCGAAGTCCAGGCTCAAGCCCAGCCCATGGTCCCCAGCCACTACCAGCCTCGACACAGCCTCCGAGGAGAGAGCCACAGCCCCACTCTCCTGCCCTACAACACATCCACCGCATGGTGAGTCACTGTCACATGATGCAATAAACAAAATAAATGAATAAAATAAATTTAATTAACATATTATAACATAACATACAGCTGATATCTTCATGGCAATGTCTCCATAGGAGAGGAGGCAGTCTGCAAATAATAATTTACACATGATAGGCAGCTGGTAGAGACGGATGGAATTTAGCCTACATCAGTTTATTATTGTTATTAATATGACACACAAACTAAGTTGTGTGTAAGCTGTTTTATGTCTGTTTGATTGCTGTCTTTCGTCTTGTGTAGCTTCACTATGTTCAACTCAGTTTAGTTAAATATCTAAACAGCCAGCTGGGTACTTTTTCAGTCATTTCTACTTCTCAGCACTGATTGCTTAATTCTTCATTTACACCATGTTGGCAGAATGTGAACAACAAAATAACATCCTGGTGCCGCGACTTTGGAGTGGTCACGGATTAATCCAATATAGTTGCCAGTTTTCACACCAAATAAATGGAACCTTTCCATAAAATAATTATTTTAAAACTCTTGTGTATTAATGTCAATTTACTAAGTAACTAATACTGCTGAACTTTTAATTTTAAATGCAAACATATTGTGTTTATATTGTGAAATACATATAGTTTCCATCCAAAACAGTGCAGAGACTTTTGTAGCTACATGCTAACTTTCTTTTAGGATACTAAGAATATATTTCGCATAACTTCTGCGATACAGTAAGGTGTCTTTTATTATGGATAGATATTATGGAATGCAATTTGTTCTACTCTTATAGGCATATTGCAGTGCAGAGACTGTTGTTGTTTGCAAAACCAATGAATGAAACATTTGCTTAGAAACAAATTCAATGGTCCCTTTAAGAGATAAACACAGTTACTAAAGTTTCTTCCTGAGCCTCATCTGTCTGGTATTCTTAGTACTCTCTGTTGTGTTACATGACAGAAAAACTGTGTGTCTGGAAGGACAAATTAGAGCACACTTTTCCCAAACCAAATGGGAGGACGCTCAAACATCAGCCTGCTTGTATACGTGAGTTTCTTATTAAGAGTGTGGCCAGCACACATATGCAAAAACGCATGCACATGATTAATACCAGCTAGTGATACTACAAATTCTGCTTCTTTCAAAATCATAGCAACTCATTGGTAAAGAATTCAATTATTTCAATATATGGTTTCTCTCTTACTAAGGAATGCAGACTTTATAAATGTTTTAGGAGCCCCTCCACCCAGTAATGCATAATTTTCTGCAAATCATCTAATCTGTATTTGTCTTTCATCTCGAAATAGCTGCACTTCTTTTTTAAAAAGAGAAATTTTCTTGGTTTTAAGTCTGACCAGCTGATTAGGGAGTAGTTAATATTAATGATTAGAAAAAAACAGAATAATGGGAAAGCTTCACTGCACACCAGGAGAGCCTAAATCATATTTATCACAAATGATTCGACTCTCAATAGTAAACTTCACATTTCTGGGACAAAACACCATCTGCTGCCCTTTTAGTTTCTTATTCACAGGAGTCTCACGGTATGTTTGTCTCTATGTCACTGTTAAAACATTTGAGATGATAAGCACAGTCTGAACAAACCTACATTTTTGTGCAGTCAATTTTTCATTCAGCTCCCCCTCTCAGACACTGTGCACCCTATCTGTCTGACTGGGGTTCAGAGTCTCTCGCTAGAGTTAGACATCTCTCTCGGGTCATGATAATTTAATGTGTGCAGAGGTTTGACAAATGGCTTTGAGAAGTAGTCTAGCCACAGATAGAGGAGCTGGGATGCTGCAGAGGGATCCTGGGGCTGCTCTGCTGGTGGAAACATGGTTAACTAACACTGGACATATCCATGGAGCCTCCTCATTAGATAAGAAGTCAGTTCAGTATGACAGGACTCATCAATCATTGACTGGCGCAGTTGACCTGTACTGCCATCCCTCCAGCTTTAAACAAGAGGATAACTATAGAAGGTGTTTTAAACTTCAGCAGAATGCTCAGTGACAAAGTGGGCCATAAAAAGAGAGCATGCTTAGTCCATGATTATTCATTCTAATAATGGGTGATCGGAACTGCTTCTGGATGAATAGTGGTGTGGGATAATCTCATGCAACATCTTCTGCTATAAAAAGAGCAACCACTTCTTAATAAACAGGACAGCATTTACAATGAGCTAAAAATATCCTTGGAGAATCACTCACATTGGTAAAAAAAAAAAAAGACAGATGCTGGGAGCTATATTCAGTCACAAGCATTTTCTGGGACAACATTAGAATAACATGTTTGATGTTTCACATAGTTGAACAAGTCCCACAATCCAGATAAAGCCTACATTTTTTGTCTTTACTGTATAGGTAGATATAATGACTGATACTGTATGTGATCCACAGTTGCTCATGCAGTGCGTCATCAAATGGCCCATGGTTTATTTGCAGGGGTACAGATCTTTATCCCCAGAGAGGATGCAGGGTAATGGCTTAGAAAACTGGGTGCACTTAGTTGAACATCTGTTGGCCAAATGTAAACAAACAGAGACGGGGTCAAGTCCCACAACTGGGGCAGCAGCATCTAAAAACGACCCAGTCGCACAGCAACCAAGGAATCCAGCAGAATTAGTTACCAGTGCAGTCAAAGACACTCTACACATGCACATCTCCACAACTACAACAACCACAGCTACAAGAGGGAGCCAGTTTGTACTTATTATACTCATCCAAGTCAATCTAATTTGCAATTGATGTCTATTAAGACTACTTTATATACTATATTCCTACTACCACAGGGAGTAGCAAAGAAAATAAAAATTGAATTTCTACAAATACGCAATAACTGTTAAACTGATGTACCAGCTATAACCATACAAATGCAATATTTACGGGACTTACAGCATTTTGGACTTTGAGACTGGAGAAAAATCAATGCACGGCCTGCTGTCAGTGTTACGCTGTACTTTATAGAGCATAGGAGCAAAACTTGAAAAGGAAAAAGGTTTAATTAATGAAGATTAAGATGAACGAAAGCCATTTAACACTTTTCAAAACAACAGAAATGTCCATAGATTAGATTTAGTTACCAACATTATGGTTGAAGATATCCCCTTTATCTTAATAAAAAACAGCGGTAGCACAAATGTAAATTTTAAGAAACCTAAAAAACCTCTTGTAACAGTATATCCACATGTATATAATTTAATATTAGTACATAAAATAATAATTAGCGATCGTAAAAGGTGCTGGTAGGAATCTTTGTTTACCTTTAAGCCTAGTAAGCCATATTTTCCTGTTTCCAGTCTTTAAGCTAAGCTAACCAGCTCCTGGCTCCAGTAACATCTCTTCAGACATCACAGTGGTATTGAGCTCCTCATTCAACTCCCTGGAACAAATCAAATAAGGGTAATTTACATTGTGAGTCTAATACTTTACACATCCAGTTTAAAATCCATTCAAAGTAACAACTTTAAACCTTATACATGAGGTGACAAGGAAGGGGTACTTCTGACACTCCTGACTATCTGACATGGCTGTGGTGGGACATCAGACATCAACTATTGAAAACCACTGCCACAGAAAAAGACAAATTACTTCTTAGAAGTGCTCTCTTGCAAGTCTTAAGTGTTAATAAACTTAACAGTTCCTGAAAGCTCTTGCTCCAATGACCATAAAGTACTCATTAGCATTAAAACCCAGATTCGTTGTCCACTGGTGGCCACTAGCACATTACACTGAGAGGAACATATGTTAACACCAGAAGAGAGGGGTTTGAAGGAGGTGGCAGTGCAAAAATTTTATATTAATCACTTATTTTACATTCCTTGTGTAGTGGGCCTGCTGTTTGATCTGTTGCTGTCATTTCAGCCTGCCATTACTGCATATTTTGAATGAATTACATTTATCTTTAGTCAGCACTGATCAAGATTTACTGTGCAAAAATAGCTGTGCAATGAAGATAAAAAAAAAAAAAAAAACAGGCTGCTCATTTTCTCATGTTTGGTGGCAAAGTTAAAAATACATGACTCAGTGTTGGTTTAATGTGTGCTTGGAACCAGCCAGAAATGTCAGATAAAAGTAGGAGAAATTAGATGTTGGGCAACATCAAATGACACCACTGCACATGAACCAGAACTTGTCATTGGCAATTCATAAATCACTTGGCACAAGGTTGCAAAAGCACCTCATGCCAGTATCCACCATCTATTCCAGTATCACGTTAAGGTTGGTAGCTTATGGGGCCAGCTGAGCTTAGCAGTGGATGGAGTGGTAAATATGAGGTGGCATATGTCGACTCATTCAGCATATATCTGACTCACCAGCAACCGTAACACTGCCTCTTACAGTTAGGCCTCAGTGACTCAGCGTTATCACCCAGTCTAGTAAATGCAGTCTCCATCACTCATTCAGTCTGTAACATCAATGTGGTCATAAGTAATCATCCCCAATGCCAGCACTTAGACACCTACCAGTTTGTCTGTCTGGTGAGGAAATGACACTGTCACACGCTGCTCTACTCAGGAAGCTGAAACAACATTGCTTTTTTTTCCAGAGTACATTTAAAGCCTGCTCTGTCTGCATATTCACATCGATCTTTGAACTCACTGATTGGTTTTCTGAGGTAATAATAGAAATGTACATTATGAAATTATTCCTGGCCTGTCTGTCCACTGAGCAGCATGCCAAGACCTTGTCCAATTAAAGCAACACTCTCCATGTGGTGTGAGTTAATTAACATCATACATGCTACAAAGGAAGCCAGGCCCAGAGTTGTGCTGCAGGCTAACGGGGGAGAGACGGAGAATAGGTTTAGCTCTCTGCAAGTTACTTTTGGCATTGCCTAGAGCAAAGTGGGTTGCTGAATACTTTTGGTGCTAATTTTGTGCTTTTTGCAATGTTTTATTAGTTCTGTCACACATTTATTTGCATAGTCATTTTCTCTTGCAATAGAATAACCATCAAGTCACAAAAACATCCCGTGTTAATGAGCACAAGCTTTAATGTCACATCAGTCCACTGATAAAAAAAAAAAAAGTCTCGCTACAAGGTGCAAAAAAACAAAAACAAAAATCAATAAGGGGATGAGGTTGTTACTTTCCCTTTAACAATGCAGAAATGAATGCAGTGGATGTGACGCATAGAGGAGGGCTGAGTTTAGAGTCTTTACAAGAATGACAGACTTGTAAAATATTCCCGTAAATCTGATTTCTTTTTTTAAAACTAAAGCTGACCCACTTTATTGGTCTTTGTGTTTTCTGGGCTGATTTTGAAGTCAGTATGTTAGTATTAAAAGATCAACATGAAACATGAAGCACAATGTTATGATCTTCGAAAATTTAAGACATGCAGTGAAAAGACATGTTGTTCAATAGGACCCAGGAGGTATTTCCAAACAAGCTCTGTGGTAACTCAGTGGAATCTAATGACGCAGACACTATCCTTATAAGTGCCAAAGTGGAAGTAAGAGACAACACTAGTGTTAAAGGGAAAACGTATGGACACATTTTGCTTTTAGATAAAAAGTTGCATGGCAAGAATGGGTGTTTTTGCTGACCACGTCTGGTTAAGGTAGTGATCACACAACGCAACACCACAAAACAAACCTCCAGAATTTAAAAAAACACTACTAGGTTGTTTTGTATCTACTGGTGCAACCTCCAACTGTTTCCTCAAATAGGCCCAACATCAACTGACTCACTGATTGTCACTTTGTTAGAAGCTGATACAGTTCTTTCTCAAAGCTCCCGAAGGACCTAATTTATGAAAAAGACAATATTAAATGCCACACAATTTATTGTTCAGCCCTGGCCACTAGTTATGGAGATAAATGGCATGGTTTAGCTATTATTAGTTAGCATTAATGGTTACAAATTATTATTGTCTCTTAACCTGTGTTATTTTCTCACTCAATTAGATTAGTCTGTAGTAACAAATGAACAACATGAACATCATAATTTGCCAGATCCTATTTCTGTGCTCACTGACAGTTGAGAACTGTGTAAATTTCCTACTAAAATTGTGGTTGCAAAGCCTCCACTCAAAGTTAGCCATAAATGGATGTAAACAGATTTAGATTTCTTCACCTTCTTTTTTTCCCCATCTTCACTTCATCCACCCACGACTGCCTAAAGAAAACCGCCTGTAAGCAATGACTGCATGAGGTGTGCACCTTCTCAGTGTACATTCAGTAGTTTTTCATAAATACTAGTTTTTGTGTGAAACATGCTGCATGCAAAGTTTTTGTGTCCATGTACTGTGTATGCACCTGATCTCTGACTTTTTCCTGTCACCAGTGTTCCAGAAAAAAAAAAAGGACCACACCGACACTGGTCACAGAATATAATAAGAGAGACCACCCTTGTACAGAGATTGCATTATCACTACGCCCACATATGCCCAGTGCATCCCCATGGGTTACAACCATGAACCACGATGTCCCCAGTTTGCATTGTACCAGGGATATTTGTTAAATCCCTCACTCATTTACGGCTAGTCTTCACTATTGCTAAAAGCATAAATACCCAGAACCACAAAAAACAGAAATTACTAAACCATCCCTTTGAAGTAATAAAAAAAAGTCAAATAAAACCTTCTGAAAAACCAATAAACTGATTTTTATGGTGAGGAATAAACATTGATGCTCATTTTCTTGTCTTTCTATTTTTGAGCAGAATGATGGTGCAGGTGGACAAACTGAAGAGTAGCAACACCTTGTTCCCTTACACGGTACAGAGGAGACGCTCCATAGACCACCCTTCCTGGACCACAGACACAAACACCACTGCTGGGCTAGCCATACCGAAGTAGTTAGAAGTGACTACTGCCCCTTTCAGATGAGCACAAAACACCCATGAACTGACAGAAGCAGGCCCACATGGCATTTAGAAAGCCAGCTGAACAAAGGCTGTGAGATAACAGAGGACCATACTTCTGCTGCCACAGCAGAGGAGCAACAGAGAAATTCAACTGCTCACAGGTGTTCAGTGATCCCCTGAAATGGCTGCCAGGTCCGGGAGTATCTCAAACACATCCAAGCTGAATTGGATAAACTGTACTCACAAGCGAGGAGGCTTATGTGTTTTTGAAAAAAGCTCATCTTTCTAGATTTAAAATGTTCAATACACTGCTGTGTCAGTTTGTGTTCAGTAGCAGTTAGACACAGTTGTGGGTTATCTATTTGGTGATTTATTTATGTGAACTAGTCAGAGAAATATATGAGTGGTTAACATTCGGAACATGTAACAGCTTAGGTTGATGCTGAGCATCTCACTTAGAGTAAAATGTTTTTGTTACTTATTAAAACCAGACACAAAATTCTGTTGCAGACATGTTGAAAGATAGTATCTTGTATAAAATGTTGTTGGTCTGCTATCTGCAAAACAAGTGATTTCTCTATATTGTAATATGTCTGACAAGGACA
Source organism: Anabas testudineus (assembly GCF_900324465.2). Taxonomy (NCBI): domain Eukaryota; kingdom Metazoa; phylum Chordata; class Actinopteri; order Anabantiformes; family Anabantidae; genus Anabas; species Anabas testudineus. The sequence goes on from NC_046615.1 coordinate 18,041,838, forward strand.
CAATGCCATACAATAAAACTGCTGTAGATTTAAAGATTTCACATTAGGCAAGCAAAACTTCTCGCTGGTTTATAAACAGTTAAGAAAGGGATGTTGACTGGTAAGTTATTTTACCCAAAACAATACTGAGGATCAGGGATGCCTTCACAGCAGCAAAGAGCTTTATGCTAAGTTAAACATAACCTTAACACTTGCCTATAAGCCTATAAGCCCATTTGAGACTATTACATATAAAGTTAGTGTGTGACTCAGAGTAACCTCATTCAATGACTTTTTTGCCCTTCCTCATTACCAGAGCTGCCTGAAAAACAGCTCCATTAGCAATATGATGCAAATGAATATCCATTAGGTTCTTTTACAGGAAGCACTCTATATCCCATATTGGTAATAGACAATTGTAAGTGATTAGCCATAACAGAAAATACATTAAACCCCCCTTTCAATGTCAGCAATAATGTACAGTAGCTTAATCAGAAGGATGACATGGTATGTAAAAGTCAGAGGGGCCAGCCAAATGAGCACTGGGTAATCACTGAGGTGTATCACAGAGGTTTCCACTTAATAAGAAGGTGAAGTCAATGAACGGACATACAGTGTGTCTGGATAATGAATTCATATCGATAAAGGTCTCCAACCATATCTGTGTCAGCTTTGTAAGGGTAAAAAGTGAAATTAATCATCACTTTTTAAAGGAAAACTTTAACTTTAGGGCTGCAACTAATTATTACTTTTTTACTAATCTGCCAATTATTATTTCTCAATTAATCATTTGTCAAAAATAGTGACAATTTTCAAATTGCATTTTCACTGGCATTTAGTTTTATTTAGCAGAAGAAATGATAAAATCACATTTTGAACATTACTAAAACAATAAACTTATCAAAATATATTGCTCTTGGGCCTCAACTAAAGATGAACTTTATTACAGGTTAGCCTGCCAATTACTGTCTCAATTATCATTTAGCCTGTGAAGAATGATTTGGTGATATCCTCTATTTATTCTTTTTGTCCAACCAACAGTCCAAGATTCAATTAACAATCACATAAGACAAAGTAAAGAAAACTATTTTTGCATCTGAACTGCTTGAATGTTTTGCCATTTTTGCTTAAAAATAAGCAAATTACTAAAAAAGCTGCACAATTGTCTGTTACTTGACTACTACATACATTACATGATCAAGTGTTTCAGCTCTACAGTCACAACAATCTAAAGAATATCTTTAACATTATACTCAAATCGGATTTAACTACTGAGAAAATCATCTTTTAAAATGCGGTTGTTTGTGAGATCAAACGATGCAGCTGGTGCCAGAATGCATATGAGTGACACAGTGTAAAGTCCAGATAGACATAAGGTAGGTACAGTAGAAGAGACGTGTGTGAACCAATCTTGCATCTGTAATTGGTAATCTGGCAGCTGCCAATCATGTATGTGCACAGAATGTCTGGTCTGCGCAGAGTAGACATACTGCAAAGTCCTTACTAAAAACTAACAGACAGTTGCATTGATCACTATTAGAGTCCAGTTCAACACAGGAATGTGCAGACAGAAATGATTTAGCCACGAAACGTAGGTATAACCATCATATTTATCCTCTCTGTTTCATGAAGTTTAAGTGGAGCCTAACAGACCTATGGCCAAGTACTGTAAGCTGGGCCCACCGATGTCATTCTCAGTTATCAGCAATAATATTCAAATTTGCTGAGCTGTTAGAGCAAGTTAATTCCCATTTCGATGGCTAAAGTTTAATTGCATGTGCGCCCCAGCAGGCTCATGCCATTCCTTTCAGGGGCAGAGAAAGTGGATGTGTTCAAGTGAAATAATTGGCCCCAGAGAACTGCAGTGGTTCAAAATTACACTCTCTTGCTCTCCCTCTGTAGCTGTAGTTTATTCCCAGAGTGTGAACAGTGGCAGCAAAAAGGGAAGAGAAGTTATAACAGTGCAGAAGCACAAAGGGGATTTCATTAGTCCCCAGTGCTGGATAAGTGGGAAATTTTTTCAGGGGTCTCAGCTGTCTGATCTGATCTGTAATAAGACTATGTCTATTCTTATCACTAATAAAGTAACAGACACACCCAGGGAATAATAATAAAAAAAAAAAAAAATGCTTCATTTTGCCTCTAACAAGCGGTAGCAGGGTTGAAAGTGATTCCTTCAAGAGATATATGAGCAATCCTTCCCCCGTTTCTTAAAGTGTTACAACTCGGTTTTGTGATGTTTTCGGTTTTGTTGAAAAACAGTCTTTACTCTGGCCTGATGTGATGTGGTACTGTAGAATTGTATCAGCTCAACCCTCTTCCCAAATAAAAAAAAAAAATAAAATAAATAAGAAAAACAAAACTAACGATGGGAAGAAGGGAGCTCACATCTGTTTCAGTCTCTCCAGGTTGTCATGGTAACAGTTGCCTTACAGTTGAATACCCACCTGTACACAGAAGCTTTGTAGCGGTTGATACCTCACTTTCAGGGTGTGGTAGTAAAGATAATGTGCATCACGTTCTGTCTATGTATTTACTACCAGATAGAATGTTTAGTACAGTTTTTAGTTGGATTGTTATTGCACTTGTTGAATTTGTATTGTCACGACAGGGAGAAATAAAGTTTTATCTTTTCCAGTGTGTTTAAATCCCTCAGTGTCTAGTTCTTCTTTTTTTTTTTTTTTTTTTTCATGTAAGGCCTTTATAGTGCTTTGGATATTACAAGAAATCCCAAAGCCAAGTTAGTACGCATTCACAATACAATAACACATCGATGAATAATACAGTCAAGTAAATAATTGAAATAAAAAAAGATAAAAGATCAGCAGCGGCAATAATAAAGTTGTGTTTTTAAGAATGAGCCCATGTTTTGTTGTGCATGCACGTCAGTGACCAAGCAGTAAGGCTTGTAATGTGATATTTACAAGCCTGATGTTCTGACATTATTCAGTTTGCCTGTACTATATTGGTTCTGTAGTAACTGGTTAAGCCGTGCTCTCAATTTCATAATCCATGTTCATGATTTAGTTTTTTTCTAACTATAGCATATCACTACATACTGAATGTTATATAAGGCTAAAGCTGTATGTCCAGAAAAAAGTCATCAGTGTAGACTTACTTAGCTTTGATATTATTGTTATGATAATTAAAGAATTTTAGTAGCCGCACAAAAAAAAAAAGAAAAGAAAAGAAAGAAAGCCCCACCATTTGAAGACATTATGAGAACAACTCTCCCATAGACAGCACTGATTCCAGGTTGTAAAACTAAAAGAAAAACTATACTTATATACTTACCTTCACATTACTGAGGTAGTGAGTAGTATTTAGACTTAAATGATAACCTTTTACTCTGTTTTGTCAGTGAGTGGGCTATATAAGACTCTGAATGTGCGTTTTTTTTTGTGGTCAATCAATACACTGTGACATGATTCATCCCCCCTCAAAGAAATGACCTTTTGAAGCTGACAGACTCGCATCCAAAGATGACCAACATGGAAACATCATTAAAGCAGAGAGGTGGTGGTAAAAAACTCAAGCAAAAGACAGACAGCAACGGGATGTGTCAGACCTCAACACCTCTTATCAAATCAGACACCTGCTGCTCCTTGCTTGCATCAAAGTCCCCCAGCAACCAATAAGTTTGTTACCACAATGTCAACGTCTCTTTGAGCTTTACTAATGAGCTGACTTCTACTTTATCCTACCCACATCCACCTCTGTCCATCATCCTCCCCAGGTTCTGCCGTCAAACTGCTTCTTCATTTTTTTTACCCCCAATTCAGCCCCTCTCCATGACATGAATGACTTTTCAATGAAACTCACAATAGAAATCTTACGACTTAAATATCACTTTCAGCACGTCACATGTCTAAATTGCAGTCACAGTAACAGATAGGCCTGAGGGTTATCTAAGACAAAAACTATGAAGTGAAGAATTAAGGGCAGAATGTCAAAGAAAAACATGGAACTATTTCAAATTATTATTACTAGTTCATGTTTACATCTTATCAGCAAATGTCATATGCAAATTCTGCACTAAGGCTTCTTTAATATACCTCATCCCTTCCCTCACTGTGAATACATACTCTGTTCTAGATTTAATTTTATTAATCTGTCAGTCAGAACAGTTTTAGTCTTTCAGATTCTGATCACATTGCCCTGCTGCCTTTTTGAATGTCTGTAAGCTAACATCAAAACACATTATTGGTATGCTTGCAAACGTGGCTAATAGACAGATTCTGATCAGAAATCTGAATTAATGGTGAAACAGGCTACAAGAAAAATGCACAGACGGACCAGCATCATCATCAACCCTTTCAGGGCATCTGTGGCATAGTAATGAGACAGAAAACCTCAAGCAAAATTTTTGAAGTCACGATCGGAGGAAAATCACGTTATTGACAGAAAAAGATTCAGAGAGACAGAGTGCAGGGGGAATGACAGCATCCAGCAGCAGCAGACCCTAATGCAATGAAAATCAGAGGGGGGATGACTAACTCCAATAAGTACAAATTTGACCGTTTGTCAAATTGTCACATTTAGTCATTGGCGTAGACGCTTTGTATACAAAGTGGCTTACAAGGTACAAAGGCAGAGTAAGTGTGAGGAGGTCTTGCCTAAGGACCCCTACTGGAGATAGGCCACACTCAGTATTTGAACCCCAGTCTCCCACATGGAGGGCAGTGACCTTACCACTATACTATCCAGCTGCCTTTAAGAGAATGATGAAGCAAACAATGTTTTACAAACTATTATCTAAAAGGCCTTATGTCCACATCCTTCTTGTGTGCCAGTAACCACCAATCTTCCTACGTATGCATATGAAACCAAGTGCTGCCATCGATCACCATTTAAAAACCATTGTCTGAATTTCCACATCCTGCTGGTATTAAGGAGCCTGAGATCCATCCTGCCAACATTTATCTATTAAAACTCCATTAGGCTTGGTCTTGCTGGGTCTTCTGTGGAACCACACCACACTCAAATCCACTGGAAGAAGATATTAATGTTACCATTAAAGGCATCCATTTAAATTAGCTATAGTGAGTGTTTGAGTATCACTGCAGTGGCTGACCACACCTAACTTCTGCAAAGTAACAGGATACGCAATTTTTTTTCTATATAATGTAATCATCTGGTCAAGATAATATCAGGATCTAGAGAAAAATACCCATCACTGTTTCCCAGAGTTGATATATGCAATTAAAAAATTATCTCGACAACATGACAAAGAAGTACAAAGCAAGTTTGTGTAAACACAAATGCAAAATTTATTCAAAGCCATAATGCCAGGATTGGTAAAGGTACTGAGCAGCATCGTATCTTTTGCTATGAACTCAGTTACTGACTCAACCTCTGTGTATGTAATAAAACTCTGTACTGGAGCTCTAGGTTTTCAGATAGACCTAAACCGCCTACTTTAATAAACATGATAGAATTTCTGGTAAAACCATTGACAACGTAACATACGCACTACATACAGCACTATTGTGGTGAATCACGTCAGGCTCGTTTTCTGTTTTCTTTCTACGATTTACAAGGTGATTGTGCTGAACTTACTGAGAGCTGTGGTCCTGACTCACTCTGCTGCTCTGCTGCTCCTGATCCGGACGGTGCCACCAAACCAAACCCACCATAGTGAGCAGTGGGGGAGAGAGAAAGAGGTCACTGTCACATAGAACCACAGTCAAGCTGCGCACCCAAAATAGTTTCACACAACACAACTGACATACTGTCCCTCTTTGACACTAAAGTTTCCATAGTGTTAAGTCAAACCAGAGACGCCTATACAAAAGGCAAGTTGATGCTAACAATTGCTCTATTTTCACTTACATATATATATACACAATTGATTTTCATTGTAATATTAATTGGATCATCATCAGATTTTTTTTATCTTGCATTTCCTGTCTTTTTTATTATCTTGTTGTGATTGATTTAGTCCCTCTCTACAGGTGTCTAGACCTACAACTGCTCAATCAATGAATTAATCAAAAGAATAATCATTAAATATAATATAATAATCTATTTGGATAAGCATTTAAATCATGCCTCATGCAAAAATGCCCTGACTATTTTTGGGTATGGACTACTACTTAAATAAGTCAAGACATCCAAAGATGTCCCATTGGAGACATGAAAAATAAATAAATAAATAAATACAAGAATATTGGCAGGTTAATAATAATTATTAATATTTGTTGATGCAGTCAAATGGGGATCTAAACATGATTTTGGGAACCACCGGCACATTTTGATTCAAACATACCATGTGTTCGAAGTATACATACAAAATATTTTTATGTTAATATTTATTTATACAGTTTACTTGTATTTTGTATATGGTGAGCCGCAAATAACTATAATTATGTGAGCTATTTATGTGGCTATGGAAGCAATAGCTAAAACGTGAGGACAGTAAAGATGTAATTGATATACTGTTGTGAAGAATAACAAGTAAACAAACCTTTTGCTTTGAGTTTGAAATGAGCAGTGTGCGTGTTTATGCCCCTAAAGCCAAAATACTGCACAATATTATTTTCAACAACAACAAAAAGCAAGTGGTTTCATACCACATAGTTATTAAACCAAAATTATGCAACATCACAATTCAAGTGACAAGCTTTAACCAGTTTTAATAGAACTTCCTCGTGTAACTACTTAGCTAACTAACATGTTGTTAATGTCAACAGACCAGTTAATAGGATCTTATCTTGGTGAGGAGGAAATTGGCAACAAGATGGCGGAAAACGCTAAATTTTGCGGCCAACGTCCAAAGAGCGCCATATTGTTGTTCTTCTTCTTCTACTTTAGATTTAAAGACAGAAAACCGCCATTTTGTAAAATAGTGCTTTTGACAAATTGGTGTAGGGAGGCCCCAAGTGGACAATTTTAACGTAAAACATTAAAATGGTAATACACATTTTGTAAATAAAGGATGAAATAGCAACAATTAACTATTATTATTTTTGCAATTTGTCCATAATTTCACGCTTGTATCACATTTCTTTTAGCCACAACCTGTCCATTGTTGTTTAGGTCCCTCTAGAGACTCCACAGGACCCCTGATAGTGTCTTCTGGTATCTGTCACTGAGATGTCAGCAGTATCCTTCAAGTCCTGTAAGTTGCAAGGTGGAGCCACCATGGATCCTGGTGTCATCTCTTCCACAGGTAAATGACACACACGCATACACACCTGGCTGTCCACATTATGTAGTATGTATGTCTGTAAGAAAAAAATAACCAGTGCACCAAGAAATGAGTGTTCACTTGCTGCCTAATTTATCCCAACCCCTGACAGGTGCCATTGCAATGAGATAATCAATGTTATTCACATCACATCATTTATGTCTGATTGGTGCATTTATTTTAAGACAGTATTTTATAATACCTTTATTTACTATTGTACACCATTATTGGTATATTAAGTATATTGACTGTATGTACTATATACATTTCTTTAATTAAATAGTAAAGGCAAATTGCTTTTACTATTTAGTAAAATTATTATATTAATATGTTGATTAAAAACACAGATGATGATGATGATTATGATAATTGCTGCAGCAGCCACTGTGTGGTATCAATATGTTGGTGGGAGGAATGTCTTAATGCTGTACAGTTTAATCAGTAGCTCACCTTGCAGGTGATTAAGCCTTAATCCCTAGGTGCTGTAATGGCCATCTGACTCCAGTACAGCATCTGAGGACTTTAAAATAGAATTATTTTTACCAATTTTATCACAATCATTCATTCATCAAGCTGTCTTTCCTATGTGAGCCTGAAAGGTTCCATCAGTTACACTGCAAGATGAGCACTGCCTACTGCAGTCTAAAAAATAAATATAATTGACACAATGTTTTTTCAGTTTGGGATTACTTAGAAATGTGCATCACATCTGGTCTTTTGTAGGCCATCAAACCCACATTTATTTGCTGATGCTCCAGATCCTCAACTAGTTTATGAAGGCCTGTTTATTAAAAAAAAAAAAAAAAAAAAACAGCTACAGAAGCCACAACATTAGTAATGACTAATTCTGATCAATTTCGTGATATTTGAATGGACGAAAAGATGACCCCAAACTTTAAGCCTAAACAATAGATGCTGGTTTAATTTACTACTACTTATTTTCTGTATGTGTCTGTTCTATATTCATGTGAGTGTGTGTGTCCATCAGTGACCTCCTGCTTGAAAAGACTCACTAAAAACACTTAGAATGAGTCAAACAGAGAGAACAAGTTTCCCACAGGAGGATTAGTATTTTGTAGCATTGGAAAGAGGGTAAACAGAACTTACTTTAAATCACTATTCATTATATCATCCTAGGTCACAGCACCCAAGAGGAAGTGTGGATATTCAGTGTAATTTATTTTCAGCAAAATAACAACTTCACTCTTGGGAGAAAATAATAGACTGTGTATTGTTATTTCTGTGTTTTTTTGTTTTTGAATGCCACCAAAGTTTTAACTTTTAATGGCAGAAACTGGTGGTGTTTTTAAGAGACTATATATAAAATGACACGAATAACATTACTCAGAGATACTTCAGAAGAAATCAAAGACTTCTTTTAAAAAACTGCTCTCAACATTTATTAGATTAGATTATGATTGGATTTAGTTTGATAGAAATTAGCTTAAGCTTTTGATATATTGCATAAAATGTAATAAAATACATGAAACATGATCATGAATTACCACTTCTTTGCAGCAAGTCTGTAATTTCATTTGTAAATACACTTGCAAAACCACAGGAGATCTTGTATTTATTGAAATGATTGCACATAATGCTTTCCCTCCTGCAGTTTTCATACACACTGCCTCCCCTGCCTCTAGTTCTTCAATGAGCACATTTGAAACATAATCATAAACTCCATAATGATTCTTGAGCACACATGAAATGCTTGTTTCTCTTTAGCACTGATGCAATACTCATTATGAACAGGGGAACTATGAAGGAGTTTGATATAGATGTCTGATCCTTGAAAAATCCTTTAATTGGGTTGGAGACCAATAGGTTAGAAGTAGCAGTGTGTGGAAAGGCTTCACTGGTTCACCAACTACAGAGGAGGTGACCTTTGACCCAATCTATGACCCGTGATTGAATTCCCCCAGGTCCTTCTCACTTGCCATTACCATCGAAACAAAGTCGGGTAGTTTAACACCAAGGTTTCTTTTCCTTCAAGTTTTACCTGTTTGAGATCAAACTCAGTCTCATGTGGGTTGCATTGCTGGTGTGCAGCAACTTTTGTTGCTTTCAAATCTGAATGAATAATGTAAAAATACCCCCTTGCAAGTACTGCATTTAAAGTTAAAATACAGCAAACTGCACAAGTAAAATGACTTATATGTCCCCTGTGACTGACTTCCTTTTTTGTAGGATCTTATTATTCCTCAGACTTGTACTTTTCTATATTTTTTCTTGGATTTTTTTAAAAAAAGATGTGGATCAAGAAATCTGATAATTGTTAATGCATAATTTATAACAATAATTATCATCCTTTGTATTGTTTGATATTTAAGCAGTAGTTCTCTTAACTTGCTTTTAGCAACTCACATAACAGAATTTTAAGCAGTTTCTTGTCAAAATGCCCCTTACGCGTCCTAGTTACTTTAAGTTATGAGATACTGTACAAAGGTTTATACTGTCAATCTACTCTCAGAGAACAAGATATTCTATTAGCCTAGACCACCTAAAACACCTCAGGAGAACTGTCTGGCTTAATCCTAACAATAGTGTTAAGTCTCTAGATTCCTATAATATAGCCACCTAATTAATTAATCTAAACATATGTAGGTATGTAACACACCAGCAGAATAACCACCAGTTTCACCTTAATGTTCAAAGTCAAACTGCACTGTTGGTTTCAGTCCCATTTTCATGCACAGTGAGATTCATCTGTTCAGTTTGACAAAGGACGCAGCTATTACTCATGTTTTCTGTCAGCATTTTGGATGTCCAGTGGGTTTTCTATTCAAAGAGACCACATTTATTTTTCTTGAAACAGTTTAAGAGCAACACTCTGGTGTGGTCACACAGACTTTCACAGTAGTTTCAAAAATGTATTTTTTAGAATGTTCCCAGCCCTTGAAAAATAAGCAATTTATTATATCGTCTCACTGCACTGATGAGTAAGTGGTTGTGATATACTGTAGGTGTTCTAATGGGAGATGAAGAAACTGCCACCATTAGAGCAGAAAAGGTTTAATCCCTGTTTATACTTGTTTGGATGGATTAGAAACTGGTGACAGACTAAGCTGTGACCTTTTTGCTGATATGCATACAGTGGCTAAACAACATTAATCCTACCTTTCACTTTTATTCACTTTATCCTATGTTAGGATAAACATAGGATCAGTGCCCACCCATATCAGAGACACACAAATGTTTGCATGCAATCACTGTGATGTATCCAGCTTGTTTCAATACCATGAAATGTGCAAGTTTAAATAAAGGGACAAAACAAGAGTGTTACTTTGCTACTGTGGTTAAACAGGTTTTTGTATATTATCCATATTATTAATTTTGTTTTGAAGGCTCTGTTGTTTTAACACAACATGTTCCTTATATTTCAGTCAGGACACTTTGTGGTTTTAACCACTTATTCAATCAAAAATGCACATTTTAGGTTGGCTCCAGCCGTCTGAAACACAAACATGCTGTCTTGGAGAACAAATCCAATGACAATGGCAATGATAATGACGATGCAGAGCTCACTGTTAATGTATGCTACGAGTAAATATTTATATGGACCAACTTAGGGTGAAATGGGAAGCAAACATGCATGAGTGAATGATGAGGGTTTTCTGGACTGCTCAAACAGCTGCAAGGTCCCATGAAGTTTGTGTAAATCTGCACTGAGAAGACCTTAAAACTCACAGAGCACTTTATTGCAACAGCGTTCATGTTTTGACAGTGTGATTGAGTGGCTTTTACCTTTCACAAAGTAACATAAAATTAAATTGTCAAAAAAACAATTTGTCCTAAAAATCACCCAAGGCGAGGGGTTTGAGGAATGTGAATTGGAAAACAGCAGATTCGAAATTTAGCTTTACTTGCAAACTGTACAGTCAAGTGCCCAATTAACACGATTTCTTTGTCCACTTGCAGCAGAAAGAAGTTGTAAATGCAACATTGGCACTGATCTTTTAAAGCTAGTGTCAAAAGTTAGTTATTCTATTAGTTTAATTTTTATTTTTCTGACCAGCAAAAGTAATTCTATTGTTCACTCTAGAAGTTTTTAGTCTCTATTGACTCGACTCTGTTCACCAGTATATTTCAGCAGGTTTTACTGCGCTAGTTTGCTAACTAGCTCAGTAAAAGGTTACACAGGTTATATTTCTGTATATCAGCTCTCCTATATTCATCATACAAATGACCCTTTTCATATTGTTATAAAAATGTTGGAAGATGCTTTCTCCATCATCTCCGTGCATCAGTATTAATGTTCCTATCTGACTGCCAAGCAAAACTTCTGCAAACTTTTTAAAATGTCAGGGGAAATGAAATGCGAATTAGGCATGTATTTTCTATCAACATTGTGGATATGCATAAATTGGTTTCCTGAATGTCAACAAACATATCTGTTAAAAAAAAAAAAAACTGGAGAGAATAAAAAGTGTGAATGTGGTTGTTGTTACTGTTTAGCATTGCACAGATTTTATTCTTTAACCTTAAGACTAAACAGCTAATGCACAAGGTAAATTCACAAAACTAAAACCAAAGTGTCAGTGATAGACAGTTTATTATTTAACACAAAGGAACTGAGCTGCTGGATTTCCACTAACAAGTCACTGATGGTTTGCATAAATTTCTTCTTTGCAACACAGATTGTAATAATAAGTGGATTTTTCCAATTCTAATTCAACACGTCATTTGCAAAATAAGCTTTTATTGTCTGTCTCCTGTTTTCCATCCATTGTGTGCCTGTCATCCACACCTTTCTTTTTTGTTGCCTGCTGAGTTACTTCTACATTAGTGTGACACCGTATTGTGAACAATTCAATAGCAAAAAATGAAAAAAAAAAAAAAAATCAAACAGACAATTCCATTCACAGATAAGAAAGAAAAAGAGGAGGTCACAAACTGTCAGCAAGCAGGAACAAATACTACAGAAGAAGCTGAGAAATGAAATTCACATTCAGTATTGAGAAGTGACGATAAAGACAGGGTTGTGCTAAGTACAAAATGTCTGCAGCTGTGGCAGACTGAAATGGAAATACAACCAACCAAATTGATACATTCAACAATTTTTTAAAGGTTATGAAGAGTCCAGTCAGAGCCGAAAGTGGTACAACAAAAAAATACACATTTATTTAGGAGCATACCATGAGTATGTTACAGTATGAGCTATACCAAAGTCTTAAAAATTATATTTTCAAACATGTATCTACATTAACCTCCGCCAAAAGTCGGGGTCATAAGTGGAGACAATTCCTAAACAATTCTATATTTAATCAAATTATATACAAAACATGAACAAACAGAATCCTGGGCCTTTTGTGATCCTGTGAGAAATAGTCCACTTCTTCACAAAAACAGGTGGCGCTCATGGCCTGCGGTGATAGTGACTATAGGTGGTGAGCTAATCGCTTACACTCTTGCTAGGCAATAAATTACTACTGTTTGCCTGGACAAGTTATTCGAATTAAACAAAAAATAGGGAGACTTTCCTTTTGCCGTTGACCTGATTTTTTGCCTTTTTCACCAGTTTAAACTACATTGACAGGATTATTATATACAAATTGATGGGGAAATTTTAAACATTTTGGTTGTCTGTAGTCTTAAAGATACAAATAAATAAATTCACAAATAAAAGTTCAAAGTTCAGTTATTGACTTTAAAATTAATTGATTCTGCTCCCTTACTAGGCCCATAGACTTAGCTACACTGATTATGCATGAGCTACTTAAGCTTCTTGCACTTATTTTAAATTAGCTTGAGAGCATCAGAAAAAAAGACCTAAAAGCTGTCTGTTTCACTGCTTAAATAAATAGATTGACCGTATTTGCAGCAGATTAGAGACAGTTCTGCCAGTTCTACTTATCTTCATCTCTGTCTGTACTTGTTTATTGCTGGGTCCCTTTAGACGTGTGTGTCCTCTTTCATTTCCCTTTGTGCTTCTTGAACAGGGCGTACAGGACCTTCAAGGTGGCAGTGACGTCCTGAGAGACAATATCTGTGACACAATCCACAGGAGACATTTAGTGTGTATTTTTATTGTCCCATCAGCATCCATCAAGTCACTGAGGTAGTGGGAATATGAGGATGCTTTTACCAGTATTAGGCGATAAGTATTCTCACAATTTATTCTTACGGGTCATAGATCAGGAGGACAAAAAAAAAATCATTAGATGGAAATTTAATCAATACGTCCTTGGTGAGATGAAAACGGGGCTAAATTGCTATCTGTTGTGAGATGCACTAACTGAATGAATGTGACATAAAGATTGACTCCACCACTGGCTAACCTAATTAATGCACACAGCATGCTCCCGTTTTAGACTCTGAGTGCTGGGATTCCTCATTCCATCACAGCAATTATGCCGGTAATTAAAAAGACACTAAAAATGAATTAAATTAGCCCCTTGCTCCTGGCTTAGATTAATTGTGCTGGTCCTTATATTAACAGTTACAGTGTTAAGGATTTATTTTACAAATACAGGCTACAGTATATGGCTGGCAGGCAATGTTGTGTGAATGTTTAGTGACTGTAAAAGGACCACGGTGTAGGGAGCATCTTATGAATAATCTGCAGTGAAGTGAAGTTGAAAAATGTCCTTATTGACTTTCAATTCTGCATTATTTACTATTTTAACATTTTATAGCATTTGTCAATAAAATATTTGTCAGATTCATTGATAATGAAAATAAGTGTTAGTTGCAAGTCCACTACATGACTGGATGTAATAAATCAATAAATATTTAACAGTAAAAGAAAAACTGTGGTTTTAAAGGTAAAAAATCTTAATTTTTTTTCTGACATAGACCTTTGATTGACCCATTTTATGAAGAGGATACAAAATTCACTTAACTAACCTTATTAAACCATCATGTAGTAGTTCTAAAGGCCTTACATGCCAACTGGAAAATCTGCTATTAATGCAATGCTCTTCTGCTGCGTGATATTCTGCATGCTTAGAATCATAATGCCACAAATCACAAACTTGAGATTTTACAATTGGAAGTCTAATAAGTGAAAGCTGCAAGTTGAAACTGACAAACACAAAATTTCAGTCGACAGATCAAATCTGAATATTTATGCGATCCCACTAATAACCGTGTATTATACAGTAGCAGTGCTCATGAATACAGATAACATATCTTCCCCTAGACACAATGTAGATATAGCCGTAGCTGCGAGGTTAAATCTCTGTATCTATCAGCGGTCAGCAGAGTGACATCATCCCACTGAGAACATCTCCCTCACTGTTCCTCTCTAAATGAACGATGATGACCTCGGACTCAGCCAGTCATCCACAGTGATACTCATCGAGACACAAATCGCGCTCATTCATATTCAGTAAGCAATTTCAGCTATCCCTTCAAAATGCTGTCAAGCCCACCCTCCGCCGAGCGGCGCAGATTAACTCAAACTGCTGCAGCAACTCCCCTCTTTGCCTCACATACAGATTTTGGCGTTTCTTTGTCATCCTGATAAATGCTCCTGATAGAGGTTATCATCTGAATTAGTTGGACATTAAAGCCCCCTGTTTTCTTTTACAATTGTTTTTTTCACACTTTGTGCCTGGAATTGTGAAATCTGCTGTCAATAAAACAAAGCATGTCTTGTGAGAAGAGCAGGCATTTTCCTCACCTTGTGGGTCAATACTGGACATTTGTAGGCCCATATCATTCAAGAGATCCAAGGCTAAGGTCACATTATGAAGCTACAGATCAAAGAAACAAAACTGTCATTACACAAAATAAATATATAACATGTTTAGTTCTTTAGTGTAAGGCCATAGAGGAATCTATTACAAAGTACTATGGGTTAAGCTTTTATATATGTGTGTGTGTTTACCGCCAGTTTTTAAGTTTTTAAAGTCAAAAAACATCAAAAAACTCTTTTATAGAGTGTCACAGTGTGTTCGTGCAGTAAGTAATTCATGAACTCATCATATCTATGATAAAAGAGTCATAACTTTTTCATAGACTCACCCTATTGCTTCAAGTAAAGTGATATCAAAGATATCATTACAAGTGAACCATGACATAGATGTAATTATGCATTGACTTTTATCATGGGAATTGTAAAATATTAATTTTATCATATCATGTATAGTAATAGGCACAATTTTGGATCAGGTTTCAGTACTGTAGTTCATTACCCACTGTGCTCGAGGAGGAAATTAGATTAGCTCAAATTAGAAATGAAAAAAGGAAATTATGATTTTTCAAATTTGAATAATGGAGACTGTGTATTTCTACACTTACACAAAATATTACTCAAAATGTAATCAACACTAATTGAAAGTAGTAATGTGTCTTTTGACAAAATAATTTAAGTATAGTGATGAGAGTGTGTAGATGTGTCATGGATTCATTTATTCTTACTTATGTGTGATGAATCTATAGTGAATCCATACTCTACCATTTCAGAGTGACTGACAGGGGTCAGGTTGAAGTCGCACAGCGGGATAAAGAAGCCCTCCAACTGTCCGATCAGCAGCAGCAGAATCACACCATCAGAAAACTACACAGAAAACACAACGGGCACTGGAGCTTGTTCGAGGAAGGTGATATAATCTTAAAATTAGTTGATTTCTTTACGGGAAAGCTGTTCAGCAGCTGTTTTTTTTGTTACCTGTTTGTCCATATCAGCCACCTGCAGACCCATGGTTGACATATTCTGGTTGACAAAGTGTAATATAGCCTGGAAAAATAGGATAGATGGTTTTAACACACTAGATGGTCTGGTGTGGTTGACATATGTTTGTCAAACACGTTCCATTCATCCCTGAAACCCAAAGACACACTTACTAGAAAAGGTTTTTTAAAATGTTATTCATCTGAAGATGCACATACATAGGCAGGCGTAAGAATGAACCCCCTAATCAAAAACTTAAAAGCTGCAGCCTCACAGCAAACTATCACCTCCTCTTTCGGTTAGAGATGTATTTTATCTCATCGGCCTCACTTAACTTGAACCTCCAACTTGGTAAGATGTCTCAATAACTGTTATCGCCAGTGTTCCAGTTTGAATAGATAATTATTTTACCTATAGACCTTCAATTTACCAATACACAACATCAAACTGCTAGGTGGCCCCAATGATGCAACCTGTTGTCTTTCTATTAAATTTTTGGGGTCTTCATGGACTTTGTTTTTAAGTCCCAAAAGGGGGCATTCAGTCCATTCAGAAAGGTTTTACAGTGCTTAACCTTCTCCACATTTTGTTATGTTAGAGAGGATTTGTGCCTCGATACAATCCTGTCTCAGAGGTCTACAGACAATGTCTTGGACCTGAAGGCTTGTTTTGTGCTCTGACATGCACTGTTAACTGTGATACCTTATGTATACAGGTGTATGCCTTTCCAAATCATATCCAATCAACTGAATTTCCCACAGGTGGACTCCAATCTCAAGGATGATCAGTGGAAACAGGATGCACCAGAGTGCAATTTTTGTATAAACGGACCTGAAAGTGTCCTAAAAACACATTTCAAATAGTATAAAATGCCACAAGAAGCATTGCATGACCAAAATTAATCCATGTATATCTACTACAGGAGGCAATTTTACATTTATACTTTATATTATATTATAATCGTACGGGTTAAGGCAACAAACAGGTGATACTTGATGCTAAAATGTATTTCCTGTCCTAACACCTTTCCATTTGCTCTCTCACTACCAGTGCAGCCGAGAGAGTTCTTAACTAAAAGTACTTCGACACTTCTCCTCCTGTCCATGTTTTACCTTCTTCACTGTGTTGACCTTGTGAGCCTCAAGCTTCAGCAGTTGCTCAATGGGATCTTCGCCTGAGTGACCAGAGAGCAAGAAAAGTGTGTTGAGTCATTGTAGGCTGTAATGCTGTTTTTGGACGACATTCAAAATGTCACCCCGGCTTCACGTCTGACTGCTTGTACTCACTCTCAGTGTTGCTGATGGAGTCCTTCCTTGTTATGCTGTTAAAAAAGTTTAAAAAGAAGGAGGAAAAAAAGTTGAACCCAGAGTTTTTCTGAAATCCACAGGATCACACAGGGCAGAGGTCTACCCACCTGTCCTGAGTTAGGATCTCCACCTGTACATCTGACTTTATTCCACTTCTGCCGACCTGGATGGAAATGAAAGTCAACCAAAATTGAGCAACAGTTCAACAAAGTGTATTCAAGATGACTTCGGAGAACAAGTGCTAAAGCAGGACCTGAAACTCACTTCCACTATTACAACTTCAATCTTCACATTCGGTGGCAAATCAGTTTCAGGCTGGAAACATCTCACCATGGCAACCAGCAGATGAATAGTGGCCAGAAGGTCTTTGTTGTGGATGACTGACAGAACAGAAAAATCAACTAGCACTGATACGACAGATTTCATCACCAAAACATATGGAAACAGAGAAGTGCCTTTACTGTGACATTAATGCAGTTCACATCAAATTCCCTGCAGTACATCCCAAGAACAGAGGATTAACAGTTAACTTCACGACTCACGATTGACATTCCACCTGATCTGGTCACTGTCCTCTAAGCCTAATCTCTTGTTCAGCTCCTCCATGATCACTTCCAGCTTGCGGATCTGAGCAGTGCTGGTCAGTGCCATTTCCTCCACGGGCAAGTGTACACCGGCCAAACTGGCTGTGGACATCAGGTAAAGGGTAAAGACGTAATGACAAGAATTGTGTTTTGGTTGTTAGAGCTGACAGCTTTTAGAGGAAGACAAACATTTATTAGTTTTCATCTTCTAATTTGAAAAATGATTTTACAAATGCACATCAACTCACACAGCAGGTGATGAAGCACCAGTCCATCGTACAGATCCTCCTGCAGACTCTGAACCACTATGTGCTCTGGTTTCAAAATGCCATTGATCCAATTAGTCAACACCTGGAAAGACACAATTCATCAGATATATCAAACTCTCATCCACCCATTCTTCTTTCACCTTTGTGAAAGATGAAAAACAACATGAAACCTTTTTTTTTAATGCTCTTAATCAATTTTCAGACATAATATGATGATTTTGAAGTAGATGCAAGTTCTCGTCCAAAAATAAAAATTATATTTCATTTGCTTTTCCTCCCAAATCTCCAAAGAGTATACACTAGGCTTATCTAGTCATTTATTCATTCATTGCTACTTGCATACAGCACTTGAGCTGCCATCTTTTCCAATCAAAATGTGCTTGAAGCCTGATCTAGCAGACTCTGCCGGCTCTTCGCTGCTTTCTGATCTGTTTCCCAGCACCTCTAGTAATTATGTTCATTAAAATTTGATTGATCTTTCCACCTCTCTCCCAGCAACAGACATTCTTTCATGCTTTTTCACACAGACATACATTCAGGCTCTGTAATGTATTTCTTATGTAGCATTTATCTCCAGCTCACTAAAGATACAAGCGGAGTCTTGCTTTAAAGTTATACTAAATGTTGAATGGAAGACAGAGTACCAGGGTAAGGGTCTACAGTATGTCTACATAACAGGAATTAATTGCTTACCTCCTTTAACTTTTCTAGTTTGGGGTCTTTTAAAGATGATGGCTGAATGACTTTCCTCTTCTCTCCTGTTTGAATATTTATAAAACATATATAACCTGCAGTGGTTAGTTTCTATTTAGGTTTACCTTACATTTATTGTACAGTGATTATGTTCTAAATGCCTCACATCCATTTTTTCCATACAACATAAATACAATTTTATATTCTTGTGGTGTCATAATGCAATTTAAAGTTGCTTGAATCCATATTTTAATTATGAACTGGATATGGATTTGTTTTGGAATAGAAGATAGAACAGTTCGCTGTGCATTAGGTTCACCATACTAAACAGCCCAGCATTAAATTATATATTTATAGGGGTATAATGTTGGATTTTTGAAAGATTCCTCTTTATGATCACAATTTAGGAGGCTGTGATTTGTGGTACCTTAGACTTGTGCATAAAACTGAGCGGTCTAACTGACATATATCAGTGAACGAAACACTGACATTATGTACATGTACGATTCATGTAAATAAGCTAAAACATGTAAGACTACTGCTATGATGCTCTAAATATGCTACAGAAAGATTGATTGAAACGTTCAGCACTAAGCATGTTTACATGTTTGTTTAGCAGCTTGCTAAAGGCGCACATACCCTGGAAATACTGAGAGTCTATGGCATCTTCCTCTTTTTGATTCGCAAAGATATCAGTCTCCATTGCTCTTCCTCTAGGTGCGATCTTCACTTCTGTTGGCCTGTCAACAAAAGAATCAACTGTGCTCTAACACATTTAGAAGAAGTTCTTGAATATGAACCACAGTGGGAAGAAGAAACACTTTTTCTATGAACATGATTGGCGGAAAGTCTCTCTTTCAACAGGGGCTCAGTAAGTTTCCTTCCCCATATTGCTCAACTATCGGCTGCTGCAGGGGAGTTACTCGCTGAGCCCCAGTGGAAGATGCTGATCGCAGTGCGAACCTCTGAATGTCTGTTCAGGTTCAAAGAAGGCTTCTTGAAAGATTTTTGGTCATACCTGAAAGCATTAGAAGTTTCTAAAATAACAGCAGAGCACAGGAGTGAACTGAACTGGTCAAAGACTTGTCAAATTGAAGAAGGAAGATGTTTAGTTTCCTCACTTCCTATTTCTCTTTTTCAGTGAAACTCTAAGCACTCAGCATATCAAGTACTATAGGTTGTGATATTTGCAGGGCGACACCTCTCACTCTGAACATTTTAAATCATATGGTCTGAAACAAAACACACAAAGTAACACATTTTGACAGAACAGATGTGACCTGGAGCGTGTCAAACTGTTGTTTCCTGGATCTGGAGAAGAGAAAAGCCTCAGTGAGCAAGTTTTCTTTCCCCGTGCTTTTTGGGTTTGTGTGGCTTCCTTTTCCTGAGGTTGACAGGAACTTTCAAACAAGGTCATAAACAAAAAGTCTTTTTGAATGAGCTTACCTTCAGCACTCTGGGAGCGAGTCGACAGAAATGGGCGACTTCAGCTGAATTGAGTTCCTTAACTCCACAAACTGTCAAAACAGCAATATCAGAAGTGTAGATATGCACTCAGTCTGAATGGAGGCATAGAGAATTCTATCAATGCAAATGACCTGTCTGCACTTACTTTCAAACCGCTGTTTTAAAAGAAAATACCGTCACCAGATCGAAGAGGAAGATAGGCGCCAATGAGAGACAGCACTTCCTCTTTTTGGTACTGGCTTTGCAGCAGCTACTTCTGATAGGGGTGTTTATATTCTGTGTCACGAGCCGGTTGAGACTTTAATAATACGTATGTGTCAACGGGAAGAGTACAGGGAGGACTCTTGGGTACAAATGTATTGTTTGGAAAACCACACCACAGGAGGGCCGAGAGAGATGTGACACTCGGAGGCCCGAACCACTCAAGCTGAACTCACACATCTCCATCTGTGCCCGGTCAGATCAATTTGCTGTCATCTGGTCTCGCCAGCCTTCTCAATTCTCCAAACAACATGCCAAAAAATACAGAAAGACACAAAGACAACAAAACAACAAGCTCTGTATGTGCACCGACCTTATTGCAGGAAAGAAAAAGGACCACCCATCAGCCAGACGAAGGGGCAATTTAGGGGATGTGGAAGGTTACCATGGCAACAAAGGAATGAGACAAGAAAATAAAGGCCTAAAATAAACCCATAATTCCTTTAGCTAAACCCAAATTGCAGGAATAGGCTGTTCCAAAAGCCAATCTCACTCAAAAGCAAAGGCAAATCTAACCTATCATGCAAGTAAAAGATAAAATGAAATTCTCATTCTGTTTGATTCCAGGCATTTATTTCTTGATAGGCAAGATAAAAAATGCACAGGGGTGAGCCATCGAGTGCGAGTGCCAGCTAGATTGACTCATCCACTCTCTCAATAATTCAGTTTGGCTCTGAAATGCATGCTCTGTACATCTTAGTAGGTCTCCAGGTAGTAACACCAGGCCAGCTCCGCTTCCAGAGAGCAGTGACAGGTCCAGGCCCTCTAGGGGACTCGTCTGAAAGGCTAGTCAATACAAAGATACTCAGACTGCAGGTCTCCAAGGAAGGTAAGAGCACATCGCACTTAGAGCAGGAGGCAACAGCTACCAGCTTTTAAAGATGGCTTAAAACCTGGTGTCTGTGGAGGTTCTCAGATCATACCCCAAAGGTGAGTGGGCTTACATGAAAATCTTGACAGTTTCACTCTTTCTCATCCGAAAGGCTTCTTTACGTCTGATCTGTTATGTATAGCTCCGAGCAAAGAAGAGTCATTCACAGTTCCTTCCACTAATAAGTGACTGTATTATTTAAAGTTATATAGTAAGAATATAGAAAGCATTTTCAGGCACAATATAATATAAAATACACAACATGTTCAAGTTTCTTACATCAGCAATAGTTGATTTTGGGAAACACGATTATTTACTTTGTTGCCAAGAGTTAACATTCACTAATTCCCTGTAATTGATTGTATTCAAGAAATAGCTAAATGATGATGACCTGACATTTTGGTAGTTAATTTTGTTAGTCCACATATGTGATTGTAAATAACCTAAATAAAATGTATTTTATAATAAACTAGCTTCATTTAGAGAAATTTAGCATTTCTAAGCAAAGACAAGGTGAACATATTTGTTTGTAGGTAAAGAATTTTCCCCCGTGCTTTCAGTAAATATTATTTAAAGTCAAAAGGCGTTGTTGGAGAAATGTTCTCATCTTTTATCAGAGCCAGATTAACATGAGCTATTAATTTAAGACAACCAGCTGCTGCTGGATGTACCAGTGAATATTAGCATACAAATAAGAGTCGTGTCAATCCTCTCATCTGATCCAGCGAGAAAGCAAATAAGCTTATTTCCCAAAAAAATGTCAAACTATTCTTTTGATATTCATGCAAAGCATTTAGATATTATATAACAGCATTGAAGGTATTTTGAACCTCTTTAAATAATCTATTGTAGATAATTAATCAAGTTTTAACATTCTGCACTCATATATTTTCCCATGACTGTGTATTCAAATGCAGGGATAAAGACTACAGAGTTTCCTGGGTTCCAGTTAACATCCGTGGAAGGAATAAATAAATACTGACATTTGGGGAAGATTAAATGCAAGCATTCAGAGCCTTTTTCAGGCAACTCCCTCTGGGTCTTTTTAAGTCCCACATAATGACTTTCAGTCCCAGTTGGTCTCCTCCAGTGTCCAGACTGTAATGCGTAATATGAGCACAGGCACAGGGCAGTATTTTAAGTAATACTGGTGAAACTGGAAAAGTTCACTCAGAGTTTTTGTAGTTGGTGAACAGGTTGTAGAGAACTCTAAGGGTGGACTTGAGGTTCAGGTTGACAACATCTGTAAAACAAGAACGGAGACAAAGCAGAGATCATTAGAGTTTTGCCAAATATGAACCGCTTTGAGAAGTTTCTTTGAACACTGAGGCACAAAATAAATGGTCTGTGCTACCATAAAATCATATTTACAGTGCAAAGGAGCCTCTTGCTGTTTGAGTACATTCCATCAAAATGTGTAATTCTGGAAATGAACTAGAGCTTAAAATAGCTCCCAAGAATGATAATAATAAATGATTATTACATGATGTATTCTTACCAGGAGAGATTCAAAGGCACAAAAATACTTTGTTCTCTCCAGGAACCAAGATGCCCTACATACATGTTTATTTGCCTTTTTGTCATTGTAACTATTAGATGTATTTTAAGTTATTTTAGACAGGCACCATTTGTCGTGGCACAGACTAGTATGGCTTAAGCTTCTTATCATCTGCATCTCCTTGTTAGCTAAGGTGACAGTGTTGATATCATTAAGGGCTTTGGGATCTCGGCTTTAATTTATAATGAACCAGCAGATGTGCACAAACCTTTGCAAATTGTGAAATACAGTAACATACAGTATACTGTAGTACAAGTACAAGTACAGTCATGCTGCCACGAAGATAATAGTCATAATGATTTCAATCACTGCAAACCAAGTATGCAAGTAGTTTAGAAAAAAAGGCAGAAAGATGTTCGATGGAGGGACTGGAGCTTGCTTAGTTTAAGATTTAAATATTTATTTGTCACATGCACATTCGAAATGTGTGGAACAGAAACAGGGATACTCTCGACCACTCCGACGTACAACCAAGGATTGGTCAGATATAACTGGTTATAGGGTTGGACTAGCATTAGGGTCAGGGTTAAACATTTATTATCTACATTTATCCTGCTTTAAACAGACAGTGTAAAAGGGACAATAGACAGCACACTGTGCACTGAAGAGCCTAGTTGCCAGGCCAATAGACAATATATAGTGTAAGTGTAATGAAAACTGTATAGACAGCAGCCAAAAGTTCCAAAGGTATGTCCTGAATAAAACAAAAACATTTTGAGACCTGTAACATATTTCTATAATATCTCTGTCTGGATCTTAGCATATCAAAATACTGAAGTACTGCATTCTATCATGTAATCACTTCCAAATATTAATTATTAATTTGTCATATCATATAATAATAGAAGTTAATTTGTTCTAAGGTCATCCTATAGGGTGTCATCCATTCCACAAAACTGTCACAACACAATCACCACAAGCCCAATCCTATTAGCCTTTACTACTAGTTTACCACATTGTGAAAAGCCACTGACAGCAGTAGTCTCCTAAAAGGTTTTAGCAATGAATTTCTGAAAAATCTTTTCCAAAGACAAATTCAAATGATGCATTAGGGTACAGAAACCTCAAAAACAACAAAGCAGAATGACATTCAGGGGCCTCTTCAAGGGCTACCTGACAGAGAAAGCTGTCTGCAATGCAACAGAACCAAAAGGCACAGGACAAAAAAAAGGGATAAACAGCCCCCTGAGTAACCAACAAATACAAAAAGGGTCATAGGTTTTTTTTTTTTTTTTTTGTGTGTATTGTATTATCATATAAAAAATATGGTGCTTTACTTAAAAAGGACAATGAAATGTCAGCTCAAGGATGATTTAACTTAGCATCATCCATCAGTGTTATAGTTTAAAGGTGAGGCAAGGTTTCCATCTACTGGACAACCTGCAATATAACTGCCACTACAGGACATCAGCTATTCAACACTCCTCTGCAAGAAGTGGCTCCCTGTCCGAACAAGACATACTCTGAGTTAGCTTCCATACTGTAAATACTCCCCTAGAAAGTCAACTTTATGTCTTTTATCACATATATTTAATATAATGCAACTAATGCAAAATACCTTCTGGTCTGGCTTTAGGTTTCTTCAGACCTCCATCCTGCATCAGCTCAAAGGCAAATGACACATTGTGGACCTGAAGAGGAGACAAAATGGACACTGGGTTCACAGCTAAACAGGGACAAACCTTCTAAATTTCCAAAAGAATAAAACATTTGAGGGTGTAATCACCTTTTGTTCAAAGCTTTCGGGGGTTAGGTAGAAGTTGTACAAAGGGACGAAGTAGTCCTCCAGCAGCCCCATCAGTAAAATCAGATAAACTCCATCAGCGAACTAGACACAAACAGAGCAGATTGAATTATGACAGCACAACTGATATTAAAACTGCATAAGCAGACCAGAGTGGATTATATCTATTAGAAAATTACATTTCAAGAAGTAATGCATGCATACAGAGCAGAGCTAACCCTGTGATGGGTCTGGGGATAAACCATTAAAACTCATACCTGAGATTCCAGCTCAGTTACTTCAAGGTTTAACTTGTTCAGGTGTTTGTTCACAAAGGTGATGAGTGACTAGTAAAAAGACAAATTTGATATACTAAATAACTATTTAGTAATATAACTACAAAGTACAGATTTCTAGTAAGTATGCCATTTTTAATCAATGTAAAGACAATATCTTTTTTACCGTTTTTACCACATTAAGCTTGTCAGGTGCGTGATCCAGCAAAGTGTCAAATGCATCTCTCTCTGTTTTAAAGAAGGAAGAATTCCTTGATTATGAATTCTCAAACACATGGTTTGACATTTTGGGAAATGTTGAGTGTGTCACAAAGATGAAAAGCCTCTGTCCAGTCTGTCTAAGTCTGCAGCCAGCAGACAGCTTGGTTTAGCATAAAGAATGGAAACAGCCAAGCTCTGTCCAAAGTTATAAATAAAGAAACAGCATGCAACGACATCAAACGGGTATGTGGACTCACCAAATCTTCCCATCATCATTCTGAAAAAACAAAAAACACAAAAAGTTTTCCAGAGTGCAGGAATCTACTGCATCCTCATACTTTATATATGAGTAAACATGAGCTAATGAAGAAAACATAAATTGTATTAGCTCTTACTCTGTCGTACTCGTCAGCTGCTTGGTCACGACAGCAGTCTGCAGGATGCCCTCTCGTTTCTGTTCAGACATAACCAAAGTGGTGTAGGTTAGAAGAGGGAGTTATTTGAACTGTTAATGCAGAATGACTAAAAAACAAAAGATGATACAAACCAAAGGTTTTTTTTTTGCAGCTTCAAACTGTTTGTTAGTTGTTTCAGGGATCCATACAGGCAATTTATAAGATGAAATGAATGTGTTAAAATTTATTTTTAATTTATAAATAGAATTTTTGGTATATTTAGTGATATATGGTTATATCTATTACTACATCACTGCACTTGCCCGTATTGCGTGAGCTTAAGAAGACACCTTACCTTGACCACAACCACCTGCACAGAGACGTGCTCGGGCAGTCTGATGGGAGCCTGGAAGTGCATAGCGAGAGCCACCAGCAGATAGAGAATAGCCACCAGGTTCTTTGAATGGATCGCTGTAACAGTGAACGACAGGGAAACGTCTGTCATCTCGTTGGACTTGAGATTTAATATTTTTACAGCAACCCTGTTAGGCAATCTGTAATTGTGGCATTTAGGAGACAGGACAGAGCAAATGAAAGACACTGTAAGAAGTGTAGAATCCAATATTTCGGGGGCCTGAAGGTAAGATATTTTGCTGGTTCAAACTGAACCAGTCTTTTCTTTTCTATTCTGTTTATTTTATGTGTTTCAAACCTTGTGGCAGTGCCATACTAAATCCCTGGTGCACCCCTTCAAGCAGCAAATTACTAAAGTCGTAAAACTCACAGTCTACACTCCACTCGATGGTCCAGCCGTGAGGCCTCAGCAGTTCATTAACAGCTTCCAAAACCGTCTGAAGCTTCTGCTTCTGACCGATCTCCGACTGGGTCACCTCAGCCACGTTCAGCTTCCTGCCCGACAGCTTTTCTGTCGGTGTCAGAGGAGATACAACAATGTCAGGTCATATATAGAATAGTATCATGCAACACTGCTGTGTTGTCCTGTGCTATACTGAACAATTTGAGCTTCAAAGATAACTCCTAAAGAACTAGGGGGCTTAGAATAAAAGGAATAGATGAACTCATACATAGATGTTGTCTTCATAGCCGAGGAAATATGATGAAAAACAGTGTCTAAGTTGGAAAAAGTGCAGAACACAATGTTTTTCACGCTTGTATTACTCTTGGGAAAGCAAGGACATGCTGATCTTGAAAATGAACAAATGTGGTGGCTGCAGACAACAAAGATGACTTGGAAAAGGATAAAAGAGGCTTATCTCAAGAGCGTGGGTTCAAATTTTATAAATAACAAAGAACCAGCAACACTGAAAAAAAAAAGGACTTCAAAACGGGCACTGATGCCATAAAAGCCTGAGATTACATAAGGTGTAAAAGTGATAAAGGAGTGTGAATGCTAAAAACAGAGCTTTAACACAAATGAAGAAATCACACCTCATTTTACAAAATGTGTCCTGCTGTGTGTTTTACAAGTGCAGTTTGCGGCGCTTCTACAACAAATGTAATTCCATGTCAGCCCTGCGTCACATCAGCTGGCTTTTAAGAAATAATAATCCAAGTCCTTGATGTTTTATTCTTGTACATGTTTGACAGATAATGAGTCTTTTCGTCAGGTTGGAATAATTAGCTGGAATTTGCACAAGGGACAATAAGACGGAGCAGAGAAGAAGACGAAGGAGAAACCCATCAGGGTGTGGAGTTAAAAAAAGAGAGGAGCTGAACAGGGAGTTTGACATCATGAGTTCTCCATCTGACCACACACAAAAAACACATTAAGTCAGTCAAGATGGAGAATTTAGGAATTTATATAATAGACAAATTCTATACAGACACGTGTGACATTTAACCACTAAAATTTAATAGATTTTCAAATAAATGTCTTTTTATTACTGTCACTGTACAATCTAAAAATGTTCATTTTCAGCCTGTTGTAACAAACTACAGACACAAGGAGGAAGCTCTGGACTAAACTAAAGATTATTAGACACTAGTGAAAACACATTTATCACAGTAGTGTCTGCTGCTATAGGTCTGTAATTGGTCACGTTTTCAATAAAGTGTCCTTTAAAAAGAAACTTTACTAGGAGTAATTATCAAAGTATGTTTTTTTAGAGATAATTTTTTTGGCCTTTTAACAGCTTGACAGTAGAGAGGCAGACAGGAAATGGGGGGAGGGGGTAACATGCAACAAAGCATAGTTTACATCAATTTACTTCGACTGATACTCTAAATTAACGTACAGCTGTTACACAGGAGAGTAGGGACATGAAATGTTGTGTTTAATTGCCGCATACTGCCAGTTTAACATTTACTGAAATGTTTTCTGACACAGACGTTCGTCAGGCACCAAACTCACACACATTCACATAACATTGTGCCACAGGCTGCACCATAAATTACTGATGGTGTAATTGCCCCAGCTGTTTGTGATTTGACTCCCTCATGCTGACACAGTTGAGAACAGAAAATCATAACTACGACTACAAGTTCTCAAAGTGAAGTCCCAGACATTCTGTCTAAAAAAAGTGTCAAAGACAAGTTTCTTACCAAACAACTTCTGGAGCACTTGTCCATCGTAACAGTCCTCCTCCAGGTCTTTGACTATGATCCTGTCTTCTTCCAACTCACTGTTGATCCAGTCGATCAAGACCTGAACACACATCACAATACAATGAACCCATTTTATTCATATTTGACTGCTGATCTCATGACAAATCATCAAATCATGATATCTACCTTCAGCAGGTCTTTAAATTTAAGATTTTCCCGTGACGTTGGATCTAACATGATCCTCTCTGTGTTTTCCTCTGATAAACACAATGAGAGACAAATAAACGTGAATAGAGGCTTATAACAACATTCATTTTCTTCAGTTTTATCTCAACATTTGGATAAGACATATTTTTATGTCACATAACACAAACCTGGAGACACAAAAACAAACATGCAATGTCCCTATCACCCTGTTTCACATTTTGCCTGAAGCCAGAGGCGTAGCCACTCCACCCACTTTCATTTCCTACTCCTCTACTGTCACCATTAGTCAACATGTTACACTGATATTACCCTTTGTGATCTCAGTAACAGTCAGTCAGCTGCAAAAAAACAAACCGAAAAACTGTTCTTTATATGTGCATGTGTGTGTTTCTGCTATGTGTGTATATACCCAGCAGTGTGTCCTCTGGATGGATGTCTACCCCTGTGGGAAGCATGGGAGCATTAATGGCATTCTTCCCCTCCTCGTGTAGATCGCTGACTGAAGAGAAAACAACAGAGAGGGAAAAAAGCTTTTTAAGAAACATGTCCAAGGTACAAATCAACAGCACAGCACTTGGTCTTAAATCCTAAAGTAATTGATTTAATGGATGTTCTGAGTATACAGAGAAGGACAAGCAGGGAAGAAAAAAGGAGAGGAGTAAAAAAGTAAAACGCTTGTTGTGTGACTGCTGACCATATCTGTGCACAATCAAAACACACACAAACAAAAAAAAGTGTGAATTTGTTGGAACTGCTCCAGTTCTACAGAAACTACTTTAGTCACTTCCTATATTTAGTGTGGGACAGAGGGCTATACTTTGGTATATTTGTAGGATATTTATGCTTTATACCTTGGTAATTACGTTGATATTTTAAATTTCTGCTACTTTATATCTCTGCATCATTTTATTTCATGGAGACACTTTGCACTTTTTATTATGTGACAGCTGCAGCTACTGTTTGCTTTGCAAATTAAAATTTAAACTGTTTTGGGCATGAGAACAATAAACTACAACTTTTAAAGTAATCACACAGTTGACTCTGCATCTCTAAATGGCATAAACAAACTTCTGAGGCGAGCATTTACTGCAGGGCAGTTGTATTTTTAAATTGACATGCTAATTTTACTTAAATAAAGGATGTGAACACTTCCACCATTGCTCACTAATTACAGCACTGTGAAAAGTGTTTTTTATGGAATTCACAGGAAACAATACTTTACAGACTCCACTTGTTTAAATGTTTATTTGTAACTGTACTATCTGGATGAGATGGGACTAAATGACAACTATGAACTGACCCAGGTCAGATAATTTAAGCACTCTTTATGGAGATTAATGTGAATGTATTCCATCTACTCACTCTTCATCGAGAGGAAGAGTGCAGTGTTTGACAAGGTTACTGAATGAAATGCCTTCCCAGGGTATTTGAGCTATCACACATCTTCACTTCCTCATGTTTTCTCCTCCTAAAGTGTATGTGAGTAATCAAGTCATTTTAGGACTTTGCACTAAATGCTCACTGTTAACTTATGAAAGACTTTATATATATATATATATATATATATATATATATATATATATATATATAACATATGGTTGGAATTTGAATTTAGTTTGAAACTGGGGACGTTCAAGTAGATTTAGAGGTGACTGGACACACGAACGCACAGAGTCTAGCTTTGAATAAAATCAATTTCTGCTGAGACACTTTCATTTCTAAATGAAAAAAACACCCAGGGGATTTAAAGCCTTTCTTCCACTAATGGCCATATCCCTTTTATCATCCTGCATTTCAATTTGTAAGACTTGCATCAGGCTGAACCACAATCAATGGTCTGAAATCAATCATTTCATTGACCTGCTTGCTATTTATAAATCCTGCGAGAGGAACCACAGTGTGACAGAAAGAGAGGTTTGCACTTTAAACCTTTCCCCATAAAAAGCATGTGAAATCAATTTTTCTAATGGTGCATATAATGAAACAAAATCCAGAGCAGTGTGTTTACAGTATAAACTGATCACAATCACATCTTCAAAGCATCTACAAAGAGAGGATATTCAGACTTGCCCTGGTAGGAGGGGTCCCCACAGAGCCTATCTATCTGATTCAGGCTTCTTATAAGAGCTGAATACCGGCTCAATCCCTAAATCTCACTACAGATCAACAGCGTGCTTTGTAATTACAGAGCAGGCTTGATGGATTTCATCATAACTGTGCTGCCTCCTCACTCTATATCCACAGCGTTACAGCTTTTGAACTGGACTGGACAGAGTGAAGTCTGTGTTAGAATGGTAAAACTACACATTGGAATATATTTACTACAGCACATTAATGCAAAATGCTACATGGAAATAAACATAATTTCTCTCACCAGTTTAGAAATACAACAGCAAGCTCCATAATACAAATGTAAAGCACATTTCACAGTGGTTTCTCACAGCATATTTTAAGCCACAGCGCACTAAGGTAACAAGACCTTCTTCCCCATTTCAACTTACAAGTTCCTCAAAGACAGTGAATAAAACCAAATTACCTTGCTTCTTCCTCTTGGTCCCACACAGCAGGCCTGCCATATCTCTATTATAAATATGCAGATTCCCGCTAACGGCAACAAGTGAAAGTAGAAAATTAATTGTATGTGTGCTGTTAGTGTGTATGTGTCTGTGAGTGAATCACAGTCGGTGGGGTCTGAGCAGTGGCAGGGCGTCATCACGTGTTTATTTCTGTCCCAACCCTCCACCCAACCACTGCAGTTACCGGAGACACCGGAGACACACTAGGGTTTGTATGTGTGTGTGTTGGGTGGACAGGAGGGGGATCTCACACTGGACATAGGGTACGAAAGCAAACGAGTAACATCTGGGACACGGGACAGAATGATAGTTACAGTGTCGACTAAATACTGATTCTCTGTATCATGTGTTTCATGGATGCAGCAAAGTGTTGTAAACCTCTTAAGAGTATTTTTTAAATCACAACAGTTGGTTTTGTTGTCTTACTAATCATCAGTTAAGTGGGTGAATGCACAACAGTATGAGGGAATAGACTCATTTCAGTGAGTAACTCTCTCTCTATGAGCACTAGAACTGAGTTTGAATATGTTCTGCTGCAGAGGATAATCAGGGGACAAGTGGCTTACCATGGCACAAGGGAAGATATAAATAATGTGGCAGCATGAAGAAGGCAGACTGGACCTTAAATATAGCTCTAGTTATTTACACCAACACAGACACCGGTCAGTAACCGCAGCCAGGAGATGACAGCATCACTATGTTCCACGGGGCCTTCAGCAGCTCTTCATACATTTATTGTTGTAATTCTGTTTTTCCATAGTGTACTTCTACTTCTACTTCTACTTCTATTTCTGTTGCATGACAATCTGTCTGTCCCTCTTCCTCCTGAGCTCTTCCCTTACAAAGTTAAACGATAATGAAAGTCGAATGTTGTGCGAGCGAACACAAATTTGAAATCAATATTGACATTTGAGAGTTTAGACAAATAGATGTCATTATTCATTTTCTACATAAACTCATAAAAGCTTAGTTTTTATAAGCTAAATATTGTTAAGAGTTGCAGAATACTCTCTGCTGTACAACATCAGTCAACATCTGTTCAGTATATTGATGAATAAAACAGAACAACATCACAGTTCACAGATCTGCTTGAATAATAGAGTAACTGTAGTTTTTAAATGTTTGAAATATCAGTGAATCTCTTGAATAATGACTTGGAATCAAAGCATTAAGTCTAATTTTAAGCATAATTTAGCATTCGGATTATTTTTTTATGACTTGTGTTTGCATATAGATGCTTTCAGAGCTTACAACACAAGTAAAAGAGCAAAATATGCAAAGCGAGAGTGTAAATATACGCGGTGTACTTGTACTTAAATGTCTTAAATTCTTTCCACCAGAAAAAATAAATCAAGGATAGAAAAAGTGATGACTTACGATTATTAGCATCCATCTTACAGCTCGTATTTTAGTTATTTATTTGTATTTTCAGAGTGTGAATGTGGAGTTCTTCTCTCCTCTCCGTCTTTGTAAAGCAAATATCTTTTGGGCTGTCACTAAACTTCTATTGTTACTGTTTAGCAGTACAATAGGAGCTTGTCAGGGAGATGCAGACTTCCTCTCTGTTTTATCGGGATTTTAACATCATCTTTAAAAACTAGCCCAAAAACCACAGGGATCTCCTTTTATATTTTGTCAAATATCCTGTTCTATCACTTTTGAACACAAGGGGAAGTGGAGCCTAGTGTTGTACTACAATGTGTGCGTGTGGTTGCTAAGCAGTGTCAACACACTTTCCTTATGGAACAATGCAATTCATGATTATTCAGAAATTGCGTAGCAACTCGTGTGTTGGGTGTTCCCTGTAAAGAAGGCGAGAGCTACTGTACCACACCCGAACGTAACCTCACACTATAACCACATATAAGGGAAGTCATACAGTCTTCTTTTGGTGAACTGTTTTCAAATTCTAACATAAGTGAGATGAACCGTTATAGTTATGTTGCTTTAATCTGAGCTTTAACGCCGTTTGACCACACAGGGGCACTGCACCCTCACTCTGCTGCACTCGACTGAAAAGCACATCACCTCTGCACCGATGGGATTCCCCTTTGTTTATACTGCAGAATTCACTACCTACAGCGACGACTTCAAAGTCTAAGCAGGAAGACAATTATTGAAACTCCCTCATTACACCAGAACCCCACCTCTCGGTTATCATCTAATTAACCCACAGCCTGGGCGGTTTCTCGTTTAACCCTTCACATCCTCAGGAACCTGACTATTTCGTCTGCAACTAGCAAACAAAGGTAAAATGTTCAAACTGTTTTTTTTAATTCTATTACATTTAAAGAGCTCTACTGTGCAGTCTGCATCACATTCTAGCTCTTAACTGAAGCTTTGTGATGAGATCAAT
The DNA here is from genome assembly GCF_900324465.2 of Anabas testudineus. Taxonomy (NCBI): domain Eukaryota; kingdom Metazoa; phylum Chordata; class Actinopteri; order Anabantiformes; family Anabantidae; genus Anabas; species Anabas testudineus. The sequence goes on from NC_046615.1 coordinate 18,074,952, forward strand.
ATCCCAAAAGTGTGACAATGAAGTCATCTTTGAGAAATCTGCCACTATAATAAACATATGAGTTCCAGTTCATCAACCACTATACTTTAAAACTCATTACACCAACACCAAGCCTGCCAAGTTTGGCCTCTTCATCTAAATTAAACTTTTTTTTTTTTGCTGCACAGTCAGACTGTTTCACCAATGTTATTAACATATAATTTACAAGTGTGTGGTCCTTGCTGCTGTTTATAGTCATTTGTCATTTCGCGTCATTGGACATTTTGCTTCTCTTTATGGTTTTTGTGTCCATTTGTTGTTATTCTGCCCGTTTGTGTTCATTTCTTTCTCCTTGTGGTCATATTTGTCTGAAATAATTCAAACATATCATGCCAACATTTAGCCTGACATATTTTACACCCCTGGGGAGGTTGTGCCCCTCCGTTGGAATTTAAAACGTGCAGCCAATCACTAATGTGTTTGCTGCACAGTGAGACTACCCCACCTATAAACAACCATAAACATATCATCCAAAATGAGTGGAAACACCCGAGCTTTGGGAGTAAACTATTGAATTGAAACACCTCTGTCCTCCTGCTGGTGGCCCTCCTTTAATGGAGAATACAAACACATGCCTGACACACACACACACACACACACACAGTGAGGTGTTGAACCTTGCAGCTGTCTCCTTTCCCAGACAGCGACTAGTCTGTGGGAGGGCAGAAAATAGTTTGGTCAACAACTGGGAAAACTGGGACAATAAAGTAAGAGTGCTGTGAAACCTAAAATACAGTAAGGACTGTAACCCTCTTACCTTTATCTTCATAACCCTGAATTCCTGTCACCAGTTGCTGACTGTACTTTCTATTTGTGTTTATTACCTCACGTTGAATGCCTGTGGAGCTGCTGAGAGGCTTTGTCTTAGATATTTTGCTCGTCTTCTACCTCGTTTTGGATGAAAGCATCTGCCAAATGACTCAATGTAATGTAAAATGTAAGATTTTCTTACAATTATAGAAGCAACAAAATCACACAAGTGTTCAAAAGTTAATTAGGAACATTATATCTATTATGCAGTATATATATATATATTAATGTATTATACAAAGGGAAGCTAAAACCACAAAGTCATAATGAGCTGAGAACCAGGAGGGAGGTATGTGTGTATAAATGTTAGAAATCATGTGTACAATTCATGACTGATATAACAGGACAATACTCGAGTAGCGCATCATGTGATTGCAGCACCATGGACAGAAACACAACAAGGAGAAACAAATCCAGGCCTCTCATAATAAATTTATAAATAAATAAATAAATAAATAAAATAAAATAAAAAGCTGACCTTCTTTGGACTTTTTCTTGCGCGCCAGGGTTCCTCCTAACCTTCCCAGGAAAGATTCGTCCTTTTTCATTTTTGCGCTCGTCGCAGTCAGAGACATGTTTTCAGTGTGTGTGTGGATCCAAACTGAGCTGGGAGCGTTTTGTATCTCAGCTGCTAGTAATGTCACTCCTTCCTGTGATGCGTTCAGGAACCGGTAGGCCCTGCACGACCCAATCACAGCGAAAAGACACGAAGGACACGAACCCACAGGGAGCAGGGCAGAGACGCTGGTTCGGCATCATGACTCACATGTGCTCCTCTGTTTGGAGACGTTTTACCACAGCGCCACCTGCAGGATCGGTGAAGAGTCTCTCCTTCCTACATCATTACCGTGTTTATATAAATGAGGGAACCAAAAAGTCAAACACCTCTGCGCATGACGCACTGCAGCACGACTCCCCCACCTACTGTGGCCTCAGTATTAAACATGTAGTTCAATCATCACCTGACAGTTTCCAGCAAAAACCGAGAGATGATAGCCTCATAAAAGTAGAAATAAATAAAATTAAGCACTTTAGATTAGATTAGATTTTCATGTAGAGCTTTTATTTGCAGTGGAATATTTTGTATGTTTTTTGTGATTTTAACTTTTTTAAATGATTAAAAGATGTTAATATATTGTTAAATGTGACTATGTAACAACACACAGACAGTTTGCCACAGAATACCCATTAAACGCAGTGTTTAGGGAGATGAAATAGTGAAGTACATTATCAGTAATAATTCAATTATCATCACCATTAAAAAAAACATACAGTCGAGAGGTTCTTAAAGCTGCTGTAGATTCTCTGCACTTTTCTGATGCTCATCTACAGACTATAAGAGATCCATTAATCCTTCATCATCTGGCTCATCTCACTTCTCCATGATTTCTAATTTCATATAACGCTGATACAAATTTTAATGGTCTGAACATTAGTATTAAAAATATGATGTTTGTCCAGTAATGATGGAAATAAAACCACACAGCATTAAAATGTACTTGATTGTTGTGACACAGTATTTTAATATAACAAAAACAAGATATAAACGTAGAAAAACACTGTTTACTTTTTTTTTATAAACAAAAGTCCTGTTTGAACATTAAAACCTGGAAAAAAATAAAAAACCTTATCAAAACATTTTACTGACATTGATTGCTACAGCTGATTTTTATTTTACAAACAGGAGCAGGATCATCTTCAGTGCTCACCACCTCCTCCAGTATCTTGTGTTATTCTTTAGAGACAGAAATTTGAATTAATTCAATGAAGTTAGTTTTCAAAGCTCTGTGGATGTTACATTTGTGTAACTGAGTGATGTTGCTTTCATGAACTCACCTGTGGTCTGCAGTAGTTTCCAGTCAGCTTTCAGTCTTTGTCTCAGGTTCTCCACCGCCTCCACATCCTCTGGTGGAGCAGCATGGAGCTGCCCCAGAGAGGGGGCAGCATCCCCGAGAAGGGAGGAGCACGTGGGGTCAATACATGTCCTCTCATCCTCCTACAACAGCCAAAATGAAATAATTAACACTTGTACTTCGACACTATGAAGAAATGAGCAGGGATTTACTGCACTTTATGACCCTAGCAGCAGCCTTCTGACCTGCATGAGCACCAGTATGTGTCCCTGAGCGAGGCCCTGCAGCAGCCCTGTTAGCTGTTGCCACACGCTGTCACATATGCCGCTACCTGGAGTTTGAACCAACAGAACCAGACTGGGGTCGTACTCGTACCCCAGAGGGAGGAGGAGGCCCAACACGGCCTGTATGAATCCTGATGCATCACTGCAGCCCTGTGAGAGGACGGATATATAAAACTAAGCTCTGAACTACGTAACAAAGGAGTAATAGAGAGGTAGCATCCAGTCATACATACAGTGACAAATCCTCTGCATTGTGATATCTACTCCTGTAACATACATTACCTTCTTCAGACACACAGGAATTAAATATTTGCATTCCTGTTCCTCTGACTCTTTGCTGCTGAAGTGCACCACAAGTGTTTTCCTGAAGATGATAACAACTGTCATCACACTGTAGCAGAATCATTAGTGAAGAACATGTTTATTCACAAAGTCTAATTTAAGAAGAGCGAAAAAGATTTTCACCCATCATCTGTGCCTCGATGTGGGACGATCCCATCTCCAACACACACAACTAAAACCCTGCAAAAGGAGAAAGTGGCATCAAATCAGACTCTTTGTCACAGTGAATTAGCCTAAGTAAGATCCATTTTAGTTTACATGTAGGATTTTTAAAAGAAATGCTTCTTTTACTGTGAGATAAGATTTATTATAAATCATCTATGTCATATTAAAACATATGATACAGTCAGTGCACGTAGGTGTTAGATCTACATTACTATACCGGTTGCTAAGAGCAGTTGTAGCATGCTGGGCCACACATCTCATCGCCATGGAGACGTCACGGACCAGCGCCAAACCACTGCAGATCTGAGAGGCAGCAATTAAACGTAATGATATCAGGCTGCAGCTAATGTTAGCAGGTCAGCAAATAAATTACTGTAAAGCAGATCACGTGTCAGGACTACCTCATTCTTCTCCATTTTATCAACAAGGGCAATAAGACTGGAGAGTGTGACAGCATCTTTGTCATCTGCATCTTTGATGAAATTCTCCCTTATTGTGGAAAAAGAAAGCACATTTACGATTAATGTATATTTTAATGAACCTTTTGAGAAAATAATTGGAAATTAGTTTGATTACTGTGGATAATTTTCGTTAAAATGAACAATGTCTGCATACCTGAGTTTCTGGACAACAAGTGGGTCAGGATCCTCTGATAAACTGAAGTGTTTACATCTATCCGGGCAAGCCACTCCGTCAGGGAGCACGACAGCAGTGCGGGTAGGAGGAGTGACTCGTTTCACAGGCTGTGGCCACACCATTGCTGCTATGAGTTTCTCTTTTTCCACTTCATCCAACTTTTCTTCTTCTTCGTCTTCTGCTAATTTAATCCGCTTGGTGCTGATGTCAGAGGTGGGTAGATCAGCTGCAGAAAACAACAAAATTAAAATAAGAAGATATCTCCATTTCTCCTATGCTATTTTATTCTATAATCAGCGCAGTGTTATTTTAAGAATAGCCCAAAACAGACTTATGTGGATGTTATACCTGCATGTTTGAGACAGGACCAGTACTTTCGATGTGCTGATCGGACACACTGAAGAGACTCAAGAGCACTGAAAGAGAAAGATGATTTCAGGTTTAAAAACTCAACACACGCACGTTACAAATTTGAAACTTAAATATCACAGACAGTGAGACAGACCTATTACAGGGGCCTTCGAGGTTTGCAGGCCGTGGTGCAGGATCTCCAAGCAATGAGTGAACTGTCTGACACACAGACTGGGCAAGGGACTTCAAGTTGTACCCTCCCTGAGAAGATGCACGCAGTATCAACTTTACCGCTTCTATATCACGTGGACGTGGTACTTTTGAATATAAAACTGTAAAATATGTTTGAACCAAACAGACACTAGTGTTTTCAATCACTATGGTTATTTTCCAAAAGGATACAGTAGTAAGAATAAATAAGGTATGACGGTATATGGAAGGAAAAACAATTGTGTTTTGTGTTGATTTTAATTAGGTGTTAAGTAATTAAGTGTCATGTAGCTTGATATAAACAAACTGACCTCCAGCACAGCACACAGTTTGCCTCCTGCAAGGTTCATCAGGAGGTGGGTGAGGTGGGCAAAGATGTCTGGAGTAGCACACATTTCCCCCTGAGAATGCAGACAATCACAAAAATCAGTTACTACATGAAGTATTATTATAACAACACTGCAGCTGTATTTCAAACTGTGTTCATTTATATTTAGTACCTCTGGGTCACCAATGGCTGAGTCAAAACCCGCACACACGAGCACCAAGTCTGGGGAAAACTGTGACAAAAAAAATCACATGTTCATTAATCATGTCTAACACACGACGCCGCCTGTTAGTGGAATGTGAATTTTTTTTTCTCACCTCGTATGCCACTGGCAGAAGGACGTGAAAGAAGATCGAAAGATAGTCACTGTTCTGCATTTTCACCTTAAGGAGCATAGGGAGAACTCATTATTTAACACAGTCACACAGACAAACGTGCAACCATCAGTATTGAAAGGATCAGTTAATAATGGTTAGCAGATTGAAAATAAATGACTTAAATAATTTTCCTCTAACATTTTTTGTAGTATGTTCTAACACATGTAAGCCCATTAGTTACAATAGTGACTGTAAAAGAGATTTTAAATCTCTAAAAAGCTACCGTATGATGCACTGGTGTATTTAAAGCTACACTGAAGTAATAAAGGGTCACAATTTAATACAGTATGTGCAGTGTCACAAGTTTAGTCTCAACTGTCACAGGACAAGAACTGTTTACTTCCTGGTTTCACCATGAGAGGAGGATGGCTGCAATAAAGCTTCCATACAGATAATAGAAAGGTGTGTTAACATAAAGATAGGTTAAAGATTGTTGGTACGTTTCACCTATAAGGTGTCTAGCATTAATACATAAGTCCTTTGAATTATTAAATTCTGCTCAGTGTGGACATAACACAAATAAACATGTTGACAGCAACAATACTGACACGCAGTGCATCTAGGTATACACATATTTATACACATATGCTCTCTTCCAAAAGTACTAGCATTGCACGGCTAATTCATTTATGTTTGCTGTACACTCAAGACATTAATTTAAGACTAAGTGATAGCACTTCTGCTTTTTGTTGCCTCGTATTTATGGACAAAAGTGTTGGAACAAATAGTTTTAGAGTACATAAAAATATATATTTGTCTCCAAATCACTTGTTTGCATAGTTACGCTACATTTAAATGTGTTAATAACTGGTCTGGGATATATAACAATTTTGATGGCTAGAAGTAATATATTACAACGTCACAATTGGGTCATAACTGTGACCAACCATAAAAAACATTTTCACATTCTTTCCTTGAAAATTTAATTACTTTGTTTTTTTGTTTGGGGAAAATTGAGATTAAATTGATTCAAGCATAAATCCCATTAAGAGTTTACTTTTCGTTATCTTCTTTAAGTCTAAACAAAGTCTGTGGCTAGCAAAACCATTGTGAGCCAATTAAAAAGTAACCTGTAATACATACCTAATATATGTATGTTTGTATGTATGTGAACTGCATTTCTGTGATTTTTTACCTTGTTCCAAGGTACATTTATAGTTGATCCGGCCCCTTTCTCTTTCCCGACGACGTCAAAGTCAGATTCTCTGAGATTAGGCCAGAATTTCTGGTGCTCGTAACGGTGCCATGAGAAGTAGAGCACGCTACAACAAAATGTGATGTGAAAAATTTACAACATGGGAAAACAAAATCAATAAAATTAAGGTCTTTTCCATCAGCAAACGCTCACCTTGGGTCATCTTCAAAACTGTACTGCACCCCTTGACCGTGATGTATATCCCAGTCAACTATCAACACCCTGAAAAAAAATAAAAAAAACCAAAAAAAACTAAAACACAGACATAAATAAACATATAGAGGCACAACTGGTACAGTAGATCTTATCAGAATAAACAAATAAACCAATAGTACCTTTGGTTTAGTAATAGTTACCTTTTAACTCCATATTTTTGTTTGACATATTGAGCTGCTATAGCCACATTATTGAAGATACAGAAACCGCTGGCAGCACTGCGCATACTGTGGTGGCCTGGTGGTCTGTGACAGAGAAGTATAAGTGTAATTGCTTTGTCATTTAGTCTTTACAAAGAACAATGTGCACATATATTTGCTCTGAAAGAGAATCAAAAGTAGTCTTCCCTCAGTGATTAACAGTCTCACCTGACCAGAGCCAGGCCATTCCTCACCTTCCCCGTCATAACATTGTCAACCAGTTGCAGTGTGGCACCTAGGGCCAGTTTAGCACAGTGATAAATGTTCTAGGACAGCAGAAAGTGGGTTGATTAGCAAGGAGTGAAAATGACCTTTCATCAATACAACTTAAGATTCATTCCAAAAGAACAAACGTGAGATATATCATACTGCGATAGAGTAATAAAGAATTCAAAGTTTAGGACTAACTGGGTGAAAGTAAACGTCACCATACTGCAGGGTGAACTCCTTCAGCTCCTCTAGAGTCATGTAAGGGGTCTTCTTCACCGCTTCCAAGTATTCCTCACTGTTGGGAGCATTAAAGTATAAAGAACATGCAGATGACTGATTTGAACTGATTTTTCACATCCATGACCTGAATTAAGTTAAAATAAGGAGCTTTTTTTGTCCACGCAGACCTGTGAACCAGCAGGATGTCTGCATCTGTGGCCTCTCGGACAGGTATGGAGACGCAACGATCAGCCAGACCATTCTCGACCAAAGCTCCATAACTCACCACCAGACGCTCGGGCACTTCAATCTTACATGCTGGACTGGAGAAAGATAAACATATCAAACAAGTGAGTTTAAATTATGTCTTGTATTTTGTATTGTAGATGTGTCTGTGAAGTAGTGAATCCTCACTTGTAGATCTGTGTCTGTGACTGGACAGTCAAGTGCGTTTGTGTGTATGTAAAATGTTAAATTTTAAATGTTGTTGTTAGCTAATTTAAATACAGTGGAAGCTGTAATAGTAAAATAAGTTGCAGTCTTCTACTGTACAGTGAATACCTGCTAAAAGTAAAAAAAGAAGTAGAAATGAATCAAACTAATTCAGTGGTAGGATAAGAAAAAACACTTCCACTGACAGTATTCATAAAAACAAGTCAATATAAGAAAAAGTGAAATGTCAATTTAAAACAGGAATCACACTTAGTGTTTAACAGGTACTGGGGATTTCCCACTAAAAGTATTTCTGTCATCACACTTAGACAGCAAATGTATGCAAATATAAGATGGTATTCACACCTCAGTGTTTTTACTAAACAAAAGGAGTGAGAGTTTAAAACATCTGGAGCTTTTAGGTTGTTATTAGGGAAAAACAAACTTGGCCTTGATAGAAACCACAGAATGAATAAAGAGTCCAGTTATGTGGTTTAATTTGCTTCTGGATGACCAACAGAGCAACAATAAGGCTGACACTGTTTACGGGATAAATACTATGTGAGTAGATGTGATAAGTTTAGGTTAAATAAGTGAGAAACTTTACTTCACAACAGAAATGCTAACATTAAGTGAGCTAACTGCGAGTGCTCCCCACTAACTGACCGGACTAGCAACAACAAGCGCCAACTTTAGTTCCTGCTAACGTCATCTAGCTAACGTTACAGAGAGTGTGTTTATTTTAAGTAAAGGTTGAATTGATTACTTATATAGTTAAGCTAATATTTAATTCCCCCAAAATAAAACGTTCGTACGTACTCAACCCAGAGCAGCTTGTATCTGGTCATCTCTTCATCATAAATCAACGCTGTTCCCATGTTTACGAGTTAACTAGTTGTCCCACAGCAGCATATGAGGTGAAGATGTCTGCAATGCAATGGTTTCTTCCTGGTGCAGACTGTTTCTAAACCAAACTGTGCATTAATTTATCTACTTATAACGAAAAGTGCAGATTATAAACCAGTGGTGGAAGTAGGTCACGTTTAAAGTGCGAGCAAACCATCTTCTTCTTGATGTTGATGGTGGTTCGCAACCATAGTGTAGTGCAACACTGCCACCTACTGTATGACTCCGGAATCTAACTTAGTTTTAATTCTAACCTTGAATCCTTGTTTTCTTTGTGTTCTCTCTCTTCTTCCCACTGCTTTCCCCACTTTTCTTTCCCTCTATGCTTAACTAGAGTCTTACAATAAAGAAAAATAATACAACAAACAAAATAATATAACAATAATAACAAACCAATAACTAATATGAGTTTACCAGTCTCTTATTTTAATTAAAAACAACAATAACAATAGTGCAACACAATATCAATAAACAACTCAGGATATATTACAAACAGAAAATATAGAAACAGCTCATGTGACCAAAAGTATTTGGTCTAGATGGAGTAGTGGTGTTTTTCCTGTGGGAAATGTTTGGATCGGAGGCAGGAATTATGATATGACCTCATGAATGTTCACATGCTGAAAATGTTTATTTAGTAAATACTTGAAATAGTTTGTAATTGAATTCAGTTCATTGTAGAAGTTGATTGTCTTTAACAGCAATGCTACTGTCAGAAAACTGAATGACCTCACACTTCAAGGTTAAATTAGATTTAAGTAGGTTAATTTTTCCCATAATTAAACTGTAAGCCATGGTTCCTGTAACCTTTCACCCTTCAGTCACCATAACCTCCTCTGTCCTATCTGCCGTTTCCTCCTTAATTCTTATGGGTGAAGCTGAGCTCTTTTTCCCTTCCTCTCTTTCATCCTTTGTTCCCTCCTCTACTCTTCTGCTCATCCTGCAAAACGTGAAGAGAACACCTCTGCATCTCTTCCTGAAGGACGGGTCACAGGCAGCATACAGGACAGGGTTCAGGCAGGAGTTGAGGTATGCTAAACAGGTGACGTAAGGGTGAGCGGCGAGCAAAATCTGATCTAAAGAGCAAGAGTAAGGGACATAATTAAACTCCAGCAGCATGGACACAGTCTTATTAACATGCAGAGGCAGCCAGCACAGGAAGAACGCCATCACTAACGTGACAATAACCCTGAGGAGTCGGCGTTGACGCCTGCGATCAGGACGAGGGCCCTTTCCAAAATGTCTGCTCAGAAGCTGGGCCAGTGAGCAGTAGCAGACCAGTAGAATGACAAGAGGAAGCAGGAAGCCAATTAGAGTTGATTTAAGACTCAAGGCAGCTGCCCACCACATCTCTGCCCTCTCCTTTTCTGCCCCCTCCACCTCTGCTCCTATCAGCATGGAGTAATCCATCTGGCAGGACAGGAAGACTGGTCCAGATTCAGAGTCTAGCTCCACCTCCTGGACAGAGCGCAGCAGCAAACCAGGCAATGCCAGGACTCCCGCCAGCACCCACACTCCCCCAAGTATCCATAAAGCCCTGCTGTTGAAGCTCTGGGGGGCATGGTGGCTGGAGTGGCGGCGTCCGGTCAGAACCCAGTACCGCTCCACACTGAGCATGCTCAGGCTGAATACGCTGGCGTACATGTTGAGAGCAGTGAGGAAGCTGCTGAGTTGGCAGAGGGGTTGCCCAAAGGGCCAGTGGTAGCCCATAGCTGTGTAGACTGCCCACAGAGGTAGAGTCACCAGGAAGCAGAGGTCAGCTAAAGCTAAGCTGGCTATCAGAGAGTCTGTCAGCGAGCGTGAGGGACGAGGGATGGAGGGAGGAGACGAAGAGGAGGTGGAGGAGTGAGAGGAGTATCCACAGTTTTCTTTCTTCTTCTGAGGAAAAGAGTCATGGTGAGCGCGTCCAGCTCTGTTAATGTTCTCCTGTCTGGTACTGGTGCAACAAAAATGTTTGATTCCCGTTTGTTTGTCATCCCCAGCTCTGGTTCTTCTCCCCTCGACTCTGTCCAGGTAGACCCAGAGCACCAGGGCATTGCCGAGGCAACCAACCAGAAAGGCCAGCAGGTAGACGGAAGGGATGATGGAGAAGGAGGGAGACCAGTCGGTGTAATCGCAGTGGAAGAAGGGAGAGGGAGAGGGAGAAGGGAAGGTGAGGAAGTCTGCATCTGGCGTCTGCACATCCATCTCTCTTGTTTCTATATCAAATGAATTTCCATTAAAATCACTGAAGGTTTCAGTAGTTTGCTGGTATCTTCTTGTTTTCTCTGTCGATGTTCTGAAAACAGAGTGATAAGTAAAGTTATTCATGTGTTGTGTACACAACCATTCTTTTAACAACAAATCAAAGTTTAACACAGTTTAATGCAGGTTAGTTTGAGGAACTTTGGTCAAATCAGATCTGCAAAAAACATTGAAACTATAATTTTAGCTGACATGATCTTGAACAAAAACTAAATAAATCCTTTACAGTGGCCACCAATTAGTCTCAATAACATTTCATTATTGAGTTTTGTTTGAGAAATTCTTCCTCTTCTTCCTGTCATATTGCGTATATAGTTGTATATGGGGTTTTGCATATAAATGTTGTCATCCTGAGTTATGATAAAGTTAACTTAAAACACTTACCTCAGGTTACTTGATCCGCTTGGATGAAGTCCTATCAGTGTGTGGTTAAAGGCTTCTGTCCTCTCATCATGTCGTCTCCCATTTCACTCTCTCTTTGTGACGTCCCTTGGTGGGTCTTCTCCTTGAGTCTGAATATGTAGTACCATCCACGACACCCGCCCACCCACCCACAAATGCATAAGCACACATGCACACAATCAGACAAACTTTCTCCCTCTCATTGTCAGACCACCCCAGCAGAGTTACGAGATCCGCAAACACCCCCACCCCCAACAAAAACACACACCTCCCACAAGACACAATAACTGCCCCCACAAACCCCAGACATGCAAACACACACACAAATAGATGCCCCCAGTGCTCTAGGCTCCACATATTCTGAGTCTCACATGTTCAAATACACAGTGTCAACACTGAACACATTCAGAAACCCACACAGGGGGTTTTCAGGTGGAGTAGACCCACAGCTGTGTTAACTTTCATCAAAAGAGAGGTGTTACTTTATTTTAGCTTATTTTTATTCTGTTATTTAAATTTGAGTGGTACATACTGTATTTTTTAAATTCACATTTATGTGTCTGTAGGTACCTTTTGATTTGCAGACACAGATTTTAAAAACCTAAATGACTTAATTAAAGCGCCCTACATTATATAAAACAAGTGACATCAGCATTCACACCTACATTATTAAACTAATTAAGTTGCATACTGCAGGGTATTAATTTGTGATATTGCTACATTTACTTTTACTCCCTATCAACTAATATAATAACTAAAAAATACTTAGTTTTCAGTTCTTCCACAGTAGAATACATTTAAAAAGTAAAACAAAAGAGATGTTTTAACATACACACAGAGAAAAAGGTAACAATAAAGAAACAAGCAGCACAAAATAAACCAGTTATCATTAGTTTATTATTCTGTCATAAGCTATATTTCTGTTAGAAACTGCAGAGCCGGCTGTGTAACTTGGTTTACAACATAATTATCATAACTCATATCATTTTCTCACGAGTGGCAGATAGATGCCCTGTGATGCCAACATGATTATTATTAACTTCCTGTAAATGATCAGTTTAGCTTATATGACATTTTGTTTTATTTTGTCCTTAGTCATAACTGTCTATTAAAAGTTACATCAAGGAAATAGATTAGTGTGTGGTTACAGAGTAAACAGTGTAGATGCTCCGACTGTAAACAGGAAGTGTTTGTTTCCATAGGGGCAGAGGTCGTGTTGCCGTCAACCTGTTGTTACGGAAACAGATGCTCCCAAAAACATTCTTTACTTTACTTACTGGGAACGAAAGAAAGGCAAAGTAAACATGAGTAATTCTTAAGGAGAAACCAGAAACTGAGCACCACAGTGGGAAACAACAGGGGGTGGATGTGCTGCAAGATTACAGAACAGAGTTAGACCAACAGAGCTGCACATTGTTCTGAAAGACACACAGACTTGGAAAGACCACATCCAACACTTACAATCTTCTGCACGGTATAGTAAACAGATCTCTCTGCAGACTTAACACTTGTTAGTTTAACAACAAATAAAGCTGCATGAAATAAACTAGAAAGTAGACAATGTAAATGATGCCATAGATCCACATCATCACCCCCCGACATGGGAGGGCTGAGAGGGCCGGCCTAATATTATGGTACCATTATCAGGAGGATCAATCCAAACTGATACCCGCAGATTTGATCAGCAGCTGGTTTAAAGAAACTGCACACTGCTTCCCGACTGTTCAGTGAATCTGGATAATAGAACAGCACCTTTCTTCTAAAGATGGAAAACTTCAAATCCACAATCAACTTCCTTTGGTTAATTAGAGCAAAATGAAGGCCTTTTAACATTTAAGCTACAACTGTACTAATATTTCTTACCACATCAAAATGTGTCCAGGATCTGCATGGTTTCATATTGATGTCACCTTTACTCTTGTTCACTTTTGTTGCATGTTTGGGACAAGTTTATGACTCTGAAGCTTGGAAACTTATTGGCTTTTCAAACATGGCAATGGTTTGGCTACTTGTAAAAAGAAATAAGATAAGAATTTGCATATTATACCTGGGATGGAGCTACAGCGGAGGCAAAGTCTGCACAGTGAGACAAAGTTTCAAACGGATTAAATGCTCTGTGGAGACGCACAGTACCTGTCGTTATGTATGTCTACAGAGCAGATCGAGTGCTCACCTGTCTGCTTGTCATCATGACAGCAGGAGCTGAGGTGCAGGACAACTTCTCACCAGAGTGTAAACAGTTCCTCTACATGGGCACACAGCCTCGAGGCCTGGAGGAGCAGCCTTTTAAAAAGATCTGCCAGTACTACTCAGGTAAACCACGATTTGTGACTCTGTATGACGCCTTCAACCACATCCCTGTTTATTCTGCGTACACCTTCAAGCGCTCGGATGGCTCTAAGAAGGTTGATGTTCCTTGGATGTATGAACCACAGGTAGGGATATGTGTTTAATTGAAGAAACCTTCATCTTATTTATTGTGTGAACATTACTTTGTGTTTGTTTTTAGTAATAATGATGTTTCCCATGACAGCTGTCCACAGCGTCTGGCTCCAGAGAGATGCAGCAGTTCCCTTCAGAAAACGTGCACAAGAGTTTTGAAGATGCTCAAGCTGTTCTTGATGACTACTCGGACAGTGTAATCTTTGAACGTGGGCAACTAAACCCAGATGAGCACCAGGCGCACCCTGATGACAAAGCGGCCACCTACACCCTGACGAACGTGGTGCCTCAGGTCAGAGAGTTCAACATCGGACCCTGGAAAAACCATGAGCACACCATCCGCAGACGGCTCAACAACTACTGCCGTGGTACTGCCTACATGATCGCCGGGGTCACCACCTCGGGACACACAATTCGGCGTCATAACATCAACCGCCTGGGCATCCCCACATACCTCTGGTCAGCCTACTGTTGCGTGGATTTTGACCACAATGCACCATTCTCCGAGCGTGCAAAGTTTCCTGCGTTTGCAGCTCATGGGCTCAACGCCAGGGAGAATAATAAGGTTCAGGAGATGACGGTGCAACAGCTGGAGGACTTTCTCAAGAGGGTAACTTATGTTAGCAGCTCATTCCAGATCTTCTATGACAACTGTGTGGCTCTTAACAGTCCAAACATCGCTCTGCACCAACCTTGAAAACGCAGAGAGGTTCCAGATGTAGTATAGCTTCATATTTACATAATGAATAAGATGCTATTCTTAGCAGCTGATTAGAAATAATTTAATATTAATTTTAATTCATTGATTCTAAATGTTAGTTTAAATGAGTTCCCCACTTGCATAACTTTCTATTTTTTTTCCGTCCATTTACTACTTGTTGAAAAAGATGCAAAGAAATAAAGTTCCACAAAGTAAATGTCAAGTATTCTCTTGGAAAAGCTCAAGAATGATGCTCTGTGTTAACATATCACAGTGTTTAGAAAATTACCTTAGCCCATTTCTATTTTATTACTAGACTCTTGTCTCTTTCCTTTATAGTATATTGTTTAAATTAACCCACAGCCTAAATGGTTGTACTCTACATTTATCTCATGTTAACTTATCCTCTTAATGTCTGACAGCTACACCGGGCTCTGTAAGCCTTTTGTTCGTCACAGATAGATTAGATTAGTTTTGCATTTTCCCTTTCATCCTCTCAAGTGTACTACGCTCTACTACAACCACTTCTAGTAGAACTCATTTAGGACAAACTGGGCCAATATCCACATTCAGATGTTTCCTTTCAGAGTACATTAATAATATAATTTGTATTGCACATTGCTCTAATTTAAAATTTTGGTGGCAGAAGCTTTTGTTGACATTTGGATCATAAGTTGTGCCACAGAATGTGGGCGACTGAATTACATTAAAATAAAGTCTGATTTAAAAACAAAAATGACACCCTCTCCTATTACATATAACCTTGTCTATTATTATTTTATGTATTAGGATATGTAAGATTTCTCTTTGGTTGTTGTTTGCTTTGTACAGCAGTTTATGAATATTGCAAACAGGATTAAAACATTAAACCAGAGAAATGATCCAAACCTGTCAGGGCAGACATAGCCCCAGGGTGAAAGATATGATTAGAAAACACACTTAGTTTGAGATGGCAGCTTTATCCTGCCAGCTGGCACAGGTCACAGTGGCAGATGGTCAGATCCACAGTGCCAGTTTTGACCAGCAGCAGACTGTTAAGAGCCCAAAATACATTTCAGATCCTCTAATGGTAACGTACATAACTCACATGATGGTCAGCAGAGGGAGACAGTGTTTATCCACACAAATCTACTACGTAAAACAATATCTGAAAATCCCTTAGTGAAGAAGAAGCCAAGTTAAGACACAGCAACAGGATTTACAGTAAATATACTCAGCTTTTAAACATTGTTTAATTTCTCTCCTAAAGAGTCGCTTCATTTAGATTAAAGTAAAAAAAAAACAACAACTCATGTTTCCGTACAGAGTATTCTGAGTCTCTTCAGCAGAGAAACATTTAAGGTCAAGTAAAAACATTATTTAAAAAAAAAAAAAAAAAAAACAGATAAAGATAAAGCTCTTTGTACTTCAAAGAAATAATTTGAAATTTGGATTCACACAAAATCCAAGCACTCACTCACATAAAACCCTCACAATAGTACACAGGTGCGTTGCAGCCTGCAGCATCTGTCCAGTTTATCCAGAACTGGTTCTGGTCTCAGTTGAACCAGGTGGTGTTGAGCTGTGTTTGTTTCTTGATGCTAGTGTCCAACTTCAGGACTTCTCGGATCGCCATTGTAGCATAAGTTGAAGGAGGCAGAGAAAACTCCATCCGCAGAGCGCGATACTTTCCCTCTGTTGGATATTGAAAATACTCTGTTAGGCTGTTTATTGAGAGACAGTAGGAATCATCCAACTACGGCAGCAGCGAATAATTGATTAACTGGTCAAATGAAAATGTGGTTGTGGTTGTGTAGTTTATTAATTGGGTATTTTAGTATTTTTGCTTTTCATTTTCTATAAATAAACCCTCTTTTTCAGCTTCTCAAATCTAAACACCTCCTTGTTTCCTTCTTCTATAGATTAAAAGGATTTTCTGTGTCAGACAAAAGAAGCTATTTGAAGACTTCAGACAAGTATAAAAACATTTGTCAAGGTTATTTATAGAACTGAGAAACCTACAAAAATGGATTATCCATTCATCTTTATTCTATGCGCCTTAACCCAAACAGGCTATTTTACATTGATGCCACATTTATCACAGTGGAAAGGTTGCAGGACTGCAAATAACTAATTATTAATTAATTTCATTATGGATTAAATGTTTTCTCCATTAATCAATGTCACAAAATAGTGAGAAAAATGCAGAACAGCATTTCTTAGAGCCCGAGGCGACGCTGGCTCCGTTTTGTTCAAACAAGATTATACAACAAGATACTCCATTTACTATGATGTAGTACAAGAAAATGAAATGCTAATATTTGAGCTGATGGAATAAAAGGTGAACTTACCTTTATTGAAGACCGGAGCAGGTTTGCTCTCCAGTTTCTCAAAATCACTGTGCACCAGCGAGATCCTGGGGTCGTCATATTGAATCACCTCCCTGAACAAAACACACAGAAACACCACAACACCTGTTTATAGGCCACAAGCTATAAAATGCAGAACAACAGCACAGAAGCAAATACTAGTGTTTCATGCACTGTGCCATTAGAAAGAGGATCAAAGGTCTGCTAACCAGCTGACATCACTGGGTCTGATGATGACTCGTCTGTATGCTCCAGCCAGTGAGTAGTCCTTCACTTTGTGTCTCATGTTGTCGATGTCCAGTCCATCTGCAGCAAGCAGCTCTCTGTAACCCTTACCCACTGACAGAAACACACGAGAATTAAATTTGTGCTAAAACCATCCTCATGTGATTTTTTACAGCTATTCTTTAATGTGACAAACAAACTTTAAAATCACACTGAACTGATTCCTACCATGGTGAGTGGGATAGATGACATCAAACCCAGGCAGTGGCATCACAATGTCATGGATGGAGTAACTCTCTGCATTCTCTGCAGACAGGACGTGTGCTGTGGCTAAAGGGACAAATCAGAAACATCAGTGGGGAGCTTTCTTCATAAAATCACAAGGCTCAAAATTATTTTAAAGCAAACTGAAATTCTATTGATACAAATCTGTTAAATGATTGCTGGTTTAAAAGTCATAGTCCTTGGAAATACTTTGTTCTGGTTACCTTTACCATTTAAGTGCATTAAAATACTTTTTTTCTTTACAGAAACTATGGTTAGAAATAGTTTGACATTCAGAAAATGGATTTGTTCCTTGTGGCTTGATGAGAGACGATAACAATAAACGATAGCACTCATGTCTGTATCTAGAACATGAAGCAAAAATCACATTTCCTAAATGTTTAACTCTTCAGCATTCCCTAGCTGAAATAAAAGGTACTACTAACTTCCTTTAAGCACCAAGTCCCCCTCCACAGCCTTCAGGCCAAAGGCTTCGATCCTGCGGCTCACCATGGTGTTCCACACCACACTCTGGTAACTGTGGATGTACATCAGACGGTTGTTACGGGGGATCTGAAAAAAGAGCAAAAAGTCATTAGAGAGAGCTTCTAGTCATCTTTCTGAATGTAAATCAACAGTATAGGTCCTAATGCATATATAGCTTACTACATAGACAGAACTTTTCTATGTCATGTCTTGGATTTAATTAAATGACTCTTCTAAAAAAGCCTTTTATGGCTCCACTAGAGTCAGTGTTGGTTGAACACGGCTCCTTATCTCAATCTTAATAACATGATTAGCTGAAAACCAACCAGGCCAAATGCAGTGACGATGTTCTTCTTGCCATACATAGAGAGGCCTCGTAGCAGCTGCCCCTCCACACAGCGCTTGTTGGGCAGCTTCTTCAGGGCTGCCTCTGGATCTTGCGTCTTTGCCCACTCCTCCCTGCAGCGAACCATGAATTCTTTCTCAGCTGTTGAAAGTAATACAGAAGGAGAAGATCTTTGAAATAACGCTGCTACTGAAACACTACAGATACAGATAAAAGAAGAGTTTGCATTCTGTTACCTCCAGGCCGAGGTTTCAGGATCAAATCAATCACCTCATTCCAGTCATTTCTCAAAATAGCCCTGTCCCAAACAAAAGGAGGAAACAACAGTTTTTCCATAAGTTATGCTGCATCATACTTTATACAATCCTGTCCCAACGTATTACTGTAATTCTGTTCGGTGACTTTACCTGCCAACATTTTGTGTAGGTACAGCTGTGGTGCCGAAGCGCTGCATGCCGTAGTAGTTGATGAAGCCTGTCTGCTTGAGGGATGACATGGCCTGATGGACCTGCTCATCTGTTCCTGAGATATTCCTGATCACAAATATGTCAATTAAAAAAACAAAAAAACAAAAAACAGTTAACATGACAAGTGACCACACACAGTGTCCCCAGAACAATTTAAGAAGAAGGGATGGGGGGGGGGGGGGGGGGTTCAAATATGGACAATACATTGAACATATGAATTGGGAGTCCACTTCACAGGTAACCTACATGGGCTATAACACACATTAACGAAACACAAGTTCACATGTGCTGACCTGATGACCACAGTAAAGTGATTTCCCTGCAGCTCCCCCAGCTTTAGAGGGTGGTTTTTGTAGCAGAAGTTTCCCACCTTGAGGTTCATGAGGCACTTGTTGAGGTGAGCCAACCTCTCTGCTGTGATCCTGAGTGCACAGATAGACAAGAGAACACACTCCTAGAAGAACAGCACTCACATCATAAAAGCATGTTATCACCTAATGCATGCTAAGGAGTGCTTACAGGATCACACACTCACTTAAGAACAGCAATCTCCTGCACAGTGATGGCTCTTTTGTCCTTGGTTCCCATGTAGGAAAACATGTTGGGCCTGAGCCTACAAATACAGACGAATACTGTCATTTATTTTATTATTATTGATGATCACTTCTTAAGAAGCAAATAAATTGTGCTACAATCAGACCTGAGGAACTTCGAAAGCACATTGATGGCATCCATTGTGTCCTTGTTCTCTTTGTACAGGACAAAGTGGCAGAAACTGCCACGGTTTTTGGGCCAAAAGTGTTTCCTTGGAGCTTTTATGGACACAGAAAAAAAGCCGTATTGAAATATGGAGTAAGAAACATTGTATAATTCACTGAATAATTCACATATTAAAATAAGATTTCATCAAAGATTCCAGTTAAAGATTTACTTTTTAAAAAAAAATCAAGCTAATTGTAACTTTTAAACACCTCCTCTGTCCTGTGTGGAGAACAGGTTTCTTACCTGTAGTTGTTTTGACCTCTATCCACCAGAGAAGAGCAGAAGGAGGATAGAATAATGTTACTAAGAAAGAGATTCTTATGACCCGTGTGGTAAGTTGTCAGGGGTGAGACCGCATGCGATGGTTCAGTGTGGTATTTAAATGGTTTATGCAACATGGGTGAAGGGTTTTTTCAAGGAACAGTGACGCCGTCTGTTTTCCTTGTTGTCTTCTAAAGTTTACGTCAAACATAATCTCAGTCACTGCACTTCACTGATAAATGGCAGTGAAATAAACAGCTAGTTTGAAATTAGAGAGAACTGAGCCTAATCATGCCGGTGAATTGATCATGCACATGCAGAAGTCCATGCATCATATTTTACTGCTCTGTAATTCACAAGTGATCACATGCACTTCTGAGATTAGATGAAGCTGTAGACATAAAAAACTGCATGCAGTAAACCCTCTTCTCATTAAGAATTCTGTTCAGACAGTTACTGACTGATATTTGGCCCCACCTCCTCTCCACATACCTGCTAAGGCTTTCTTCCCAGCTGCGTGATACGCCACTATGAACTTGTGACCATCCCTCTCTTCTGTCTTAGTCTCCAGACCAGGAAACTGAGTCTTGATGGCTTTGTGAACTAGCGTCCGTTTCTCTTTTGTATCATCCATCACCTACAGATGTTACAGAAACAAGAAACTGCATTTCCATACAAATCTTAATGAGTTTTCAGTTAAGTCATAAGTAAATGCAGGAACTGCAAACTCACCTCGATGGAGACGTCGCCCTCTTTATTCTTGAAAAGCTGCAGCTCCCCAAGCTGCTTTTTCTGCTCTTCAGTGAGCACATCAAGTTCATTTGGCTGCGGCTGAGCTTCTGGGACCTCCTTGACATAGAAGAAACACCGTAAAAGCATTATCTGACCTGTTCCATAGCTGGACAAAAACAAAAAAATTTGAATACACTAATAACCGCTTTTATCAAGCGTATATGTGATTAACTTCAGACCTGTTTCCTTCCTTTCAACACAGAGAACTAGCCATGCTAGTGACACTTTAATAATAGAAAGAAGGGGCACTTGCTTAAAATGTAACCTCATATCTTACCTCACTGTCGGCAGGAATAGAGAGATCGTCTAAATGCACAGTTTTGCCTTGTTTGTTGATTTCATGCACCACAAAATCAGAATATCTGAAAACAAACCAATCACATCATCCATTAAACATTTCAAACCAATTCATTTTAAAGCAAACCAAACAATTTCATTACTAGCTCTAGAAGACGAACCTTTCCTTCAGGATTCCTGAAAAGCCCTCATGGTCGCTGACATACTTCAGGATGCCCACATCTAACTCCGTGAGGCCATGCTTCATCATATCAGCAAAGGTCTGCCCATCCTCCTCTTCCTCACTCGCTTCCCCCTCAGGTTCCTCCTCCTCCTCCTCATCTTGTTGGCGTGGAGGACCTCCATTCCCATGATCGTTGTCAACTTTTGGTTTCTTAGATGGTTTGGATTCCTCTTCGTCCGCCGGACAACTTCTCTTTTCTCCAAGTTGGTCAGCAACCTGCAAAAGCTCTGAATCGGCCATCAGAGCCGAGCTGGGACAACAGGGGCACAGAAATAGTGTGGTAAGCTTTAAGAGACAACAGTCAGCTGTTTGTTGTATACAATGTGAATTTGATGGAAAGCCTGCTTTACAAACTACACTTACCGGGCAGGTCGATATAAGGCTATTGTCCTGCGTAGAGCATTTTCACATTTCTTGGAACTACACTACAGATTGTGTCAAGTGGGTGCCAGTTTATTATGTGGAATGGAAAGTGGAATAAGTTATTATTTATAATAATAATACATAACCACCACAATTCTGGAAAGTGTAAGCATACCAATCTAGTGAAATCTTATTAATTTTGCCCAAAGTGGCATTAAAATGAGCCTCTTTATTATGCTTTTAATGCAGCTGTTATCACATCATGGCTGCGTCTATGTCCTGGAAACAGGTGCTGCTGACTTACTGTTAGTACAGATGAGGCAACAACAAACAAACGTGGTAGCAGGTGGAAACGCGTCTTGTCTTCTTCAGCAGGTCCTTTTTTTTTTTAACGAACCCGACCTTGACGAAAGCACAAAAAGGTTTAATAAAGATAACGTTCAGATAATCAGTCTGAAGTTAGCAAAGCCGCTAGCGTGTTCGCATGGTCACTAACGAGCTAGCAAACATCGCTAGCTTGGCTAACAGCTAAGCTAAACTGGATGGCTAATTAAATGAAGCACAAATGTTGTTGTTGTTGTTTCCAAATGTCCTACTTGAGCTTGTGTGATGGTGTTTTAAAAGCCTGCAGACACCGCAGCACACCAGCGTTTCTCACGTGTGTACGCCGGAAACAGATCCCACTCTGAAGCCGCCCCGCTGCAAACATGTCGGCCCGTCTCACCCCAAACCAAGCGCCCCCTGTCCGACGAACTTATTTTAATAAACTATAAATATGTTTACAACTACGAATATCATGTTATAACTTTACTTACTTATTTGACTACATAAATCGGGTTTGCCCTGTATTATTAAATATCACGTTTCATGCTTTTGTGTGGGTCTGAATTTCTAGTTCTTATTTTTAGTAATTGTGTTTATGTAATATAAATAAATATTTGTGTATTTGAGGAGGTAGAACAACAAAGATTATTCTGAATAAGTTACAGTTTAGGTGTTTTTAATTATTCAATAGTATCAAAATTATTAATCTACTATACTTAAAGTACAAGATACAGTATTCAGAATGGACCACTACAGAACAATGTAGGATATTATTATATTATGAACTAAAATTACTGCCTTGCGTTGGTTGTATGTCTCTGCCAACCATGTGAAGTTATATTTTACCAACGTCTCTCCAGATACATGTTATAATAAGTGGATATTTGTGCTAAATGTGATAAAAGTCTGTGTTTCTGAGATATAGTGTTGACGAGAACTGGATATACATGAGATCACAGTAACCTTGACCTTTGACCAAAGGTTCAGAATCTAGTGAGCCTTTGTGTCATACTTCCATACCATACAAGAAATTCCATTAAATTTCCTGAGTTATCATGTGGGATGAACGGGGCAGACCTGAGGTCACAGGCACCTGACCTTTGACCACCAAATGTAAATGACTTCATCCTTGACTCGAAGTCGATATTTGTGCTAAATTGGAAGAAATTCCCTCAGGTTATATGGATATTGCACTTTCTAGAAAAGATGCACATGAGGTCACAGTGAACTTGACCTGTGACCTTTGATCAAACCTGGAGAAGATTCACAAGAACAGAAGGAGAATCTGCACATTTGTAAAGATGGACATGACGCATTAGTTTGTTTGGGGTAGATATGATTGGATTGGATTCTAATTGGCGATGTAACTAAGTTCTAAATGGATGGGGAATAGAAAATATTCCCTATAAATTGTAAAGTGGTACAACTGGTCACAATACGTCAAACCTGCACAAACAAGTGCAGTAACTGTCACAAATGTAATGTAATTGTTTTCTAAAATAAATAAATAAACATTATTTTCATGTGAACGTAGTTATGTGCATTTTAATCCAAATCGGAGCTGCTGTCAGTCGGACGCACTCCCACAGGCGCCGTGGCTTAGTTGGTTAAAGCGCCTGTCTAGTAAACAGGAGATCCTGGGTTCGAATCCCAGCGGTGCCTTTTCCTCTGGACCTGTTAGTGTAGGTGCTTCTCCCTGTAGCATATATATCTATATCTATATATATATACATATCCTCACTTTATTACACTGGTTACATACATGTATAATAACCCTCTCTATACAACCCAGCTGTGTCTTAGTCATCTCTCCTTATAAAGGTATAAATCTGCCAATATGAGCAATTAATACATTTTAAAATGAACAAGAAACTACAGCAGAGTGAAAAGCAACAATAATGTAGAAGAGCAGTGTAACATAAAATGGAAATAATCTGAGTAAACGTTTAAATACTTGGTAACAAAACCTGAAATTTGTTGAATTGTTGAAAATCAAAGACAAATTGAGCATTTATTTGTTTTATTTATTTAAAAACAGATTTACACCTGAAACAAGTCGAGACTCTGATGTTTTAAACAGTTTGTACATTTAATAGTTTTACTGTTTTACTCTATAGACACAGAACAGAACAGTGTCTGGAATAAACAGCTGTTTAATAAAAGTGAATAAAAAATAATAATAATAAATGTGAATTTATATAGAACTGCACGCGACTCCCACCTCAGACGACAGAGGGAGCGCGTGTCAACTAAAGGTAGTGAGGTGTGTGTGTGTGTGTGTGTGTGTGTGTGTGTGTGTGTGTGTGTGTGTGTGAGAGAGAGAGAGGGAGAGAGAGAGAGGGGGAGATTCCGGCTGCTGCCGCCGAGCTGCCTGCTCCTGCTGAGGGGAAGAGGAGGAAACATGAGCTCCAGGAAAGGTGAGTGTCCCTCAGCCTCCTCTCCACCTCTGCTCCAACACTTTAGGCTGGATTTGAAATGAAATGTGGCGGAAGTTACGCGTGCTGAGAGCCGAGCAGTGCGTGCAAACGACGCTCCATGACCCGTGCCAGCCAGCTTCAGATCCTGATGACATGTCTGTTCTCTCTCCCCCGTCCCTCCTGCACCCTTTGCCCGGACTCGGACGTCGGTCGTGCCCGTGTGTAAACCCGACCTCCCCCCGGCAGTGATGGCCATCCAGGCCAGAAAGAGGAGGCCGAAGGGAAAGAAGGATAAAGCGGGTCACCATCGGAGGTAAGCGGGGCGGCGTCTGTTGGTGGCTGCACGACGAAGTGTTTTGTGTTTGTTTGCCGGGTTTGGTTTGTTGACAGCGGGTCGCTCTCCGTGTGACGCCGGCGCTGCTGCCGGTGCGTCGGCGGTATGGACTGTGCGCACATATGGCGAAAGGCGTGTGTGTGTTTTCCTCCCACAGACGGAGCCAGAGCAGCCTATTGCAAGTTGCCATTGACGTTGGAGAACCCAGACTGGGTATGTGGACGATTTGGTCCACACAGGACTCCCCGGCGACTGTTTCTAGTCTACATTTGGAGCCACAGCTCAGTTGGAGATGCTCTCACATGTTGTTTAATTATATAACTTTAGTTGAATCTGCCAGATGATTGTTTTTATGGAGACTGTCAGCCTCTGGTTGTGTTGGTCAAGGAGGATGCACGCGTATTTCTGCGTAATTTCCCCGGTGGGGTGGTTGCAGGCGGCCGGCCGGCATGTAGGAGAGGCGCAGTGGCTGTGATAAGTGCATGTGAATTTGAGTGGAGGGAGATGGGGCTTACTTCATGGCGTGATGCTATTGGAGCGACGTCACCAGCAGCCGAACGAGGCATCAATTAGGTGATACCAACCGTGCGACCACCTCAGGAGGCTGCTCGGTACCAGGTGCTGGAATGTACTGGAATTTCCAACACCTACAGGAAACAGATGTGTGCAAATGTGTCCACACAGCTCGTTATCCTTTCATATAATAGGAAAACATGTAGCTGCAGTGATGGAGTTTAACCTGTTTCTTTTAAATATCATAACTTCAGTGGCATCCCTGTTGTTCTGGTGGGCAAGTAGGAGTGGCGCAAAATGACTCATGATTCAGGATCATTCAGCAACTAATACCACAATTATTTTATTATTATTTATTATAGAGCTGAAATAACAAGCTCATCCATTAATTATAGATGTCCAATGTGGGCAACTATTTTAATAAACGATTTAAATGCCATATAGCTTCTGGAATCAAAAGATTTGCTTTTATGTGTCACATTTAATATGAATATCTTTAGGTTTTGAACTGTTGGATGTCGCAGACAGTATAAACCAACAAGTCCAAATGATTAAAAATATGATTTTAACCTAATGTAAAATATGATGGGGCGAAGAACTGTCTGCACAGATTGGTTGCCTAATAGTTTCATAACTGATCATAGCGTAGACTATAAACATAAGGGTGTTAAACAATTATCTAATGATTAAAGGCAAATAAATAGAATCTATGTGAAGTGCCAGTGTCATAGCCGTCAATGCTACTTATTCAGATTGTGATTGTTTATAGTTTGGTGAAGATCAGTACACATTTCATGACCAGTTTATGCAGAAAAACAGGAAATTACAAATAGTTCACTTATTCTTTATTGCCACTTTATTTTATATTATGTCATGAGCTTTTTTTTAAATATGCAGTAACCAATAGTTTTTAAAGGTTCAGTAAAATGCATTTTAATCGGGTATAATAGGAGCAAACAACAACACGGTGAGACAGTGAAATCCATTAAAGTCAAATACTGGGTAAATAAGTGTCGCTGTTACACCAGGAGCCATTCTTTGTCAACACACAATCAGCATGACTGAGTCACGTATGAAAGTATTTATAATAATTGAAACACACAACACATCGTCTAAAACACAACATACAGTATATACAGAGTACTATTACTGTGGGTAGAGCCTCGGGGAAGACGCTCTCAGAGCAGAGCGTGGATGCGTCAACAAGCCCCAAACGTCACTTTGCAGCCAAACTAAAATAAGACATTAAACCATGGGGTTTCATACAAATAGCAAACACCCAGTGAAAAACTAGTAAAACGTGATGTTTGCATCAGATGGGTCCTTTAAAGCAGAGACAATATTGATATTAAAAGACAAACAAAAAACATTTTAATAGTATTTCACCCAATTATCTGTTCACATAAAGTAAACAGAGATTTGATGACTCCATTTTTCCGTGGTTGGTGTGGCGTGTTTAGACATGCAACAAACAACAACAATCTATAATAATATTGTGAAGTTAGTGAGTAGGAGTACAGCAGTTCTCAACAGGCCCAGTTCGATGATATTCATCAGAATTAGACTTTTGATCTTTGTCTCTGTCTCTTCATCTTTCTCTCTCCTTCAGTAGCATGTAACACTTGTTCAGACATCCATCCATCCATTCATCCATCAAACCATCCTCCTGTCCCTGTTTGGAGATCCTTATCCAGGTCAGACTCACAGTGGGATCAGGACAATCAGACGCACCCACTCACACCCACAGTCTCTCTCTCTCTATGCGACACTTGATTTCCTCTCCAAAACATAATCACTTTCAAATAGAGAGTCTGTTTGTAAAGGTTGTGATCTGCTTTGATCCAGAATCCAGTTTGGTTGGCCACTGCTTCAGGCCCACAACAGGCACACACACTACAGAGAGGCCTTTAAATTCAGAGCATTATGTACTCAGTTGAAAAACAATGCAGATCAATGCATTGTCATTTGACTTTGATGTCTTCTGATTTAAGCTGATGCAACTTCCCACGTTTGAAGTCATTAACTCGGACAAACAAACACACGAATACATGCAAGCAGGTAGAAATAAATTCCTACATTAGGAGGTTCCTGTCTGCAGTCACCCTCTGACTTTACTCAGCCCGTACAACACAAATAATAAGATTGTGCACAGAACAGGTGCAAGAATACATATTGTCGTACACATTTATAAGAGGGATTTTTTTCCCTTCATTTCAGACAAAGACATTGAAATTCATGGTCAGTGACTTTAACCACTGTGACACAGAGTCACCAAAACGAAGTGGTGACAACTGTAGGTTATGTGTGTCCATTACTCTGTTGCTGTCATTTAAGAGTTAAAGTGTGATTTGAGCCACTTTTCGCACAAAAGTGAAAGTTTTACTCTGCATTTTCCACATATCAGTTTTTTTTTTTGTGCTAATGAAGGTGTGATTACCCTGATAGAGCCGCTACTTATTGCTTTGATTTAGGTTTTCTTTGTTTGAAAGTCCATAAGATGCATCACTTACTGTGCATAGAGGATTGATATTAGTTTCCCTTAAGTCACATTGTGTGTAAGTGCTGTAGCTGCATTCTTGGTCAGTCCACCACTTTGGTTGAGATTGAAAAATTTCCGACACTGTTGGATGGACTGCTCTGAATTGGTGATTCCGTGACTTTTTCACATTTGTGGCGGGAGTATCTGGAGATTTTTCAAGGTCCCTGCATGATAAAATCTGCTGATTTGTATCCTGGCAGACGTATACCCATAGTTATTGACATTTATGTCCACTTTACAATTTGTGTGACAAACTAGTCGACATCAGCAAACGTTGTGTTTAATGGTAATTACCCAATGTTAGCTTGTTTTGAAACTAGGGTGATGAGCCTGAAGTAGTAGAGCTGGTTTAACATCAATTAAAAACAAATTTAAACGGATACATAATTAATAAAAAGAAATTAAATGTCTGACTGTCACTGCTTTGCTTGATAGTCTACTTTGTCTTTTTATTAGTTAGTAGAGCATTATAAAAGGATAATAAACTGCAAATTAATATCTTTGTCCTGTCCACTCCTGCCTCCATGTTTATAGCAATCGATGATTTGCCAACTGACTCACTGTGGTTTAGAGTAGATGTTTTTTTGCATGTATTTTTGCATGTATTTGATTTTTTAGCATGTGTTTTGATAAATTACTCTTCCTGGCTTTTTATTTGCCGGGCCTTGATTCTGTGCATAGTAATAAGCAACTCAAGTGTAAAGTTTTACTTTTGACACTTTACGTACTGTCCCACCCTCATTCTAACACAGAAGACACATTATATATTGTTATTGGTATCAGAGGAACTCAGAACACCAAGGGAGCCATAATTGCAAGTTACTGGTTTAATTTTATATTTGAGTCATTTCTATTTGTGTGATAATGAAACAGCGACATTTAATGTACTGAATCTCATTATTGTGTATCATGGGACGTTGAATGTCTCAGATTTCTCTCATCAAAGACTGACACTGTTTTACGATTTTCCAAATTTCACTTTTCACAGACTCAAAAAGAACATGACATACGTGTTGTGAATTCACTCAGAGAGAAACAGCATCATTTGTGAGAGACCACATGCTCTCGATCATCCTCATCTTTGAGTGCAACTAAGGTACATGAACTGCTGAGCAGAGTGTATTTGTAAGCTAAGAAACTGATCTAGTAGCCTTGCAGCTACTCAAGGCTGATTTCTTTTCCACTGTTGAATGTGCTGACCACCACATACTAGACTCAGCCAGTGCCAGAAAATTCAAAGACAGTACTTGTAATGTGAAAGCTCAGTCTTCGGTTTTTATTATTGAATTTATCTAATAAAATTACACAGTACTGTGCGTATGTTTGTGTGTGTGTGTGTGTCTGCAGATATAGATGTGTAAGCTCTGTCTGTGGAGCAGCAGGCGACACTTTGAACTTAGTTAAACAGAAATCCACACCCAGTTCACTTTGATACACCATCTCTCTTCGTCTTCCAACGTTTGCTTTTTTGTTATACTCTGATGTTGTAGCCTATCGCCTGCAGATAGTGACCTGATCTTATCAGCTTATTTCATTAACGCTTTTGTTATCATTTTGGTCGGTCATGGTAATCTGGATTTTGTTTCTCTGTGTATGAATGAGTCAGTCTGTTTGTGTATGAAAAATAGAGATACAGTTACTGGTGTTGATGCTTCAGTTCATGTCCTACTTGAGCAATATCAACCCAAGGCCAAAAGAAGTTTTTTCAAGTAAGTGAACTAATTAGATTTTCATGAGCATAGGTCAGTGTTTCCCTCTCACTTTCTTAAAGCCAAGTTCATGCCTTTAAATTCCTTCTTTCATCTGATCAACAGTGAAAAAACCAAAGATATTAAGATAAATATGAAAAGGAAAACTAACAAATCCTCACAATCGAGCAGCTGGAGTTGTTAATGCTTGGTATTTTTGCTTGAATGAAAAAAATCAGTTATCAGACTTTTAATTAAAGAGTTAATGATGTTGTCCATGATCAGTCTACAGTTGTTTTTTCTGTTTACTAAAAAATGTTTAACTAACAACTACAAACACACACACGCTTTGCAAATTGCTGCAGGATCCACGCACAACATTAGTGGTACACTCTTTTCTCTGACACAATTAATTTAGTGACCAGTCGTAGCTTTTACACCTACACATTTATTCCTTTCAATTTATCGTTTCTCTCCCGTTATTGAGTTTGGGCCGCCACCTAAAATAGATGCTGCCCAACGTGCCCTTTGTTGTGCATGTTGCTATAGAAACACTGGCTGCATGACTCTACTGGACCAGTAGCAATAATAACAGAGCGAGTCCTGGTCACCATGATTACAGGAACAACATTGATGCAGATGGTTGGAGTTACCTTAAACTACAAAAGAATTTTGTTTTCTTAGCTAGGGTCTTTTAAAATAGCATGTCATGGTATAGATATATAAGACTGAAGACAGTTTAGGCTAGTAATCCTCTAATAGTACCTTTTTGACCTGGTGTTATCCCTGATTAAAGATCAGTTTTTAACAGGAAATGATGGATACTTGCAGGCTTTTGTGTGCATTGCCTCCTTGATTAAATGGCTCCAGATCAACAAACAAAACATACTTGGGCTTGTGAGTGTGAAAATAAAGTTGAATATAAAGCGACACCAGTGTGATAACATCTTTTTGGTCATGACTTTTCCAGACACAGCACCAGTGAGTCTAAATGCTAATATTCTTCTAGGGGTTTATATCTGTCAGCTTTCTGTGCCCCTCATAGCACTGTAGACGCTTCTGCATGTAATGAGCTGACCCTAACCTGACTAATATTCCCACACACTGCATTGTGAACTGCATTGATTTTCTCTGGGGGTCTGCCCAGCCCATAGTCTTTGACTGAAGATGAGAACAGGCAGCCCGATGGAGCAGAGACGAGACAGGGCTTTATTGTATCAGGCAGCAAGACTGAAATGGCTTGTTGAGGTTTTTATTTTAATTAATTTATGAAAACAAGATGATGATGAAGGTGTATCGTTGCACTACTGTAGCTTAGCATAAAAACTGAAAAGAAAGGAAAACTGGTAGCTTGGTTCCTGTAAAAAACCTCTTTGCTCGCCAACTGCACATTGTTAAAAAGTCTTGAAATATTGCTTTGAGACAGAGTTTGTGTTTGGTAGCCACATATTTATGTGCACATTTGGTCATTTACTGATTGTTTACTGACCTTTAAGCCAAAGATTAGCTCCTGTGTTAATTAATTACATTGATTCCCTCTGGGACACTGGAGTCCTTCTGTCTGTAGGTGAACATCAGTGACCTTGTGTTTTACACGTGGTCAAATGTGCTAGTTTAAGGAGTAAGATGTCATGGTTTGAGTAGTAATTTCACATATTGGATTTGCTTGGCTCAGCCAATAATTCTTCCTTCATCACAACTGCAGCCTGACTGGATGGAGCTGATGTTGGGCACTGAGAGTCGAGCATGTGAGCTGCATGCAGAGAGAAAGAGAGAGAGAGAGAGAGGGGAAATGGTGAAACAGAGACAGTGAGTAGCATGCTGAAAGCTACAGAGCTGGAGCAAAACATGTCGAAGGAGGCTGAGAGGAAGGGAGAAGGACAGAGATGGTGAAAAGAAAATCAGTAGTAACAGGAAGAGAGATCAAGAAAAGTTGAGGGAGGGAATTAAAGGATGCCGCAGGGCAGTGGAAGACAGGAAAAGATGGTTAGCAAAAACCACTGGTAGGTTGATGAATGGCAAGTAATATAAATAATAATACATTTATTTAAAGAGTACTTTTCTTAACACGTCCTACAAAGTGCCTCACATAGTAAACAAAAAGCACAGGTAACCCAAAAAATCTACCTTGAGCAAGCACGAGACAACAGTGGAAAGCATAAACTCCCTTTAGAGGATGAAACTGTCAGCAGAACTGGGCTCAAGCTAGTCGGCCATCTGCCTCGACCGGTTGTGGTGCGGGAAACAATAAACAATAAAACAATAAACAATAAAACAACAATAAATTTAATACGACTACTACTACATCAGTCCTTTGGAAAACCAGTTCCAAAAGAGAGATGGAGGAAACTCAATCACATTGATCAAAATTAAATTAATAAGGGGGTTGTCCTAAATAAGGAGTCGTCCCTGTTTAAAGGAAACCAGGAAAGGTTCGCCGGTAGAGGTATGTTATATGAAGAGATTTATAAGATGTTACTAAGTGTGGAAGGAGATCGGGAAGCTCAAGAAGTCTATTTACGTGGAAATATGACTCTGCAGGTCTGTATTTGTTTTGTGCCATGTATTCAGAGTCAGGATGACATCCACTGAATAATGTCATACAAGTCAGACCTGAACAACAACAATTCATACAGTTTCATTAAAGTAACAGAGGACCAGAGAAAGTGTTGTTTGTTTTTTAAGTTCATTGTGAATGCCAGCCATCCACACCCACCACCTGTCATGTCAAGATTGTGAGGTAAAACTAATCTCAGCCTGCAGCTCTAGAATTTACAGTGACAGCAAAATGATCACCACGTGGATATCGAGTGTTCGGAACAACTGCAGATTTCAAGAGCAGTTGAAATCCTAGTATTAATCGCACATTTCTTTAAACATCTCTACACTGTGTGTGTAAATCTTTAATCAGTTCTTTGGTCAGTTTGGAGAAGTGTAACAACAGCTAGCAAGCTGCAAGCGGTCTCTAGGATGGTTTTTCAAAATTACATTCAAAGCTGTGTCATAAAATATATTGTGATGATGCACATTCCTAACCTGGATGTCTGGATACATAGACTGTGGGATAAAATCAATCTGTTCTAACTAGGAAAATTGTGGAAAAAATATGAAAAAGGATTTGTTCTTAATTTGGCTCCAAATACCCGTATTTCTATTTTTTCCCCTTTCTGTAGGAATAGAACTGAAATTTATTGATTTTAAACTCACACTGTAGCCAATCACTAGAGCGATTGGCCATGCACCACTCAAATCATTCATAGTTATGTACTGCATTGTAACCTGATATCAGCTGCTTCCTTTGTGTTGTCTGAGTGGGAATGATAGTCTCCCTGGTGGCTACAGTGCCAGTATTATTGCTGGCTGACTGACTAATTGAATGTACATATAGGCCACTCCAGTAGAAGTAGGAACTCCTAAAGAGAAGCTGGCTATTTAAACTCACCTATTGAACAGCCATTATGACAGCTTTATGAGCCACTATGTTGTGGAATTATTATTGGCTTTTAATAGTAGTAAAATTGAGTGGTTCTTTCTTTATCTGACTATTAAGGAATCAAGTGTGCCACAATTAAAATCTGTTATGAACTACTCATCTCTTGGCATGTTTTTAGAGCACACATGTTGGAATTGTTTAAAATGGATTTCCTTCCCTTTGCATATTAGATATTAGCCTGCATGATGGAGTTCTAATGGTTTGTGTGTGTGTGGTCCAAATAGGATTTATTTAGCAAAGACAAGAAGCATGGATTTTCTTTTCCTCTGCTTCTGAGATGCAGTCCAGTCCTGCAGTTGTGTCACCACATGAGGAGGAAGGGAAGACATTAGTAGGGCATGTAATTCTGTGAGGGCAGGAGCTTATCACAGTCGGGAGGTTGGAGTCTGCACAGAGTCACTATACACTGCCACCCTCTGGTTGATTGGAAACGAGACACTGCACTCACAAAGCTGCGTTTCTGATTTATGTTCTGTCGAGTTTTCAAATTATTAACACTCTTTAACTGCAGCTTTTCTTCGTTTCTCAGTCTGGCTGCATGTTATGCTTGAAAACCAAACAGAACATGTCACTTTTCAACATAAAGTGACTGACTGAGGCGTGAGACGAAACCTAATTCTAAGTTTTCTCTTTAATGTAAAGAAGACAGAAACCGGCGTACAGTTTGCAGCTTTATTTCCTCTTTTCATAAAGCGTTTCCTTTTGGGCGTTTCTCCTGTTGAAAGTGTGCTTCAGTTGCATTAAAATGCAAAGCCAGTATATGTACTACTATCTACAGCCAAAGCACAGTTCTGTATTCTTTAATGAATTATCGGAGCTGCCGCACTTATGAGAAATGTGTGTGACTGCAGACTCTATGAAGATTATAATCTTTTAAATTGCCTTTTCTTTAGGGAGAGAATACATAATTATTGCCTATAA
The DNA here is from genome assembly GCF_900324465.2 of Anabas testudineus. Lineage (NCBI taxonomy): Eukaryota > Metazoa > Chordata > Actinopteri > Anabantiformes > Anabantidae > Anabas > Anabas testudineus. Next base: position 18,108,576 of record NC_046615.1, read on the forward strand.
CTGCAGGTGACTCAACATATTTGATCAACTTCTCGCTTTTCTCATCTTTAGTAAAAGCAAGAGAAATGTTAGTGACTCAGTAAAACTCCTAGTGAGAGACAAATAACAAAGTCTTATCATTTTTTCATCGTTTATGTCTGTGTCTTCACTGTTTGGTTAAAATGTCTAGTAACCGTGATCCTGCAAATCACTTAGTGTCCTGTCTTTAAAAACAATCCTTCCTCTTTTGGCTTCTTACTGTTCAGTTAATAGCTTTTGCACAGATGAACTACCAGCAGTGATTTTATAGTAATTGCCCCCTTTGAAAATGGTTAAACACAAATCCAAAGGCCTGTGGAAAATGTAGGTTCAGTTTCAGTTCTAAGAAATTGTGGAAGACCTGTGATGACACCAGGAGGCTGCTCACGATTTCAGTGTGCTTTAACATTAAAACATTTCCACCATTTATTCACCAGTAATCACAGATAATACGAAGAATGCAGACACAGCTACAACAAGACACAATCAATACTCATTCCTCTGGTATTGAATTGCTTGTGCCCGATGTAATCACTGCTTCTCATGTTTGCAGTCTAGCCACAAGGTGTTTGTTTGTCTCAGTATCTTCGCAGCGCACTAACCCAGATCTCTGGAGAGTGTGTGTATATGCTCTATGTGTATGTGTGTCACTGCAGCCCATGCATTAGCTCCTTTCTATTAAGGCTGTGTCTGCTATTGTAAACACTGAGCGGTCAAGTATATTCGCTTAGCTCTTTCTTGAAAACCTTGTCTTTTTACTTAAGAAGGTAAATTATGGAAAACAAATGCAAAACCAAAGAGATGGTACAAAATGTACAATATGACAATAACGTCAAGGCCGTGTCTTGTTTTGCAAAAAAATGTCATATGATTTTATGCTGTGATTCCAACTGAAGTGGCCCAATGGGAATCAAATTCCCTCTAAACATCAAAACAAAGAAATCACAATAGTTTTTACTATTGGTGCTGTAGTGTGGCATTTGTTTGCTGTTGCATGCAGTTAAAAATGCGATATGCATGAGTGCACTTAAGATGTGATACATCCAAAGAACATCAGCCTGCATATTTAAGGACTGTTCAGTCAGTGTACCACAGTGAGAGTATGCTTAGTGCTATATAACTTTTTAGCCTCACTAGCAGTTTGCTCATATTTCAGTCAGTTTGTCAGTTCACCACTTTAGTCCAATTTAAATATCTTACCATAAAATGTTCCCCTCAGGATGATTTTGCCATCCTTTTCCTTTTTGCTGACTGCAGTTATTGTAAGACAGATTTCAGTTTGCCCCGTGCTATCACTCTCAGCTGTGCTTTATTCTGAAATCACACATGTTTATTTACGTATTAATGTGCTGCTCCATAAGATGAACAACATGGTAAACACATACCTGCTCATTGTCAGTATGTTGCAGCACTTCTTGAGTTTTTCTAAAAATATATTTTTCTGGCTTATTACAAAGCAGATCTTATTTTAATAGCTAGTTAGTGTCATTTAATGTTTTTCCAATTGTGAACTATATTTTTCCAATCTGCGTTTGTCTTTTGGCTGCCTTACTGGTGCGGCTCCTGTTTAACCTCATTTAGCTTGACTTGAAGGCTGTAATCTTACTTTTAGTCGTAGAGACAATAAACCACCAGTCTCAGACTATTTCAGTCACACTGCAGCAGTAGTTCTGCTAAGTGAATTAGCACATTCATTGTGTTGTCATCAACGCTCATTGGTGACCACAAGCCTGTCTGCCCTGCCCCGTGCTGCAGGGCTGTTATCGCAGTACTCAAGTTGGAGACACAGGGCACTCATTGTTGTACGCCCCCTCAGCTTGTGGTTAAGACTATTTTCTCTGCTCCCCATGCTTCATGACAGTAAGAAAGGAAAACACCTTGTTATTTTTCTGTTTATCCTTGTTTAGCCTCCCAAAGTGCTCTTTTTTTCTTCTTCCCAGTGTGCTGTTTCACATTATGAATGCCTTGGATCAAGAGTTGCTTTGTGTGCAGGCCTGAATCTCAAGACTGTAATTCATATTCTGTCCAACAGAGGGGATCCATGCCCCAGTGTTTGGTCATTGGTGAAAGGACTCTTTGTAGGTACAGCTCTACCTCCTGTTTTTATGTCTGGCAGGAAATGACTGAATGTTTCACCCCTAACCTTATGTTTACATATTAAAATATATAGTGTTTTTCCCTTTTTTCAGGCTCACTGAAGTGTCATAGGTTTTCATCTACTTACGATCCATGCATGCATGGCAGCTTTGTCATTGTAACAACACAGGAAACAGTCACATTGAATACAAAGGACTGAAAGCTGTTTGTCCTCCAATATTTGTTCTAGGTTTGGAAAAATACATTTAGATTGATCTCTAGAAAGTTGCAGGTTTCTGCACGTCTTACAAAGCAATTGTAGTGTCTTAAATTAGACCTGCAGTGTGTGTAAATTAGAATGTTTTTGCTAAATGTAAACAAGTGTGCATGTTGATGATGCAGATTTGTTTTTATGCATTTTGAATTTTTATGTGCTGTTTTTGTAGATTTGCACAAAAGTTAAGATTACTCCAGAATAAAAGTCATTATGCTCTGAAAGTAACAATAAAGACTAAACATGCAGGATGCTATATAAAATTGTCTTGCAGACCTAATCCAGACTGCTATCAAAATCACACTCCTTGAAAGTCGCAATATTTTGAAAAACTGAAAGTTTAAAATCAATCTCTTAAATTCCTTTAAAGATTGCACAACACTACACATACAGTTACATTGACCACCCTAGTCTGTGGTAAGTGTTATTAAATGTTATTGGACTTGTCCTGTCCTCCATTAGTGATGTGAATGGACATTAAAAAACATGAAGTCAGCCATTTTGTGGGTGAGCTCGGTATTAAGTGTTATCCAACCCCATGTGCGATAGAATCCATTTAAACATGTCAGCGTGAAACAGCTGGGGTCAGAGTGCAGCAAGAGGGCGCAGAGGTCACTCATTCAATTAAACACACACCACTTAGCTAATGAGCTCCCACTCACATGCACACACAGTCACAGAGGACCAGGTGGAGCTATTACTGTGTCACAATCTTGCCAGTTTTTAGTATGAGCTTTGGGTAAACTGAATATCTCCCCCTCTCCTCCCTCTACTCTCCTCACCCCCTTACTGAACATGCACACTCTTGCTTGAACTTGCAGAGTGCACACATTCAAACACACTGCTGTGGAGCACATTGCCCGGGGTAATGAGGCACAGAAAGTGCAAGCTCCTTACCTGTGTACAAATTACGAGCACTCAACACTGACCAGCAACTGAGCTCTGTGTTGTGTGTGTGTGTGTGTGTGTGTTTGTGTTTGTGTGTGTGTGTGTGTGTGTGTGTGTGTTTGTGTGTGTGTGTGTGTGTGTGTGTGTGTGTGTGTGTGTGTGTGTGTGTTTGTGTGTGTGTGTGTGTGTGTGTGTGTGTGTGTGTGTGTGTGTGTGTGTGTGTGTTTGTGCTGTGAAAGGAAATGTTACGCCTTTTCCCACTTAACTGAATGAAAGTGGGCTGACAGGACGTGAGTAAGAGGAAGAGACTGGAATACCTGAAGGCAAAGGTGATAAGCCTGATCCAAACCTATGACTGGTGCAGATGTGTATTTAATGACATCATTAATGAGTCTTTTGCACTGGCAGAAAATTAGTATTGTGCAAGTGGTGCCACTGTCATGGCTTACTGGGACACTTAAATAGAACAAGGACAGGATCCAGTAACTACTGTGTCTTGTTAGCAAACATTATCACTCATCTGCACAACACAACACAACGCTGAACACATAGTCAGCGTTGCATCCAGCTGATGAATATAAATCCAATAATTACTTTTTTTAGCCTCTGCGTTTGGTTTCTCCAAAGTCTCGAGGGAAATATTTGACTGTTCAGCTGTTAATGTCCCGTTACTGTATGTTCACCTCCTATTCACTGTCTGTATGCTGCTTTGTGCAGAGTAGTACAAGTAGTATGCTGTGGGGTTTTAAAGCCTGTTTGCTGAAAATAGCTGCTCTTGCTGTAGCTGCTGTAACATTTTTTAGCTTTCACATATGTCCACTGGACACATTATTATCCTAAAAAATAAATTATATGTGTTTTAAATAAATATGATATTATGTATTTATACACATTAACCTTAATAGAACTGGTAAATAAATAAATAAAACACAACACACACGTCATAATTACAACTTGAAAGTTCCAATAAATACAGATTGGTGACAAATTAAAGGAAAAGCCACCAATATGTTTTGTTTTGTTTATTGGTAAAGTGCTGGGCCACCACATGCTGCCAGAACATCCTCAGTGCACCTTGGCATTGATTGTGTAAGTCTCTGAAACTCTTCTGTAGGGATGAGAAATCATTGTTGTAAAACATATTCCCTCATTTGGTGTTTTGACGATGGTGATGAAGAGTGCTATCAGAACATGTTCTGTGGGACTTCAAAGGCTGTAGTGTATGATTTACATTTTACTACACATAAACCCATCCATTCTTTGAGCCATGCATGGATGGATCTGATCTTATGTTTTTCCGTTGATAAATCGGGTTTTCTTTTAATTTGTCATTCATCTTTCAATACTCTCTTGGCTCTCATTAAAGTGTCTTAAAACTAAAACAATCATAAATACATTACGCCGGCTACAGCAGTTAAACCCAGATTAAATTATGCATTTTTGAGAGCAGGAAATGTGCATTGTGTAATTTTTGTGCGTGTGTAGGAACTTTAAAATCCCATATGCGCCATATGGAAGTCTGCAGCTTAGAATATGAGCTGCTCTGAGGAAGGCCTGAGGCTATCAGTATGCCAATCAATCTGGACAATGACTTCTCTAAACACACACAAACTGAATCTAACACACAGAACGTATTAAGAGACAAGCCACATTGTGTGTGATCATGTGTGCATGCGAATATTCCTCTTGGGGGCAGTGTTTTCTCTACAGACAGTGACAACAAGACTGTAGACACAAAGCCCACAGTCAGTAAAATGTAGCAGCATCTTCCAGACACACACACACACACACACACACACACAGACACTGCACACAATGCATTGTGTACACATATGTCCACCCATCTGTATGTTTGTCTTTGCCAGCGACTCTGGTTTCAATTGTGTGTTTGAATATATGTTCAGGAGCAATTTGAGATGGGCTGTGTGTGTGTGTATGTGTGTGTTTCTCTGCATAAACCCCTTCTCTTTCCCCACCATCCGCCAGACAGTGAGGAGAAGTAGGCCGCTTAAAGATAGCTCCCGGCAGCCTCAATACCAGCTCCCAAAATATATCTGCTCATGAGAGTCATCATCTCCCTCCCTCCCCCTCTTTCTTATTCTTCTTTTGCTCCCTCTTCTTTTGAAAATAGAACGAGAATCAGGCTTTGAATTTGCAAATTAATAGTCTGGATATAATATCCTGTAGATGTGTGCGTATGTGTATACCTGTAAGTGTGTGTTTCTTTCACGTGAATGAGCTACTCCATTTTGGGGGTATTAAATCTCACGTGGAAGTTCCCTCAATGGAAAAGCGACATCAGGATTGTACCACCACACACATCAAAATTAGGGGCGTTCGGTGACGAGCTATGTCCCCATGACCACCCCTGTGCTCCGGTTCACTGGAGAAATGTGTGTGAAGAGTTTCTGTGGAAATATGTAAAAAAGAAAAATAAGTTGCAAGGTGCAAAATATGGACGCATCAATATAAAATTCTGCATCCTAAAACTGATTCTTGATGGTTTAAATCAGGAAGTCTGCCAATACTGAGTGTAGATCAAACAGCAGTACTCTCCTTTTACCCGTTTTTAATTTTCTGGACTTCAGCACTAGAATCCAGCAGTGCAGCTTTGGTGTAAGGGAACATTTGGTTTAGGATCGCTGCTTCACTACAGACTCAGCAGCAGTCCACAATGACCATATGAATGCAACTGAAAGCTTGACAAAGAAACTGTATTTGAAGTTGATCGGTCGTGACATAGTTTATACCCAGCTTGCTTAATAAGGTCAGTACTGGTGCATGTCTAGCACAAAATGCTGCATAAATAGCTGCACAGCGGTCAGCACTGTTGCCTCATGACCAGTAAGCTTTAGTATTAAGACAGGTTGAAAGATTGCTTAGAATATTGTCATTGATTATTCTCTTTAAAAAAGTACACCCTCTCACCAAGAGGTGTTACAGCAGACTATGTCAATAAACCAGCATGCACAACACTAGGACCGTGACTTGCTAAACACGTCTTCTTTTCACCTTTTACAGTAGGTTCGGTGTTGTTTCTTCTAATTCTTCTTCTGTTTCTTTCTTCTGTTACCAAAGAGCTCTTTTGACTTATTGAAAAACTCCAATGTTGCTTCAGCTGTCTAAGGGAGAGTTTCCCAGAAGCATCCTGGCTTGTCACTATGGATTTTAGGAAACTTCAGTTTGTTTTATCATTCTCCCTCTTTTTTATCCTTCTCTTTCAGATATTTCTCTTCTTTCTCTTCTTCTTTCAAAATTGTCCTTCATAAAGCAACAGGCATTGTGACTGGACTCTATTGTACCTTGGTCTTGAAGGACTGACTATAGCTGAAGTTTCTTATGCTTCTGTTTAATTGTCCTGTTGGGACCATGTCTGCTTGATAATGTGGATGCATTGATGATCAAGAAGTCAGAGAATCTCTAGTAGCCTTCACCTTACCTTGATTTTCTTTCTTATCTCATTTCTCATCTTATCTTACCCATGAGGTCATACAATAATAAAAACAGCACAATGAGTAATTTCGTCCTTTTAAGATAGATAGAAGCCAAGTATGATACTAATTGACGACATTAGCCTGCCGTGGACTTACTGTATTGATAATTATAATGCATTATAATAATTGTATTCAGGCCTCTTTAAACCCTTGTTGAAATATCAGTAATCCCGCTCTTTGCTTAGCTTCTAACATAAAGTTATGCAAGTGTTTATTGGGGCATTAGTTTTCAAAGCACAGTCTTTGTTGTCTTTTTAGTGTACGTGGATGTCTCAGCGATGAACTGGCTTTTTTTTTTATGTTTGTGCTTTAATATGCTCCCATCCCCTCCTCCACCTCCCGTGACCCCGAAAAAAGCTGTATTTGGAGAATGAATTAATAAAATTGTCGAGTGCACCCTCTCATATTAGCTCAATATTCTTCCTGCAGTCTGGATGCGCTGAGTGCCAGTGTGTACTTTACCCCCCACTGGCCCACATCCACAGAGAATGAGGACAATAGTTTGGCTCACAGACATGTGTGCCTAATGTAGTCCTTTTATGTGGGAAAGTGGAACTGTATGAAGACAGGAGAGAAAAGGGATCATTGTGTTCCTGTTTTCCTTCTGTCTCCATCTCTCACTCGCCTGATAGCTCACAGATACACTACACCATTTGTGCTATTACCACAAATTAATTTGAAGATTTATGGCAAATGAAAGTTGCAATAAAAAACGCTGCTTTTAATATGTTTTATTACATAACAATGATAAACATCCATCTGATGTTTGTTTTATGTATTGTAATAACTGGACTAACAAGCGTCTACAGCTACTCTAGCCGATCTCTCTTGATGCTGGGAGCTAAATGCTTACTTCAATTAGCTAATATGCTCACAGTGACAATGCTAACATACTGACGACATGAGGAATGTCATTTACAAGTCAATCCTTTACCCAATAAGGTACTGCACTGAATGAAATTCTGATTTGATGGTAGAAATAAATGAAAAGCTAAGAGGTCGCCGAAGTGATTACAAATCATTGTGCAGAGGACATGAAGGTGTATAACTTTCAAATTAATAGTTTTTTTAAATATAAAAATATTATAAAATATTAAACTTGTGTTTGTTTTAGAGGAAACGTTGGAGGCCATGAAGCAATCATGCTTATTAATTCTCAACATAGCTTGCTTGTGTTACCATCAGTTTCAATATCTACTGGCAGAGAGACGTCTATCATTTCATAGTATTTAACTCCTAGCCCTACCTATTTATATTAATCCAAACTATAAACATGCAATAATCTCTCTCTCTTTAGCTCTCTACGCTAATATTGAGGTCAGATTGAGAGATGGAGACAGGCCCCCCTTCATGGCACACCCTCTGGCTACCTCACTGTGAGCTGTTCACTCATGTAGAAGCAGACCCATCTGCCCAGAGAGATAGCGAGAAAATAGAGATGGATGAGAATGAGTGCGGGAAAGGAATGAGACACACATGTTTCAGTAGTGGCATCCAAAAAACACAGAGGTGGAAATGGGGGTTTCGAGAAAAGGAGGGAGGATGCCAGAGAGTGAGGAGGGGAGAGTAAGGCTGATCTGTGCGGCGTTGCCCTGAGATACAGGATGTCGTAATAAGGCAGTTGGGAGAGGGCGAGAGAGAAAGCAAGAGAGAGAGAAAGGAAGGGAGGACCTAATCTATAGGGGAAAGGGGGGTGTAGAGTGCGCTTCGACGCGAACGGCATTCATTTTCCTGTTGCTGTGACAAGCCGACACCCCTCTGCCTGCACAGTAAGTGGAACGCTCCAGCTTGCTCAGGGCTCTGTTGTTGTGCAGAGCTGCAGAAGGCCTGACAGATCCAGCCAGACAGAGAGAGAGAAGGAAGGTAGAGATACATAGACAGAGACAGTGTGGATCGAGAGCCTGTGTATTCATTCCATCACCCAGTTGAACCAGCGACACCAGTGACGAAGGAGACAAAGGGAAGAGGAAGGCACAAAGGCACCTCAGTGACAGCAGGGAAAGTAAAAGAAAGGCAAGGTGAAGGAGGAGAAGGAAGGAAGGAAGCAAAGGGAGGGTGGATGAAGGCTGGGGCATGAGGAGGGGCGCCTGACTGACATTGCTGCTCTTGCTATCAGCTCACACACACACACACACACAGACGCAGACATAGGCAGACACACACATGCACACTCAGCCAGATTGTGCACTGCACAGTTGCTGCTCTTTTTTGTCCTTTGCGGAGCCTTGTCCTCCATCCTTTTTTCTCCTCTGAGCAAGAGGACAAGGGAGACACAGAGAGAGGAGGAAGAGGAGGAGGGAAAAGGACAAGGAGGAGGAGGAGGAGGCGAAGGAAGAGGAGGGGAGGCAGTAACCCTCTCCTCTTCTTCACTGAAGAGACACAGACGAGCTAGATAGGGAGAGAAGAGTCAAAAGGTGAGAGAAAGCAGCTTTTTGTTCTATTTCGCCGTCTCCTGTGGTCCCTCGGCCAGCGAGCGGCTAACAGGCACCGCTCATGTCCGTGAACTCGGAGAAATCCTCGTCCCCTGAAAGGTAACACCTCCTCTTCCTTCCTCTCGCTCCTTATCATTTCATCCCCATATGTCTGTGTGCATGCCCTTCTGTTTGTCTGTTGTGTTGTTTTCTCACAGTCCAACCCTCTCCGACCACCATCCTCCTCGGCACCTCCATATTATGTGTCTGCTTCTGTTTGTTCTTCATGTCCTTAGCTCAGTTTCTTCTATTGTCTGGTCACAGCAGTCTGACTGTATCAAGGAAAAAAACTAAAAACCAAAACGCAGTGCTGCATGGTGCTGTAACCTTTCAGTCGACTGCTGAATCAGAACAACCTTGATAACATACACATAACAGCATATACGGCATGGTTAAAACATAATCTCTTTCACACGCCTCTACACAGATCCACACTTGGGCAGCTGCTGCCTTATGAGGCTGCAACATCTCATATCAAAACAATAACAGAACACACACACACACACACACTTACTTTCTATTCAGGGCTTATACAGTAAGAGTGTCGCACGTCAACATTAGCACAGCCAACAGCGGCAGCAGCAGTGCATCTCAGCAGCAATGCAAGGCAGCAGCTCGCCACATGATTCATCTCAGTGCATGGCATAACCAAACAATGGCACCTCTGAAGGTTACACAGCTTCACGTGGATATATTCTGACCAGCTATAAGTGTTGAAAGGATCATAGATGTACAAAATGTAAACATGCAGTAATGGTGTTGAGCATAAATAGCAAAGTCACAAGCCATTATCAGTCACGTGGCACATACAGAAAAACACACAGACTCCAGTATGACTCTGGAAGTCAGATGCACTCTGGAATGAATTATATTAAAAGGTGTTAGCTAATGTTTACATAAATGAGGGGGCTAACATGGCCAGTGAATGCATATCACAGACACGTGTGCCAAAGCTAGCAGTGGTTTAATTTCTAACTCATCCCAGCAATATTATCCACTAGTAATTAATGCCATTATTTAATTATTTGTACCTGTTTATTTTTTTACTCACATTATCCTGATTTAGAAAATCAGTGTTGTGGTGTCTTACAGTTGGAACTCAGTTAATTAAGGAACTAAAGTTTGTTTTATTAGTGAAAAACAGCAAAGAGGCATAGAAATGTTTCAACAAAGACTGTCTCCCGTTCCCATTTCATTTTTAAAGAAGCGAATCCAAAAGTATATCGCATCCTATTAGGTGTGTATTATGTCTGAATCAGATTCTGCAAGCAGAGAACCCCCTATTCATTCAGATCTGTTCGGACCAAGCCCACATTCCTGTTTTCAGTGTGCAACGGCGGAAAGTGCTCGATTTGACGGGTGCTGGAGGGTGAGGAGCAGGCAGACTGGATGACTCAGGTAGCCACTGATGCTGTGCCAAGTACGATCAGGCAGAGCTGCTGCCATCCACACAACCGAGCGCCAGGCCCCAGACTGGCACACTCAAACACACAGCACAGTGGGCACATAAATAGGCAGAAGTAAATGGGCACTAACAATATCAGTACATGGACATTTGGGCACAGAGGAGAGCGCCGTTCTATTGGCAGTTTTGGATCAGCATGATGTGAAGGTTAATTTGAGAAAGAGGTAGTGACACTGGATACAAAAGCACATGTAGACAGGCCTACGTGGATGGAAACTCCCTTGAAGTACAGTATGTGCTTTGCATTTTGACAAGGAAAGTAGACTCCCTCATCTTGGACACATAAACACACAGTACTGTAAATATAGAGTATCATCTGGCAGCACTGGTGTGGCAAAGTCTCTGGATCTACTTTTATCTTTCGCTGTTGTTTAAGTTGCAACTGTCTGGCTGTAATTAAGAATAATGCTGCAGTCCCTTGTTGCTTTACAGGTTACAACAAAGAACTACACTCATAGACACAGTGCTGCTCTTTTCAGTGGCTGCAGCATCTCAGATAACAGGAGCAACAGAGCAGAGGACTCGCTCTCTGTTCAGGTAGTTTAACAGAGTCAGAATTAAGGAAAAACAATCTTAATAGTTTCTAAATAAAACTCGGGCATAACTGCTAATACCTCTGTACACAAAACTGTATTTGAACGCCACAAACTGCAACGAAGATCAGAGGAATCTGTAGCTTTGTGAGTGTGGACAGCTGGGTTTTAAACATGTGGGAACCAAACATAGCAGTTCTTCCTTTAATCATTTTAGTTACTTATTAAACAAAAATCCCAAACATCTGGTGGCTCCGTTGTCACAAATGTGAGGATTTGCTGATTGTCTCTGTCTTTCTGTTGTTCATCTGTTGGTTGGACAGAACATGCAACATAAAGAGGTAATTTCAGGCTCTGGTGATGTTTCACGGACAAGCTAATCACTCCTAAATCAATGGATATATTTGTAATATAATATGTGATCAGTAGCATCCCCCAACTCATTTGTTTGTTGTACATTTGTAAAGCAGCATAGTGCTTTATATTGGAGTCAGGATTGGTCTTCAGAGTGTGTATTGAACCTTAGTGCTGGCACAAATCAACACAATTTTTCTGTCTGCAACACCATCTGGGCCACAGGCGCATCACACACACACACACACACACACACACACACACACACACACACACACACACACACACACACACATCTTTTGAGTAACTTCATTTTGGATGTGTAATAACGTGTTTGTCAACAACAAGGGCAGAATAGATGGGACAACTTGTGCGCATTAAACCAAATGAATGGACAAGTCAGGTCTGAAAAGAGCAGGAGGCGGCACTGTGACAAATTTGTCTTGGAGCACTTGCATTAGGAAGACGATCCCTGTTGTGTAACTTGGCACTTGAGGCATGGCGGAGTTGGAGATGGATGGAGGACGAGGAGTGTGTGTGTGTGTGTGTGGGTGTAAGGATATGTGTTTTGACATTGTCGTTGCATTTGAGAAGCTTAAAGCTTCTTTCTGTGGGGTGATGGTTGGTCATTGGTCATAACGGATGCTGGTGGGTGCACGGCTTATGTCTTTCGAAGAGCCTTGCTCTAAGGATTAAACATTTGAGGAAATAAACACACAAAGGTCAAGAGTTTACTGGTCTTGTTGCACAGCCGGCTGGTAGCTTTTCAAAGCGTGAGTACTGAGAGGTGATGGGTAAACCTCTGTCTCTGAGGCTGATTTCAGCCGGTGTGTATTCTGTGTGTTTAAATGAACGTAGTGCTTCGATGAGCTGTTCACCTCAAACTGTGCACGAAGTGGATTAAAAAAAGAAATGGTTATCCCAAGCAGATATTTACAGGTGGGTTTACGTGATTCAAGCATTCGTGTGTTCTGGTGAGTTTAGGGGTGTGACTGTGTATCTGTACCACACAAGTGTGACTTGTTGATGCATGATTTTTACCATAAACTCTAGAACAGCCTCTGTTCACGGACAGAGAAAAGGACAAAGAGGAAGAGAAGAAACGAGAAATTGAAAGTGGGAGGTTAAAAAAAGGTAAAGAAAGAATAAAGAAGTTTAAAAGGTGTAAGTGAAGAAGTGAAGTAACGTAGCTGCCATGTGCACATACACACAGCTGGTACCAAGAGCACCAAAAAGTTCCATCTCGTCTCCTCTTTCATCTACTTGACACCGTTTGAAGCGCAGGTTACTGGATACATCCAAATATTCCTATACAGCCTCCATCCTGCCTCAATTTATGTCTCCTTAAGCTTGACGAGCTGCTCTATGAAACGAAACCAGGTCTCTAGTAGAAAACAACAATTATTTTCATTCTCAAATAACGTCCACGGTCTTCAGGGTTTCAAAGATATTCAGTTTATAGTGATATTAAACAAAGAATATAGAAATTTATTTCAATTAATGATGTTGATTTTTTTGTTTGTTTGTTTGTTGCTGCTTAAGTATGATTATGCATCGTTGTCTTTGTCTTCACTGGTTGTAAACTGAATGTCTTTGGGTTTAGACTTTTGCTATTTTTAAATCAATGGTGCTAGTTACCTTGCAAAGCTATTAACCAAGCAGTAAGAAGCTATGGGAGGACCCAAGCAGCATCATGCTTTCTAGTGGTGGGCAGGGTGTATCTAGACAGCAACAAAAATAGATGCAACGGCTAATTTACTGCACGTTGATCAACTGAAAATAATCAAAAGTTATGTTTGATAATAAATAATTTAGGTCAAGCAAAAATGTCAAGAAATTCCCTTGTTACAGTTTCTCAGACGTGAGGATGTGCTGTTTTTTCTGGTTCACGTTGTTCTAAGTGGTATTTCTTTGGCTTTTGCATTATTAATCAGACAAAACAAGAAATTATAATGGACTTTTTTCTTTTCTTTTCTGATTTACACCCAAAAGTTAAGAGTTTTGAGAATCTTTTATAAATAATAGTTAGTTGCAACCCTAATCGTGGAGGTGAATAGTATGGGACAGCGGTCGGTAAGCCGGGCCGATGCAGCAGATAAGATCACATCCAGCAGCCGTCACTTTCACACACAGAATATGTTCAGTAGCTTCAGCTTCACCTCCATCTTCTCACCACAGACCCACTAAAACGCACACAGGCACGAGCAGCCCCAGCCACGCCGCAACATGACAGCAGCTAATGAAGCGTGGCAGGGAGCTAGCTAGCAAACTAGCCACCCTGCCCTGCCTGTCTGGCCCTTTGTGGCCTCCATTATCCCCTGTATCCCACTAACCCACCTTCTCATGTCTGGAAAGAAAGAGATGAATGGCTGTGCTTTCCTTCCTGCTCCAATCTCCATTTAGGACAGATGGAGAAGCAGGCATCCTCATGCATGCTGCCACCCCTTCTATGCCTCCGAGGATTTTCAGTGATGTAGCAATGGTAAATAAAACCGTGTGCGGGTGGATGTGTTGTTGAAACTGGCCTTAAACTGGCTCAACTTTCTTGTGAATTTCCACCCTGCTCATTTGATTAATCAGTAACAAAACATCACTGAGTCAAACAGGAACAAGACACCTCACGAGCAGAGTGTCGAGAGCCGTCGCCGTGTTCATGTGATCTGGAATCAGGCACCTGATCTGCCTTTAACGCCTCCGCACGTTTGCAGTGTTATCCAGGGTACTATGGGGTAAGGGCTCGTGTTTTGGCATCGGTGGATGATACTGTTAGTTTGGTGGGATGAAACAATCCTTAACTTTCAAGCAACTTTCAGTCTACAGCTGTGCCAGCAGCTCTCTGGGGCGAGGTATTTAAGCATAGTGCTGCAAAAATAAGTAGACGAGCAAAGTGCAGTTAAAATAATTTGAGTACAGTCGCTAATTGTTTTATTTGTTCGTGTCCCGTGTTCCCGCTCCCTGTTGACTCTGCATGTTTACAGTGTGCAGCTACAGTCATTGGAGATCACTCAATCTCTCTCCTTTCTATCTTTTCATCTCTTCACTTTCTCCTTCTCTTTTTGCCCTTATTCTTTCCTTTCATCTATTTCTATTTTTACCCACGTCTTTCTGTGTCACTGGCTTTTGGTTCCAATCAGGAGGTTTATATTTTCTCTGTGGGAACCAGATCTTGTGTAGCATTTTTAAACTAGGGGTCATTACCACTCTCGTTATTTGCCATGTTTATTGTTGTGACTGCTGCTGCAAAGACATTTTACCAGAGTTATCTAACAAACCTTGACACAAAATGTAAATAAGCTATAGTATTTGAAGCATAACAGATTAGAAATTCATTATAATGCACTTTAACTGAGAAATGTATGTTTGAGCTGCACTAAGTTGCCTTTATTACACACATTTCTTAGGTTTTATTAAGTTTTCCTGCTGTACTGTGTAATACATTTAGCTGCAATGTGGATAGTTAGCATGCAGCCAGGCATTTCTTTCTCAATTTGTTACAGCTATCGTCCATGAGTGTATTAGTCGACACTGTGTAAGTTATACTCAGCAGATACAGGGAAATGGAAGATGGAGAGAAATGGAAAAAGGCAGAAAGAAGGGGGAAAATTTGAGATTTTTTTTGGGAGACGACGAAAGCCTTTGGAGAGAGAGATGATCCCTCGGAGGAATTGAGAAAGAGACGATAAAGCCAAAGGCTGAGTGCTGAAGTGAGAGAGAAGAAGGAAGATAGAGACACAGAGAGCAAAGAACAGGAAAGGACACCAGAAACCTCAGGAGATAGCTGAGGAAGACAGCTGGGGAGCCTACGACAGACAAAGATAAAAAGAAGAGGGGAAGGAGAGCACGGAAAGTGAGGGAAGATTGAGGGAGAAGATAGATGACTCTCTGCAGACTTGCGCAGCGTGTTGGGTAATGCTAGGTCACCGGGGGACTAATCTGTTCTGATGCTGCAGCGTTGAAGCAGTGGAATGATAATGTCCTGCTTGTGTGTGACGGGAGGAATGTGTTTGTTTGTGCGGCTTGGCATATGCATGTGTGAAAAGATAACATGTTTGCTTTTGAAGGTAATATTTTTTTGTCCCCTGCTACAGTCGCACACAAACACATCAGCCTGTACATACTCCTGCACATAACCCCTTATCAACGCCTCATGCCCTGAAGGACTGAGTCACTCATCTGCTGCATAACTGAGAACTATATTCATCTGTTGTGTCTGGGAACACTGTTCACTGTTGTGTCTCCTCCTGCAGCATAGTGATGAGTGCATTTTTTTGTCAGTCCACATTAGCCCCGAGTGGGTGGAGTTCACTGAGCTCTGGACTCGTGAAAGTCTTCTATAATGCCAACTTGGCACATTCTGCTCACACTGAGGCTTCCAGTTTCACATCAATAAACTGGCGGCTGGGTGTGGTAATCCTGGTGTGTGGTGTGTGTACTCTCTACCTGCTATCTGGACAGAGTATGGATAGGATACATGTCTAAGTATTCATAATGAAACTATTAGTTGTTATTTGGTGGAAGATTATACAGCAACAAATGTAAGCAATGACGGTTCTAGCTTTAAACATATGAAAATGTACTGTTCTCCTGTTTATTGATAGCAACTAACTAAATATCTTCTAAGTTAGGTAATGTTAGAAACACAAATAAGCTATATGAATATGTTGCATTGTCCTGTTTTCACAATTTTCCGACATTTTATAGTCTAAACAGGTAATTGACAGTTCATTGTAATTTAGCGTTAGTAAAAACAAATGTCCTGTAGAGTGGAAACAAGCAAATATTTTAATATTTAGTAGTCAAAATAATTTTTTTCAAGTAACACATTGAAAATTAAATAATTTAGACTTGAAATAGTCAAAATTCTGGTCATCTCTGAGGTTTACAGTATCTGTAGCCCCGGTAGAGGGACTAACTGTCCATGTGACGCTACTTCTGAGAACCCCGTACCTCACCAGCTTGAACCTAGAGGCCCCAGTTCTACTCTGTCCTAACACTAATAAGTAAAGTTTGACTGGATACACACTGGAGGACTAATGAACTGACATTCAAATCACACTTTATGGTATATTTGAGAGTCGCGTTATCTGGAAGCTCAGCTGGCATTAGAAATCTTTTCACAGTTTATGTAGGTGACCATAATGATTCTGGGGTTTAAGAGGTGCTAAAGTGCTGTGGTGTTGTTGCTCTTTTCTGTATAAAATAGATCCCGATGTGACTTTACATGTGTGTGCACTAGTGCTTATATGGACATTGAGAAAGCTCCTTAGCAGGTGGGTGTCATAGCCCCATGTGACACCAGCTGGAATTCAAGGCTGGGTTTGTCTTGTCCCTGCACGGCTGTATCCATGAGGCTGCAGCAGAGAGCGGGAGCTACTGTGTTTTTCCTGTCCATCCATCTCTCCTTGTTTCTTTCCCATGGAGTTAAGCTCGTGTCTGTCCACTAAGAAGAAATGGGGTCTAGCTTTATGTGTTCTCCGTCTGCGCCACAGGGCCCTCCGAAACAGGTAGAGGGGAAAAAGATAACAAGGGAAGAGAATAAAGTGTCGAAGGGGTGCTGGATTGACAAGACTAATGGGCAACATTTGAGATGGGGTGTGGGCCAGTTTTCAACTGGCAAAGCTAGGGTTCAGTGCTGCCATGTGTGGTTTGTCTTAACATTTTATTTAATGAGACTTTGTTTGCTTCTATGAGTCACGTATGGGAGGACATAATAAGCAGGAGAAGGTGCCAAAGAAAGACCGGTTTGACAGGACTAATAGGCTAAATAATGATTTTTTTATCTCAGTGCAGGCTTCAGGGATGTGGTAATGTTGTGTTAGCATTATTACCAGGAAGGACAAAAAATGCTAAATATTTTTTTCCAAAACACAGATGGTAGTGAGTGACAAGCAGAGAAGGGTTTAATCCAGATGGAGTTGATCATTCATGTGTAGTTGCTACAGTAGGATTAGCAATTACTGCATATACAAATAAAGGCAAGAGATAAGAAAACTATTGATTAAGGGAGAAGTGAATTGTGTATAAAATTATTTTGCTAATTAATTAACCCCTTTGTGATTTATTTATTTGGAATATTTTCTGATTTCAGCTTCCCAGATGTGATCATTTGCAGCTTTTCTCTTTTTTATATCATAGTAGAAATAGTTATTGGGTTTTGAGTTGTAGCTGAGAAACACTGGACATTGGGGGGTTTTAATGAGATTTTTCCGACTTATCAACGACTAAAGAGTTATTCAAAGAAACAGATTCATCTTTCCCTTATTTATCTGACTCGACTAGTGTAGAGATAAACAGGAAACATTGAAAAAGAGAAGGAACATGACACAAAGCAAAGGTCCCCAGCTGGACCTGAACGTTGCATGCTGCAGTTACATGCTATGCACTGGAACCATTCAGCTACGAGGGCACTACTAGATTCATGATCGTTAGCCGCAGCACTGATATGTTTTAAGAATGAGTCAAGAAAGCAAAATCTGAGTCACTTTCAGTTTGTGAAGGTGAAAGGTTTGACTTGGCATTAAATTGGCCCTGCTCATTGTGTCTTTTGAGTAGACCACACGACTGTGGTACAAATCCAGTTAAATCGTGTTTCTATATGTGTTCCCACAACTAGGCTTAGATATGTAAAGGCAAAAAAGATGTACGACTGCTATTTCTTTTATTGTTTATGTGTGAATCTTATTAAGATAAAACACATCACTCCCTGAAACAGATCAGAGGAGTCATCTGAACAAAACAACCTTGGTTCCTGTTCCTTCTATAGACAGTAAATTATGCAGGAAAAAGAATCGTTCAGAAACGCATTAAAACATGCACATACAGTCACTCTTATTAGATTCACAGGCCTGTAATAATGTATCCTACTGTTATTCTGAAGGCCATATACAGTACTTACACAGAGAGCTCATTAATTGTGGCATCCTGTTTGATTGGCAGTGATTATTAGAACAGAGGTGGACCCTCCTTCTGAAAACTCATAACATTATGCTACTTTTCAGAAGGATTATTGTTACTTAGCTCAGGATGGGGCTTTGGTATCAGTGAGGCCTCATGGGAGTGGTGATCAGGCTGCAGCAGCAGGACTAATAATTAACAGTCTCAAACCAGATTAAATTACCTCTGTGTTGTTTATAATTATTGTGGACTTGTGAAAAACAAAGCTTGTGTTCTTCTTGTGGAGTTTGCATCTCATCAGTGTATTTGAGCAGAGGGTTAATTATTATAGTTGTTTGAAATGCATAGTCAATATAAAGTTAAGTCTTTATTAATACACAGGTTTTTACATTGCTGTTGATGTTTGTCTTTATTAAAAGCATCGTAAAGCATAGAAGTCAGATTTATGTAAACAATATAGGACTTTAGGAACCTTATAGTAACTGTTACAACATTTGAGGTACCTGAACTTCATTATATTAGAAGGTTTTTTCTTAACTTGGCATTTGTTATGAAACTGAATAACTGTACTGGATGACAGACCCAAACATGAACATGGTAATACTGTTGATTGACATTTTAACAGTCTAACAGAATATGCATAGAGTATTAATCACTACATAAAAATCAATAATAAATCCTAATCTGCATCCTAATTCTCACCTACAAGCTTTGGTAACAGTATAATTAAGCAGAGATTTTGACATTGCAAAGCGTGAAAAGCTATAATGAACAACACTAACATTCATTTGTTATTAGATTTACTGTATCATTCGATTTATAAATCTCGGTAAGCCATGAAAGTACATTTTCATTTAAGTTATCAATCACACCTGTGCTGTCTTTTATCGACAGCAAAATGCCTCCTTCAAAAAGAGGGCTGCACATTTTACGTGTAGATTTCTGTATAGCAACCATAATGTTAAAAATGCAACTGGAGAATTTATAGTTTGACCTCGTCAGCAGCAGCTGACAAAACAGTCTCACCACAAACTCCATTAGCTGTTCTGGTGCCTGCGATCTGTAGAAGAGCTGTTCAGTCACAGCTTGGCAAACTACATCTGCAAGAAAAGATCGCACGATGCAGTTGAAAGGCAAGAACAGCTACTAAATGGATATTGTGGTGAGATTGTTTTTGTCAAATAAATTGAGAAATTTTCTTCTCAGGCCTTCCTGGTTGTGCAATTTCATCTTCTTTACAGAAATGACAGTCGATGCAGTATGATCTAAAATCTACAAATCTATGTATTTTAATTGTGCAATAATCTGCACATTGTTTATTATAAATAAAACAACAAAATGTCAGAAATTAAACATGCTTGGTATAATTTTCCATAGCCTGAGCAGATGTGTCCACATTGTTTGTTTTATTGATTATTGAAAATTATGTTATGATTCAATTTCTGTTCTTGAAGATGCAGGCAGGTAATTTCATTGCACGAAATTTGGTTCCTTGTCCAGTCATTGCATCCTTCCTTCCTGTGGAGAAACCCTTGATCTGGTCCTTGTGAAGCACCAGATAAACGGATGTACACGCTTACATCACATGGTAAATAAGAAAAGAGGTTTGACAGGAGCACCACAGCATGTTTGTGTGCCGTCATGTGTGTCTACAGTATGTTTCTATTAGAGTATTACGTACATGCGCATAATTCTTGTGACACTTGCTGTAACAAATGTGGGCAGATGCATCTTCCACAATACCAGGCATTGTGGTCGGCTGACGTCATTGGAATGTATAACTACAGAATGAAAGAGTGCTCTATAGAAGGGGGAGTACAGGATATAAAGTGCACTGCTTTCTGAAAGACACAGCAGATACCCACCGGCTCTGAGTGTAAGATGTGTGGTTAGATGTTTCTGTAATGAGCAGAGTATGCCGTGAACCCTGGACTAATGGCTTTTTGTAGAAGAGGGCACAGGAAAACACACCATGCACACAAAACCACAGATAAACGAACATGATTTCCTTTATTTCTGTACATTTCTGAGGATGTGGGTGTCGGTCCTCTTTTTGGAGCTAGGAATGCACTTACTGGGTCTGCAGCTATGTCACTTGGCTTACACTGCCTTGAGGCATTGTGCATGTGTTTGTGTGTGTTTGCGTGTACACATGCACACATATGCCAACCCACCAGCCATGTGTAGCGGTGTTCTATTTTTCATTGCAAATTTTATTTCAAGTCAAGTGGTTTTATCACAAGCAGTAAGACACGCTTGCTTTCGGGGTTTTGCATAGATTTTGTTACTTGTCATATTTGAGAGTCTTTGCATTTGTGTCTGTGTCTATATGGCTAGACGTCATGCATCTGCTGTGTAGTCAGTGCAGCATAGCGTGTGGTCTTGTATCCATCGGACTGCCTGTGGGGAATTTCAGCAACAGTCAATTCCGCCTCTATAGATTGCTGTGGCCTGAACCCTGTGGCACACTGGAGTATTTATGTTTTTCTGTGTTCATTTACAGCCAGTATTTAGCTCAAACATGAACTGCTGAACAAAACACTACCAACCCCTTTCTAATTATTGTAACTAAATTTACATTTCAAGTTATAGCCATTTAGCTGGTGCTTTTATCCAAAATGACATAACAGCACAGTGAGTGAGGGGGCAGCAGTTCAATGTCTTGTGTAACAACATCTCGACAGGATGTGGGCCTGTTAATGAAACACACATGTATTGCTGCAAAATGCATATATTCAGTAAGTTACATTATGTACATTTTGAATTTCTTCAGAGCTAGCTGGACCAATGTTGCTGTATTGACCCCTGTGAAGCAAATTCAATTGTTACCGCAGCTCAGGGAACAAGGGATTGATCCAAACAGGCCATACTGTACAGGTCTCAACATGAAGAATAAGTAGAAAATAGTCTCTATGCACTTGAAAAATGAATTAAGTTCTGTGCAGCTGCAGGTCACAACATCATTACCACATGGGAGGCTTCTCATGTTAGGATGTGCCTGCATTTTTGGGAGCTTCTTGCCAAATTAGATGGGCTGGCTGCAGAAGTCAGAGCCCTCCACTGGTTTATGGCCTCTGTAGGTGACAGTAAGCCCTGCACAGCATGAAATAATGTGTTCCACATAGTACTGAACAACTGCAACTACCCAGATGTTAATCACCATATGCTCTTAAGGCATGCTTGGAACTGATATGAGGTCAGTGTAAGTGGTTAATAATATCTGGTCGTAAAAATGTTTTATAAGTTTGGGAACAATATAAGTTGTTTTTAGATTTTTCTCAAAATGCAGTGAGACTTACTGAAACATATCATACAAAACATTTGGGCAGGAGTTACAAAAGATATGCACCTCTTCCAAGGCTATGCTTATTATGTTTTAAGCGCACTTCATCCCATACAGTTATGAACTGTCAGTGTCATGATGCTCAAACATACTGTACAAACAACTGCTACCTCCTACTCAGCGTGCAAATGATTTTTTAAAAATCCCTTTGCTAACAAATATGTGGACTATGTCTTTCATCTGTCTCTGTACTAGTTCGCACTCTCAGTTTTATGCATTCATCATACCATTGCTGTGCTGTTTATGTGGAATGCAGCAGTTTACATTTTGCTTTACTCTCTCTGCTCAGTATTGCTGAGCTTGAATCCCGAATAAACGAAGCCGTTCACTGATGTTAGGATGAACTTTTGTGAAGCTCTGTCAGACCTTTATTTACAAAAGAAAGAAAAAATTGTGGCTTAAACATACAGTAAAACCCAAGTCGTAATAAGTCGTAACAAACCCTAGTTTTTCAAGGACCTCTTATCTTGTTGATTCTCTGTTGTAGCCCGTTAGAATCCCCTTGAAGCTGAAATGAGATTTCAGGATTATAGCAGTAGCTACTTGCACATTCATAGTTTATGTCTAGTGTGAGAATCTTTGGTAGCATTGCATGTTGTGGTAATATAATGAATTGAGGCCTAGTGGTCTGAAACACGATCCTACAGAGCCATAATGTGCAACTAGAGGTTAAATGGGGGCAGTGCAGCCAGTGACGTCAGACTGCATCCTGAAAATAGCGGTGAGATCTCAATTCTCCACACAGACAGATACTCCGGAGGAGAGGAGAGAATGAGTCAGCTGTCCTGCCGACATGAGCCAAGATGGAGAGACATATAGAATGAAAGATTAACGATGAATCAATCAGAGGTAGAGACACAACTGCAGCAGTGGATGAGCAGAGACGAAGGACACCCGCGGTCTGAATCCCACGCCTTAACATTGACAGTGGAGGATGATGCTCTTGTTGCTAAGGAATACCTGTTACCGTGGTGATAAACTCAAGAGCGGTCAACTGTTCTCACTGGTCGGAGATGTGTTAGCAATGCTGTGTGACTTTCTTTGTCATTATTAGCAGGATAAGTCACTGATGTCAAGTCTCTGGAGGCATTTACATTACATTATTCTTACAAATTATTCTTCTCCATTTTCTTTACCTGGAAATTCTGTATCCAACGAAATAGCTTAGTCCTCCGTACAGTAGATCTCTGCAGTCATTGAAAAACATAAATGATCCACAATGTTGCAGTGGGTGACATGCACCTTCATTACAGATGCGTTGAGTTGTTGTCCTGCTGCTGTGCTCACTAAAAAGGACTGATTCAACATCTTCTTACTGTATACTGGGTATGCTGATATACATACCGAACGTACTGCGTTTTACTCACTGTGAATTTTTGTGAGCGTGGACACAGCTGTATTTATAGTACATCAAACTTAATAGTTGTTTGGAGGGTAAATCTTAAACTTGTTTTACTTTAACAGTGTTGCTATTTGAAGTGTGCTCCGGTCAGGTCAGCCCTTTACAGAAACAAAGCTGTTGAGACATGATTACACAGTGTGGCATGATGAGGAATTTACCGGTTTCCATCTCCTCCCTGTGGATTTTGTCAAATGAAATTGTTTGTATGTATTTTACTGTTCACTATTCTCAGAACAAATGTTTTATTCTCGAGTTCCCTCAGCACAACAAAGCATTTCCACTGCAGGCATGATGAGATTGTGCACATTCAGTGACAAGTGATTTTCAGCCATTAATAATATATCTTGGGCTTAGCCCTTGTTAAAAAATAGTTACCAAGACTTAGAAGTAGGTATAGGTGATTTGTTAGGGTTATAGTAAAACTGAGGTCATAAACTATGTCTTATTAAGGTTAAAGTGGAGGTTAGGTCAAGATTAAATAAAGAGGAAACATGTATTTATAGAAAAACAGACTTAACATTAACCAAAATATTCTGTACTCCCAGACTTTGCATCTAATGCTAACAAATTGTTTTTAACTGACAAGCAAGGCAAGACAAATCATTCCAAGTGCAACATAAACTTTGAACTTATTATACTGTATGTGGAAAGAAAATATCTTTAGTAGCTCTTTTGCGTGCTCATTATTAATTATAAAAATAATTACGTACATTATTGATCCCCTTGGGGAAATTGTGGTTGGACAGCTGCCAGACAGGGGGTTTGTAGACAACAGCTCTACCAACTGAGCTACTGCCGCCCCATTCTTCATCAAATAAACCATGCCAGATCTATAAAAAATAAGCCAGGCCGTTTAAAATTTAACACTGTGGCTGCAGATGCCATTGTGGGGTGTGAGAGTGGAAAGGCTGAAACTGAAAATGGGCAGTGTGTATGTTCCGATCTGTGAACGCGCTTGGGTTGGGATGTAAGAAACGGTCTGGGCATGTCCACACACATAACAAGATGGAAGGCGGGTTCTGTAGTTATTTACTGTATCGCAACAGTAGAAAGATGTCGACTGGAAGACGCCTGTCTCAACCTGCGCTGTACAGTGATGTACTGAACGGTTCCACCAACAAAAAAACATTTTACACATGTATTACTGCATGAGTGGACAATGCCTTTATGAGTTCAGCAACACACACACACACACACAAGTTTTATATCAACAATTAAATTACTTACTCTTTACACACAGGACATTCCTGGTGGTTCATATTAGCTTCTCCTACAATGCTCTGATGCAAGAGCATCACACACACTTTCACAAACACACACTTGTCAGAATAAATTATGATACTGTTATTTACAGTTGTGATAATCTGCACAGTTCTTCTATTATACCCCACCAAAAGTTAGCACGCAGTACATGATGTCCTAACAGTGGATTTACAAGTGGCTGGAGTTCCTGCAGTGGGGAAAATGACTGTAATCATCTGTGTTACTATGAAACATTTATATAATGTAAAAGCCACCAGGCTCAGAAATGAAGAGTTTGCTTGGTACTGTACCTACTGTATTTGTTTTGATCTTTATTTTTCAGTAATAAGAGCAAATGTTTAATCATTTATGACGTAAACCTTCATTTAAAAATGGCAACTTTCAAACTGAGACGAACAATTATTATCATTATTAATGTTGTATGTTTATATTATTATAATTACGTCAAAAAACAGAAGAAAATAAAAATGTAAGAAATGCTACAAGCCTGCAGCTTATCCGAAAAAAGGTGCTTTTAACCAACCTTGCAGGCTTCCTCAGGTTAAATGGATAATTGAAATGTTTCTTTAGTTTAGGTCGTTTTGTTTATTGCGTCATACATATTTAAGAAAATCTTACTGTAGATTCTCATACAGCTTGTTTCCATATGGATAAAATATATATAAAAACAGGATGATTTAAGACTATAAAACTATCTGTGTAGTATCACGCTAGTGGAAATTCCCCTTCTGCTTGAGTAGCACATTGGCGTTCCTAATGTGGAAATTAGTGCCAATTAATGGAGGGAATTGATTAGTACACCTTTTACCAAGGGCAAGCTAATCATTGCTGATTTGTTAGAATGAAAACTTGAATAATGTTGGACCTCAGTGTATCCTGCTAGAATCACTGGTTTAAAATACTAGTTGTGGTGTTTTAGTTTGTGGTAGCAGCAAAGACTGAAGACGTTTTAGTCTTGTGCAGCTCGTAAACAGCTTCTACAGTGAGACGGTGTCTGAGTGAAAGTATGAAAGAACTTTATAGCCCTCATAAGTAGATGCAGTGCATCATCACAAACGTCTTTGTGCAAACAAAATAAGCAAATAAGGAAATACTCACCAACAAAGGAATCTTTCCTCAACTCAAATGTACCTGAGTCTATGTTTGTGTCATTCTCCCCTCTGTTACTTCTGTCTGACAAAGCATTTCTTCTCATGCCACTTTGCTTTCAGTGTCTTCTCCTATTTGTTTGGTTTCTACCTGCAGGTTGTTTTGAATAAAACCGTTAAATGTAAACATAAATGAATGACTTTAGTTCACTGTCATGTGTTTGTGCTTGTTGTCAGCCTCTTGTTTGTTAGTGCTGGTGTTTTCCACTTGCTCGGCAGTAATGCTTTCTCTACCTCCACCTGTTTTTTCAGTGCGATTGCACACAGACTGTATCAGTGTGGACTGATTGATGTAGATAACATAACCACTAACCTAATCTAACCTTATTATAATAAAGGCCTTGTACATGTACAGATTTAGGGCTATCTTGCAGCTATCTTGCATGAACATTCTTTGTTTAGTATTTCTTACTTTCTGACTGTCCCTGTTCTTTTATTTATTTTTTATTCAGCCTGTCTCACTCTTCTGGCAGTCTCCTTCTCTGTTTCTGTTGCTGCCTCTGTTTTTCTCTGCTCATGTCTCTGTTTTGTTCTGACTGGTCTCTCTGCTTGTCAGCCTACTACTCTCTTTCTGTCTTTCCGCCTCTCTATTTCTCTCTATCTCTGTTTGTCTGCTTCTATGTCTCTCTGTATACTGTATTTGTCTCTCGGTCTCTTTCTTTCTCTCGGCCGACCTCTTTATTTTTTGCCTGCATATTTTCTTCCATCTACGTCTTTCTGTGCATGCTTCTCTCTGTATGCTTCAGATTATGCTTCTGTCTATATGCGACTTCCTTTTTTTCTTGTGTTTTGTTCTAGTTGTGGCCACCTCTCTGATTCAGAGTCTTCCTCTGCCTTGTTTCATCTCATTTTCTTTCTGTATTCTTTTAGTTCATCTGTTCGATTCCTCTTTGTTCTATCACCGTCTCTCCTCTGCGTGTCTTTTACACTGTGGCGTATTTGCTGTCTTAATGTGTTTGCTACTCGGGTATAGAAAGTTATATGGGTTGTACGGCCAATGGCAAGACGAGCCGGATAAAAACACCGCTCCTATGGACGTGATGTATGATACCCTACGTGACTGCTTTGGTAAAGAAGCACCGTCAAGGGCACATCCCTCTACTCCCTCTGTGTGTACGTGAATTGTAAAATAGTAATGGAATCCCAATGCCAGAGATATCTTCTGTCCTTTGCTGCTGCGTTGGAGAACCATTGCTGTTGTGTGTCTGTGTGCATGTTGGCCTTGCCACCACGTTAACGCTTTGTGTCCTGTATCCCCCCCCCCCACTTTTTTTTTTTGCACTGCAGTTGCCATGGCAACGCACCAAGAGGCTCTATCTACGCCTGTGACCGCAATTTTATAACAGCTCACAAGCGCTGGCTTTGTGTGTTTATGTGTTTAGATTTTTTCTGTCCTAATTTAGCAGTTGATCACGTTGGCAGTGCTGTGAGGTGACACTGAATAACAAGAGTTTGTCAGGCTTTCTTAGGCTCTGCTTTCACGGACAGTTGTATAATTCTTGCAGAGATGCCACTGAAAGGTTCTTTTGAAGTGACAAAATGAAATGTGTATATGTTTGTCGATCAGAGTAACTCTGCTCTCCATTCACCATGTACTGTAGGTGGAGAAATTTGCTGGATGCCATTTTTGCAATATGGTTACTGTAGTGACAGCATACAGCACTACAGTGCTTTAAAGTGGGGATTCCCAACTGTTTTTGCTTGTAAACCCCTAAAAAGAAACAGTATGCTCTTGGGTTGCATCACAAGTCTCATATGTCTTAGGCAAAGAAAATGTTTTTTTCTTTTTTCACACTTTTACTTATTATATGTATTATATTTCCTATTTAAAAGCTGATGTCCTGGCTGTAAAACGCACAATGCAACTCGACTGCAGACATTTCATTTCTAATATACCTGCAGCCAATGCAGCCTTGAGCCTCTTGAGTCAAGCAGAGATAAGGAGCAGCTCAGGAGGTCTGGCACGATCACATCTTTCTAACTTTCACAACCACATCTTTTTAACTCCACACCCGAACATTTTTACATTTCTTGTAGTCTTCAGCAGCAGCCAGTGCTGACTCCAGTAACATCCATCAATTGAGGCAATTTATTAAATTCAGTTTTGCACCATAAATGTGCATAAATAAATATATTTGCTTTGCTATCTTTTTAGCTGTTATAGGCCCTCAGATTTATCTTGTGATAGAAACTACTGTTTAAAAGGACCTGTGAACAGTTATGAAGTAGCATAGTGGTGCTAGGATGGCATCAACGTATAGGACTGTGTTTACTGCCCCACAGTCCTAAAACACAACGTGGAACACCATGCTTGATCAATCATTGTAAGTCACCCTGGATAAGAGTGTCAGCTAACTCCTTAAAATGTACCCAGCCCTGGAGAGAGAGGGTCTGTGCTCTGCCTATTTAATGTGTTCCCTCTCATGGGCACGGTTCCATTTTAGACCAGTGAGAGGAAGTGGAACAAGGCCGTTAACAGAAAAGACTGACCACAGAGATGAACCCTGGAAAGCTGATCAAGCCTGTCATCCCGAGAATGCTGTTGTTTTTATGTAGTAGTACTTTTTTACATTTTAAAAATAGAGTTGTTGAAAAACACAGTTGCCTGATTTTACATTCAGACAATTATTGTAGGAGTCCTGAAACTAAGACAGGAAGACAGAACCATGACACGCTGTTGCAGATATCTCGGGTCTCTTGTGGTCAAGTCTCTTGTGGAGAAGCTCCCGACACCCGCAATTATACCAAATATTTGATATTTGTATTGATTAAAGGGAACTTATCACTTGCTTTTCTGTGCGGTGTAGCTTTAGCAGTCAGCAGCTGCTCTGATGTGCTGTGTTCAGGGACAGTACAGAGTGTAGGTCACGCATGTTGTGAGGCATTCAGGGAGAGAACAGGTGAATGACTTAACATACACAAAAAAAAAACATTACATTATTTACTCGCATTATATGACTGTGCAGAGGAGTTTCAGTCTTTGTGCCTTCAGCTTGCTGCCTGTTGATGGTGATGCCAACTGTACTGTAGTTCATCTGTTACTTATTCCAAACATAGACATACAGTGCGTCACTCGCTTGAGACCTGTCTGATGCAATGTGTCTTCAGAGCTGCCAATGTAGACGTTTCAGTACTGAATGAATCACTGTTATATAGATGAAAAAGTTCACAAGTTATTATTTTGATATTAGTCACCTGCTCCTAAAGCTCAGTCTACAGTTGCATTTTATTGTGAGTCACAACTAAAAGTATTTCAGTATCTCAAAGTAAATGGTTCAAGCCAGGAGGTGGATTCCCAGTAAACGTTACCTAACAAACTTTCATTCCACTGTTGTGTTTACAGGCCTGAGATCCAGCAGAAAGCCCCTGTGAGTGCCCCTCCTCCCCCGCCACCCCCTCCGCCTCCCCCTGAGCCGGCAGGTCCCCCGGAGCCGGAGGAGGAGATCCTGGGCTCTGACGATGAGGAGCAGGAGGATCCCGCGGACTACTGCAAAGGTCAGAACGACACACAGACACTGAAGTCCGTCCGTCCCAGCTGATTAATTCCTCCGTCTACATCTGTTGTCCAGAGCTCAACAATAGCTGCCCTGTCTCCTCTTTCTGTCACTGTCTGTATTTCCTCTTCTTCCTCTGTCATTTCTCTCTCGATCCTGACGGGATTTGCAGCAGTGTTGTTCATTCGGTCATTGCGAGACGCTCAGTAGTTGTGACACCAGAGTTTCAAGGTTGTTTGGTTGGGGCCAGAAAAGAGCAGTGGTCATCCTGCAGTGGTCCAGGATACCTAAACACTGTGCATTACACATTTGACATTTGACTATACTACACTGTAGTATTTTGACCATATGCTGTAAAACATCAGTAAGAGTTGCTAATTTCAGTGGATTGCTTCTTGCATCTTGTTTCGAAGCTCGCATTTGCTGGCCTTCCTGCCCTCCTTGCGTGTCTATTCTATTTTATTTGAAATTACACAATTTTGTGTTCAATAAAATACACCTACAGTGCATATGAGCCTGGCAAGCTGGAGTGCTTCTTCTGCCAGCTGGTAGTGTCATCGTAGCAAGAACAAAAGTGGTTTTTGATGTCTCCTTTAGGTAAACGCGTTCAATCTCAGGTTGAGGCATTACAAACATTTACTAAATTATTCTTTTTAGTTGTCTGAGTATACATTTGTTGTTCAATTTAAAATATGTGCTGTTAAAACTCAGCCCTGGTTTTTGTAGCCAGTCCTCTTAATATGGTTTCAAATTCATTTGTCAAAGTGGAGTTGAAACAAACGCTTCATGCAATAATAAAAGTTATAGTGTAAAACCTACACCTTAACATATACAAAGATTACAGCATGTATTATTATTTGGAGTAGAGAGTTAACTTTGAATCCTCACCAGCTTTAAATGTGTAGTGTATTATTTTAATTTATTAGACATATTTTGGACCAATATTAAATAATGTTTGAATTGGATGCATCTGTTCATTTCAATCGTTCCAAGTGATAAAATGATTCATTATCTAAAAAAGTGAAAAATGAATTACAATCACCAGTTTTACCATTTTATTAGGAAGGCACTGGGAAATCTAATGCAGTCTAATACTGTGCATTGAATCATGCCTTCATAAAGGTTGAAAGGTTTTAGAGAAGTGTTGACATTACGAGGATTTTGGAGGATATAGATTGCGCGGCTGTTAAATTATGTTGCATCATGCTGAGAGGGGTTTCTGTTATTATTACTGATCGCTGTGTTCAACTTGTTGTTCTTGCTCTAAGGTTTACAGCTGTTGTCATTTCACAGGTCTAAAATTGAGCAACTGCTATTTTTTCTAATCATACTTTCCTAGATGCGGTTAGGAATCTTAATGTTGTGTTGTCCTCCAGCTTTTTCTTTTTTCAGTCATAAAACACTTCCCTCTCTTCTCCCTTTCTGTTTGACCTCCCTCTCCCTCTGCTGCTCTCACTAATGGATTTCATGTCATCACTTGCAGTCACCTGTAACCTTCATCTTCTCTCCTTGTCTCTCTTTATCTCTCTCAGGAGGGTACCATCCGGTGAAGATCGGGGATTTGTTCAACGGGAGGTACCATGTGATCAGGAAACTGGGGTGGGGCCACTTCTCCACCGTATGGCTATGCTGGGACATACAGTGAGTCACACACACACACACACACACACACACACACACACACACACCACAGTGTTTAAATTCAGCTTCAGATTGCTTTCAGGCGTATAGACATTCACCACAAGCGCAGCGTGACCCAGAAAAATCACTCAGGGACTCAACAGAGGGAATCTTGCGGTTCTTCACTTCACCTAACTCTCATGGACACACGCGGCGTCCGATACACCACTCACACACACACGCACCTGTTGACAGGATTTGGCACGTCACCATGACAACAGCTGCAACCTACACCACCTTGCACCATAATGTTGTTTCTGCGTTCATGGGGCAACCAGGGTGGATGGATGACAGTATCATCAACCTAGTGTCACCTTTCACTGACTCACACACATGCACGTACAAACTCATTTACTCATGTCACTGGTGTTAATTACACTAATGGTGGGTGGGCAAACAGTGAACTAGTAAGCCGGGGTTGGATAACTTTACACATACTTTTCAGTTCAGAACAGTGTTTAAAGTAAAATGACTAATACAATGATTTTTCTCACTCTACTTTAAAACAAATGAGTCATTTCAAATGATTTTAAGTAAATGTTTTAATCATGTTATCGCTCAAAGACAACCCAGAGAGAATTACACCTAAATAACAAATACTTTCAGTTATAAAAAGTATATATGTGGACTATTTAAGTACAAAGAGGTGTACGTTATATAATCCTAACATTATTTGTTCCTGATAAAATGCCACACAGCTCATACATTTACATTTCCAGTGGCAGCTTGAATGTGCTGTGATTGGTCCAGGTGCTATTTTCACATCTCTCACATGAATACATTAATTATCATCGCCGGCTTTAATAAGCTGTTGGTTTGTGAGTTCGTTTAAAATGAGACTATGAATATGTGTGTGTGTGGTTACAGAGTGAAGAACTTTGTGGCGATGAAGGTGGTGAAGAGCGCCCAGCATTACACAGAGACGGCCCTGGATGAGATTAAACTGCTGCGATGTGTGAGAATCTGATCAGTGTGACATTTCGGTGTTTGGGATTCCCGTTCTTTTCATCATTACTTCCTCTTGTTTTCCCTTTCGTCTCCCTGGCTCCCTTTTTTCTTTCCTAATATTACTTTCTTCCTTTGTTGCATGCTTTCTTTCATTTCACACCTCATCATGTCTACCTCTCTGTTTACAAGAAACATCAGTCATCGTAGAATCAATTTTTCAACACCTTCCTCTCTCACGTCCATCTATCTCCTTGTCCTCTTCCTTTTTCTCTCTTTTCCTCATTCACAGCCACACAGTCTTTTTCTATTTTATGTGCTGTTTCTTCTTCCTGTCATGCTTCCTTCATCTCCTCGTCCTCTTCTCCAACCAGGTGAGAGAGAGTGACCCCAGCGACCCAAACAAGGACATGGTGGTACAGCTGATAGATGACTTCAAGATCTCCGGAGTCAACGGCATACGTATCCTGATCAGCTGTGGATTTGTGTATAACTGAATGTGCGTGAGTGACAGAGGTATAAAAATATTAGTCCTTGACGCTCCATCCCAGATGTGTGTATGGTGTTTGAGGTGCTGGGTCACCACCTGCTCAAGTGGATAATTAAATCCAACTATCAAGGTCTGCCACTGCCATGTGTCAAGAGCATAATCAGACAGGTATCGCGCGCGCACACACACACACACACACACACACACACACACAAACACTAACACACACACATATATTTGCAGACATAAAAATATTTCAGACAATTGTAACTGCGTTTATTCACAAAACCTGGATAATTATGCACCACAATTAGGTATTTGTAAAATTACACAGAACATATTTATTGCATTACTATCCTGAGTGGAGCCATGTTGTTTCGATGTTTCTTAACTCTTCCTTGAATTCCTCTGAACATTGTAAACTTTTGGTACTGAGTCATCGTACAGTAAACATATAATCATGAGGTAACTTGGTATGTAAAGAAATCTTCTACTTTTATTTATATACAGTAAGCCAGTTCACCCAGTGTATACAGACACAATAACAGCTGGTAACAATTAAAAGAAAGGCAAAAAACAATGATTTTGTTAAATAATAAACAAATCCTCCACAAAATTAAGGCTCAAATGGAGAAAGACCAGAAAAGAGCATTAACATGAACATAAGTGTGGCTCCAATCACTGTCTGAACAGGAAAAATCAGCCATGTCATTGTATGTCAACCAATAATTTGGAAATTAAGTAGCAATTTAAATATGTAAGTGATATTATGGCTGTGCTTTTGTAGTGGCTGTGTGTGTTTTATATGTTTCCTGCTCTGACCTCTCTGTCTTTGGTCATGTCAACTTAATTCAAATGTCTTTATTTGAACCTAGTGCACACACATGCACAAACACACGTATCTTAGCAAATAAAAGATAACATAATGAAGTAACAGAAGCTCTACATGTTGACCACAGTGACATCTACAGTTCATTCTCAGACTATGACATAAATTCAAAATCGGCTTCACCGGTTGCATTGTATGTTTTTATGTTAAAGCAGGTAAAAGCTGGGTAACTTTGGAACATAGCAGGCAAACACATCTTTATGATATGGCACTAAAAAAAGGCCTTTACACGAGGGAATAAACTTAAATCCTAGCATAACAATTAAAATATGGAAGGCAATCTGGCAAATAATTTTACATTGTAATAGACGTGTCCCACATTGGGTGAACTAAGTTGTTTTTTTTATTTTTTTTTAAAGGCAGCCACATCTCTGTAGTTCGGGATATGTCTTCTTCTTGGAATCAGTAATATTTTGTGTCTTTGCGAGCATCTGAGAAAAAGGCAAAATGTGCATTAAACTATAGAAAGCATTTCTGTTTGTAACTCCTCAGCATGTGAGGAAAACATTTAAATGTATTCAGCTTTCTTGTCCAAACACAGCTTGCTAGAGATGGTCTGCGAACGGCTGGATGAAAAGAGAAAAAGAAGAAGGTGGATAAAGAAATACTTTAGAAAGAGCAGGGGACAGACTGATCCAGTACTTTCTAATACAGTGTGTGGCATTGTGCAGCTCACCTCAGCACCACTGCCACCTTAAGATGCAGCACTTTCAGGCATTTTCCTTTCAGCCACCTGATGAGCATGTGAAGTTGCTGAGCCATTTCAGCTGCTGCCAGCGTCGCACATCTCAAAAGCCAAGTAGCAGACGAGCAGAAATTAAATGAGGCTGTTGTTTGCTTCAGTCTCAGAGCCTCTGGACAGAAACAAATAAGAGAGCCAGTGAAACAAAACATTAACAGCCTCTCATCTGTGCCCCCAGAAAATGATTATCATTGAAGAACAGCTTATTTGGTTTGTAGAAAGATAAAAGAAATGAAAAGGAGAGAGACAGAGTAAGAACTGAGTCGAGCGTGTACACCCCTAAAAAAAAAAAGAGAGTCACCATGTTTTTCAGTAACAACATGCGTCTGGTTATCTGAATGTGTTTGTAGGTCCTGCAGGGTTTGGACTACCTCCACACAAAGTGTAAAATCATCCACACGGACATAAAGCCGGAGAACATCCTTATGTGTGTAGATGATGCATTTGTTAGGCGCATGGCGATGGAGGCAACTGAATGGCAGAAAGCTGGAGCCCCCCCACCATCCGGATCAGCAGGTAAGCACACACACACAATCTCACGTTTAACAGATTCTAAAAGAATAGTTGGTAATTACGCTCATTAGTTTTCTTCCTAAGAATCTTGAACATCTTCCTTCAGATTTTAACATTTAGAAGTGTAAAAAATTGATGAGAATATTGTGGAAATGCACAGGAACGTTTCCTGTGTCCGATGAATGTGGCCCCTGTTAAGGAATCGTCACATTTTTATGGATGATATTCTAATAAAATATGTTCTACAGACGTGCGGCATATTACTTATTTCCTGTTTTTGGTTTATTTTGTAGGAAGCTAATCAATCAGCTAATCTGCAGTACTTCTGATTTGAAACTAATACTAAGAAATGCAATAAAGCGTGAATTGCTAATACAGCAATGAATAGGTTTTGATAGTGAATAGTAAATGATCATGTTTAATATAGAAGCCCCCAGTAAAGAACAGGATTCACAGGAAAACCTTTCGTACCTCCTCTGCAGCCTACTTTTTGTTCTACACAGAGACATTTCTTGCTTTTTTATCTTCCGTTGCCGAGTTCCTCCACTGACAAAAACGCAAGGTTTTAAAAAAACAGACTTGGCGAACTCGAGCTGAACCCTGTCCCCTCGGTGAACCCCCCCCCTCGTGAGCTGTCAATTGCTTGCATCAGCCAGTGGATTCTTTTTGAGCCTTAGGGTAACCAATTATACTGCTTACATTTCTAAACAATTAAAGTCAGGCACAAAACCATCAAGTGTCAAAACAGAAGCCAATGTGTTGATAAAATCTCTGTGACTCAAGACAGAAAACAAATATATTGTATTGTCATTAATACAAGTAGAGATGTGCTTCACAGCAAAGCAACTTTTAACGGGTTATTGGTACATTATACAGACAGTATATATATATACTCATATTTATAATAGTAAATGTGTGTGAGGAATATCCACATCAGTTACTTGTGTGTGAAATGGGTGATTCAGCGCACCACTGTTCTCTGTGATCGTGTGTATTAAGAGACTCTTTATATTTAAATATTTAAATATTAAAGATTAATCATATTTGGTTTACAGATATTAATCTGTTTAGAAATGCTATCACTCTGCTGTAACTATTTTAATGCTCAATATTCAAATTTTGTGTCAGACAATCTAGGTGCTGCACTCTATAGGAGCTACGTTCTCACGTTTGAGAGGAATAAACCATTAATATTATGGATCTGGGACAAGTGAATAAGGCAGGCGGAGTGTGAAAGATTGTGTTTTCTTTCCTTTTTCTTTGCAATCTTCTCACTTCACCTACAGATTCTGTATGTATCACGTCAATGAAGAGCGAGCCGGTCCTCTGGTTATTTATTTATTTTCCAGAAGAGTAAAAAATTTGAAGTTTGACCTCGGTTGTGTGACAGATTGATGTTGGTGCAACTTCGAAGCCTCTGACGGTTGTTGTTTTTCTTTCTGTCTGTCAGTTAGCACAGCCCCCCAGCTCAAACCGGTGAGTACAACAGATGTGAGTATGAAAATAAAGCAATGCACACACACACAAACATAAACTCACACGTAAACACAGACAAGTAAAATAAAACAAAACAAGATACATACCATTAGATTATTTTCCCACAGTTCAGTTTCATCATCACAATTGTTAGAGACGCAGGCAAAGTATTGACAAATAAATAAATACTGTCAAATTTCAAAAATACTGTATTACCTGCAGTAAAATGTTATTCTTTAGTGTCCCTGAAATCTATTGGGAAAATCAGTAATATTGAGATATTACTGTACATAACATGTTCTAGTTGTCCTGTGAAAACCATGTATCTGTAAGTTTACACAAATGCAAAATATAACCCTGTTTCTAGCACCGTGACACTGCACTTAAAAACTTAACTGCTTATTTAAATTGTATCACTCCAGCACTCTGCTAGTCTGAGTCATCAGAGGTGCATGGCTGTGGTTTGATTGAATCTGATTGGCAGTAGTCTGGCAACACAAGCAAACAGACTCACAGCTGTTGTCAAGCACATTAGCATACAGGCCGTATGCCTCTCTCTGTCTCGTGGATCCCATCATTTTTTCCAGATCCTCATCATGGGAGGAGGTTGTATGGTCCAGATCCTACTGGCTGGCGGTAACACAAAGTCCCTGGATGCATTCCTTGATCACGTTTTGTCTGTTTGGTTGTTAATAAATAAAAATAAGCTAAGTGGTTTTCACTGGACAACAATGACAGCTCTATTTGAAATGTATTAACATACACTGAAAGTGTTAGGTGACATTACCACCATTCAACAAAAGTTATTTTTCTTTAAATAGCTCCTATTTGTCTCCCCTGTGACTTCTCTGCTCCCTTTCCTGTCTTTTTCCATCCCAGGTTGGAAAGATCTCCAAGAACAAGAAGAAGAAGCTGAAGAAGAAGCAGAAGCGGCAGGCGGAGCTGCTGGAGAGGCGGATGCTGGAGATCGAAGCCCTGGAGAGAGAGGCTGAGAGGAGGGAGGAGAGAGCCAAAGATGGAGGAGAGAAAGGAGAGCTTGAACACAACCTGCCTTCACCGCTGCAGCCACCACAGCCGACGCTGGGCCCCAGCATGGCCCTGGGAGAGAGCGACGATGAAGACGATGAGGAGGAGGACGGGGAGGATGAGGAGGAGGAGGGAGGAGAGAGGGACAGGCCCATCAGGTTGACTAATCATACATGTGAGTCACATTACAGATACATAAAATCCAACCCATAATTTTCTCTTTGTACGTTTGAGAAGAACCGCTGCAGTTTTAAATTCGTGCACCACCGGTTTGAGCCTGTGTTTCTTATGAAAACACACATTTTCAGTCGTGCTAACATAATTGCAAATGGTTTTTCGAATGATTAATTAAACTTGCATTAGAAAACACAATGTGTTGCTGGAACACAGGACTAGTGTTTGACGATAATGGGTCATTTCCAGCTACAATAGTTTCCGAAGTTCAAATCTGTGAAAAAAAATGGACATTTCATCCTGATGATGTAGCCTGAACACATTTTCAATATTTCACAAGAAAAACTAAATCAATAAAACACTACAAATTAAAGACAGACATATAAATCCAACATTGTTTTCTGTGTTACTGGTTGTCGTGAATACCCTGTGAGGGAAACGTGAGCAACATATTTAGGTTACCTCGTGCGAATAGAAAGATGATAACAGCAGTGACAGATCTGCTTCATGAGCGAGACTATGAGTACGTGTGTGCAGGTCTGCTCGGTCTCTCTGTGAATGAATAGGAGGTGGATTAGCTCCAAACGCCCAGCCCACGTTAGTCCCATTGTGTATGGGGCTTAGAGACACACACGCAAAACACAGAAGTTCTACGTCTCCCTCCTCCACTCTCCGTCTCCACCTTCTGTCTCTTTCATTCTTGCATTCGCTACTTTGCCTCCTTCTCTTAAATCTTTAGTCTCTTTTCATCCTAGTTTCCTCACTGCCTACGCCGTCTTCAGTAGTGCTTATATCTTCTTCCCACCCACTTCCTCTCTTAGTTTTTCCTCTTCTCTGTCCATGTTAGGTGCATCACCTCCTCAGGAGCAGCGCGAGCAACCCCACATCACTGACGAGGAGGTGGACGAAGATGAGACGCCCACGCCTGTCGTAGAGAAAGATGCCCTGATTCCCCCTGCCTCAGAAGAAGGTAATGGAGCAGCAGAGGAAGAGGAAGTGGACGGTGAGGAGGAGGAAGAAGAAGAGGAAGAGGAGGAGGAGGGTTTGAAAGAGACAGAGGATGAGAATGAGGAAGGGGAGGTGGCGGACAAGGAAGGGGATGAGGAAGAGGAGGAAGAAGAGGAGGAGGAGAAAGAAGCTGAAAGAGAGGAGACCGAGACAGAGGAGCCAAAGAGCGAGAGCAGAACAGAGGAGGAGGTGGTGGTGCAGGGAGACGAATCAAAGGGGCAGGAGGCGGAGGACGATGAGGACGACGAGGACGACGAGGATGAAGACACAACTGCTGAACTCCTCACGGACAGCACGTCCCCCATCAAGCCCCACAACAACAAAACCAACTCAGTCAAGACTAACGGTCATGTTTTGTTGGGGTCTGAAGGACTGAAACCAAACCCTGGCACCCCTCCTCCTCCCTCCCCCACCCCGGAGCCGCTCCTCTGCCCCCTGGTGGAGTCGGAGCTCAGCTACACGGACAGGGACAACTCTCTCAGCTCTGGGTATGAGATGTATAACGGTGAGCTGGCTGAACCGGCGCTGACCAACGGCTCGAGTGAGCGTCATCAGGGCATGTTGCCCATCTTCCCCGACTTGCCCCTGGATCCTGAGCCAGGAAACCCCATCTGTGTTGGAACGACTGACGTCGGAGCGGGACCCTCACCCAACAGCCCCACTGCTGACCGTAGTCGCACTGTGTCATCTTCAAGCACAGGAGACACACCCAAAGGTGAGACATGGTTAGATAGTTTATACTGTATATCTACGACTTGTAAGAACTTTGTTGAGTACTGTATGAATTTATTGGAATTATATTACTGATGTACACAAATAATTATAGTCGCCGCTTTACAGATCAGGTAACTCTAGTAAAGCATTACCAGAAGCCTAGGTAAGTGTTTAATATGAAACAATCACGTGAATAAATTATTTTAAAAATATAAATGTAGTTAAATTAATACATTATAATTACATATATAATTATAATTATTTTACTTTACATTACATTAACTATTTGAGAATTAACATTTTACTTAATATTGAACTCTTTCAGTTTATATTTAGAGTTATACAAACGTATGTAAAAATATATTTATAATATTGATTCAGTGAACTCACTATTCACAACCAGACTGAATACCGCCTGTCATTGCTTTTCATTTGTATTAATCCGCTTTCTTTTTGTATCACTGTATGATTTCACGCTGATTTATGCTGCCTTCTTGCTAAGGTCTCCATTTAAAAGGAATATTTAATCTGCATGTAAATGACAGTTTTACTTGCATAAATGAAGGAAAAGGAAGAAAAGCAGAATAAGAGTTGATTTTGAGTTAATGTAATCACTGTGTTTTTTTTATCTTACATATTATAGTAGATTCGTAAAATAATTCCTGTTGCTTTTTGTTTTTGAACTTGATGTTTTAGTGTCCAAAAGTTAGGTTTAAGTTTAGTAAGACTACATGACATCATACTTATTCATACAAGACTAAGTTTCTATGTTTTTTTACATTGAAAATTCTTCTCATTTAATCTTGAGATTTTCTACTTTGTCCTCTTTCAGTCAGGGCCAGAGCTGCAGATCTTCTGATCAACCCATTAGACCCGCGCAACGCTGACTCTATTCGAGTCAAAATTGCTGATCTTGGAAATGCCTGCTGGGTGGTAAGTTGCAAAATCTAGTTCCATCTTTAGATATCTAAAAAAGTGGTTCATTTAGTAGCTCTGTGTTGAAGGGAAGCAGCAGCACAAGGACAAAGAAGTTTTTAGCGGTCAAAGTATTGACTTTAATGAACGCTGACATTTGAACTCTACAAAATCCAGGAGGACAAATTTAATTCTAGGAGTTTGTAAATAATGGTTATTACTAAATACTCTTTATTGCATTCCTTTGATTAATGAAAGCATACATTTAGTCACACCAGTACTACTGACGGTTCTAGCATATACAGTATATTTGTGCACATTTACTAGCTCCCATGTCCTCTTCACAGCACAAACACTTTACAGAGGACATCCAGACGAGACAGTATCGTTCCATTGAGGTCCTGATAGGAGCCGGTTACAGCACTCCTGCAGACATCTGGAGCACTGCCTGCATGGTGAGCAGAACACATACTTACTGCCTAAGCAGTACATTACGTAGACACACAATTCACTTCCAATTATTCACTCAGCCTAGATTCAAGTGCTCCATTTGTTC
The DNA here is from genome assembly GCF_900324465.2 of Anabas testudineus. Lineage (NCBI taxonomy): Eukaryota > Metazoa > Chordata > Actinopteri > Anabantiformes > Anabantidae > Anabas > Anabas testudineus. The sequence continues at coordinate 18,148,821 of NC_046615.1, forward strand.
TCTTACAGGCGTTTGAGCTGGCTACTGGAGATTACCTGTTTGAACCCCACTCTGGAGAGGACTACTCCCGTGATGAGGGTGAGTATTTACATTTTTATGACATGCACACACAAAATTTAGTTTCCAAATATAGGAACATAGAAATTTTCTCTGATTTACTGTAATTTTTAGCCACTCACCTGAAGATGAAAAGAGTAGAGTATTAGTGAGTAATGTTCCATGTATAATAGAAATGCAAAAGCAAAGTGTCCTAAATGTTTAATTAGGTTTTGTGACTGAAATTCAGATGAGAAGTGATTCTAACTCCTAATAATAGCTTGTAAAGAATTACATGCGATCTCCATTGCTCAGATACATGGTTGCTAATCGTGCTTTAACTTTGCAAATCCAGGGATGCCTTTATTAATTTTTTTTAACTGATTTTCACATAAGCAGTTTGAAAAATGCAGATTGCACCAGGGAATCTAATGTTCATACTGTTCTCAAACATTACCTAAGCAAATAAAATAACCAAAATAGGTATTTTTAAAGACGGTTTTAAAGAATCATTTAGCAAGCGTGTCAGCTATTCTCAAATATGTGACACTTGTCTATAACATTGCATCTAAACAATGGAGAAAAGAGACTAGTGGTACTATGAATACAGAAAAAAAAAACGAGTTAGTTTAAACGAGCCATCCCTCTCCTCAAAATCCCACTATCCGCTGTCAACTGTAAATCCTGTCCTTAAATTCTGCCGCTTTGCCTCCACTCACCTTCAGTCAACCATATCAAAACCTGGATTTCTCCAATGTTATAGATACACAAGGAGCTCACACAAATCCTGCTGAAATCTAGATTTCTGGAGCATGAGAGAGTCAAACTCTTAACAGACAAATTAACCAGTTAACCTGTGAGGACTTGTGTATCTATATCCTGATCACATATTACTCTATCAAGTATGACAGTCCCAATATTTGCATGTAGACTCCAGTCATTAACCTTAATCGCGCCCCCTTTTAATCTGTCTTGCAAAATACACCACAAACTGTGCACCCTCATCTTCATCTCACTCCTTGATCTCTTCACTGACGCTGATACTTGATGTCAGCCAGCTCACTGCATGTGACACACAGTTGCCCTCGTTTTGCATGTTTTGCACAGCGAATAAGCGGGTGACGGGTTTAGCATGACGTCCCAACTCACAGAAAGGCACCTGCGATGCGCCGCCATTAAGGCCAACTTGAAAATCACTAGCTTTGAGTTCCACTTTATTCGGTTCTGTGTCTGAATGCATGTCATTTTTATTCCGAGGCTGGACATTTCATTTCATCACCTCTGCTGTGGAGGCACAGCTCACTAACACAGGTTTTTCTCCTTTACTGTCTGTGACTCTCTTTTTTCCCTCCTTTCTCCTCTTTTCTTTGCCGTCTACCTCACTCTCCCTCTGTTTTCTTATACTTTCTTCTTTCCCCCTTTCAATTACTTTCTCTCTTCTTTGTTTTTACCCCTTGTTACTGTCTTTCTTTGTCTGGATGTCCTTCCCTTTTCTCTACCTTTCTGGCATCCTTTTTCCTTCCCTCTCTCTTCCTTCCCTCCCACCTCCCCTCTCTCCTCCGTAGACCACATAGCCCACATCATAGAGCTGCTGGGTTGTATTCCGAGGCACTTTGCACTCTCCGGAAAATATTCCCGGGAGTTCTTCAACAGAAGAGGTAGCGCTAGCCACAGAGCTGGTGGGACTGAGACACACAAGCGTCTAACATGGACGAAAGTGGACACTAACAGACAGTTGAAACAGCTCTAAAATTTGGACATCTTAATTTAGTAAAACATAAATGTGTGAATTGAAAATGTAGCTGAAAAGATTGAGAACCACCCCATGTAATTCTCACCACTTCATGGTGTTGAATTAGTCTGTGAGTGTGTCCATGCAGGATCATAAGACAGCAGTGTGTTTCAGTCCCGTACAGCGTGGTGTCGTGTTGATGTGTGTGCATGCTGTAATGCTGAACCGTGCCTGTTCCCTCTGCGATGTATGTGGTGATGGGCAGACCACATCGCTCTGATCATGGAGCTCCTTGGGAAGGTCCCACGCAAAGTGGTCGCTGCCGGGAAGTACAGCCGAGAGTTTTTCTCCAAGAAAGGTAAACGACACTATGGTTAGTGGCTGGTTAGGTGTAGGTTGGTTATCCCTGTGGGAATAGTCATGAGATCTGGATCAAGTAGTGTGAATGTAACGCTACATGTGTGTAGTTACATTTGCACACAGCATTCTGCATTAGGTTCAGATAGTTTCAGATGAGTTGTCAGTCACAGCGAAATTCATCTATTAATTGTAGAGCAGGGCAATAATCCAGTGTTACATATCCTGCATTTCTCCAGTAAGAGAAATGTTCTGCAAAACTACAGCTCTGTGACAATAAGGACTTAAAAGCTAATCAGAAATCACTAAAGTAAGCAAACACAATTTACAAAATAAAAGAAATAATTATCCTACTAAATTCAGTTATGTTACTGTACTCAAGGTTTTGACATATGTCATGATCTGAGGTAAAGTACCAGTTCACTGCAAATGAACTATTTCCTGTGTACTTGTGCATGTTGTGACATCCTGGAATCTGTATCAGAGCAGGACGTGCTCGAGCTGGTCACCACAGGTTATGTGTATAAAATTATCCGATTTACAAGCTGTAAGAAAAGTCAGTCCTTCAGATGACAAGGTAATCTACGCTGGCAGTAACAATAGCACTATATAGTACAGTCACATTGTTAGAACTACATAGAAGAGTAAGATTTCACCTTACTGCATCTAAAGCCTTGAGTGTGCGACACACCTCACTGATTCTGCTCATCTTTGAGCCTGGTAAGTGCATAGATCTGTGTTTGATACAGCTGGTAACCCTTGCACTCTCTCATTTATTCTCTTTTTACTCTCTCTAGATCTCTTTCCCTTTCTGCTCATATATTCTTCATAATGTGTCATGAGACCTGAATATTCTGCCTTTGATGTTGCCTCTATCTGAGGTCTGAGCCTGCACTTGATGTCTCAATGTTCCTTTTATCTCTTGGCACTCTGTTAATCTGCTCTGACTTTCTCTCTCTGTCTCTCTGGGCTTCTGCTGTCTGCCACGCTGCCTTCGGCCGTGCACTGCAATCGAGCGGCCTTGTTACCTTGTTTCCTTCATGCACACTGATTTTTATTGAAAGCATGAACACTGATTGGAAACAATTGAATGAAAAGATCATAAACATGCAGCAGTTTGTAAGAAGCAGTGTTTCCATTAATGAAAAAAAAAACTGTATCTCTATGATGCTGTCAAAAATCACATTTCAATGCTGCTGAACAATACAAGGGAACATGTTTTTCCCTTCCATATATGGTGCAAGTAATCAATCACTTTCATCATTAATCAATCCCTCTCTTTAACAATCAACACCTTCCTGTCCTTGTTCATTCCTGTTACTTTGCCGCTTCTGTTTCTTTTTATTCTCCTTCTGTTTTTCACTCCAGCGTTACAGCTCCTCACTGATTAGCACAAAGTGATGCACTAATTAGTGAAATCAGCTGTGAATGGCTGGAGCCTGCAGAATTATGGCGTGGCAGTTCATCCAAGTAACAGAGGACATATTTTTGTGTTTGTTTTGTATTCTGCTATTTTTACCATCCCAGAAAACTAAAATGAGGATTCAAGATTTAAATATATATTATTTTACAGTGACTTTTGTGAAATTTTGTTTTGGATCAAACTGCAGGATCAAAATTTGTATCTTTTAAATACGAAAACATGCAATTTGTATCTTGGGTGAACCAGCCAGGCTAAACTAATTTCGCACGTCCTCTGATGCCATCACTGACATGCTTTCTCTCGCCTCTGTGCAGGTGAGCTGCGGCATATCACTAAGCTCAAGCCGTGGTCCCTGTTTGACGTGCTGGTGGAGAAGTACGGCTGGACACACGAAGATGCCGGCCACTTCACTCACTTCCTTCTGCCCATGCTGGAGATGGTGCCTGAGAAGAGGGCCTCGGCCAGTGAATGCCTCAACCACCCTTGGCTCAACTTGTAGCCACAAACTCTGATCATTTGTCCTCCTTTCCTTGTTCCCAGTTAGCCCAAACATCACCCCCTGGTGGCAGCCTGTGTAACAACAGTGTGGAGAAAGCCGGAGACAGTCGAGACAGATGAGAAGGACTTTCTTTCCAGCCCTGTCCTATACATGCTCCCCGATGTGCTTATCTGACTAAGCTTAACACCTACACAGCTCTCTCCATGTTTCCCAAAAGGAATGTAAAGACAGGTTTATGGTGATAACAAGAAATAGTAGCTGTGTCTTCCTAAACAGCTCCCAAAAAATAATCTGATCATTTGAGGATGGATTCTGCTCACACTGTAAAAGGGAGAAGTCGGGCTCTGTCTGAAGGATATGTGCTTTCTTCTTCTCTTCTGCCATCAAGATGTCAGCCAGCCCCTTCTCTCTATCTACCCATCACCTTCTAATTCTCAGTTTAACTGGTTTGGATCCAGCTGCTGATCTTTTTTAATGACGTGACAGAAATGTCAGCGAGAAGCCCTGTTGCAGTGCTGGCAGCCCCGAGCTCCATCTGCCATGACCTTTACATAGTCGGGGCTTCAGAGACAGACAGATGTGTGCGTTATTATGAGAATGAGCTTATGTGCCTGTGCTCAAGATCTGCCTAAACAGACTTTATTTTTCTCTTCCAGTCCAGTAGCCCCACCTACTCTGCCTCATCCTGCAGGGGAGGAAGCACCCATGTCAGACTAAAAGTTTACACCCTGATTTCTTCCAAGAATTCCTGCCCCGTCTTCACCTGTTTGGTTCCCCACTGTCTCCCCTCCTAAACGAGCTGCATGCTCCCGCCTGGGGGCCAGCACAGAGAACTGGAGGCCAACCAGTCCTCAGCGGGGCACCACACTGACAGTTGCCACTCTGACAGAGACAGAGAGAAAAAGTGCAGGTTGAGCAAAAAAGAAAAAAGAAAAAAGATACCAGTGACATGGAGGAGGACAGTTTGGTCTTTAAAGACAATTTTAAAACGCATGGAGAGACTGATGGATCGGCATGAATGGATATGACAAAAGGACCATGGATGCATTATTTTATTTGTGCATTTTGCTTATGTTTTTCCCGTTTCATGACCTCTCATGGACATACTGATAGAATGATTTGCATTAGGATATTTTGGTGCCCACTCTGAGGAACGTTACGACCCTCTCTCCTTTAGCTTTTAACATTCCTAAATCTTCATCCTCTATCATTCCTGAATTTTATTCACAACTCTTCTGTTGAGTCCTGCTGTGGCACGTTTACCTGATCTGATTGGTACTTTTCCCCCCCTTCTCCCCCCCTATCCCTGAGCTTCTCAAGAAAGGCGATGGTCACATGGAGGTTGCACTTGTCTTTGTAGATGTCCTTCAGGGATTTGAAACCTTTGTACATAGAACTGAGATCTGGCAACGCTGATACGCAACCGTGGACAAAGTTTCAACACACAGGCATCATTCCAAAAAAAAAACAGGCTGGTGTTGGCAGGACTTGACTTCCTCTGATACAGTGGGAGGGGTGGACCACCACAGCACCGGCCCTGGAGGAATGCTCAGATAGAACTGCGCCACCTGGTGGCTGAACGAGAGTACTGCATTACCACACACTGCTGCTGCTCTCAGTGCCAACGCTCCAAGACTTTCCACTATATCTCTCCACTTAATCTCTATTTCTGTCTCATACACACACATACACACACACACACACAAACTTGCATCGCCACAGTTAGTCCAGTTGCCTATTTTCGCAATAAATAAAAAAAGATGAGTATAACTAAATGGTGAGATATTTTTAAAAACTATTTAATTCATTAAAAAAAAAGAGGGAAAAAAAAACAAAACAACTTTTCTCTGGTTGTTGTGACCGTGACAGAATCTCGTCTTATACTGAGGTGATTGTGTTTGTCTATTAGAAATGTTTTTATTTCTTTTGTCATTATTATTAATTATAATAATTATTATTATTCTTAAAAAAGATTTTTTTACACAGTTGTCACCTCTCCCCTCCCTCCTTACTTGAACAGTGCTGCTCTGTCTGGGCACTTGATGGTGATGAAAAAAAATAAGGTTTTGCAATAAAGGGTATGTGATTAGTTTTTTTGCACCAAAACCTCCTGATCTCACTCTTTCAGCCATGCTGACTGTTCTTCCTGATGATATACACAGAATTGCGTCTCTTGTCTGTGTTTTTCATTGACAGATTTAATAAAATTGTAAGTTAATGGATCCTGTGCTCTTGAAGAAGTGAATTTGCTGTTTTATAAATATCAATCATCCTCACTAAAAGGTTTAGAAAACGTGTGCAACAGGCCAGGAGAGGCAACAAAAGGAGGAATAAGATCAATTAGCATGAATTCCCTTTTTATTGAAATGTATAATTCATACAAGTGTTTCCACTGTTTTAATGGAAGGTTTAAAAGACATGGGTCAGTTGTGAGCACTATTAGCTTCACACTGCCAATTTAGTGTGCAAGAATGAAGGTTACCATACACTGTGACTCATATCAAAGCAAATATGGTCCATTAGACAACATTTACTAAGATGCAATAAAAGAGTGAACGATAAAAGACATCCTGAGATCAATATTAGTCATTAAAAAGTAAAAATATGCATCAGAGTATCAACCAGGATTGCAATATTTAGTACATACAATTGGTCTCTGAGCCGATGTGTTTGACTTGTCCGTTAGCGTTCACGTAAACCGTACACATTCATATTCATTGGGCTCTGTTAGAAATGCCTTTAAGTTAATTACAATGGGTAAAATATTTGTATTTCAACTAAATAGCAGATGATAAAATTCAAAAGTAACAGTAATAAAAAGGTGGAAATACCCACCACTGAGGTATTTATGGCATTAACATTTCTAAAATACAGTAGCAAGACTGTGAACTTGCACATTGGAATCTTGCTACACAACCACCAATGTGGCAGGAGGAAGATACAGTACACATGTATAAATATCTAGATTTGTACAGTATGTATGTAATTTATCGGACAATGTCCCTGTGTGTCCACGTAAAGGTGCACATCTGATCTGTTATGCTTCACCTTCATATATGTATTTTATGAATTGAATCAGAGCAGTGAAGAATAGTTCTTTAGCAGCAGGGGTTTGGCCAAATCCAGGATGTCCAAGTTCGGATCAAGAGACCTGCCCAGGCCCTCCAGCACCATGATGGCAAACACAATGGAGGCAAAATTACTCTCCAGCTTCACCTAAAAAAAGCGGTAACAATATTATATTCTGTTGTTATTATAATAATAACAGAATAAACTATACAGTACAAGCAGTGTTTAAAAGGTTAACAGCTCTGCAACAACATTTTTGCAACAGAGTTATTACATCGAGATTGTTTCAGTGTTTTTTTTTTACCCAAAATGCAAAAATCCAACTATTTTGTCTGGGACAACGATGGTTTGGTGTAATTAATTCAGCCAGAAGATCCTGTGTTGAAGACCTGAATATACATGTACCAAAACGTGTAATGACAGAGTGCAAAAAGACACTATGAAAGATGAGTAATTTGTTTCCTGCATAAGATGAATTCTGGGAGACCTGTCAGTATAATATTTCAAAACCTCCAGAGATTTCTCCAGTCATACAGAGGAAGAATGTCTTGTTTTCTTGAGGTTTGGATTAAATTACTCTGAAAGTATGAACCAGTGGATCCATTAAACAGCATTCCTGAGAGCTAGACATTTGTTTAACCTGCTGATATTTTACCTTGTGTTTAATGAGTAGACCAAAGACTCTGGAGAGCAGGTCTGCCACTTGCATCTGTACAATACAAGAACAAAAAATAAGTAAATGAAAAGGCATCAGTAGCATTTAATGACCTTTATTTTCTAAAGACAATATAAACAATGTATACGTTACCTCACTCTAAAAGTTTCTGATAAAATTGGTTGGTTTAAACAAGGCAATAAAAATTGCAACAGGATGAGTAAAACAGTGAAGCTAATTTATCGTCACTCTTTACTGAGAGTGGGAAAGCAAACAAAGACAATACAATAGTAAGGATGCTTATTAAATCACAATGAAACAGAAGATACAAGGCAAACAGAAGAAAACTAAAATCACACCATAATGTATTGTTTTTTTTACAGCTGGAAATATTAACAAAGTAATCATCATTATTATGCGGTCCTACATTAGAAACACATTTTGGTAATTGGTTAGTACCTTTCCGAGGGAGAGGGTGTTGCTGAGGGCATTGTCTACCAGCTGAGCCATCTCCTTCTTAAACTCTGACACATCTTGGCACTCATTAGCTCGGGCATGATGCAAAATCAACTCTGCTACTTGCTCACCCTGAGGAAAAAATGTAAAAGGCATGGTGGCAGCCACAGTTAGTTTTAGCAATATTGTTTCTTTGAGCTACAGATTCCGTACTTATACTTTTAAATGCCAGTTAGATGTGCTGTGGAAACTTTAGAAATGCTTTAAGACAAGGTTTGAAAAACAAGTTAGTTATCCCAGAAATTCATGATGTTGACCTAGAAAGTCACTGAGTTGAGAACCTCAGTTGATCTACAGCCCACAGCTTAACAATTTCCACGTTGAATATCACATTTATAAGTAAAGTATTTCACTTTTTTCCAAATATTTTTATAAAAAATATGGTCAAAAACATATCTAATGTGCATAAGGGCTGTTGAAGGCTAATGAAACCATTACTTGAGTCAGCATGCATGCAGTGCAGGCTTTCAATCCACAAGACCAAACAAGTAACACAATTTACCACAGACACTTCAACGACTGGATGCACCCTTTCCCTCGTTACCTGTCGAAGCACCACAGCTGTGAAGACAGCCTTGAAGTTTGCCAGGTCGTGGTCACTGAGCTGAGCTACAATGCCGGCGTCCAGCAGCACCAACTGGAGAGGACACGGTTCTGGTCTAAGACTGACCACTACTGTGTCCCACAAGTCGGTGAGGGTGGTCTTACCCTGGAGCTCCCCTGTGACATCATTACTGTCAGTGGAACCAGCATTGGGTTCCCGAAGCTGGACCAGAATGTTCCCGGGATGGAGGTCCCCATGGACGAAGTTGTCCACAAAAACCTGGAATGCAAAGGGATACATGGAGACGGAGTACATCTAGTCATGCAATATTCAGTCAGATCTTTTCAGAAACGTATCAAGTATCTCAGTTATTTCCACAAACAAATGGAGAAAGCTATGAAATAGCAGCAATTGTAATAATTTGTGTCACTGGTGGTCAGTGGATTGTGTATCTCACCATTTTCAGCAATGTGTCTACACCCATCCTGGCTATTCTCTGTTTCACCTCTTGAGAAATATCAGAGCTCAGGTAGTTGGAAATGGGCTCACTCTCCTAAAAAAATAAAAAGGGGACTGAATATAAATTCAGAGGAGGACAATCGATCACTAGTTATAGAAGCGTGTTAATTTCTAACATGTGTAACCTGTCTATGCCGTAGTGTCAGTTTTTCTGTTCCATTATAAATATTTCTGTGCTCACTTCAAATGTTTCCACTAAAATGGTCCTGGTGACAAATGGTCGTAATGGAGTTGGAAACTTGACATAATCCACATTGCGGAAATTATCCCGGAAATGCTCAATGTTTCTGGCCTCAAAACGGAGATCAATCTAAAACAGAAATTCAGACAGATCGTTGAAATCATTACATTCTTCTTTCTTATGAAGTTGTTTATAATATACTTTAATTCTAAAATCTGTCTTCATTGATTATATTCAAATTACTACCTGTTTGGTCATGAGCTTCTCAAATTCCTCAACTATCTCACACAGACTGAGCCACTTGAGTCCAGGTAGGCAGCACAGAAGCCAACTGCCTGCTTTCATCAGCAGCAAGTCTATCTCCACCTGCCTCCTGACACCTGGATGGATCACCTTAAATACAGCAGGAGAAATTAATGTACATCAGCTGCAGCATGACAAAAATACTACCACATGTTTTACTTACAGTCATGGGGAGAATGTGAGATTTTGAAGGATGAAACAGAATATTTTCCTACAATCAGACTGACCTTGATAGCCACAGGTATGAGATGCTCTTTTTCTGTGCTGCTCTCCTCTTGCTGACCTTCTGGGTGACTCCTCGCCTCATATCCTTCCTCGTCTCTCCTCCCCCTCCAGAGCTCCCACAGAGATCTGGCCACTCCTTTAAGCCCCGGTATCTCCCATGCCTCCATCAAGTCTATCTTCTCTAACTCCTCCACTAATGACTGGAAAGCTGGGTCCTCCACCTGATCTGCCCTGGCCCAGCCTCTGTACACCTGTGCTACACATCCCGAACCCACTGGCTCTTTGCTCTCAAACACCAAAACCTTCTTCCAGCTTTCCCCAAAGGCCCTTCGGAGACACTGCTTGGTGTGAGCCCAGGAGTGTGGGCGAACCTTGACGTGGAGCCTTGAAAAGCATTCACAAAACTCAGGAGAGAATATATCCCGCCTCGTGCTAGCCCACTGCCCCAGCTTGATGAAAGTAGTACCAGAGGTCTCAGTCACCCAAAGCAGAGCATCAAGCCAGCAAGAGGCCCAGCGTGTAGACACCAGAGTCAAGGGGAAGAGGAGGAGAAGGGGGCCAAACTTGAGAAGCAGAACCAATGCACGAAGGCTGAGTCGAAGGAAAAATATAACTTTGTGCACCTGGACTTTAGCTAGAGATTTTCTTTCAGCACTCTGGGGTGCAAGGATTGCTTCCTGGCATCTGGCTGCACAGGATGATGCATTTGCTGCACCCAAACAAAGCAGTGTAACCTTTGGTATCTGGGTTAGAATCTGCCCTCTTTTAACCAGACATGTCCTGGAGTTCTGGATGAGGCCAACTCTCACAAAAGAGCCCGCTCTGTGCAAAGTGTGTCTCAGGTTGAGGAGGACTGCTCTTGCTCTAAAGGCCATCATGGTCACTACGTTAAACGGATATTAACCTAGCTCAAACCAGAAGGTGAACTGGTACACATGGGCCTGTTTTGTACTACGAAATTGCTCAATCATCGGTAAAGAATAACTCTAACGACGGAATAAAGTGCGATACACATACAAACCTTCACAGTTTATGTCTGATTTCACTTTAAAATATAGATAAAACCTAGGCTGTCGCTGGATTACACTCTTGCACTACAAATACATGCCGTTACTTTAACTTACGGTTGACTTAGGGTCAGAGGCAAATACTGTAGTTTTTGCAAACGGGAAGAAACTACATTTCTTCTTTTCCCATTCTGGACCAGCGAGACATTTCAGGGTTCAGCTGCAGACACCGTAGAAGCCAAATATGTCAAACCAATGAAAACAACAATGGGTCTCCCTTACTTCCGGGTGTGACGCGTCGCAGTCACATGACTTCATCGCGGCGCGCCGTTAACAAATCAAAACAGACAGCTAAGTTTAGCTAATGCTAACTGTTGGTAATAAACTAAACTTTAAATCTGAACGCTTTATTACCGCTTCTATATAAATGCTTAATGTTAGACGTTGTCGGCATTTCTGATGCAAATTTTAAGACATGCCTACTATTGTTTTCAAGCTAATTTAATTCTGTGAAGTCACTGTAGAGTTGTTACTGCCCCACAGATGGAGACATATCACACACCACGTTTTTGCCCGTTCCGTTTTTCTGTCATTGTACCAAAAGGAATCAAGGACATAAAACAAGTGAAGGAGGATGTACAGGAGGAAAGTGAACCCAGCCGAGTGTTGACAGACCTCGGAGTATTGACAAAACTGGGACCTGGGTCCCAGAAACCTCTAGCATCAGGTATTTCTAGCTAACTAAATAACAACAACAACATATTTATGTGATTTATTGTATGTAATAATAAAATTGTCAGATCAGAAGTAGCCATCATTAAACTGAAGTTAACATTTAATGTGTATAGATTAACAGTCAAACACCCATAAATGTTGCCATTGGTATGTAGACAGGGATAATATTGATAACCCTAACCCTGAATTGTTGTTTATTTATATTTATCAGTATTTCCATATTAATTGATTAATGATTTTCTCTATGCTACTTCCTCAGTGATATGGATGGCAGAGAACAAAAACAGTCTCAGTTTGATGTCATTGTTATTTCATCTGCCTAAAGCAGACGTCTTTGAATCAGCTGACTATGCACCATCAAGGACTGAGAACTTGTCCTAGCCATGTTCTCAGTCACGGTGTGTGTCCTCTGGACAGTGGGCTCAGTACGCTCCCAGGATCCCAGCTGTAGCCCTGATATAGGACTCAGCAACACAATAAGGTGGGATAAACACTAAACAGATGTTAACCCCCACCTCCCACCCTGTTCCCCCCACTGCTATTGATGGCTTTTAGATCTCTCTTGCATTTCAAAGGAGAGGTCAGGGTTTGAGCTCAGAGGTCAGCAGGATAGTTGCTGTGTTGAGGGGATGCCGTTAGACTGCTGTTATGAAGGCTGGTCAGTGAAGTGAGTGTAGGAATGCATCGCAGGCCTCTTGGCATAGTTTCATCTTTAGATAGTCATATTACAGTTCTAAAGAGTTGAATAACATAATGCAGCATGCTTTTATGTGCATATCTGTGTCTGAACATAAACCTCATTGTTTCGAATTTACCTCATACATTTACTCAAGAGCTTTAAAGTAAGATCAAAACATTTTCTACACGGCTGGATAGCATCAACAGGAAGTCTGCACACAATATCATGAAAAATGTAATGGAACTGCCCTACATCAAACCAGTAAAATTGACAGCACATCTGTGTTGTACATGAGTATGCGATAAAACAAAATTTAATTCACACACAAGTAATATTGTATTATTAGACAAGGATTGTGTGAAATTACATCAGATTGTAAAGTCAAATATAAAATAAATATAAAAATATGTTCATGATATCGTTTGAACATACAGCAACTAATCCTTATTATAAATTAACATTTCCATTACTTTCTCAATTTATTAGATGCTTGGTCTATATTACTTTGGTTAAATAATTTTGTATGACCATCAGTCCAAAACTAAAGTAGCACCTCATTACATCTTTTCAACTCTAAAGTTAGTATAGAGACTACATCAGTTAGCCCCTACTTTACTCAAACTATACTGTAAGTGTCTTATAATTTAATATACGTATCTCTGCATAACATATTTCAGCCTCTGTTCATCCGCATGGTATATATTTGTAATACTAAGTAAGCTGCAAAGAACCTGTAGAGTTGAACAGGTTAATTATTAATCGTTTGGTCATCAGTATGCATGCCCAGCCTTGTTTCCGGCTCCCTGGCTTTCTTTTTCCTCTCTTTCCAAAGGACCAGTGAGTTATTCTGCAGCCCTGGGCCTGATTGTGAGCCGGACTCTGCAGTTTGTGTTCTTGTACTGAGGTCAGCAGCAGTAATCAACCCAAACTTTGCCAAACCACTTTCTGCCTGGGAACACTCCGTTTTACCACACACAACATTCATCTCACACAACTTGTAGTTGTTGTTGCTGTTGAATGGCACGTGAACCAGTAAACAAAATCTCATAGAGATAAATAGATGAACATGTTGTCCCCTCACTGAGATAGGAAAAGTGGCCCTTGGGCTTCTTTAATTGGCTCCCAGAGGAGGTTGTTATTTATGTATTCAGTGGTGCTGAGCTTTGCCCCTTCCTGCTCCAGTCCTCGGTTTTCTCTTTTTTCTGGAGCAGGACACTAGGTTTCCCAGGCAACTAGGGCTCCAATCGCCAGGCCAGCTGCAGATTAGTTCAGCAGTGAGGGGGGTGGTATAGGTGGGTGGGCGGGATGTGGAGCGTGGTGATGATGGAAAATGGAGAGGGAGGAGAGAAAGAACTAAAGGGAGTGGGGGGGTAGCGCAAGGGAAAGAGGGGTGGGAAAAGTTTGAGAAGGGGGAGAGAGAAGCAGCCAGCGTCATTGAGAGACAGGAGTGCGAGTGAGTGAGTGTGTTTGAGAGAGAGGAGAGAGCTGTAAACATTTTAGCCTGGAGGCTGGACAGGAGGAGGGATTTCCCTGACTTTGTGCCATTTTCAAACTTTTTCTTTGGCACCTGGAGTTGTACTCAGTGTCTTTCCCTGTGTTTATATGTAGGAGGTACAGACAGGGGCTATGCAAAGTGAGAGAAGTCAGAGGCAGGGGTAGGGGTGTACTAACCGAGGAAGAGAAAGAGGGAAAACGGCTAACTACTCTGGAGGAAAGGAACCATGCAAGTGGATGCTGTCTTCTGCGGAGTCAGGTTACACAAAATGAGAAACTACTCCAGGAGCACTTCATCAGGGCTCACCCAGCTCAGAAAGGTAGAGTGGAGCATAAAGGAGTGTCCATGTGTGTGACATTGTATGTTTTACTACTCTCTTATTTTCTAAAAAATGGGATTTCATTCTGTATAGTATATTGGACATATTTAGGTTGAACATACATACTTATGTGTGACCTTGAATGTGTCAGCATGCATGTGTGTGTCCCTGTACATAAAGTACATCTGAAGCACTGTGGATGGTAAACATTAGGATGTGGTTTTGCTGTGTTTATTTGATCCGTATGGCTTTCTGCTTTGGCTCCAGTTAAACCATGCCAAGTAGTCAGTCTCAAACTGCACCATGTCCATTACTGCCTCCCACAAGAGACTCATCAGTAACTCGCTGAAGTTTCTGAGCGCACGTGACCACACATGCACATTGAATGGTTGTCAGCTCTCATCGGCCTATTACTGCATATGAAAACAATGTGAAGATGGATGTTGTGGTGAGCAATAGGACAACAGTTAGAGTGCACACTAAAACCATCACATTCCAAACCGGCTTGTTGAGGGGGAGAGAGGGAAAAGAGAGCACATAGGGGAGATGAGCTTTCTTCACTGTGAACAAAGGCACCTCTTCATGCAGGGTCCCAGCGCTTGTATTGTTATAAGGAGAATTTTTTGGCAGATTCATGACCAGACATTATTAAAATGGTGAAGTTGAGTTTAACTTATATTACATAGTGCCATGAAAATACATGTACAGGAAGTGATACATTTTGAATTTTCAGCAGCAGCAGTTTATTTTGAATGATATAGAAATTATATATCATATATATATTATAAAAGAAAAAAATAGTTAAGCAACAACAGACTCAGAAAACAGCTCTACATACAAATTCCAGTCATCAGCAGATGAATGAATGAAAAAGACTTGTTCCCACTGTTTGATTGCCACGTGATTAGAGGAAGCAGTTGTAGCAAACCCCGCAGCAATGTCTGTTTACCAACAAGTTATAAAAAATGACAACACGTTTGTTCAAATGTGACTTATTATAAGAAGTTGATATGATCTGGAGCATATGCAAAGGGCACTGATTTGATCATTTACTGACATAGTCAGACAATGCACAACGTGGGGTTTTCATTGTAAATAAACACTATTTTGTTGATATTTCTCAGAGGAACGCGCCCTTAAGACCTAAGAAACATCTTGAATGCATTTTCTACTGTAAACTTTTGCAAGTGTTTTTTTTATGTTTGCAAATATTTTGAAACTTGTTGTGAAAGACCAACTTTGTTTCCTCTAAATGGACCTGACCTTTTCCTTTTATTTACCAGCATAATACGCAAGTTAATGTATAGGCCTGAGTGAGTAACTAATGTTATGCTTTCCAACTGAAGCCAGGATTTCCACTGTATGACAAATGTTTTGCTGGTAGAACTGCATCTGATATCCTGTTATCAAAACATTGCTTTGTAGGATTGCAAGTGGTCAAAAAGTCCACATGGCCTTAAAGTCCTGAAATCTAATAGACACTGGTGTGTCTGTCTATATTAGCTCTTTTTGGCTGTAGGAGGCTACTGTCCCCCAACCTAGAGCCCACCATTGCCTTAACCTGTAGGGCTAAAGTGGTCTGTTCTGGTTTGTTTCTCTCTTTCTCTTTATTTAGGTTGATGTTTACATCCTTGAGTGGGGATGTGTGTGTGTTTTTTTTACATCAAGCTTGTTATGGTTGAAGCAAGACAGCTCTTACTATACCTTTAACCAATCACAGGCCCTTAAGTACCCAACTCCTCCCCTTACAAGTTCCTGGAAGTTGAGTTAGTATGAATCTCCCAGAACCTGTGTCCAAGAGGGCAGAGAACAGTGGAAACAAAAGCAGAAATGGAACCAAGGGATGTGTGACTGTAATTGGGACAACCAGATTTATTCATGTGAAGTGTTAGCTGCTCTGATGAGTCTCATGTCATAGTCGAACAGGAATGTCCACCATGTCCTAGAAGCCCTGACCCTTGAGAGATGGTTATCAATCAGCCAAGATAACCCATCTCAGTGGCTTTCTCAGGTGGTTTAGTTTGGCCTGTTTTGGGTAATTGTTAACTCCCAAGAACATTGTCCATTGAACCTTTTCTGAAATACATCTGATTGTAAAAGCAGCTGAAGTGTTCTTTTTTTTATTTTGCATTGCATCTTTAGTATAGTTTTACTTTTATATTGGAGTAAATGAATAGCTTCAGTGGGTCAATAGACATTTTACTGAGCACAAATCAACATCCCACTGCTCTGTCTCCGGTTTCTGTCTGTCCCTACTTAACTGTGTAAGGGTGATAGTTTATTGAATTGAGACAGACTGACTCTCTGGCTGGCACTCTGGAGAGGTTTATAGAGCTGGAGATAAAGAAACAGGGACTGTCCGTGTGCTAGTCAGCAAGGTTGTAGTAAGTGGGCTGCAATCTTGTAAGGGGGCTCTGGAGCCATTGTGTGTATGTGTGTCTGTCACACACAGTGGTCTGTCAGTTTGGGTCAGTTGTTTACATTCTGAGTCAAAGGCCGAGGCTAACTGTCTGCATGACTGCTGTGAAAACAATGGGCAATTTGGTTGAAAATTGGGTATTTGTGACCAAGTATGCATCACTCAGTTCACTCACTGAATTGTCATGCTCACTATGTCTCAGTCTTCCTCTCTGTGATTCATTTTACTCTTAGACTCATTCTCCAAGCATTTTCAATACTTGCATATTTTCCTCCTTTCTTCTTTTCTTCACTGTTTTATCCTTTACACCAAAACATTGAGATACTTTTGTTCGTAGCACTCTCACTTTTTGCTCATCTCTTCTCTTTCTGTGACTCATGATGATTCTGCTATAGCCACAAACAGAAATACACCATCACATATCAACAGGAGAGCTTAAATCTGTCCAGTGGAGGTGAAGAGAGTGTTTCATCAGTATGCATCAGCATGCTTCGTAAGGAAAAGAAAGAAAAGCCCTGAAAACACCAGATGTTTAGCATCATGACAAGTCTGTCATTTCTCACAACTGAATCAGCTCGCTGTTTTCTGTCTTGGAAGTATGCTGAAGTGGAGAAATCAGTCTTGATTACTGGTGTGAGTCACTAACATGTGACTGCATCCAGGAAAACAGTGTTTAACATCCCATTGACACTAACTTACAAGAAAGTTAACTATTATGTGCCTGTTTTCCATGCAGATATGGATGTTGTAATTGTTTTGTTTTTAATGGGCATCTGTGTGAGTGTATGTAAAAACAGGTTGTATATTTCAATTCAGTTTTATTTGTATTGCACCAAATCACAACAGTAGTTTCAAGCCACTTTATAGTGTAAGATTTAAGACCTTACAAAATATAACTGTAAACAATATATATACAGTATATTTACAGTAGTGGGCTTGTTTGTTACTGCTGCCATAGGAAACATGATATCCGAGGTGTTTTAACATGGTTTGACTGCAGTCGATTGCATTTTGCTCAGTGGTTTAGATTACTGATGAATCTGTTCAGTCTTGCATTGCCTGTCTTTGTAAATGTGTGTGTGTGTGTGCCTGCTAGCGGATGCATCCAGCGACATCTGTCTTCTCTATTCTTCTCTGCTTATAAAAGTGACAGCAGGGCTTTTGGAGGTTCTAGCCCGTCCACCCCTCCTCATACAGGAACTGGCTTTTGACAGACACTCTGCAGGGCAGCCTGTAACTTAAAGGCCCCACCGGGCCAATCTCCTACCATACCCGGGCTGCTGTTGTTACCACGGTGACATGCTCAGAAAAAAATGTATCCTGTGGCGATGGTCAATGAATTCCTCTTGTTTCAAAGATATGGGAGGATTGGGGGGTGGGGTTTGTGATGTTTTGTCACGATCAAACACAAAAAACACAGATGTATGGATAATGCATACCATATTAGACACTCATAACCCTGTTCTTGTAAGGGTTAAACCAACACACATACATGAACGCTTGCATGGATAATGCATACCATCAAAGGAGGCACATATCCAGTTGGCAGCTGGCCATAGTTTTTTCATTAGATGCACCCTGTCACACATACACTCTTTCTCTCGCAGCCTGTCGCTTGCAAGCTGTTGCTTTTGTCTGGCAGTGTCACTCTGCCAAGTGTCTGAGTTGTATTAAAAAGAAGATGGAGCATGGCTTGGGGGAAAATATTGCTGTGACTCTAATTGGGACATTTAGCAGGATATGAATGGGAGAATCCTTGTCCTGCTGCATTGTTTTCACAGACTACAAAATAGGAGTAGAAAGACATAGTCAGTCAAATTGTGGTGGCAGGTTGTTAGATGTGGATTTGGAGAATCATCCGATAATGTTGAAGACTATCCAATGCTCCAGAGTTGCCAGCTTTGTGTGGCTTTGCAGCTTGTGTCCACTTGCAGCATGTTTAGTGACATACTATACATCTGCACACACACATTCCAGAACACACAATAACACATGCAAGGAAACAGGCATAGAAAAACCGGAATACAAACATGGAAACCAAGCACAGGCACACGGATACAAACACATGCCCCAAATACTGTACAATACTAATGTATTTTACTTGTACGCGAGCATGGATTTAGTGCATTTACCAATTGGCTCAACATCCGCAGCTTGGAAAAAGAACTTGTATATGGGGAAGGCTGCTGGCTGGAAAGGAATGTGTTCATCTGGGTTCAAAGTGTAACTCTAATATGGCTGTTCAGCTCACTGACTTAGGCTCTATTTACCATGTTATGAGTATTCCAAAATACGAATATGTTTAGTTTGTTATGTTTGTTAGTGTGGTTATGTGCAATGTATATGTGTGATATCTGAGATGGAACAAGAGCAGTGACAGTTAATTCTTTTCTTCTTTTCTATGCTATTGTATTCTCTGCCCTTCCCTTCCCATCATATCTATGACTGAGAATGAAAAGAATGTTGTTTACCTGTCAATTTAGGGATCCACTCTATAATGACAATTAAAACAATCTCTAGAGGTTCATCCAAGTGTAACAACTTAATGAGTAGATACTCCAGACATACTGCAGACACAGAGAGGACCTTTGATCATACCAAATCATATCTAAACACTGTCTTGTTAAGTTCTAAAGCTGGAAAAGTGGTAGTTTTCACTTTGGCTGTCTCCAGAGTAATGATGAATATAATAATCTCATCTTTAATTATATTGCTGTATCGTGTCAAGTTATATATGCTGAGTCTGGCATCAATATTACGTCAGCTGTTTTAGCACTGCCCTAAATTGGGACATTATATTGCATTAAAAGAGCATACTTTTTGCTCTATGTGTTGAGTACACTTTGTCCTGAGGTTTCTGAAGAGTTGACGATGGAAACACACATCTTAAGATCACTGTAGCTTGGCTTCAGCTATGCTAAACACCCCTCTCAATTTCACTCAGTTTTTGTCCACTGCCGGTCTTGGCCCTGGCTCACAGTTGTCAGTCACGGGGTGTGTGGAGGTCAGAAACGTAGACTCTGATTCTGACTCTGGAGTTTACACTCCGGAAGAGCACTTTCCCAAGCTCTCGCCTTGTTCAGCTCCCCGGGGGATCAGCGGGTGAATTATAAAAATCTGTTTCTGTGCAAGTATGCAGAGGAGCAGGGGAGCAGGGATGGGACGGGGGAGCACTGGTGGGAATTCTCAAGCGGAACCCTTAAAGCGTGAAGGGAGGGGGGACAGGATGAAAAGGGATAGGAGAGAATTTTGGCATTCAAGCTCAGCTTAGACACTGTGGCTTGGAGGAGAAATCTGATCTGGGGCCCAGAGAATAATGTTAGTGTGCTGAAGAGCCCAGGCTATTGTTGAAAGGGCCTGTACCTCCACTCTCTGCTGCACATACGCTTTGGCTGAGCCTGTTTTGGAGAGGAAAGGTTTTGCCATTAGGCTCAGAAATCCCACATTGTGTGTCAGCACAATGTAATATCAGAGAGCTGTAAATATTGCTCACAGCAAGCTCACTGTAGGAAGTCTTTTTCTCCATTTGAATGATGGCGTATTCAGTGACACTTCCTCACATGCCTGAACAATCCAGCCTCTTTGGCTGTTAACAGCAGAGGCAGGTATTGTCTGGGATGTAGGACATGCCATGTCTGTCTCCTGTGTTTTAAGGGCATGGGGAAAATAATACAGCTGTGGTTCCAGATGACAGATGGTATATATGTCTATCAAGTTGCATATTATCTGTGGCTTTATAAAATACATAAACCATTGAAATTCATCACTGCCTGAAAACAACAAGGATCATTCCCAGGAAGAACTATATTGCTCCTTTTGTTTTGCAAGATTTCCTGTCAGTGACCTTACTCACTCTGTCAGTGGTGATTTACACTTGCTGCAACCACAGCACTCAAACCACAGGTGCAGCTACACGAAGGTCTTGTTTCATTCTGCCAGCTGAGTCCCCAGATGGTTAATAGCTACTTCCAATCGAAAATATGTCTGATAGGAAGTTGTAAGAGGCAGTGATTTGCTAAACTAAGCAGCTAGTCAGCGTGGTCCCTTTCACTGATGGGATCCGCAGCCAAAAGCAGTTTACAGGACATCTCTACAGATTACAGAAAAAGTCAATTATGACACTTTTTGTATTATAAATTTTAATCCATGGGGTATGTGGAAAAGTTTTCTCGGAGCCTAGAAACATTAGTTATATTTAATTGAGCAGAGGCAGGTTGGTATAAGTAAGTATAGTATTCATATATATCCATAGTCTGATGAAAAAGAAGCAAAAACTGTATCTTTCAGACAGTTTGTCCTTATTGACATTCACGGTGTTGCACTAAACAATACAAAGCCAACAAGTGCCTGTTTGCTATGTTTAAGATATTTAACCACACCTCCAAGTCCTCCAAGGTAGGCTCAAGTTAGAGTGGTGTTTTAGCTGCAAATGTGGATTTTTGGATTTCCCAGAGGCCATGTTGAATGGCGATATGAAGGCCAAAGTGAGAGCTGTTTAAAAGCGGGTTGCTGAGATGAGTTGGCATAGCCCCCTTGTATGCGAAGCCAGTGGGGTAATTGGGAACAGACTAGGGATGAGTCAGGAGCTCTGCTGATGTGAGCTTTCTGTCAGTGGGGAGGAGGGGCTGATATGTCCGTGGGAGGGAGTTGAAATTCGGATGCTCCACCTCTGGAATGAGACGAAACATGACACCCTTCCCAGATGGGGGGATAGCAAGAGATTTGTTTGCTCTGCCTCCAAGATAGATTCATCCTCCTCCAGTTCTTCTTTTCTTATAAGGATAATCTTGTTTTGTATCTTGTCCTTTTCTTTTGTAGACATGAATAATTCATATAAAGGCCTGAACCAGATTAGTTCTTAGACTTTTTATGAAACTTCTGCCAATTTTTATTTTAATCCACTTAATTATCCACTTCATTTTCACCTTTTATTAGCCCACCAGTCAAAGTTGCCCCATCAAACGTTTATTTGTAGTAGGGCTTATCACACTGAAGACTTCAGGGCATCATTACCTTGGAAGCTGCTCTATTTGCAGTCAGTGGAATGTAAAATGGAAGCCACAAACTCCAAAGGGAAAAGGAGACCTTCCCCATTAAAAGCCTGTGGTTAAACTGTTGCAGGATGGTCATTTGTAAACTCTGACAGGTGGAATAGGCTAGAAGACTTTTAGAAAGATTTTGCTGAGTTTCTCTGCTGAGTCTCTCTTCCGTTTCCGCCGTTTTGACCTTGTGGTTGTCAGACTTATTCCATTTATTAACAGTTAGGTCAAGTTCTTATTGTATGGGAGCAATTTGTAAGCAAGAAAACTTACTTTGCAAAAGCCTGACAGCTTCGTGTCGGGAGACGGGATGTAAGTCAAACCCCCACTTCCTGCAAGGCACATCACACTTCCTGTCTGTCTGTGCGCACGAGCACAAACAAGAAAATAACTGCTCATTTCATGCACAAGAAGCCTCTTAAATGGCGTGTCCCTCGGTTGTGCTTTGCACCATAATTACATCCACAGTGGCTTTCTCTCTGGCCCCAATTACAATTAAGATTTGTTTATACGTTTTCTGGTGTAATATTTTGGCCTATTCTTCTAGCTCCCAGCAGGATAGTCTGTAGACACCAAGGCTGTCAGAAGTCTCAGATATATAAACAGCAACCACAATAACAAGAAATGTTATATGTATGGTGTTAGACATACAACAATGGATTTTTGTGATATATTTAGAATGGACTGATAAGCAAAAAAACATGCAGGGAGAAATTAATTGTTTGTGGTATCCCCCTTTGGTTCCTGTCTGGTTCTGTGGCTAACCCAGTTTCAATGCTGTCTCACATTCATCCTCTCTTAACAATGCCAGGAGCAGGGGGAGAAGTGGAGGGACAAGAGGACAATCAATGGTTTTAGAAAGGACACTGGACAGCAGAAAGGCTCGTACATGCACTGTATGTGTGTATTCTTGTCTTTTGCCCCTAAAGGCCAGCAAATAAGCATCTTTGCCAATTTACATCTTACACTTCAAATCTCTGTGGTCTGTACTTGAATACAGAATGGAAAGATAAGGAAAGCCAGCTGACAGAAAAGTTATCGATGCAACAGAATGAGAAAAGAAAGAGAGAGAGAAAGAGAGATGGAGATGAGAGGGGTAAACATGACATTTGGATAAATTCAGTGTGCAGCTTCCAGACTTGTAATGTGGTTTCTGGCAGTCAGTCACATGCATGGTCAAATACACACAGAGATACATGCTCGCATAGTCATAGACTTGGCCTGTTTGGCTCATGTCCAAGACCTTACTATGAAATCAGCTTGGGAAAGCAGCAGGGTCCCTGAACAGGACACAGAGAAAGAAACAGAGACAGAAAGAGAGAGAGAAACTGCTGAGCCCAGATAAAATTCCTTTGTTTATTTGCTCAATGCTCTCCTTCCCTCCTTCTTGCTATAGAACTCTTCATTTACTACAAACCTTTCCTTGGTTGGTTTCTTACTTCTTCAGAAATCACGTAGAACTCTAAAGTAAACCAGGTCAAGGCGGCATGTCAGTCATTGTGAAACCCCATATTACAAAAAACAGATGCCAGGACTGGCAACCCTGCAGAGCTTGAAACAAACTGTCTCTACGCGAATAATGTCTGATTGAGCTCTCTATTTGAATATGAAAGTAAAAGAAGGGATAATGATTAAAATGCAATATCCCTATATCCTTACTTCCAATCCCTTTCTCCCTCATCATCATACTTTTTCTGCCTGCGTCTCCAAAGCTAAGTGGGAATGAGAGCAAGTGAGGGAGGAAGGGAGGAAGAGAGAGAATGAAAGAGAGAAATAAAGGCATAAAGGACGTGGAGGAAAAAGCAGCCAAGTCTGCCATTGCAGAAAGAGCTGGCTAAATGTGCAGTGGTGCGTTAAATTGATTGCAGGCAAGGATTTGGCACATCTCATAGCGAACCACATTTTGTAGTAGTTAGGGTCTCAGCATGAGCTCAAAAAGAAAAAAGTAAATAATCCTTGTTTGCAGTATATAATTCACATTCACATTTTGAGCTATCACAACTCTTCTTCTTGTCCCAGATTTACATAAAATCACACCCGTAAGGATGAAAATTGGTTTCAGTGCTGCAACTTTATGATCGCTTGGCTCCATGTCCTGATAACTGTGAAATGCAGCGTGGGTTGTGAGGGACTTTGCCCTTTTTAGGTATTTTGAAATGACAGAGAGAAAAAGGAGGCATTTGGGGGAAAGAACAAGCAAGGGATGATGATGTCATGATTTTAGCTATTTCTGCAGGGCTGGGCAAAGGGATGGAGGGACAGTGGGCTAGAGAGGAGGATGAAATCTTTATGAGAAGCAGCTGTTGGGGAGAGGCAAGCAGGACTCCACAGTGCTATAGCATCAGGCACAGTTCACTAATAACTATCGAAAGCCCTGATGAAGCTAGCTTGAAACACAGACAGCTTCATCTGCATTCAGTGTGATAAATACAGTTCAACTTCAACAGTAAAACTTTGCCTAATTATCACCTAACGTTTATGCATAAAAATAGTATTAGGAGAGGTTAACAATTAAACCGAAAAGGCTAATTTCATTTTCTCAGTTGATTTAATGTTTTCACTTGCTTTGGATTCCCCTGTGAAGAGTGTTACAGAGAAAAGTCAAACATGTTGCAGTTAGTATCTGCTAATGGGATTCATACAAGTTCTGATAATGGAGTATGGCGTATGGCTGACGTCTTGCTCCCTCGTTAAGCCCTACCAACAACAACCATATCCCAGGGGTATGTGAGAATTTGTCCATGGCCAGATATGCAGTGCTCATCCACTGATGGAAATCTCCTGCTGTTATGCAACTGATGCTTGCCTCTGATGCCCTGCCTGTGACCTGACTGGTGCTATCTCTATCTATTATGGACTTTAAGTCATTTAGGATTGTATGCTCTCCACTGAGCACCCATCCTTTTTTATCTGAGGTCAGGACTGGAGGTTGTCCTTCAAGAAATATAATTGTTTTGGTCAAATTAGGTAAATAATAATACTGACTATAGAATCAACAGGTGATTGTTGTAAATATTGCAAGAGAGTTTCTTTCTCGCACATTTTCTGCCGATATCTTCTCCACCCAACACTCATCCACCCAGCTGCTGCTAAACAATACCACTTCCTGTCTTGCAGCGTGTACGGCTTGTCACATCTCACAGGGGCAAGGCTGAAAGGGTGGGGCAGGTAAAGGTCTTTCAGGTCGCTGTTTCCTGTGATGCTTTTATTGGCCTCAGCAGATGGCTTCCCTCAGCCTCTGCAATTGTAATGGTAGCCATTTTACTCCCAGAGTCAGGGTTAACAATGGTTGCCAATGGCTGAAGGAGACAAAAGCCTTCCCCAGTTTCCCCAGTAACCAACTTTTGTAACACTGGCAGTGTTGTCAAATTTACTGCTTTTATGAGACGTTACTGCTTGTCAGGTTCAGACGAGTGCTGGGAAGAACTGCATGCATCAGTTTGAGATATGTTCAAGCCCTGTAAATCAGAATTGTGTGAAAATAGCAAATTACCTTTTAAGGTACTGAACAGCACTTTCAAATTGGGCCATGGAGCTCTAAACAGTGTAGTGGGACCTTCACTTTTTTCACAGTGTAAAAGTATACTTTTATTATTCTTTGCAATATCCACTTTCCTCTTGAGTTTTTACAACCCCTGCCTCCCCAGCCCCCCTCTCTTTTTTAATTTTCTCCCTTTCTCCATATCTCCAATCTTTCCACTCCAACTGTGATATACACTCTTCCCAATCCAGAAAAATGTAAACTGTAAAACTAGAATCTATACATTCTTTATAGTCCTGCTTGCCAGCCCCCCTTTCCATGCAGAATCTCTGTTCTTCATTTCTGTGTTGAATTCTTACTGAGGAGAAAAGAATCAATGGGGGGAGGAAGGAAAAAAAGTGGTTGATGTTTCCCCTCAAACATGTGACCTCTGCTCAGCTTACAGCTGAAAATAATTTGGGCCTACAGGCCAGTGGATGGCTGACGCAAACCTTTCTTCACCTCTTTTCTTTCTGGGCTGCTAGGCCTCAAATTGATGGGGGGTAAAGACAGAGCAATGAAGGCCTGTAAGCTAAGCTGTGAACAAAACTAAAAGCTACATGTAAAAGATGACACATTACACTTTACATTATGTTCATTTATATTATCTCAAAACTCTGATCCCATAGGGCCAGTGTTTTCTAACCTGTCTCACTGCCAATTGGGACAGCAGTTAGTGGAATTCAGTAGAACTGGACTTCCTACATAGTCGGGGGCAATGGAGAGGAGTGTTTTTAAATAAGGTTTTGTATGTGAGGATGCAGTAATTTGGCAGCACATCTATGAAAAACAGCACGTGTATGACAGCCTGCCAATAGGAATTAGCCCTAACCTCTCTGCCTTTTTTACGTTCACCACATTGTGCCATGCAGAGGACAGACCCTTCTGCTCCATGCCAGCCCTTTACCAATGTTTATACATTAGGCCAGTTTGCACCACTGGTTCTAAGTCAGTTTTTTATACGGAAGGTTTTACGACACTCAAAGTATATCTGTTTTCAATATACAGCTGGACAAAGTAATAATTTCAAACTGGCTGATCATGTTTCCTCACACTTCCATTGGTGCAACTTGTCTGTAATAAAGATTAGAAGGAAGTGTGCAGTGCTGAGGAAGCCACAACAAATTAAGAAAGAGCTTTTCTGGAATGACAGGAGAGTTTGTGGTGAGGATTCAAAGTACGGAAACAAAATGTGTGTGTAGTACCTGGAGAAGGTTCTTTGGTTTTGACCCAGTTGTCATTAATCAGTCTGCATGTCAGCTTTTGTTTCACCTCTAGTAAAAGGGATAAGCGCGTCTGCCAAATGACTAAATGTAATTGTAAATTTAAAATGTCAATTGTCTAATTTCTGTTGTACTTATGCCATTTGATATATTGAATTATGTGTGGAAAGTCTTTTTTGCCCTTCCATTCAGATGTTTGAACATTATACATTTATACATTATACACATTATTTTATGCTAAATGATTGTATTTCTTTGTGTGACTATGTAGGATGCCAGCTGCTAGCACCATGACAGGTGGGAGGGCCCTGCTGCTCTGTACAAACACTGACAACTGTATCTACCAATCAGTCAACGGGTAGGTGTCTCAAAAGCATTCAGATTCTTCATGTTCAAAACTGAGAAGGAGTTACCTGTAACATATAACTGTCAACCGTGTGAACAATGTCAAAATCAAGTGGTTTTGTTTACAGATTTCTACATAGTAACAGTCAATGAGGCACATGGGTAATGTAGTGTAGTGTGTCATGTTGTAGCCAGCACACCAAACCCAAATACATAAATGAAAGTGAAATTAAAAACAATAGTTCTGCTTGTATAAGTATTGTCTGATCGTCCTAAGCTAACTGGACAAGCCCCCTTTCCATTAGGATCAACAATGTATAAGAGCAGGATAGTACAGGGTTAGCCTGTCTATGCTCCTTTCTGTCATCTTTGCAGTATGCATTAGGGCCATTTAGATTACAGTGAAGAGGTTATGTGCTAATAAGGAACTGTCTAACAGAGGATTCTGTTGTTCATCTTGTTACTGTAGTTACCGTTGCGTACATCTCTTGAGTAGTTGGTCTAAAATGGGAATATTATTCAAATAATCTAGTTTTGTGTCCTGTTCCTCCTTCACTCATTTCCAGCCTTTCCCCTTATCTACTTGTCCTGTGCTAACTCAGCTGGTCAGAGATGCTTTTGTGTCCTTGAACCCTTGTGCCCATGATGAGCTCTTTCTCCACCCATCCATTGTTTTTATATTTTTAATATCTGCTTAATTACTGTGTCTCTCTGTTCATCACAAAGTTTCCGGAGGAGCAGTATTGATTTCCTCCTCCATCTGCTGCGCTTATCCTATTACTCTTTCACTCAAACAACCCCCTCCTTTTTACTTTTTTCTATATGACCTAGTTTCCTCCCTCTGTTGCTTCACTCTTAATAATCACTGATGTTTCAAAGGGCCAAACTAATAAAGTCCAGAATTATTTGGTATCCTCATTGGGTGTAGTTACAACATCAAGTTTATTTTTAATAGAATCTGAGGAAACCTGAATTAGTGTTATTCCCCAGAGTTTTCCTTGAGATTGCATGACTGTTGGTTTTTACATCCAACAATGTTGTCAGAAGTCACTCGGCAAGGCAGCATTTCCTCTGTTTGTTGAAAATTCAATCATTTGTTGAATGACCTTTGGGCCAAAACAGATTTAAGTAGGTTGGGAGCAGAAAAGAAAAAAAAAAGAATGTCTATACTTCGGCCTCTCCCCTCGTCTCTGTATTCTATGTAATCTCCTCTCCAGAAATAGCTGTGTGTGTAGCTTGTAAACTTTGACCCTGAATCCCAAAGTTCAAACAGTCGTGACCCAGTAATCTTCAAGAAGTGATTCACAGCTAAAGCAGAGGCACCAAACAGATGTCTGAGCTCATCTAATAAAAACCCCTGTTTACCCGATAAACAGAGATCTATTAGAAACAACATTAAATGCTCACATAGCGTGGCCAACTTTAAGAGCTATGGGGAGCGTGATGCTATGCTATGTGCATTGAAGGCTGGGACTGCTATAAATGATTAGAGTTGACAACAGTACAATGTACTTTCTCCCTCTGTTTATCTGGAATGAATTAAGTACACAAGTTGGAGCAGTGACTCGGTGGTTAGTACTCCCATTAACCAGCAGTCCCATTAACCAGGAGAAGGCTTTTTTTTTATTGGTGTTTCCTTTTTAATCCATCCCCACAGTGTGTGTTCATCTTGTAATTGACACATGACCGTTTAGTCTGTTAACATGAAATATGGTTCAGCATCTTGATGGTAAATGAGCATTCGAAGAGATCTGTACTGTAATGTAGCTATGGGAAACTCCTTTAAGAGAATGAAAGAACAATCATCAGTAAATCTTATCAAGTTTGTTGTTGAAGATTCTCAGTCATCCAGGTGATGTTATTAATCTGACTCAACTTCCAGACACCTGTTCAAGTTTGCTTCCTTCACTGACAGACAGTTTTGTCAGTTTTTAAATCTACTATAATATTGTTTGTATGTATGTTAATCTTTCTGTGTTTGTTTCTTTTCTAGGCTCCAGTGCTGTGGCTTGAAGGTTGGGGAGGCTCCACCATCTGTGGTGCCCCAGCCCCAAGAGGTGCGCGGGTCCCCAGGGGACAGAGACAGGAGGGACATCACTGTGTCTACTAAGTGTCCCCTCGCCCCCCTGCTGAGCCTAAGCAACAGCCCGGGTCCTGCTGACACCATGCTGGCTCAAAGGAGAGCCGCCACCACAGAGACAAGGACGCCCAATATGGAGAATGGTCTGTGTGGCAAACTGAACCACACCAAGAGCCCAGCAGTAGCCAAGACTGCCAGCATACGAGATAAGATCTCACAGTGGGAAGGCAAAAAGGATCCTGGTCAACTAACCTCTACAGGGACATGTCCACTGAGCACGACACAAAAGGAAGTCGAGACGGTGAGGAAAAAAGAATCCAAACCTTCAGAGGTCCAAAGGACCGATAACAAGCGGTTTGTCAGCTGGGACAGACAAGACTCAGGGAAGGAGAATGTTGGAAAGCTGGGGGATTCAAGGCCTAAGTCTCCTGAAAGCTCAACAAACAAAGACAAAGATGTAATTGTAGAGAAAGGGGTTTGGGCTTCTAAGCCAATAGAACAACCCCAAGAAAAGAAAACTGTTTTAACTCATGTTAAGAAACTGGAGAGGGTGACAAAGGAAGTTCCTGACAAACCTTCACTGGCATTTCCAGGGAATTACTTCTGCCCTCCTTCAAAGGAGGAGATGGAGGAAACTGAAAAGAAAACCAATGAGCCCATTTTTGGGACGTTTGATGTGACTCGGCCTGGTGGGTTGAGGAGGAGGAGGGAGGGGGATCCAGAAAACGTATACAGCGAGCCAGGTGCTCCATCTATAAACCCAGTTCCCAAACCTCAGAGAACCTTCCAGCACCACACACCACCCACTACCCCAGCTTCAGGGCCCAGCTCAGTGAAAGGAAAGAGGAACTTGCCCCCTTTGCCCTCTATTCCTCCTCCACCTTTACCCACATGCCCACCACCTGGAGTTTGCAAGAGACCCTGGGCTGACAAAGCCCGGGACAGCAACAACAGGTAAGAGACTGGGATCTGTTTTGACCCTCCGTCTAGCAGCAGACAAATACAGTGGCAAGACTGGAAAAAGTATGTGAATTAATTACTGGTTGAAATTCCAAAACGTCCACAAACTTTTTCTTGCCACTGTACATACTGAAGCGTCATACTGTGCAGTCACCTACATATGCCGTATTATCTTTTCTCAATTCCAGCACTACATTCAGAAAACAAACTGTCTGTAGAGAATTCTCCTGAAATTACAGTTAACAAATCATAGTCACTCTACTCTCTAAACTTCCCCCACCACCAACAACCAAACACAGAGGTGAACATTTCCCACATCTGTTGTAAATCAGACCGTCGTGACATCACCCTTTTTCTAAGTATTCTACAGAATGAGCTCAGTGGTTGGATCTGAGGAATGTACATATCAACTCAACTAATGTACCCTTGCAAAAGTGGAAGGAGAGAGCAGAGTGCTATGAGTCATGTCACAGAAGCCCAGTACTTTTTCCAGAATTTTATCCTTGACGGTAAAAATGACTGTGCTGTCAGATGAGTTGTCAGGCATTCATTTTGCAGAGCTTGAATTTCTAAAATGTGATACAGAATCTGAAACTCTTATTCTGTCACAAGCAATTAACATGCTGGAAATTTCAAGACTTTCAAGTAGTTTTTCAAAATCAGATGGTTACAATCAAACAAACAGCTCTGCAGGGAAAACT
This sequence comes from Anabas testudineus, assembly GCF_900324465.2. Classification (NCBI taxonomy): domain Eukaryota; kingdom Metazoa; phylum Chordata; class Actinopteri; order Anabantiformes; family Anabantidae; genus Anabas; species Anabas testudineus. The sequence continues at coordinate 18,179,402 of NC_046615.1, forward strand.
AAAAATGTGAACTCTGCAGTATTGAAGTACATCTATTGTTCAATTTCTCCAGTGGTCTGAACTCTTGTTTGGAGCTTGGCTCAGATCTGTTACATTCCATACCATATGTGGAGACCTCACTTCTCTCCAGTGTGCCGTGTCAAGCCCTTGGTTTGGGCAGGCTGAATGTTTGTATGTATTGCGATGTGCATTTTACTGTGTGTGAACGAAACTGGCACACAGTTGCCAGTTTATTAGGTACAGTGTATGTAGCTTCATCCAACGCCATGCAACATCTCTGCAATGAATCAAACCGGATTGTTGCAGTGTTATGTATTTGTTAAAGCGTTTGTCAGAGACTGACAAACTGTTAATTCAACTTCATGGTTATTTACATTGCTCAACTTTTTATAGCAGGAACAATGGAAAATATTTGACATGGTTATGATGTACTTACCATAGCATGTATGTTACACAGCATGTACCATACCTATTTTTATATGCAGTTCCCAGGAAAGTTAATGTTATAGTTAAAAAAGCTCAAATAAGACAAAAGGGTGTAATGGGTGGTTGTGTTGTTTTACTGTGTGAAATTGGGTTGTGTAAAATAGGGGTGGAGAAAAAATGTTTAATCATAATTCAATCTATGTTCCAAACCTGTGGAGAAGAAAATGATTAGCTCCATAACAGTAGGATTTATAGGCGTGCTTTTGCACTGTATTACATTAGTTTAGTATGTATGTACATACTTATATGCATGTGGGGATGCATGCAGTTGTGGGTGCTCGTGTGTACTTTATTCTACTGGGTTTTAATCAGTGTCAGAAATGAAATACAGATGTGGTCATTCAGATGTGGGAACTAGTAAATGGTAACATTCGTTTTGGTGCTTTGCGTACAGTATCAAGCATTTTAAAGCATCAACTTGAACACACATTCACTCAGGGATATCAGTCTAAAATCCCTTTTCCTCTTCTTTTTTATTTGGCGTGCCACTCTCCTAAATCTTTGTGCTGCTTTATTCCTCAGGAAGTCATATGAATTTGAGGATTTGCTCCAGTCATCTACAGAAAGCTGCGGGGTGGACTGGTACGCTCAGTCCAGATTTGGCCTAACACGCACTTTATCAGAGGAGAATGTCTACGAGGATATAATAGGTAAACAAGACATAAAGCTTTCCCTAACCAAGTAGAATTTCAACTCGGATGATGGTCAGTTTGGTTTGTGGTGTCAGCGTGTTGGCTCTTTGTTGGCTATTAAATAATTAGAAAGGTAAGTACTGCACCATAAGTTGTCTTTTTATATTTTTTATATTTATAATACATTGTGTGACCCCTAAAGTTTCCTTTGTCAGATCAGTGAGTTCACTAACAGAGTTGATGTGGAGGCCAGAGTGTCTTTACTCTTTGTTTTTTTCTGTTTTCATTCTAATTGGGCCATGCTGCTCCACTTTTATTAAAAATATATGTGGAAACCTGACCTGCATTCCTACCTTATTGTCTGCACTGTTATGCCAACCCCACCTAGAGTTAATTGTACACTGTACAATAGTGGTGTTGTGGGAGGTCGTACTGTAGCTGAGGTCGGCTACTGCAATAGACCGTGCAGCAGGGGGCATATGAATAGCTCAGAGCCATGGTACAATACTGGCAATGGTTTCAGTGTGTCTTTTCACTTTTCATCCCTAAGACTGGTGGATAATGAGTGCTGCTTGCTGGAAACAATCAAATTAAGTTTAATTATATTTGAGCTTATTTTAAATCCTTTTATAGTTTCCTTCTTTCATACAATATTATTGTTATTTTAAAAACTCAAACACTATTCACCAGACACACAGCAGTGTCCCATGGGTAAAGTAACTCAGACTCACCATGCTGCAGTTGCTCAAAAAGCAGGGAGGGAGACAGCAATAGAGATAGTGTAGACAGTAATGGATGGGTGTGATGTCCTCCTGGTTCTATCATGAACCTACACATGCAGGCCAAGTTCTCATCAACCCAATCCACAGTCTTGATAGTGTTGATGGTGTTCAGACTGAAAGGGATGCAGCTGTCACCAATACAGTGACAGCTGCAGTGTATTGACAGCTACAATACGTATTGAGATGCACACTATGATTGTTAACAATAACTAACTTGTGCACAGACAAACATGCAAAGCTAACAGCACACATAAGCACAGTGTAGTGATTATTGTGACGTTCTCATCAGTCAGCAGTATGAAAAACAGTATGCTGATCCCTTGTTTTCCTCACGGAGTAGGGAACTGAACGTCCCTCTTTATCCTCCTACTTCTTCGGGTCACATCTGGTGGATGGATTGAAAGAGAAGAGGAAAGACACACAGAGACAGAGACCAAGAGAGAAAGACGCACAAGTTTTGGAAAATTAAAACTACTTCACTCTTTATCTGCAGGCGTGGGCCAGTGGCTAGGGTTACATTTCACTTTAGCTGTGCAAGCATCTTATCGCAGTAAAATATGAGTTAGATAAGCACGCTGCCGCCTCACATCTGGAGTAGGAATCATCTGGCAAAACAAACATGAATGATATGGAAATAATACTTTATCTGCTCTTTCCAAAGTGCAAAAGAAGTGTGTGAGACTGTTGTGTAATGCGGTTGATGATGATTTCTTAGTTTTGAAAAGAATGTATTTTTCCTTGTGAAGATCCTCCTTCCAAGGAGAACCCCTATGAAGACATAGAGCCAGAGAGAAGTTGTCTGGGAAGCAAATGCGTTTCACCTGCTTCTGCATCGCCTTACCCCGACACACCAACTAAGGTACCTTTTCACCAATATATCACTATAAAAACAAACTTGATTTAATGTAATCAGTTCTACTCATTAAGACCATCTTCTAATATGTCTGCTGTACTCCATTTACTCCCACCAGCTTTCTTCTAAGCCTGGCTTCTTCAGACAAAACTCAGAACGGCGAAGCTTCAAGCTTCTGGAGCTACGCAAGACCACCAGGGACACCGGCATCTCCTCTCCCTCCCGAATCAGCCCTCCCTCCACACCCAGCAGCCCTGATGACACGCCCTGTCTCTCTGGAGACCCATACAATCGTAGACGGAGAAAAATCCCAAAGGTATAGGAGTGCTAAAGGCCTCTTACAAATCTTCTGCTCTGTCTCTGATTTGTGATCCAGCATGCTGCTCAGAGAGGTTCAGAGATTGTCCACTTTTGCTACTCTTTACTCTTGGTTATGAGTGACGTAGTGAAAAACTTAACTTGCACATATTTTTTGACTTTCTTTCCCTTTTCCTCCTCCAGATGGTGCTGAAAATCAATGGCATCTTCGAGGCACGGAGAGGGAAAAAACGCATGAAGAAGGTTTCCCAGTCTACTGAGTCTAACTCAGGAAGGGGTGAGAATTCCACAATGACAACAGGTCACTGAACAGACCATTATTTATTTGTGCACTCCTACTGCTTTCCATCAACTCTGAGTTTAGCGGGAGAGAACGTCTCCATGTAACTCCTGGTTCCCTGCTTCTTTGTTCAGTGTATATTCAATATTTTTAATTTTATATATTTTTTGGGATAAATTGAAACTGATCCAAGTACGAGAACAGGGTGGTGGATGAATGAGTTTCCTTTGATTGTTATTTGCAGTCGCCTTGCACTGATTTGCTTTTTCATTGCCTTTAATCTAGTAACAGATGAAAACAGTGAGTCGGAAAGTGACACTGAGGAGAAACTAAAAGGTGAGAACAGAAAGAAAACACGCATCCAGTAGCAACATGCTAAGCAAACAAACAAACAAGAACTATATATGGTCATATATTGTGGCCTCTTTGCATTATGTGTCTCTATATTGTGTTTCTTTATCCCCCAGCTCACAGTCAGCGGCTCGAATTAGTCCAATCCATGCTGAGGCAGACAGGACGATACCGCACCTTGGAAAGGGATCTGATGGAGTTACAGGAAAGGAAACTCTTTGAGTATTTCATAGTTGTTGCACTTCACAAGACCAAGGCTGGCGTGCCATACCTTCCAGAAGTCACGCAGCAGTTTCCTCTCAAGGTAAAAGAAGAAAAAAGACACCAATTTACGCTATATAGACGTTTTTTGTTCTTAAAAAACTAACTTGATAATTTACCTTACGAGTTAAACATAATGATCTAAGATGTAAATTGTAATGATGCATTGTTAAATAAATAAGTCTTTATGTGTTCTGTCTTTTGTCACGCAGCTTGAGAGGAGCTTTAAGTTCATGCGGGAGGCTGAGGACCAGCTTAAGGTCATCCCCCAGTTCTGTTTCCCTGACGCCAAAGACTGGGCGCCTGTTGAAAACTTCCCCAGGTCAGTCAGAGTGTGTCGGCTGCCACAGCACTTTGAAGAACCTTTAAAAAAAAAAAGTGAAACCCAACAGGCACACTGGAATTTCCCTAGAGAGCTGTAATAACTCAGCTGTTGCTAATAACCACTTGTTAGTGAAGAAGCTGCAAGCCCAAAATGGAAATGACCTCGAAGCTTGTAAAGATGACTATTCTTTGTTTAATGCTAAGGCGTTGACAAAGACAAATGATTACAGGGAAAGATGGTGGATTTAGCACCTTACACCCGGTTTACTCGTATGCTGTTTAAAATCACCCAATGCCTCCTAGCTTATCCTCTCAACATGTGCATTGTTCAGAGAAGGAATGATGTGTGTCTTGATGTTGGTGGTTAATAATTAGCTGGAGGCAAATGTTTAATGGGTGACGGGCTACCATATACACACCTGCAGCTTGAGTCATTGATGGGACTGACACGCTTACCTATCAGAAGGGTATTACTGCTGAATTATTACCTGTCAGGTAGAGCTTAGGAAGGTTTACATAGCCATTTGCAGACTAAGCATGTCCTGCAGGTCGTCACTGTCAAGTACAAAGTCAAGCTTTTGTTTGCGAAAGTCCAGTCAAGAGTTTTCTGTTTCCACAGAAACAGAAATGTTTGATGTTTATAACTCTAAATAGTTTCCAGCATGTCTGAATGAACTTTTTTCTTTTATATTCTCAGTGAGACATTTTCATTTGTCCTCACCGGTGAAGATGGAAGCAGGCGGTTTGGCTACTGTCGACGACTTTTGGTATGCTCTGACAATGCTTCTGCTCTTGGTCACTAGTCTTCTAATTTGATTTTACTTCATGTTTACTTTTCCAATTTTGGTTGCTCTTTTTCCTTTTTTGTATTATACTATAAGTGCTGTTGAATTTTGTTGATAAATGATTGAGACTGTTTTACATTTGTCTACCTTCAAAAGTCTCTTAACAAAAAAAGAGTTTTGCTCCACTGATATAAGGGTGTGGTATTTGGGTGAACAGCCTTGTAATACACCACTGTTTTGAAACTGTCCATCTTTTTTGTCCTGGTTGTTCACAGCCCAGTGGTAAAGGTCGGAGGCTCCCTGAGGTCTATTGCATCGTCAGTCGCCTCGGCTGCTTTGACCTTTTCTCCAAGGTACACACAGTGACGTAAAAACACATAACATTGACACAAATACACAAATGTTATGTACTGTATATGCATGTCTTCAATCAGCATCAAATTCAACTACATCACACAACATTGCATGTGTTACACACACACTTACGTGCAACCCCACCCACACAAAAGGGGACACAGAGCCCCATCCACCCTCTACTTTCCCACAGAACCTTGCAGTCCTGGCTCCAGAACCAAGACACATGTGAACTGCAGCTGATGTGGTTACTGCAGTGGAAAAGGTTCCCTGTAATGAGTCTCAGATTTATACTGTTTGCATGTTGTACTGTGAACGTAAATGTCTGTGCAGTGCACATGCACTATTACTACAGTTGTGTTTGTGAGGATACAGACATGGACATACAAGGATAAATAAATGGCATCTGCTGTTATAAGGTGACAAGTAGATTGATAACTGACTCTGCATTGGAAGTCCTCAGTTCTTATGATATTTTGAATATGTTTCATCTGTGTCAGATCATCTTCACAAAAAGTTTATGACTATACAGATGTGTGTGGTATGTGTGTAGAGGGGTAAAAATCATGGGCTCACAGAACCTATCAAAAATACAACATTTGAGCTGGAGCTCTCCATTCCGGGTTAAAAACATCTGATGCTTCAAACACACATAGCATATTTACAGTATACCTGTACAAATACTGTATTCATGATTGCCAGTGTTCAAATTACAGAGCCTCTTCTTTGTCTTTCCCAGATCCTGGATGAAGTGGAAAAGAGGAGGGCCATCTCTCCTGCGTTGGTGCAGCCTTTTATGAGAGGCATCATGGAAGCTCCCTTCCCTGCTCCAGGACGAACCATCACTGTCAAGAACTTCCTACCTGGCGCTGGGACAGAGGTGAAATGCTCATATTAATGTCTTTATGTGTATGTGCACAGTGTTTGCATTATTATGCGATAGTCTTTTTCTTTTTGGTTGATGTCCTTTTCTCTTTCTATCTCTGTCTTTCCTATAGGTGATAGAATTGTGTAGGCCATCAGATTCCCGTCTGGAACACGTGGACTTTGAATGTCTCTTCTCCTCTTTGAGCCTGCGTCTCCTTCTGCGAGTGTTTGCCTCTCTACTGCTAGAACGCAGGGTCATCTTCACTGCTGATAGACTCAGGTTGGCTCAGCAACATATTGTTACAGAGCATGATGATTAGTCCTCTTTCAAACCCAAAGATCACACATTGAGTCTTTGCAAAGTGTGGGTGGAGTCACTGCAGTGTTTTAATTAATTTATGTAATCAATCTGCTACGATGAGATTAGGGAAGAAAGAGTTATGACGAGTACAGAGTTTGAAGGATATGACATGGGGCCATCAAGTTGACAAGCATTCTACAGAAAAGAAGATCCCAACCAAGTGTGAGGGGAAGGAATGCTGTTGTGTTATATAGTCGCCTGGGGAACAATCACTTCTTCTTTGGAAAACTGTCATGGATGCCAAATAGAGGGAGTTAGGCTTGAGAGCGTGACTCCAGAGCTAACACACGTGCAAAATTACATCATCATACCCACACAGTTGTGTTAAATCCTTTAATTCTTAAGCTATTGTCACTGTTGCAAGGGTCAAAAGGTTTATTTAACAAGTACAACTGGAACAACTCGTGGGCTCAGCGGACACAGTTATTGTAACATGGCTTAGTAAAGGAAATACCTTGAGGATTTAAAGCAGTACAAATGCAATATAATATGTGGTTCTCTGTTATAATTTGCAAATTTTTTGTACACTGTGTGTCCAAAAAACAGTCACACAATTTAATATTTTGTTGGTCCCCTTTTAGCTTTGATTACAACACGTATTCATTGTGGCATCATTTCGATAAGCTTCTGCAATGTCTCTACATTTATTCCCGTTCAGAGTGGCCTTAAGTTTGCACCAGCACATCCCAAAGATTCTCTATGGAGTTAAGGTCTGGACTCTGTGGTGGCCAATCCTTGTATGAAAATGAAATGTCATACATCCTGAACCACTCTTTCACAATTTGAGCCAGGTAGTCAGCTGACCTCATTCTTTCAACACATAATGCTGCTGAACCTAAACCTGACCAACTGCAGCAACCCCAGATCATAGCACTGCCCCCACAGGCTTGTACAGTAGGCACTAGACATGATGGGTGCATCACTTCACCCTCCTCTCTTCTTATCCTGATGCACCCATCACTTTGGAACAGGGTAAATCTGGACTCATCAGACCACTTGACCTTCTTCCATTGGACAGTTCTTAACCCATTTTTAGTAGTTTCATCAGTCTCCTTAGATGTTTTCTTTGCATGATTCATGCCAATAATTTGACTCTTCTGAAACTGATTAACATCTTTTCCACGACCACAGAATGTGTTTTAGACATGGTTATTTAAGAAATGAAAAGCTACTCAATGCTTCAGTTAGCGTTAAATAACTTGTTGTTAAAAAAAAAATCATCCATGCATTAATTATCCAGTGGGAGACTCTTACCTATTTGCTAAGTTAAATCAAGGTGGTAACTTTTTTTTTTTAGCAGGCAGTGTATATCTTATGTTTTTCTGTTGTTTAAAAGGCAGAATTAGAAGCACTTCTCTCTAAATCTCATCATGAGCTGTAGCACATTCTTCTCCATGGAGTGGAAACTTGGCCTCGTCAATCAATTTTTATAACAAATTAACTGCAAGCAGATGCTATGGTGGGAAGTTTACAGTGTGGGGTGATTGCGTTTGCTGCTGCTGTGTAGTGTGTTTTTTTTTTTAAGGATTACATCACACTCCCTTAAAAGATGCTTTTGAACATTCCTCTCAGGGTAACTGAAAGTTTGTTGGGGCAACAGAAATAAACTTTAACTTTTAAACTGTAGTTCCAAATTAATACGCTGGTGGAGGGAGAGTTTTTCTTGAAAGAGTACTTTAGCCCCATCATGTGGTAGAGATTAGACTTGTATCTTGACTCTTTAAATATTAGAGGGATTGTTTTTTGTTTTTTTTTATTATCTTCCTTTAAAGAAGATTATTTCAGCCAGAATAATACAAGTTAATTCCTATTGTTTAATGAGCATTAACCTTTTGTTTTCTTTTTTTCTGCAGCACATTGTCTCAGTGTTGTCATGCAGTAGTGGCTCTACTTTACCCCTTCACCTGGCAGCATACATACATCCCTGTGCTCCCTCCCTCCATGTTGGATATCGTCTGCACCCCCACTCCCTTTATAGTTGGCCTCCTCTCTAGCTCTCTTCCTCGATTAAAGGAGCTGCCCATTGAAGAAGTAAGACTAGATTTCTTTTCTTTGTGATATACTGACTCTGGAGTTCTTCTCCGCTGAACAGCTGATCCAGGTAATTACAGCTCTCTCCCTCTGCTCTGCTTTCAGGTTCTGGTGGTTGACCTTGGCAACAGCCGCTTCTTACGTCAGGTACACCAACACAGAAATCACTCATACACTGTCTATAGTTTGTGGACTCATCCTTTACCTCTATTATTTTTGTAGTGGCTCTACCAGATATTTCGCACAGTAAATACAGCAAAAACTTTAATTTACCACAGTATGTTGACTACATTGACATCTGTATTTTCTCCTCCACAGCTGGATGATGAGGACTCCATTCTTCCTCACAAGCTCCAGGCGGCTCTCGAGCATGTGCTAGATAAAAGAAGAGATCTAGCCTGTGAGAAAGGAGATCTGCCCAATGGTGATACAATTATTCTATAGCTTTCATTATAACTTAACCTTTCCACCATCCCAAAACATTCCTAACCTGCTAGTTGTATTCAGCAAAATACATTTGCTTTTACATACACTAACTCAATCAAACCTTTGTGTTTAAATTACAATTTTTATTATTTTTCCAGATCTTAAAGCAAAATTCAGATCTTTATATACAGTGGCAATAAAGAGCATGTGAACCTTTGGGAATTTTATGGTTTTCTGCATTAATTGGTCATAAAATGTGATGTGATCTTCATCTAATTCAGTATTAAGTATTAATAAATTTAATGTCCCTAAAATAACTAAAACATCTGATCTTTCATGTCTTTATTGTGAACAACCATAAAAACCTCATAGTAATAGTGGAAAAAGTATGTGAACTCTTGGACTTAATAACTGGTTGACCCCCCGCTGTCACAGTACACAGTGTTAGGAGTGATTAAATGCATAGTTGAAATGTGGCTTTTGTTGTCACACACTAAAATTAAAGTAGCAGTAGCCATAATGCAGCACAGACACATTACTGCATAGTGTGGCCGCAAGAACAACAGAAATAAAAATAAATATTTTAACCATTAGAGGTCACTGCAACATCTATTTTGCTGTGTACAATTTTTTGTTTCATTACTCTTGGTACCCTTATTAAGGTTCTTTTTTCCTGGTTCCTATCCCATACCTCCTTCTCCCAGACTCTAGCTCCCTCAGCGCGGTGGTGTCCGAGGCCTTTGTGCGTTTCTTCGTGGAGATGGTCGGTCACTATTCCCTCTTCATGGGCGGAGCAGACAGGGAGGATGAGTCTGTCTCGTCCCCTACTTTGCCCAACTCCTCATCTTCCTCGTCCTCATCCTTTCAGCGTGAGGCCTTTCGCAAAGCGGTCACATCCAAGAGCTTAAAAAGGTTTCTGGAGGTTTTTATGGAGACTCAGATGTTCACTGGTTTCATTCAGGAGAGGGAACTGCGTAGGCAGGGCCTCAGAGGTAATGAGATTTGATTTCCCGTAATAGTGTTGCAGTACAGCTTATAAATGCATTTGCATATGAGAAAACTAAATGTGACACATTTGATTTGTTTGAAATTCTTAAAAACGTTTTTTAACTACTAGCTACTTGTCGCATAAATGAAGCCTTTGATTTGAAATGTGTTATTTTTTTTTAACAGGTCTGTTTGAGGTGAGAGCACAAGAGTATCTGGACTCGCTGCCTGGGAGTGAACAACGAGGAGTCAACAAGTTCCTCAAGGGCCTAGGTGAGATTTATTGTATGTCTTGGCTCAATCAATCAGCAAGTTAAGTGACTTTAAAAACCGCTTCAGTGTGTGCTCTTTTTAATGTGATTTAATGTGCTGCTTCTTCAGGAAACAAGATGAAATTCCTCTCCAAGAAATGATGTCTTCACAAAGAGGTGTGTGGTAAAAAAAAGAAAAGCATATGAAGTCACTCTCTGTGGACATGGAGAATGCAGCGATGGAGATATGTCTGTCGGCCAGATCAAAGGAAGACGCTCAAAAATGAACTTTACTCATTGTTTGTTAACAAGAGTAAATTTGGGGAAAGTTGCAGTTCAGCCCCCAGCTTCATTAGCCAGTCATTCCAGTGGTGAAGGGTTTACTCAGCTTGGACCGAACCTCCTTTCCAGCACGAAGAAACAATGTCTTCCTAAGGTTTCCATGTTCTACATATACAGTCAGTACTTCCGGAGTATTACTGTTTACCACAGCACAGTGACTTCACCTGTACGTGTAAGGAGGAGCGTCACTGAAGATACAGTTTTGTACAAAGCTTTCTTATACATTCCAAGTATTTTCTATAGAAGCTTTTATAAAAGAAATAGTACAACTTCTTCGACAACAGGAGGCTTTTAAGTTAATTTATATTCTCTTTAGACCAACTTACTCTCTCTCTTTTTTTTAAATTTCCAAATCAGTGCAAATAAATCTCTTGTAGTTTGTAATAGGCTTTATTTAACAGAGTCTAGTCCAGACTGTTTGTAGACCACTTTGGGTTGTTGGTATACTCTATGTACCACTCTTATAAATAACTTTTTATGTGAAAAGGAAGGAGCACCAAAAGGAAGACTTCTAATATGAAGGTGAGAAGGAGATGTGAACACATCCATCACTTAGTGCCGGATGAGGACACATTTAATGTTGATGCATGATGTGGATCTTGGGATAATCACTATCAATGTGTTTCAAAAAGCATTGGTTGAGATTACAATAAAACTTTATCAATAAATGATTTAAATTAGACATGTGGCTCTCTGTGTTTTCACAAGTATTGTACATTCTTACAGTTTCTTGTCTCTGATCTTCGTTATCATTGAACAACACTAATTTTACTTCTTGTTTTAAGATTGTAACACTTGTAACGCGCACACACGTAGAGAAGATTCAAACATGAAACTATTTAATTCAGTAATGTCAGGTAGTAATGTTTGCTCACAAGGTTGGTTAGCTATCAACACTGAGTGACCCTGATTTAATCCTGGATTCTATACTTCAGATAATGCAACACGATAACATCTGAACAGTGTGTTTTATATTACAGTTTTTATAAATATTGTAGCCTGCAAGCCCAGAAGATATTACTGAAGTAAGTTCGTTTTATGTGTTCATGGAGCAAAGCACTTCTAACTGCAGGTGGCACTGTACCTGCATCCTGTTCCCTCTGGTAGGAGGATAGCAGCATACGAGGAAACCCACTTTGTCTCTCTGGTCTTTTTCTCAGACTTTGTTTCACTTACAAAAGAATTACAACTATAACATTGTCACTTTTAAAATGGCACCAACCAAGTGGGTCGCCACAAAGTTAAATTGTTATAGTCAAAGCATTTATGTTCGAACTACACATGTATGTGTAGTTAGTACTACTGCAAAAGCTAAACCATGAAAATAAAACTCTCCACAGCTCTGTAAAAGGGTGATTGAAAAGCACGTGTCATGCACAAGAGCTGAATACATGCTTTGTATAATACCATGCTCAAAATATTGGCGTGGTGAGTATGTGTGATGTACTTTGTATTTTGTTTTGTGACTAACCAAGGGGTTTCAGATAAAAATGAACTATTAATGAAACCAACATCTTCAAGTCACTAAAAATTAACTTAAAGTGTGATTAAACCACTCGTTAACAAAGGTAATGGCATAGCAAAGACAAAACCTCCAGCTGAGCACACGGACAGCACGATGGCATAAACAAGGTTTAGTGAGCTAAATTTGGTCATGTGGTGTCACATAGCTGCAAACCTTTTATTAGTTGGTCATATTATTAGACGGGTCATATAGTAAAGTTCCAGGACGCATTCCCAGTAGAAAAAAGAAACCTGTCAGTGTTTGAAGTTAGTCTTGCCAAGAAACCAGCTAAGTAACCAGCACTAGTAATCCTCATAACACCCACTAGAGGACTCTAGTACCCAGTTCATGTGGACCTGCACATGCCGCCTCATAGAGTCCAAAGTTCAGAATCACATCTCAGACAATAAGGCCTCCAGTCCTGCAGCAACTTGCACAACATGTCTAAGTCCAGCAGGGTCACTCCTTTTGCCTGCTTATGTGAGAATACAAGCAGATTATAGAAGAAAGTGGAACTGAGAAGTGACACGTTAACAGGTGCACTCTGCTTCAACAATTTCCAATTTGCTTAAAAATAAGTTATAGTTTCTCCTCATCTGCTACAACACCAGACAAGAGGCTACTTAAAAAGGCCACAGAAAGCAATTAAATTATATGCTAACATATTTAATGTCATGTGGTGCAGGGGACGAACACATTCATATTAAAACACATTATTTAGTAATGAAGCCTTGAAATGACATAAGTTATGATTGTGGCATTGCCCACGTCTAACATATTTAATATTAAAGCTTTATCTGTTGGGGTAAAGTGATAAAAAAAAAAGAAAGTGGAACCACTCGTTGTTCATTGTGACACAACAAAGCTTCAGTCTGAATATGAATTTTAATAAGAATCAAGAAGTAGTTAGGGTTACCACATTATCGACACTCACCACAGGGCCATAAAATCAACGGGACCATCTCACACAGCAGGACCACAGCGTTAACAAACAACATGCTTTTTAAAAGGGAAATTAAGAAATAAAAGAGGAGAGGGGTGTGAAACCATGGCAGCCCAATAAATCGTCCCCATTTAATAAATACGCTCTTGAACTCAGCTCGGGCAGATTACGTGAAGTGAGACAAACATTCTTATTTATAAAGAAAACTCTGATGAAGTCTTTTTTTAAACTGGCTTTCACTCAGCATCACATTATCACACACTGTAAACTGCTGTGTCCACTCACAGCAGCAGAATAAAGAGGTAGAGTGGTTTCTCATTATGCTTGTACTGTTTGTTTATCCCTTTCCTCCTGGAGGCTCTGACAGTTTCCCCAGGCTTGTATTTATTTTTTTAATTCTTGATGAGATTTCCTTTGCACTGCCCCAACTCTCACCACCCTTTCCTTTCCTTTTCTGAGTCCTCCTCCTCCACCCCTCCACCCCTGCGTCATTACGCGCTGACCGGTCAGACCTGCCTCCCTCCCTCCCTCCCTCCCTCCCTCTCTCGCTCCTTCCCCTCCCCTCCCCTCCCCTCCTTCTCTCCCTTGGTCTTTTTCTCAGGCTTTTTCCAGGCTTCATGTCATACCACGGCTAATTCCTGAAATTCCTGCCCTCCTCTCGCTTCAAACAAGCGGCTTCAGGAAGGAGACGAGGCAGCAGAAAACAAGCAAAGGAAGAAAAAAAAAATGCAGAGAGTCACTCTTTATTAAATCTAACTAGATATTGCTCTACCTGCCCGCCTGTCACACCGCTGACACAGTCTCACCAGGTAAGTTCCTACGAGGGTTTTAGAATTTGTTGGACTCTTGTTGCGCCTTTAACTTCTACTTCTGCCCGAGGTGAAACTTTGACTTTGTGGACTGTTGCAGATGTGAAGTGAGGCTCTGACTCTGCTTTCTCTCTCACTCATTCTCACTCATTGTTGCAGAGGACATTCCTCAAATATCTCACATGTCTCCGCGCGAATTCCTGCATTTTTTCCCTTTAATTCCAGCGGTGGAGTGACCGAGTGCGTGTGTGCGTGTGTGCGCGCTCTGACTTCCTGTGCGCCAGCCGGAACTTTTTCTCTCTCTCACTCTTTTTCTTTGATAGAATCACCGTCAGAGCCGAGCAGTCAAACATTAGCGCCTGTCTGGGTAAAGTTTTACACCGAGACACCGAGATCATTCCCGCTGTGTATTTATTAACTCGCCGGTTTAATTCGTCCGTGCGTCAACAAGTGTGAGCGGTGTGTGGAGGAGGCTTCAGCCGGTGACAGGCAGCACTGGACAGTCTGGTACATCAGTAAAACACCTGTTTTAAAGGCGCTTGATGTCATCAGTGATGGGAGAAGTATTCAGATTATTTTAAATGTAGTTAAAGTAAAATAAATACCACAATTGAACAAGTCAATGCTGCTGCTGCTGCACTCCGTGGCCACTTTGTCAGATACACCTGTATAATCTAATGCAATCCAGTGGAGCAGCTCTGCCACTCTACATTTAAGTAGACTATTGACAATTTCAACCAAAGCTGAGAATATATAACGTTGTAAGAGTGGAATTCATGGCAGAGCTGCTGTATCTGATTGTAATAGACTGTGCTGGTACCTAATAAAGTGACCTGTGAGTGTTTGTTGCTAGTGCCTATGGTGGTGCAGGAAGCATGCTGATGCTCTGAGTAATAACAAAAAACAATATATGTAAAAGTAAGCACAGAAAACTTTACCCAAGCATCAGCAAGTACGATCAAAATGTACTTAACATTTACAATGTCCCACTAAGCAGGTATATTGTCTTTGTTGTAGTTGTATATGAATTTAAGTTGAATTTTTTTACTTATTTTATGTTTTTAAAATCTTTAAAATGAATAATAACCACAAATGTCAGATGAATGTAGCGCAGTTCAAATATAGTTCCCTCTGAAATATGAAATACGGCGACATAGAGGACGCAAGAAAATGTAAATACTTAAGTGTAAGTAGCTCAAGAAGACACTCTTCACTACCACATATAATCAGAGCATTGTACATAGATTACCGCTTCTTCCTATGCAAAATATTGCAAATCTGCTATTATTATAGTATCTGTGTGTTAAGGTGATGACAGTTTTTTAATATAGTAGCTGGATAAAGTTCATTTTAACTGTAAACTATTTTATAGTTTAATTTAATGCACATACCTAAGTAGTTGTTTGTTTTGATCTTAATCTGCAAAGTTACTAATGCTGTCAGTTAATGTAGCTGAGTACACAGTTCAATACTTCCCTCTTATACATTGCACTCTTAGTGTAAAGCAGTAAAAAATGAAAATACAGTATATATAATATACAAATAGGCTGTATTATAATTGTACTTTCAAGCTGGTTGACTATAGTTTTAAACACTGGTGTTATGTACTGTATATTAAAGCCGTAACCTTCCTGCATACTTTAATACTTTTTGTTTCTGTTAATGTTAATTGTTCTGTTTATTATTTATTTAATCTTCTGAAAACCATCTCCTGTGTGTTTATATGTGTGTATTTCATTCCATAAAACGTGGTGAAACATTTGTCTGAGGTCATGTACAATAGGTGCATCACACACTGACGTACTGTGCTTGTTTTTGGGTTGAAAATCACAGAGGGCTAGGCTAGAAAAACATCACCACCTTTGGGTACAGTACAGTACAGTACAGTTCAACAGCTGCACAAACTACCAATGAGCACACTGCGCTGAATCTCTAAAAATGAAAGCTGAATCTTTATGAAGACGGATTTATTGATGGTTGTTTGAACCCCTAACCCTCCATTATATTTGACCTGTCTAATAACTAACTCGTTGGGTATTTCAATAGAGGAGACGAGGAGTTAAGAAGGCAGCATCGGGGTTGGAGATAGCTTAACACAGGGCGTGCTGCGGTGTGAGTGTGCATGTGTGTGTGCACTGTGATGTCCCGCAGGACAGCTGACAGGAGTGTTTTCCAGAGAGGCAACAGGTGGATTGGAGCAGGGTGACAGTGTGAGGAGTGGAGAGACGGGTGGGGTGGAGGTGGAGGGGTTAAAAACACACCTGTCAAAGCTCCATCTGAGGTGTCTGACAGCCAGAGGAGTTTAGGGTTTTTTTTTTTTTTTCCAGGCCTTGTCCCTTTTGTTTTCAAGGCTTAGGATTCACTGTTGTCTCAGACAGATGAATGATATTGTAACATGAACTCTAAGGTTGTGTTGCTTGTGCTGCACTAACGTGTGTGGCGGTTGGTGTGTGTGTGTGTGTGTGTGTGTGTGTGTGTGTGTGTGTGTGTGGGTGGTTGTGACTGGGCCTAGAGGTGGATGTGTATGCATTTGCGTGGGCGAATAAGTGGAGCAAGTAACAACGGAGGTAAAAAAAAAAAAGAGAAAAGTATGAAAAGGTGTTCGAGTGAGCAGGAATGTGTGTGTTTCAACCTTGTTTGGGAGTCAAAGTTTATGTTGTGCTGCCCTGAGACAGGTCTTTTTTTTTTTTTTTTTTTTGCTGTGCACATCCCACATAGCGATCATACCTCCTCCGCTCGAATGAGAGAAAGGAATAATGCCTCAGATATGAGCCTTGTAGAACAAAGACTTTATGCACCCCCCCTCCGCCCCATCTTTTCTACCAGCAGCGCTGTGCACCCACAGCTCTGTGCAGTGTGTATGACTGTGTTGTTCACTGATTCCAGCCACTCCGATGGATCTTTCTGTCTGCATTATCTGGGAAATGATCTGATAGGCCCTCTGTCCTCTTTGGCTCCAATGTTTTAGCTAACGACATCCAGGGAGGACAGAGGGTCAAGATTGTATCCTCTGTGGATGTCGTATCATAGAGAATTAGGCCTGTGGTTTTTATATGAAGGCAAAATTTCAGATTGTATAGTTTATAGAGGCTGCGTTTTTAATGCTATCTTTCTTTATTTAGCATTCCATCCAACAGTTTTTGGCCTTTTGAGGGACATTTCAAAGTTGCTATGGCAAAATCTTAGCAGACTGTTGCTTCTGCCAGTGGCTCAGAGTAGCTTTAATATAAAACTGTAGTATTTTCTTAAGTGTGCATAGTAGCTCAACATATCTATTATTACATGTTAATTGTTGTGTTGTGTCAGACCTTTGGAATTAACATATGTCACATTGGGCTTTAGGAAAAAGGCATTATGTACATTATTAATGTGTCTCTGTGTGTGTTCTTAGTAAAAACTCAACAAAACTACCCGTTCTCTCACTGCTTTTATTGCATAGTCTGATTCTAAACTGTGTATGGACAGCATGAGTTTACACACAAATACATTCACAAACGCATGCTCAAACATACACTCCACATCTTAGACAAAAATTGTGTATCTGTACTGATTTTCTGTTCTTTCAATTTAACCTTGATTAGTCAGTTACAAATACTTAACCAAGATGAAGTGTCAACTATTTAAAGAATCAGTTAGGTCACTTATAAAGAAAAAAGTTTTTAATCAAAGTTAACTGCACCTCTTTGAGGAAACAGGAAATTATGAATTGGCATCTTCCACTTTTCTGTGGTGGTAATAAAAATGTAATTGTAACCCTGCAGCCTGACACACAAATGCTGAAAAGAAAAAGTCAGAAGCTCAAACTCATTAGGACATCATCTGGGAATTGTTAATGATTACTGATATATTTTACATTGCACTGGAGAAGTCGTGGACGCACCGACAGACATTACGTTCACAGAGCCACACGAGTGTATCTAAACAATCTAACACACCCTCCCTGACGCAGACTAATGAGTTCAGGACCCTGTGTAACCTATTTACCCACCCACGTGGCTCACAGTGGTCCAGGGCAAAGGTGAAAAGCTCATGTCAGTGCTGTTCTTGTGGTGTTTCCCTCTGTTCTGGTGTGTATGTGGGTCAGGCTTCTTTTGCTGCTATACTGTGTGTGTATGTGATGAATTACATTAGTTATATTGTCTGAGTAAGTGTGTTTATATGTATAGGCCCCTCTTTGTTCAAGTGTGTTTTCTCCTCTTATCACTTTTTAGTGTTTAGGGCTAGGGGGCAGTCAGGATGTTATGTGGTCCCCTGATTGCGGCACCAGCTGGGAGATTATCCCGTTGAGCTGATCCAGGGAAGAGAGGCCTCGCTGAGGGTGAATCAGTGACTGCGCTGGGGGGATGAGGGATGGAGAGGGGTTGTTTTAAAGCAAGGCTTATCTTAATTAACCTCCTGGACACTTTAACAGTGGCTCAGAGCAGCACACTAATGTTTTATGACCTCCACAAATGTCACAGTTTAGCTAAAAGTTTCAAATCACCTTCACCTATAGTGGAAATATCACATTTGAGTAGTTTTGTGATTAATTTAATAGCATTAAGTTTTTTCTGTTGATTTTAGAGAAGCTGCTGGCTCACTGTCAAGTATGTGGTCAGCTCATAATCAATAACGATGTTTATTGCACTGTGAACCAACAGTTTGAGGTCATATGTGTGTGATTTAATTTAGAAAAGTCAGTTTTGTTGAAGGGAAAAATGTTGACTCTGAAGATTAGTAGATTTAACTGTGGTGTCACAAATTGTATTTTGCTGTTTTATGGTTTTTCTTGACTAAAATACACAACAACAATTTGAAATAATGATTGAGTTGTTCGTTTTGATTCTCTTATTACATTTTAAAATACTTCCACGAAGGCGTAGATGAATACATTAGATGTAAAGGCATTGATGGTGTCAGACATGTCTCACTTTCTACTTAGAAATTTTACAAGGCTTAATGATTATTTTTATAATTTTATACTCTGTAAAAGCACCGAGTTACTAAAGCCTTCACAGCCTCACAAGAGTAGACCTGTTAACTAGTTGATAATGCGCAATGTCACACCTACTTTAGGGTGGTGTCAGTTCAGATTTTCTTTTAGGGTCACATAAGAGCTCTGTGATTAGACTGTTACATATCATATGATGTCTGCAGATTCTTTAAATGAAATGAGCAACGTCATCTGTGTGTCAATTAATAATATCTTTTAGTTTTGGGCTGTCAGCTGTTTTGGTTATTAACCTATCAAGTAGTTAATTTATAAAACTGTAAAAAATGTCCATCATAGTTTCCTGGAATCCAAGATGAGATATTTAAACTGCTTGTTTCTTCTAACCAACAGTTAAAAATGTAAAAATATTTAATTTAGAATAATGTAAAACAGCAAATCTTCACATGTGAGAAGTTGGAGCCAGTATGTTTCCTACCCAAAAAAGAAAAAGCCCTAAATTGTGCCTCAAAACACAGACCCACATATATAATAAAAAAAATAAAATAATAATAATAATAATAATAATAATAATAATAATAATAATAATAATAATAATAATAATAAATAAATGACTTCTTGTACTTCTTTCACTTGAGAAATACTTGAAAATGTGAATGTGTGTTTATCATGTCTGGTCTATGAAGTGTCTGTTAGTACACTGGACTTTTGTTTGTGTGGGCATGACTTCATCTTATCCATGTGTCTTTTTGTGTATACACACGTGTGAGGGAGAGAAGATAGATGGGAGAATAGCCCACAGGCTGGCCGGACGCTTTACAGGAAGCATTGTGGAACATCGGGGGGCTCAGAGGAAGAGTGGGGTGGGAGGGGGACTGGCTAGAAAGTCTTACTCACTCCTTACAACTCACTCATTAGATCACTTGGGGTCCTTCTCAACTGACCACTGCACTGGCTTCGCATTAACACGCACACAATCATTTTTGGGATTAGAACTGACGTAATGGTTGCTGCTTTTCTTTTTGTTGCCCTAAATGGACATGGACGTCTCTCTCATGGTGGCAGGAAAATCGTCAGTGACAAACACAAAGGCCTGTTTGTACTGAGTCATGAGTTTGTGAGTTCTTTCTTCACCATGTCTTGCCAACTGTGCCCATTTCCATTTTTCTCCTGCACGTCCGCTGAGAGGAAGAGGTGGAGCAGATGTGTCTCTATACGCACTTTGTGCACATCCTAAACAAATTGGTGTGCATAGAAAACAGGATATGGATCTGTTGCGAGATGTTTTACCTAAATTCAAAACACTTGTCTATGGATCTCTCGGCTTTTCTGCCACAAACAACCACTGGAATGTCAAGTTAATCTTTTAAATTAGCCGGCTGGTTATTGTAATACTCCCACCCACCCAAAACAACGCACAAAACACACTGGTTAGAATCTTAGCTGAAGGTCTATAAGTTTAATAATAACAAAGTCAGTTACTGTACAGGCTGATAAAGAAATGGGCAATCTAAAAAGCCCTCTGGCCTTAATATCCTGGTGTGATCCTCCTTGGCATGTGTGTCTGAGGATGGTGATCCCAGTTTAATGTGTGTCCTCATTTGTTGACTTTAGGCTGATTCTGCACCTCTCTTTCCCTCAATGCTAGGTTCCACTTTGCTTTTTATTTTCATGCTGGCGCTAATCTAATAAATGATTTGAGTTGCTTTTTCCAACTCAGGATTAGCAGCTATGAGCCTGGTGTGATTATGTAGTTCACCATGAGCTTCATGTAAATGCCCAGCTGTAGCAGCTAGGTTGCTAATGAATGGTCTGCAATGGTTGTGAGCAAGAGGTCTGGGAAGTTTGTGTTTAAAGCGGTGAACATTTTCATGATTAGTTTTGACATAAGTGTATTAATCATTTCAAAGGAAAGAAAGTCATACTAACAATAGCATGATTCCTCTCTTTAGGTAGTCTTTTCTGCATTGTCCCTTCGATAGCTCAGTTGGTAGAGCGGAGGACTGTAGAGGCATCGCAGCTGAAATCCTTAGGTCGCTGGTTCAAATCCGGCTCGAAGGAGACATGTTTTTTTGGTGGTAGAGCAGTCGTTTATGAACGATTCCCGGTTCCTCCTTCCTGCTTGTCAATGTGTCCTTGGACAAGACACCCTGTAGTAGCGCTGATATGTACTGTCTGGCAGCTGTCCAACCACAATTTCCCCAAGGGGACCAATAAAGTATGTCATTAATCATTGTTATGAAATTAAAATAAATGAAAATGTTCCAGAAATAAGCAGAAAACAGCTCCTCTGACTGGTTAGACGAGTTAGCCTCTAAAACTTTATTAACATTTAATACTGTCCTATACATTTTAACATTCATGTCTTGTTTCCTAGGACTGGCTTGTCACATCCAGAATCCTCATCATCATCTTCATCATCATCACACCTGCGGATTTCACACAGACGGGCTTCCTTCTTCTCCTTCTGCTGTCAACCCCCCTACCCCTGACCTACACCCACTGCTCTGTGGTCCTCTTTTTGTTATCCCACCACGTCTGCAGAGTGGGTGCCAGCTCCCTCCCCCAGGGGTGGGAGTGAGGAGCTAGGGGATGGACTTGACAAACCCCTGGAGAATGATGCGGAGGGTGTGTGGAGCCCCGACATCGAGCAGAGCTTCCAAGAGGCCTTGGCCATCTACCCTCCCTGTGGCCGCAGGAAGATCATCCTCTCTGACGAGGGCAAGATGTACGGTACGCCCAACCTTATCGTGATTTCTGTACCTTAAATTCAAGCAAATCAGGAAATGATCCATAATCTTTAGCTGTAGTAGGGGAGTTCCAGTTTCATTTTAAACCATAAATGATTAATTAATATTCAATGGGGTGACTGACACAGCTGGTAGAACAGTCATCCATGAATCTCATGACCACATGTCCAAAGTGTTCTTGGAGAACACTGAAACCCTGTACTCGTACTGTCACACCATTATATGCAGCTTTCCAACATTAATTTCTCATTAAGAATCAATAAAGTATATTATTATTATTGTTTCTACCACATCATCAAAACATGTTTTATCCAAACAACACATGAATCAACATCAACTATATTTGAAAACTCCATAAAGCACGATCCAAGTCACACAGTTCTTTTGTAGCTTGTGTTCAGCTCTCTGTGGATATCCAAGTCAAACACTGAATTTACTAAAGGCTTTAAGTCACACTTTACTACATTTACGCAATAACTCAGATCTTTATTAACCTGGTAGACGTGATGTGAAGCATTACCAGTGTTTAATTGTTCAGATTGTATTTAATTTGTGAGACCTTTGCTATTGAGATATGTTGGTTTGGACTTGGGACATGACTCAGGAACTCTTGTAACTTTCATCAATGGTGCTTAGTTAACAAATGAACCCAGAAGCTCTATGATCTCTGTACTAAGAGCATTTTAAGCTTTTATACATACTGCATATACTGTGCATTAAATCTTTAACTTAAAATATTATTATTTATTTGTGCTGAAATATTTCTTTTAGAAGGACACAAAGTTACAAGCAAACATGTGAACATACAAAGATAAACCCACATCTGCAGTGTTGTGAAGCATAAAGGAACAGATATTTGCTTCCAAATACTTTCCACTATAAACTGTACTTAATGTGGTCAGACAATTTGTTTCACATACTCCCACACACACATACACACCCGTTCACCAGCACTCCTCATGTTCATGTTTCAGATCACTCCTGTTTCCTGCACAGCTGTGAGCTCCACTTGGTGCCGTAACATACAGTATGATGACATGATGTGTCAGGAGCAGGCGCACACATTCTCATCACTCATTCTTCTACACACAAACAACTAATATCCAACTAACAATATCCCTCTCATGCATATCTGTGCAGCTTCTATCAGAAACTCATATTTGGCAAAAGATGAAAATAATTCAGAAGTAACGCAAAATAGCAAATCTGTCCAGCCTTTTATAATTAATAACATTTAAAAATGCGTAGAAAATAAATGTAACCATCCCATCCTCATCACTATTCACATAGTACAATCAGAGACACCGTGCTGTCCATCACACCTTGCCCCATCATATCTCTGGCTGTCATAGTGGAAAACACTTGATTGTATTCCTGTTACCATATTAGCTCCAAAATGCTGATCACAAACAGGTTTAGTAAAAAGTAAAAGTGAGACTTAACCTTTAAAACCTTTCCACATTCACAGTATCTTGACCAGATATCACCTTGTCCTTTGGACTACAGACTTTCTGTTGTACCCTCTTGCATTTAATAATGGAGAAACGTAAAGGCAAAATTTGTACTGCAGGTCTTTGCTTAGCAGATATTTGGGTAATGTCTTTGCCAAACAGATGTTTGAAAGGTGAGACATCTTGCTGAAAGATGTTTGGTGACAGATGGCCTGGTGATGTGTGCTACTATTCGTCTTTTTGAGAGTGGATCTTGCTGGTGGAAAACAGTGTGCATGGAAGTAGTGGTGCAATCTGACAGCCTCTGTCATCGCCTTGTTTTGTCACTGTGCCAGACAGCTCCTTTAACTGTTAGCTCTGCCTAGTCTAGCTTAGCCACCTATTGAGGTCATGGCCATCCTCTGATCAACACTTAAACCCTTATAAAGCCTGTAATAATAGTTGGAGGGGGCACAGAGGGAGAGAGGAGCAGATGGGTCATTCTGTGGGGCTGGACGGGTAAAGGTGGTAGCATTGGGGATTGGCAAGGCACCAAGGTGCCCCATCCTCCCTGTGGGGGTCAGGGGCAGGTGATGCGTGCCAGGGAGCGCGTTGGCCCGCCAGGAATGGCATGTGCGCTTAGGAGCCTGGGGGTTCAAGGCAGCTCGACTGTAACCCTAAACCAGAATAGACGTTTACCCTTTGAGCGCCTGAAGGGGAGGAGGAGGGTTGGACAAATAAACACCAAGGTGGGCAGTGGTGTCCATCAGAGCTTACACCTGTCCCCAGGATGTGTATATGTGTGTGTGTTTCTGAGAGAGAAAAGGTAAAGACTGTGTCTTTATTCTAACTTCATCTGCTCCTCTGCCATTTTCTTTGACATCTCTTTGTCCTCTGCTTCTCTTTGTCCTTTAGGAGTAACCTCTTCTCCCCTGTCAGTTAGTCCACCCGCCTTTTAGTTCACTTCCAGCTGTTCTCTGACAGCCTTTCTGCAAATCCAAATTTATGACTTGAGAAATACAGCTAGACTGAGCCTATGCTTGGCCTGCTTTGAGCCCATCACCCCTCAATAGCCCAACCAGCCCTTCCCTCAGAGCCCCAGAAGCTCTACAGTCCTCCCCCTTTATCACCATTCCTGGGGTCACGCATGGACAACAACTCAAGTCATTCAAGCAACCACAATCAATGCAAAGCCTTTTTGAAGCTCTTTAGTGTTGTTAATGCTGTTAAAGCGCTGATGGGTGGCCTTAAATCAGGTAGCCAAATCAAATATCAGCTGACAATATCTTTGAAGGCATACATGAAATGGTGAAGTGATGACTTTGTAGTTATAGAAATCTTGTTTAGTCTCCTTACAGGATAAATATGGAAACATAGACAAAACAAACTCCTAGCAAAAAAAGTATGTCTGTTGGCTGAAAGCAACATACTCCGAATTTTAGGCCGAATTCCCCTTCTGAGGAATGAATGCCATTCTTTGCTAAACAATATGATATTGAGTCTCTGAGTAGCAAAACAGAAGGAATGTGTTCAGATCACCTCATCCATTGTAAATTCCTAAATTGTATGGAATGTTTTTACCCCATATTTCACATGTATTCATGACATTTCTTTCCCATAATGCTCCGCATAGCGCTGACCCTCATGCCCATTACTCAACAGACCTATTAGCTCGCTTATTAGGGATGGTGTCACGGATATTGCGGTGGTTATGTGCTCTAGTGGTAATTCGACATGCATCTGCCAAGGAAAACATTTCCTGCCTGTGCATCTCTCAGCGAGAGACGTGCCCTGTGGTCTGACTGAAGACCTCATGCTGCAATAATGGAAAAACAGTCACAAATTTGTAGTGCAGTGGAAACCAATGGACTGATGGTTCTCACTAGAACAATACAGCACTGGAAATATGATTGTCTTCCCTGTATAGCTGCTGCCACAGAACTGCCATTTTAATTTATGTCGCACTTGAGCAACTGTAATTGTTTTAGTTCATGATGTCGCCTCAGCTACATTAAACCTTGAATTACATCAGATTTTATGCAGCTGTTTTCTCTTACAACATTTCCAAACATCTGCGAGTGTGAAAAAAAAAAACATTTGCTTGTGTTAGTGAAGTGGATAATGTCAACAAAACTTCCCTAAGTAGTGGCATGTTTTTCAGTTCAGAACAAAGAATAGCCACACAATGAATCATGCTCCCACTGAGCTTCGCTTGTGCAACATGTCAACCCATTGTTGATTTTGTCTAGCGATGCAAATATGTTTTCATTAAGTGATCTGCATCAGAAATGTGATCTAAAGATCAGCGGAAAGCAAGAACGAGTTCTCACCCAAGTCCAAACTTTGGCACTGAAATGGGAGATTCAAAGGTGACCCTGACCTGATGAACTTTGAAGCAGCCTCTGGTGGCTCATTGAGTAAAGAAAGAAAAACCAGAGAACACAAAACTGTCTCTGCCGTATTCACACATAATCAGGTTTTTAACCTGCTTTTTAAAAGAGTGCATGGTAAAAAAAAGCTGCTCACAATGAAAGGGGCAGAGCTGAATGACTGCATGATACTCCGAATAATTTATCACCTTGTTTTTAAAGTCTCACATGGCTGCAAGGTTCCTTATTCTTCATTTGGACGAAGAAAAAGCACTATTGCCTTAAACATAAATAGATGTTTGTCTTCCTAGGCACCAACCCAACATATAACAGATAATGTTAGACTTGTTTTTCAATGAAAAGTGAAACTGTAGTAACAAACATCATACTGCCATTTACACTTAAATTCGGGTAACATTCCCTCAAAAACCACCACATCATTCAATCATTTATTGGAATAAACTTGTACAACATTTGGCATAGTTAGCGAAGCTACTGCTGTATATCATATTTTTCTTTATCAGCACTGCATTCGTGGGAAAATTGATATGTATGTATGAGTGTTCAGCCTCCATGATGTGCTCCCTTTGGGAGAGTATTCCTGGGTGAGAGGTCACATGAGGAGAAGAACCTGAACCTCCCACCATTTGGTCCCGAGATAGCCCTTCAGGCTCTCATGGGATTTGATGCTTTCGAGGGTTTTCGAGGAAACCCCCTACTGATGATGAACTCCTAAGATCTGCTGCTTCCATCTCGGTCAATTTCCCAGTAGCTCTCTACTGTGTATACCACGTCATAACCAGTGAGGCATAGTGAGCAATGACAGACATGTAACTGAGCTGTCACTTTATCTAGACATCTCAGATCAGCCAGGTTAAAGACAGACCCATCCACACGTAATTAACATACGTTAAACCTCAGCCAACCTACCCTGATATAAATCTCTGTGACTGCAAAGACACTGATTGTGGTAATGTAACATAACATCTGTTACGTATAGCATCAAATCCCATGTTAAATATACTCCACTGCTAGAAATACTACACTGTATCAGACAGCAGTGCAGCTGGTTACCATGCTGACAAGTGCAGGACTGAGTGTAAGAGTCACACGGAGAGGAAGTTGTGTTTTAGCAAGTCTCAATGACATGTAAAAGAGGCCAACTCACAGAAAATTGAGTTGATAAGGGAGAGGGCGACTGGCAATAGCTCTTAATTCTACTGATCCTTTATTTAGACTTAATGTCCTTATAATATCTAAATATATAATATATAAAAAACTGTTTTGTTTACATAGTGTAGATAGAGTGCTGATTTCTTGTTTCTACCGTAGAAGCTCATTTAGAGCTTGACTCAGTGCACAGAATAAAATATAGACATAGACAAGCTTCACTAATTTATGGTGACACTAGCAGGGGAATTAAATTGAATTGGAAGTGTACCAATTTAACACTGTCTCTACATTTTCTACTATTTGTACCAAATCAAATAATCAGAAAAAAAAAACTATATAAAAAAAACTTAAAGAATATTTCTCTTTTGTTTGTTACCTAATTATCAAAATAATGATGATGTTTTTTGTAAAGTTTTGGTTCAGGTAATAAAAAAAAAAACTTTAAATTGAATTGTACAGAAATCACAATTTGCGGCCTGAATCATTATCGTACATACAGATTTAGCTATACAAACATTAGCATCATAAAGTTAAAACAATAAAACAAATTTGTGTTTTTGCCACAGCCTTAATCATAGCTGCACATTTAGAAAGAATTGAAGATGGCACAATATATTGCTTTTGCGATTGAACCTTGATTGTGGTGATTAAAGTCTGGTTTTAAACGGTGTGCAGACCAAGCAGAAGAAGCAGGAGTGGTACGGATCAGTCAGTATAGAGGAACCTCAGGAATGCACTGGGCCGAGAGCGAGACACTGAGAAAGAGCGAGAGAGAGTTCAGACCAAGCCAGGACAGTGATGACCACAGCCCCACTGACAGATTTATGATCAACCAAGCCCATGGGACTTAAGAAGAGTCACTCCTTCACTAACCCTGCCCATCTTTCCATGACCTCTACTAACAGGCCAAGGGAGGAAAAGTCAGTCTGGTGAAACAGTATTTTAGGATAATCTCTGCTGCAAGATTAAGAACTTTAGTATGTCAATGCTATGTTTTAGGTGTTATAAGCATTTCTATGACATTTTATAGTATTTTAAGCAACCTAACCTTGAGAATGTGTCTTTCCAACTGTTTAGGCCCCGAGATATGTTAGTGTTGCAGCGCAGCGATTGGCCACTGGTACAGATGTGCAGTCAGGTTGCTTCAGCTTTACTATATCCAGTTCATCCTATGTGTGCTTCTAACTTACATTTGGCCTCATATTGTTGTATTATGATGACATTATTCAAGTGACTCTTGAGAATATTGTGAAATGTGGGGAAGCCTGTTATTCTGTAATTACAGTTGTGACGGGAGAGGCAGCTGTTCAGTTAAAGCTACACAAAGTTGCTTTCAGAGCAGCCCTACACATATGCTTTTGAGTCTGTTTAGGTTCAGAAATATCAAAATGACAAAACTAAGATAACTCCTGGCAACAAGGAAACAACAAAACTATTAAACAATAAACTGTAAAATTCAAAAACTTCAAACCAAAGTGTACCAGCCACAGAATAATTCAGAATAATTTTTAAGTTACACAATCCAGAAGTAGGCCCTGACGTTTGGACTCGACTTTGCTTCTGCTGCAGTTGGTCACTTTTTGTGCCCTTAAGAAGTTTTTCCAGAATCAAATTTCCCCCAGACCTGTCTGTGACTGCGGGCAGTGTGATAAACAACATCAAACTGTGAACCAGTGGATGATGGTATAATGTTCCTACTGACTTTCCTACAGCCTTGGCAGGCGCAAGTTCTCTGTCTGTGCTACCCCCATTGGATATCATGATCTCATCGCAGTGTGACTGAGTCCCCTCTCTGATCTCATGGGTGTGTTGGAGGGTATTTTTGATGGGCCCTTCCCCAAGCACTCACACTAGGAGTGGCAGGGCATCTGATATGAGAACATGAAGCAAACTCTCTTTGACAGCCCATTAATGAAGCTGTTTATTATTTGCAATACATGTCTGGCTAATTTTGTAGGAGGATACCATCATATTGATAAAACAGTTTGCCCTTTCCAGTGTTGGTGGTAGAATATCTTTTCAATTCATCTTTTCCTCAAGTTTTACATCTAAACTCACAAAAAGAATAGTTTTAGATGAGGAGCCTGATATTTGTCTTGCTGTTAACATGGCACAAGTTTGCAACTTAGGCCCAGTAGAGTGTGGCAAATCTATTTTGCATAATTTCAGAAGTCTGGCTTCCAAACAGTGTGTTTTTTAAATTCATAAAACTATTTTTTTCATGTGGAGAAACATGCTCACACATCTGTGCCTGCTACTGTGAAAGTGGTTAAGTTAGATAGACAATGTACATCTGTACACTGAGAGAAGCTTCCAGAAGTGAAGAACTTAGTGCTGTAATACGAGGAACTCGATACAGGCAACTTAATGTTCATTTAAGGTCAAGTGCTGTGAGGAGTGTGACAAAGCTCTCTGTACGTCTTTTCAAGAGTTTGATTGCAAGGAAATGTGGAACTCTTTCTTAATCCCTGGGGAATTAAAGAAATATGCATTTAGGGGCTCAAACAATCGGCCAGCGAGTGCACCTCTAGATAAACATTAAACGGTTGAGGAGTT
Organism: Anabas testudineus; assembly: GCF_900324465.2. Taxonomy (NCBI): domain Eukaryota; kingdom Metazoa; phylum Chordata; class Actinopteri; order Anabantiformes; family Anabantidae; genus Anabas; species Anabas testudineus. The sequence continues at coordinate 18,208,557 of NC_046615.1, forward strand.
TCAGCCCTGAAAGGAAAATAAGATTGAGGAGGAATGAATGCCGCGGCTGGGGCTGACGTGTGTGTGTGAGTGTGTGTGTCAGTTTATGTCTATATCTACGTGTGCAACTGTGTGTGTAAACTGAAGTAGACGGCGTACGGGAGAGGGCTTTAGTTCACAAAAGCCTCACACAAAAGGCGTTCTGCAGCTGGGGAATATGTGTGTGAATGTGTGTGGATTTCAGGAGCCTGTAACTTTACAAGGACTCATATCCACCACTTTTTCCTATTTGGTTATCTAAACCCACACTGATTCATTTGTTGGTTCAGAGACAGTATCACTCTTGTTTATTTTTTTATTTGTAGTACTAATACTAGTTTTGAAGCTTCTATTTTTTATTTAAGTTGTTTTTTTACCTGTCAAATATAACAATGCTTCAAAAGCTGTTGGTCAAATCATCTGATTTGCACTAACATACACTAAAATATAAAACTCTGCTGTCACAATTACTTAGTGTACAGTAACCTTTACTATTTATTATTATATATTTATTATATACAAAGTATTCTATCTTTATGTTATTGTTGAAACCCAAAATACACATGTACACATGTCACTTTATTTCCTTAACACCAACATTTTAAGTTGTTAATATTATAAAACCACACATGCTGTCACACAGTATTAAGTGGAAACCTGCTGTATGTCTGACCAAAGCCTGGAGTGCTGAGTTCACATGAACCAGGAAGAAACCGCGTCTTACATTCCGCGCAAAATCTGATCACTTTTATTGGCTGACAAAATTTCTGATGGGGGTTCAGCTGGGTTTCACGTTTCCTTCTTCCACCATTTGGAGCCATCTGATTGGCCCATTTGCAGAAGGTTGTGAGGTCTGACCCATGCGTCACTATGCGGGTGAAAGTCTGATGGGTTTGGAGCAGGTTATGTGTTGTGACTGATCTTGTGTTAATTCACAAGGAGATGTGGTGCCAAGGGAAAAAATCACCGTGTTCAAGAGGTGGTGCAAAGTCTAACAGACCTTTGTATGGCTGTGTGAGGGTCGGTGTAAGAGTGTAAGAGATCTCCTTTAAGTGCAGGAGTTGAGTGATTCACTCTGGGGCTGGTCTTGAGTGTGTATTTATCATATTTTGTCTGAGTCCCTTTTTATCAGTACGTCTTTGTAAATGTGACCTCTACTATTTCTCATTTTTATCTATTAATTAAATAATTGATCAATTATCTAATTATTTCTGCTCTGTGTGTACAACAATGTGTGTATTTCAGAGTCTTGCATTGGATTAACTTGCATGGTGGCAGTAATATATAGCTCCTGTAGCCACATTTTGATATTTGTTAAAACTACATTCAAGATTCAAGATTCAAAAAACTTTATTAATCCCAGGGGGAAATGGCTTTGCCTCATTACAGTTGTTCTCAACACAGACAGAAAGAAAGGGAACCACAACCAGGAGAGATCCAACACCATCATAAATACACAAAAACATCAATACAGGAAACTCAATATATGTACAGAATATGTAAAATAGATTAATGAAAATGGGTCAATATTTATAGTCTGTTATTGTTATCAATTTTAGCCTTTAAACTACTATTAGTTTTGCGGTAGAAGGTGAAAGAAGCCACATGACCGTTGCCCTCCACTGTAGCTGGAGATTCTTGAATCAGGGGGAACAAGTCTAAGATTTACTGCAGGCGCAAAGGCATATTCCATAAACATTGACACACACACCAGCTGCTTGGCAGCCTCTCCAGACTGGGCCCCCTTTGGTCAGCGGACTGTGTCGTGTCTGTCCTGAGTCCGGTCCGAGGATCGCATGGCTGCAGCCTCCACCTGCTATGCCAATGTGACCTGTCTGTCAGCAGTGGCAGCACACAGACACACACTCACTGTAGAGAAATGAGCTCAGTGTACACTCAGGGGGCCAGCCTGAGACTGATGCAAGCTCTTACACAAACAGATGTATATACTTAGTGATATACTTACACTTGCAGTTTTCAGCGTTGACACACTTGACAGCCTTGATTTTTGTTGTGGGAACGTGCGTGCACACTCATCTATACATTCAAGCATGCAAACACTTTGTGCCCACACAGAAATATGTAAAGCTGTAAATTTAGCTCATTATACAGTGACTTCAATGACTACATCACACAACTATTTGTATAAATATGTGCACAGAAGTATGCAATGTGTATACTTGTCTCATGCTTTCTGGTTAGGCCAGTCATGCAGAGCCGGCTTACTGGCGACGAGTTAATGGTTAGCCTCGGTAAACATTTTAATTCTTTCACCCCAAGAACATGCTTCTCATCAACCCCCTCTACTTCCCTCTACATTATAGTCAAGATGAAGGTTTTGTGTTTTCATACTGTGTTTTTTGTCAATGTCCTGAAAGAAAGAAATCTTAAAAGTAAACCTACTTTTCAAGATAGATAAATTTCATTGTCAAATTAATTTGAATGATGCTAAGTCTGAAGGTGGTTGACATGTGGCTGAAAATGTCCAGTGGGTGTATTTAACTTTGTCAAACAAAACTGATTTTTTCTGGCATTTTGCAGGAAGGAATGAATTGATTGCACGGTACATCAAACTTCGCACAGGGAAGACGCGGACCAGGAAGCAGGTCAGTGCCATTTGAAGCAGCTCCTATTTTTAAACTCATCCAGAAAGTCCTCTCTTGCTGAGTGACACCCCAACTCCACGGCACCCTCTCCCCCGACCCATCTCGCCCCCGTGCTTGGAAAGCTGGAGATGACGATTGATTTAGGGCTCAGGCCCAATGCACGGATGCTGTTAGATCAAGTGTCAGTGTTATTTCTTCACCACCTCATGGATCTGGTGCTTGTTAGAAGGGGAAAGAAGCTAGGGAACATGGGGATCTGAATGGGAGACTGAGATGGGATGGACGAGGGATTTGGAACTTTATCTGCACAATGGCATTTGATATGGAAGGACTGATGTATGAGCAGTGATGGATGTGAAGAGAAGGGTCCCTGCTAAGTCATCTGGCTGAGTCAGTGTGGGAATGAAAAGAGGAGAGGAGCAGGGGGCAGTGAATAGTCAGAGATGGATGATGGGACAGGTTTGAGGGATTCAGCTGCTGGTTCAACAGCAAACAAAGCTGCTGTACTTCACTTCTGTTGTGCTTTGTCTATGATAAGCCCTCATGGAGCACAGAAGCTTAACATATAGTCATGCTCTTTCAGTGTATACACCTATCACTTCTCTGCATGTTCACTGGGAGTTGATAAAAGGCAGGGAACACCACCCACAGGTTGCCGCATTGACAAATTTTTGGCCAGTTTATAGTTGCCACATCACCTGCATGTCTGGGAAATGTAGAAGGAAACAGGAGCATCAGGAGGTTATCATATCCCGACATATAGTAGGTTGAAAACATACAAACATAGGTCAAGCCCAGGTTGTTCTTGCTGTGAAGCAACAGTGCTGAACACAAAGCCACCACTGTGAGCCATTTCCAGCTAAAACTAAGTGAAACTCAGCTTAGCTGGAAATGGCTCACAGTAATCCAGTGTTTAAGTCTATGTTGTCTGTGTCAGGTGTCCAGTCACATCCAGGTTCTCGCCCGACGGAAGGCCAGAGAGATCCAGGTGAAGCTGAAGGTACGCTACGTGAGTCAACTTCTGTCTGTTCTTTTATATTTAATAAATGCATTTCATAATGAATGAAGTAGTCGAATCAATAATTAAAGATCAACATCTTACTGCACATATATTATTATATACGTATTTTATATATCAATCTACTGGTTTTTAGATCCTGGTGCCTGCATTTAGATGAGTCGTTATCATGAGTTTAATTAGGTTGAGCAGTAGCAGATAGAAATAGGCTGAAAACATTATTACCCTATATTATTTCCTCTTACAATTAAGTTTTGTATTTTGTTAAATGTGTTTCAACATCCCTTCCCCATGTCATATATTCATGTTCTATTAGCATAAAGGCACAAACAATTGGCTATTTTAATCGCACTATCTACTGTAATTGATTCTAGTTTTAAATGGGATGCTGAGACATTTTGATGAAATGTGAACATATTTCTGGGAGCCTGAGGCTTACTGTGCACCATTATGAACAAGATGAACCAAACGCAATTGTCAGGTAACAAATTAATCCCTGCATTATTCCTTCCAGGTATTACATACCTCAATAAAAGTTTTCCTGTGTGGTACGAAGAGAGCTCACACATCTCTGTCGCCCCCAGTACTTTCTCAGTTTACATTTCTCATCCACATGCACTCATATACTCGCACTCACACAAGCAACAGGGCTCTCCCTCAGCTTGGACAGTAGCCATGAGAGTTAAGCTGGCAGGGTCTAGCACTGGTCACAGGGTTGGTCCCTGTGACAGGCCTTTTTAAATGCGTCTTTGGTGTAACTGAGATCCCAACCACATGTACCCCCATATTTCAGCTATGCTCTTGTGTTAGCCAGTTCTGGGAAAAAGAATGCACTGTGTGGCCTTGCCCATTAGGGCTGGGTGGCGAGTCCTTGTACTCCTCTGTGGTATGGAAACTGCTGAAGGCATGAATTCAGAGACAACAGGTGTATCACTTTACAGCACAGCATATGGAAGACAATTATCTACATATCCCATATTTGATATTGTTTCAAACTTTATCAGCATTGCATAGCAAATTTGATGCTTTTATGATCTGTATTTTAACTATAACCCTGTTGTTGTAGGGCTTTAGCTGTCGATTATCTTAGTAGTCAAGTACATACAGTATACAGTATATAGTATATGATTAGATGAGAAGTTAGATAAGAAATAACAAAACTAATACATGTCTCTTAAAATTAATAACTATTTTTTAATCATATTTTAATTGCTTAAACTGCAGACAGTAATATTATCTGTCAAAACCGAACCCATTCGGACATTTTACGTTCTGGTACTAAGAAAACATTTTCTAAAAGAAAAATACTACTATGAATAGTAATACACAAACAATAGCTTTAAGTTATGCAACTTTGAGAACTTTCAGAAATGTGATCCTAAGCACAGGTTCAACCCTTACCTTCTTCTTTCACAAAGACAAGTGAAAAAGAAGGACTCTTGAACAAGAGTCTTGAATGGCTCCAGTTTTGCAAACCTGCAAATGCAAACCTTGGTACCAGACTGAAACATTACCCACTTTTATGTCTAAATCATCAAAGTTGTAAGTTTTCGGTCTTGCAGAAGGACTTGCAGAATAACCTGTCTGAGGATACTATCCCATTCAGATGCACAGTGCACTCGTTCATGTCCATGCTGTTTGTGGAATGCAAAGTGACAGAAAGGGGAGAAAATACAGGGTGTTCAGCTTGACATAGAAGCAGAATTTGGACACTGTGAACTTCTTCTACCTTTGCAATTTTCTCTGTCTTTCTCTATTTTACAATCCACACCAAAGCATGGGACGGTAATAATCATCCATGAGAAACACAGTGGACTGTACATAAATATACGGATTAAATGAAACTGTTAGGCAAAGAACTAGCATCGAGGAGCTTAAGTAATCAGGTTATTCTAGTTTCTTGAGGAATTATTTCAGCCTTACTCTGTTGCCTGCCTTGTCTTAGAGTATAACCTCTAACTGAAGCTAGTTGTCATCACTGGATTGCCCCTGCCAAAGTAATAAACTTAACTCTTGACCCAAAGGCCCTTGATGGTAATATCAGCTTCTCTCCAGCTCTCCGGCTGGCAGAGATTCACCAATGATGCAAGCTGGCTTTAGCTATTTATTTCCCCTTTTAGGGCTCTCCTTGTGTTACCAGTGAAGTGGGGCACTGACTTAAATGGAGTCTGTGAGTGCTTCTCGCAACTTCACATAACTGTCTGTTTGTTTCACTCTTGCTCTCTGTTCCTCTCTATAGGACCAGGCTGCCAAAGACAAGGCCCTGCAGAGTATGGCCACCATGTCTTCAGCCCAGATCATCTCACCCACAGCCTTCCAGAATAAGATGGCTCTTCAGGGCCTGTCTAGGCCGGCTTATCCCACTGCCAGTGGGGTGAGTTCCTCACGAATGTCCCTTAAGTCATGTTATTCAGATTAACTTGAAAGACTCAACTGCAGACACATTTATAAAAACACACCTTTGACTTCATCCCAGAGTTTGAGTTTGATTTCTGATGAAATTATAATCTTTATTTTTTATCCTGTTTCTCTTTGTAAATTAAGTTTGCCTGAATTGCACATATTTGTTTTGCTCTACACTCACTACATCAACAACTTCTGTCTTTAAGCTGCTTTAGAATTTGTCTATTGTGGGTGAAATATTTACAGTACTTAATTTATTCCATGTGCATTAAAACATACTGTAACTGTAAATTGTGAAAGGTTGATTTTCTTTGCACAGCACCTCCCATCTACTGTATACTGTATGTAGAATAACTATAACTTAAAATTTTAGAACTGTGCCAAGAATTATTAAAATAATAGTAGTAAGTCATAATAATAATAGTAGTAATAATAGTTTCAACTCCTTCATTTTCCCCAGTTTTGGCATGGGGCTCTTCCAGGACAACCAGGTGGCCATGAGGAGTGAGTAACCTTTCTTTATACTGTAACCATCAGTAAGTTCAGCTTAAACATTTCAGTGTAACTCTGAATAAAAGTCTTCAGCTGTCAGACATTCAGCATCTATAGAGGTCACGTGGTTCAATTAGTATGTGAGATAAGGTCACCAGGCCGAGATGGTGCATAACATGCCTCTCCCTCTCTTGTCTCGTCTCACCAGCATTAAGCCCTTCTCACAGCAGAGTTACGCCATGCAAGCCTCCGGCCCAGCCCCCATAACAGGTGGGTGCTCTTTCTCCCCCCTTGTTGTGTTGACAGAAGTCTGTCATACTGGCAAAGTGATGAGACAACCCCGCTCATGATGGACAGCTTGCGCAATGCTCATAGATATAGTTGCAATATAACTGCATTTTCCAGTTGTACTTCGTCATATACAGCCACACATGTAGCACTTACTGTCCCTCTCCTGTGCAGGTTATGAAAGCACAGCAGGGCTGTCCATGTCTCCAGGTGCCCCCCCTTGGCAGGGTAGAAGTATTGCCAGCCCCAAACTCCGCATGCTGGAGTTCTCTGCCTTCCTGGAGCAACCTCAGGACCCAGAGACTGTGAGTAGGCAAAACTAGAAATCCATGACCCTGATTTTGGTTTCCACAAAAAAAGTTACAGAAAAATCTGTGTATGCATGCAGCAGATGATTAATCACCTGCAGCAAAAAAAAAAAAAAAAACAGCTAAAAAAGTTTTATACACAACACGAGTTCCCATATCCGCCTGTGTCTGTGTATATTTTCTGTATACCAGAAAATCTAGAAAATAGATGTCATGAGAAAGACTTCAAGGCTTAATTCCTTGATCTTTGTTATGAAAGTAAATTACTAAGCTAACAGAATAAACTATTAACACATCAAGAATGTACACAACAGGTTGAAAAGTGTGTGCGTTGTAGATAGCTGATGAGTAGTACCATAAATATGATGCTCTACAACAGCAGGCTCAACATGCCAGATGTCCTAGAGCCTTATTATGTACTTGAGGTTAAAGACAATTAAACTCCTGATGTGCACTTTTTTCTCGCCAGTTCAACAAGCACTTGTTTGTGCACATTGGCCAGTCCAACCCAAGCTACAGTGACGCATATTTGGAGTCGGTGGACATCAGGCAGATCTATGACAAGTTCCCGGAGAAGAAAGGAGGCCTGAAGGAGTTATTTGACAAAGGGCCACACAATGCTTTCTTTCTCGTCAAGTTCTGGGTAAAAATGTGTTTACTTTTGTTTTTTAAAAACAACATTCTGATGTTTTATAAATCACCAGAGCATTTAATCCACCACAGATCATGCAGGTGAAGTGAGAGTACACTGAATACTCCTGATAATGTTTTCTAACACCTGTTGGCTGCTAATGGCCTTGTGGTGATAACAGTGTTGAGCTTAAGCGTTGGAGTGAGATGAACATAAGTGTGATTTCAAACCTAGAATGAAGGGAAAGTCATTTCACTCATGGCTTTGTTGGTGATTTACGTGCCGGCAAAGAGGGCATTGCTGCACAGCATTTATTTGGCACGGGTGTATCTGTATATGTCTGTGATGTGTTTTTGATTGTGTGTGACAGCAGCTTTAGGGAGAGTGGCAGGCCTGATCTTTCACTAGGGGAAATGTGAGCCTAGACACCTGTTTCTGCGCTATTAGACAGGGTCCAACCCTCGTGCCCCCTCCAATATACTTATTTATAGATAAGCCTCCACAATTACACTTTAGACACACACAGAGCGAAACACACAACACCACCGACTCACACGTTGAGGGAGATGAGTGAAGCACGATGACAAAGTCAACTTACATTGCAGACAGATTGAGTAGATATGTTGGATATATTGAAAAGAGGGGGAGTAAAACATTGAGAAGACTAAACTGAGCACATGAAAAAAGTGACTGGGAGTGAGAGCGACAGAGAAACAGGGAGTATGATGGTGTAACTGGAGACGTGCACTTTGTTCTTCTCTCTGATCTGACCACTTTGCTTCACCTCAAGACCTTTGGTATTTGTTTCATGCACAACATGTACACTGTTACAAACCCCCACCTTCTTCTTTACCTTAGGGCACCTCTGTACAACACTACTAATAATGTTTAAAAACACACAGCTACTACTTAAGTTTCCAAAACGTCAAATCAGCTGAGGAAAAGACTTTTAGTGACTTTTAGTTGTGCAATATTGTTGGAATTCATTATGTTGACGATATGGATCTGTTGACTTTACAGTAGGGGCAGAGATGTGGGAGTGAATGTACATTTCCTAGGAACTCCACCCATGTCTTTGTATGAGGAATTGAAAATACAATACAGTAGATAAAGTAAAACAAAATGTAATTTCTGTCAAGCTGAGGGTCAGAACCTTAATGGATCTGGATTTTGTCTTTATGTTTCCAAACACAAAGGACTATGTGCAGCCTCTCAGAGTCATGAGAGGCTCGCGAGGCTACCCTGGGCAAGGCATCATGCATATGATTCCCACCACATCCGTTTGAATACTTTGGGGGCTGTTCCACCAATGTGAGTTGTGTGCCACAGACTATCCATAGGAATGAGCTTTTGTTACCAGAGAAATTCACAGTGGATCGTGGTTGTCCTGTTCAGGTGGTCAGTCAGATTGTCATAAACCTGGCACGCTATAACGAGAAACTGGCACTTTGTAGAAGAGAAGGCAAACAACTTCAGGTGTGGTGTAAATGCTGATAGTGGACACATACTGTAACACTGCCTCAATGAGAAATGATCACAATCACAGTCATCTCTTTATTATCATCAGAAAACTAACTGTAAATGCCGAAATCTGACTGGTCTGAGAAGTTGATCCACTTTCTAAAAAATGTGTTGTGTTGTGTTGAAGCAGGTGGTGATTTGCAAAGCAGATGTATAGCTTCAACGGCTCTGGTTTAGAGTTCAAAGACTGTGAATGTCAAGTTCAAAGGGCCTCCTGGCTATCTCATGCCACCCGATGGCTTTAAATGTATGGCATTACTCTTCTCACATGTTTGACTGCTGCATTATTTATTGTGGAGCAACAGAAGACACTGGTGATAAACTGGAAGCGTTCTTCTACAGTCCTTGGAGAGAGCAGCTCGTCCAGCCATGGCATTTGATTCAGGGTGAGGGAATGAACAACCTCTCCGTATATCATAGAGAAAAAGCGAGCGAGACAGCAATGAAGAGCAAGAGATAGAAATAGGGACACAGTGTGAACAAGAGATAGGGATGGCACAAGAAATGGGGAGTGGCATTTAACCAACAAGTTGTTCATCAGTGAAATATTACTCTCTTGATTCATGTCAGAGCCTGGTGGAGTCAACAGTTATGACATATGCGCTAGAGGAAAACAAGCTCATAACACTGTCCCCTCTCAGTCTGTTCATCTTATCATACCCCCAGGGGACCTCCAGTTCTCAAGGCATCCATGACCAAACACAGAAATTCAACAAAACGTCTGGACATTTCAGCATCCATGCAGGAGCAAAAAACAGCAAAGGTGCTCTTGGCCATGAAAATAAGCAAAATGAAATCCTTAGCACATCTGAAATGACAATAACCTTATTTACGCTGCCGTAAAAGATGAGTAGCGCCTATTTGATGTTGCCGCAGTGACACAGCCACGTGGCAGGTCATGACTCGGGGGTGTGCTGAGGTGCAGGTTGGCATGGTGACGGTGACAGGCGGCTGGCCCACCTCCAAAGCTATGGCATTCTAGATTGAATTTCCAGCAAACCCCCCTGTCGGCCACCGCCTGCCTTGCCCCTCTCCCCACCTTCATCCTCACCCCGTCAGCGCCTGTGGCCCTGTCCTAACGGATTGTCTCACGCCTTTGAAGTGCCGAGGGAATCCGATTTGAGCTGGCTCTGCTAAATTGTTACACAGCCAGCCTGCCCACCAAGATCTAATCAGCCAATTGCACATTGCTGATGGTAATTGGATGAATTCCCTCGCAGGCTGTTAGGGAAGCAGGGAATGGCGGTTCGGAGAGGGTCACTAGGCCCCAGGGATGAAGACAAATAGAGGAATTACATGAGCCAGGGATGAAGATGAACGGGGTGATGAAGAGATGAGAGGAGGCTGAGCGGTGTCTCAATGGCCCATTAGAAGACAAGAGCCCGACAGGGGAAAAGGTAAAACAGCCCAGCTGTCTGACAGAGTAGACAGCACCTCAGTCTGATCCAAAATCAGATTACGCCTCAGTTCAAACTTAGTCTGGTGGGAGGATCAGAGATAGGTGAATCTGCATCCACCTGAGGATCAAGAAACTCATTTAAGCTGCATTTAAATGGAACTTGTGAGATGGTGTTTTCAACATACAAAGTCATCTTTAAATTAAAATGGAGTATAATAAGGAAAAAATAACAATGTGCTCCAACATTGTTTTAATATGTCAACATACATCACAACACTTTATCTTTGAGCTATCATAATCTTTCCAGTACAGTGGATTATTCATATGGACCTGTCTTTTAAATGCCATTTGAATGCATTGAATGCGACGCAGCACACAGTCACACGCACAAAGAGATACACAGCATCTTGGGAATCTTGAAGCTGGATTTGACCGCGTTACACAAGGTCAACAAGGATCTGGCTGTTGGATGCCTCTTGGCTTTACAGAGCATCAGCCAAGCTTTGTTGAGCTGTAACAGTCTCTGTGATTCCTTTCGATCCATATCTGTAACCAGAAAAGAAGAACAGATATTTAGTTGTAGATTATGGAGTTTGTGCTGTATCTCCTTGAGACTGTGGCGACCCCATATGGAGCACTGTAATCGAGCATGTGTCTCCAGTATAAAATGGTTATGTGTTAATGTGACAGCCACAAATCCTTCCAGCTGCCTCATTAACTGTGGTTCCTTCAGACTGACAGGTGTGTTTTGATGCTATCTGATGTCTGTTGTCTGTTTTGTCACTCTAGGCGGACCTCAGTGTAAACCTGCAGGATGACAGCAACTTCTTCTATGGTGTCTCCAGCCAATACGAGAGCTCTGAGAACATGATTATCACCTCATCCACCAAAGTCTGTTCCTTTGGAAAACAGGTGGTGGAGAAAGTGGAGGTAAGATAGAATACTGGAGCATAAATATGTCATCTTAAACTAGTATGCTGGTAGTCACACACTTACTTTGTAGTGTTTAAAGTGCTTTTTCCTGTTACATATTTCTAACACAAAACCTTTTCAGTGCTCTTCCTCATTTGACAGTATAAATAAAGCAAACCAACTTGTTTTATGGTATTCAGCTACTTTCCAGCCGTTATAACTCAGAAGAGAGAAGCTGTAATGTTTTTCCTTTCAGGATATATACAGGCAGTAACTAACCTTGTGTTTGAGGCTGAATACCTTGTTCCAAGAACAAGTCATTCCAATTAAGGTTGCTCACTGAGCTGGGCACAGAGCTTGAAAACATCTACAGGCTTGCTCAGGCTTTTGAGTTTTAGTGCCCTTAAAGCATGCATGTGTAGTCTGACTTCATGCTGGCTCCCCAACTGATGCACTCTTTGAGACTTCTTAATTTTCATTGGATCTAATTAAATTATTAAATTAAATTCTAATGAAGCTGCCAAGCCTTAATCCCCTATAGCAGATAGAGATCTCTGTAGACGCTACTCACTTTGCTGCTACTTTGTTTTCGATGAAGTTAAAAATATGTCCTTTCAATTTTCTCAGTCCTTTATAATGGAAGCAGGGGTAACTGAATTAATCATTTACCTGCTTCATTTATTTAACTTCATTATTATTTGTATCTAATACTAAAGTCCTACAGATATCAAGTGTAGACTATACAGTGTACAGGGTTTTAATTCAAGAAGAGTGCATTACTAATACTCAATAGATGAATACTATTTCAACATCAAGGGGTCGTGACCTCATCAAAAAAACAAAAAAAAACAACTACTAATATTATCATATCACCTAAAGGAATGATTAATCGCTACTGTGGAGATGGATTCCAGTCAGTTTCCACTGATCTGAGATCAGGGAACTGACATGTTTCACAAATCTCCCTAGCATGACTAACTGTTGTGCTTCCCGTTAACTAGACACAATAGTGGCCCAGCCCCCACCCACTGCTGATGGATTATACAATATAAATACATACACACATCCCTAGGTAGAGCCATCTGCCTCAGTAGACCACATGATGATATATAATGGCTCCATCATTTGATTACGGTTGTCACAATAAATATGTTTATCGTCATATCTGGCATGCCATATGTTGCATTAGGTATATTATATTATACATATTACAGCTTATCACATAGATGTTCATATCCAATGTGTTTAATTGAGTTTTAGTGGAATATGTAGCCCTGTTATTTTCCAATAGATTTCACATTTCATCCTTAAATGTATTTTAAATTCTCTGTCCATATGGTATTGCTTACAGTGTGAAACAAAAATGTACACCCCCTGTACAATATCTAAAATGTGTAGATCTAATTTTACAATCCTTTCCTTGAGGTGTTGGGTATTTCATATTATCTATAATATAAAAACTCTTGTTTATACTTTAAAACATTTTTGTTCTCCAAATTAATTCTTCTTGGGCTTGGACAAATGGACAGGATTGGTAGATAATTAATATTTTAGTGATATTTCCAGAGGATATTCTCTGTTTTGTTGTATAATGTGTTCATATATCGCACTCTTCATAGTGTATTGTATGTGTTTTTCTAGACAGAGTATGCACGTTTTGAGAATGGGCGCTACGTGTTTCGGATCCATCGTTCCCCGTTATGTGAATACATGATCAACTTCATCCACAAACTTAAACATCTGCCAGAGAAGTACATGATGAACAGTGTATTGGAGAACTTCACCATTCTACAGGTACGCACAGGAATTTGGGATATGCCGGAGCTGCGTGTATGCATGTCACTCTCATTTAGATGACTCTGGTATTCTGTTTAACGTCAAATGAATAGTTTGACATTGGGGCAATAAGATAAGACAGAATATATTTCATTTGTCCACTTAGGGAAATTTGTTTTGGCCTTCGTAATGTACTACAAGGTAGTTTAAGTAGCAACATAACAGCCAATCTTATGCCTCACTTTTTAGTTGGTATTCTTTTTGTAAGAAAAGCAATAGTGACTAAGATAGCAACACAGTGACATTACAGACAGTATCAGGCAGCTAAGGTAACAGTGCAGCGTCATAGCAAACAGGCAGTTAAACATTAAAAACAGCAACTAAGCACTACTTACTTATTATTTATTTTATAATTTATTCATCTGTGTTTTTAGATGTACTTTAAAACACTGTTTGTGATTTGTGAAGCATGTTCTATTTCTGAAAAGGGGAAAATGAAGATTCTACTTCTTTTATTCCATCTAAACCACATTGGACCAAGTCTAGGTTTAAAAACCACAGCACATAGATTTGTCAAATCTGAACTGCTCCCATTGAGGACATCTTCATTCTATTCCAATGGACATTTATTCCAAAACACTAACAAAATTATTTTAAAACACATTATTCCACTGTTTATTTTTGTCAGCTATATATGAATTACAGCCAACAGATGTTTGGGCAGACAGTGAACCTTCATATTATTAATGTAAAATACGCTGTTGTTTAAACTGCGTTATTAGCATTGGGCTAATCCTTTTGGTATAGGGCTAAGCAAAGCAGCAGCTGGCTGGAGCTGACTGTCCGTGTACAAATGTGAAGCGTATTTTTCAAATGTTGCTTTCAGAACTATTTTAAAAACCTTATAATTTGCAGGCATACAAAATAAAAAATTCCAGCACTTAATCCCATGCACTCCTTGTTTTAGCAGATCAAATTAGCTCCTTTTCTGCTTGTGGTGTTGATATGAAGAAGCACAAACGGTCCTGACTTAAAATTTATTTGGATAAGCATCATTGTAGTTCCTTTCATGCCAGTCTGAAGCGATAAAGCACACACGGCCATGTGAATTTTCAATGCTTATCCTGAGTTTTTCTTTCAAATTTGAAGTGCTTTTTGCAGGTACCCCACTGTTAAAGGGTATGACACAGGAAAACCGAGTGGCCTTTACTTGAAAATAGCTGTGTTGTGATATTTCATGTGGTGGTGACTGTGACTGACCAGTAACTGCTGGAAGTGTTTCTTGACTACCTGTGATCAGTTATATTTCAGTAATGGTTTCTTGCAGAGTTTTTTTGTTGTGTTTTGTTTCCGTTGTAAGTTTGACTTTTGTGAATGAGTAGGAAAGCACCTCAGAAAGCGAATAGACTGGAGGGTATCACCATAGTAACAAAGTGGTCCTCAATACCATGGTTCAAAGACATTGGTGTTCCTTCTGTTGGTGGTTGCATTCCCACTGGCCAAGGGACAATGACCATATTGAGCCCACACAGACGACTACATGGCAGCATGTCATTAGGTTTGTGAATGGGCTGATTTAGCTCATATTAACCATGAACAGCTTGTAAACAGATGTGCTCTCATACAGACGACAGACACATGCAGACACATTGCACACATTCCACATCGCAAGGCTGAAAACAATGATCAGTAAGACGTGTTCAGTGTATTCAATGCAGTGCAATTGAGCTGTTGTCTGCCGGCTTTGGAGCTGCTTACATGCTTAAATATATATATATATATATATATATATATATATATATATATATATATATATATATATATATATATATATATATATATATATATATATATATATATATATATATATATATATATATATATAATTTGATATTAAATTAGTTTTGTAACTATAATGACTCGTTTTTTAACCTGATCCGATGAGAGTTTGTTTGGATTTCAGATGGGAGTCTAATGATAATAGTGACAGTTATAATAGTAAAATACTGTCAGATGCTCTTCCACTCTGCAAAGGAAATAAGAAATAGAGCATTAGCTCGATCTCAGTGTCAACATTTCAACTTATGTGTTCGCTAACCAAGACGTTTTATGCCATTTGTCTGCAGGTGGTGACTAACAGGGACACACTGGAGACCCTGCTGTGCATAGCCTATGTCTTCGAGGTGTCCACTAGCGAGCATGGCGCACAGCATCATATTTACAGGCTAGTCAAAGACTGACATAGTCACAGTTGGGACTTTGCTTTAACATAAAACAGTGGACTACTTTCACCTTAAATGAGCTTAAAACTGAAACCATACGACTCAATCAGGAGGCCAGAGAAACACTGGCTTTGTCAGCGTGATCAGGAACACTACTACTGCTGAGGAAGAGGATTCAGGACTGGAACAGACTATGTGTGAAAAGTGACAAGAAAAGAGCAAAGAGGACCATGATACACTGTGGTCTCTATACCAAAGGAGCCAAACCTAGCCAACAAGACCTGCATGAGAGATTTGTCATTGGTGGTGTTTTTCATCACATTTTACTAGTGCTTGTTTTTGATTTAGATTATTTTACACATGTGCATGTGCAGCGGGTGTTTGCTACAGAGGAGTTTGGCTACCTCAGGGTGCCACCTTGTGACTTAAATATGAATTACAACGGGGCAAAAAGTAATTTAAAATAGACTCTCCTTTGCACATCCATGAAATATCATTGTTTTTGGTGTCAATGTTTTGTGTTATTTGAGCGTTTGAGTAATTATGTACAGTGCAAAATCCATCTCCTCTGAACAGTCGTTAAAAGAAGACGCTAAAAAGATTTAAAAGAGTTATTGTATTCATTTTGTTTGATGTTTAATGTCATATGTTTCTTGTATTGTCTTACTGTTGATTGAAAAGTATCTGAATTCAACAAAAGGCACATAATAACTCTGCTAACTTGAACCAGATTCGGAACTGTAAGCTGATTTTACAGAAGGTGTCTGTAACTGTTACTTGGCCTGAAGTGTCAGATGAAAATATAAGTGTTTCTTATGTAACGCATCTCAGTTGCTGAGTTTTGAATAATGTGAACAATGTTTTCTTTACTGTTACATGAATAGAATACAGTATATATAGCCTGTGCATCCTGTATACCTCTTAAAACTAAGTGCTATGCTGATACAATCAAACGTCTTAGCATTCCTCAGGTTACATCACCGAGGTTTCCTGCTGCTAAATAGTGATGGCTAGATACTATACTTTTAAAATGATACTATAATATAGCCTCCCTCAGTTGTGATACTTAGTAAATGTATAAAGAGTCACATGCACAATCATTAGCTATGGTGTCTCTAATAATATTTATAGTAGTAGGTTTAATATTTGTTTAAAAAGGAAAAATGTGACAAATTGGATTTTAGCCCCTGTCAAATTCTATACTACATACTAATTCTTAGCAGGTTTCTCAATGTGTTGTGCTTCAAACTAGAGATATTAATATGCAAACACGAGTTTCCCCATGATGCAATGCTCAAAGGAAGTAGAGGAGCTGCTTGCTGCTGCAAAATAAACACCAATTGTCCATATGGTGATAGTTATTGGTGATAAAAAAAAATAAAAAAAAAACAAAGGTAAGTATCTAATTTAAAGCTGCAACAACTACCTGCTTTCAGTGCTGAATAATAATTTGATCATTTAAAGCATCAACTCAGCGTTTAACACAGTGACACCTTTCAGGGTGGGTTATATGATCAGATGCTGTGGTTGGTTAGTTCAGAACTGTACATGAAAACTACACTGTACTGTTTGGAGGGCACTAACTGTAAGGACCAGTTTCCAAATAATCAACCAGTGGCTGTTCTGAAGCAAAGAATAGGTTTCTGTGTGAAATTCCCACTGGTATGGGAAACAAATCCAGCTGGGACACCGGCCAAATACTTTACTGGTCAGTAGAAGCAGCTGCTATTCTGAGATCACAATATCCAGGTTAGTTTGTCAAATTGTCTTATCTGTAGAGGTATTTTACATTTAACTCTCTACTGATATGTCTAATTAAGGAGTATCAGTTCTAAAGAGGTTTAACTAGTGTGGACTTGTGATTTCTGTCGAACTGTTTTAGAAAAGACACCCTGTGCTCTTTAAGCTTTTTGGTTGATTTCATCTGGTAAGTGTGAAGTGAGAATGTGGCACGGTGATGGAGAGACCGCATCACAAAGGGGGGAACAGTCTAACAGGTGTAGCAAACCCAAAACCACTGAGCAAAAAGCTTAATCTGTTAATCCTATTTACAAACAGTCAGGTAGATTGATATAATTATGGTAATCCGGTCTCAGATGTCTGACCTACCTGAAACCAGACTGCTTGGTTTTTTGTTTTTTTCAGGTTACTGGTAACGTGCTGATGAAAGAACCTCTAATCTCACCTTCTATACCAACGTGGAAACACCCTGAAAGTGTTCAAAGTAATTGGAAATTTGAGGGCATATATTTCCAGGGCAAATGTGCATCTCCATCTGCTCAGGAATGCTGCCTGATCAGCTTCACAAATATGGTATTTGCGCTTTTATTCCATCAGTGTCCACCCCTGCGTAATTAAATCAAAGCAAAGAGATCGTTTGCTTTAAATATTCATCATTACAGAGATTTAAAGGCAGCTTCCATATTGCTCATTGTCTGTGTGGCTCACACCGTATCTAAGTCTGGTCATCTTAAGACCCGCAGGTGTCTCCACCTCCTCCAGGTGCGTAACAGTGACACACCTGGAGAGAGAGACTGGCACCCGTCAGAACAGACCTCTGGCTCCACTTGATGTATGTCACCTCCAACTAATCCGCTTCCCAGATATGTCGATGCTTTGTCCAGATTGTAATTTAACATGGTCTGATTTACATTACGCGCAATGAATGTCACATGGGGTTTGCTGACGGCTTTGAGTCTGGTGTGCCACACTGAGTCGAAGTGCTCGCCGACCTCCTATTATAAAAACTGCTGGATTCGACGCTTCCCGGGTGTTTTCATCGACATCGAGGAGTCTCTGAGGAGAGGAGCGCAGCTTCTCAAGTATTACCAGGAGGAGACTGCGCTCAAATGCAGCCGCACCTGTTGCCTGACGCGAAACTGTGAGTGAAGTCTCCGGAACAGCGGAGTAGACTTGTTTTCATTTTAGTTTACGTTTCTTATGATACTCGTGTGTGTGTGTGTGTGTGTGTGTGTTTTCCTCCTACAGTTTCCTGTAACTTGGCCATATTTCACTATGACACCACTCAGGACAACGTGAACTGCTTCCACCTGCACTGTCCCACACTGGAGAGCTGCATCCTCAGTCACAGAGGAAACGTTGTCCTGTACAATATCACTAAAGGTAAGTAGAGTTAGTCAGTAGTGGTCATTCAGGGCATGGACTGTATCACTGTGAATAACTATTCCCAAGAAACAGGTTATGCCTTCATTACTACTACTAGTATTAGTCAGCGGGTACTAATACACTGAATTAAGTATTTAAGAACTTTTAACTTCTCATAAGACATGTCATCACATAAAATATTTAATTAAAATGACTATTATCTCAACTAATTATAACAGTAAAGTTCCCCTTACACACAAAAACATGAGCAATAATTATATTATGATGTAATATAATACAGGACTCAGGGGCCAAATATTTCCGTGTAATTAACTTTTTTTCTTATTATTTCTTGTACATTTTTCTGCTACAACTACTACATGACTCAAAGATTCTACTTGTAAAGTATTTTTAGTGTGCTATTGCTGCATTTTTCTTAGGGTACATAAAAGATACTAATATTACTTCTGATGATAGTAAAAGATGGAGATGAAGAATTGTTTTTAGTCTTTTTCAAATGTATGTATCAATTTAAAGAACAAAAATTATTTAATGGTAAAAATTCACTGATTAAATTATCATAAAAATGTTATTTGACTGTTGTTGTTTGAGCAAAAAGTGAAGAGAAACCCAAACCATAGGATCCTCTACTGCATCTGTTCATGTGCCAGGTGTGGATCCAGACCTGTTGGTATTTGGAAAATACTTCACATCGAATGTGCGCGTCTTACCGCACCACTACAGTCGAGTCAATGCTTCAGAGCTGCTGCCCTCAGACAAGCGCCAGTTCATTCATCCACCTCCACCTGCTATCCTGCCTCTGACTTCAGCACCTACAGTTAAAACCCCCATCACAGTGAGCAGAGTGCCGACCACCACCGCCATCACCACCACTACCACCGCCACCACCGCCACCACCGCCACCATCACCACCACCACTCCACTGCAGGGCACCACTCAGTCAACACTTTTCACTACAGCTGCATCGTCTTCTACTTCAACTGCTCCGCCATCAGTCACTGGGGCCAGTGCAGAAATAACAACCCTGACCACTTCCAGAGTTTCAACACCCAGTTTTACTACGCCTCCTTCATCCACCATAACAACCACCCTGGGCCATTACAGTTCCCATACTACTCCTGCCTTTTCAACCACAACTGCACAGCCTTCTCCATCTACCATCACCCATTATTACACCACCTTTTCCCAATCAGCCACCAGCCCTCCAACTTCCCCAGAGAGCAGTAAGCAATACCCCAATGATCCCAAGGATGAGGGCGTCAGTGGAGAGGACACCTCAGGAGGGTTTGGACCTGGTTGGCATGTAGCTGCTCATTCGTTGCTGGTTGCAGTTGCCATCTGTGTCACCGTGCTGCTGAGCTGCTGTTGCTCCATTCTGCTGGTCGTGAGCTGGAGGGGTCAGAGGAAGAGGATGGGACGTTACCGGACATCATGGAGGGGGAAAAAAGGCTCCATGCGTCTGATTAAGTATGTGCTGGTCAGAGAGAGCTCCTGAAAGAAAGGCCAACGATGGGCTGACACTTTTACTTTTGAGGACAACAATATTTTTAATGAAGTAATTAGGATGAAGAGACATTTGAAAAAAGTTTGTTTTTACTGTTTTATTTTTGTAAACTGTTTTCCCCTGCTTGAGATTCAAATAGCTAGGATGTAGCTTTATTATAAGACTGAAATTGCTCTCAGTGCAGTGAGCCTGAAATACTGTACTTTATGCCTGAAATGATGGAACATAGTTACTATGATATTTTTACTTGTGATGCAACAACTTCTAACAGCAGACCCAAATACAGCCTATGCATTTGGTGCCAAACCTTAAGGACATTATGCCGGTTGTCTGTACTGGTTTCAGAGGGACTTAATAGGCGCTTTCATAGCAAGAAATAAAAAAGTGCTACAATTCAAGGGTTGTTCAGATTGTCAACATGTCTTTTCCTTTGTGGGGCTAGAGATGGCTTGTTTTTTTGCTGTGTGACCTGCAGTATTTAACCCTCCTGCAGTCCAGCACATCTCCTCAGTGCATTGGGTTTCTTCTGACCTTAGAGTGCACAGACTGTGGACCAGAACTCTTTAAGAAGGGCAAAGCACCTTTCAGCAGGCTGCCACTGAAAGCATCCTTTCAGCTAGCGAGCTGCTCCTCGACCTGACAGTGACAGGAGTACGATGGGAACTGAAGTTGGGCTATGCGCTGACTAAAAGGAGCTTTTAATACATGAAAGCTTTAATCATCATGCACTCAAACTTCACACAACTTTCCAACTTCAAAGACAAAGATACATTAGACTTTTATTTTTGTATTAAAGACAGCATCATACACCTGATGACAGTAAATTTATTTTGGAAAATACATTACTTGACCATATGGTTGTATACTCTATATACTGATGTATCTACAGTAATTGTGTGTGTTACTGCTATGTAGCTGGAATCCAAAATGCATTTAAAACTGTTCTGTGGAGCATATTACAGGTAGCTTCTGCTCTTGGTCATTTTCATGTAAATACATTTGTGTTAAGCTGTATTACAGGTGGAGTACTTTCTTAACGGCCTCTTTGTACTGCAGTATGGTGCTCTCGCTTTCCCCTTCATTCTTCAGCCTTGTGACTGAGTCCTTATACTCCTGCACTTCTCTTCTTCCCAGCAGCTGCTCTCGCACTTCCTCGTCTTCTCCTTCCCCGGCCACTTTCATGTGTAACAGCGTGTCTAAGATGCTCTTCTGGGACGGACTGTCCTCCCAGCTATACTCCTCCATGTCTGCCACAGTCTTCTCAGCCTCCCAGGCTTCTGTTTTCTGAAGGATGAGAAAAACAGAACATCTGTTAACTTTACTCACAGATGGAAAATGTACTCAACCTGACTTAAAACTAGGTTGTCTGTAGCATTAGATCTGAACTGTGCATGTGATTATACAGAAATTACATATATGAACCCAGTGCATTGTGGGTTCATATTTGTGGAAGCGGTTGTTTTTCTGCAGGGTAGCAACAAAGGATATTAGATATTTGTACATTAATCGTTTCTGGAACTGATTTGGAACACAGTGTGTCAACAGATATAAAATAGGGGGTTATTGGTCACCCCTCACCCCTTCTTTGATGCTCCTTTTTCAGAGATATTATTTCTCCATATGTAGTTCTCCGTCTGTTGCCCATCATCACATTCCCTGAAGAACAACATGCTCCATTGTGCAGCAGCTTAAAGCAGAGTAACAACAGAGCCTCAGCTTTGCTGCTCTCCAGGTGTTTGAGGTTAATGACCATCATTAGTGCTATACATATCTGATCCATATAACATTCCGTGTGAATCAGGTCCAGGCCCCTCTGAGAAAGGAGTGCTAGACACTTGAGAATATATCAGTAGCTTCCTTTGAAATAATAAAGAACTATTAAACTGAGGAGTTTAAGATTAAACTATTTTAAACCGTGTGCTTAGTAAAGCTCCTCTAGTTGTAAATGGACCATCAGTCCCAATGCTTGCCTGGATTAGCACCCATTGGAATTAGCAAGGAAGGTCCATCTCCCTGAGTGGAGAGATAAAATCACCTCAGTGGCTGCTTACAATTGGGTTCTTTGTGGGCTAGTGTTACAACCTGAACGCTACGCCACTCTCACAGGTTCCACCAGCCTGCTGGACTAGCACTGTGCCTGCCATTGTGTGTCCAAAAGGGCAGTGGACAGTGCTCTGCTTCCTGGCTCGGACGCCTTTCCAGACTGAGACTTTTTTTTTTTTTTTTAAATGTGCCCAAGCCATGACGGGAAAAGCTCCTAATGGTGCACGCAGCACAATAAGTGGAGTCATTTTCTTTTATGTGTCTGGCTGCAAATTAAGGCAAACAGCACCTGGGCTAATTACCTGTTGGCAGACTTCTGTGATGTGGTGTGGTTGGCCTAATGTGACCAAGTATCACGGTCAACACCTGATAGGGGATAGTCTGTTCTTCCCCTCATCTGTGGGGAAATGTCAACTGGACAATGCTGCTGTTTGCCATCCTTCTGCTCATTCACCTTTGATACCCCCTAATGGACTTGGTGTCTTGTTGAGCAAGATGGACAAAACTTCCCCTGATAAAACTGTACTCTGCTATGACGCTAGAAGTGGGTAAATGTCACCAAAGCAGGTGTTTTAGCTAGCCCTTGGTGCAGTAAGGAACAGTATGGCTGAAAACGTTTGATATCCGGACTGTGTGTGTGCAGTAGGAACACACAGTGAATTTATTTCTCCTTGATCATTAAAGAAATCAGTTGTGTGTAATTCATCTTACCCAGGACTCGTGGTAAAGCACAGTCAGCAGGTACATGGCGTAGTTGTAATTCTGCTGTCTCAGTGGGCAGCTGGTAGAGAGGACGAAAAGACGAAAAGGGGGAGATTTAAGGACATCTGTTTTCATTTCCTCCCTTTATTATGACATTTACTGAAGCTGAAGAAGCAGCAGTTTACCTGTCAGTTGTGATGGTGAGGACATCAGTGTCTTTGCAGTATCTCTTCCCAACAAGTTTGAGCATTTTCTTGCGACCATGTTCATCCAGATTCAAGCTGGACAGTTTCACCTGGGCACACAATGACAATAAAGATTAATAAACAGATGTGAAATACTAATTATCTGAAATTGATTAGGCAGTAGTTTCCAGACTTATGTGAAACATACAGAACAGATAAATGATAAATACACATAGGAAACAATCAGAGGAGAAGTAATTTTATTTACTTTTACAGATTAAATAACAGCATTTGTGTCAATCCTGGTCCTCAAGAGCCACTGTCCTTCTTGTTTTGCAACTATCTCTGCCCTACCCACTGCTGATTACCTAGTTCAGGTGTGTTCAACCAATCAGAAACTGTAAAGGTTGCTGGAAAAGAAGGAGGAAAGGGGTCCTAAAGGACCAGGACTGAACTCCTCTGAATTGTGTTGTGACCCAGAATCTGGGTCTATTTTCCTGCCTAATCCACTGGGATTAATGACTCAATAATTCCTACCTTGATGATATAATCTAAGATAAAGTGTCAGTGTAGCAGATGGCTGGTGATTAATGGTAAAAGTGACACATTTCCATCCTAATTAATTTGTCAAATACAGTTCATATAACTTAATATATGAGATGTTTCAGAGCAAAAATAAAAAACCTAACAAGTTACACTTGGTCACATTCAAGTGACAGATGTTTGGCAGACCAGTATTATAGCTCACATATGGAAAACAATATGAGCACAGCACTCAGTTTGTATCTTACTTTTTATTAAATGTGATTGTTACATGTCTCTGTATGTTTACATGTACAGTTCTGGTCTGTGAGGAAGGCTGCACATCAATGGATTAATGGTAGGGGGATTAAGAGGAATATTAAAATGCCTCAACAAATATGTCAATGACTAAATATTGTGTAACGCCTTCCTGTAAAAAAAATAAGTTGTCAAAAACATAAACAACAGAAGCAGCAGAACCACAGTAGATGCTTAGATAATTCAAGGATTAATCTGTCTGTAGACTTGATGGCATAGTTTCTTAGGTTTGAGGTCACTACACGGTGGATGTCTCTCTGGATGCTCAAAGTGACAGCAGCATGATGTCAGCTGGTGATTATGCATTTCTGTAAATCTCGGATCTCATTTTACATGCCAGCTTGTTCCACCCACCATTTAGGCCTATATGTTCTATACATATATATCCGTTACAGCCAATATCAGGAAGAACATATGTTCAAAGCTGTCTGAAAACAAACAACGGAACAGTAGGAACACTCACTTTGAGATGAACAATACGAGCAGAAGGGTTCCTGACAGATGGGCCTGCAGACACATAGTCTGTGCTTCCTATTTTTATGGGGAAGTGCTCGTCACATTTGGCATCTGTGTCCAGAGCAGAGGGCCACTCTGTACAGAATGCTGATGGCAGACAAAGACAAGTTTACACCCAAACATTACAACTAATTAAATAACAGAAATGTGGTCCATGAAGAAAACACCAGAACTTACGTTTCAGAGCTTCACAATGTTTCTTGATGGCTGCTGGTGTCAAATGCAGAAAGTTTGGTATCTGAAAAATATTATGAGCAACAGATTAAGTGAAAAGTCAAATGCACAACTGCTCATGTGAGAAAAATATGACCATATGCAGTTGTTTACACAAACAGAGGCAAAACTCATTTCACATACTGATGTTTTTAGATTTATAACAACATGTTCTATAGTTTAGTTATGATTAAAAAGTAAAGGATGCACAACAGTTTAGCCCCTCATGGTGGAGTGAGAGAACAAAATGAATATCACTAGGCTGCACGGCAGAGTTCCAGCTGTGATGGGAAGTGGATCTGCAAGTGGCTTGAGTCCAGATGGAGCAGCTGGTGTCTGGACACAGCAGCTCAGTAATCCGGGCACAGAGACAGAAGCATCAGTGACATGCAGCAGAGCAAAAAGCACTCGACTGGCACTGCAAGAGCACCAGCATCACTCAGCCGGTTATAATGATTACGAGGAGGTAAAGACATACAGATGACAGTCTACTGTATGTGGCTAAACATAGTCTGTGATCTTAACCTTCTGAACAGACTGAAAATATCCCTACTACGTAATTTAGAACAGTATTTATCTATGTATTATCATTATTTGAAGATGAGGTCACCTGTTTTCTCGTTATATTAAAAAACTGCAAGCACCTCTTTTAGCCATGGCCCCATGTTAGGATGCTTACCTTGATAAGCTCCAAGTTGCCCTTCTTCTCTGGAGGAACTCCTCCCTTCAGAGGGTAGCCCATCCTCACAGGCAAGGGGACCGCACTGGGTCTGAAGGGTGTTGCAGTTGGATAAACTGCAGTCCAGTCCTGATCCATTGGCATCTTTTCTGTTCTGGGTTCCCCTGCCTGATTCCCCAAACACAGGTGACAAATGAAGCTCTTTTATTAAGAAACTGAGAAAATAAATGACTGCACATCTTAGAACTAAGACTGCCCTCATGTTTAATAAAATGCCAACCTACTTAATAGGAAATTACATTAAATGTTATAATATCTGTAACTTAAAAAGACTTACAGTTTTCTTGGGTCTTCTGCCAAAGGTTCCTCTACCGTTTCTTGGAGAGAAGACTAAAATGTATAATTTTCCATGTTTAGTTAATGAACAAAATGCCCCAATAGAAAAGCAATAGCTGCATTTCATGCTGTCTGAAGAAATAAGACACTTTTTTCCTACCACGTTATTCTTAATTCTCAAGTGCAGTTTCTATGTTTTACGTTTTCACTTTTAAAAATTAGCTGTATTGATTCAATAGCTAATTAACAGTGACTTGAGTTATTGATAAAATGTAAGATTCTTCATTATTTAAGCTATTACATGAGATTTTTTCAAACAAATATGTCAAGTACACTCCAAACTCTTGAATGGGAGTTTATAAGAAATTGATAATTTTATGTAAAATTGAATCTTTTTGTTGATATATTAAAACATAGAAATCTGAATTGTGATGGACAAATTCATTTTCTAACTAATCAAATAATCAAGTAGTACAAAAAATATTGTTTATTAACTTATACATATAATTGACAATGCTGTAGTTTTATTAGGTCTCTTCACTTTTTCCATCTCTCTGCTTCTTTAACTTTCCTGTCAAGGATCCATGTAATCTTTAAAACATGCTCTTTGGTTTAATGATCTTTAACACAATTTATTGTTATGCTCCAGTGCGCGCTCGTTATTTTTCAATTTAATTCTAATGACCTGTTGTACTGTGGGTCATGTAGTATTAGTATAATATAAGTTATGATAAAACGACAGTAAAGACACACAAGAGCCTTTAATGAACCCATAACAACTCCAACACCAAAATCTGGAAACTAAGACTGATCCTTACAGCTGCACATCAACCTTCTGCATTAAAAAAAAGTAAATATATGTGTCGTCTTTAGAAAGATTTTCTTAAAATCTAAAGTACATCACTGGCATCAGGAGGCACCCTGAGTGGCCTTGGCCACAGCATTAGAAGTAGCTAGCTTATCGTGCAGCACTGATTCTGAATTAGCGTCAATGGTTTTGTAGCGACAGTCAAACTCACCTTTATTACTCGTGGAAGACTTTACAGGCAAAGCGGTCGCGTATGTGACCCGGTTCACTGGTTTCTGAAGTCCAAAAGCAGCAGCATTTATTCGACCTAAGCTCAGAAACGCTCTGCCTGTGTGTGAAGCCATGTTTTTCCAATGACTACGGACACCAGCGAGGGACAAACGGCAAGAACCGCGAATGGGTTGATTTAGCAATGAATCTTTACTGCCCCCTGCCGGTGTGGAAATACCAGCTCATCGTGCACCTTTGACTTTATCACCTACACCTCAGGGACCCCTGAAGCCCTCAGAAACCCTGAACTAGGATTATTCCATCACAGAAAATATAGAAAATCTAGGCTGCATTTTAATTAGCAACATGTCTGATAATAATTTTCTTCATAAATTGGTTCATTGCTCCAGGCATAAAATGTCAGACAATAGCAAATCTAAAATAATAACAACAATAAGAAGAAGAAATAAATAAATCATAATCATTACACACTCTTGCCATACATTCCAAGATTTTGTTTTGCCTGATTAAAAACACAAATAGACAATAAATAAATAAATTAATACTATTTTCATATCAACAAATCAACTAATTATTAAAGAAAGAGCCAGAGGAAATAATGAATGGTTATAAATGGAGTCAACAGGTGTCCAGGAGCACATCTTTGCCCTAGAATCCCTCAGAAAGTTACTCTAGCCACCTGATTGTGGCATACAATGTCAGGAGAGGTAATATTTTGATAAAGAAAAAGAGTCAACAACCCTTCTTCGTATGCATTCACGCTAGAACAGTGTCTGTGTCCTGCAGCGGCCCCTCTGCCAGCTGCTGTGTTTTTATTTTTTTAACGGTGCCTTCAAATACCCTCATAAAGTTAGCTTTTCTATGTAGAAAGTCATAAGTCCATAATCCATCAGCACGCACATGTTCATGTAAGAGACGGGCTTTTATCAGCCTACATACTGTGTTGATGATAAATGTGAAATATCTGAAGAGATTAAAACGACATCATCATGGATCTCAGCACGGATACTACAGGCGATCCTGTGACTATTTTGAATTATCTTATAAATAAATATGAATATTGAACTTAATTAAAAAAAGAAAATCTACATTAATCAACGAATAGAGTAATCGTTTGTTTTAATATTACTAAAATAAAAATAAGGACAATATCAAATCAGACATAAAATCACACCCTCTCGACTGATGACACTGGACATTGTCATGCCCGGATGAGACATCATTAATACGTGTATTCCGTTATATATTACAGTTTAAGTTGATTTTGCCATAAAACACTTCACTTCTTCACTTATAGGATGCTACTACTTTACACCACGGCAGACAGCCAGGGTACCACCTTGTTGTCATCTTAAATTTCCTCTAACCCACGAACGCAGCATTTGCTCGGGCACAAGCTGCGATGCACTTCAAAGGGACAAGTCCTGCAGACAGCAATCGATTGACGACTTGTGTTTTCAATGTATTTTTCATGTTATCTATATTTTTGAGCGCTGGGAATTTATTTCTAACGCATGTAATTAAGCTACATCTGGATGTTTTATTTTATGAAAAGCAAAAAAGCCGAAGTTATTGCCTGGCTTCAGAGATAACATTATTTGCAGCCGATCACAACGTGTGAGGTGTGTTTTGGGGGTTAAAGGTAAGATTTGACTTTAGTTTGATATTTTCTTGTTTAATTCTCAAAGGTCTCAGCTGCGCTTATTTAAACCAAAGACTGA
Source organism: Anabas testudineus (assembly GCF_900324465.2). Classification (NCBI taxonomy): domain Eukaryota; kingdom Metazoa; phylum Chordata; class Actinopteri; order Anabantiformes; family Anabantidae; genus Anabas; species Anabas testudineus. The sequence goes on from NC_046615.1 coordinate 18,237,055, forward strand.
CCAAACATTTGCTTGAATATTCAGCTTCAGGCATCAGTCTCAGTTTTTTTTTACTGCTTTCATGAGTGAAATCCAGCAGATGAAACTAGATAAAGTGATGATTTTTAAATGTTCCTAATTTATTCTAACCCGCATGCCGTAATTTAGCCTAATTTGGTTATAGGTTTCTTGCCATGGTCGCTCCACTTTATCGGAAAGTTACACAATAGGCTTCTCTGTAACTGTAGAGTCCCTCAGCAACCTGTGCATGCCTGACAGCTCATTGTGTGTTTCATGACTGTGGAGTTTTAAAGGTAGAAACTCTATCTACAGGGAGACAGCAGCGCATGTGGCTCTTGTCATCAGCTCATCCATAGCTGAGGACAGATATGGACGGGGGTGGCTGCCTGCAATTAGCCTCCCTCTCTTGTCCCATGAGACTTTTTCCGATCCTTTTAAGCAGCATCCGGTCATCTATCACCCTACCTGGTTCAGTGTCTTTCCAGAGAAGATGAATCACCTACTTACCTTTGATACTCTAATTAATTGTATTTAAGTCCCCAAGGAGGTTACTTGCTCTGGATTAGGCTGATGGAAAATTGTTTTTGTCAAGTCATCCTGATGTCCAGACTTAGTTACAGGTTCATTTTCAGACAAACTAATTTTTCAAATACGTTCCTGATTTGCAACGTGGTATTTCAGTATCATGCATTTTTTTCAGTAATACTTGAAAAGTCGAACTTTAACATGAATATAACCTAAAAAGTGAAAACAGCAGAGATGTGGTACAAAACAAAACAATCATGCCTGTGGCTCCAGCTATCCACTGCTTTAATCAGTCTAATTTGTGCCTGTGCATGTTGATTAAGCTTCTGTGATGTGACACATTTTGTGTAACGGCTAGGGAAGGTCACATTGAAGCTGTAGTGGCTTAAAATTAGTTGTACGCTGGTAAACATGCTGGATTATGTTCTCTAAATGTTTGCAGAGTGCATGCTGTGCATTTGTTTTACTTTCCAGATGGGAAACAGGGCAGGTTTTGACATCCATCAATGACGATGCACTGGGATACTGTTTTTGCAGCAGAAAATCCTCTGACAGAAAGCTGGCAGCAAATGGACTTTTGTGCTGACCTGTGGCTGCCACATTGGTTGCGTATGCTTGTGTTTTGGGAATGTTACATTACAGTTTTATTATGTCCACAGATCATAAGTCACAGTGTCATAGCCTATAACCATTTGCAAAAGTTAATGGAAATGTCAGTATGATTTCTTACTCACAAATGCTATCTCCTTCATGTTTCCTTCACTATTTTTAGCTTTTACTTATTTGCTTCTTCAATCTCATTAAACGATTAAAAATGTTCTGCACATAATTGCCTTAAAAAATAATAATATCAAGAAATGCAGTTTGAAAACAAAAGTCATTTATTTGTGTAAAAGCTGGTGTATTATGGTGGTTCACCCAATTAAGCTTTACCGTGTCGTCTTCCTTGCCATACATTTTTCATGTTGATGTTAAATTAATTACATTCAGTCATACTATCTCTATGACTCATGCCACTTCTTCCACCGTAGGTATGGATACTGATGCAGCACAGCAAAGAGCGCACTTGTCTGCAGCGGGTAGCTAGCCATGCCTAGCTAGGTGTCTTATGCTGCTGTGGTCTTCCCTTCTACAGAACCTGAACCTTGGTCACCACCTCTGGGGCCAATTCCAGTACTTTGACATCCCCCTTTGCCCTGTCTAGACTGGACTATCCTGCAGGCAGCAACATGGGGGAAAGGCGGGCACGCTCCTTCCATACAACATGCCATGTGCAACATGACTATGGCAACAGGCTTGGCAGCTCGTTTATAAGAAGCAGTCCCAATGGATATGCAAGCACAAGTGTAGGTCTCATCCGGGACCAGGAGATGGATGCTGACCTTGCAGACTCCACTGGCACTACTACAAGTTGTGTTGCCCTGCAGGCTCCTGCACCTGACAGAAGCTACTACTCTCCTGTTTCACTGGAACTGGACCCCACAGCGGTGAATAATGGATCAGGCATTCCCTGCTGTCCGCCAGCGGACACAAAGGACCCAACGCTGCAGATCATAAACAGTCAGCCCTCTATCACCTCTGTCCCACCACCTCTCCCTCGTTCGAGCTGGCTGCTGCATCATCATCAAAAGGATTTCCAGAGCCCTTACATCAAGACTAGCATGCAGGGGGATGTTTACAACTTCCTAGAGAGACCTGCTGGATTGAAATGCTTCCTCTACCACTTCCTCGTGTGAGTACCTCTTTGGTCTGTGCATACTGCAGTATGGACTTCGGGTCAGTTTGCAAGCAGTTTAGAATGAGAAGAGATTCATGTAAAAGTAAATAGTAAACAAACACACTCTCTGGAGAAGCCCTCTGGGAAACAGTGTCCCTGAACACAATGCTAAACAAACCTTTTAGCACTTTATTAAAAGAGAAACTAAATCTCTGGGTAGTCACTTATTAGTAGTATTAGTGACAAAAGCTGTTAAAAATTAAGCAAAGGGACAAATTAAGAAACTGACTTTTAGCTCCAGTTCCACTCTCATTATTTACAACTAGTGCAGCTACTTCCAGTAGTAGGTTCTGGTTTCCAGTAAGAAAAGGAGAGGTGTCTGTACAACCTGAGTGTGGCTGTTTTAAGATAACCCAACAGAAACAGGTCAGTGTTCGGTCTTTTCTGCTCACGCCTCATGCACGACACATGGCGCTGCCTTCTTAATTCCACCACCAAGACCTGTTGGGGGAGCACGCTGACCTACAGTTAAAACAGAGCTTACATGAGTTATTTCATTAAGTGTCACTGAGGAACACCACCTCTCCTTTGCTGGTGTTAAAATACTTAAACTGTGATGAAGCTGGACTATTTTAGCACAGTGTGATCATTAGAAAAGACCATGCAGAATTTGGGTTAGGGAATATGTTTTGTTGTTGTACCTAATTTTTTTATTTAAGTCAATCAAATATCCTGGGAAATAAGTTGAGAATGTAGTAGTAAGTTAAATAAGTAAGTAAATAAATAATAAAAGTAAATTGAAACTTTTCAAACTTTAATTCAAATCCACTTAGCACATTTGATAGCAAAGTGTAAAAGCTAATAAATTCTCCTGACAAAGAAAAGATAGGAATGTCAGACAATTAGGAAAAACATTTCTCATTTATATTAAAGTTTGTCTAACTTTCACCATATGTACTGTAAGTGCATAACAGTTGTTATGTCACCTTTTTGTTTTTTTGAAAACATAAAATTCACCTTTTTTGCAAAAAACAGTTCGATGACAAGACTTTCAGTTAAAAGGTCTTCGCTGTACCCTGTTTACATTCAGCTGAGTCTTACACTGGGTTAGAAAAGGCATCATGTTGCTGTGCCTTAGTTATCTGTTTTATTCTCCTCATATGTACGTGAGGTTTAGACACAGTAAATAATACGACATCCTGACCTGCCTGTTGTCATCGCACTTTGAAAGGGTGTTAGGAGGATTAGTTACTGCTGCTGCTATAGTTACACACGCATGCTAAACTATCATTAATTGGCAATATACCATGTGGTGACCTGTAAGTAGATCTGGGCCCAGGGCAGTGCAGTATGCTGGATTGGATTGTGATTAAAATGCTATCTATACAAACTCAAAGAATAACCAGGTAATATGACTATTCTGATGTGATGTCTGTTTATTAAGTCATTCTTACCACCCCAAATTTGACTGTTTTATCTTGTTTGCATTTGCACTTTTGTAAGCTTTGCTGCCATTAGTGCAAAACACACCTCAAATACAGTTGAGGATGAACCTTAAACTCATAAAGTTGTTTGATTCTTCCCAAACCATCCACTATCCAACACTTGGAACCCCCTCTGCAGTGATTTACCTCCATTATCTTCAAGTCAACTATTAATTTAAACACAGCATAAGCCTAATGTAAGGTCATTAAAAACTTTCAAACCTCAGTCCGTGTGAAACTGCAGCATCAGTCTTCATCATGTCTTTAAATATGACCTTTCTCAGTCGGAGTTACATGGAAACACAGCAGAGATTGTCTCTTCTATTGTATGTCTCTTTTGTGTGCCTTACATAGCTGATAATCCATCCCAGCAGTAATTGGAGCTCAGAGAGGAGAGAGAACCCGAGCCTGTCTTTCATTTAATATTAAACTCTTCTGACCGATCCTCGCTGACACTCCTTTAAGTAACTTTTACTTGTCGATGGCTATTGCCAGTGGCCATCTATTCTTCTGGCCTCTTTACAGGTTGGCAGGGAAGAAGGGCTGAATAAAAGGGCTTTATCCAGAACTCATGACAGGCCTAATAGGTCTGCTCTAATAGGCCTGCTCTACATTAGGATGACACACATGCACACAAACATCACACAGCACACACACACGCACAGGTGGTTGCTTTATTCATCACTGCTTTTATTGTGCTGAAGCCTGGATCAGCAACATTTCCACATCTGCCATTAATTTCAGCTGACACAACACTGGACATGTTTCCATGCAGACACAAGCATGAATCCACCATCATGCGTACACAGATGTGCAAATATGGTTGGATTGCACAATGATGTGAAGTGAGGAAACACTCAAACAAATTGGCTTAGCCAAAAATGATATCCAACAATCACACCAAAATAAATCTCTACAGTACAGATACAGTAAAGTTTGATTTATGTGTTTTTGCCGCAACAATGTATTATCAAAAATTCTAGTTGCTGGACAGAATTGAAATATGTAACGTGACTTTTATAAATGACTACAAATATCCTGATAATTATTTAATGGAAGACCAATTGCAGAGAGCTGATGAAATGGTAAACAACAGTACTCCCTCAATCGTACATAAACAACCTTTACTTAAACAGAATATGTTAAAAATCACATTTGTCCAACATAAATTCAGACTCAATGAAAGACAAACATAAATGCACATCCCACGGTAATAACAGCAGAGTTGGTAAGAGTGGGTAGAAATCCCTTGGACTTGGGACAGCATTCGTGGACATGTGTCCGAAAAGAGTCTTATGCAATGGCACATAGACGTACTAACACACAGGCAACCTGCGGCAATGATCCTCTTCACGTTTGCGCCACTCACTCTGAGTCTTTTACATAAGCTAAGTGAATAAACATGTAGGTCTCCATGATTTCTAAATGCCCTTCTCAGACAGCAAGCAGATTACAACAATAACCCTTGGACCTCTTATTCAGCAAGTGTAACAGTTCAGTTTTATGTGTTTAAGATAAAGGTATACACAGTGGGAACACATCTGAGATAAAATTAATAGACATTAAATCTATTCATTTTTCATGCTTGTGGTTGTAATCAAAATATTATCTGTTAAAGTTATTTTTTACTATAATGCCATTAAGGTTAAACCACAATCATTTAGCTGCAGAGGAAGCATTGCTCATTTTCTGTTCTTGAAAATGCAGTGGACCAGAGGCTGTCTGCACAACCTGGTTCCATTTTTTTTTTTTATGTGAACACATGATTGAAATGGCTAGTGAATCCTCTATTTTCAGGCTTTCCCCTTCCATCTACATGGAAAGTACAGAGAGGAAACCTCCAGCTGGACATCTGCTTACAAGAGATTACTGAAGTATACAGGAAATATAAAGTATTGAAAATATTTTTGTCATACAATTTTCTCCTGCATTTGAAGACTTAGACTCTAAAATCCAACGTTTATAATCACTAGGAATAGGTTTGCCTAATCCATTGTCTTGTCATCAAAGTACATGTGCATTTAAACCAATCTTCACTGTGTTCTTTTCAATGGTGTGTAAATTTATTGTATAGTTGTTGACTGTGCGTGTTCTTGATGCAGACTCTGACACATACGTGTCAGTGTTAATGAATGCTGCTGCCTCTATTGTGTGATACCCCCACTAACTACTCCTCTTTTCATTCATCTTGCTCTTCACCCTGTAAGGAGATTTGCATTATTTTCCAAGTATTTGGGGGACAAGATGATAGCTAAGCCAGGATGGAATATCCATGTTTGTGGCCCGTGGCTGATGTGGTCTAATCCAGCATAAGCTCTTCCATGGGAGGGGTGGGGAGAGGGGTCAGTAAAGAGGGCTGCTCTGTCTCTGACCATGCTTGTTGCAGCAGTCATGACCAGGGCAATTTGTGTGCTTGTTCAAGTCACAAAACCTTTTTCATGTTATTTCCAGCCTTATACGACTATGTAAACATACTGGAAGCTAAGTCATCCAACTCGCATGGAGCAGAGATATCATGGGAGCATGAACATGCAGACAATGTGTACAAAAGTTAATACTTGACACTGCTGCAAACAGAACAGTGCTGCATTATGTCTGTTAAAGCATTACCGGCTTTAACAGACATCACATAGAAGATCAGCTGAATATCGGATCAAACCCACTTATCTTTTTACCATGAAGATTAGAAACAACAATATGTTTCCAGCAATAGAAACACTATGACAAACTGAACAGTGGCTTGCTGGGAAGCTACTGCAGGTGAGGTTTTGGCTTTGAAAATCCAACCAAAAGAAATCCATCCTGCTTTTCAGAAGGTGGCAGTAATGGGTCTTTCATTGTTTGCCAACAACCCAAAGAGCATAAGAAGAAGAAAAAGAACATGACTGACGCTACAGGTGGTGCAGATACAGTATATGTCAGTGCCTGAAAACACAGTGAGTGACTTGGTGAAGGTAGGTTGATTGCAAGAGCTCATGTATTTATATATACTATTTTAAGATGTAGTAGAGATACATGTGTTGGTTTGCAAGGTTAGCAAAGTTAGAACATTGAAAGCTACTGTTGGATTGTGATAATAAACCGTCTTAAATACAATTCTACCATAGTGAGCATAAGTAGCATAGCTTTCTGTGGTTTACATTTGCATGGTAATTGCTAACCCTAACCCTTGACGAGACCTTGGAGACTGCACACATACATTGATTGTGTGTGTGCAGTTTAAGAGCATTGAGAAGTGTTTATTGACAAGGAAACCACCTGATGACTCCAGCCATGCCCTCACTACAGATTGACTGTAGGCATTTGATACCACTTTGCTGTATTTACTCTCTACATCTCAAAAAGCTTTTGATCCAGAGCATCTAGATGATCTGAGTCTGGTAGTTTGGTTAAAAACATGTATCACCAGCCAAGCAAAGGTTACCATAAGCTGATAAAACAGGCCACATGCCTCAATTAGATACGATGAATAAAAGAATCACCCATTCAAAAACAGTATGGAGAAGTGGGTCAAAAATATGGTTAGGGTAGGGATAGAGGATGATATCCGCCGCCGACTTAAATGAGATTAAGAAAGGGTTAAGACTAAGACATCATGTAGGCTAACATTCAGATTGGACTCCTGTGGAAGGAATGCTCACTCAACCTTTGGCACATACTGTCACTTAATGTATTAATAACATCTATTTAAACACAACCAGCCAATGTTAATCCACAAGCTAAAAGTGTACCGTGGTTATGTTGATTGGCTAATATCATTGGTCACTAATCTTTTATACTGATGGAAACAGTCCTCAACTGTCCTCAGTTCATCTGCGTTATAGCTGCAGAGACTGTGGGGATGGACGTACTTGTCAAACAAAGAAAACTTAATGAAGCCCAGAGATTAACAGGCCACCGGTGTTGGAAAAGTTTCTTCTGCTTCAGTTGTTCACACTCAAAGCTGTTTAGTTTTCAGTTGCGAGGGTTTATGTTTTGTAGGTTTCTATTCAGTGCAGTGTGCGGTGTGTGGGCCTGGTGCAGAAACAGTGGGTTTGTATATTCCCTTTATTAACGTGCATGCACTAATCTGCAAGGTTGAACATGTCCCGTTCTTGTCACCTGTATTTTGAGATGACATTGTATGTGCTCTCTGTGCTTAGGCAATTGCTGTTACCTAAGCTTATATTGCCTTAGTTTCACAGTTGATTGAGAAGAGGGTTTGGTGTGGTTTTATGCTGTGCTTATTTTAGTGAAGCTGGACAGATCTGCAGTCAATAATGCTCACTAAAACCCCAGCTGTTTTGTTTTAATCAGATCCAAGGGGTTTTGGCCTGGCTAAATAAGCTAGCCGCATGCTTGTTGGTTGACTAATGGTTGTGAGTCCTGTCCGTGTAAACACCTCCTGTAGTGTCAATGCATCAAGCTTTAGGACATGACATTAGGAAAGTGGTACATTTCTCAGCTGTGTAGATCTCCACGGAAGAGCAGTTTTAAACTAGCAGCAGCATTGTACATGCAAAGTTTAATACACCTGAGTCACTGAAGATAAATGTTATTGTAGATGTACTGTAGGACATGGACATGGATTAGGATATATAGTTAATATGAAAAAAAAAAAAATCCTTTATCATCCTAATCCTGATCTGCTGATCTGACTGTGACATATGGGCGACCTCAGTTGATAGGACATTTGTACATGAACCCCAGGATTGGTGGATGAAATGCCATTTCCGTTTGGCGGAGAAGAAACATAGACAAGACACTGGGATGTGAACCCTTTAATACAGCTGCCCATCCACAAGACTTTTCCCGAGGGTATTAATAAAGTATCAGTTATATTAATTATAATACAATATGTTTTTAAGAATGGGGGCAGCTATGTATACTCCATCAGTTTACTTGGACAATGTAAAATATTTTAAAGTATAGTATGATTGTTTTAAACATAGAGTTGATGTGTAATTTTATTTATTTCTGTTTAGGTTAGCCAAATATCCAGAATTAGCTGAAGTCCCGTGCTTTACTGCCTGTCTAGTGAATTATGACATTTATCCCAATGCTGGTACAGAAGTGGAATCCCAGGGATATTGCAGTGCACTGTTATCCATATTAAACAAGACGATCATTGTCTCATGCTGAATGAAAACACACAGATTAGATGACTTTCTCGATGACCTACATGGCTATGACATCATATTTCTGCTTATCCTAATAAGATGATCATTTCAACATTGTGGAAATGGGTTTTAAGTTGACTTTACCTGCCCTCTCTGTCTGGTTTCTTCTGAAAAGGCCGCTAATGCCACTGCCTGGAAGCCTGGTAGCAACATGTAAGGCAATGCTCTACCCACTGGTCAGTTGCTGCGCATCAGTTCAGTATACTACAGCAATATTACTACAGCATACAGCAGATATCTTTATTTGCACTGCATTTGTGTACGCCACACATGCACTTGCCCAGTTGAGAATATGGTGAAGGATGACTCATCTAACCAACCAGCACCTATTCACTGCAACCCGTACTATCCCTCTCTATGTAGAGAGTTAAATAGTGTGTTCTTATGATGGTCTGCATTGACATTCTTGGTCACCTGGGGAAGAGTTGTCCTTCTGTTTTTTATTATGTATTGCACAATTACAGAAGCATTGCATCTGGCCCCAATAATGAACTTTCTTTCAAAGTCACTTAGATCATTTCCTGTTGGCATCTCGACTCAAAATAGGGATTACCTGGGCTGCTCAGCACACCACAGATCATGATTGGGTATTAATTGTTCGTTTATACCGTGCAGTGCACCTGTGTTGAAGCATATTCATTTCTAATGTTCCTCCACTCATTTATTCAGGTTTTTTCCCTTTAATTTGTGTTTGTGTTTGTGTGTGGTGAGCAGTAATCCTCAGTAAAATCACTGTCCCATCTGGCCAGCGTATCAGTATGTGTATAAGGGGAATATTCCTTTAGGGGTCTTACCCTCCAGCAACCCACTTTTATCTTATGCTTATCCCACCACCTGAAATAAGCATTTTTTTAAAATTCAGCTCACCTTTAGCTTTTTCTTTTTTAGCTTAAGCTTTTTCTATAAATTAACTGGATCAATATCCTGAGGGCTCCATGTGTGCTCACGTGGTTATCTGATATTATTATTATTATTATTATTATTATTATTATTATTATTATGCATCCCTTGTGGCAAATAACCTGCTGGATTGTATACATGTTTGAATTATTTTGTACATTACATGAATTATATTTAACAGACATTTACATAACCCTCCCAGCATATGGCATGTAATCCATCTTGTCATACACAGCACATCAAAATGTACCCACTGCTGTGTTTTTTTTTTTTTTTTTTTTTAAGTGAGCTTGATCATGATGATGACGCATGCAGACTCTCTCATTTAAAAGCACTTAAAAGATGTGCTCCAAGGATTATTTCTGGGGTGGTGAAATCGCACACAACTGATTCTGCATGGTCAGGAAAGACTAAACAAAGCCCCTTACAAGCTCCTTTAGAATGAATACACAAATGAAATGAAGTCTGCAAATGTCTTAATGAATGTTAAAGTTACCCATAAAAAGTAGAATTAAAAGTTTATAGTATTTTGAGTGAAGTGTACTTAAGTATCACAAGAACATGCAAGAGATGCTTCATTTAGAAACTAAAAAGAGATTTCATTAGAAACAATGCAATTAACAAATTAAAAGCAATAATTTTTTTTTTTTTACCATGTAATAATTAGTTAAACAATTTAAAAGACATAACAATCAAAGCATAACTGATCTTCTAACATTAATTTTTATGATTGACTATTATTATGGTAATTTATCATTATTTATATAGATATTTTTGAATTATCTACTCAGCAGAATATACGTCTGTTTCTGTTCCACTTTACAGGTTTATTAATTAGATGTTTGGGTAAAACATATTATAACGCACTATTCTCTGGTTTTGTGATTCTCTAATGTGGGAACTGGCTCCTTCTGTCACGTCAGCCCGAGCTGAAATATCTAATAATAATATCATCACATAAAGTCTGGAAAGATATTATGGATGCTTTTTTATTTATTTAGAAAACAGTATGGTGATGATAACGGCTAATAAAGAAAATAATCATTGCAGCCCTACCTTGCTTTGCCACATGACTCCTGTGCTTTCTGCTTTCTCTCATTTTAACCCCATCTCTCCTTGTTCCCACCTCTCCCTCCATCCTTTTCTTTGTCGCCTGCCTTCATTTAGGTGTGCAGATAGTGGATTTCCCACTCACGGTGCTATTTTTGTAGACGATGTATGTACACTGGCAGATGGGCCGACTCGTCGGAATGTTTTACTGTTGCCAGGAGATTTGGAGACCTCCTGTCAGCTGTTAATACAAGCAGATTGATGACAAAAAGAAAAACAAAGTTCGACACACAAACGGCTCGTTCTTTTAATTTTGTACCATATTTTATTGTGATCAAAAATCTACTCGATGGGCTGGTTCACATGTGCAGCAAAGTTAATAAACTGTTCTCAGAGCTGTTCTTCTTTTTCCCTTTTAAAAATGTCATTAGCTAAAGTCAACAGATTTGAATACTGTGTCACACCTTCTGCCGCCTCTCAGCTGAACTCCGACAAAAATGTAAAATTGAAGAAATTAAGTCTTATTTGCAGTAATTAAAATATTTCTGCACTTTGTTTCTGCAACCGTGAGTGATATGTGGTGACTAACTGGATAAACTGTATGTCTCTCAACAGCTTCCTTATGGTCCTGGTGTGTTTAATCTTCAGTGTCTTGTCAACTATAGAGCAATATGCAGAGTTTGCCACTGGAACGCTCTTCTGGATGGTGAGTAGTTCCATTCATTAATACACATTATTATTATTAGTAGTATATTAAACTTTTTACAACTTAAATAGAACTGGACTACATCAAAACACAAACTTAATTCATGTGGGCTGCGACTGCCACTGGAAACTACAAAGCTAAATTAACCACTTGAAGACAGTTATATACCTTTCATTAAACTAAACAGTTTTTTGTTGTTGATGTCTTTTTTTAAAAGAAATAATTAAAGAAGCACTAAGAGATGTAAAACTATTATATTTCACTGTAGTACTCTCCTGTGTCCACATGATGGAGACAGAAGATCTTGTCTGGGAAAGAGCCTACCCGCCATCTTACACCTCAGCCCAAATATATTACAAATCTCAAAAGACTAATCACTTTTAGTTATTGCAAATGCTGTGATAAAACACTTGCTAGCTTGTTTTACATTTACCCTTTTACATTGCAAGTCCTTTACAATAATTTAAGTGAATGTACATTAGTAGCATGGGAATGTTTAGGACCCATTGTCAGGAGCCTGTTGTGATGACACCAGTTTTGCTGAATCTCTTAGCTCCCCACCGACTGTACTTGCTGCTAAATTGACTTTTTTGTGGCTTATTAGGCTATTAAGGCTGCTAAGTGATGCCATAAATCCAGGGCTTGCAACAGGTAGAGAAAATTATGGCTGCTGTTTGGAAACGCTACAAAGAGCTTGCATCATCTGTCTCTCGCCAGCACACTGTGAATATAAATACGCATGTAGCTACCACACACTTGCACACAGTTTACTTACACAAAGGCAGCACTTACGCAGACATGGACACACACACACACACACACACACGTACCACCTCCTGAGTCTTGGGGGCAGTCAGAGGACAAAGTGGACACTGTGTTCTGTAAACTTTTGGCCAGTGCCCTTTGAAGCCGTACTATCACGGTTATTCATTTATTTATACTCAGGAAGAGCCAGATACTCTCTATCATTATCGCAGATTCTCTTTTTCTCTCTGTTTTCTTTTTCTATCTCTCTCTCCCTCCTCCATTCACTCTTGCAATCAGGCCCAAAAAGAGAAATTAAAAATTCTACATTACTGATGGCCTTTTCTCTCAAATTGTTGAGCCTTGTTTATTTGTACACCTGCCTGTGTGTTTTTGTGTGTGTGTGCGTGCATGTGTGTATATACAATGCTTAGTTTTAGTTCAGTAGTAGCTGTGAGATAAGAATCTCTTATGTGTAAAGTGTGTGTGTGTTTCATTGGGTGGAGCTGTGTATACATGATGGAGTTTACTGGTGTGAGTAGCTATAGTTTGGAAGTTCGGGGATAGCTGATATCTGTGAATCACGAGTGGCTTGTTTTGGATGGCATAGGGGACATTAGTCCTTGAGGATATTTGGCCTTGACGGCGACTGCCAAAGTAAAGCCATGCTGGGCAGGAGGCGCACACACACACACACACACACACACACACACACACACACAGAGTTATACACATTCATCACGTGGATCTCTTCTTTGTTCTCTCTTCTGTCCATGTCTTCCTCTTTGCCTTTTATTGTGGCCTATATTTGTCGTTATGAAACTACAATAACTGAGAATGCTACAAAATGTTGTAATCAAGCAGACATATTTTAAAATCTCTGTGTGATTACAAAGCTGAGCATCGCTCTAAAAACTTCAACTTTAAAAGTATTTCTGCACTGCCACCAAGGCTGCACAATAAGCAACATCTCTACACTACGATATGGTTTGGAGCATATCTCTAGTGAAACAAAATTAATTCAACAACAGTTACATAACGTCCATTCTCCATGGGATTTCCCCTATTGACGATACTTCTAAAACCCCATTTTTGTTTGCATTTGAAAATGTATTTGTTATGAAAAGGACATAATTTTTGTTTTTCTAGAAGTCTTAAAATGCATGGGCAGTATATTGGGTTTAAGCTTTGTACAAAGAAACTAGCAGCTGGAAAGTGTAGTGGTAAGATCGATGTTGGAGGCTGGCCTACCTCCAGTAGGGGTCCTTAGGCAAGACCTTCTTATCTTGCCTTTGCCGTGTACCTTGTACCTCACTTGTAAGTCGTTTTGGATCAAAGTGCCAAATGACTAATTGTGAATTGTAAACTAAAAGTAGACCGAAATTAACAAGGAAACTGGAATACATGTCAAAGAATTCACCTACGCTGTGCTTCTAATGGACATAAGCATAGTCAACCAAAGTACAGGTAAAAAGAGTAAATCATGCTTTACTTTAAATAGTACAGAATACAGTAATTTAAAATTACTTGTACTTCTTCATTCACAGTTCATTAGACGGCCGGTACGATGTAAGCTGAATATCTATTAAATCACAAATCGGGAATCCCAAAACAGCTGCAATTAAAGGAACAAGGGCATGTGAAGAGTGGAGAAAAGATGTCTTTCAATATGTACTTCAACACCCATTTTACTATGAAAATATAAAAATCAAATTAAAAGATTCAGGGAAAAAAAAGTTTGATGATTAATTTAGCCATAATTTTAAAAGCCCAGGTGAAACATGTGAACACGAACTCTGTTGACTGATTTCTTTACAGTGAACCAAAGTTATTTTGAACAATGATGTTCTGGCTTTGAAAATCCACGAGAATTGGATCATGTTCAAAACACATCCTGACGAACGAGACCCTCCAGCAGCAAATATTTACAAATTAAATGTAGAATTAAATTATTTGAGAGTAGATTAATGAGATGTAAGAATTTTTGTCGTGTGATATTAATTAACTTCAGTGATTTTTTTTTTTGTTTTTCATTTTTTGGATTTCGCATCACTCATGAGCTTCCAAAGCTAAGGGGAATCTAAAAATAATGAGTGCCTTTACATGTGTGTGTGCCTTCACCTCCCTAGTTGTGGGACATGCAGATAAAGCAATCTAATCACATTCTCATCTGATCCCGTAATTCTCACGCATCCTCTCCGAATGAGCTTCGTCGTTGTCGTCGGCTTGAAGAGATTATCGCTGCACCAACAGACAGCTGTTTTCAGTAAACATATAGTTGCCAGTTTCAGATACACATACAAAAACGCCCCAACATCTGGGTGACCCATTTTATGGGATTATTATGACTAATCCCTTCAAATTCCCCAAATTCATGTGTACCTTTGACTTTCAAACGTTACCTAGTTGTCATAATTGCTAAGCTCGGCGAATTGGGGTCCTGTGAGCATTTTATGCTGGTGTTGCTGTTTTGGTTTGACTGTGTGGTAAAAGACATATATCCAAAAATAACATTATAATCCTGCAGCTAAATTTTGAGTGTTGAATAGAAAGTTTCACCTTGTTTCTCACTAATAGTTGAAACTTTGTACAGGCCAGAATTCAATTAACTTAGAACTGTCCATGGATTTTAAATTACATAGACACAGGGACATGAAACATAGCGTGTTACTTTTCTAAACAAACATAAAGCCCAGTGCTAGCTCATCCAGTTAATCTGAAATGAATGTTACAGGGACCTCTGGATCACTGCCCACATCTCACATTTGTTCTGTGATCCAAATATGAATGAATAAAGTGAAACCAAATGGCAGTTTAGTTTAATTATCAGGCTATATTATAGAGATTTATTGAACCATATCTGCCTGCCTCAGTCTTTCATTCCCTCTCTCTTTCCTTCCCTCACTTTGTCTTTAAGTCATTGACACACAATCAACAATTCATTAGGCTGAGTAAGGAGTACAGGAATCCCAGGCCAGACGACTCAAGCGCAAAATCCTAAGCTGTAAACATGGTTAATTAATCAACAGGAGCAAACTAAACATTGAGAAAGCTCTAAGTAGGATCAGTCCATCTGCTTTATCTCTATGCTAAACCTTAAGTGGGCTTTAGCTTAATAAATAAAACTGTTCTCATCACTTCTCATGCTAAAGTATCATAAAAAGCACACGTCTTTGCATTTTCTCTTTGTGCTGATACTTTTACGAGTCTTATGTGATTGACAGGTTATTGTTTTGGGGCTCTCTGGTGCTGTGTTATTGCAGCAGGGATTATGGTGTAAAGTTTCATAGAAGGGGGTGGTCAGGTAGCAGCAAGTTCAAGCTAAGAGCGAGATGGCCACCCACATGGCCTTAGGTTTTAACTGACAGTATGGTGGTTAAATATTATGAATACACAGTGGCCAAGATGATGATCTCCCTCAGACAAGCTTAATGATTCCATAGAGATACGTGTCTGTGTGTGTGTGTGTGTGTGTGTGTGTGTGTGTGAGTGAGAGAGAGTACATCCTACAAAAACAAATGCACAATGGCACATACTATATTGGAACATAATAAAAGCAGTAACCTCACCGTGGTTGCAGCTCAAAGTCACACCTTTTGCTATTTTTAAGCTGCACTGCAGAAAGCTTTAGTTTTGTATTAATGTCTCTCTATCCATTGTTTAGCCTTCTTATCTGTTAGTGTGATGGCATTTCATCTTGTGGCTTCAATCATTTAGACATTGACCCTGTGTCAATATAAGCTGTCATCAGCCGTGTTATCAAGCTCCATCTTTCTTCGCGGGTGGTTGGGTGGTCCCGGTACTACGGGACCACCTCTGTGTCTCTTTCTTTATCTCACACACCTGTCATTACGCACTCATATCATGCTGTAAATCTTGGTGATTGATTATAATGGGTTTACTGCTTTTAGATTAGTGTTAATGCACAACACTGTGATATCAAGGCTTTTAGAAATGATACCTTATCTACTTCCACATTCTCTCGTCCTGTTTAAGTAACCATTGCTCTGTGTTTGCATTGTTCTCCACAGGAGATTGTGCTGGTGCTGTTCTTTGGCACAGAGTATGTGGTCCGGCTGTGGTCGGCAGGCTGCCGCAGCAAATATGCCGGCATCAAAGGACGCCTACGCTTTATCAGGAAGCCTATATCAATCATAGGTGCGCCTGGCATTTTGTTTAGTTTCCATTTAATGCAGCAGATGTCGTGAATTTTTCATGTAGATCAACAATTTATATCATTCAAGCAATAGAAGCTTTAACTTAGCACAAAGTTTCAATAAAACTTAACTGACTTCAACCTTGATTAGTTGTTTCCTTCTCACAGATTTGATAGTGGTCATCGCCTCAATCATTGTGCTTGGTGTAGGATCCAATGGCCAAGTGTTTGCCACTTCTGCAATCAGGTAGATCAAGAATTTTTCAATCTGCATTTAATAATTACTCACACAGTAGCCGGACACAGATGAGACGATATTGACAAGCATGATGGATGAGATTGTGTTGTGTATTGCAGGGGCATCCGTTTCCTCCAAATCCTACGCATGCTACATGTGGATCGACAGGGCGGAACTTGGCGTCTCCTGGGATCTGTAGTCTTCATTCATCGACAGGTGGGTGGAAAATGATCTGTGTCATGAATCACAAAATCACAATGCCCTAATCCTTACAAACATCTATATACAATATATACAAAAACACTCGCCTACTGAGTTTCACCAAGTAAATAGTTAAGAGTCTGGTTAATAGGTTCCAGATATCTCACACAGTGAGGTCATCTCACTATTATAATCCACAGTGATAATGCAAGGATTCACTCGGCTCAAATCGTAAAAGAGTGCTTCAGGGAGCATGACACATCATTTTCACACATGGATTGGCCACCACAGAGTCCAGACCTTAAGCTCATTAAGAATCTTGGGCATGGGGGGGGCAAGAAAACATTTCACAGCAATTTGATCCCATCACCAATAAAAGAACTCAAGTAGTCAAACCAAAATGTGGTCCAAGAAATATTACAGTAGGTTACTACTGTTTTATTTGATCATTTGGAAAATGTAATTTATCCTTGTGTAGCATTAATTGGCTTCAGTTTAATCTTTATGTGCTTGGTGCCTACAAGTTGCTTTAATCCTAACATACTTATTACAACAAAGCTGGTACATGCACACATGTGCTCAAATAAGCCACAGCAGACCTGGCTTTATAAGGAGAAAAAGAGAGGTAGTCAAGGTTTTTTTTCCTCTCTATTGTATCTGGGTACACTAGTTTCAGTAGTTTCTCAGGCCGATGCTCAATGAAGTCAGAGGATGAAATGTTCTTTTCTTAATCCCTGAAGTAGATTGTGTCAGGAAAATAAATGTTAAGATGAATCCAACAAGAGCTTAATGTGATTTGTTGCCACCTCCCTGTTGTCAGATGACCATTTTATCAAATGTTCTGCTCTGTTTAGTGGAAATATATTGTGTTTAGCTGTGTCAATAAGCTGATGGAATGGAGTAGGCTAAGCTTGTTAGGATGTGTGCTCAGACTTCAATTAGATTTCAATGTGCATTCACATTTGGGCTTGCTTATCATGTTATTGGAGGTCAGCAACTAAAACTATGAGCCCATTTCGAATGGCTCTTGTGTTGGCAAACAAGTCATATTTTTTTAATACATATCTTCATATCCTATCATACTGTACCACATTTTCATAGTGTTGTTTTTGATGTGTCTTTCAGGAGCTGATTACTACCCTGTACATAGGTTTCCTAGGCCTGATCTTTTCCTCCTACTTTGTCTACTTGGCCGAGAAGGATGCTGTAGATGAGGAAGGCAAGACAGGGTTCTCCAGCTACGCTGATGCCCTATGGTGGGGTGTGGTAAGTCAACTTAACTAAGACAATAAAGGAAATACTTGGTGTAGTAGTCAAAATATGTCCTCATTGCTGCTTTGCGTTGTTGCAATATAATTTCTGAAATTATTGTTTTGCACTTCATACATACCTTTTATTCTTATTTGAATTTCCCTGAACAATAGCTTGCATACAGGAGAGGCTGCATCACATGCAACATAAAAAAAATCTTTCTGAAGATTTGTAACAATTTATCTGTACAATACACTCAAGTAGAGTCTTAACTGGAAAAATGCAGATGGCTGGCCACCCATAGTTAGGCCACTTATTAACTGCCTTGTGTTTCTTTTCTCCTCATTGGTTCTTCATGTAGCATGCATGTGTCGCTACAACACTTGACACAGAGGAGGGTGTGTTGATGTTTTTCGTGCGTAGACGTGGTTTTGCCCATTTCCCTCTGTGCAGAGGCTCAGGTTTCCAGAGCAGTTAATTAAACATTTGAATTGAAAGTGCAACGTAATGAGAAACCTATGGCAGCCTTGTGCAGGGGATCAGCGTGCCACAAAGAGACGGTAATAAACTATTCACCTCTGGGCTCTTAGGCTCAAAGAACTTTTAGAGCACCAATATAAAGTGTCAGTTCCCTTAATTAAAACTTTAATTGTGGGATTACTACCTTTTATGTAACGAGGGTTAGAAGGGTCACAGTAGTCCTCACCACTCTATGAAGAGCTGAAAAAAAATCTGTTATTAGCGTTGCTCTGTTCACAATGTCAAGAAAAGAATCGCGCCTGGGGATTTGCACCTTTTTGTTTTTCTGAGAATGTAAACTTGAGAGTCATGATATGCTACTACAATAGGTTTGGTCGGGATTGTCAGTGTTTGTGTGTGCGCTTATTGAAATTAGATTGTGCTGATTGGAGAACGCTAAGCTCTCCCAGTGTGTGTCGATCCTTCTCTTGGCCCAGTTTCAACAGTTTGGTGTGCAGGTGCAGGGCACAGCTGGAGGACAGGCCAATGCCGTGATTCATATCCACCTCTCTCTCTCTCCTACCCTCGCATTCTCTACTTTTCTTCTTCATTTGCCAATTGTTGATGGTTGTTTGATATTAAAAACCTCTCTAACTTCAATTAGGACACAGTGTGACAGGTAAAATCTGGAAAATGAAAGCTGTTGGCTTCAATCTAATGGCTTCTTATGTAGAAATAGAATTGCATGTTATTACATATACAGTACACAGAGCATGCTGATCAGCATTCATGTCTGTATGCATACAAACATACACAAACACATTCAGACAAGGTTTGTGACCTTTTGTGGAGACGTGAAGAGGTTTCTGCCACACACCCTACATTATGAATGAGAGGGGTGTTTTTTGAGTAGACCATTCCACTCTGATGGTCAGGAGGACATTGTTTAGTCATCGGATTTGTGGATGAGGGATTATATCCCCCACCACTCAACCCGCCCTCCAGTATACACCCACCCAGCCTTCCCGCTCCTGCTCCTTCTTTTTCACTCCCAAAGCCCTTTTAAGTATCTCACCTTACATCAGCCGCTTTGTGTTAGTGCACAGCGGCGGCTCAGGCGGCGATACTCCATAGACACCCACAGTAAGCCAAGTGTGTTCTGAATGTGTCAGAATTGGCTCGGCTTTCAGAGTGGGTGTACATGCAAATGCAAGAGGTATTTGTTTTCCCTCCTCACCCGGCAAATTCCTACACTGACTGAGGATTAATGGTTGGGAATCTTATTCCTTTTGAGGCGCATGAGCCTCAAATGCTCCGGCCGTCACTGACAGTTGTGTGGAGTGGAGCAGTGAAGCACAACCAGAATGGCTGATGAACCTTTTTTGATCATCTAACTCCCTTTATAGACTGCTTTAGCAGCTCTGAGAACACTGCATTCACTGACATGTATTTACCACCAGCGGTCTGTCCACATAATAGCTTTATTTGATGTAAAATCTTAATGTTTAACAAAACATATTTATATTCACATTTCATCCACTCTCTGTCTCTAGGTGACAGTCACCACCATTGGCTATGGAGACAAAATTCCTCAGACGTGGATAGGCAAGGCCATTGCCTCCTGTTTCAGTGTCTTCGCCATCTCCTTCTTCGCTTTGCCTGCTGTAAATATAATTTTAATCAGGATGCTCTGATTTCATGAAATAAATGCAGACTTTATTCTAGATTTCTTAGCTATTGTGTTAATTTTAGTCCTAACTTTACTACAACTTATAGTAAACAAATTTTCTCTCAATTTAGAATAATTATTGATCTTATGTAATGATAAAATTAATTATGTATTTCTTTATTTTGCACACTTCATGTTGAACCTTTTAATATCTTTTCTTGCCTTATACTATATGTTACAGTCATATTCTTTACGATTAGGGTATCCTGGGCTCAGGGTTTGCTCTGAAGGTCCAACAGAAGCAGAGGCAGAAGCACTTTAACAGACAGATCCCTGCTGCAGCCTCACTCATCCAGGTAAATTGAATGGAAGCAATTAGACATGGGATGTGTATTACTATATTTATATTTAGAAAATCCTATACACAATATGTTGAAATTAAATTCAAAGGTCCTATTAGAAATTAAATATTCGCATAATTCGTGAGAAAAAAAATTGAAAACCAAGTCGAGCACAATCCATCAATGATTGAACAAAATAAAATAAGGACACAAAATCTTCTTCTTCATCTGTTGTTATTGTTAATAATGAACCATGAAGAAAGGTGAACTGCATACCACTTGCCAAGAGTGAAATAGTAGATGAACATGTGGCTATGTTCTAGCAGAAAACTAAAGGATTACAGGATCCACTGACACAACCACAGTTTAAATGCGTGTGACTTGAAGGCACCTGAATGTTTACAGGAAACCATGCAAATAAACACTCCATGAATTCTGGAAACTTCTTTTTTTTTGCTGTTGATTATACCATGAACAGTATAGCCTACATAAGACATTAAAAAAGTATATATGTAGCAAGTATTATTGAATATTATGAAATTAAATTTCTACAGCACATTAATATGTAAACCATTAGTCAAACCTAGAATTTGTGGCTAATGCTGATGCATCATTGTTGTTATCCTGCGGTTCTGTGGTCAATGCACTGATAAAAACTAATTTCATGTTTTAACTTGTCGTCCTCAGACACTATGGAGGTGCTATGCAGCAGAGAAACCAGGCGGCTGTGCTGCCACCTGGAAAATGTATGTCCTTATGCCACAGCCTGTCACCATAGTGGAAGCCGACAATTCCAGCCCTAACGTCAGGAAACTGAACATACCGGTTAGTAATCAGTTCGATGCAGAGCCATTCACTCTTTGATATGTGATTGATTTAGTTTTTTGAGAAGATTTTTTATTTCCTTTTGAAACAACACCTTTAAATATTAACTATGCATTTGATGTGATGTGATGCTGATGTTGATGTTCTTGATCGTTCAAATCCAACAGAGCGTCCTCTTCACAAACTCTGTGTCTCTTTACTGTGATCCGTTCAATAAGGTGAACCCCCGAGTTAGAACAAATGACACCATTCACTCTTTGATCTTCACCAAATGACTTTACCTCATGATGTTGTTGATGTTGATGTTTATCACTGATTCTGTGCGTCTCTTCTTGAAATGACAATGCACAGTCACTGTGTGGTATTTACACATGTCACACTGAGTTGTCTCCTTGTGCAATTCACCTTTTAAAACAATATTTGCTATGTTGTGCCATACAGCATGAAAAGGACAAGTTAAGTTCCCACAAGCACACACACGTGTGGAAGGGACACACAACACACACAAATACTAGTGCATGAACACACGCAACTCCCCTTCCCCCTAGGCCTGACTCCACCAGGATGACTTGAGGCCTTTGTCTCTGCTGGACAAAGACTCAGTCAGTTGAGATGATGTCACCGCAGCCTTTCTCATGGGAGTAAACCTTTGTCTAGTAGAACAACAACAAAAAAATCTTTGTGTAGCATTGAACCCACATGTATTGGGGAGAATGAAGGCTGCTTCCGCTCTTTTCTGTTTCAGCATTTGACTTTCTCCACTGGTTTTGCTCTCTCTCTCTCTCTCCCCCTCTCTCTTTCTCTCCCTCTCCTGTCTTTCAAGATCCCCCTCCTGTTTCTTCTCTGCTTAACAGACTTTATTTAACTCTTTTTTTGCTCTTTCTCCTCTCGTTATGCATAGTTTCCTCTGCCCCTCTCTGCCTTGTGTCGTTCTTTCTCATTCATGTTCACGTTTTCTCTCTCCCCACGTTATTGTTGACTTTATCAACCTTTCTTTATCTTCCTCTGTCTTAAACACAGTGTGTTACAGTTTCTTTTGCCCTCCTGTCTTTCCCTCTTTTCTCCTTTTTTTTCTATTAGTCTTACAACTCCCACCACCACCTCCCTCTCTCCCTCTCCGTACTAATGAGTCATTAAAACCTTGGTTACTTGGACAGAACTGCTGGCTACTTGTCAATACCCAAGTCTGATCCACTCAGTCCAAATAATTGAGTGTCTATAAAACCCATGTCCATGATGTTGGTCTAAGGATTGGACTGGAGGCACCAGAAACTCACTGACTCACATAACACATACTGCTGCTAAGAGCTCACTTAGAAAAGATGAAACGGGTACAGCTTATGTTAGCAGCAAGCACAGAATTCTGTAAGATCATCATGCATAACAACAGCGCGAACTACACATGTGCTAAATGAAAATAACGTGATTTAGTATGTGAGTGTTTTTTACAGTAGCATGGCTTTTTAGCACTTGGATGGAATGGCTGGATACGATGAAATGTGAAAGATGAAAAGGTGGTTATTGTTACAACAGTCACGTATCAATATTTCTGTTGACAAATGGAGACAAAGAAATACAGTCAAAACTTTAGTTGATGCAAATAAGAATGAATTATTTTCTTAAGACAAATGTTTTCTCTCTCAACTCACGCTTCCAAGAAAAAAACAAAAACGTAATTGTAGTAGAGGAGTTGCAAGCATTGGTCTTCTGTGCATTTCCTTTCTTGAAAGTATAGATTAGAGAATCTGTGGTGGTTCCTGAATTGATCCTGAACGTGGACCACCAGGGCATCCCAAACTAGTTTCTCTATTTGAATCATTATTTAAGATGTTTAGTGATCCCATTCACCTTTATTGCACCACAGTTGATGATTGAGGGGCAAACACTGAATCTAGATTTAATCCTGCTGGTCTGGGAGACCAGAAACCGACAACCTTCCAGTCACAAGCTTGCTTCTCTAACAACCACTGCCCCATTTTGTCATCTTTATTACATAATGTGTCTCTAACATGAAAAGCACTACAGCATACTGTAACAAGGCACTAAAACAGAAAAATACTCAATAAATTATGTAGCAGTGTAATAGTAACTAATGAACCATGCTTTGCACCTAATACTGTATCTTCTGTTAGACAGGGTAGAGGTCATTGTTTATGCCCAGGTAACCTGCAACTGTAATCCTGTGGATGCTCTGTGGCTCATGTTGCTTACTCTCTCAACACCTCTGATGTCCAATCTATGGCCTCTATGCTTACAGGTCTCAAGTTGCATTGTTCTGCTGGGCTGCTAAATGATGCTTGGCCAAATAGGATGAAGTCCTGCTATGCTAATTTAATTTTATTAAATTAAATTTATTTATTATTATTAAATTATTATTTATGTATTAATTAATTTATAATTTAAGAATGACTGTAATTACAAGTTTAGTGTTATAATTGCATTCATTAACGGGGTTGATGTTTCCATGTTTGTCAGAAAAAAGGCACCAAGAGAAGGCTGAAGTCCAGAGGTAATGGCTCTATGGGCGTGACATCAGAGAGGGCTGTATCGATACCCCAGATCACCTATGAACACATTGAAGACTCAGAGAAGAAAGATACCTCATTTTACCTGGAAGAGCCAAGGGGGCCGAGTGAAGGTAACACACTGGAAAAAGCGCAACTCAGAGGTTGCATCAATGCACATTTAACAGCTCAATAAGTCAAAAACACATAAAAGAACTAAGACGGGTTTTACTACTTTTTGATCATCGTGACTTCACTTTCGACATCTTTATATCAGAATTTTTATTCAAGACCCGACACCTCAACAGACCACGTACTGCAAAGGTGTTGCTGCATTGCACTGAATATTGCATAGCTGCAGTAT
Source organism: Anabas testudineus (assembly GCF_900324465.2). Lineage (NCBI taxonomy): Eukaryota > Metazoa > Chordata > Actinopteri > Anabantiformes > Anabantidae > Anabas > Anabas testudineus. The sequence goes on from NC_046615.1 coordinate 18,261,348, forward strand.
CTTTGCCATTTTAATACATAACAAGGCCGGCTGGCACTGAAGCCCACGTCATGTGGAGGACATCTGAATACTGCAGTAATGAAACCGATTTTTTTTTTTTCATCAGCTTCTCTGAATAGAATTTTATTTGATGAAATAATGTGTGTCCAGGGTTGTGAAATGATGTCATGCTGCCTTAAAGGCCTTGAAAATCCATTATTTCAGTAAAAGTTTGATGCGTTTTTGTAGTCACGGCATTTAAATGGCCAAAACATCTCCGTGCTAAATTACATTTTTATGGCACAATGATTAGAAATATGAGCTGTCAGCTTGTCCTTTGGTATTGGCAACGGTTTATCTTCCTGATTTCAAACGGCTGTGAGAAAACATTGTAGATAAACATAATAAAGTTAATACACTTATTCTTACACCTTACTTGCATACAGAAACTCGCGTATCTGAATACAGCATTAGAGCTGCTGGCATCAGTCTAGACTTGTAGTGATGTTTAATATTCTTTCATTATCATATTGTCATATTTGCTTCAACTTGAAGAGCACTGTATTTAAAGAATAGACAACATATCTACCTATTTTGTACAGCTAATAATTTGCCGTTTGGTTGCCCAGGTTCACATGAAGACTATTAGACATTATTGGAGGAGCTGTTGTGGGCTGGTTTCACACCTATACTGATCCCCACAGAGCCAAGATGGCTGCCAGGTGTCTCTAGTAAACCAGATGGAAGCTATTACAGTCCCAGTGGTGATTAGAGGTCATGGTTACAAGCCCTTTACGGCTTCACTTGTCCCTTTTGCTGCCACAGACGCTCACGCTGGGCTTCAGTAGAAAAAACCTGGGCAAAGTTACAAGTGGAAATTTCGTGTTACAACACTTGCAGTTTACCAATATTGCTGCAGCCATTCCAAAGCCGAGCTAGATTCTTTTTGTCGTGCTTTCCGATGATTCAGTATCAATATAATTTTATGATATGGCCGATGCTGATAAAGGATTGTTTCCTGCACTTGTGTGTGTAACAATAGAAAGTGATTTTTATGCAGCTCTACACAAACAACATATGATTGATGGTTGGTTAAAGAGGGGTGTTGTTTTGACTTACTGTGTTAAAAGCTAACTCCGCCAAATGAATTGACCCAGACTCCAGGTTAATAAATGCACTTTATGAGTTTTTCCTGTCAAAGAGTGCGGTCATAAAAGGAGCCAGAGTGACATAAACTGGACATAAAGGCAAGCTATCGCCAGAAAAGCAACCACTTGTGAGAAAAATGGTTGTTTAGTTTCCTGCTTAATTTAGTACATGTTAGATAATGGAGGAGAACATGTGTCATGTGGTTTCCCACATGACACATGTTCTCAGAGTGTGGAAAGTCTGTGTGAGAACAAGCAACATAATAAGCTGTCAACAGGAAAATCATATGTTATATATGTAGTATTTATGAGTGTATAAATTTGGTTTCTATATTTGCAAAAGGTCAGGCAGGTTGAGTCTACAGAGTAGAAAAAAAAGATATTGGGCAAACTGAGGCATAAAACCATGTAAAGATCCAATGTCTGCAGCCTGCTGTTAGTAATGATAATGTGTGGACCTGAAACAGCGTGGGGCTGTATGATCTTCGCTTCAGATCCAGTCGTAAAACAAGCATCCCCAATGTAAACTGTCTGCACCAGTGCTGTTGCTGCTTTAGTCATTACTGTAACCACTACTATTTCAACTTGGTGCTGGGTTCTTGGAAATGTTTGAGCATATTCACAGAGAGACCTGCATGTTTTTGTAACAGTTAATTTCTATTAAGGCAGCTCAATAACCCTAGATCTGTCTGTAAGATCTGTTCTGTGCAATGAACTGATGCGTTGCAAGAGTCACGTAAGCACAACCGAGTAGATAATGTTATCTGTGCTTTCCTTTTGTCCTGTACTGTGTTGGATGGTTTTTTTTACTGTTGTATCTGGGTCAATTTAACATAAAATCAATCAAATTCTAACAAATGAGGAAGTGGTTATAATGCAAAGCAGGAAGTGATAGAGATTGTTGATTACATTAGTTGGAAGAATGTGTCATTTGTGGCACACACACACACACACACTGCAACCCCAACAATAATATTTTTGTCTTACTTTGCAGGAATCGGCAGGACGTTCAGACAAACAGGTGAGCCCCCCCCTACAAATGAGGAACTCTCAGTGTTATTCCAGGAACTGAACCTACAATATTTTCAAGTCTCCATTCTGTAAACTTGGATTTTAAGACATGTATTGTCGTTCCACTGTCGAGCCAGCAGCCTCTTCCACTGTTTAAGAACTTCTCTTCCCCTGTCTGTTAAGTTAATCATTAGCTAGCCTGCCTTTTTGTGGTCCAGACAGTATTTTAATTAGACTTGCCGGCTGGCTGGGCCTTTGTCCCCAACTGGACCAAACCAGAGCCAAGCAGAGAAAATCAGACACTTGTTCTGCACTGATCTGGCCTGGTTTTCTTTACTGGGTGCCCTGCCAACACCATGGGTGAGGAGCAGGGTTGGCCTGGCTAGGAATGGACAGAGGCCTATGGTGACTATCAGGATCTAGCTGGGACACTAAAGATAGGGGGGGAGGGTGTGTGTGGAGTTGATAAGCTGCTATTGTGGAGCTCCAGTGGCCAGAAATAAACTCGTCATTGTTTGATTTAGTCAATGTCCGACTTATCGCTCTACTTATCTGTCTGACCCACCTCCCTGTCTGGATGACTCTCTCTCTCTCTTCATATCTCTCTCTCTCTCTCTCTCTACACCTCACTGTCTTTTTGTTTTTTCCTTTACACTTTTCCTTTCTCTCCCCCTCTCCTGCCCTTGGCTCGTACTCCAACCAAACACTTTTGCACTGATGGGCCAGATAAACTATGTATTGTCAGTAAACTCTTGTCCTGTTTGTCTAGCTGATAAGCCAGTTCATATCTCCTTCAGTGAGCTGAAGTTGGGGCAAAAGGTAACTCTGGTGAGGTGGGGGTCACCCCTCTTTCTCTCACTTTCTATTTCTCTCCTCTACACTGTTTCTCACTCAATCACTGTCTCTGCTTCCGGATTGGACAATGTTAAACAAACTTCATGATGGAATACAAGTGGGGTTGAATGGCTTTTACTTGAATTGCAATAGTCATTCTGTTCTTGGACACAGATTTGCCTCTCCATTCTTTATCACAATGGAGGCCTGGTGATTTGGAGAGACATGTCAAAGTCTGCTGACAGTCTGACTGCAGGTCAAGACCTCTCCACACATGTTGTTCTTTGCTGTTGTTTTTAGCTGTGCCAGCAGCCACTGGAGTACTGCAATTTCTGCTTCTGGTTATGTTGTTTCCTTATATAGATTTATACATGTTTTTAAACTCAAATACCTCTTCCCAGCTGATGTAAGATAATTGCACCATAAAATTAGTCATAGGAGTCACCAAACCACGAACAAACCCAGTGATGTAAACTTTTCCCCTTCTTCTTTTTTCTGCTTTCTTTCTTTTCTCCTTTTCTCTTTTGCATGGCATCAGGCCTTCCACAACATTCTTGGTCGTCTTTCACTCTGAGCTGCCCTGGCTCTCCAGGTATCTTTCTGTTTCTTGTTGTTTCTGCTTTTCTGTTACTTATTAAATAGCAACTGTATATCCAGTCATAGATTATAATAATAATAATCTCAGATTATTCTGAACTGGGAACCAACAGTGTCACAAATATTTAATATTTGCTTCTCCAATGATGTTAAATTGATCTTTACTGAAGCCAATGTACTCTTAATATTTGCCTATCTGTATTTTAATATTTTTCTTTATTCTTGTGCTTTACAGTAAAGAAGGATCAGGATAATAGCACCTCCATAGACATCTCCCGAGCCAACAGCTTAACCGACGAGCTGGACTACATGAGTGAGGACATTCCTCTGCCTGTAGTGACTGAGAAAGCACAGTAAGTCCACAAATGTTTTCCAGTTGCTCTTCTCTGGAGGCCCCATCTCTCTTCCATTCATCACCCTGCACAAACCTTCAATCTCTGATCCATAATATAGTGATTTTCCTACTTGTCATAGTGCCTTAAGGCCTTTTGTTGTACTAAAGAGCCCCTCTGGCTGCTGTCTAAATGAAGTTGTTTTGTTGAACACTCTTGAGGGTTAAAGAGACTCTCAAGGGCCAAGGCCATATCAGGTACAGACAGTTAAAAAGGGGATTATACTTTCAGTGTGCAGGAAAATGTCAAATAAATCCCTCTCAATAGGTTGTTGGACATGTTAACATACCAAAAGCTTGTTGTAGCATGTTTTCAAATAGAGACCTCACTACTGTTGATTTCTCTGTGAATTGTTAATGTGTTCCAATGTTGATCTTTCTTTCCTATTGACCCCTAAAGGTTTCATTAATGGGAACTAAAAATTTGTTCTGAAATAATTAGAGTTTATTTACAGCAGCTTAACATGGGAAGCAACGGCTGCTACAACAATTTCCTCACCATTGTTTCTCTACTACACTCCCCTATTGAAAAACACTGAAAACATTTGGGTTTGACATAAAAAGATGAATATCAGACAAAATATCAACACTTTAGCTTTTATTTGCAGGTATTTACATCTGGATTTCATGACAACTTAGAAGATGTCACATTTAGTTTGAACCCACTATTTTTTTATTCAGTCTACTGCAAAAATATAGGAAGTGGCCTCACTTTTTCCAATACTTTTGGATTTGCTTCTGTTTTGCCACTAGTATCAACAGACCAGTTTACACTATCAACAAAAAGTGTTCACATAGAACCAACATGTGAAGACTTTGTACAGTCAACACTACTGTTTGGCTTAATCCCAGTAGTGGGAGACGGTTTGAGTGACTTTCCCACTGGGACAGAGTTATGTAGCATCATTGCATCCAGATAAGGTGATTACATACTGAGCAGGCAGGTAATGCCAAGCCCCATGGGACTAAATGCAGACAGTAAGAGATTTCAAAAGATTATTTGCTTTAAAAAGGCCCGAGTGCTACATTGGATTACCATGTAGTTGATGTGTATATGTGGTTTTTCCCGTCATGAATAATACCTAAGGTTAGTCAGTCACAGTGTACATCTGCCACAGTGACAGAAAACACCAATCGTGGCCTGTAAATTAAAGTGTTACCCTGACATGTTGACATACAGTTTTTGTATTGCATTTAGTTCTTTAATATGTACATGTAGTGTTTAGGATATATTCTGTAAGAGACAAAACGTGTGAACTGCCCATATTTTAGTTCATAAATAGTGTTGAGTCAATGCACACTTTTATTAATTAGTGTTTCCTACAATGACTAACATAATGTTTTGTCAGATGCTTTTGTTTTAAGTCACGTTGAAAGTCCTTTATTAGTATAACTGGTCATTTATGAGATAGATTGTGTTGTAATACTGCATGTAGACAGCTATACAGTTTACTCTTTGGTCTAAAATCTTATTTATATCTTAAAAGTCAAAATGACTTCTGACCTGCCAGTCAACACTTAACTTTGTCATTCACCTCCATCTCTGGCCTCAGGCTTTTTTTATTTACTCTACATTCTTCCCTCTGCCCTCATGAAAAAGAAAAGTGTAGTGCGCCTTTTGTGTAGAGAGGGCAAAATCATTAAACAGTTTTAAGTTAAACATATGTGATTAAGAGGCTGTCAACAAGATTTTTTAGAGAATGCTTTTCTCTCCCTTGCCTCATACATGACAGTGTGTGGCATTGGTTCAGGACATTTTATGCACATTTAAACTCCAGCATATAATAGACTGGCTCTCCTTTTAGTCCTCTTCTCTTTCTCCATCAACTCATCCACCCTGATCGTATTTGAGTTGAGTTGAAAATGTCTACTTTGACATGGGACACAAACCATGACTAGTCATTGCCTAAACTCCTATTAATCATTCACAACGTGATATGTGCACCACTTCTGAAAAATGCAATTACAGTTTTCAAGTGTTTTTTTTTTTTTCCAAATCTCTTTTTTTCCCTATTATAGTAAGAAGCCCAGAGAATAACTCAACTTTATTCTTAAAACGTCTTCTCTGAGGTAAAACATTTGCAATATTCGGTCATAATCAAACATTTGTCCTATACTGGTATCCAGTGTAATTATAATCTTCTTATCTGTGTCGTGCTATTTTATTTATTTTATTTTATTTGATAATGATGATTGCTATCTAAGCTACACAGATGTCATTGTAATACATAATACAGCATAAATAAATGCTGCTAATTTGGCTTGCACTACAATATTATAATTATTATTAATAATAATTATAATATAATTAAATTATAATAATAATGTAAATGTAAATATAATAAATGTCAAACAGACACTGAACTCACATAGTCTTAAAGTAAAAAAAATATCTAGGTGTGAAGTTTCAAAAGAGATACAGAACATGACACGACACTTTCACAGTATGCATGCAATGTGATGTGGAAAATCTTTTTCTATATTTAAAACAATAGTTGCTAGTTCTCAGAAGAATGGAAAGAATCACTGTAATTCATGCTAGCGTCAAGAAAAACACAGTATGTCATTGTCTTCTATCAAAACAGAACAAGGAACCCACGACTACATACAAGCCAAGTACATTCAGGTGTCACCCATTGCAATCTTATCACATGCCGGTATAGTATGACATTACACAGCCCATAGCCTGTTGTTTTCTTATCTAGTACCTGTATTCTTGGTGTCATTAACATTACTACTGCTTTTGTTACGGTCAATTTAAACAAACAGTTCATCAATAAGTAGTTGTGAAAATAATATCATAGTAAACTGTCAACAACCATCTCATAACCTGAATACTTCTGTGTGTTCGTGCAGATTTTTTTTTTCTCTAATAATCTTAATTGCATATGCGTGTGATTTGCTTGTTCGCATGGGTGTGACATCACTGGGTGTGTGTGAGAGCAGATCTTCAGCTGCAGACACAGTGTCTATTCAGATTTAAAACTTTGTCATCCATTTAAGCCACGATAAATACTGTACATGTGCAATGTGTAATCACTGAAAACTAAGTAAGTTACTAACTAAGTAATTACTATACAAGATAAAAAATAAACATAAAAGTAAAAAAATATTTAGCAGGAGTTGAGCTCCAATATTGCACCTTTTATATTGTTGTTGCACATATTCTATTCACAGTGACAGGGATATTGCACAGAATATTCTATGATGAATTCAGGATTCTGATGGCCTGTGAAGTGAAACGGTTTCTGTACGTGGCTGCTCTGCTCCGGCTCTTCTCTAGCGTGACTGCGTTAGCTCCGGCCACAGGCAAGCAGAGAGAACAATCCTTGACATGGGTGTGAGCAGTCTCTGTTGATGCTGTGGACACGAGACGGGCAGCATTAGTGTCCGATCTCTTGGATCGAAAGAAGAGAAGCCTCAGAGATCTTTTCTGCTGTCCTTACCACTCCTTGGAGACACTTCCAGTCCGCATCTGTGCAGCTGCTGCACCACAAAGATATGCAGTTTAAAGTGCTCTCTCTGCTACTCCTGTAGGAAGTGGTAAGGATGGGTAAGGTGAGTTGTGATCATCTCATCCCGTGGAGGAAGTGCAACCACTGCTGTACTTGTTTATCAAAAGCGCAGTGTTGTTAGTCCAGGTTAATCTGTCCATGATGTACACCCCCAGGAACTTGGTGCTCATCACCACCTCCACTATTATTTGTGTCCAATGCAGGGCCACTGTGCCTATAACTGAGCTGTTACAGCTAGGCTCAGATGTGGGCCATGCTCGGCACTCCCATTACAGCTGGTTTGTTTTGCTTTGTTTCTGGTGTCACGCCACCATGAACAGCACTGTCTTTAGCATCCCTATCTGGATTGCTGCAGACAGCTACCAGATCCACCCTTAGTGCCCGAGACGACTTGGATGCGCACGCACACACACACACACACTGCATCAGTTTTGTTATTTTCTATTTGAGTCTTAATGTAAGCCTTATCTATATCTTTTTTTGTCACACTTTGTTTGTTTGGTTTTGCTAATAGAGCAAAATAAGTAGGTATGTGTTAGTTGACATGTGGGAGAAGCATCAATACAGCTGGCTGTGACGTCTCTGGGCTTCTGAAGAGGAAGTGGTGCAGGGCAGCGTCCGCACGCAATCATGCCTTTTGCTTCTCTGAACCCAAAACACACACACACACACACACAATCACTCTTTTTTTTTTCCCCCTTTCCTCTGAAAAGATAAATCTTTATTATTGCCTTGTTTGTTTAAAACCAGCTTACAGTGATTTGTTAGATCAGAAATATCTCAAATAGAAAACTAAGTTTAAAGAAAATACTAAAAATCTAACAAGAAAACAAACAAACAAACAAACAAAAAAAACAATTTGCTCCACCACAGTCAACATGGTTCTTCCCTCTTTACTGTAAACACTCCCTTCATTATTTGTTTACTTGGGCCTGTGTAAATGAGGGTTGATATTTTTACGATTCAGACAAACACTGATTTCCGTTGATTGTGTACATGCATCAGAATGTGTGAGAACCTTGTGACTTAGTGGTTTGATATGATACAGTGTGTGTGTGTGTGTGTGTGTGTGTGTGTGTACACAGCCGAACACTTTGAGGATGTACGCTTCTGAGATTTACTGGTTAACTGTCGAATCAAATCATAACAAATCCCAGTGGGGCTGCTGATCCTAAATCCAGCCCAAAGCAGATTGACCCTCTTGGAGAACGAGTAAATGTTTCCACGCTCACTTCTTAGGCCCCAAACAGAGGAAGTCTAAATGATTGCACTGATTGTGTCGTATCTCTCTCTCTCTTTGTGCTCTTTTTTCCCCTCTCTGTTCTTTTTAACTGTCTCATAACTCTGCCCCCGTGTACCCCCAGAAACTGTGGTTCTTTACTTTGTCTGGCAGCAGATTGGTATATTTGTGTCATCCTGTGACTTGAGACAGTCGCCCCTTCTTCCTGCTGGGTGTGGCCTTCTCCTTCTTGTCTTCTCTCAGACCTATAAAAGCCTGCATGGGCCACCTGCAGGCACTTCTTAATTAGTTCCCCTCTCACAAGATAGACGGAGATAAACAATAAAAGCTCACTACAGCGCCACAGGACGGATTGCAGGCAGAGACACATGCATCATGACTTGTCCTCTTCAAGTAGGGGCCTCTCTCTGTTGAGCAACTGCCGTCTATTGTGCAAAGCTCTGAACAAATTGACTTTTTGTCTGTGTGGCCTCTGTGTGCCTGTCTTGTACACTGTAATCTGATATTGATGGCATGACGAGGGTTTTTCAAACATATGGTGTTTAGTCAAGAGGAAAAATCTAAAATGTATTCATAGTTTTTGTCACAGGAGCCTTTTTTAAACCTTGATTTTTGTCACTTTGACAAATGTTTGTCAAAGTCCGCCCCTCACAGCTGCCGCCATCCTCCTCCGCTTTGTGTGGCAAAGCCATTTTATATAAAGCTAGATTCAACTGTAAATACAGTATAACTTAAAATATTTTTGGCTGTACTACCAAGTTTTAGAAAGGCAAAGACTAGGCAAGGACGCGCACTCTGGAAACATGCACAGTACACACATACACACAGACAAAATGGATGGGGAGTAAGATGTGTGGCCTCCTGCCTTACAGCAAGAAAAGCTGCCCGGGAGTTGCTGCTTTATGAAAAGATAGAGAAAGGAGCATAGACAGAAAAGAACAAATTGTGCCCTAGTTTCTTGACTTTCTGCCAATTTCTAGAGCATTACAAAAAAAAAAACTAAAAACAGAAAATAGTCTTAGAGCAGTAAAACAGCCACACACTGATTCATGTTCTTTGGACAGGAGAGCATGAATGCATGAAGGAATTCAGTAGTTAATCTCATTAGTCTCTGGGCTTTTTTATATTGTCACTGACCTCAACTCTACCTTTACTCACTTGGATGTCTTGGAAATAGTTTAATGGAACTCACTTGGACAAGATGCAGCCATCATATAACGCTAGGGTTAAGCTGACAGTGTAGTACAGTCGTAGTTGAAATGGTCTTGTTCTTACAAGTATTAAGTTGGTTGGGATTTTTTGGTTTGGTTGCTGCTGTGTGTACATGTTACCACAGGCAATCACTGCCCTCATCACGTTGTCTAAATTTGGTCAACCATGCAGTTTTTGCAACATTTAGACAAGTGAAAGATGATGATATTTTTACTATTAGGTGGAACTCTAAAACAATGGAAAGGATTGTTGAGATTCAACAACAACTCCTTTTTGTTATATACATTTGCTTATGTAAAGTACTGGAGAGGAAAAATGAAATCAGATTTTACAAAGAAAGCTGGATTGTAATTAATTGTAATTTCTATGCTTGGTAAGAAGAAGTCATATTCCAGATCTGATATATAGAGCTTTAACCATTGGTGACAATAAAGTAAAATGCAGTGTTCCTTATTAAGCAAGTCCCCAACTGTTGCACGCACTAGTCTAAATCACATACTGCCCACTACAGAGTCTGTGTTGATATTTTACTATTGTTTCACACAGAGCTCACAAGCTACTACCGCCAAAAAGAGAACCAGCAAGCTGTCTTTTATGATATATACGTCACACCCAGGGCAATAAAAGGCATTTTCATGAAATACTTAGTGTTTAGTTGACGCTTGACACTGGCCATTTTGCATTAATGAAGGCCCTCAAGCTGCTGTTATAAGGGGTAGTGGTGTTTACTCCCCTGTAGTGGTGTTAGTGGTTCAGGGAGGGTTTTATGAAGAGCAACATCAGTGACCAGAGCCCACTTTATAGCCTCTCACTGTTAATTGGGAAATATGAAGACTCAGCAAGCATGCGTTGCATAAATAAATAAAGATACTATCATCAACACAGTGTCTACATGCTACATCCAGATTATTGCCTGATCTCAGAGCAGGCTGGAAATGATAGGAAAGCCATTTTGGCTGTAGTGACAGTAATGAAATCTGCCCGGAGTGCACACAGTGGGAGTGAGCCTGTCGCAGCATGCTTTTTGAGAAGGATCCTGGTGCTTTTGCGGTGCACCAGGGTTCGGTCCAAAATCAGCATGGAAGCAGCCCGAGTAGCATTCGCAGCTGCAGCAAGCTGAAAATACTCAGAGAAACAAGAGTTGGGTTCATAACCTGTTGCTCAGTGTTATTTCTTCTCTTGTGGGTAATTTGAGGTTGTTTTCTGTATAAAAGGTGCTATTGTAGTGTGGTGTCTTTTATATCAAAGCAATCAATTTGAAGTGGGAAGCTGCCACTGTAAAGTAGCATTCATGATTTTACAATTGGACTTATACTGAGGGTAGCTTAGGTACATCAGCTCTAATAATGAGCACTTTACTGTTGGTATACTGTTTCAAATAACAGTATAAATATGATAGTCCCTTTTCTCTACTGTGTTTGGTCACTGTGTTATAGGCCAAGAGAAAAAAAACATGCAGAGATTTGCTTCTGGAGTGTATTGTACGGAATCTGTGTGTGAATGTGTGTGTAAGTGTGGCTTCGGGAATGCATTTAAAATCTGCAGAAACATGGCCCTGCCCAGCATTGCTTTTTTCTTTGCCTTGTTTTTCTTCAATATTCCCAGATAGACTCCGTTACATTGCGTCACTACAAGTATAGGGCTCAATTTACCCCCACCCCACCCAATAACAGATAATTGAAAACAAAAATGCACTCAGGAAATTGCTGTTTTCACAACAGATCAGCTTTGTGATGTCATAGCTGCTCTTTCTTTTGTTTAGGGGCAGGACGAAGTGGAAAAAGTGTTTGTTGTGATTTGAACTGAGTGCTGTTAATAATTACACACAGTCACGGTGCAGAATTAATGGCAATTAATGTTTTGATAACTGCCTTCAGAATTTTATTGTTTCCATTCAAGACTTTGTTTGGCTGTTTGGATTTAGTTTTATTTAATGATGTTTATCCTAATGGATTGTAGCGTTATAACATCGAGGTTAAACATACAAATTACACTAACAAACCAGCATAATTACCCAAATTAAAATGATTAGGATCGCATTAATGGGATTGAAGGTAGCTGCAGGATATTTTTTTCCCCATGCAAAAACAGCCATAAACAAAGTCCAGATGAAAATAGAAAAGGTTTTTAAAAGCTTCTTAATTAATTAATGTAAAATTACATTTATTACTAAAGAGGAAGTTACAAAATCACATTAATAACTAAATTGCAGGACAGCAATGACAATACTTTGGTCAGTTAGTCAGTCAGTAATGGTGAGGCAGATTTTGTGATATGGGATTAACAGCAATCTTATGAGTAGAGTGGAGCAAACTCCAGTGTTGTCACAACATGAAAAAATGTGTAAAATGTTAACCATGATAAAGTGTCACTTCCATGTGACTTTACAGTATCTCTTGTTCTACACCTGCAACACTCTCTCTACAGAAATCTAAGTAAGGCCCAACCCTGTCTCTACTTAGATGATCCCCTGACTTAGTACAGATGCTTTCCTGTCTCTCACACCTCAGTGTGTCCTTCTTGACACACCTGTATAAATACATTCATCTTCTGTGTGTCCTCCTGATCCTCTTTCTTCTTCCTGTAACGGGCTCAGTTTCTTCTTCTCTCCTGTTAATGAAAACAGCAGTCTGCAGCAGCCACTGAGTGGCCTGTTTGCACAGCCAGTGCTGTAGTCTTCCACAACTCTCTGGCTGCCGTTTTATGCATAACACTCTGTCAGCTCTCATGCTCTCAGGTTTTGATATAGGCCAGGCCAAGCCATTTGATGTGGGCTAGGTGTGGGAGGGTTTATTCAGGTGTGGCGACCGGCGCTGCTGCTGCTCGGCTTCTGATGCTGGGTCCGTCCAGCCAGGTGCTGCAGCTCCATCAGAGAGCCAAGTGTTCCAGCGCTGGAAATGAATAGCGGGCCTGTTAATGGGGCTTGACTTGTGGGGCCCTGTGGTTTCTCCCCTCTTATACGCAGAAGCACGATATACGGCAAGTCGGGGCGTTTACCTGCTGCAGAGGAGAGGGGTTGATTAAAGGACTACAACACTCTCAACTCACTCTTTGACCACAGGAGAACTAAGAATACGGTTACATGTATTTGTATGTGTCCAAGTGTGTACACTCCCATCCTGGCCCACTTTGTCTGTACAAACCCATGTCTGTGTGTTTGAACTAAAGCTGGGTCCAGGTCAGCAGAGGCTGAATTGGCGAAAATGGGTCGCCTGGCATCTCATCAAAGACGTGGCCTCTGATCTCATTGAGGTGGGAGGGTTTGAGTGTATTTTCTTTGGAGGTGTGATTGTTCTAAAGTATCCCTTTCCTTTATTTTAGATAGTGAGACGTAGGATGTTTACATAAGACTCCCATTAAGATATTTTAGTCAGCTAAATTTGCATTAAATATGCTTTAAAGGCCTGAGTTTGGACATGAAAAAAGAAACTATTCATTAAAATAATCTCCACACTAGATTAAGAATCTTTCCATAGAAGGAATTACATTTAAAAATATCTACAAAGACTGTAAATATATTTTAAAAATTTTTTTATTATTATATGTTCATCTTTAAATTTTCCTCTGTATTTCTAGGGCATGTTGCATTAATAATAATAATCATTTTTAAAGAGAACAACTCAAAAGAAAAGAATAATAAATGTTCCATGATAATGATTAAATGTCCTATTATTGTAGGATAATTACATTAAATTACATTGTTAATATAGTAAAAATGTCTTCAGTTTATTAAGGTAAGCACTGTAAAAACCCTGATTTAGTACTTTTTGCTAGGTGGCATAAATAAAGCAAAAGTGACAATTCAGAGTTGCCTGGCCACGAATTATCAGCTTTGCCAATCTGAAAGTCAGTAGCTTGAACTTCCTGGTAGCACATGGTAAGTTTATTTGAATGTGATTTCTCTGAAAGAAACTTTATATGATTTCAGCTGAAATTCCTTTTATCACTCTGACCACTATGAAAACCAACAGGACGCTAGAGTCAGTTTCCTCTATCACAGTGCCTTCTCTTTGCACGAGTTCTATAAGTGACACCCTTCACAACCCCACACATTTGCAGTTTCACCACACAGAGTATACTGGAATTTAGTGCGCTCTTTGCTTCTGAGAGAAACCCAACCACAGTATTCCTGTGGTTGTGTTTTTGACTAGATGGGGCATTGAAAGCTTATCTTACGTGACATCTTGGCAGTATGGTAGGAGGAAAAAAAACAAAAGCAGTGTACAGAATTAAAGTGGCAAATTAAAGTCTCTTCTTGTTTCTCTATATCATATATTTTCTGTACCTGGAAATAAAGAAGTGGTCCGCACGTTATTTGTCAAGAACTTAAATGCCTCTGGAGCCAGATGTTTTAAAGCAGGAGAACGAACAAAAAGCTATAAATCATAAGAACAGGTAAGCTATGGCCATGCGTCTGTCACCGCTACTCCCGAAGTACAACTGTGCACACAAATGCACACACACACACACACACACACACACACACACACACACACACACACACACACACACACACACACACACACACACACTTTTTTACCCCTTGGTGTATTTTTTCCACTGCTGTTAATAGGAGCCATATAGAGCCCAGTACATAATGAAAGACCCCCCGGGGGCCATTGCAGTAAATGGGACTAATAACTCTCTAAATAAGTCTCTTCTAGTGCTGAAAGGCTGGACTCTTTGTACCGCAAGTGTATGTGGGCTGCAAAGTCTTTTCCAGCCTACTACTGTAATTTTACGGCTCTTTTTTTTTCTTTCTTTTTTTAAATAAAGCCTGCCGCAGAAATCGACAGTGAAAGAGTGTGTCTGTGGATCAATGTGCTGCAGGTCTTATGACAGTAAATTTCATACACCCTTGCTTTTGAGTATCTGTAAAAAGCTGGACAGAGGGTATTCACTGTGTGTAAATGAAGCTGACTGCTGAAGGCCTCTGCTGGCTGTGTAATGAGGAGAGAGTGGAAGTCCAAACCCAATCACATCAAAAATAAATAACATATAAAAATAAAGTCTGCCACAATATAGCACCATAATAATAGAACTATAAAGGCCGTACAACTAAATATTCACACACTTCTGGAAAAGAAGGATAAAACAAATGGGTATAATAGTTCAAATTATATTACATTATATATGTTATTGCTTTATTAATACGTACACTGAACATCATTACTTAATCATATTAATATAATATTCATTTACTGTGGTAGGTGATGTCCTGCTTTGCTGACTTTGCTGTTAGTATCACCTTAACATTGCAGTGTTTAAATGCAGCATCTAAGGCTGTGTGTTTATTGCTTGAACTGTAATTTTGAGATAAATTGCTGTTGTATAGAATCTGTTGTTATTTTTATTTTAGAGACTTTGAATAATTTATTTATCTTTTGGTTTTCTGCATCAGTCCTTAGTAGTGTGCTTTTGTATCTGCTGAATTTACCAGTTGGGAATTAAGAAGGGTTGATAATATGTAGTATGCTAATACTTGCAAACTAATATATATATAAACAAAAATAATAATGAATTGTATTAAAATTGAAATAATGATTTCTTCAAGGCTAAGCTCTGGTAGAGCTAGGAGTCTGATAGTGAAACAAGGACTCCCATTTTTGAAAGGGAATAATAATTCTCTGTATGTACTACAGTAAACTTAAATATAACAGTTTTAAAAACACACCCTGTGTCACTGTGGAATGTAAAATGTGCTGTATACTGCTGCTGCAAAAGAGAAAAAGATTCTAGAAAATATTATCCTAGTTCTTCTTTATCCTTATTATAGCTGCTCTCTAATAATTATAGCTGCTTTTAGAGTGAAAATGCAGCTTTATTTTTATTTGATATAAAATACAAAGAAGGGGTTCTTGTACCTGATGATGAGACAGATAATTTAAAATGCAGTATATGTTGAGTTAAAAAGCCACATGGAAAACAAAACAAAAAAAAATGCTAAAAGTATTTCAACAAGAGTTTTAATATTTTATACTCTTGTGTACACTACGTAGTGTCATAGTCATTAAACTAAAGGCCTCTGTAAGAGGAAATGGTAACATGCTTACATATACTTAGAAATCAAATGCAGACGTTTTTGCTTATGCACGTTTTGTTTGCAATATAGATGTTTGTGTAATTTTGAGGATAACACAGCAGCGTATAAACTCCTCATGTCAGCAGTACTGCACACAGTCAGGGAGAGGAGTGAAAGCATCCCCGTCAGTGACCAGCAGGCTGTGCTGTAGCAACATCACTCGCCCCGTCCCGTCTGCCTCTCCTGACCAACAGCCAGCCAAGTCTCTTTTTCAGTGTTCGAGATTTTTCAATGTAGATTTAATAATTTGACCTGTGCCGGATTTCCACAAAGAGTAAAAAGGAAATTGTAAGTGTAGGATTGAACTGAAGTGGAAATGTTCTTGTTGAGGCATTTTCAGGAGTTTGGTGTCTACAGTTGGGCGTGCCCGTTACCAAGACCATCACCACCACCACCACCACCACCACTATCACCGCTGCCACCCTGGTCAGCCTGTCTGCCTGCAACTCATAATGTTTCTATCCCACTTTTCCGTTCCGGAGCAAGAAAGCGGAGAGTAGAGATACATAAATATAATTGACACAACCACACTTTCCTCTGTTTTTCTTGTGGTTGAACAGCATTCAGGCTTTTTTTTTTTGAGTCGAATGTTCTGCTTTGCTCTAGCTGTGGTGTGCCAGTTCCAAAACACTTGATAACAGTTTGTCTTGAGATAAGAATTTTGAACAGGCACTTTATCTTTAAATATAGAGTTGTTTTGGTTGGTGCAAAGGACTGTTCAAAAGGTACAAGTGTGTGTGTGTATGTGTTTTCATGTGCATCGTGCTCTATGTGTTTCTTAAAATTTCCAACCTCCCCTTGGTGTATCACTCCAAAATTTGCAACCTTTTTGTAAATATTTTCCCCAGCCTTTAGGTCAGGTGACCCACGCTCTCTTTCCCTCTTCCCCCCTCTCTCTCTCTTCCTCTCTCTCCGTCCGCCTGTTTCTTTCACATTTAGCCTGGCCTCATTACAAGTTCTAGCAGTTGTCAGTTTCAGGAAATGCACTGTGCTCTGTTGGGAAGTGAGGTATCTGCCTCTTGGCCAGCAAATTTTTTTTATTTTGGTAATTTTTATCAGCTGCTTACGGGAAGCGGAGCTCCTCCGTGCACACAGGACCGTTCCCTCAGCTCTGTCTTCTTTTGTTATGATTGCATGCAGACCGATGCATACAGTGGCTGGATGAGTAGACAGGTATTTAAATGAATAGATGCTGGGTGTGTACATTTCGCACTGATCCCCAGTCTTACTACTACTGAGTGTGTGGAGAAGAGCATGCTGTGTTTGTACACACACATATATACCCACTAGAACCAAGCAGCGTCGTTTGCCTTTGTCTTGCTATAGGGTCCACAACAGTAATGATGAGCAGCCACTTCAACATACTACTCTTTACCACACTAACACACACCTTTTGAAGGTGAAGACACCTTAACCACAACCCATCATAACTAAATGCCTAACACTAAAACCAGGTTCATACCCTCAAACAAACCTTTAAACCTGTGTGGACCAGTCATGAAAAATATCTACACAACACCAAAATGTCCCACGACAATGGCATTGAACTAAGTTGGTCCACATACCCATAGAAAGATATATATGTATACACACACCCACATGTTTTTGTACACCTGACATTGAGTGTGTCAGATTAAAAGCCTATAGAACCAATCTCTCGTGATTTGCAGGGCAGTGCTGCAAAAAAAAAAAAAAAAAAAAGCTACAACAACAATGCTGCATGTTTTTGGCCGGGGGCTTGAGTGTGATGTATGAGTAAGGAGTGTGTGTAGGAGTGGGGAGAGCAGTGTGAGTCCAAACAGGATATTATAGTACACAGGAGCACAGATTCTTCCTGTGGCATTTTGGCTCAGTTGTTTCAGGACAGCCTGGATGACAAGCAGGCAGCAACCCCTACATTTTTATACACACTTGCATGCGCACACACACACACACACACACACACACACACACACACACACACACACACACACACACACACACACACACACACACACACACACACAGAATCCGTTAGGCTCCTATCAGATAACTGACTCAATAACCAGCCTCCCTTTCTACAAGGAAAACAATATTATTGGCGACAGCAACCGTTTCCTGCAGAGCAGGGCAAGGTCCATAGAAACCGTTTTATAGGAAGTATTGGGCAACTGTGAGGTAAACAGTCATGTGTGAATGGAAATAATTTACACTAAACCCACATTCACAAGCTGTATATTTTAATCTATGTACTTGAAAAACTTGTCAAATGCAATTTAACATTTTGGACATACTTTTCTCTCTTGAACATTTAACCTGTTTATTCTTGGCCTTGGCTTGGAGTAAATAACAAGTTGGCCTTGGACTTTCTATTTAAGACTTCTGCGTCGTGCAAATCACACCACACTGGACTGGATTCAATCTGATCAATCTGTCAGTTCTGTAGAAACCATTTGGCAGGCATGTGTTTAAAAAGTAACACTTAAGGCAAGAAAACTTCAACTGGATTGATGTTATTTAAAGAATAAATTGAGGCCAGTGTACTAGAATAACCTTGCACCAGTCAGCTCTAAGTACAGTTTGTAACATCTGACTGTGTTGTATTTTCCACACTTATTCTAATGGAGCAAAGATTGAGGCATCCTCAGACTTTCTCCTTGAGATAGTTTGTCTTTTGTGCACAAACAGCAGATTGGAAAAGAGGGGCGGGCGGGTACAAAGGAAAAAACGTGTGAGTGAGGCTGCGGAAGGGAGAAAGGATTCAACTCATGTTTGAGACTTGGAGAGAGGAGCGAGGGTGAGTGGAGTGCAGTGTGTGTCACTGTAAGCAGGGGTTCATCTCATAGTTCATCTCTTTTGTGCATTCATTTCTGTGTAACTTAATCTAAATAACTCTGAAGACAGGCTGCTTCCTCGTAGGTTAAAATGCAAATGGATGTACTACAGATTTTGAATATAAACACTGGAATAATTTGGGTAGAATGTCAGTGAAAGCTATATAAATGATTAGTTTTGGGTAAGACCAACAATTCCCATTTTATTCCAGTCCTCTGTGTTTTTCTATTTCTCTGTTGCTCTATAAAATGCTGTTTGGACAAGAAAGGCAGAAATTGTTATTTGCTTAAATTTTATTAGTAAATATGATTTCATGGGCTCTGAGTTGCCATAGTTTTTGAGCCATTAGCATTTGGTCATTTATTTGCTATGAAATCGAAATGAAGTCCTCATTTGTTATTATACACAACATATTAAGTATTGAAACAAAAGAGCCACATTGTTGTTATTAATTTTGTGTTTCTAACAAAATTGTTTATGACACAATCTGTAGCGAATATCAGTGGGTTCCATGGAAATCTGGAAAGAGTTTTCTCCACAGTTATGTGTAAAAACTTGGCGAAGGAAGTAATTTAGTCAGCCTAATTATTTGTGTCTGCCCATTTAAATTGAACTTTATTCTGTTAATAATATAGATTGAAACAAATATTTCCAAACTCTAGTATCAACCTCATTTTTGCTCATTTCATTTTTTAGCGTTGTATAATCATCCGGACACAGTAAATTAACATAAAACAGAAAGGAATTGAAAATATTTCAGCTTGTGTACATATGACTCATTAATAATGAAACGAGGCTTCGCTTACCACTAAAAACATCCCCATGACCTTTTATCTTTTAATCTTGGGTTGTTTCTCATGTGTGCTTACTTAATTGACAAGGTTATGACTGATGAAAGAGCAACCCATCCCACTGCCTTTGCACCAAGTAGATTCATACTAACCCCCAAGCAGGGAAAAGCAATAGGAAGCCAAAGCAATAAAAAGCTTTGACATTGATGGGCCTGTTTCCCAAACACTTAGGACTTTAAGTCGTCTCCTCTCAAGTCTGGCTCGAGGGGCCGAGGCTCCACTTCTTATTGCTGTCTGACCAGAGTCGCCATGCCCCAGAGAGGGTCGACGATTTGTATTGGCCTCTTAGTTCCTGTCTGTCTGTCTGTCTCACTGTCTGTCTGCCTGTTAGACACTGGACATGCTGCAGAAGTTGGGGTGGTGGTGAGGTAAGTGGGTGAGAAATGTCTGTGTGTGTCAAAGGCCTTGAGCAAACAGCCCTCACAGTGTCAAAGCAAATACAGACCCTGTTCTCTTGTGCATAGAAAACACAGTGTCTGACTATCTACTGATGAAACACAAGTGTGAAAGAGAACAAGAGAAGGACTATTGTTAATAGCGCCTGAGCCTAACCAGAAAAAAATACTGTATGCTTTAAATACAGTTGCATTTGAATGTGCTGTAAATTTGTCACGGAAGTCTTGTGACAAAACACCAAAGCAGAAATGAAAACAGCTAAATTTATATTTTCTTTGAACTGTGTGGCATGTGGTAAACCTTAGAAAAACAAAAACACAGCATGCCACTATACGAAAACAAGTACAGACTAACACTCATTCACAGCATAAGAAAAAGAAAGAGAGCATTAAAAGCTCACACAACCTCCTTTTTTATTTTACAGGTTGATGTGGAACAACTTCTTAACCCCTTCTGTCTGTCCATTTGACTTCACTGACTGGATTAGGTTCATGCACAAGGCCCCTACTCATGCCAGGGGATTGGTTATGACAGGCTCTTATGCAGACACCTTGACTGCCACGAGTAATTATTCTAAATACACAGGAGAGGGCCCAAGCTGGGCTGACCTGTGGGAGGGTGAGAGGTAGCGAGAGGGGTAGAGGCAGGCATTTAGAGACGGGGAGAGAGAGGAAGAGGTGAAATGGGAGGAAAACAGAAACAGCTAATTGATCATGTAAAACCACTTTGATTATCACAAGTTAAATGTATTAGCACTAACAAGTTAGGTCTAAGTGGAGAAGGGAAGAAATAAGTGTTTTAAACAGTTTAAACAGAAATTACTTGACCTTTCTCTTTTTTGCTGTCATTTGTAATCAATTACTATTCACATTGCTATTACACAGCAACACTGTGGTTCTTACAACCTGCTGCATTACTACAATTCAGCCATGTGTCTGTTCAGTGCTACAGTTCAGATGGATTTACCTGTCTGAGAGCCTGACAGTGGCGGGACTGACAGCAGTGCTGATCCCTGCAAGACTCCTCAAGTCCAGTGTGCCTGTTCATCATGTTTTATACAGATCTGGACTAGCTCTGTTACACTACAGGGCTTCCCCTGCCGATGCTGTCTTTCTGTTGGCTCTGCTCTATTTCACGTCAAATCAGGGAGGGTGTTCAGACACTGACTGCACATGACTAACGCAAAGAGTTCACAGGGTTCTTTATGTTATAGTTTTGAGTGTATATGAAACTAAACAACATGCTCATTTCCTGTCTCCTTTTGTTGTAGTGATGCTGCCACGTTTGATCTCAGCTACTGTGCTGGGTACGAATTTAACTTCACCAATAGACATTAAGTCTAAAACAACACAATTAAAAATAGTTTTACGAGACAATACCACAGACAACAGCTGAGTGTCGGATCAAAAAAATCAAGACGTGGTGAAGGCCAGAGTTTGTGTGAGGTGAACCACAGCATTTGCACTCTGCTTTGCTTATGTCTCCTGACATACACACCTTTATATACACACAGTGTAATGACCAGAAGTGTGTGTGGAGCTGTTGAGCTGTTCCACATGTGTAGGGTGTGTCAGATCAAATTAAACCTTGTTGACAAAGGACCTTTTACACACAGGTGGATGGGGGCTACAGTCAGTGCAGCCAGAAAGCCAGCCGCCCAGTCAGTAAGTAAATCAGTCAAATCTGCCACTCGGGTTCAGCTGTGTGATGTTTACCAGTGTGACATGACAGCTTTTCCCTCCACTCATATTCCAAAACAGAAATAAGGCATTTTCATTGGTACCATCGTCATTGTCGCCCCTCTGGAACATCTTGAACCCTTGACACTAATGTCCTTCCTTTAAACTGCTGCCTTTTGGATTGCACTTAGCAAGCAAGCTTAGCCTTTTCCCATCACGTCGTCAACTCGCAATACACAGCCAAAATCACAGCGGCACGTTAACTGGCTGCATTTACGAAATAAAAAGTTTGCGACTGTTTACTTCTTTTTTCCCCGACTTTATTGCATTCTCTCTCCAAGTTGTCACTTTTCATATGCGAGCATACATCACCCTATGGCACATCCAAACAGACAGAAACACACACACACAGAGCAACCTTCTGGGTGCCAGACCAACCATAATGCAGCTGCAGCAGTGCAGGCCGAGTTATTACGTTTAATCCGTCTAATTGTTGAGTTTCATAGAATGGGACCCAGTCTGCCTTGGAACTAATTCTGTCTGGGCATTCTGTTTAATTCGCCACACTGGGCCCTAAGCTCTTCTAAAGGCAGGCTGCCTCCTTTCTGTTCCCTCCACCCCACATTTAAGAATATAAACCCCTTATCTTCTCCCCTCTCTCCTTCTGCTGCATGGCAGAACACTGGGTGACTTGTGCTGGAGAGTGATTTCTCAGCAGTCCATAAAACATTCTTCTGACATTTTGGACATCCAGTCTAATGAGGCAGGATAATGGGAGCGTAGCTATCATGAGCAGAGAAAAGGCTCAGCAATTAAACAACAATATCCAAGATGAAGCCGTGGACAAGTTATAGAATGAATGGGTAATGAGATAAAGAGAAGCGTATTGACAACATCATGTATGAAGGCCAAAGCGTAGAAACACCTTTCGTATGGCACAAAAGGTTTCCAAAAATGCATCTACACTGAAATCCAATAAAGGATCTAACGTATGAGCATCCAAGTGTGAGTTCCAGCTGGTATTTAATTGTTGCCACTTTATCATAGAAAACATTGGTTGCTCTCTTACTTAAAAACAATGCTGCTTTAAGTTGTCAGATTGGTGGTGGGGGGGTTGGTTGGTTGGTTGGTTACTTGTGTGGCTGAACGGTGATAATCCGCAGTCACAAATCCCGTGCATTTAGTCAAATCATTGCAGATCTTAAGGTTCCTATTGTGGCTGCTGGCTGGTGTGCTGCTGTCTGAGCCCCCCACAGCGACAACAATGCTGCCATTCATGGCCCCTCGCTGCTACTGACGGGCAATTTCAGGTGTGAATTGGCTGTGTAGCCAGTGGCTTATATTAAATGACCTGAGACATGACCTCAAGGAGAAAGAGACGACTAAGAAGGGAAAAACAGGGCAAGCATTTGGAAAACAAAGAGATTACGTTAAAGAGGAGTTGCATAATGTTTGTAAGATTTATCATCTTTTTTTTTTTTTGCCTTGATGGCCTTAAAAACTGGAGAGAACTGCATTATTTGGAAAAGAAATGAAGAATGAGAGGGAGAGTGCAAGTATAAGGGAAAGGTAAAGAAAGATCCCTTCGGCCCGATAGCCTGTCATCTTTTCCCTCCACTTCGTTCCTGCTAAACCTCCCTCCTTCCCTCAATAATGTGCTTTTAATCATATCTCCTTGGCTGCTTTGCTTGCGTGGGTGAGCGCTATGTCCAGAACCTTTGATGGGAATCTGTGATGCGCCCAAAAGTCTTTTGAAGTGACTGGCTGGGGAACTACAGGGGGGGCCTGGGGCTTTGATGTGCCAGGGTCTGCAGAGACTGGCTGCACCCTGCCCTACACCAATCTGTCAGTAGCACAGCTGCACTTCTCGCTAGGGAGCCCCTGCCTCCAACCCTGACTGACTGGTTGTTTGGGTGGCTGACGGACTTACTCACCTAGTTGACTTTGTAGCTACAGAAAACGGTGCCAGCAGCTGAAAAGTTAACTTTAGTAGAAATTTATGCAGATGATGGAATGGTCTTTGACTGATGACACTGTGGGTCAACTACATACAGTAACTACACTGTATAAGCAGTTATTAATATGTTGTTTTGAAGGATTTTTTCCCAAGAGTTCATATGAATCCAAGTCCTGCTGCAGAGCATTGAGTTTCAATTTTTTTCTTTGCTTTTCTTTTGCTCCTTTTTTCTTTATTTTCTGTCGAGCACAGAGAAAAATACTTAGTGGACGGCTGTTTTCTCCTCACAGTCTATGTAAATGCGCCATTGGGATTTTTTTTTTTTTGTTTGACTATTGCCAAATGGAATCTGTTTTCTCCGCAGCTGCACGAAACCATTAAAAAGAGACCATGTGTTCTAACCTGTTAAGTTTCAGTCGAGCTCAACCTTGGCTCAACTCTCCACCTGGAGAGGAGAGCAGTTTCCAAGGTCGAAGCTATTGACACTTAGCTCACTGCACAGATTTTCTCTGTTCTAGAAGGAGAGTGCATTAATTGTACTGAGAACATTATTCAAACGCACAGATATTTATATTATATGCATGACAATCTTGCATTTCTTTTTAATGTGATTTATTCCAATCTTCATATAATTGCATATGATAAAGAGTTTCACATTATGATAAATGGTACAAAGGGTGCAGCACCATATGTGCAGCCAGTTGTCTAGAGCGCTTGTTAAGTACAGTTTGACTCTCTGAAGACTGAAGTGAGGACTTTAAATATACCTTCCTGTTAGAGCAGTGCTGTCCCAAATGTTTGGTTCACTGCACAGATGTAACCCATCACAGAAGCGTAGTTTCTAAACTGTTCGCTTATGTAATAGTGACATCTTATTATTATTATTAGTCCTGCTCTGGCCTTGAGGGAAATTGTGAGATAACTTATCATTACCTAATTTCAGGAGTCAGATAATACAGCCAGATGATATTAATAAGGTGCATGTGCCCTTTTTTATTTTTATCCTTTATTGCTCATTCAGAGCACCTCTTTAAATGGCATGTGTATATATTTATTATGTACAAACCAGATCCTAACTCTATTAGCTAAGTCAGACTTTGTAAAAAATGTTTTTCAGTGTCGGGGTAGTTTCACTCACCAGTCGCTCATATCCATCAACTCACTCCCCTTCTCAAGCACCTTTTTGAAGTGCTGGCGTATTTGTTTAGCCCAGAAAAGTTGACAGAACATATACAGTAGGTATGCTCTTTTTCAGCAGCACCCTGCTTCACACTTACGCACTTTACACGTTTTCACACCTGGGGGTTGTTCAGTATAAGTGTACAGTGTGTTCTGTACTGTTAACCACTGAGTTTTTCCTTTGGGTTATTTAGGGACTGAGTTGGGAGAGAGGTTTTTGTACATTCAATATCTTTTTTTTAAAGTTTTTATAGCCAATCCTGCAGACAAGTGGCTACAAGCCAACATCTGATTTTAGCTACATTTGAAAAGAAAAGAAAAAATACTGACTTTAGCAACTGCTGTGATAGTAAAGGGAGTGCGGGCAGAAGGGTAAATAAATGATGAGAGACTAATACGAGTAGTACCCCTGTAGGAGTCATTTATTCCTGAAGGATTAGCTTGACTTAAATGTAAAATCACTATGGTGAATGACTCTCCAGTGGCAATTTGTTTGTTGACATTGCCTCTGGACCCATTCCTCCTCGGGAGGATGGATCATCCACAGTTCACCTTAGCTTCAGTGAACTTAGATTTATGTCTCTCCTCCTTCGACAACAGACATACACTACTCGGACATGACTGATTAGTCCCTGATTTTAGCCCCAGTCTGTCAATTTAGGGGATTAACTGGAAATGTTTTTTATTATTATTATTTTCAGAGCAAATTTAATTATCTTAGTGTTTCACTAGCTTGTTGGTCTCATTCTATTTTAACTTTGAGGTTGGAAATTAAATCCTTACTGTCTGACAATAGCATTTATAATGTGTATCAGCTGTTGTAGTTTTAAAAGTGTTTCACTGCACTGATCCACTGCACTGTTTCTAATGATTGACCCACCAATGGGTCAGTGGTGTTTAACACAGTCCTAGAACTCGATCATCCATATTGGTTCTTTTCAGAGCCGACCATTTTTCATGTTAAACTGCTTTAACTCCTTACAGTGGGTTCTGGCACTGCTCGGACTCATGTCAGACTAATATGAATTCTGGACAAGTTCTAGCTCCTCACAGTTGTTGGTGAAGTCTCAACTCTCTTAGTGCTGTGCTCATCAGATGCCCTCAGCATGACCTGAGAATGCAAACCCGTATCTTCAACACATCTGTGCCCAGTTAAATGAAGGTTGTATTTTAGGCCTATTATAGTCAAGTAGACAACACGGCCTGACTTCTAGTTTGACCACTCACCCCTATCTGACTTGCACATGTGGTCAGTCACTATGGCAACATGCTGAAAAGAGTGCTTCCTGAGACTTTGTTGTGTTTGGTGCTTGGCAGGGCATTGTAACCTAGATATTATTTTTAGTTCTCCAGCAAAGGCCCCAGTGTATGTTGATTTAGGATGTGTGCGGCCTGCCTGTTGTGTGTTCATGTGCGCGCACGCACGCACTCTCTTGAGTACACAAATTCACAGACCCGCAGAGCTTGACAATATCAGACATTTTCAATTTTGGAATCTACTCCTGCAAAATAATCTATTGACATTTTGCAGCTCTGAAGGCGCAGACATCTGTCGGCCAATCTTAGGTCATTGAAGTCATCATCAGCAGTGACGGTATGTGAAAAGCTCTCTGTTTCTCTGTTTGTCAGCTGTGTTGTCCCACACCCATCTGTGGCCTTTTATTGCTTTTCCCTCTCTGTTTCTTTCTGTGACTCTCTTGCTCTCTGTGGCAAGCAGTAATAAAGCTCTGACAGGCAGAGCGTGAAGGTCATGGTTATTAGATGGTAAAGGCAAGAGCCACAGCTGGGCTGGGCAGGCCTGCTCTCTGGCAAAAGTGGTGAGTTGTGTGCCTTGGGGCAGGGGGGGTTTTTTCTTTCCTTATGGCCACCTGGTTTGGTGAGGGAAATGCCTTAGGGTTTTGTGATAAAGTGTGAGGTGTGAGTGAGAAGAAGGGGTGGTGATTATGAGCAAGCCAACAAGTTGAAATACAGCCCAAGTGGTGTGTGTTTATGTGTATGTGTGAGCTCGTCTGACGGCCCCAGAGGCGTTCACACCTGCTGCTTCTCCAGCTCTTTTTGAGCTTCTGTAGCCAAGGCTGCAAGAGCTCAGCTGTGACACATGTAGACACACACACTTCAATCCCTTTTTGATGAGATGGTAGCTTATTTAAACTCTTGGTGGGTCGAGAAACTAAAACCAAGCCTATAGATACATACGCTTCAGTAAAATTGTGTTAAGTAAATGTTCTGTGACAACACAGTGAAAGAAATATTTCCAAGTAAATTGTTTTCCCTCCAGAACCTTCTGGCCCTGTTTAGAAAACTGCTGCTCCTATAAACAACTGTATTTCACCCTTAATGACAAAATACTATTAACACCTACACCATTATTTATTAAACTCACGAGGAGCAGACATTACAATGTGATTACATAGGCATAGAAGTTGAAGTACAGCTTGCTTGCCAGGATAAGGCATATTGTTTATTAAGCTAATCTTATAAATATAATCTGATGCTGATGGTGTGCATCAAGTTAAATTTTACTAATCTGAAGAGATGCTTGAGAATTACAGTAACACAGCTAGGTAAGTCTTTTTTTATCACAGAAATTAGACTCCCGCTGGTCCAGATAAATTTAGCTTGAGGCAAATTCTTATATCATTAATAGGGAAGCTGTGTTTTTTTTTTTATCACATTTGAGCAATAGTCTTATGCGCTTGAGCAATTAGTAAAGGAATATAAAACCACAATAGTGAAATTTAATTAATATCGCAGATTGTAGAGCTGTCTGAAAAAATCTAAGATCTCTGTTTTCAGGTTTTGAAAAAATAATTTCCAATAAATTTAATTAATTTAAGCAAAACAATGTATATAACTTGATACCTATATAAATTATCTTCCCCTGGTAACAAAAGCACAGAACAGAAATATAATAAGTATAAATGGTTTAATTTATGAAACTTTTTTATAAAAATTATTGTCTTTGGGTAACATCCAGCTTTTCTTATAGCTACTGCCAAACACTGACTCTTCCAAACCTCAAGGATTCTCAAGTGGACTTGGTGCTGTTTTGGAAAAAATAGTGTAAAAAGACACAGGAAAATGCAATCAATCCGCATTATACGGATGCATTAAACAGAGAATGTGTCAGCCTGCTTTTAGTTACTCTGCCCACAACATGCAGCTTTTAAAAAATTAAATAAAAAGAAGAAAAAACAAGCTGTCATCTCCCAAACCACTGAGGAATGAACTCCTCTGCTATCTCATTTATGTTTGATGAAATTTGGGCAAAAATCTGATAAAGGGAAACATTGCTGGGTGACTACAGGGGTCACTAGCCAACCATAAAGGAGAATCTCTGCAAGCTGCTGCCGCCACTGTGGCCAATAAGAGAAGCACCGTGTTGGACAAAAAACACGATTTAGACTAGGGCTCATTGTGTCTGCTATCTGTTGCTACACAATGAGCTGTCTCATTCTTTGGGATGGGTGTCAGGAGTTCAGTCTTTATCGCCGCGACCTGTGTTTGACCTCACAGGAGGGTAGAAATGCAGCTGAAGAGGCCTCATCGAAGCTGTGGAGACAGAAACGCACACCCCTGGGCGCTTCTATTAGGCTCATCACTCAGGAGCAGCTAGGAAAACAACACTGACACACACTCACACATATACCTAAATGCACATACATTTCACAGATGGGTGACTGAGAATACAATGAAAAATATCTACAACATGTTGGCCCGCCCATCGCTGATGGGCAGCTGATAGAGAGTTTAAGTAAAAATCAACAGCTACATAGCGATGTGCACTGTTATGGGCCCCCTGACAACTATGTTTATTTTCCTGGAGAGAGAGAAGAGGAGAGGATCAAGATAGGAGCGGGTTTGGAATGACAAGTTTTCCACCACATCTGCAGCTGAAGAGCAGGTTGAATTGGATGTTACTGAAGTTCAAGGTCAAATGATGACACAGTCACACACTTAACCTTACGCACAACTGTGGATTAATACCACAACATTATGAACACATTAGTGGAAGGTGGTAATTCAGTATGTTGCATGTTTGTTGTTTTAAGTGGAATGATGTTGTAATTATTTGATCTAATGTGATCAAATTATTCTATAGGTTATCCATCCATTTATATGTCTAACATAATAATAATAATAATAATAATTGTCCAACGACACCCCGACATGTAGCAAGGATGAACCGGGATTCGAACCTTCTCTACCTACTGAACTACCTGCCGTCCCAATGGTTTAAGCATTTTTAGATTTTTTGTATTAGTGCCGATAACTTTGCCCCCCGATACAAACATCATCTTTGTCAAATGTCTTACCACTAATAACATTACAGGATTTGTACCATCATGACTCTGCAGATTCTCCTCACTTTTTGTTCAATTGTTGCATCTTTGTATTTTTTTCTATACTGCAAACTCTGTTCTTGTTCATTCAGCAGCAGGTGTATGTTTTTATGTACTGCCACTGTACAATATGTGGCATCATAGGGGAGAGAGACTAGCTATCAGTAGGCACATTATTGTTGTACTGCTGTAAAATTGTAAGACATGTATGACGTTTCTATTAATCTGACGGCATCTGAATGTGACTGTTTTAGACCGGGTCATGCTCAGATCACTTTTGACACGGAACAAGCCTGAAGTACATTCAGTTGTGTTAACAGATGGGCACAAAAGGTGAGTTGATGCAGGTCATTGTGTGTAGTGTGATTTGTGACCAAGACGGACATTATACAGAAGGTCAGCTCGCTGTAAAACAGGATTGTTTTGAATGCCCTAAACAGCAAAAAGAGAATGGAAAAAGAAAAATCTGGAACATGCTCACATTTTTCTGCCATGTTGTAGCAAGAAAGCTCTGGTCTCATACGTTATACTGTTTGTCTCATATGTCTAAGAAATGCTCTCTGTCATGGTCATGGGTATGTCTGAAAGAGGTTGTGAGGAACATAGAAGAAGTGACGCATGTCCAAATAACAGAAAGCTGACGGCTTTAAAGAAAAATAATTAATTACCATCCTCATCGCTGTCGTAATTTTAGCTGTCACTGGTTGAACCACTATTTTTGTGTCCATATGAATCAACTCCAAGTCAACCTAAAACTCTGCATTGTGAAGAGTTATTTTTCCATAGACAGGAATCCTGCCCCACCCAGATTTTTCTCACCAACACACACACACGCACACACACACACTTTGCGAGGGAAGCACTGCTTTTGGAATGGATTAAACACCCGTGCTCGGGTTCGGCTCGGCACTAAAGCTCACACTGTACAAACATTCAGCATCCGTCAGAGGGTGGACCTGCTGTCAGTCAGAGAGGGTGGAAAACATTTACAGTCACATCATTTGGACACCCAGCAGGAGCCTACGGACATACACACACACACACATCAGCTTCACCCTCACACACATGCACACAATACAGCATTTGTGCATACAAGACCCCTGGATTTTAAGACGGGGTGCACAGATGATTTTGGTTTCTTATAAGGTGTAAACTAATGAGTTAGCACCGCGACTATTGTTCAATGTTCACTAAGCTGTTTCACTCCATTTAATCAGAGTGAGTTGTCAGGTGAAGGTGAACAAGTGAGATAAACTGTACCCAACATCCACCAACAAGAGGTGGCTGTTTGCATCTGTTTTGGTTTTTCACCTCAAATGTCTTCAGTCTTTGAGTTTTTACTTTAGTCTCATGTGTCCTTCTCATTTTCCTTCAATGTTTCCGAGACTGTGTTAGCTTTAACTTATTCTTGGGTCTATTCTTTTATAGTTTCTTTGTTTTATTCAGTCTCACTTTCTGGCTCTTTTTTTTCTTGTTGTTGTTCTTTGTTTGATCTTCCTCTCCCTTTTCACCTTACTTCACGCTATATGTGAGAAAGACAGCTGTGTGTTGGATGTGGTTGTGCGTGGGTTTTTGTTTGCACAAACTGTATCGCTGTTAATTCCTCAGTAAGCCTGTGCCCATATTCTGTGTTGAGTGCTGTGGCGTGTTTATATGTTTCTGCATCTGCGTGTGTGTGTGTGTGTGTGTGTGTGTATGTGTGCAGTATGTTCTATACATCAGCCGGCAGTGGAGATAAGGTGGTTACCGCACCTTTGCAGACTTCTCTTTAACAGGAAATGGATAACTGTGGTGGGGTAGAGTACCAGCATCAGAAACAATTCCCCACATAAAACAACCTTTGTTCTGCCAGTTGTAGCTTTCATCTGCATTTCTAGAGTTTGAAGAATCAGTATCTATTACAACAAGCAAAATCGTTTTTCTTCATAGATTTTTGGACCCCATAGTTATAAAATACTGAATGTACAGTACATGGAAACCTCATGTAATTCCACACATGACTGTCAAAATGCACGTTTTTAAAACCTCAGTAGCAGCTGCGTGTGTTGTGGTCCTCACTTATTTGTTGGTTGGTACATGGCACAGAGTAAGTGTGGCTTGAAACGTCTCTGCTCCACAATAATATTGTCTTCATTGCAGTCCCTGTTGACACAACAGCCATGCACCCTTCCATCACACTCCAGCTCTTGTTTCTTAGAGTAAAGTCGGGAGAGGAAAACCAACACACAGTCTTAATTCTGCCAATCCACTCCCCTCCTCTCATTTTGGCGTTGCTAGGCAGCCCTCTTTTTTTTTCCGGCCCTCGCTTTCTCTTCTTCCATTTGAGCATCTCAAAAGGGTCAATGCCTCTGCATGATGGAACCACAGGGCTAAAAGTCTTTGGGCCAGACACTGGAGGAGTCCACTACTAATTGCTCTCAGCGAATCCCCAACCATTGTCCCTCACTGGATCTCAATTTGAATTTGAATGGAGGTAGCTAGCTGGTGCTGAGAGTGTAAGGTACACAAATGACTGTCACTGGGAATGGATAGCGGTGCTAGGCACTGTTGGCTTTTTGGCTCTGCATAAGTTATGATGTTTGCACTAGCATGAGTACCATATTGATATGTGTTTGGAATAAGAGATGATTTGGGGCAGACATTTTGTCCAGATTATTTCTTTTTGGCTTTGATGGGGAGGTGCTTGAGCTTTCCCTTTCGCACTCATCAGATTCCTTTCAGAAAAAAAATATTTTGGTAGTCAAAAGCCGTTTCACTTGACAGTCGTGCTTGTTTATTCTTACAGCTGTTTGCCTATCTCTTCATTTGTGTCTGCCAGGTTACTGTAAGACAAGTTCAAGTTGCCCCTCAACAGCAAAAACTAAGTCAATACATTGAAGAGAAAGATGAAAAGACAGTGTCGCAGACTGGCCAAGTCTGTTCTGACACAGACATACAGCTGAACAAATTGCCAGACCTCCCCCTCCCCGCAGTTCACTTGTTCCTTCTCTATAGAGGCGAGGGACCTGGTCCATGTCCCCCTCTTCTCCTGCCCCACTAGTGGTTAATTGAGCCCCTGCCAGGCCTCGCCCCTTTATTGCCTCCATTTGTCAAAGCCTGCAGGCCTGAATGGTGCCAGAGACCTTATACAAATGAAGAGCCTACTTGCCTCTTCATCTCTCTCGTTCCCTCTATCCGTTTATCACTCTCTCCTTCCCCTAGAGCAAATAGCTCTGGCCCAGGGCAACTCAGGGCAAACACTGGCTCAACAAAGGGAGTGGCTGAGTTGGCACTGTGGGCAGGTGTCTGATGCTTTTCTTGACACCTCCTAGGTCAGTAGTGCTAAATCTCTCTGTGGCAGATGTGTTGAGCTTATTTTATAAATGTTCACAAGTTCTACTCTCCCCAAAAGTCACATGCATGTTAAATGAGCATCATGCTTTTTTGCGTATTACCCCAGACCCTGTAGACCTCTAAACAGGGGGACAGGTGTACAGTAGGGGGTATTGTGTTGTGTAGCGCCATAGTCTGTCCAATGTGAAGCTGTCATCAGCACATGTGCTGCTGCCATCCCATGGCTTGCACACTGCAGATAAGAGCAGCCATTCAGCCAAGCAGCTAGCCATTCACTATAGTCATCTTTGTCTGCCCAGGTCAGAGACAGACCTGTAACGTACAGAGGAAGACATGGGAGGAGGCAGGAGCTCTTACAAGCAGAACAAAATACAACAAAGAATGACAGAATGACGAAAACACCAAATGAAAGAGAGTCTGTGGCATGCCATATGGAATCAAAGCTAACAGGAGACCGTTTGTCTGGGCTGCATGTCGGCTGCCACATGTACCGTATCGGATTAATGCAAAATTAGAATTAGAACTGAAGTCAGTCCAGAGTTTTATGAGACCGCGTTATGGCTGGCTACTTCATTTTTTAGTAGGTTTTCTCTTTGTCTAAATGGCAACTTTGCAGACTTCTTTTTTTAAACCTGAATCCTACTGCTGGTTATAAAGTATCCACACATTTTAATGACCTCTTGGCCTTTGGATAAAACTCCTTAGCTTGCATAAAAGGTGTCATCCCTTTAATATAAATTTATCTGTTTTCTTTACTAGACATGAAATAGTTTAAAATTATGCCAGGTGACAATCTGGAGAAGAGAAAAAATCAAATGTGTGATGTATTGAGCACTACACAAAAGAAAAGTGGCTACATTTGTGCCTTCATATTGGGTCATCGAAAACATTCAATATTCCTCATTATGATTTTATACCATATACATATTCAATCATACACACATCTGAAATTATCTTAATGATTTGTAACATTATAAAAAAGTCCAAAAAATGTCCTGTGATAGGAAATAAAACAGGCAGCGGTTTATAATAGTTCTGCAATTAGTGGCTCACCAGCTTGGTAGCGGGGGGTGTGATGCATACTGCTTTGCCAGGAACTGCAGGTACAGATGACTGGTAATATTTGTGCTTCAGGGCAACTGAAACTGAGTCAACATGTTGCAGTTTCGCTGTGACTGCAGTCAGTGCCAAAGAGAACCAATGCTTTTGATAATAGTAGATTCTAAACTTTCATGATATATCTTGCCAAGAACATGTAGGTAAGCGGTTTAGGAGACACGGGGTGCTGTTTTAATTTTGTAGTTTTACATATTTTAAAACAAGCATAAAGACATCCTCCTACATTTAAAGCTACAGTATGTAACCTTTTTTTCAATATTTTTATACTCCACAACTTATCTTATGAAGTCAGCTGCTGTAAAACCTTTTGCATCACAGGTTCACAGAACAGTTCTGGCGTTTATGAGAAGATCTTCCCTTCTACAGGTCCATTCTAATCAGTCGCAGAAGGTCAAACCCTGTGTTTCACATACTGCAGCGAAATGTTAACTTGACGCCCATCTATGAATGAGACATAGACCTCAACTGAAACCTGCAGAGGAAGTGAGTGAATGCTGAAGAACAAATGAGCAGGACGGTTAATCATGACGATCACTATACAAATGTGAATTAAAATACCGGAAATTTACTTGAGCTGAATTTGTAGAGAAAGACCTGATGCCTCTAACCACAGCGACCAAGCCTGGATTTAAGGCTTTTGTGAATGCAGCAACAAGCAACTTGCTGTGTCACACATACATCTGACTATAATGATGGAGCTGTTGCAGTGAGAAGATGCAGAAAGACGAGTGCAGAAGAAAAATGGCCTTCAAAAATACACATCACATACTAATTTGCAATTGCAATACTGATGAAAACAATTGCCTATTTTCTATATAGGTCAGCCTTATTTAACACATTTTATTTGCTAATTTTTAATTTATTTAAAATATTGTCCCTGTGTACCAGCTAGCTGTTAGTATTTTGAAGCTCAAACCCATTATTCAGGAGAGAGCGAGTCAGAGGAAATTATTAAGTAATGTAGCTTCCACAATGGTACTGAAACAGGAACAAAGTGCTTAGACATTAAAGTGAATGTCATCTGGCTTTCAGCTTATCACACTGAGTTCATCCTCTCATGCATCTTCCATTAATGTTTATTTTCCTTGAGGCATTGCATCATATGTGCCTGTCTTTTCCATGTGTGATCCACCCTGAATGCTTTTGTAGTTCATCAACTGAATCTCAAAAGTTCACGTCCAAGAGCACAACATATCAAGGTTTCTGCAGTTGTAAAACTCAGAGCTAAAGGCAGTATATAGTAGCCTTTCAGTGCCTTAATAATTCATTTCCTTCTATTGTTTGTAGAATTTGATGACCAAAGTGAGTTTGGCAACATTTATTTTTTTTAAATGCTTTTGTTTTTTCTTGTGATGTCATAGAGTTGTTCAAAAACTGCATTTCATACTGACCTGTGTTTCAGTGCATTGTATATATTATATGTGCAATTGTGCTAGATTGTGTGCACACGCGTGTTTTATGTGTTTGCATTCATGTGTCTGCTTTACCCACTGGGGTGCCATGCTCCATTGCAGAGGCCTTTATTGTGAGTGCAGAGCAATGAGTCAAGCCTGTGGGAACAAGCCCAGTTTCTCTCCTCTCCTACGCTTTCACACTCTTCCCATCCTGTGTACCTCTGCTTCACCCCTGGTGATTGGGAAGTCGAGTTTAGTGAATATTTCTGCGGAAAAGCTCGCACACATGTGTAGGGGTTGTCAGACCATGAGAAAAAGGGCAGGATGTGTTTTCTTTTGTGTGTCTCTATATGTGACTCATTATTTCTCCTAATAGACGTGAAATCCAAAATAGACTTCATTTGGGGAGAGATTAGGGGCTAAGTTTTAGTCCTCTACAGAACAAAGTGAAACCACTTTTGTTATACATTAATTAATTAAGCTTATTTTGTTACTGAATTACACTTTAGTTTATATAATTTATAATATATTTTAATATCTATGGTGTCATCAGCATGTACAGTATGTAAATAAGCAGAACCACCAAATATACAGCATAATACTGAAAACCACAAAAAGGGAAATGGTCCTTTCAGTATCCTGCAAGTGCTAAGATGACCTAAACTATGGCCTTATCTACAATGTAACTATCGGCATATCACAAATGCAGAATATGTATAATACCTGTAATGATGTACATGTTTTTACTGTACATGTTGTGACTGATAGACCAAGCTCAAAGTGATGGTATTAAGACCAACCAACCACCTATTCATCAGTAATTTAAATGTTAAAACCCTGTCAGGTGCCCTAGTCTCATCAAGTCTTGCCAGTGTCATATTTTTCTCCCAATCTCAATCTGGCAGTACCCACTGATTCCCATCCAGTGGGTGCCATCTGGCCGGCTGTGCCCCAGTCAAAGGGCTTATTCTGGGGGTTAACTTAGCAGCAGCAGCGCAACGGGAGAGGGTTTGAGGGGCAGAACCAAGCAGCCAGACCAGACCCAGGCCAGGGGGCTTTGAAGCCCCTCACCCTAAACCACAGACAGGGGGTCTGCCAGCCAGAGCCAGAAAGAGAGAGAGGGGGAGAACGAGAGTGAGAGAAGGGGCTTTATCTGCAAACCCAAGCACAATTGTTTTGTGCAGTGTGGGAGTTGGGGGAGTTAACTCTTTGTATAGATGAATGGATGAATAGGAGAGGAGGGCTGAAACACTAGCATCCACCCCCCTTCTCCCTAAGCCCCCACCCTGCTGGAGCTCTGTATGTTTTAGGTCCACAGTCTCGGGGCCCCAGGGCCCCTCTCCATGGACAGACCGACAGATACCATCAATTACCAAGGCCAGCCCCTGGCCACCATATGGCCGGTGGCTGTATAGGAAAGGAACCTGTTCACTTCACAGCACCAGCCCTGCATATGCTGCAAGCCAACTAGTTGAGATGCTGTACAAGTCGTGTGTGTGTGTGTGTGTGTGTGTGTGTGTGTGTGTGTGTGTGTGTGTGTGTGTGCGCGTGTGTTATGTGCCACACTAGCATAGGTTTGGGTAGTGTTACATGGTAGCCTAAGTGTCAAGGAGTCAGGATTGAGTTACAGGATTGAGTATTACCTGCATCTCTCTCACTCTGTGTGTGTGTGTGTGTGTGTGTGTGTGTGTGTGTGTGTGTGTGTGTGTATACTCTTGTATGTCTATCTTTGTGTGGACCACATTTCGTTAGGACCAAAAAAGTGTTGTCTTTTCTGACCTCAGATGACTTTGCAACTGTGTCTGCTAAAAATGTGGTTTCTATACAACTAAACTTTAGTCACAAATTGTTTTGTTTAGCTTTTTGTTACATCATTATATTAAGGAGTTGTTGTTGATTTACATAAATTACATAAAAAACACATTGCTATAGAATAGACCAGATTTTGTCCTTACCAGAATTGCTAACGTACAACATCTAGTTTTGAAGACAAGGCTGCTGTTTTAGGGTTCAGAAGTGGTTGCAATGCACTGGTTAAAATTTGGTTTAGATAAGTGCAGGTTCGGGTATACCTACTCTGCAAGAATATAAGAGTCAAAAACCTCCTTTCACACCAATTTCCTGCAAACGCAGTCTAAATTGAAGATGATGCTAATATTATTAAAGGTTCATAATTGCACTGTGACGCTTATGTCCTCAGGTACATAGAAAGACCATGCTTGAAATGGTATCACTACTGATATAGCAATACTGTTATATCTGCTGCAGTTTTAAACTTCAGGAATAGGGATTGATAAATGGCAATGCAAAGATTCACAGTTGTCACTATTACATTACATTTTTTTCATCAGTAATAGTGAGACGCACGTCCTTTGGGTTGTTACAATTAAATAATTTGTGCAATTGAGAGATTTGCATGTATGTCCATAGGGTTGCAAAGACTTGCATGAGAACCATGCAGTGGGCCAGAGCCAACAACTCAAGTGAGTATGCTCCAAAATAACAGTCTTGTAGTAAATAGTTTGTATCGTGACTTTTCCAGAAACAGTGCTCCCTCACTGAATCAATAAACAGACACACTATTGCCAAGATGAAGTTTGGTTAACTCAAACTGCAGAAATCTTATGTCAGATACAAATGTATTGTTTGTACGTAATGAGGACTGTCATGTTTGCCTCTAATTTCTTACAGTGAAGTAAATACTATCAGTATCTAGTAACAGTTTGAACATACAGTACATTTAATATGACCACATAAGTATTATATCTAGAGAAACCAACATAAGCCTTCCTTAGGGTGAAGGGCTATAATTCATGTTTCTGCTGCCAAAGGTGCTCTACTCGCCTGACAGGCATGGGTCAGACACCTGGAATCAGACAATGAGATTTGGACTTCTTTTTTAGAAGTGAATAGCACCTTCAGTATCAAAGTGACAGTCGAGTTGCCTTTCTGCTTTCTAACTTTATTAACAGGAAAAAGCTTCGCAAATACACTGGAATTTAATTAGATGTGTCTGTTTGAAATCAAACTGCAAGTGGAAAATAAATCCTACTCTTGCTGGTCTCCCTCCATTCACTACATGCCCATTAACAAAAAACACATTGCTTTATGTCTGGGGGATGGAGTAAAGGCGTTTAAGAGAGAGGGAAAGAGATGTTTCTGTTTGATATATAATGTGAGAAAGAGCCAACAGCAAAACAAGGAAACATCTGGGTGATTAATCTTTTGGAAGGGAGGAAAAAGGGAGGTAAATAGTACCAGCCAGAATAGGCAGTCATGCTTGCACATATTAGCACACACACAAATAATATGCACCCACAAATAGCTGGGAGCCACAGATAGTAAACCATGTGAGTCACGATTCACATTTCTATTGTATCAGAGCTGCTTCATTGAAACCTTTGGCTGCATTAGTTAGTTGGGGAAAAAAAACCAAACTACAACCACAACCTGTTTGTTACTTCACAGTGAATGACCAAAGTCCTCTCAAGCTTGTTTTAGCCACTTTTCCTTTTTAAACCTTCATTCAAGGGACTTTTAATGGTGCCATATGCTATTCTCATTCATTTGCTAACACACATTCACACTTAAGATGCTGCCCCGTGCCCAGTACAACCACAGAAGTTTTGCGTTCTGCCACTGTACTTTACACCACTGGAGCAGCTGTGGGCAAAGCACCTTGCCTAGAGGAGGGAAAGTGTTACTCATTCACTTTCCTTCTGCCAAAACCAGCCTTTCTTGAGATTTAAACCACAGACCTATTTATCACAAACCAGCCTCTATAACCTCTAGGCTACCGTAGTGTTAATAACAGAGCACACAGGGTCAGTGTAGCCCTTTGGTGGGATGTAACAACTCTGCTAAATTAGCTTGACTATGCGCTTGCCAGTGCAAGTTAACGACGATACTGGTTTCAACTTCGTTATTTACTCATTTTGTTAAACTTAATGCTAAAGGTGTTGTTTGCCAAATACTGTATATATATATCATTTATCCATAACAGCACTATAACACTAAATGTTAAACAGATTTTTTTTAACTAAAAATATTAGTCCAGAATGCATTCCATTTGTTCAGCATATGTTTACATTTATGGGCATGTGTACTAAAATTTCATTGCATTTCTTTACAACATTGGTACATAGTTTATTGCAACACATAGGCAGCTGTATTGTGAAGTTGTGCAATAGATTTTTTTTTCATTCCCTCAAGTCCTGGGCTGTGAATCCTAGAGGCATGGCAGGGCACTGCTATTTACTTTAGCTAAACCTCACTTACAGTAACAGTAACAGGCTGCAGCATAACAATCCAAGTGGGGATGGGATAAAACTTGCACATTTTTGCTGCCTCACAACCTGACGAGATGGACAGATAGACGGAGAACATCTGGTAAGGTTAGCATACATATACTCACAAGTGCACACACATACAACTCATCCACCCAACAGGGCCCCAATGAGGGGTCTGATTCTATCGTACTCCCTGCAGGTGTCCTGTGATAGGCACACACACTGACAACACATGACTAGACCACACACACTCTTACAGTGTAAACCAGTGACGTTAATGCTCAAAGCGCATAGCTCATCTCACGCACAGTTGGTACTGTGATACTGTGACCAGCCCATATTGGCACCATCTGTTGTTCCACAGGAGGTCTATGTGCAACACACGACATTTTGACATGTTAAATCACTGACATATTAACAATATTGTCATATTTGCAGCAGTTTGTAACTTCATAAATATGGGATTGGTATTGTAAACGTCAATGCACAGATTCTGTCAGATATTTGGACACATGTGCACACAGCAAGTTAAAGTACTCCTGCAAAACTTGTTTATAGTTGGCAGGAGAGGAGATTAGCTGAAACACACACATACGCACACAGTCATAGATGACCCCTGAAGTAATACACATAGTGTATCAGTCTGTGCACATACCTATGAAGAAGAAATATACAGAATAACATATTTTGTGTATTCTTCCACTGATTAACAATGACATTTTTTTTAATGTTTCTACACTCACACTGAAACACAGTTGGATTCATTGCTGTGTTAGTAGTGGCGGGTAGCCAGTCTGAAGTCCCAGCCCCAGTTCCATTGTGCTGGGGTTTTCCACTCCGACACACTGGCATTGGAAGGCCCCGCCAACCTCATGTGAACCCTTCTACAAAACCAGATTGCACACGCAGACATGTGTTCATGCACAAAAAACATATGCACACATGCGCTACACAAAGCACTACAGAGGTTTACACAAAGTATAATTAGAAAAAGCACCTAACAAAACACATGCACAGAGGCAGGAAGTGCAGTCAGTGGATCTTGGCTGCCAGTTCAAACCCCTCCTGTTCATCATGAGACCAGATCCTTTATGAATGTCCTAGCTCCTATTCAGGGGATGGAGAGTGACACACAGGCTACCTAGTTTAGGGGAAGGGACAAATGCAGTCCACTGTTAGTGTTTCTGTGTGTGTAAAGCTTAATCCAGGATATTGCCTCTTGTCCGTGAACTACTAGTAGGAATGAGCATTGTTAATAGTTTTCTCAGGTCTTACACCTACTGTTCTTAGGTCTTTTTTGTTGTTGTAGCCTTGCCACATTTATATTAATCTTGAAACACTGATATGACGGCTTATTTTGACCTCCATATGACCATGAAGGCTGGTTTTCAACAGCGTGGACCATCTGATCCATGCATCTAAAATTAGGTCTGGTAATTTTGGATGGTCAGCTCTGATTACACTTCAACCTCACTGTAAAATGTGTTTCTATTTAAGTCTGTTTAACAAATGCTTATTTTTGATTTGACTATCAACATCAAATAAGAAAACTGATTTTACAGTAGTCTTGCAAATACATAGTACAACAACTGTATAACTACTGTAGCCAACTATATCTGCTGAATGAATAATACACACACACACACGCACAGTATATGTACATTTAGGAAAGAAATGAGGTGACTTTCTCCATAATGCACTTTTGTGAACAATGCAAAGGCGGTTTCATAGATAATAATAACATAGATGACACATGATAGTTTCTAATTTCTAGATAATTTCTAGTGTGGAAGTATGCTATATCATAGTGTGTAAGGCAAATTAATGTTCCTCGGTTTGACTCTCTTCATTATATATTCATAATGATCAGCATTTTTATTACCAACAGCATCTATTTTGTCAATACTGCCACTTGTTTTACCCATTGTTATTTTTGCTAGCCCCCAGATAAAGCTGATAGCTGCTTCAGTTTGTGGCTACAATAACTCTCCCACAGCCAGCGAGCTGGAAGCAATGGATGTGGACCTGAAATCTCTACTTCCCCTCCTCATTCCCATACCGCTTTCCATCCCATTGCTGTTGTGGGGACAAAAAGGAACCCATCCGGTCACACGCTGAGCTTAACTACGCAGTTAGGCCAAGGGATCGTTGCTGGCTGCCAGCTTATTGTCACTGGATTATCACTTCCGAGAAGAAGCAATGAGACCTCGACTCATTTATTCTGTGACACTACACGTGATCTTTTTACAATATGGCTCTGCCTCACCTGTTTTTAGGTTAGTTGGGATATTTAAATAATAATCCATTGTAGAATCCATGTAGAACAGGTCTCACAGTGTACTACCGTGCATTATGAATGAGTGTGTGTGTGTGTGTGTAGATATCAAGTCAGCCTTAATATACATGGTGCGTTTCATGCAAAATGTCCAACTTAAGATTTGGTGCACTGGCAGGCCATTAACACTCAAAGAAGCTTCTTCAGGGGCCAAAGCCTTGGCATAATGACCAACAGCTTAGTATCACAGAGGGATTTCAAAGGGACACAGTCAGGTGATAATCTGTCAAGTCTAGGCAAAGACAAACATAGAGGCAATAAAAGAGTGAAAAAGACAAAATTTGTGCTTTCCTTTCTGACTTGGCCAGCACATGCACTGTTTTATTTTGGATAATCTGCAGTTTATCTAAGGCTTATTTTGGTTAGACCAGAAAATAGAGCATTACAGGCTGTTAGCAGTAAAGGCATTTGAACAGTAAGGCTTTCATACTCCATGTCAGAAAAGGATGTACTATGACAAATATTTTTAACTAAAACACATTTGGTTGCAGTATTGACTGTTTTTCACTAAAGATATTTATAGTTGAAACTTCAAAGTGAGTAATTGTGTTGCATCAAAGTTACAAAGTGTATTTCTTTATTTGTGCTACATATTTTGTGCACGTTGCACACACATACATAAAGGGTATTTGTTACTGTTCTGTTGGCATCGAGGTGTGTAGAATTAACATAGGTTTAGCAACAGATGGGAGCGGTTAGTACAGCATGGGCCCCATAGTGACAGACAAAGAGATAAGGATCCATATCACTGTTCATGAACTGAGGCTCCCCTGGACTTGTTGCTTTAAACAAATCCCTGCTCTTCCTATCTCAGTCACAACACTCCCACTGCTGTAGTGCTGCAGCCCTGAGTGTGTGTGTGTGTGTGTGTGTAGGAGAACATGAGCTTCCATCAACAGTCAGATTGTTTAATCTTTTGTTCATCATGACCCTTTCAATGTTTGTAATCTAAATTTCAAGCATTTATCACACAGATACTTGCACATCAAACTCCAAATTCACGTCTTCCATAAACACTCCTCTAAATCTACTAACCAAAGGGTGCTTATAATGTCTCGGCTAATTAGAATCACACTAAACTAGCACGAACGCTTCAGTTCCAATGCAAATTCCCTTTCCTGGGTCTTGCCCTGGGAGATTGTACTACATGGCCTGAGTGAGCAAACTAAAGCGAAGCCACATATGTCTTGCATTTGGACATTAAAGCAGACTATTATGAGATTAAATCAGGGACTTGTGATATTCGGTTCAAATCTCAGCTCCCACCAGCCCCAGTCACGCAGAGGGAACTTTTAAAGTGATATTATGTTCAGTTTCTGCCAAAACTTCACAATCAACCACAATGAAAAGGAAGTGAATAAAGGTGTTTTGTCTTGACCTGTAGTTCAGACCGAAGATCTTGCTGATAGTGTAAAACCTTTTTAAACTGAAACTTAAAAGGGCCATAGACTCAAAGATGGAGCCTTTCCACTGCCATGCACTCCTACAACACACAAATACACAAACATGCATGTTTGAAAATGCAGATATCCTCCTTTCAGCAGCTTATTATCTTTTGAAAACATCAGCTTCTCTTTTTTTCCCCTTCCAAATGTGGTTGTCACGGTTGACAAAGCAGCAAGGATTTGACTGGCAGGCAAATTAAACAGTTTAATTGTTTTTAAAGTAGGAATATGCCTCCATGTGTGATGCATTAACATAAAAAAGGGCCCTGAGCAGTGTGGCGATATTGGATATAAATGTTGTTCTTTTCATTCAATCCCACTGCTGATGAGCCCGGGGTCTGCAAAAAGTCTCTTTATAAGGTAGTGAATATATGCACAATGCAAATTGCATGGAGGAAACGGAAACCTGCAAGATGTTAATGCACTTAAGAGACAGGAGAATTCTAAACGGGCAAGTGTGCTTATGTAGTATTAGTGTGTGTGTGTGTGTGTGTCTGCATGCTGACATTCGTTCGGGAGTCTCATATCTTAT
Source organism: Anabas testudineus (assembly GCF_900324465.2). Lineage (NCBI taxonomy): Eukaryota > Metazoa > Chordata > Actinopteri > Anabantiformes > Anabantidae > Anabas > Anabas testudineus. The sequence goes on from NC_046615.1 coordinate 18,305,023, forward strand.
TCATGCATAGATCTCAAGTTGCTTTTCCTATACAAAACCTCCTGGTGCCTTTTTCAGTTTGTGGTTTGTGTGTATGTGTGTGTGTGTGTGTGTAGGTGTGTATGTTTGGCTGAGTGGGAGCTCCCCTGTCCCTGTCCTGTGTGCTTGTTGGATGATGAATGACCTTCAGGCTCACCAATGACAACTCTGCTCCTAATGACTAACTGGCTGACTGACTAACCCCAACGGAGGAATTTCTCTGGAAAGGCGTACACAGACAAAAGCGTGCACACACACACACACACACACACACAGAGCACAGGGTTAATTGTGACATGCACCCTTAGAGAACACTCTCTGTCATAGTGCACATTACACATACTGTACAAGACAGAATATACAGTATTTTTCTCCTCTCTCCCTGGTGAAAGAAACACGTGACAGACGTTGTTCCGATTAATCACTGACGCCAGGTTTGAATGTATCATATTACTTTGGCCAAAGCCCTGATATTTGAAGGCTTTGAATATGATCATAGATCAGATCAGTAAAAATGAACACAACCTTTTTTCTTTCTTTTCCAAGTCCATATTTTCCAGCTCTGAGTCTATTAGGCACTTCCACAGAAGTTGGACAGGGAGGCTGGGGTGGGGAGAAGAGGGAGGGAGAGGAGGGAGTAAAAAGAGAGAAATAAATTGCGAGAGCAAGAGAAGCAGTCCCGTTACTGCCATCAGTCAGCCAACTGGGCTTGGTCCAGTTGCTAGGGGTTCTGGGAAAAAGACGCCATCATCTGCAAACCATCATCCAGTGTCCATGCTTGGACTGGATTTCAGCACCTGTCACCCATCGCATCAGTGTGACACACTCAAATAAACATCCAGAATTAATCACATTATTACCACTGAACCCAACATTATCTCCCTCCTGGTTTTCTTTTAACAACAGTTTCTAAAATGAACCAACATTCAGAGCTGTGGGTTTTCCCCCCTGATTTCTGCTGCTTTTGTTCTATTCTTTCATTTATAGATAATAGTTACGAGGCACATGTGTGCTCATACGCAAAGCTGTCAAAAGTTTGGGTGCGGTTTACAAGCTGTTTAGTCACAGTGCATTGAGGGAGGGCAGTGTGGTTGGTCGCTTCATTGCTGGGTTTCTCCCAAGGTTTTTTTTTTTTTTTTTTTTTTTTTTGCACAGAGATGTACTACGTCAACGTCTGCATTCTTATTACTCACTTTATTTTATAACTATCTTTGGATGCATGCATATATGTTACATCTTACCATACATGTGGGTTGCTTTAAAATGCACATACACCTTGGCTGATGTACCAAATGCTAAACTGTATACAACTACAACTAACTGCAAATGAGCTTTTTCAGCATTTAGCTCGAGTACAGCCTTACGGAGCTGCAGACAAGGTTGTCGTCTCGTGTCAGGCAGCTGCATTTTCAGTTGGCCTTCTGATGCAACAGATACGCTCCGACAATCCAGCTGTCTACACAGACTGTGTGTGGCTAGCATGGGACTCACACTAAATGCCCGTACAAGTGACCCCATGTGTATTTTTGTGCTTCCAGACTGTTTACTTGTGTTTTACAGTATGTGTTTAGCTGCAGTGATTGTACGTTGGGCTCTGTGCACATCCAAAATGCAGGTGACCTACACGCATTACTGTGCCTGAATGTACCCTGTGTAGACACAGATGGAGCACAGAAGCTGTTGGTGCTGCTCTGCTAACTTGCTGCTCACACCGGTGCATCCCGTGTAGAAACTGGAATGATGTGTGATAGCCGCAGATTTTGGTGGACCAGCTTTACTGCAATGTGGGGAAGTGAAGTTACTCTCCTCCTCATTCTTTAAAAACTGCTATCCTTAAGAAACTAAACATTCAGAAGAGATCTTGCACCAAAAACCATATGCTGGCTGACTTGATAGTTCTTGTTGGAGAGTTTGACAAGATTGGATCTGTCCCGTCCTTGCATAATAACAAGATCATAACAAGAAATTCTCACACAAGAAGCGAAGAGAAAAGGAAACAAGCTCGTTTCATAAACATTCAGCCTCCAATGAGTTAGACCAGTCCTCCATGAAGATGAATGCCAGCCCCGAAGCTACAAGGAGTCCAGAAAAAAGAAAAATCTGAGGTCAGGATTTGTGCTGGCAAGACGTGCAGGGACACTACTACACTACTGTGTTATCCAAATGCAGATTTTATATATATAAATATAATTTTAGGCTTATTTAGTAATTGAAAACCAAAAGTAACTTTTCTCTGCAGTACAGCATATAGTATAAAGGCACACCTCTAGCTGATCATTGTCCTCCTATTCTCCCACATCCCCTAAAATATCTGCTGTTGTCTTAATTGAGAATCTCAATTTTTATACTATACTGATGTTCAAAACAATTAAACAAGTGTTGTGCAGCCTAAATGTGCTTGAAGCAGGCCAAGAACATAGTGTATGTGTAGTCTTTTCGTTATGCATGCTGTGTGGTCATCCCTACTGTATTGTGTTCTTTTGTGTGTGGTGTTTCCATAGTTTTACTGTTTTACTTTTGCAGGTGTGTTTATGGTGTAGCAGGTGCTGCTGGCTGCCATGCTGCACAGTGAGGAAAGGAGGGAGTGTGTCATGGCCAATATACGAGGGAAAGAACCTCTCACACATGGCACTGGTGTTGAAGGCCTCTGGAAAATCCATTTAAGCACTCACACAGCCTGACATGCTCACAGTGAGCCCTAAGACTTAAGTCACATAAATACACAAAAGCACACATGGGGAAAAGACGTGGATTTGAGGAGAGACTGTTTTCACATTTAAACATACACACGCACACAGACCAAACTGCAAATACTAGCTCACTTACAAATAATACTTAACTCATGTTGATATAGCGTAGAAATATCCATCAGTTGTTGCATCAGACACAGGATGCAGAGTTTCTCTCTTTTTTCCCCTCTGTCTCTTTCACTCAGTGTCAAGGTCACTGCAGTTAGTTTTCTGTCTTCTCTGTAGGTGGCACTCTCCCTCTTCTTCCCTCCTTCTTCCTTTCATTCACTCACTCACACAGTGCACCAGTGGTCACTGTACACCATGTCGGACTACACTATGTAAACAGTGGAGGTGTTTGTGTCCACAAAGCTAGAGGCCTTTTTTTTTTTTTCATAGTGCCTGCAGCTACAGTATATGTTGGAGTCAACGTACAGTGTGAGCACGTCTCTGTGACATTAACGTCACGACGCCTCTTCCCTTCCCATTCGCTGACACACACACCCGCTCAGTGTGAACCCGGAGCTGCATTGTTGACCCGACTTTTGGCTGTTGTGTCTTCCACTCAAATAAAATCCGAGCTCGTTATCACAGAGCAACAAATATTTACGTCTACCCTAAATCGCGGAGAAACATTCTCATGGCCTCCCTGATTGGTTGTGTCATCCACAGTCCTGCTGAGTCAGCGCAAGTTCATTTTTAGTGATGAATCATTTTCCAATAACAATTTAAACGACTCTCCTGTGCACAAGTCCTGTAGGTAATTACTATATTTACGTCCTGTTGCATGGAGCCAGGCTGGCGGTCACCTGGGTAGCTACACAGGTATTCCAGTCGCACTGTGTAATTTTCATTTTATACCAGGGGAAAACTAAATATTTGCATTCCACTGCAGGACGAACCTCTCCTACAAAATGTGAACTCTCCCACCATATAAAATATCCAGGCTCATCTCCTGGCCCTTTGGGGTGTTTGTGGCCCCAAACCTACCATTACACCATTGGGTGATATCATGCTTAAGGTTTATGCAAGAAGGTGAAACCTAAATGGCTGAGACAGTGTACATGTTGACGTGATCAGGTGTCAGGTGTAGTAGACGACTTGACACAGCGGAAGAGGGTCACTTCCTCCTCAGACTTTGATGTTAAGACTCATTTCAGTGCAGCGCTAGACCAGGAAAGAAGGCTTGGGGGAACATAATAATTTGAATGAGCTGCCTTTGTTTTGACTAGATGCCTTTCTCATTACATGCTGAGTTGTGATTGTGTTGGGATTGTGCAAGCTTCAAACATCAAGTTGGAGGGAACTCAATATTTCAGTTATGTTTTTCCAAGGTTAATTTTATGGATGACTACAGTGACATGGGAAAATAATGTCTTCAGAACTCATGAGCGTTCATTCCACTCAATCTCTTTTCAATGTGATTTGTCAGGCACACAGTTCCTGATGACACAAGGAAGACCAAGTCTATACATTTATAACCCATCTGCAGGAAATATTCAGGCAGAGAATCTTTAACTGGCCCCGAGGGAGTGAACCAGAACATTCTGTTGTTGTTTTCAGAGAGGAAATAATCCGTTAACACTAGGATGCGCTCCGCTGGCTGCCTTATTTATTTCCTTTCAGAAGCAATTAGGGTCCGTTAATTAAGTCCATAAAACTCAGGCAGAAGTTGAGCTCTAGGCGTAGCCATGGCACATAACCTGGCATGTTCCTTGGAAATAAAATGGTGAAGTTTAATCATTCACTGGAAATGGAAAAGGCGAGTCAGTGGGGGAGACCTGGTTTTAATCTTGGAGGGAAATACATTTAAGTTTTGCTTCGCCATAAAGGATGGCCTTGGCAAGATTAGTCATGCAGCAGATCATTATAAATTGGAATTTGAAATGAAAACAACAAGGTGTATTGGGAACATTTGGTTACCATTTCCTTCAAGAGCCTTCATCAAGTCGAGCATGCAATACATGAGAAATGACACCTTGCTAGTAGATTAAGTATTCAGGAGACTTTATTATTTTATGTTCAGGCAGATCCTATGAGACTGTGTGGCATTTCACATTCAACAAGTTTTGTCTATATAACACTTAGCATTCATGTGTGACTGTTTGATGGATTTTCATGTGCTGCACACCAGGTGACACGTGTTCAACAGATTATGCCTGTCTCCGATGGCAGATTCTTCACTAATGAACTGTCAGTGCTACACTTGTGACAACCCTTAGCAAAACAATACCAAAGGGCCCCACAGAGCTCTGAAGTGTGTGGGTGTGCACGGATGTGCATGTGTCAGTACGCTGCTGTTTATTATCAGGCATTCAGTGTGTGAAACCTAATGTAGTGGTAACATATGTGTTCATGCATTAATAATAAACTACATATGGAAGCATATTTGAGTATACCGTATGTGTTAAACAAGGCACTGTATTTTGTGTGTGTGCATGTGCATGTGAGAAGTTGTCTAGGGCTCAGCACCTGTAGGTGGGTGTTCATTACAGCAGCCCTGAGTGATGGCTTGGCCTATGGGAGGCCCTTGTTCATTGTCATCTCCCTTCATTTAATTAGCCCTCACTCACAGGTCGGAGGAGGCCTCTGAAGCCCCTTTTGTGTGTTTGTGCGCTCATACACATGCATATGTTTAACACTGGGCTTTATTCTTGATGTGGTGCCAGAGGATACACAAGTGTGCATGCCCATGTACACATACGCAGAGTGTATCTACATCCACTAACCTTATCACCAAACCACCTGTGCATAATTTTAGGAGAGATTACAGTGGCACAGACTGGCCCTTGTTCCTGTGATACGTTGAAATTACACCTCAGTACTTCTTCAGAAACAGCAGCATAGAGCCTAATGTCTCTCTGTTTCCATCTCTATCAGGGACTTTCACTCGAGGAGATTAGAAGTTGACTCATTACTGGAAATGCTGTAAGCAGGCCTGATTGTTGTGAAATGACACTGGGCTCCGCTGCAAAAAGTATCTGTGCAACTGGTAAAACATCATTCTATTTTAAGCCGAATATATTTTAGACTGCATGCACATAATATCTACAATGAATACCACATTTTATCACTAACAACTGCTCAGATTTCCCCTTGCTTCAGAGTTTAGGCTGTGCAGATGGCATGTGTTCCTTAGTTAGTTGTTTAAGTCACTGTATGGTAATGTACTGTAGAGACAGAGTCACACACAAACGCAATCAATTAAGATTCAGTGTAAAACAAAGAACAGTCTTGCCTGGAGTTTTTTTTTTTTTTTTTTTTTGTAGTGTAGCTGCTTGTGCAGGTCATTCTCTGCGGCGTGTGTGCTGGAGTTAAGCTGCTTATTAAATGACATCGCTATACCCCACCTTGGGCCCGGACCCACTTGGCCTCGAGCGAGGAGAGAAGAAAGAGCATGAAAGTGAAATAGGAGCAGTGGACGAGAATGCAAGTGAGGAAAGAGAAGGTGTACAGTTTTTTTTTTTTGCAGGGAGAAGACGTCAAGAATACAAAACGAGTGTATGAAATCGAGAGTGTGTGGTTGAGGGTGTGTACTATGTATTTTCACTATGAATGTTTTTGTGTGTACATTTGTAAGTCACTCAAAGAAAAGCAGTAGCACAGTCATTCGTGTTATGTTCAAATATGACTGTTCAGAAAAGATCTGAAATATTGAACTCATTTTGTGAAGATGCAGCTTGTTTCATATTATATACTCTGTGTATAGTTAATACATGTATTAATAATAATAACTAATACCAAGACCCTTCAACCAGGAGAACTGGGAGCTGAATCACCATCACTGATCCACAGTTGCCCAATATAGTCTATCATCATTTTTTACATGCAGACATACTTGCACAACCAACAGAGGTGTAAGTAAAACTTCAGTAGGAGTAGCGGGTACTTCCAGCTAATAATGTTTAGTGGAGTCAGTACCATTTCTACTTGTTGCTCGCTCACTTACACCACACACTCCCTCCAACACCACTCACATGTGTTCTGGCATCGCTTTGGGCCCTCGGGTGGTGGACGATGGGGAGGAGGAAGGGAAGAAGGGTGAGTGTGTGGGGTGGGCGGACTCCTTCTTAGCTCCTCTTCTCTTCCCTCTTTCGGACCTGTCAGGCAAGCGGCCAGGGAGTAATGTGGAAATGTGGCTGGCTGGCGTCGACTTGATTAAGTCTGCGCACGTGTCTCTGCAGAGAGGAGACCCCAGGCTTAATCAGCCCTAGCCCTGACACTCTCCTCTTCTTCTATTCTCTCTCTTTTTCTCCTTATGTCTTCTTTCTCTTTCTCTCTCCTCCTTCCTCACCGCTGCCTTTCCTCTCACTCCTCCCTCTCCGAGGCTGAAGGCAGGGTTATTTTCTTCCCTTTGCCCTCCTGCTTTTTTTTTTTTTTGCTGATTTTCGTTTTCCTACTTTTTTTTTCCTGTCCTCCTTGCACCCAGTGTGTAACTGACTTTTCTTTTGTTTGCAAAGCCCTTCTTTCACTCTCTTTATCTTGCACTCTTTCTCCCGCTGCCCTTTCTCTCGCTCTTTCCTTTTTCTTGCGCTACTCCCCCTGCCACCCCTTTCTTTCTCTGTTGTTTCTATGTGCATGTGTTCAAGGCTGTTCTTTGTACGAGTATGTGTATCCTTATCTGTGAGGAGCGTTGAATACACATGTGCTTTTGTGTGTGTAGTATGTGAGCTTGTGCTTCCCATAGTGCAGCAGTGTGCACCATGCAGAGGTAGACAAGGACCACTCGTGACAGCTCCAGGCTACCTCACCTCCTGCATGGAGAGGATTTCATCTATGAAATATCCTCCCCTCTGGGCTGGCCTCAGTCCAGCTGTAGCATACACAACACTCAACTTTACGATCCTACACTACTACACTATCTACTGAGCTATTTTCTTATGTTGTTCTCACAGCAACTTATGTCATATCATGATGAAATGGAAGAAATGGGCTCAAGTGAATTGTAGTGAATAATTAAATAACCAGAATAGAATTATTTAAAAGAAATAAATGTGTTTTTAGCATTTTATTATATAGCATTAAGCATCAAAATCAACCATACAGACGTCTCGTGGATAATTTAATAACTTAAATTATGTTCAAGATACAAACCATGCTTCAACCTGCTATAGTGGTCCTTGCGATGTTATTTTTCCTTGGAATTTTGTTGTGAAATGATCTTTTTTGTCTTTTTATTGGGAAAAAAAAACTATATTAATGATTCAAACTAGAGATTTGCTTGCTCCCAACATTGTTTAATCCGAAAATAAACAATATTTACTTTATTTCACAACCCAGGCTGCCTGACCTACTTCTTCTATTTCACTAATGTACACTGTACGTTTGGGTACTTGTTGAATATACTGTGAAGATGCTTACTGTAATGCATTTTAATTATTTCTATCTATCTTTCTAGTGGTGAATCCAGTATAGCATTGTGTGTCAGTAAATCAAAGGCCTGTTTGACTTTGTAATGTTGATCAGTGGTAAGCTGTGAGTGACAGCTATTTTTAGGAGCAGGATGAGGCACTCCAGGTTTTCCTGGAGCAACATGCCCAGTCATCATTTGATTTACACACTCAGATACAGTGAACAGAACACTGTGCATTTTGCCAAGATGGCCTATGCCATGCTTATACAAACAGCTCAGTGTCAGAACCCACATTCGAACACACAGTCACACTTGATGCCCACACCTTTAGCAGTGTGGCTTACCTCCATAGTAAGTCAGCAGGCTGACACGGCACCAGCAGCAGATGTCGAGCCTTTGCTCCATCCATCACATGCTGTCGTTATCCCAGTGTGCTAAATGATTCTATTAGCGCGTCACGTTGGCCCCTCAAAGCTCCCACTGTTCCCACCTCCGCAATGTGGTTCCAGCAATCCAACCCATGCGTTGATAATTTGCCCTGAAAAATTGGCCGGGGACAAGCATCCAATTATGGCTTTGCACCCTGTTCCCAGTGCCTCGTTTCAGATAACCGCTCTCATAACCAGGCTTTTTGGAAAACAGGATGGATCCCACACTTCTTCTTCTGCATCTTTGTTTTCCTATTTAGGCAGTGTTTCTCTCTCTCTGTATTTCTTTCCTGCCCTATAGTTTTTTTTGTTTGATGTAACCATTGCTGTCGCTTCGTGTTGTTAGGTGAAGCATGTTGAATATCAGCTGATTTCACGTTAGTTCAGTATTACGACAAATAAATGCCTCTGAACTTTAGCCTGTCATTTAATGCTCTGGGCAACATACCAGCATATCTGTTTTTTCTGTCTGTCAGCGTGGAGTAGTATTAAAAGTCATTTTTCATCATGTTTAATACACTCGTCTGTACACTGCATTGTTTTTATTAGTTCACTATTACATCAGTTACAACAAATTGTGCAGCTCTGTGCATGATTCTCTGAATCTGTCTTGTATTTGTGGGCTGACATTTGGCACATAGCTTGCTCTCTGTTGACTGGCCCAGAGATTAAATCATTTCTTATTTCTGACATATTATTACTTTAGGTTATTATTGCACCGTAACACATTTTCTTCAGGCTTTTGTTTAGAATCTGAGTTTATTCTTATCTTTCAGGATTATAAATTGGACTCTCTGTTCACTCTTTGCTCTGAAGTTTGGCAGCTGCTCCTGTTTTCAACATCATCCTAAACGTTCTGGCTATTGTTTGCTCCCCCACTCAAATTAGATTTTGTGATTTTTGGAGCACAGTTTCAGGATCATCAGATCTGGCTGCTCGCTGTTGTAGAACTTTGACACAAATGAACAAATATAATTTTTAGACCATGTTGGAAGTCAAGATTCGAACATGTTGAACAAATGTTAAAAGGGGGTATGAAATGAAACGTATTGATTCAAAATGCTCAGGTTTCACTGTAAGATAATATGTTAGTAGTATAGCACCTCAAATGGGGCCTCAAACTGTATTCAAATGTCGTTGAAACAGCTGTCTAAAAACATTTAAATAATGCTCAAAACAGTGCTAAGAGCAGTGATATGGGCCCATATTTCACATTCACACACTCCCCTCTCCACCTCTCATCTCGCCCGAACATTAGAAGGGTCAATTTGACCAATCATAGACCTTGCTGCACCCAGCGAATCCCCTGATCATCTTTCATCTCCTCCTGGGCCTATGAACTCTCAGTGTACAGTCATCTGATCCCACTATAGCAGCAAGCAAGACGTATTTCCTCGCCTGGGCTGCTTACATACTGGTGGAGGTGGGATTCTTGTGTGTAGTAGTCGCCTTTAAAATATAACAGTGTGCCTCGTTTTGCTCACGTGTTCGCTGTGTGCATGAACATAGAAGAACTGATATGATCTGTCATTTGTTCCAGTCACACAACACCCCACAGTACTCAGCTTTCCTTGCCAAAAGTTAAAACGAGGAATTGGACCACTCTAATAGTAGCAACAATGAAATACTAAAACACACCCTAAAATAACGTAATACAATAAAACACTGACAACAGTAGCGAGAACAAAACGCTAATTACGTACGTATTAAAATAAGTAAAAGAAAAGTAAATGTAACTAACTGAATTACTGATTGAGACAAAGAGCAAATTGAAGATGTGATTCCTCACAACACCTCATTGTCTAAATACACATCTTTATCAAATTCCCTCTCGGTCAAGAGGGAATAGTCAAGTCTCTGGTGTTATTTGATTGTAGGCTTTTCAAATCTTTTGGGGCACATGCTGTTTGGTTTTTTTTCGGGTCAATTGAGTCTTCAGCCAGGGAAGTCCCAAGTAATTCAAGCCTCACTAAAGTACAGTCCTGAGTCAAGTCTCAGGTTCTCATCTCTGTGACTTAGGTTTGACTTAAGTCCAGGTTTTATGTCACGTATGCAGCCATCATAACAGAGGCTGAAAATGCTTTTCTCCTGGTTGTATAAACTATAAGAACACAGAACCTATTAAGAACACGGAACCTATTAGAGCGTCTGCATATTGAGTAAAGTGCATTTTGAAGAAACTGCACTGTCAATAATGTGACTCTGTCTGTAGCCCTTCTGTTTCTGTCCTGTCTATCTGCCTGCCTGCCTGTCTGCCTCTCTACTTGTGTGTTTAGGCTGCTAGTGTAATTACCATCCAGGCAGGGACAGATCTGGAGACAGAGGCAGTGTGCTAATTGTACAGTGGACTAGGAATGGAAGCTATTAAAGCAAGTCTGCCAAGACATTCTCAGGCTCATCTGTTGCCATAAATCCCTCCTCTCCACTACAACTTAGTACTGTTAGTGCTGCCGCTCCCTCCAGTTCCAGCATAATATTATTTTATTATTGACTAAGAAGGCTGGTGTGCAGAAAGCGAACAAACTAGACTCTGGACAACATGAGGTATGGAAAGAAATAAATGGAGGAGTCCTTTTACTGGTCACCAGATAATTTTGTCTGTGTTTATTAGCCTGCCTCTTATCTTTTATGGCTGTGTAAAAGAAAACCAAGCTAAAACAGACACTGGTGTGGTTGTTCATTAGCTGGAGTGTTTCCATTAATTTCCTCGTCATGCTTTGAAAGACGTTTGCAACATTATGTTTGGCAAGACCTCTCAGACATATCTCTAATCTGAAATCCTCTTCTCTGTCTCCCACTGGGAATCCACCATTATTTCTTTTCATGAATGTTTTTATTTACTATAAACCACTAAACACACTGAGATGGAAGTTTTCAACAAATTAAAGTGGCATATGTGCTTCTTTATTCATTTAGATGTGACAATAATAAATCGAGGATGGAAAATGCTACTGTCTGCTTTCAGAAAAACAAAACATTCACAGCAAATGCCATCTGCTATTAGAGTAGTCGACCAGGCCCATGGCTGAAAGCATGAGCAAAAAGGCTGACCACTGCTGAACGGCCTAATTAAACAGCAGTCTTTAATGTCAGTAAGCCCCCTCATTGTAGCCCCCACACACATGAATGAAAGAATAAGGATCTTTTGAGAAGGACCATAGTTTTATAATCTAAAGCCATTGGCTTAGGAAAGGGAAGCCCCTTAGCTAAGAAGGCCCACAGGTCACCCTCCATCTCTTCCTTTCTCTCCATTTTTCTTTCCCTTCTTCTTTGCTCTCTCTCTCTCCTCTGTGCTCCTGCTGGGTCCATAGCCAGGGTTAAGCCAGGCTGAACGTGGGCAGGTCCGTGACCGCCACCTCCAGCAGGCCCTTGCTTCCCTCAAGGGCAAAGTGGTGCTAATTGTCCCTGCATATACACATACTGAAAAACACACATGAACAAGCATGCGTATTAGCATGACCAACCACTGGGCTCATGTGCCTGGATTATTAGAGCACTATGAAAGAGATTTAATCCAAATAAGGTGGTTGTGAGACTAAGAGCATAGAGGAAGGGGTGGACTTAGGTACTCGGAGGTTGTCCCAGTAAATGGCTAGGGGAAAAAAAATTTGAGATCCAATGTGAAACCTCCCCCCCCAACTTCACCTTACCACTTACCACCCCAAAAAATCTCCCCACCCCACCCAGGCGAGGGGACCCCCCGACTGGCAGCAATAAATAGATTCTTTCTCTAACATGCCTAATCCTGCTAAACAGCAACAAATCCTATTAGGCCATGGATTATAAATCCTTCTTCCCCACCTCTCCCTCTCCTTCCCCTCTAGAGAAACCCAATCGCCCTCCTGTCTTCATAACATGCACGTGCACAGTCACAAACAAACAAAAAAAACACACGAGATCTCTAATTGATTTGTGTAAGCTTAAAGCTGACAACCTGAGATGGTACAAAGCACTGGAACCATATAGAGTAACAGGAAAACTACTGTACACCAGATATATCATTCTGAAACAGGAGGCAGTGAATCATATCATTTGTCACGCATTAGTTAACGGCCATGGCACGGACTGGATGCATCATAAAGACAGAATTCAAAGTGTGAGAATATTGGTTCTCTGGAGTTTTCACACGATACCACTTTGATATAAGACTGTTGTGTGTTCTAATTAGCTGCACATCTGTCAGTGACAATATGTGTTAAAATACCACCAGTGTGCACGCTTATAAAAAAAAACAAAAAAAAAAAACGTGTTGAGTGTTGTGACGTGTCATATGCTGCTCTTTTAAACCTGCTGTGAATTTCCAAGCCCCAACACATATTAGTGGTTCAAAAGGTGTTGATTTCTGTCCCACAATGCAGTGTAAATATATTACCTACATTTTCACTATCAAGACCAAAGCGTTGGCTTACGTGCATTCAGGCTTAGTGCTTATGAGAGTGTTGATGTCAAAAGTGTTAATACGGTAATGGTCCTGAAACTGAAACACCACCCTTTAACTTTGCCGTTAAAGGGTGGTGGTGGGTGCACATTTTAGGCAGTCTGTTCTGGATGTTATTCATAGTGTTGCATGAAGACAACAATATTAAAAATGTGTACTGTAGTTGTATAATAAAAAGAAAAAATCAAATTCAAACTCTGGGTTATTTATCACTGGCTTTTTAAAAGTCAGCACATTAGCAGAGCTAATGGCTCCATTGCTCATTTAAAACTTTTAAGTGAAAGTTCCTGGAAAATGTAGGGCTAAAATAGGTTGCCTGTCTGACTGACTAACTGTTCCATGGCCATAGTGGCGTAAAGAAAAATTACTGATACATGTTAGGCTTAACATTTAGACTGGAAGAAGTTTTGGGACCAAAGAGGGGGTCATTAACCCCAAATCTACCCAACTCTTTAATTAGGCTCACTTTGAAGACTAGTTGCAGCCGCCACCCTCTCTTTAGGCTACACCTTAGAACATTAAATTAGTCTGGTCTCATTTGTGAGGTAACCATTGTTCAAATCTCTTTTAGATCTTTTTTGCTGCACCTTCCAAAACATATTTAAAGGTACAATATGCCACTTTTAGGAAGCAGGAAAAGCTGTGGCATAAGACTCAAATCGAATCATGTCAAGAATAGTTCACCAGTCATTAGACCACTTGTTAGAGTAGTGTTCTCTGTGTGGTGGGGAAAGAGCTGTGTGTGTCTCTGTCCTCCCCAAAATAATAACAGGTTCTGTGACTTTGCATCATTAACACTAACCATGGGTGGGACCTTTCTGAGGTCACCATGTTGTTGACCATCTCTCAAGAGGGGTTATTTTCCTTGATGAAATTCTTTCATGAGCTTTATAGGAGACTTTTATTCAGTGTCATTTTGTATGCATGAAATCAAACTATATGCTGATGCTTTGTACAAACAACATGATGGAAGCCATGCATCTGTCTGCATTTGCTTTATGCTGTACACTTCTGCATATACATACAGTGTAAATGTGTTATTGAGGGAATGATGGTGAAAGTGAATCTGCAGTATCTCTGGCTTCTCTCTCTGTGTGTCTCCTTGTGGTCACACACATCAAACACGGCTTGTTCTCTCTGTTCTCTCTTTGTCATTAGCCTTTAATGGGGACTGGACTTTGATGTGTCTTTGTTGCTGTTAATTATCTCCGGCATGTCCTGAACAGCATCTATTGATCTGTGTATAAAGGACATGGAGTGAAGCAGACGCAAAGGGAAGAGAGAAGCTATTGACTTAGAGGCCATATTTAACCAGCTGCATGCCATACACGTCGCTCTTACAGCTTCAGGTTCAGAATTTGTCAAGACTCAGAGCCTAATTTAAAAACATATCCGCAAGCCCCATTGTTACACTGAGTGACATGCTATTTCTTTACAAAACATGTGGTACGGATAAGGTGACTTTATTCTGTCAAGCGTCAGTTTCTAAAATTGTTGTTCCTATGAAACCGGGTCAATTTTTGTGGACTCCTCATTAAACAGTAAACCTTGCTCTTATGGTATAATGTCTTAGCAGTGGACGTTTATAATTCTTCACACGGCACCCTCTGGCACGCCATCACTTTTAGATCAAACATGCTTGAAAGAATGTAGTCGTCTTATCCTTCCAAGATATGATAAAGGGATGTCTGTTTTTGAGGAGAACAGAAGAGGAGCACATCTCTTTGATAGACTGAAGCACCAGTCATAAAGCTTATCTCACACACAGACACACACACTCAGATGCACACACAAGCAGGCCAGCAGTCTTGCTGGGACCTGACCATAGCACATTGCTGTCTAAGGCTTCATTCTCCTGACTGACTCTGAGGTTATTGCAGCGCACCATGGAAGCACAGGATATTTGACGGTCCCCTGCCAAAGAAAAAAGCCAAGGGTGTGGGGGGATGAAGGAGAGTTGCCATTGACAACTCTAAGATCTCCAAAGTGACCATCTGAAAGTGTAAAAAAAGTGAAAACTTATTAAGGGAGGAGGGTCCAGGGGAGGCCATGGGGCTAAATCTGTCACAGCTTTTAGACAGAGGGACAAGGCCAGTTCAAGACTCCAACATGTGAAGCTTGTACAGTTGAACAAGGAATAGTAAGGCTGTTGAGAAGAGTTAGAAATTGAGATTCAAGCTTCAGCTTTCCCATAGAGTATTTATCTTACTGCTCAGGTGAATTAACAGTTTAATGAGCTTGGTGTAGGTGAGAGATGAGCTTTTCTGACTCAAAAGGAGTCCCCAGAAGACACTGGCATCAATTAAAAATAAACACTAAAACAGAAATGGAGGCAGGAGATGAGTTAGAGCTGACAAGTGTTTGAAGGGCAGGATCAGTGGAGAGATGTGGGAATTACATTCCTTCAGTTTCTGTATGCCAAATGTTTAATGGGGTGGGGGCGAGGGGGGTGTTGTGTTGTACAAAAACCCCTCCGTGTTATTCTTTTATCACATATACCAATGAACATGTGTGCACATTTGTGTCAAATGCAGGAAACGAGAGGAGGGCAAGGAGGGAGTAGGCTACAGTTGTACAACGATCAAAACCGCACATGTTTTTTGTTTCCTACATGTGTTTTCTTTCCCAATTACGCTTGAACCTCCGAGTCACACAGAAAATGGGAGGAAAAAAAAAAAAAAACATCCTTCTTCTCATCCATGAACGAAGAGAGCAAGGAGGTGGGTAGAAGGTGGGGGGTAGAGTTTTTTGTTTTTTTTTTTTGGCCAAAAGGGCCTCATGCTCTTTATGTTTGGTATTGTTTGTGTGCATTTCCTTCTATAGCTCGAGCAGGCCTTGCATGGAGGGCAGGAAAAAAGACAGCGGACCGACAGCCTTTGATGTTCATGTTTTATGGTCCCATGTCAGAGCATTGTCTGTTAAGTCCTTTTGTTGTCCCTCGGCCTAATTAAGACCTCAGAGCGACTTGTTGACTCCACAAAGACCCTTGTTTGGGGAGGGTGGTGTGTACATTTTGTATGTGTGTGTGCGAGTTTGCGTGCGCAAGAGGGTGTGTCCTCTTTCACTGGGACATAGCTTGAGAGAAACGTTAAAAACAACACACACACACTCATTACTCCCTACATACAAAAGCATCGGCTTTGACATAAGAATGAAGTCATTCAGTTTCTGCTTGGAGTCCTTTAAGTGTACAAGAACTTGTATCTTGCCGTCTCGCTCAAAGCAGCAGCACTTACCGCACACATGCAAACATCCAATGCATTTAGTGCATTTCCTTACTGGTCCTCACAATGATAGCCATACAAACACACATGTTCTTTTGAGGCCTACCAGTATAACTTTGATGTCTCAGATACCAGCAGATGTCTGAAAGGTGACCTGTCTCTCAGACCTACTGTAAACACTTGATCTCCTAACAAAAATTAGTTGCATTTAATATTCACATTTAAGGTGTCCCTCACTGATTAATAAAGTTTAGGTTTGAAATAATTAATTAAAACCTAATTAAATGAGGAAACCGAAAGCTGTAGAGTGCTTATGTTCTTCCAGCATTTGGCCCATATGCACAAAAGGACATTCTGCAGGTCATTTAATATAGTCTAATTAATATGTGATGTATTTGGAGCTTCCTCATGAAAATGAAAACATAAAGTAAGAGTATACCTTTCTCAGATTTACATGATAACTAAAATGCTTGGGTCCTGACCTAAATTCAGGGTCACTGTCTAGTCAATTGAGAAAGCATGTGTCTGTATTTATACTGTGTATTTTCACTGAGTGACTAAACGCATGCCACATCCAAAGACACATTTCACCAGTGCACATCACACAGAGTGCCTGCTTAAAAAAACAAATACAAGTGCATCTCATTTAGCCTCTATGGTGTGCATGTATGAGTTTGTGTGTTATTTGCATCAAATGGTTTCTGCTCCATACCAGTGGGTTTTACTTTTTGTTGACGCAGATGTGCCGCTTTGAGCCGAGGGACGTGTTTTGAGACTTCTCCTAAATGGAAACTGGGTTTCTTCTGTTTCACTTGTACTAGGTTGAAGATTCACACTTGTTACTGATAAAGCTGGCAGACAGAGTGCTGACATAAGTTTTTCTGTACATGAGTGTATCAGCCTCTCTTTCTTTCACAGGTTGTCCCATGCCCAGAGATCAGCAGTAAAAGTCTTGCGCAGAATGCAGTACTTTGTGGCCAGGAGGAAATTTCAGGTAAGCAGAAGAACATTCAGACGAGCAGAGGGAGAATGAGGAAGGAGCGGGTCACAGAGATAAATACAATTTGAGAGTGAGACATGTAGTGAGAGAAGTGTGCTGTGTGTGTGTGTGCTGTGTGTGTATATGTGGTTATACAGGAAGAGAAAGGGGGAGCCCCAAGGGCATATATCAGCTGCAGCACTGCTGTGCATGTGTGTATGTGTGTACGTGCCTGTTTGAATGTAAATGCCTGAAACTTGCACCTGCATGTCTTCTTTGTGCTCACTTCAGTTCAGGCGTTGTATCATGGGAAATCTTCTAACCTCTCTCTGTTGCTACAGGACTTCAGTGGCACTGTACTGCACACACATACAGTACACTTACACACACTCGTGGCCTCACGTAGCACTGAAGTCAGCAGAAATTTTGTGCACTTAAAAAAAATATATAATCATATTTGAGATTCTTTGGTCATAATTTTCTTGCTGCATGTTTTTGCAGAATCATTCCTATATTCCTACCATTTCCAAGTTTTCTACATGTTTTCAATTACGGCCTAAATGAACTCAGCTGCTGATGTTCTACCCAGTGTATAGCAAGGATCGCCTAAAGAGTTCACTGGGTTCTTTCTGATGCTGCTTACGTCTGTGCCACACTAAACAAAGCTGTGAAAGGATCTTAACAAGATGGCTTTCTTCGTGACCATGCACTTGTCAATGCAGACACACACACACACTTAACAATGAACCCTTTGCACCCAAGGAGGTTGGGGATGTTTTTGGGGACCAAGCAACAGAGGCTGTGGATGACAATGGCTTTTGTGTCCCTCTGTGTATGTGTGTTTTTGTGTGTGTGTGTGTGTGTGTGTGCTTGCTCATGGATCCACAGCAAGCACGGAAACCCTATGATGTGCGAGACGTGATCGAGCAGTATTCCCAGGGCCACCTCAACATGATGGTCCGCATCAAGGAGCTACAGAGAAGGTGGTGTATTGGATGTTTTGATTCTTTCTCACTCTTGCTTCTTCTTTTTCTTTCTCCACCTCTGCGTCAATTGATTGAAACGTTTTGCACATTTTCGCCATCATTCTGGATAATTCAGTATCTCATAGTAACAAGAAGAATGAAGAAGTCAGAAAACATAGAACATATGTTCTCATTTAAAATGAAATAGGTTATATTCCATCTTCAATCTGTGTTGTTCTCTTCCCTGCTCTTTTTAAAGTGAACACTCTTTCATGAAGGAGGTCAGTTAGGTAATAAATTAGGTCAGACTTATGTAAGGGCATCACCTGTACCTCACAGCACCTTTTGCTGTAATTCAGCTGAACCATGATAATGTGCTGTGAAATTTTAAAACCATGTATTGTATCAGTTAATCAACAAAAGTCAGATCTTTTTGACAGTTTAATTAAATTCACATGAAACGCTTCAAAACAAAGAATAATTGATTCAAGGATAACTTCTAGTAGGTATATAAAATCCAAGATGACATATTTTTTTAGTAAGCCTACAAAGATTTATACCTAAATAAAATTTAACTAAAAGAAAAACTACATCACAACTGGCCACGTCTGACTTTTTCCAAACGCGCTGTAATAATGCATGACTGCTTTGAATCACACGGGTCAGCGAGATACATGAAACATAATTAAAGACATGTGATTGCCATGATAAAACTCCAGCCTTAATTTAAGGTGATGAAAAGAAGAGAATGGCTTAACAATTAATATTAAAGTCCTTCCTCTGTTCTAGGAAACGTACAGATGACTAACAGGCCACATGTGCAAGTGAATCCTCTCCGTCTCTCGTTGTTTGTTTTCAGTGTTTGACATCTCAAAAGGAGCATTGCATCAACTTATTCTCCCGTGTAAACGTCTCTGTGGGTTTTTCTTACAGCCGTAGTATAAGTTAAGAAGTTCTGAGCACTTCTGTTAATTGAATAGCCCCATGTCTCAATCTAGTGTCTTCTATCTTTCTCATCAGGCTTGACGGCACACTGGGGAAGCCAGGAATGTTTCTTCCAGGTAAACACACAGCAAATACAACAATCTACATTTGATAGGCAGCGATTACTCCTCACTTCATCTCTGTGTTTATAACGCACAAATACAAGCACAAGCTGTACCAGACTACATACGAAAGGAGGAGGCGAGGTCCCTGATGTGTGTGTGTGAATTTAAGCACCCTGCGTGTTTCACTGGGCATGAAGGCATACTGCTACTGATATATTTAAAAATAAAGAGGCTTGTGAAATTGACATTACCAACATTGTGAATACCTTGATTTAACACCTCTGCATCACTGCCTACATCTCAAATGGTGATGTAGTGTGTATATGTATATATAGAAATACTGCTACCACACCTACGAAGTAAAGTGAAAATATATTTGTAAGAACAAATTAGATCGTTTGCTGGCTTCCAGGCTGAAAGAAAACAAAATGACTGCCACGTTACAAAATCGGGGTCCTAATTAAGATGCAACAAATGTAGGTACATTAGTTATGTGAGTTTCACACTTTATTAAGCATCTGGTGGAATCTTTTACAGTCTACTGTAGTTTGTACACATAAAACTCACATTGACAGCTCCCTCCCATGCTACTCATCCTCCTTCCTTTCCTCCCTTCCTCTTTCCTTGGTTCACTTTCTATATGCGTAGCAAGCATTTCTGGGCTGCCCTTGGACTGAATTTAAGGTGCAATGTGTAAGATTCAGAGAGATCCATATTAATATATTTATAAATGTGTTATTATTGGTATGTAATCACTTATAAATACCAACCGTTGTACTTAGCAGCTCGCTTTTTGCTTTTTAATCAGTATAGAGAGCAGAGGCCAACAGGTTTCTGACAGTAAATCCTTGTTGCACAGGCAAATGTATTTGCTGTATATTCGCAGTGAATGTTTGCATGTGTGTATTTTCAGTGTGTTTGATTTTCTTTTTCAATCTCCAGGAAAGGGAGAAGATAAAGAATACCCAACTATTGGAGCGCGACTGATTAGGCTGGAAGATAAGGTAGGCACACTCCTGCTGCACAGCGTGCTTGGGTTTTGTCTGTACGAGTGAGAGATAAAGTGATTAGACTTTCCTTGGCGTTCATAAATAGCAGTGTGTGTGTGTGTGTGTGTGACTGCATTACTCTTTGTGAGTGTGACTTTTTTTACCCGCTTGTGTCTCTGTTATCACACGAATGCATCTGGTGGAATCTTTTAATATGACTATGTTGTGGCTGGGTTCGCTCAGTCTGTGCCAGCATCATACACACCCCTCCCCCCTGCTCTCTACCCTGTCGAGTGGGGAGTGGATTCCCAGGTAGGCTGGTTAGTGATAATTCTTGAATGTTTGAATATCCATACACTGCTTTGTGCAGTGAGTCATAGCCAAAAGGTAACAGCTGTGTTGTGGAACCTACGGGTATCACTAGGCGTGTCCTCTCTCATCCCGTCGTGATGCCGATCGTGATGCCAGCATGATACAGCACGACGGTTGTACCAGTTGGACTGGTGTTTGAATATGTGTGCTTTCCTGTGTATCTGTTTTTATGACTTTCCATGTGCAAATCACAGGGTATGAAATGTGTTTGTTAGTTTTGGTGTGTGGCTACATCTGTTGTCTGTTTGTCTGACTGGTGGCTTCACTAGAAAGTGAAATTATGTTTGTGGATTTGGAAAAGATTGGACATGTTTTTTGTTTTTTTTTATGAAACTTGTGTTTAAAACTGAATACTATAGCCTTATAGTCAGGTTGTTCTCACAACACAAAGAAGTCCTATACAATAGAACAATGCATTCTGCAGCTACTTATACTCTATTCAAATCAGCCAGCTCAGGATTTCCCCCTCTTTGCTTTAACGTTTACCTTCCCATCTTTGAACGCTGATCAACACTGATGTTCCCTAATGTTTTCATGCGTTTACTGTTTTCAACCCAACTTTGTTAGGGAGAGAGGAGTAATGATCTTGAACCAATGTTTGCTCCAAGCCTGAAGACCTCCCTCAGTGATTGAGTTCCAGCCCATTTGCTCTGGGCTACATGTTGTGATCACAATCTCTTGATTGGAAACATAAACCTGTGTTCAGAAGTGCCTCTCCTACCTACGACTCTCTCTCTCTCTCTCTGGCTTTACCCTCTTTCACTCTTCTCACTGTGTGCTGCCTTGACATGACGTCAAAATAAAACTGAAAGGTGGATAATTGGGGAAACAAATCAGTGGAACCCTTCTGATGCACGCTGCTTCCCCTCCCTAAACAATGTGGAACCAATCATTGTTCACCCAATCAGAGCTGCATTTTCATGCATTGCTGCAACATGCATCCTTTCAAAGTGGAACAGAGGAAGGCCAGAGCCACCTGTCCTTCATAATTACTATTTTTCTTACCTCAGCACCCGCCCCCTTCCTGTACGTCCTTTCTTGTCGTGTGAATTTTTTGTTTCGATGCTCCTAACAGCCCAGCACACCTGTTACATGGTAAAGAGGAGTTCCTTTTTCCCCTCGGGCAGCAGGTGGATGAACCTGTCGACCCTTTATACTTGGAACGTTCCCTATCATGCTCAAGATAAATATGCCAGCTTTATGTTTGTGGATTAAGGTGACCAAATAAACATTGAACACAGTCTTTCTGTAATGTTGGTGGTCCATTTATATTCAGTTTCAATCAACATCCAACAATATGTATTCACTCTTTACACAGAATTTCAGCATAAAACCTGTGTTGCAGCTAAAACATAATGCCCAATTCAAACATGATGTCCAAGGCTAAATGAAATTACACCACATTGTTTATTGTGAATAGCACAAGAGGTACAATGATGGAGTTTGTTGTTGTAGCTTCAAATGGTTCGAGTGCCCTTGAGTTCAGTTCTCAACTGTAAATTGTTTGCAACAGAATCTCTAGTGCTGTCACTTTTGTTTGTCTCGCATCACTGCATGTATTTCATAACGTTGTGTAACGTCTGCGTTGCGTCACCTTTTGCGTGTCGCTCATAATAGTAACGCACAAAGCAAAGCCCTGGTGTCACAGTTGAATTACTCGTGAATAGGAGCTTTCCCAACAACCCTGAGGATTTATTCGCCAGCTCTGTGTCCTCATGTTTGTACGTGTGCAAGTGTGTGTTCCCATGCCTTTCTCAATACTCACTGTTGGTCGGCCTCCAGCCACATTTTTCTTTGACAAATTCCCACTTTCTACTGCCCTTTCCCCTGTAAAACACCAGCTATTGACCAGTCTGACTGAGCTTTATGTTGTGGCGGACTGAGTAAGAATCATTTTCTTGTCCTCCTATTGTCAGCACATCACTTGTAGATGAATTTATCTTCAGTGGGCTGAAGAAGGCTGAGGCATTGTGTGTCCTGTACAGAGTTAGACAGTGATTTATCACACACAAACAAAGAGACACATATAGGTCTATACACATACACTTACACACACATGAGCATAGAGCTGATTAATCACTGATGTGTCTAACTCCACTATCTTAAGATTGAATTCTCCAGGAGCAACTTGGAACAAAGATGGATGGTACTCTGTGTTATCTTTCTGTCAGACACACTCGCTGAAAAATACCCAAACGGCACAAATAGTGGCCAGTGTCTCTAGGCTTCAGCGTGGCCTTTTTAGAAAGGAGTTTGCTGCATGCTTAAGGATAAATTCAGCCCACTGCTTGTGGTAAATCTCTTCCAGTTTTATAGGAATGGGATTTTTTTTTCTCATAGCAATAGACAGAAAAGCCGGGGGAATTACAACAATATGCTTTTGCATAGCTTGTAAATGTCTGTCTGAAAAACAAGCTTATGCTTTTTTAGTCTGATCCTATTTTTTGCAAATTTAACAATATTGTGAATTGTTGTGCAGCCAGCAACTTTAACTGAAGTTGGTGTGTAGAGCTCAAGGGAGCAGCCTTTAATTATGGACAGTAGTTAAAGGGACGTTTTCCACCAGGTTTACCTCCACAATAAACCTTCAGAGGTCACATATTTTCTGACATTAAGTAATTGGTTACATAATCATAAGTTAATCCAAATGTATTTTGAAACATTGCATTTTTTCCTTGTAAACAGAAAATGTGTTTTATTTTTATTATATACTTCATACTTGATTTATTTTATTCCCTAAAACATAGAAAATACAATAATCTAATGGGTGTGTTTTTCTTTTCTAAATCACTCAAATTTACATCTGTATAAAATATGCTACTTTATACAGTACATCTACAGTCGAAATGCTGGTTTTAATGTTAATGTAAACTTAACATAAATCTCTCTTATATCTGTCTAAACTCGCTTTTAAAAAGGCAGAAAATACTTAATTTGGGAAAATATTCATTTTTCTGCAGCAAGGGTGCAATTATCCCGTTTTTGTTTGACATTCAATATTTACTCATAATTAAGTCATCAAAGGGGTATTAAGTTGTATTTGGAAATTGCGCTAATCGTTGGTGGATATAAAACCATCATCATGTGCAAAGAAGAAAACACCCTCTAATGTGCCCTCCAGGCCTGTACAGACATGTCTCTGCTCAACACATCATTATTTGTGTTGCGCTAAGTGCACCACACAGACTATAGATCACACTCACTCTGTGGTTAACTTCACTCTGCTATATTAGGGCAAATATACTGTGCCATGTATGTCATGCTTATATCATGTGCATTAGCAGTAGGCGTATGCTAAAGAATGCGTGTACTAACCTTAATAGCATCTCAATTAGGTAAGTATGCTATAAATTACAGCAAGGCCAAATACTGAGAATACTTGAGGGCCAGGACAGAGTGTTGTGTTTGTTAGGAGTCCATCTGTAAGGCATTTAGGGCCCCCCGTCTCTAAAAGCATGGCTTTGAGGGGGGCAGGAGTGTGTGTGTGTGTATGTGTGTTTAGACTGGTCCGATCCAGACCCAGTGGAGCGCTTTAGAGACAAGGGCCTGTTAAACACACACGGACACATATTTATACATTAAACCATATACAAACATACAAGTGGATATTCAGGCATGCATAAATATACAAGTTCACACACACACACACACACACACACACACACGCATAGAAACTGTTGCTGTAATTTAGTGCTCAGGGTATTTTGAGGCTATAATTGTGATGTTTTTTTCTCTACAAAAGATTATTTTATAATCACAACAGAATTAATGAAAAGGCTTGGGGAAATATTTATTTTAACTAAAACCAAGTAATAATGTAACGACTTAAACAAGATAGAAAAATATAAAAGTTTTGAAAAAGATTTTTAAAAAGTCTTGGGACTTTATCTCATGCTGCTTTAGCTTTTTTGGTTAATGTTTGTTTTTCAGATTCAGAGATTATAAAGCTACAGAAGGTATCAAACTGCAGCCCCAGTTCATTTTAGCATTGATAAGAAATATAATTCACACATTTCTATTAGAATATTATTCTATTATGAAGTCAGTAGAACTGCGTCTCAGCGAGTGGTCGCTCTCCCCTCCTCTCTTTTCTTTCCTTTCCTCTGGGTCATTGGTGTCACTCTATTCATTTTTCACCTCTCTGATTATTGCTAAACATTCTCCCCTTTCCTCTGTAATTGGAGTGATGGTCACAATGACCCTCTGTCCCTTTTATGCCCTTCTACTACAAAGGGCGAGTCTGCTGCCATCCCACCTCCCTCTGTCCCAACAGTCTGGGTCTATCTGTTCCCCCTCTTTTTCCCGTATGGATACCACTTTGTCTCTCTCTAACCTCCCCTTTGCTCCTGTTCCCAGCACCTCTCTGCCCTAAGAGTACCCTGTCTGTTGTTGTGCTGCGCTTTGATATATGTGTGTATTTGGCCGCAGTGTGCTCAGCGGGGAGCCGGACTGACCGGGCCGGTCTAAACAAAGAGGGGAAACTTGGCAAAGGAAACACATGCACTCAGACAAATCCTGGAACACACAGCTTCACTGTAGCTGCTGGACGCTTATTGCCGCACGCTGCAGACAAGCACATACAGAATCCTGCGTGTCTGGACTTGTGTAGCGATAGCTGTAGCACACAGCAACCAGTTCCTTTTATTTAACTTTTTTGATTAAATCTTGTTCCAGATCTTACACAGGTTTATTTTCACTGCCAGAAAGCAGTATGTGAGCAAATGTGCTTGTGCGACATTGTGTTATTGCAAGATGACACCGAGAGGACACATCTTTATTGATCCTAAAAGAGAAAATTAGTTTCCACACTGAGCATGGATTTCAGTACTTGGCCTGGAAAGGTTTTAGCAGGAAGATGATGCATTATGTTCCATGTGAAATACAATGCAGTGCTATGAAACTTTATCTGGTAACACACCTTGTTTCCCATTAATTATGTGCAAGACAGCATATCGGCTAGTAGGTTGACCACTCTTTTACATTAACAGTGTTACTCTACTGTTGACCTCGCCATCGTGAAAAAAAAATGTGGAGTGAATATAACTGAGAGTAAAAAATTATTTGGGATTATAAATTGATGTGCATCATTTTGCTGCAAAGTATTATTTCAGCAAGCTTCCATCACCAACTTTCACCTTCATACCAGTATCTGTTACCCACTCCCACCCACACCAATTGTGGTTTTTCACCCCACTATGCTTTGCTATTTTCAGACTTACTTCTAACAACCTTTGCCTTGCTTCTCTACACCACCCCACTGCATCAAACTGAGCTGGTCTTTCTCACATCGACACTTCCCACTGTTGATGCGGTATCTTTATAGCACTGTGAACTTGATAGCGTGCAATGAGTGGTGTGCTGCTGTTGAGTTAGATAGTGCACCAGGAGCGGTGTACTGTTTGTAGTGTAGCCCAGCAGTAAATCTTGTCTTGGCAGTGCGCTGGGGATGCAGCCCCTGGCAGCTCCCAGACGCCCTTTGGCTCTGGCTCCCTTCTCTTAACGCCACTCTCTAATTTCAGAGCCGGGACGCTGCCTACTACTGCGTCTCTACCGCATTCCCACAAACCAGAGACGGACAGTCTGCCTGCATGTCTGGCTGCTTGCTCTCCATCTCTCCCTTTCTATCTATCTCTGTTTTTGTGTTTCTCTATCGCTTTTTCACTCTCAGTCCCTGTTTTTTTTTTTTTTTTTTTTTGCCTGCAGTCACTGACTCTCCTTTCTGTGGCTCTTGGTCTCTCATTCCCAGAGCTTGCCCCTTTGCCATTTCTTTGTCTCTGTCTGGTTCTGTGCCTTCTGGATTATAGGTCTGCATTCTCACTCACAGCATCTAAATCATGTCGTATGCTGCCCATATCTCATCAGCTCTCTCCTAGTCTTTGCCTGCATCTCTCTTTCACCCACTGTGGGCTTGCTCACTGGCTGTAAATACACATGCTACATTTCCATTTTAATTGCCCAAGTTTCACAGAGCCCTGGGATATATTTTTTGCACATATAATTTATTGTCTTGGCCAAATGCCCCTGCTACTTTCAGTTGGACCTGACCACTAATATACTACATGGACCAGTTCATTATCAGCAGGGAGGTGTGAGCTTGTTTAAGAAGGTTATGAAGAGGTTGATATGCAGCTCCTGAAACAGGGATCTGTGTTTTATTGGGGTCTGTAGTCTTACTAATATCCAGTGCTAAGTACCCCTGGTGCCACCCTACATTCGAGTGCTGTTAAATAAGTCTACTGGCCTAAGAATGCAGGGGCCAGAGGTCTAACAAGAACCAGGCGAACAGAGCACATTACTCCTGTTCTTACATTTTTATATTGGCTACTAGTTACCTACAGAGTAGATATTAAAGTTATAGTTATAGTTTATAATCCCTCTGTGATATGGGGCCAAAATACATTTTTGATTTCATTTTATTTATTTGTATTATTATAATTTATTTGATCTAAACCCAGTATTAGATGTTAGCAAGCTTCTCAGCTGGTAGATCCCTCAATCAGTACCAAATAGGCTGAGGCTGCTTTAGCTACTCTGATGAACACAGATGGAAGCAGCTCCCTGATGATCTTGAATGTGCCGTTAACCACTTTGAAATCTAAATTACACTTGAGACAACCTATCACTGCGTCTTAAGTACACTATAACAGTCTTATTAGTCTTTGTGTATTGTATTATTATTAAATAGT
Source organism: Anabas testudineus (assembly GCF_900324465.2). Classification (NCBI taxonomy): domain Eukaryota; kingdom Metazoa; phylum Chordata; class Actinopteri; order Anabantiformes; family Anabantidae; genus Anabas; species Anabas testudineus. The sequence continues at coordinate 18,332,253 of NC_046615.1, forward strand.
TTTTATTGTGATATCTTATGGCCTATTGTTGTCGCTTTTATTTGCTTATGTAAGACACTTTGCTGCATACATGTTGCCCTGCTTTGCCTTTAAAAGTAATGCATCCAATAGATTTTCAGTCTGGGCTAATGTGGTGGGCAGACTTTGCAGGGAGAGTTGAAAATCATTTAATGTAGCAGGGCATTGTGCTATAGCAGGGTTCATGGAATCATTTTAACTAGCTGTAATTATCTAAATCTGCAACTAATGCCAGTGTGTTTATGACTGTGTAAAGAGGTGTTTGGGCCACTTATGGTTCAAACATTGCCCTTCGTGCCCAGACATCCCTCAGGCAGCAGTGGAGTTGGTAGTGCCCATATGAAATAATGTGTGTATGTGCAAACCTACATGTTTTCCCAACTTGCTCTATCCATTCTTAGTCAAGTCTTCTGTCGTCTCCAGTTTGCTTTAACGGCATCAGGTTTTAGCAAAATATTTAACAAGCTGTGCTCCATAGTGATTTTTTTCATCTTACCAAATGACGTATTGATTTTATGTAAATGTAATGGTGGGTGTTTCTATACCTCTGGGCCCTGTGTGTTGTTTTTTTTGAACAATTAAAGCGGCACACCTTTCAATTCTGTGTAATTAACTCTGCAGGCCACACAGGATATGGGCTTTGCCTAGTCTCGTATGGCACAATGGATAAAATCAGGAAGCTGTTATTTGAGGCTGCATCGGTGAATAGGGCTGTAAAATTGCATATTTACAACACTTTGAATAGTCAACATCAAAAAAGGTCTTCCACTCTCTGTTATGCATCCAACAGTACAGTGCATGCATTGCTTGTTGAGTGAATTAGGCATATCATAATATCTCATTCCACGCATGCCAAATCTTACTTTTTAACCAAAATGTAATTTTAGTGCTTTGCATCTTTACAGCTGTACCATTGGAATCTTTGGTTTTCAAACTTAAAAAACGAATAGAAAGCATCGGTTCAGTTATAAAAAGGCGCATGCAATACACAGACCTGTAGACGTAATAAGTTGTTTCCATTTTCCGCTGTTTAGAAATGTTATTACTGGCCTTGATTAGTTCCAAGTGAGACAGATAAGCCCCTTTGTGGCACCAGAGTTAATTTTCTGTATGTTACAGTCTGCACATTCGCTTGCCGAGGACCTTGATTCCAGTAATCTTTCAACAGGTCGAGTGCAAACAAAAGAAACAAAATTAAAAAAAAAAAATAATACCATTGCTGCATAGAGACAACATGGCAGTCACAACAGAGATGTTACGGGAGGAAATTACATTAAATTATACCCTGCTGTCCTCATAATCTGTGGACAGGACTGATGGTATTTAACCATAGATGATCTTCTTGAAGTAAACTGGAGGATGTGAATAGACCAACAGTATGTGTAAATAGACATAGTTCATTATGACGTTTCACACCAGTATTAAGTACAAAATTCAAGTACAAAAGTGTGAATGCACACAGAAACACTGAAATCAGAAGTGCTGTGAGTTTTTGTTTGACGTAAGATGTCTGACAGATGTTTAAGAAAATGACAACAAAACAGGTTTGATGAAAAATATTCAGATCAGCTGCTACTGTGCATGCACGACAGTTAGCATGATACATCAGTCTGCTGTCGTTCCAGTGGTATTTAGAAACTGTGACGGACAAGCAGATAGAGAGAGACATTCGTCTAGAGATATCGATACTGTACTGTCTCCACCATGACATACTGCTGAGGATTAGGAGGTCAGGAGTGTCTGAGCTGAAGGCTGATAAGTGGAGCCGATAAAGGGTTGCAGTGAACTTTAGGCAGAGACGAGAACAAAACAGAAGGGCGAGCTGACTGGGATATGCGTCTTCCTTCACACACAAGGGGGAGTGTTTAGAAAACAGCAGAAAACACTGACAAGGCTGGACCAAAGTCAGAGTGATAAGGAGTAAGATAAGATATTCTGTGTCTTATGATGTGACAGATGCTGACGAGAAGGAATGTGATCAAGTGGTTGTATAAGCAGCTTATCCAGCAGGATAAGAGCTGGACGGTAAAATGGCTTGTTTTTGTTTCATCTGACATATTCTGCATAAGTATGTCCAAAAAAAAACAAAAAAACAATTCATCTGTGGACTTCTACACTTCAACAGCACATAGGCTTCCACACACAGACTCATCAAGTGCGCACATGAACAGCTTGTGGTGAGAAGTGAAGGTCAATGTTGGCCAAGAGGTCATTCCCACCAGTCCACCGCTGGCTAAATAGCCTGTGTCTGGGGATCAAAGGTCACCCCAGCAGGCCTGCTCATTAGAGCACAGCGGAGTCCACTCTGGCCGCGTGTGCGACTGTGTCTTGTCTTGTCGGTTTGCCCCAGCTGACAGAAGGTTATGCATGGTTCCAGAGAGGTGAAGAGAGGAGAAGCAAAAGCTTCCTCTGGAGGGAAGCGGGTGAGAAAAACGCTTGAGGGCAGAGACACTGTGTGTGTCTGGGTGGTTGCATGTATCTGAGTGTCTGTGGAGTGTGCATATGTTTTTTGCTAGAGTGTAAGTGAGGGGTGTGTTTTGTGTATGTGTCAATTGAGACAAAGCCCGTGTGTGTGTTTTTTTTCCCCTCCCCATCTGAGCTCACTCAGCACCTTCATGTTGTCACTGAGCCTCTGTTGAGATCTGCTTCCTCGGCTGGATTGCTCTCCTCCTTTTCCCCTGACCCCCCACCCCCCCTCCATCCTCCATCACTCACTCCTCCACTCCTGCTCTACTCCCACCTGAACTGTAGGCCCTTCCAACTGCCCTTTAACCAGGGGAGAAGAACTTAAATCACTCCCTTTCTCTCTGTCTTTCCAAGGGTTCCCTTCCCTTTGCACACACTTGCTTCATCCTTGCCTCCTCTGTGATAGTGAGGAGGGGGTGTGCTGTGACTGTTGACTTGAGCTACTGTGGGAATGCAGATGCCGTATGTGTGTGTGTGCAAGTCTGTATGTTCTCTAGGCTTGTCAGCCAGCTCAAGGGAGCCACATAAAACTTAAAAAATATATAAAATAGGTTTACATACAGAAATTAGTTAGTATTAACAAAGGAACTGAACAGTTAAACACTAATATGATTAGTTTAATACACCAACCTTCACAAATATAGAATAACTGACCAAACATGATGTGGATACTTTAAACTGCAGTGATAAGGAGCTATTTTCCTGTGGAGGTATTTGACACTGACAGCCTTGACAGTCTTTGTAGCCTTAGCGTCGCTGTCCTAACAATGACAGATGGTATCTGTTGCAAGTCGCAAGCTGTCATGTCACCATGCACAATAAGTCCTTTTTTTGAAACAATTCCTCGACTCCGGCTGTAAACAAAATGCACAGCAGGCGTGGTCACATCACCACACAACTTCTCGAGACCAACCCACCCACCCGCCTTAAGCTTGTCTCCATATCTGACTCTTCCTTTGTTTCGTCTTCTCGTTATGTTCTTCCTGTTTTCATTTGTCTTTCTTTTTCATTTTTCATTCGCGCTCCCTCTCCGTCCTCTCTTCTCTTGGCCGTTGAGGTTAACCACCACTTGTATTACACTCATCAACAATATGCCGGACAGAAAGAAGAAAAACAACCAACACTTGTTGTTCTCTCTCGCTCTCTCTCTGCCCTTTCTCGCTCTTTTTTTTTCTCTCTTTAGCTAAATCACACAAAAAACAAGTGAACTGCCTAGAAACCCAATATGGACTCCACCCTGGAGATTACACGGTCAGCTCAGCCAGCCTGCACTAGAATAACAGCTCGGTCTACTGTCATTGTCCTCTGCCATGGTGTGAGTGTGTGTTTGTGTGTGTGTGCACACACCTTTACCTTTTATAAAACTGTCCCAACACATTTATGTGCATCCACAGACTTTCAAAGTTTCAGGCTGAGGTACGTGTGTATATGAGAGACTGTTTTCTGTGCAGTTCAGTAGGTTTATGCATTGTGCACTTGTGTGCATGTTTAGTTTCTTTGGGGTAAACCCAGGCCCACGTGACAAAGATCATTCTCCACCAACTGTTGGATGTGTTTTAGTGCAACTACAGTGTTTTTACAGTTGACTCAAAAGCCACAGCTCTGTCACTGACTGGTCATTTCCTTTGTCTTTCTTGTATAAGCTGAGTTTGATAGTAGGATGAGCATTGTGCGGACTGTTCCATGTAAATCAAATCATTTTCTGCAGGTTTTATCAGTAAAGTGTATTTAAGTTTAGTTTAAGTTTATTTACTTTTAACAAAAGTCGTATGTAATTAAATTAAATTAAATACATTCATAAATCATGATTTTGATAGTAGCATGGTGACAATGTGGTTGGAGAAAAAAGACAGGAAATAAGGAAATGATGAATAAGTGGTATGAACATCAGTATAATGATTCCTGTCACACATTTCTGTCTTTCTGCTTTTGAGGATTTGGTGTTATTTAATCGTTAGAACACATTAAATCATTTACTCACGGGCAACCTGTACACATTCACTTGTAGACTAAGATTTTAATCAGTGAATCGATACCTGGTTAAAATCTAAAATTATAACATTGCCAACATAAGAAATGATACCTATTCTTTGCCTTTTACTCTCTTTTCATCTGTCTTCTCATTTTAGAATTAATATGCTTATAACCTAGACAGTTCAGTTATTTTAATATCTGCTAGAAATGTGCATTTACTCTGAGTTAGACACAACATGCATGATAAAACAATTTAAGCAATACTGTGCACTTAATCCATGCATAATAGTCTTCACAAATCATATGAACAATAAATTATTAATGGTTGTTGAACTCATATTTTCCATCTGTATCAAGCATGAATGTAAAAGTCATAGTTTGACAACATATTAAATTCAATAAATTTCATGTCTAGGAATCCAGAATATATTGTTGAAATGGGGGAAAGGCTATTTTGATTTGGGTTTCTGAGAGTATACTGCCCGTAGTTTAGAAAGCTGGATTCAATCTGAGGCCAGTCAGGCTGTGGTGATCGAGGCTTCTCTAATGCTAGGTCTGTAGGTCTGCAACTACTGAGCCTGGCTTACAACTGGGGCAGAGTGGCTGATTGTTTCCAGTCATGATGGAGGTAATGAGGGGGTGGTGGTCATCATGATACACACTTACACGTGCACACACAGACATAGACTGACCTATAAGTGAATATTCATACACTCACGTACACATGCTTGTGTGTGTGTGTTTGCGCACGTGTTTTCAGCTTCAGCACATTGGCTCCCTGCGCAAACCACAGGGTCACTCTGCTGCAGTCACTCATTAGTGGTCACCTCTACTGGAAGACATACATTCACACACACACACACACACAGACACACACACACACCGCTTGCTTTGCACATGCAGATTTACCACACACACACACACACACACACACCTTAATATAAATTCACTCAGTTCACAGTATTGTTTGATGCACACTGTGTAAGGAGCAAAGTGAACCCCTATTCAGCTCAGTGCAGCTACTAAATCTCTGTCAAAAGGTGGCTAAGTCCTGCCTGTATCGAGCATGTAATCATGCCTGTGCGGTTGCTGTATCACAAGATGTAGTGTGAAAGGCTTTAAGCAGAAAAGCTGATGAACACATCCACAAATACTCACTGTCACGCCAGCACACACAGACAGACAGATCTGATGTGACTATGGTCTGGTGACAGAAGCATTTGGGGAAGTAAACCTCTTACAATAAAGTGCAGCACAACAAAACAAGGACAAAATGACTAATACAAAAGAATGCTGAGGAACATTTAATAAGTTTAGTTTATAACATTCATGAAAGATCAGAGAGGAAGGTTTACTGGTCTCCCATTTCTAGTAAATAAAAACTCTTCTAACTTCAAAGACCCACTTTGTGAAGGTGTAAGCCCCAGCACATTCACTACTCTACTCCCCAGGTTGTTCCAACGAGTTGCCCAATGAAAGCAAACGCACACTGATAAGATTTTTAAGTAAAACTCATACTACTTTCCTTCCCAGCTGCATTCTTCACTGTTAAGTCTTTAATGACAGACCTAAAACTGTCAATAAAGGTTTATCACACTTTGTGACACTTTAAAGCCCTGCCATGAAATTGAGTGTGAATGGTGTGGTAACACAGGATAGCATTTTCCCACGCTTCAGCAGTTATATGTTAAGATTTTCCCATACTTCAGCCCATCCTCTCACCGCCAAATTTCCCAAATGTGGTGTGGCCGCAAAAACCTTGCTCTTCAAGTCCGTGGTTACTGAAGGCCCTGAACCACCAAGTCAACAGTCAGCTGTCCTGCTGAGTGTTGGTAGCTCACCACTGGTCAGAATTCTGACAGCACATCTTACGTCGTTGCCACTAGTTTTGTCCTTTTTAGTGGTTACTGCCATTGGCTAAAGTAGTATTTTGCCCATTGACCCAGCAGAGGTGTCAATGCAGAAAGTAAAACCTGGGTCAATCATTGCCAAAACACAAAATAAATCAATCTTAGATGTTGGTTGACTTAATATATGCAGCCCCTGATAGCACAGAAGAGCAGTAAATTGTTTCTTCATACCATCATTGATTTGTGATGCAGAGTTTTATGATTTTCTTA